>NW_028139208.1:0-1264500 GCF_964270905.1 Leucopleurus acutus
TCTCTGTGGTGTATAGGGTGTGTTGAGGCCAGTTCATTGAGCAAGGTGTAGATCTTGTCTGATACCTATTTGGTTTATTGAACGGTATCTGTGCTAATTTCAAACTCTGGTTTTATGCATCACCCCACCTCTCCTTTCCCCTTAAGCTGACATAAGTGTGTTTTCTAAATGTGAGACACTGTTCTGTTTTGTCATTCATTTTTTGTGCAGCCATATTTATCCTCCCTCTATAAGTGATATCTTATGATATGTTTCTTTTTCTGTTTGACTTATTTCAAGTAGTATTATCGGACCTCAATCCACTCTTTATCCTTCTACTAGCCTTATTACATTGATTTCATGGTGAAGAGATATTCCATTGTACATAAGTACCACATTTTCTTTATCCATTGTTCTCTTTCCTGGGATATTTAAGGTGTACTGAAGTTGAGGTTCTTGTAAACAGAGTAGCCCTAAACTGTGGTGTGCTTGTGTCTTGTTGATTTTTAGACTTCCCTAGATATACTCCCGTGATTGGAAGTGCCCTATGCTCTGTCGCTCTGTTTTTTAGATGATTTAGGAACCACCATACACTTCTCCAGAGTGGCTCTCGGCAGTTCACACACTGTCCATCAGCGTATAAAGGCTCCCTGTTCTCCATGGCCTGTCCTGCATTTCTGGTTTTTACAATTTTTTCGGATGGCCCTTTTGACCGGTGGGAAATGAGACTTCTTTGTTGTGCACATTTGCATTGCTTGCTTGCTTGGTTGCCCATAAAGTGCGTATGCGTTTTTTCCTGGATATATTCAGGAAATAACACATACTCCCTTTTGGGCCAACTGCATCATTGTCGAAATTCTGCCGCTTTTCATGTGCTTTAAAGGCGAGTCCAATCTATCTCTTGAAATCTGTTTCTTGCAATTCTGTCTTGCATTCAGATCCTCTTCTTTGCCTTACCTCAACATATTTTTGGACGTTAGTTTTCATTTATAACTCTGCAGGTTTGTGAATTGCAGTGACCCTGAGCTCCATTTTTTAAGTTGCTCTTTTGTGAGCTGGCCTCAAAACTGCAGGATTGCTTCAGGCCCTATTTTGGCTCCGGCGAGGCGGGCTGAGCCTTTTTTTAATTCTTATTCTTAATGGGAAATTAGAGTGACATGTGCCCGTCCAAACCCCTACAACTATTCTCTCATTGTTTCCCCCTGTTCCCGTTCATCCTCCTCACAATTTGCAAAATGTGTGAAACAGAAGTTTAAATGTGCTGATTCTCTAAGTGGGGAGATTCTAAGTAACGTGGCTGGAATGATGAACAGGAGCACCAGGAGAGGATAAATGAGGTGCATTTTAGACACATCTCCCGATCACATGGTGTACAGTCCTCTGGGTTTTCCATGCATGTTTTAGCTGTAGGAAGATTCCTTGAACCTGCAGATTTGGGACCCATTGAATGGGTACCAGGTAGTATTACTTTAAAGGGTGTGCATTTCCTCACCCAACCCCACATTTCTCTTAGTGCGAACAGTTTCCAGCCTTATGTCTCATCCTGCTGTGGGTCTAGATGTGTTCAATCCATGTTGCATCACCGTCCCTGAGGAAAAGTTGTAAGAGGTTTTCTCTGTCTCTCTGTCGTTTATTTTTTTCAATTTATTACTATGTTGTTTACAGCTGATTTTCAAAGCTCTGTTTCTTGCTGCTGTACATCTACTTGATTCACGTACAGAGAGACATCAATAATTTCTTTTTTAGATTCTTACCAGTCATAGATATTCTTTTCCGGTGACTTGAGTGTGCTGAGTGCAGTTCTTTTAGTTACCGTGTAGGCCTTGTTGATTATCAGTTTGGTATTTGGAATGGTATCTTTGCTAATTTCAACCTCCTGGATGATGCCTCACCCCTCCCCACCTTTCCCGTTTAGCAGCCTTACACGTGTTTTCTACATATTTATGTCACTTAGAATGATCATACGTAACTCCTCCGGAGTTGTTACAACTGGCCATATTTCATTGATTTCCAGGCTGAGTAATATTCCACTCTACATAAGTACCACATCTCTATCCATTTTTTCCCTCCAGAGACATTTAAGTTATATCCTAGTCGAGGATCTTTTAAACAGAGAGGCAGTAAACATTGGGGTGCCTGTGTCCTCTCGATTTTTGTTTTTCCCAAGATATACGCCCATGAGTGCAAGTGCCCTATGCTCTGTAGCTCATTTTTTAGATGCTTTAGTAAACACAATACAGTTCTCCAGAATGGCCGTTGGCAATATACATTTCCACTATAAGCCTCACAGGGCTCCCTCCTCTCCTTGCCCTGTCCTGCATTTCTGGCGTTTACACTTTATGAGGATGGCTCTTCTGACTGATGCGAAGTGATATCTTTTGTAGTATTGATTTCCAGTGCCCACCTGTTTGGTTGGCTAAAAAAGTGTATGCCCTTTTCTTGAATATATACAGAAAAAAACGCATACAGCCTTTTTGGCCAACTGCAATGTCGGAAATGTTCAGCCCCTTTTCTTGTGCTTAATGGCGAGTCCTTTCTACCTCCTCAAATCCCTTTCCTGCCATTCTCCCTTGCTTGCCAATCCTTTTCTCTGACTTTCCTCAAGACATTTTTCAGTGATAGATATTTTCAACTCTGCAGTTTCGTGAATTTTACTGCCCCTGAGTTCCATTGTTCAACTTGTGTTTATGGGAACTGGCCACAAAGCAGTGGGATTTCCTCAAGCCCTATACTGTTTCCATGGGCAACCCTGGCCTTTGGTCAATTCATCTTCCTGATTGGAAATTAGAGTGACATGTGCCTGTCTGAACACCTAGGACTTGTCTCTCATTGTTCCTCATCCTTCCGCTTCATCCTCTGGACAAATTCCAAACTGTACGCAACAGGATGTTGACAGTGTTGACATCTCCAAGTGGGGAGACTGTTAGTAAAGACGCTGGAGGGGTGAACCCGAGCACCAGGAGATGAGGAGATGAGATGCCTTTTCCAAACTCTTCCCGATCAGACGGTATACCATCCTCTGGGTGTGACAGACATGTTTTAGCAGTAGGAAGAGTCCCATTCATGTAAGGAGAACACCAGGGCTTTTTCAAAATCAGTGTCTCCCCGAAACCCAAACTGGGGAGTTTTTTAAGCTACGGCTACACATATGTTCATTAAGGGCCTTGGGAAGTAGGCAGAGTCCAAACTTTAGATGACTGAAGTCTTCAGGGTCAGAAGCACTCACCACCGGCTTCCCTTAGGTTACACTTTAACTGTCATTGATAGATGATGTCAATAAAAATATCTATTCTTTTTCCGATTATTTCCCCTTATAGGTTATTGCACAATATTGAGTGTAGTTCCCTGTGCTATACAGTAGTTCCTTGTTGATGATCTATTTTATACATAGCAGTGTGTATGTGTTAATTCCAAACTGTTAATTTATCCCTCCTCCCACCTTTCCCCTTTGGTAATAATAAATTATAAGATTTTATACTTCTCAGAAATGGGGGAGCTGAAAGAGAGGTATCATTTTCAATGGAAAAGCATTTAAAACAAGATTGAAGCTTTAACCAAGATTATTAGATGTACATCCTTGGAAAGAAATCACTTCATTTCTCTAATATTGACCTGACAAATAGGACAAACCTTCTCACTGAACTTGCTTATAATAAAGTGATGGAAATATCAAATGGAAGTGTTAGAAACATCTTATTTTACCCGAGCCTTATAAACTGTTCTATGTTAACTACAGTTTGGCTCACACATCTGTTCATTGAAGTTACAATAGTCTCAATTTCTGTTACTGATCCTCCAGAGTGGACCCCAACAAGGGTCCCCCTGCCCAGTGTCATTGGGGCCAACAGATCGAGACTGAGTTTGGTTCCCAAGCAAAGGAAACTTTATATTTTCATCAGAGAATGGAGAGGTGAGAGCATGCACTACCCCGTGGGCTGTGGGCTGGGCTGCTGTGTAGAGATCCTGTCAGAGTCAGTGGGAGGGAGGGGGCGGAGCTCTCAAGGGCCGGGTTGGCTGCAGCTCAGGCTCTATATCTCGGAGTCTGCACTGGGCCCCAGGAGCTGAGGTGTCGACCCAGCCATTCTGCACCAGGAAATCTGGTCTGAAGTGCCGGGTGTGGAACCTCTGCATGCGGGACCCTAGGAGCACGTGAAATTAGACAAAGCACAAAGGATAAAAAAGGTCAGACTTGACTTTATTGCCCAGATTCTATTTTTATCTCCCAGGGATTTTTAATGGGCTTTGCTGGGGACAAACCCCTCCTCTGCCTTTTGTCCCGTTCCTCATTCTTGGAGTGCTGAGGGTGCAGACCCTTCTTCTGTAACTGCTGAGTGCTGAGTTGGGAGCCCTCATACCAGGGGACGAGGGTCAGAACTTCTCCCCAGCAGCCTCCAGGTGACGTTGATTGGCCCCAGGACCCCTGCCTCCCTGCTCGTCCGCCTGAGCACCAGCATTGGAAGTGTTATAGATTCTAATGACCTTTAAGGGTCCAGGAAAGAGATGTGCAGAGACGCTGTGGGGGCCGGTTTCACCCCGCCCCACATTTGTTCGGCCACCTTAGGCTGACCGTTTCTGCCAGCCTAGATGCTCTGACCAGTAGTCTGCTCTTTCTTCAATTAGGCCCCTGAATTAACATAAAAACAGCACCAGGTGTCAGAGCCCTGCCCGCTCAACTCCCAGACAGTCCAGGGTCAGTGGTGATCAAGGACCATGATGGCCACTGAGTCAACAGCCTTTTGAAGTAAACAGGAGTCCAGCCGGTCTTATTGGCCACCATCATCACGGTGTCTGTAGGCTTTTCTATGGTGACAGTGTGATATACGGTTCCCCCGCCAAGATTATTAGCTCCCCTCCGGGTGCAGGAAGTCCTGCAAGCAGTAGTCTACTCCTTCGGGACACACTATTGTTGTTTTATGAGAGAAACTCCAGGTCAAGTGATGTTCACATGAGTCGTCATGGTGCCCTGTTGCCTCCGGTTATCTCTCTGGATGTTGGAGTTGGAGGGCCTCCTCACTCGAGGTCGGTGTGCCCACGGAGCGAACCCTGCAACTTCAGGGCATGGTTGGTGATTAGGATCACCACGTGGGGTCCTTTTCCCTTAGGAGGGAGGTGGCCTTTTGGGCTGCTGATTTCCAGGTTTTTAGATACCGCCAGTATCTTGGCCAGATGTGGCAGTGGGCCAAGCCCCTTGGTGACTGTAGTTTATCCTACCTGGATGGCATTCTTGCGTTGTTCCATTTCAAGTGGTCCCAGTTTTTGCACTAATTCTCCAATGGCGATTCACCTTTCACCCGGAATGGAAAGGTCAAAGGGTTTAGCTCAATTAGGGAGTTCCAGGGCAAGGGTCTGAATTGACTGCTCTTTCCATTCTTGAAAGGCCACTTCTGGATTCTGTTCAAAAGGATCATCATCTTTTCCTTTCAGTGTTTCATATAGAGGCCCAGCTAGTAGACTGTAGTTAGGGATCCAGAAGCAGCAAACCCTGGCCTCCCCAGGAACCCCTAAGCTGTCTTCTAGTTTTAGAAAGGGGTAAGGCTGCAAATGGTTTCTTCCCTTTCCTGGGATGGGCTTCTCTGACCTTGTGTGAGAATGAAGCCCAGGCAGGTCACCGCAGTCTGTGATATTTGAGCTTTTTCTTGGACAACTTCTATCCTTTATTGGCTTGGTAGTTCAGAGGCCTCCTTAGTAGGGCTGGCAATCAGAATGTCGTCTGCATATTGAAGGAGGGTTTCCTTTTCCAGAGGTAGAACTTTTCGGTCGTTAGCTAAGCTTTCCCCAAAGATGGTGTGGGAATTTTTGAACCCTTGGGGCAAGACGGCCCGGAAGTATTGTTTTAGTTGTATGTTGAGTCCTGCCACTCACAAGCCAAAATTTCTTGTGACTCTGGGACTAATGGAATACAAAAGAAGGCATCATTGAAGACTAATACAGAATACCATGTCCTGGTGGTTGGTAGAATGACCAGCAGGGTGTAGGAATCAGGAGCAACTGGAGGTATATCCTCGGTGGCTTCACTGACTGTCCTGACATCCTTTACCAGGTCCCCAGCAGCCCATGGGGCTCTCGTGGTCAGGCCAATCCCAGGATATGGAGCTCTCCTGGGCAGGTACCCCACCCCCAACCCAGCCCACGGGGCTCTCATGGTCAGGCCCCTCCCAGGATACAGAGCTACCCTTGCAGGTACCGTGGCAGGGCTGGGCACACAGGAACCGTGCACATAGCCCTCATTGAAGAGCACCCCCAGCTCACCTGTCGCTCAGAGCTGACACAGAGCACCTCAGAGCAGGACTTGAACTAACAAACAGCAGCTCCGACAGGTCTGTGACCCTGGGCATCACTCTGTGTGGCCTCCCTCCACCTGGTCTTCCAGAGACTTCCACTGCACCCAGGGCACCAGGCCTCTGTCTCCAACCACCACCCACCCCTCCTCTCCCTGACTCCTGGGTTCCTCTCATTAGGAGAGGGTTTTCTTGAAGTTGTCTCCCACTCATGGGCCAGATAAAATGATTAGAAAACAAGCCAAAGCTGCAGCCCCTTGTCTATCCTGACTCTCAGGAGCCCACACCTGTTCCTTGGACCTGGCCGGTTCAGCAAGTTCCATTTTCTGCAACTGTGAGCCCCTGAGGGGTGATGATTGGCTACCTGGGCAGCCTTACCATGCTGGCCAGCCCTCCCCAGGTGTGCCTGGGTTGAGATCAATATAAATACCACTCCAGGCAGCAAAAGCCCCTGCAGCTGTGCCTGACGCCATTTTCTCTGCCCTGTCAGCAGTCTCGGGGCTGGGCTGGTGGGAGGGAGTGAGAGGCCACGGCTTTGTGGGTGGCCCAGTGTGAGTGGGGCTCTGCTGGACTTTCTGCAGCAGATGCCAGGCTGCCACCTGCTAAAGAAGAGGATGTGTCACCCATACCTGCTGCTGGAATTTCTCCCTGGGCAGAGGTGAGGAAGGAAAAAAGCAGTGGGGGCAGGGACAGGACGGGTATCTCAGGCAGGGAAATGGAAATCTTCCAGAAGAGCACCCAGGGCCAGGACCATCCTGGCTGGCCTGCAGGCACCAAGTCAGCTGGCATGCTGTCACTCGTGTGGCTCCATGGCCCTTCCTCTAGGCTTTCAAGTCCTTGTATATATTCAGGTGTTTTACCTGGGAAGGGTGGGAACAGTTCAGCAGCAAGTGGCCTGGGGCTCAGCTCACGTTTACTCACAGATGCCTCGGCACGGTGCCCCAGCTTTGCAATGAGGACGCTTGTTGTGTGGGGGCTGCTGGCTGAATGGGAGACGATTCCCCACCACTGACCAACTTCAGAATTGTTTACAACTGGAGCAAGTGCCCTGATACGGTTTTCCTCTGAGTAACTGGTGGGTTCTGTTTTTTTTTTTCTCTTTTTCGTTTTTGGTTCAAGGTAGATTTTATTCCTCTTTTTTGTATTTACAGATATAAGCATGGAAATAATTTATTCATATAAATACATGTATGTGAAGGGAATAATTGTTTTTTCTGTTTTATTTTTTAAATTTTATTTCTTTTTAATTTTGAATTTTATTTTATATTTTTATACAGCAGGTTCTCATTGGTTATCTATTTTATACATATAAATGTTTACATGCCAATCCCAATCTCTCAACTCCTCCCACCACCACCCCTCCAAGAGCTTTCCCCCCTTGTTGTCCATACGATTGTTGTCTACATCTGTTGCTCTATTTATGCCTTGCAAAATGGTTAATCTGTACAGTTTTTCTAGGTTCCACATATATGCATGAATATACAAGATTTGTTTTTCTCTTTCTGACTTACTTCACTCTGTAGGACAGTCTCTAGATCCATCGACGTCTCTACAAATGACCCAATTTCATTCCTTTCATGGCTTAGTAATATTCCATTTTATATATGTACCACAGCTTTATGCATTCGTCTGTCTGTGGGCATTTAGGTTGCTTCCATTACCTCGATATTGTAAATAGTGATGCAATGAACATGGCGGTGAATGTCTCTTTTTGATTTATGGTTTTGTCTGAGTATATGTCCAGTCCTGGGATTGCTGTATCATATGGTAATTCTATTATTAGTTTCTTAAGAAACTCCATATTGTTCTCCATAGTGACTGTATCAATTTATATTCCCAACAATAGTGGAAGAGTGTTCCTTTTCTCCACACCCTTTCCAGCATTTGTTGTTTGTAGATTTTCAGATGATGCCCATTCTAACAGGTGTGAGGTGATACCTCATTGTTGAGTCCATTTCGTTGAGCAACGGGTAGGTCTTGTCTATTACATATTTGGCTTATGGAACGGTATCTGTGCTAATTTCAAACTCTGGTTTTATGCAGCACCCCAACTCACCTTTCCCCTTAAGCAAGCATAAGTTGGTTTTCTAAACTTGAGACCCTGTTCTGTTTTGTAATTCAGTTCATGTGTAGCCAAGTTTACATTCCGTGCATTAGTGATACCTTATGATGTTTCTTTTTCTGTGTGACTTATTTCACTTAGAATCATCATGCCTCAATCCACTCATTATGCTGGTACAGGCCTGGTGACACAGATTTCATTGCTGAGTGGTATTCTGTTGTACATAAGTACCGCAACTTCTTTATCAATTATTTGTTCTCTGGGATATTTAACTTGTACTGTAGAAGAGGCTCCTGTAAACAGAGCCGTTGTAAATTTTGGGGTGGCTGTGTCTTTTTGATTTTAATTTCCCTAAGCTATAGGACCATAAGTGGAAATGCCCTAGATTCTGTTGCTTTGTTTTTCAGATGTATCAGGAAACACCATACACTTCTCCAGAGTGGCTGTTGGCAATGTACATCCCGCCCATAAGCATAACAAGGCTCCTTTTTCCCCATGGCCTGTCTTGCCTTTCTGGATTTTACACTTTTCTCAGTGGCCCTTTAGACCGGGGGGAAGTGACACTTCATAGTAGTTCGGATTTCCATTGCAAGCTTGCTTGGTTTGCCAAAAAGGGCGTATGTGTTTTTTCCTGAATATATTCAGGAACAAACTCATACGCCCTTTGTTGCCAAGTGCATCATTGTCGATGTTCTGCCTCTTTTCCTATGCTTTAAATGCAAATCCAGTCTACCTCCTGAATTCGGTTTCCTGCAATTCTGCCCCGCTTTCAAGTCCTCTTCGCAGCCTTACTTCAATATATTTTTGGACGTTATCTGTCATTTATAACTCTGCAGGTTTGTGAATTACAGGGCCCCTGAGCTCCTTTCTTCAACTCGCTTTCTTGTGAGCAGGCCGCAAACCCGCAAGACTGCTTCAGGCCCTAATCTGCTTCTGGCAGGGCACGCTGAGCCTTTGGTTAATTCCTCTTCCTGGTGGGAAATGAGTGTTAAATATGCCCGTCCAGACACCTACCTCACTCTCAACCCCTTGGTGATGTGGGTCCTCTGGTTTGTGGCCACTTTTGCTGGGTTCCTCACCTTTCAATGATGTGGCCCCACTAGTGTGAGGACACTCCTGCTTGGTTCTCATCCACGTGGTTATGTGGACCCCCTGGTGAGAGTCTGTTCCTGGCTTTGTTCCTCACCCACCTGTGAGGGAGACCCTCTGCTGATAGGTCACTCCTGCATGGCTGGCACACATTGCCTTGGTGAAGTCAGCCGTGTGGTGGCAGTCGGAGCGTGCTGGGAATCTCTTCCCCCGGTGATGAGGGTCCTCTTGCGTCAGGCCCTAACTGCTGGGCTCACCAACTTTTCTTAGGGAGCCCAGTGATGCTTTGGCACTCCTCTTAGGATCCCATCTCCATGGGGATGTGGGCCTTCTGCTCTGAGGTCCCAACGGCTGGGTTGTTCACATTTTCATGATGTGGGCTCTCTGGTGTTAGTTCACAGAAGCCTGGATCCCATAGCCTCTGTGCTCTTGGCTGCCTGCTGGGAGGTTCCAACTGCTGGATTCCTCACTTTTTTAATTTTTTGGGCCCTCTGTTGTGAGGATCCTCCTGCCTGCCTCACTCCCAGCCCCTTCGTGATGTGTGTCGTCTGGTTTGAGGCCACATGTGCTGGGTTCCTCACCTTTCGATGATGTGGGACCAATGGTCTTAGGAGACTCCTGCCTGGTTCACATCCCCTTGGTGATGTGGGCCCTCTGTTGAGAGTCTGATCCCGGCTGGGTTCCTCACCCATCTGTGAGGTAGGCCGTCTGATGTGAGGTCACTCTTGCCTGGCTTGCTCACCTCGCCTTGTGGACATGAGCCCTCTGGTGGCACTTGGAGCCTGCTGGGAGCCTCCTCTCCTCGGTGATGAGGGCCCTCTGGCATCAGGCCCTAACTGCTGGGCTCCCTACATTTTGTGATGTACGCCCAGTGGTGCGAGGACACTCCAGCCAGGTTCACATCCCCATTGGGGTGTGGGCCTTCTGCTCTGAGGTCCCAAAGCCTGGGTTGCTCACAGTTTCATGATGTGGGCTCTCTGCTGTTAGTTCACTCCTGCCTGCATCCCATAGCTTCTGTGCTCTGGGCCGCCTGCTGGGAGGTTCCAACTGCTGGATTCCTCACCTTTCTTATTCTTTGGGCCCTCTGTTTTTAGGCTACTCCTGCCTGCCTCACTCCCATTCCCTTTGTGATATGTGTCCTCTGATTTGAGGCCACATGTGCTGGGTTCCGCACCTTTCGATGATGTGACCCCACTGGAGGGAAGACAGTCCTGACTGGTTCCCATCCCCTTGCTGATGTGGGCCCTCAGGTGAGAGTCTGATCCTGGCTGGGTTCCTCACCCTTCTGTGAGGTGGGCCCTCTGCTGTGAGGTCAATCATGCCTGTCTGGCACACGTCACCTTGGCGACGTAGGCCCTCTGGTGGCAGTTGGAGTGTGCTGGGATCCTCCTCCCCTCGGTGATGAGGGCCCTCTTGCCTTAGGCCATAACTGCTGGGCTCCCCACATTTTCTGATGTGCGCCAAGTGAGTGAGGAGACTCTTGCCAGGTTCCCATCCCCATGGCGATATGGGCCTTCTGCTCTGAGGTCAAAACGGCTGGCTTGCTCACAGTACCATGATGTGGGCCCTCTGCTGTGAGTTCACTCCGGCAAGGATCCCTTATCATCGGTGCTCTGAGCCGCCTGCTGGGAGGTTCCAACTGCTGGATTCCTCAACTTTTTTATTCTATGTGCCCTCTGTTGTGAGGCTCCTCCTGCCTGCCTCACTGCCAGCCCCTTGGTGATGACTGTCCTATGGCTTGAGGCCACATGTGCTGCGTTCCTCACCTTTCGATGATGTGACCCCACTCGTGTGAGGACACTCCTGCCTGGTTCCCATCCCCTTGGTGAGGTGGGCCCTCTGGCGAGAGTCTAATCCTGGCTGGGTTCCTCAACGTTCTGTGAGGTAGGCCCTCTGCTGTGAGGTCACTCCTGCCTGGCTGGCACACGTCACCTTGGAGACGTGAGCCCTCTGGTGGCAGTTGGAGCGTGCAGGGCGCCTCCTCCTCTCGGTGATGACGGCCCTCTGGCGTCAGGCCCTAAATGGTGGGCTCCCCACATTTTCTGATGTGCGCCTAGTGGTGCGAGGACACTCCAGCCAGGTTCCCATTCCCATGGGGATGTGGTCCTTCTGCGCTGAGGTCTCAACTCCTGGGTTGCTCACAGTTTTGTGATGTGGGCCCTCTGCTGTGAGTTCACTGTGGCCTGGATCCCATAGCCTCGGTGTTCTGGGCCGCCTGCTGGAAGGTCTAAATGCTGGAATCCTCACGTTTTTTATATTATGTGCCCTGTGTTGTGAGGCTACTCCTGCCTGCCTCACTCCAAGGCCCTTGGTGATGTGGGTCCTCTGGTTTGAGGACACATGTGCTGGGTTCCTCACCTTAAGATGATGAGGCCCCACTGGTGTGAGGATAATCCTGACTGGGTCCCATCCCCTTTGTGATGTGGGCCCTCTGGTGAGAGTCTGATCCTGGCTGGGTTCCTCACCCATCTGTGAGGTGGGCCCTCTACTATCAGGTAACTCTTGCCTGGGTTGCTCACCTCGCCTTGTTGACATGAGCCCTCTGGTGGCAATTGGACCCTGCTGGGAGCCTCCTCAGCTCTGTGATGAGGGCCCTCTGACGTCAGGCCCTAACTGCTGGGCTCCCCAACTTTTCTTAGTGAGCCCAGTGTTGCTCAAGCACTCCTCTTAGGTTCCCATCCCCATGGGGATGTGGGCCTTCTGCTCTGAGGTTCCAACGGCTGGGTTGATCACAATTTCATGATGTGGGCTCTCTGGTGTTAGTTCACTGTGGCCTGGATCCCATAGCCTCTGTGGTCTTGGCTGCCTGCTGGGAGGTTCCAACTGCTCGATTCCTCAACTTTTGTATTCTATGGGTCCTGTGTTGTGATGCTCCTCCTGCCTGCCTCACTCGCAACCCCTTCGTGATGTGGGTCTTCTGGTTTGAGGCCACATGTGCTGGGTTAGGCAACTTTCAATGATGTGGCCCCACTGGTGTGAGGACACTCCTGCCTGGTTCCCATCCCCTTGGTGATGTGGGCCTTCTGGTGACAGTCTTATCCTGGCTGAGTTCCTCACTCTTCTGTGAGGTAGGCCCTCTGCTGTGAGGTCAATCCTGCCTGACTTGCACACATCACCTTGGCGACGTGGGCCCTCTGTTGGCACATGGAACCTGCTGGGAGCCTCCTGCCCTCGGTGATGATGGCCCTCTAGCATCAGGCTCTAACTGCTGGGCTCCCCACGTTTTCTGATGTGAGCCCAGTGATACCAGGACACTCCTGTCAGGTTCCCATCCCCATGGGGATGTGGGCTTTCTGCTCTGAGGTCCCAATGCCTGGGTTGCTCACAGTTTCATGATGTGGGCTCTCTGGTGTTAGTTAACTCCTGCCTGCATCCCATAGCTTCTGTGCTCTCGGCCGCCTGCTGGGAGGTTCCAAATGCTGGATTCCTCACTTTTTTTATTCTTTGGGCCCTCTGTTTTTAGGCTACTCCTACCTGCCTCACTCCCATCCCCTTTGTGATGTATGTCCTCTGATATGAGGCCACATGTGCTGGGTTCCTCACCTTTCGATGATGTGGTCCCACTGGTGGGAGGACAGTCCTGACTGGTTCCCATCCCCTTGGTGTTGTGGGCCCTCTGGTGAGAGTCTCATCCTGCCTCGGTTCCTCACCCTTCTGTGAGATAGGCCCTCTGCTGTGAGGTCACTACTGCCTGGCTGGTGCATGCCACCTTGTAGACGTGGGCCCTCTGTTGGCAGTTGGAACCTGCTGGGAGTCTCCTCCCCTCAGTTATGAGGGCCCCCTGGCATCAGGCCCTAACTGCTGGGCTCCTAACATTTTCTGATATGTGCTAAGTGGTGCAAAGCCACTCCTGCCAGGTTCCCATCCCAATGGGGATGTGGGCCTTCTGTTCTGAGGTCCCAACAGCTGGGCTGCTCACAGGTTCATGATGTGGGCCCTCTGCTGTGAGTTCACTGCGGCCTGGATCCCATAGCCTCGGTGCTCTGGGCCACTTGCTGGGAGGTTCCAACTGCTGGATTCCTCAACTTTTATATTCTATGGACCCTGTGTTGTGAGGCCAGTCCTGCCAGCCTCATTCCGAACCCCTTGGTGATGTGGTTCCTCTGGTTTGAGGACACATGTGCTGGGATCCTCACCTTTCGATGATGTTGTCCCACTGGTGTGGGGACACTCCTGCCTGGTTCCCATCCCCTTGGTGATGTGGGCCCTCTGGTGAGAGTCTGATCCTGGCTGTGTTCCTCACCCTTCTGTGAGGTGGGCCCTCTGCTGTGAGGTCACTCCTGCCAGGCTGGCACACATCGCCTTGGCGACGTTGGCCCTCTGGTGGCAGCTGGAGCCTGCTGGGAGCCTCCTCCTCTCGGTGATGAGTGCCCTCTAGCGTCAGGCCCTAACTTCTGAGCACCCCACGTTTTCTGATGTGAGCCCAGTGATGCCAGGACACTCCTGTCATGTTCCCATCACCATGGGGATGTGGGCCTTCTGCTCTGAGGTCCCAATGTCTGGGTTGCTCACAGTTTCATGATGTGGGCTGTCTGGTGTTAGTTCACTCTGGCCTGGTTCCTCTAGCCTCTGTGCTCTGGGCCGCCTGCTGGGAGGTTCCAACTGCTGGATTCCTCACCTTTCTTATTTTTGGGCCCTCTGTTATGAGGCTCCTCCTGCCTGCCTCACTCCCAGCCCCTTGGTGATGGGTGTCCTATGGTTTGAAGCCACATGTTCTGGGTTCCTCACCTTTAGATGATGTGGCCCTACTCATGTGAGGACACTCCTGCCTGGTTCCAATCCATTTGGTGATGTGGGCCCTCTGGTGCGAGTCTGATCCTGACTGGGTTCGTCACACTTCTCTGAGGTGGACCCTCTGCTGTGAGGTCATTCGTGCCTGGTTGGCACACATCGCCTTGGCGACGTCAGCCCTCTGGTGGCAGTTGGAGCCTGCTGGGAGCCTCCTTCCCTTGGTGATGAGGGTCCTCTGGCGCCAGGCCCTAACTGCTGGTCGCCCAAAATTTTCTGATACGTTCTCAGTGGTGCGAGGACACTCCTACCAGAATTCCATCCCCATGGGGATGTGGGCCTCCTGCTCTGAGGTCCCAATGGCTGGGTTGCTCAGTTTCATGACATGGGCCCTCTTCTGTGAGTTCACTGTGGCCTGGATCCCATAGCCTCGGTGCTCTGGGCCGCCTGCTGGGAGGTTCCAACTGCTGGATTCCTCACTTTTTTATTCTATGTGCCCAGTGTTGTGAGGCTACTCCTGCCTGCCTCACTCCGAGGTCCTTGGTGATGTGGGTCCCCTGGTTTGAGGACACATGTGCTGAGTACCTCAGCTTTGGATGATGTGGCCCCACTGATGTGAAGACACTCCTGCCTGGTTCCCATCCCCTTGGTGATGTGGGCCCTCTGGTGAGAGTCTGATGTTGGCTGGGTTTCTCACCCTTCTGTGAGGTGGGACCTCTGCTGTGAGGTAACTCCTGCCTGGCATGCTAACGTTGCCTTGGCAATGTGAGCCCTCAGGTGGCAGTTGGAGCCTGCTGGGAATCTCCTCCCCTCAGTTATGAGAGCTCTGGATAAAACACATATGCCCTTTTTTGCCAAGTGCATTATTTTCCAAGTTCTGTCTCTTTTCCTATGCTTTAAGAGCTACTCCCGTGTACGTTTTGAAATCAATTTCCAGCAATTCTGCCCTGCATTCAAGTCCTCTTCGCAGCCTTACTTCAGCATAATTTTGGATGATAGCTGTCATTTATAACTCCGAAGGTTTCTGAATTACAGTGCCCCTGAGCTCCTTTCTTCAACTCACTTTCTTGTGAGCTGGCCGCAACACCGCAGGATCTCCTCAGGCCCTAATTTAGTTCCAGCATGGCACGCGGAGCCTTTGGTTAATTCCTCTTCCTGGTGGGAAATGAGAGTTAAATTTGCCCGTCCGGACACCTCCACCTAGTCTCTCATTGGTTCTCCCTATTCCTGTTCATTTTCCACAGAAATTGCAAACTGGGCCAAACAGGAGGTTAAAGGCACTGACTCTCCAAGTGGGGAGAGTGTTAGTAAAGCGTCTGGAATGTTGCACCCGAGTACCAGGAAACGAAAACTGAGACACATTTGAACACGTTTTCCGATCACACGGTGGATCATACTCTGGGTTCCACATGCATGTTTTAGCTGAAGGAAGAATCCCTTAAACAGGGAGAGTTGAGACCCATGGAATGGGTACCATGCAATATGACTTCAAAGGGTCTGCATTTGCTCACCGAACCTCACCAATCCTATCACTGCTGCGTTTATGCCGCTGTACACACGCTTGATTCTCTTTCGGAGACATATAAATCCATAGGTTTTAAGATTCTTACTAGTCAGGTAGATTCTTACTAGTCAGGTATATTCTTAGGCGTTTAATATGGGGTGTTGAGTCCACTTCGTTGAGCAAGGAGTAGCTCTTGTCTATTACATATTTGGCTTATGGAACGGTATCTGTGCTAATTTCAATCTCTGGTTTTATGCAGCACCCCAACTCACCCGTCCCCTTAAGCAAGCATAAGTTGGTTTTCTACATTTGACACCCTGTTCTGTTTTGTAATTCAGTTCTTGTGTAGCCAAGTTTACATTCCGTGTATTAGTGATATCTTATGATGTTTCTTTTTCTGTGTGACTAATTTCACTTAGAATCATCGTACCTGAATCCACTCATTATGCTGCTACGGGCCTGATGACATAGATTTCATTGCTGAGTGATATTGCATTGTACATAAGTACCACAACTTCTTTATCCATTTTTCGCTTTCTGTGATATTGAACTTGTTCGGTAAACGAGGTTCTTGTAAACAGAGCCGTCCCAAACTTTGGGGTGGCTGTGTCTTTTTGATTTTAATTTCCCTAAGCTATAGGACCATAAGTGGAAGTGCCCTAGGCTCTGTTGCTTTGTTTTTTGGATGTTTCAGGAAACACCATACACTTCTCCAGAGTGGCTGCTGGCAATTTACATCCCGCCCATCAGCATAACAAGGCTCCCATTCTCCATGGCCTGTCCTGCCTTTCTGGATTTTACACTTTTTTCAGATGGCCCTTTTGACTGGGGGCAGTGAGACTTCATTGTAGTGCAGATTTCCTTTGCAAGTTTGCTTGGTTGGCCAAAAAGGGTGTATGCGTTTTTTCCTGAATATATTCAGGAAAAAACGCATACGCCCTTTTTGGCCAAGTGCATCATTGTGGACGTTCTGCCTCTTTTCCTATGCTTTACATGCAATTCCAGTCTACCTCCTGAAATCGGTTTTGTGCAATTCTGCCCCGCTTTCAACTCCTCTTGGCAGCCTTACTTCAATATATTTTTGGAAGATAGCTGTCATTTATAACTCTGCAGGTTTGTGAATTACAGTGCCCCTGAGCTCCTTTCTTCAACTCGCTTTCTTGTGAGCTGGCCGCAACACCGCAGGATTGCTTCAGGCCCTAGTTTGGTTCCGGCACGGCATGCTGAGCCTTTGGTTAATTCCTCTTCCTGGTGGGAAATGAGAGTTAAATTTGCCCGTCCGGACACCTCCACCTAGTCTCTCATTGGTTCTCCCAATTCCTGTTCATTTTCCACAGAAATTGCAAACTGGGCCAAACAGGAGGTTAAAGGCACTGACTCTCCAAGTGGGGAGAGTGTTAGTAAAGCGTCTGGAATGTTGCAACCGAGTACCAGGGGACGAAAACTGAGACACATTTGAACACGTTTCCCGATCACACGGTGGATCATACTCTGGGTTCCACATGCATGTTTTAGCTGAAGGAAGAATCCATTAAACCTGGAGAGTTGAGACCCATGGAATGGGTACCATGCAATATGACTTCAAAGGGTCTGCATTTGCTCACCGAACCTCAGCAATCCTATCACTGCTGCGTTTATGCCGCTGTACACACGCTTGATTCTCTTTCGGAGACATATAAATCCATAGGTTTTAAGATCCTTACTAGTCAGGTAGATTCTTAGGCGTTTAATATGGAGTGTTGAGTCCACTTCGTTGAGCAAGGAGTAGCTCTTGTCTATTACATATTTGGCTTATGGAACGGTATCTGTGCTCATTTCAATCTCTGGTTTTATGCAGCACCCCAACTCACCCGTCCCCTTAAGCAAGCATAAGTTGGTTTTCTATATTTGACACCCTGTTCTGTTTTGTAATTCAGTTCTTGTGTAGCCAAGTTTACATTCCGTGTATTAGTGATATCTTATGATGTTTCTTTTTCTGTGTGACTAATTTCACTTAGAATCATCGTACCTGAATCCACTCATTATGCTGCTACGGGCCTGTTGACATAGATTTCATTGCTGAGTGATATTGCATTGTACGTAAGTACCACAATTTCTTTATCCATTTTTCGCTTTCTGTGATATTGAACTTGTACCGTAAACGAGGTTCTTGTAAACAGAGCCGTCCCAAACTTTGGGGTGGCTGTGTCTTTTTGATTTTAATTTCCCTAAGCTATAGGACAATAAGTGGAAGTGCCCTAGGCTCTGTTGCTTTGTTTTTTGGATGTTTCAGGAAACACCATACACTTCTCCAGAGTGGCTGCTGGCAATTTACATCCCGCCCATCAGCATAACTAGGCTCCCAGTTCTCCATGGCCTGTCCTGCCTTTCTGGATTTTACACTTTTTACAGATGGCCCTTTTGACCGGGGAGCAGTGAGACTTCATTGTAATGCAGATTTCCTTTGCAAGCTTGCTTGGTTGGCCAAAAAGGGCGTATGCGTTTTTTCCTGAATATATTCAGGAAAAAACGCATACGCCCTTTTTGGCCAAGTGCATCATTGTGGACGTTCTGCCTCTTTTCCTATGCTTTACATGCAATTCCAGTCTACCTCCTGAAATCGGTTTCCTGCAATTCTGCCCCCCTTTCAACTCCTCTTGGCAGCCTTACTTCAATATATTTTTGGAAGATAGCTGTCCTTGATAACTCTGCAGGTTTGTGAATTACAGTGCCCCTGAGCTCCTTTCTTCAACTCGCTTTCTTGTGAGCTGGCCGCAACACCGCAGGATTGCTTCAGGCCCTAGTTTGGTTCCGGCACGGCATGCTGAGCCTTTGGTTAATTCCTCTTCCTGGTGGGAAATGAGAGTTAAATTTGCCCGTCCGGACACCTCCACCTAGTCTCTCATTGGTTCTCCCAATTCCTGTTCATTTTCCACAGAAATTGTAAACTGGGCCAAACAGGAGGTTAAAGGCACGGACTCTCCAAGTGGGGAGAGTGTTAGTAAAGCGTCTGGAATGTTGCAACCGAGTACCAGGGGACGAAAACTGAGACACATTTGAACACGTTTCCCGATCACACGGTGGATCATACTCTGGGTTCCACATGCATGTTTTAGCTGAAGGAAGAATCCATTAAACCAGGAGAGTTGAGACCCATGGAATGGGTACCATGCAATATGACTTCAAAGGGTCTGCATTTGCTCACCGAACCTCACCAATCCTATCACTGCTGCGTTTATGCCGCTGTACACACGCTTGATTCTCTTTCGGAGACATATAAATCCATAGGTTTTAAGATTCTTACTAGTCAGGTAGATTCTTAGGCGTTTAATATGGAGTGTTGAGTCCACTTCGTTGAGCAAGGAGTAGCTCTTGTCTATTACATATTTGGCTTATGGAACGGTATCTGTGCTCATTTCAATCTCTGGTTTTATGCAGCACCCCAACTCACCCGTCCCCTTAAGCAAGCATAAGTTGGTTTTCTACATTTGACACCCTGTTCTGTTTTGTAATTCAGTTCTTGTGTAGCCAAGTTTACATTCCGTGTATTAGTGATATCTTATGATGTTTCTTTTTCTGTGTGACTAATTTCACTTAGAATCATCGTACCTGAATCCACTCATTATGCTGCTACGGGCCTGTTGACATAGATTTCATTGCTGAGTGATATTGCATTGTACGTAAGTACCACAATTTCTTTATCCATTTTTCGCTTTCTGTGATATTGAACTTGTACCGTAAACGAGGTTCTTGTAAACAGAGCCGTCCCAAACTTTGGGGTGGCTGTGTCTTTTTGATTTTAATTTCCCTAAGCTATAGGACAATAAGTGGAAGTGCCCTAGGCTCTGTTGCTTTGTTTTTTGGATGTTTCAGGAAACACCATACACTTCTCCAGAGTGGCTGCTGGCAATTTACATCCCGCCCATCAGCATAACTAGGCTCCCAGTTCTCCATGGCCTGTCCTGCCTTTCTGGATTTTACACTTTTTACAGATGGCCCTTTTGACCGGGGAGCAGTGAGACTTCATTGTAGTGCAGATTTCCTTTGCAAGCTTGCTTGGTTGGCCAAAGAGGGCGTATGCGTTTTTTCCTGAATATATTCAGGAAAAAACGCATACGCCCTTTTTGGCCAAGTGCATCATTGTGGACGTTCTGCCTCTTTTCCTATGCTTTACATGCAATTCCAGTCTACCTCCTGAAATCGGTTTCCTGCAATTCTGCCCCCCTTTCAACTCCTCTTGGCAGCCTTACTTCAATATATTTTTGGAAGATAGCTGTCCTTTATAACTCTGCAGGTTTGTGAATTACAGTGCCCCTGAGCTCCTTTCTTCAACTCGCTTTCTTGTGAGCTGGCCGCAACACCGCAGGATTGCTTCTGGTCCTAGTGTGGTTCCGGCATGGCACGCTGAGCCTTTGGTTAATTCCTCTTCCTGGTTGGAAATGAGAGTTAAATTTGCCCGTCTGGACACCTCCACCTAGTCTCTCATTGGTTCTCCCTATTCCTGTTCATTTTCCACAGAAATTGCAAACTGGGCCAAACAGGAGGTTAAAGGCACTGACTCTCCAAGTGGGGAGAGTGTTAGTAAAGCGTCTGGAATGTTGCACCCGAGTACCAGGAAACGAAAATTGAGACACATTTGAACACGTTTTCCGATCACACGGTGGATCATACTCTGGGTTCCACATGCATGTTTTAGCTGAAGGAAGAATCCGTTAAACAGGGAGAGTTGAGACCCATGGAATGGGTACCATGCAATATGACTTCAAAGGGTCTGCATTTGCTCACCGAACCTCAGCAATCCTATCACTGCTGCGTTTATGCCACTGTACACACGCTTGATTCTCTTTCGGAGACATATAAATCCATAGGTTTTAAGATTCTTACTAGTCAGGTAGATTCTTACTAGTCAGGTATATTCTTAGGCGTTTAATATGGGGTGTTGAGTCCACTTCGTTGAGCAAGGAGTAGCTCTTGTCTATTACATATTTGGCTTATGGAACGGTATCTGTGCTCATTTCAATCTCTGGTTTTATGCAGCACCCCAACTCACCCGTCCCCTTAAGCAAGCATAAGTTGGTTTTCTACATTTGACACCCTGTTCTGTTTTGTAATTCAGTTCTTGTGTAGCCAAGTTTACATTCCGTGTATTAGTGATATCTTATGATGTTTCTTTTTCTGTGTGACTAATTTCACTTAGAATCATCGTACCTGAATCCACTCATTATGCTGCTACGGGCCTGATGACATAGATTTCATTGCTGAGTGATATTGCATTGTACATAAGTACCACAACTTCTTTATCCATTTTTCGCTTTCTGTGATATTGAACTTGTTCGGTAAACGAGGTTCTTGTAAACAGAGCCGTCCCAAACTTTGGGGTGGCTGTGTCTTTTTGATTTTAATTTCCCTAAGCTATAGGACCATAAGTGGAAGTGCCCTAGGCTCTGTTGCTTTGTTTTTTGGATGTTTCAGGAAACACCATACACTTCTCCAGAGTGGCTGCTGGCAATTTACATCCCGCCCATCAGCATAACAAGGCTCCCAGTTCTCCATGGCCTGTCCTGCCTTTCTGGATTTTACACTTTTTTCAGATGGCCCTTTTGACCGGGGGGCAGTGAGACTTCATTGTAGTGCAGATTTCCTTTGCAAGCTTGCTTGGTTGGCCAAAAAGGGCGTATGCGTTTTTTCCTGAATATATTCAGGAAAAAACGCATACGCCCTTTTTGGCCAAGTGCATCATTGTGGACGTTCTGCCTCTTTTCCTATGCTTTACATGCAATTCCAGTCTACCTCCTGAAATCGGTTTCCTGCAATTCTGCCCCGCTTTCAACTCCTCTTGGCAGCCTTACTTCAATATATTTTTGGAAGATAGCTGTCATTTATAACTCTGCAGGTTTGTGAATTACAGTGCCCCTGAGCTCCTTTCTTCAACTCGCTTTCTTGTGAGCTGGCCGCAACACCGCAGGATTCCTTCAGGCCCTAGTTTGATTCCGGCAGGACATGCTGAGCCTTTGGTTAATTCCTCTTCCTGGTGGGAAATGAGAGTTAAATTTGCCCGTCCAGACACCTCCACCTAGTCTCTCATTGGTTCTCCCTATTCCTGTTCATTTTCCACAGAAATTGCAAATTGGGCCATACAGGATGTTAAAGGCACTGACTCTCCAAGTGGGGAGAGTGTTAGTAAAGCGTCTGGAATGTTGCACCCGAGTACCAGGGGACGAAAACTGAGACACATTTGAACACGTTTCCCGATCACACGGTGGATCATACTCTGGGTTCCACATGCATGTTTTAGCTGAAGGAAGAATCCCTTAAACCTGGAGAGTTGAGACCCATGGAATGGGTACCATGCAATATGACTTCAAAGGGTCTGCATTTGCTCACCGAACCTCACCAATCCTATCACTGCTGCGTTTATGCCGCTGTACACACGCTTGATTCTCTTTCGGAGACATATAAATCTATAGGTTTTAAGATTCTTACTAGTCAGGTAGATTCTTACTAGTCAGGTATATTCCTAGGCGTTTAATATAGGGTTTTGAGTCCACTTCGTTGAGCAAGATGTACCTTTTGTCTATTATATTTTTGGCTTATGGAACGGTATCTGTGCCAATTTTAATCTCTGGTTTCATGCAGCACCCCATATCGGCTTTCCCCTTAAGCAAGCATAAGTTGGTTTTCTACATTTTTGACCCTGTTCTGTTTTGTAATTCAGTTCCTGTGTAGCCAAGTTTACATTCCGTGTAGTAGTGATATCTTATGATGTTTCTTTTTCTGTGTGACTAATTTCACTTAGAATCATCGTACCTGAATCCACTCATTATGCTGCTCCGGGCCTGATGTCATAGATTTCATTGCTGAGTGATATTGCATTGTACGTAAGTACCACAACTTCTTTATCCATTTTTCGCTTTTTGCGATATTTAACTTGTACCGTAAACGAGGTTCTTGTAAACAGAGCCATCCCAAACTTTGGGGTGGCTGTGTCTTTTTGATTTTAATTTCCCTAAGCTATAGGACCATAAGTGGAAGTGCCCTAGGCTCTGTTGCTTAGTTTTTTGGATGTTTCAGGAAACACCATACACTTCTCCAGAGTGGCTGTTGGCCATTTACATCTCGCCCATCAGCATAACAAGGCTCCCAGTTCTCCATGGCCTGTCCTGCCTTTCTGGATTTTACACTTTTTTCAGAAGGCCCTTTGACCGGGGGGGGGGCAGTGAGACTTCATTGTAGTGCAGATTTCCTTTGCGAGCTTGCTTGGTTGGCCAGAAAGGGCGTATGCGTTTCTTCCTGAATATATTCAGGAAAGAACGCATACGCCCTTTTTGGCCAAGTGCATCATTGTCGACGTTCTGAGTCTTTTCATATGTTTTCAGTGCAATTCCAGTCTACCTCCTGAAATCGGTTTCCTGCAGTTCTGCCTTGCTCTCAGTTCCTCTTCATAGCCTTACCTCAATATACGTTTGGAAAATAGTTGGCCTTTATAACTCTGCAGGTTTTTCAATTGCAGTGGCCCTTAGCTCCATTTTTCAGCTCTTATTTTTGTGATCTTGCCTCATATCCACAGGATTTCTTCAGGCCCTATTCTTCTTCTGGGGCGCCTTGCTCTGCCTTTGGTTAATTCTTCTTCCTGATGTGAAATTAGAGTGACATGTGCCCATTGAAACCGCTACAGCTATTTTCTCACTGGTTCCCCCTATTCCCATTCATCCTCCGCACTAACTGCAGACTGTGCGATACCGGAACTTAAAGGCATTGACTCTCCATGTGGAGATGTTGTTAGTAAAGTGGCTGGAATGTTGATCCGGAGCCCCAGGAGAGGAAAATGAGGTGCATTTTAGAAACCTTTCCCGATCATATGGTATACCATCTGCTGGATTTCCCATGCATGGTTTAGCTGTAGGAAGATTCCCTTCAACTTGGAGTGTTGGGACCCTTGGAATAAGTAGCATGAAGTATTGCATTAAACTTTCGGCAGTTGCTCACCAAAGCTCTCCAATCCTTTCAGCCCCAAGTGTCCAGCCTTATGTCTTATCCAGCTGTGGGTTTATATGTGGTCATTCCAGGTTGCATCACAGCCCCTGAGCGAATTTTGTAAGAATTTTTCTCTCTTTCATTGTTTCTGCGTTTTGGTTTTAAAATTTATTCCTATAATGGGGTTTAGCTCATTTTCACTGCTGTGTTTGTGCCGCTCTGCGCACACTTGATTCCCTTATGGAGATATATCAATACATGGGTTTTAAGATTCTTATTACTCAGATATATTTCTCTGTGGTGTATAGGGTGTGTTGAGGCCAGTTCATTGAGCAAGGTGTAGATCTTGTCTGATACCTATTTGGTTTATTGAACGGTATCTGTGCTAATTTCAAACTCTGGTTTTATGCATCACCCCACCTCTCCTTTCCCCTTAAGCTGACATAAGTGTGTTTTCTAAATGTGAGACACTGTTCTGTTTTGTCATTCATTTTTTGTGCAGCCATATTTATCCTCCCTCTATAAGTGATATCTTATGATATGTTTCTTTTTCTGTTTGACTTATTTCAAGTAGTATTATCGGACCTCAATCCACTCTTTATCCTTCTACTAGCCTTATTACATTGATTTCATGGTGAAGAGATATTCCATTGTACATAAGTACCACATTTTCTTTATCCATTGTTCTCTTTCCTGGGATATTTAAGGTGTACTGAAGTTGAGGTTCTTGTAAACAGAGTAGCCCTAAACTGTGGTGTGCTTGTGTCTTGTTGATTTTTAGACTTCCCTAGATATACTCCCGTGATTGGAAGTGCCCTATGCTCTGTCGCTCTGTTTTTTAGATGATTTAGGAACCACCATACACTTCTCCAGAGTGGCTCTCGGCAGTTCACACACTGTCCATCAGCGTATAAAGGCTCCCTGTTCTCCATGGCCTGTCCTGCATTTCTGGTTTTTACAATTTTTTCGGATGGCCCTTTTGACCGGTGGGAAATGAGACTTCTTTGTTGTGCACATTTGCATTGCTTGCTTGCTTGGTTGCCCATAAAGTGCGTATGCGTTTTTTCCTGGATATATTCAGGAAATAACACATACTCCCTTTTGGGCCAACTGCATCATTGTCGAAATTCTGCCGCTTTTCATGTGCTTTAAAGGCGAGTCCAATCTATCTCTTGAAATCTGTTTCTTGCAATTCTGTCTTGCATTCAGATCCTCTTCTTTGCCTTACCTCAACATATTTTTGGACGTTAGTTTTCATTTATAACTCTGCAGGTTTGTGAATTGCAGTGACCCTGAGCTCCATTTTTTAAGTTGCTCTTTTGTGAGCTGGCCTCAAAACTGCAGGATTGCTTCAGGCCCTATTTTGGCTCCGGCGAGGCGGGCTGAGCCTTTTTTTAATTCTTATTCTTAATGGGAAATTAGAGTGACATGTGCCCGTCCAAACCCCTACAACTATTCTCTCATTGTTTCCCCCTGTTCCCGTTCATCCTCCTCACAATTTGCAAAATGTGTGAAACAGAAGTTTAAATGTGCTGATTCTCTAAGTGGGGAGATTCTAAGTAACGTGGCTGGAATGATGAACAGGAGCACCAGGAGAGGATAAATGAGGTGCATTTTAGACACATCTCCCGATCACATGGTGTACAGTCCTCTGGGTTTTCCATGCATGTTTTAGCTGTAGGAAGATTCCTTGAACCTGCAGATTTGGGACCCATTGAATGGGTACCAGGTAGTATTACTTTAAAGGGTGTGCATTTCCTCACCCAACCCCACATTTCTCTTAGTGCGAACAGTTTCCAGCCTTATGTCTCATCCTGCTGTGGGTCTAGATGTGTTCAATCCATGTTGCATCACCGTCCCTGAGGAAAAGTTGTAAGAGGTTTTCTCTGTCTCTCTGTCGTTTATTTTTTTCAATTTATTACTATGTTGTTTACAGCTGATTTTCAAAGCTCTGTTTCTTGCTGCTGTACATCTACTTGATTCACGTACAGAGAGACATCAATAATTTCTTTTTTAGATTCTTACCAGTCATAGATATTCTTTTCCGGTGACTTGAGTGTGCTGAGTGCAGTTCTTTTAGTTACCGTGTAGGCCTTGTTGATTATCAGTTTGGTATTTGGAATGGTATCTTTGCTAATTTCAACCTCCTGGATGATGCCTCACCCCTCCCCACCTTTCCCGTTTAGCAGCCTTACACGTGTTTTCTACATATTTATGTCACTTAGAATGATCATACGTAACTCCTCCGGAGTTGTTACAACTGGCCATATTTCATTGATTTCCAGGCTGAGTAATATTCCACTCTACATAAGTACCACATCTCTATCCATTTTTTCCCTCCAGAGACATTTAAGTTATATCCTAGTCGAGGATCTTTTAAACAGAGAGGCAGTAAACATTGGGGTGCCTGTGTCCTCTCGATTTTTGTTTTTCCCAAGATATACGCCCATGAGTGCAAGTGCCCTATGCTCTGTAGCTCATTTTTTAGATGCTTTAGTAAACACAATACAGTTCTCCAGAATGGCCGTTGGCAATATACATTTCCACTATAAGCCTCACAGGGCTCCCTCCTCTCCTTGCCCTGTCCTGCATTTCTGGCGTTTACACTTTATGAGGATGGCTCTTCTGACTGATGCGAAGTGATATCTTTTGTAGTATTGATTTCCAGTGCCCACCTGTTTGGTTGGCTAAAAAAGTGTATGCCCTTTTCTTGAATATATACAGAAAAAAACGCATACAGCCTTTTTGGCCAACTGCAATGTCGGAAATGTTCAGCCCCTTTTCTTGTGCTTAATGGCGAGTCCTTTCTACCTCCTCAAATCCCTTTCCTGCCATTCTCCCTTGCTTGCCAATCCTTTTCTCTGACTTTCCTCAAGACATTTTTCAGTGATAGATATTTTCAACTCTGCAGTTTCGTGAATTTTACTGCCCCTGAGTTCCATTGTTCAACTTGTGTTTATGGGAACTGGCCACAAAGCAGTGGGATTTCCTCAAGCCCTATACTGTTTCCATGGGCAACCCTGGCCTTTGGTCAATTCATCTTCCTGATTGGAAATTAGAGTGACATGTGCCTGTCTGAACACCTAGGACTTGTCTCTCATTGTTCCTCATCCTTCCGCTTCATCCTCTGGACAAATTCCAAACTGTACGCAACAGGATGTTGACAGTGTTGACATCTCCAAGTGGGGAGACTGTTAGTAAAGACGCTGGAGGGGTGAACCCGAGCACCAGGAGATGAGGAGATGAGATGCCTTTTCCAAACTCTTCCCGATCAGACGGTATACCATCCTCTGGGTGTGACAGACATGTTTTAGCAGTAGGAAGAGTCCCATTCATGTAAGGAGAACACCAGGGCTTTTTCAAAATCAGTGTCTCCCCGAAACCCAAACTGGGGAGTTTTTTAAGCTACGGCTACACATATGTTCATTAAGGGCCTTGGGAAGTAGGCAGAGTCCAAACTTTAGATGACTGAAGTCTTCAGGGTCAGAAGCACTCACCACCGGCTTCCCTTAGGTTACACTTTAACTGTCATTGATAGATGATGTCAATAAAAATATCTATTCTTTTTCCGATTATTTCCCCTTATAGGTTATTGCACAATATTGAGTGTAGTTCCCTGTGCTATACAGTAGTTCCTTGTTGATGATCTATTTTATACATAGCAGTGTGTATGTGTTAATTCCAAACTGTTAATTTATCCCTCCTCCCACCTTTCCCCTTTGGTAATAATAAATTATAAGATTTTATACTTCTCAGAAATGGGGGAGCTGAAAGAGAGGTATCATTTTCAATGGAAAAGCATTTAAAACAAGATTGAAGCTTTAACCAAGATTATTAGATGTACATCCTTGGAAAGAAATCACTTCATTTCTCTAATATTGACCTGACAAATAGGACAAACCTTCTCACTGAACTTGCTTATAATAAAGTGATGGAAATATCAAATGGAAGTGTTAGAAACATCTTATTTTACCCGAGCCTTATAAACTGTTCTATGTTAACTACAGTTTGGCTCACACATCTGTTCATTGAAGTTACAATAGTCTCAATTTCTGTTACTGATCCTCCAGAGTGGACCCCAACAAGGGTCCCCCTGCCCAGTGTCATTGGGGCCAACAGATCGAGACTGAGTTTGGTTCCCAAGCAAAGGAAACTTTATATTTTCATCAGAGAATGGAGAGGTGAGAGCATGCACTACCCCGTGGGCTGTGGGCTGGGCTGCTGTGTAGAGATCCTGTCAGAGTCAGTGGGAGGGAGGGGGCGGAGCTCTCAAGGGCCGGGTTGGCTGCAGCTCAGGCTCTATATCTCGGAGTCTGCACTGGGCCCCAGGAGCTGAGGTGTCGACCCAGCCATTCTGCACCAGGAAATCTGGTCTGAAGTGCCGGGTGTGGAACCTCTGCATGCGGGACCCTAGGAGCACGTGAAATTAGACAAAGCACAAAGGATAAAAAAGGTCAGACTTGACTTTATTGCCCAGATTCTATTTTTATCTCCCAGGGATTTTTAATGGGCTTTGCTGGGGACAAACCCCTCCTCTGCCTTTTGTCCCGTTCCTCATTCTTGGAGTGCTGAGGGTGCAGACCCTTCTTCTGTAACTGCTGAGTGCTGAGTTGGGAGCCCTCATACCAGGGGACGAGGGTCAGAACTTCTCCCCAGCAGCCTCCAGGTGACGTTGATTGGCCCCAGGACCCCTGCCTCCCTGCTCGTCCGCCTGAGCACCAGCATTGGAAGTGTTATAGATTCTAATGACCTTTAAGGGTCCAGGAAAGAGATGTGCAGAGACGCTGTGGGGGCCGGTTTCACCCCGCCCCACATTTGTTCGGCCACCTTAGGCTGACCGTTTCTGCCAGCCTAGATGCTCTGACCAGTAGTCTGCTCTTTCTTCAATTAGGCCCCTGAATTAACATAAAAACAGCACCAGGTGTCAGAGCCCTGCCCGCTCAACTCCCAGACAGTCCAGGGTCAGTGGTGATCAAGGACCATGATGGCCACTGAGTCAACAGCCTTTTGAAGTAAACAGGAGTCCAGCCGGTCTTATTGGCCACCATCATCACGGTGTCTGTAGGCTTTTCTATGGTGACAGTGTGATATACGGTTCCCCCGCCAAGATTATTAGCTCCCCTCCGGGTGCAGGAAGTCCTGCAAGCAGTAGTCTACTCCTTCGGGACACACTATTGTTGTTTTATGAGAGAAACTCCAGGTCAAGTGATGTTCACATGAGTCGTCATGGTGCCCTGTTGCCTCCGGTTATCTCTCTGGATGTTGGAGTTGGAGGGCCTCCTCACTCGAGGTCGGTGTGCCCACGGAGCGAACCCTGCAACTTCAGGGCATGGTTGGTGATTAGGATCACCACGTGGGGTCCTTTTCCCTTAGGAGGGAGGTGGCCTTTTGGGCTGCTGATTTCCAGGTTTTTAGATACCGCCAGTATCTTGGCCAGATGTGGCAGCGGGCCAAGCCCCTTGGTGACTGTAGTTTATCCTACCTGGATGGCATTCTTGCGTTGTTCCATTTCAAGTGGTCCCAGTTTTTGCACTAATTCTCCAATGGCGATTCACCTTTCACCGGGAATGGAAAGGTCAAAGGGTTTAGCTCAATTAGGGAGTTCCAGGGCAAGGGTCTGAATTGACTGCTCTTTCCATTCTTGAAAGGCCACTTCTGGATTCTGTTCAAAAGGATCATCATCTTTTCCTTTCAGTGTTTCATATAGAGGCCCAGCTAGTAGACTGTAGTTAGGGATCCAGAAGCAGCAAACCCTGGCCTCCCCAGGAACCCCTAAGCTGTCTTCTAGTTTTAGAAAGGGGTAAGGCTGCAAATGGTTTCTTCCCTTTCCTGGGATGGGCTTCTCTGACCTTGTGTGAGAATGAAGCCCAGGCAGGTCACCGCAGTCTGTGATATTTGAGCTTTTTCTTGGACAACTTCTATCCTTTATTGGCTTGGTAGTTCAGAGGCCTCCTTAGTAGGGCTGGCAATCAGAATGTCGTCTGCATATTGAAGGAGGGTTTCCTTTTCCAGAGGTAGAACTTTTCGGTCGTTAGCTAAGCTTTCCCCAAAGATGGTGTGGGAATTTTTGAACCCTTGGGGCAAGACGGCCCGGAAGTATTGTTTTAGTTGTATGTTGAGTCCTGCCACTCACAAGCCAAAATTTCTTGTGACTCTGGGACTAATGGAATACAAAAGAAGGCATCATTGAAGACTAATACAGAATACCATGTCCTGGTGGTTGGTAGAATGACCAGCAGGGTGTAGGAATCAGGAGCAACTGGAGGTATATCCTCGGTGGCTTCACTGACTGTCCTGACATCCTTTACCAGGTCCCCAGCAGCCCATGGGGCTCTCGTGGTCAGGCCAATCCCAGGATATGGAGCTCTCCTGGGCAGGTACCCCACCCCCAACCCAGCCCACGGGGCTCTCATGGTCAGGCCCCTCCCAGGATACAGAGCTACCCTTGCAGGTACCGTGGCAGGGCTGGGCACACAGGAACCGTGCACATAGCCCTCATTGAAGAGCACCCCCAGCTCACCTGTCGCTCAGAGCTGACACAGAGCACCTCAGAGCAGGACTTGAACTAACAAACAGCAGCTCCGACAGGTCTGTGACCCTGGGCATCACTCTGTGTGGCCTCCCTCCACCTGGTCTTCCAGAGACTTCCACTGCACCCAGGGCACCAGGCCTCTGTCTCCAACCACCACCCACCCCTCCTCTCCCTGACTCCTGGGTTCCTCTCATTAGGAGAGGGTTTTCTTGAAGTTGTCTCCCACTCATGGGCCAGATAAAATGATTAGAAAACAAGCCAAAGCTGCAGCCCCTTGTCTATCCTGACTCTCAGGAGCCCACACCTGTTCCTTGGACCTGGCCGGTTCAGCAAGTTCCATTTTCTGCAACTGTGAGCCCCTGAGGGGTGATGATTGGCTACCTGGGCAGCCTTACCATGCTGGCCAGCCCTCCCCAGGTGTGCCTGGGTTGAGATCAATATAAATACCACTCCAGGCAGCAAAAGCCCCTGCAGCTGTGCCTGACGCCATTTTCTCTGCCCTGTCAGCAGTCTCGGGGCTGGGCTGGTGGGAGGGAGTGAGAGGCCACGGCTTTGTGGGTGGCCCAGTGTGAGTGGGGCTCTGCTGGACTTTCTGCAGCAGATGCCAGGCTGCCACCTGCTAAAGAAGAGGATGTGTCACCCATACCTGCTGCTGGAATTTCTCCCTGGGCAGAGGTGAGGAAGGAAAAAAGCAGTGGGGGCAGGGACAGGACGGGTATCTCAGGCAGGGAAATGGAAATCTTCCAGAAGAGCACCCAGGGCCAGGACCATCCTGGCTGGCCTGCAGGCACCAAGTCAGCTGGCATGCTGTCACTCGTGTGGCTCCATGGCCCTTCCTCTAGGCTTTCAAGTCCTTGTATATATTCAGGTGTTTTACCTGGGAAGGGTGGGAACAGTTCAGCAACAAGTGGCCTGGGGCTCAGCTCACGTTTACTCACAGATGCCTCGGCACGGTGCCCCAGCTTTGCAATGAGGACGCTTGTTGTGTGGGGGCTGCTGGCTGAATGGGAGACGATTCCCCACCACTGACCAACTTCAGAATTGTTTACAACTGGAGCAAGTGCCCTGATACGGTTTTCCTCTGAGTAACTGGTGGGTTCTGTTTTTTTTTTTCTCTTTTTCGTTTTTGGTTCAAGGTAGATTTTATTCCTCTTTTTTGTATTTACAGATATAAGCATGGAAATAATTTATTCATATAAATACATGTATGTGAAGGGAATAATTGTTTTTTCTGTTTTATTTTTTAAATTTTATTTCTTTTTAATTTTGAATTTTATTTTATATTTTTATACAGCAGGTTCTCATTGGTTATCTACTTTATACATATAAATGTTTACATGCCAATCCCAATCTCTCAACTCCTCCCACCACCACCCCTCCAAGAGCTTTCCCCCCTTGTTGTCCATACGATTGTTGTCTACATCTGTTGCTCTATTTATGCCTTGCAAAATGGTTAATCTGTACAGTTTTTCTAGGTTCCACATATATGCATGAATATACAAGATTTGTTTTTCTCTTTCTGACTTACTTCACTCTGTAGGACAGTCTCTAGATCCATCGACGTCTCTACAAATGACCCAATTTCATTCCTTTCATGGCTTAGTAATATTCCATTTTATATATGTACCACAGCTTTATGCATTCGTCTGTCTGTGGGCATTTAGGTTGCTTCCATTACCTCGATATTGTAAATAGTGATGCAATGAACATTGCGGTGAATGTCTCTTTTTGATTTATGGTTTTGTCTGAGTATATGTCCAGTCCTGGGATTGCTGTATCATATGGTAATTCTATTATTAGTTTCTTAAGAAACTCCATATTGTTCTCCATAGTGACTGTATCAATTTATATTCCCAACAATAGTGGAAGAGTGTTCCTTTTCTCCACACCCTTTCCAGCATTTGTTGTTTGTAGATTTTCAGATGATGCCCATTCTAACAGGTGTGAGGTGATACCTCATTGTTGAGTCCATTTCGTTGAGCAACGGGTAGGTCTTGTCTATTACATATTTGGCTTATGGAACGGTATCTGTGCTAATTTCAAACTCTGGTTTTATGCAGCACCCCAACTCACCTTTCCCCTTAAGCAAGCATAAGTTGGTTTTCTAAACTTGAGACCCTGTTCTGTTTTGTAATTCAGTTCATGTGTAGCCAAGTTTACATTCCGTGCATTAGTGATACCTTATGATGTTTCTTTTTCTGTGTGACTTATTTCACTTAGAATCATCATGCCTCAATCCACTCATTATGCTGGTACAGGCCTGGTGACACAGATTTCATTGCTGAGTGGTATTCTGTTGTACATAAGTACCGCAACTTCTTTATCAATTATTTGTTCTCTGGGATATTTAACTTGTACTGTAGAAGAGGTTCCTGTAAACAGAGCCGTTGTAAATTTTGGGGGGGCTGTGTCTTTTTGATTTTAATTTCCCTAAGCTATAGGACCATAAGTGGAAATGCCCTAGATTCTGTTGCTTTGTTTTTCAGATGTATCAGGAAACACCATACACTTCTCCAGAGTGGCTGTTGGCAATGTACATCCCGCCCATAAGCATAACAAGGCTCCTTTTTCCCCATGGCCTGTCTTGCCTTTCTGGATTTTACACTTTTCTCAGTGGCCCTTTAGACCGGGGGGAAGTGACACTTCATAGTAGTTCGGATTTCCATTGCAAGCTTGCTTGGTTTGCCAAAAAGGGCGTATGTGTTTTTTCCTGAATATATTCAGGAACAAACTCATACGCCCTTTGTTGCCAAGTGCATCATTGTCGATGTTCTGCCTCTTTTCCTATGCTTTAAATGCAAATCCAGTCTACCTCCTGAAATCGGTTTCCTGCAATTCTGCCCCGCTTTCAAGTCCTCTTCGCAGCCTTACTTCAATATATTTTTGGACGTTATCTGTCATTTATAACTCTGCAGGTTTGTGAATTACAGGGTCCCTGAGCTCCTTTCTTCAACTCGCTTTCTTGTGAGCTGGCCGCAAACCCGCAAGACTGCTTCAGGCCCTAATCTGCTTCTGGCAGGGCACGCTGAGCCTTTGGTTAATTCCTCTTCCTGGTGGGAAATGAGTGTTAAATATGCCCGTCCAGACACCTACCTCACTCTCAACCCCTTGGTGATGTGGGTCCTCTGGTTTGTGGCCACTTTTGCTGGGTTCCTCACCTTTCAATGATGTGGCCCCACTAGTGTGAGGACACTCCTGCTTGGTTCTCATCCACGTGGTTATGTGGACCCCCTGGTGAGAGTCTGTTCCTGGCTTTGTTCCTCACCCACCTGTGAGGGAGACCCTCTGCTGATAGGTCACTCCTGCATGGCTGGCACACATTGCCTTGGTGAAGTCAGCCGTGTGGTGGCAGTTGGAGCGTGCTGGGAATCTCTTCCCCCGGTGATGAGGGTCCTCTTGCGTCAGGCCCTAACTGCTGGGCTCACCAACTTTTCTTAGGGAGCCCAGTGATGCTTTGGCACTCCTCTTAGGATCCCATCTCCATGGGGATGTGGGCCTTCTGCTCTGAGGTCCCAACGGCTGGGTTGTTCACATTTTCATGATGTGGGCTCTCTGGTGTTAGTTCACAGAAGCCTGGATCCCATAGCCTCTGTGCTCTTGGCTGCCTGCTGGGAGGTTCCAACTGCTGGATTCCTCACTTTTTTAATTTTTTGGGCCCTCTGTTGTGAGGATCCTCCTGCCTGCCTCACTCCCAGCCCCTTCGTGATGTGTGTCGTCTGGTTTGAGGCCACATGTGCTGGGTTCCTCACCTTTCGATGATGTGGGACCAATGGTCTTAGGAGACTCCTGCCTGGTTCACATCCCCTTGGTGATGTGGGCCCTCTGTTGAGAGTCTGATCCCGGCTGGGTTCCTCACCCATCTGTGAGGTAGGCCGTCTGATGTGAGGTCACTCTTGCCTGGCTTGCTCACCTCGCCTTGTGGACATGAGCCCTCTGGTGGCACTTGGAGCCTGCTGGGAGCCTCCTCTCCTCGGTGATGAGGGCCCTCTGGCATCAGGCCCTAACTGCTGGGCTCCCTACATTTTGTGATGTGCGCCCAGTGGTGCGAGGACACTCTAGCCAGGTTCACATCCCCATTGGGGTGTGGGCCTTCTGCTCTGAGGTCCCAAAGCCTGGGTTGCTCACAGTTTCATGATGTGGGCTCTCTGCTGTTAGTTCACTCCTGCCTGCATCCCATAGCTTCTGTGCTCTGGGCCGCCTGCTGGGAGGTTCCAACTGCTGGATTCCTCACCTTTCTTATTCTTTGGGCCCTCTGTTTTTAGGCTACTCCTGCCTGCCTCACTCCCATTCCCTTTGTGATATGTGTCCTCTGATTTGAGGCCACATGTGCTGGGTTCCGCACCTTTCGATGATGTGACCCCACTGGAGGGAAGACAGTCCTGACTGGTTCCCATCCCCTTGCTGATGTGGGCCCTCAGGTGAGAGTCTGATCCTGGCTGGGTTCCTCACCCTTCTGTGAGGTGGGCCCTCTGCTGTGAGGTCAATCATGCCTGTCTGGCACACGTCACCTTGGCGACGTGGGCCCTCTGGTGGCAGTTGGAGTGTGCTGGGATCCTCCTCCCCTCAGTGATGAGGGCCCTCTTGCCTTAGGCCATAACTGCTGGGCTCCCCACATTTTCTGATGTGCGCCAAGTGAGTGAGGAGACTCTTGCCAGGTTCCCATCCCCATGGCGATATGGGCCTTCTGCTCTGAGGTCAAAACGGCTGGCTTGCTCACAGTACCATGATGTGGGCCCTCTGCTGTGAGTTCACTCCGGCAAGGATCCCTTATCATCGGTGCTCTGAGCCGTCTGCTGGGAGGTTCCAACTGCTGGATTCCTCAACTTTTTTATTCTATGTGCCCTCTGTTGTGAGGCTCCTCCTGCCTGCCTCACTGCCAGCCCCTTGGTGATGACTGTCCTATGGCTTGAGGCCACATGTGCTGCGTTCCTCACCTTTCGATGATGTGACCCCACTCGTGTGAGGACACTCCTGCCTGGTTCCCATCCCCTTGGTGAGGTGGGCCCTCTGGCGAGAGTCTAATCCTGGCTGGGTTCCTCAACGTTCTGTGAGGTAGGCCCTCTGCTGTGAGGTCACTCCTGCCTGGCTGGCACACGTCACCTTGGAGACGTGAGCCCTCTGGTGGCAGTTGGAGCGTGCAGGGCGCCTCCTCCTCTCGGTGATGACGGCCCTCTGGCGTCAGGCCCTAAATGGTGGGCTCCCCACATTTTCTGATGTGCGCCCAGTGGTGCGAGGACACTCCAGCCAGGTTCCCATTCCCATGGGGATGTGGTCCTTCTGCGCTGAGGTCTCAACTCCTGGGTTGCTCACAGTTTTGTGATGTGGGCCCTCTGCTGTGAGTTCACTGTGGCCTGGATCCCATAGCCTCGGTGTTCTGGGCCGCCTGCTGGAAGGTCTAAATGCTGGAATCCTCACGTTTTTTATATTATGTGCCCTGTGTTGTGAGGCTACTCCTGCCTGCCTCACTCCAAGGCCCTTGGTGATGTGGGTCCTCTGGTTTGAGGACACATGTGCTGGGTTCCTCACCTTAAGATGATGAGGCCCCACTGGTGTGAGGATAATCCTGACTGGGTCCCATCCCCTTTGTGATGTGGGCCCTCTGGTGAGAGTCTGATCCTGGCTGGGTTCCTCACCCATCTGTGAGGTGGGCCCTCTACTATCAGGTAACTCTTGCCTGGGTTGCTCACCTCGCCTTGTTGACATGAGCCCTCTGGTGGCAATTGGACCCTGCTGGGAGCCTCCTCAGCTCTGTGATGAGGGCCCTCTGACGTCAGGCCCTAACTGCTGGGTTCCCCAACTTTTCTTAGTGAGCCCAGTGTTGCTCAAGCACTCCTCTTAGGTTCCCATCCCCATGGGGATGTGGGCCTTCTGCTCTGAGGTTCCAACGGCTGGGTTGATCACAATTTCATGATGTGGGCTCTCTGGTGTTAGTTCACTGTGGCCTGGATCCCATAGCCTCTGTGGTCTTGGCTGCCTGCTGGGAGGTTCCAACTGCTCGATTCCTCAACTTTTGTATTCTATGGGTCCTGTGTTGTGATGCTCCTCCTGCCTGCCTCACTCGCAACCCCTTCGTGATGTGGGTCTTCTGGTTTGAGGCCACATGTGCTGGGTTAGGCAACTTTCAATGATGTGGCCCCACTGGTGTGAGGACACTCCTGCCTGGTTCCCATCCCCTTGGTGATGTGGGCCTTCTGGTGACAGTCTTATCCTGGCTGAGTTCCTCACTCTTCTGTGAGGTAGGCCCTCTGCTGTGAGGTCAATCCTGCCTGACTTGCACACATCACCTTGGCGACGTGGGCCCTCTGTTGGCACATGGAACCTGCTGGGAGCCTCCTGCCCTCGGTGATGATGGCCCTCTAGCATCAGGCTCTAACTGCTGGGCTCCCCACGTTTTCTGATGTGAGCCCAGTGATGCCAGGACACTCCTGTCAGGTTCCCATCCCCATGGGGATGTGGGCTTTCTGCTCTGAGGTCCCAATGCCTGGGTTGCTCACAGTTTCATGATGTGGGCTCTCTGGTGTTAGTTAACTCCTGCCTGCATCCCATAGCTTCTGTGCTCTCGGCCGCCTGCTGGGAGGTTCCAAATGCTGGATTCCTCACTTTTTTTATTCTTTGGGCCCTCTGTTTTTAGGCTACTCCTACCTGCCTCACTCCCATCCCCTTTGTGATGTATGTCCTCTGATATGAGGCCACATGTGCTGGGTTCCTCACCTTTCGATGATGTGGTCCCACTGGTGGGAGGACAGTCCTGACTGGTTCCCATCCCCTTGGTGTTGTGGGCCCTCTGGTGAGAGTCTCATCCTGCCTCGGTTCCTCACCCTTCTGTGAGATAGGCCCTCTGCTGTGAGGTCACTACTGCCTGGCTGGTGCATGCCACCTTGTAGACGTGGGCCCTCTGTTGGCAGTTGGAACCTGCTGGGAGTCTCCTCCCCTCAGTTATGAGGGCCCCCTGGCATCAGGCCCTAACTGCTGGGCTCCTAACATTTTCTGATATGTGCTAAGTGGTGCAAAGCCACTCCTGCCAGGTTCCCATCCCAATGGGGATGTGGGCCTTCTGTTCTGAGGTCCCAACAGCTGGGCTGCTCACAGGTTCATGATGTGGGCCCTCTGCTGTGAGTTCACTGCGGCCTGGATCCCATAGCCTCGGTGCTCTGGGCCACTTGCTGGGAGGTTCCAACTGCTGGAGTCCTCAACTTTTATATTCTATGGACCCTGTGTTGTGAGGCCAGTCCTGCCAGCCTCATTCCGAACCCCTTGGTGATGTGGTTCCTCTGGTTTGAGGACACATGTGCTGGGATCCTCACCTTTCGATGATGTTGTCCCACTGGTGTGGGGACACTCCTGCCTGGTTCCCATCCCCTTGGTGATGTGGGCCCTCTGGTGAGAGTCTGATCCTGGCTGTGTTCCTCACCCTTCTGTGAGGTGGGCCCTCTGCTGTGAGGTCACTCCTGCCAGGCTGGCACACATCGCCTTGGCGACGTTGGCCCTCTGGTGGCAGCTGGAGCCTGCTGGGAGCCTCCTCCTCTCGGTGATGAGTGCCCTCTAGCGTCAGGCCCTAACTTCTGAGCACCCCACGTTTTCTGATGTGAGCCCAGTGATGCCAGGACACTCCTGTCATGTTCCCATCACCATGGGGATGTGGGCCTTCTGCTCTGAGGTCCCAATGTCTGGGTTGCTCACAGTTTCATGATGTGGGCTGTCTGGTGTTAGTTCACTCTGGCCTGGTTCCTCTAGCCTCTGTGCTCTGGGCCGCCTGCTGGGAGGTTCCAACTGCTGGATTCCTCACCTTTCTTATTTTTGGGCCCTCTGTTATGAGGCTCCTCCTGCCTGCCTCACTCCCAGCCCCTTGGTGATGGGTGTCCTATGGTTTGAAGCCACATGTTCTGGGTTCCTCACCTTTAGATGATGTGGCCCTACTCATGTGAGGACACTCCTGCCTGGTTCCAATCCATTTGGTGATGTGGGCCCTCTGGTGCGAGTCTGATCCTGACTGGGTTCGTCACACTTCTCTGAGGTGGACCCTCTGCTGTGAGGTCATTCGTGCCTGGTTGGCACACATCGCCTTGGCGACGTCAGCCCTCTGGTGGCAGTTGGAGCCTGCTGGGAGCCTCCTTCCCTTGGTGATGAGGGTCCTCTGGCGCCAGGCCCTAACTGCTGGTCGCCCAAAATTTTCTGATACGTTCTCAGTGGTGCGAGGACACTCCTACCAGAATTCCATCCCCATGGGGATGTGGGCCTCCTGCTCTGAGGTCCCAATGGCTGGGTTGCTCAGTTTCATGACATGGGCCCTCTTCTGTGAGTTCACTGTGGCCTGGATCCCATAGCCTCGGTGCTCTGGGCCACCTGCTGGGAGGTTCCCACTGCTGGATTCCTCACTTTTTTATTCTATGTGCCCAGTGTTGTGAGGCTACTCCTGCCTGCCTCACTCCGAGGTCCTTGGTGATGTGGGTCCTCTGGTTTGAGGACACATGTGCTGAGTACCTCAGCTTTGGATGATGTGGCCCCACTGATGTGAAGACACTCCTGCCTGGTTCCCATCCCCTTGGTGATGTGGGCCCTCTGGTGAGAGTCTGATGTTGGCTGGGTTTCTCACCCTTCTGTGAGGTGGGACCTCTGCTGTGAGGTAACTCCTGCCTGGCATGCTAACGTTGCCTTGGCAATGTGAGCCCTCAGGTGGCAGTTGGAGCCTGCTGGGAATCTCCTCCCCTCAGTTATGAGAGCTCTGGATAAAACACATATGCCCTTTTTTGCCAAGTGCATTATTTTCCAAGTTCTGTCTCTTTTCCTATGCTTTAAGAGCTACTCCCGTGTACGTTTTGAAATCAATTTCCAGCAATTCTGCCCTGCATTCAAGTCCTCTTCGCAGCCTTACTTCAGCATAATTTTGGATGATAGCTGTCATTTATAACTCCGAAGGTTTCTGAATTACAGTGCCCCTGAGCTCCTTTCTTCAACTCGCTTTCTTGTGAGCTGGCCGCAACACCACAGGATTGCTTCTGGTCCTAGTGTGTTTCCGGCATGGCACGCTGAGCCTTTGGTTAATTCCTCTTCCTGGTTGGAAATGAGAGTTAAATTTGCCCGTCTGGACACCTCCACCTAGTCTCTCATTGGTTCTCCCTATTCCTGTTCATTTTCCACAGAAATTGCAAACTGGGCCAAACAGGAGGTTAAAGGCACTGACTCTCCAAGTGGGGAGAGTGTTAGTAAAGCGTCTGGAATGTTGCACCCGAGTACCAGGAAACGAAAATTGAGACACATTTGAACACGTTTTCCGATCACACGGTGGATCATACTCTGGGTTCCACATGCATGTTTTAGCTGAAGGAAGAATCCCTTAAACAGGGAGAGTTGAGACCCATGGAATGGGTACCATGCAATATGACTTCAAAGGGTCTGCATTTGCTCACCGAACCTCAGCAATCCTATCACTGCTGCGTTTATGCCACTGTACACACGCTTGATTCTCTTTCGGAGACATATAAATCCATAGGTTTTAAGATTCTTACTAGTCAGGTAGATTCTTACTAGTCAGGTATATTCTTAGGCGTTTAATATGGGGTGTTGAGTCCACTTCGTTGAGCAAGGAGTAGCTCTTGTCTATTACATATTTGGCTTATGGAACGGTATCTGTGCTCATTTCAATCTCTGGTTTTATGCAGCACCCCAACTCACCCGTCCCCTTAAGCAAGCATAAGTTGGGTTTCTACATTTGACACCCTGTTCTGTTTTGTAATTCAGTTCTTGTGTAGCCAAGTTTACATTCCGTGTATTAGTGATATCTTATGATGTTTCTTTTTCTGTGTGACTAATTTCACTTAGAATCATCGTACCTGAATCCACTCATTATGCTGCTACGGGACTGATGACATAGATTTCATTGCTGAGCGATATTGCATTGTACGTAACTACCACAATTTCTTTATCCATTTTTCGCTTTCTGTGATATTTAACTTGTACCATAAACGAGGTTCTTGTAAACAGAGCCATCCCAAACTTTGGGGTGGCTGTGTCTTTTTGATTTTAATTTCCCTAAGCTATAGGACCATAAGTGGAAGTGCCCTAGGCTCTGTTGCTTTGTTTTTTGGATGTTTCAGGAAACACCATACACTTCTCCAGAGTGGCTGCTGGCAATTTACATCCCGCCCATCAGCATAACTAGGCTCCCAGTTCTCCATGGCCTGTCCTGCCTTTCTGGATTTTACACTTTTTTCAGATGACCCTTTTGACCGGGGGGCAGTGAGACTTCATTGTAGTGCAGATTTCCTTTGCAAGCTTGCTTGGTTGGCCAAAAAGGGCGTATGCGTTTTTTCCTGAATATATTCAGGAAAAAACGCATACGCCCTTTTTGGCCAAGTGCATCATTGTGGACGTTCTGCCTCTTTTCCTATGCTTTACATGCAATTCCAGTGTACCTCCTGAAATCGGTTTCCTGCAATTCTGCCCCGCTTTCAACTCCTCTTGGCAGCCTTACTTCAATATATTTTTGGAAGATAGCTGTCCTTTATAACTCTGCAGGTTTGTGAATTACAGTGCCCCTGAGCTCCTTTCTTCAACTCGCTTTCTTGTGAGCTGGCCACAACACCGCAGGATTCCTTCAGGCCCTAGGTTGATTCCGGCACGGCATGCTGAGCCTTTGGTTAATTCCTCTTCCTGGTGGGAAATGAGAGTTAAATTTGCCCGTCCGGATACCTCCACCTAGTCTCTCATTGGTTCTCCCTATTCCTGTTCATTTTCCACAGAAATTGCAAACTGGGCCAAACAGGAGGTTAAAGGCACTGACTCTCCAAGTGGGGAGAGTGTTAGTAAAGCGTCTGGAATGTTGCACCCGAGTACCAGGGGACGAAACCTGAGACACATTTGAACACATTTCCCGATCACACGGTAGATCATACTCTGGGTTCCACATGCATGTTTTAGCTGAAGGAAGAATCCCTTAAACCTGGAGAGTTGAGACCCATGGAATGGGTACCACGCAATATGACTTCAAAGGGTCTGCATTTGCTCACCGAACCTCAGCAATCCTATCACTGCTGCGTTTATGCCGCTGTACACACGCTTGATTCTCTTTCGGAGACATATAAATCCATAGGTTTTAAGATTCTTACTAGTCAGGTATATTCTTACTAGTCAGGTATATTCTTAGGCGTTTAATATGGGGTGTTGAGTCCACTTCATTGAGCAAGGAGTAGCTCTTGTCTATTACATATTTGGCTTATGGAACGGTATCTGTGCTCATTTCAATCTCTGGTTTTATGCAGCACCCCAACTCACCCGTCCCCTTAAGCAAGCATAAGTTGGTTTTCTACATTTGACACCCTGTTCTGTTTTGTAATTCAGTTCTTGTGTAGCCAAGTTTACATTCCGTGTATTAGTTATATCTTATGATGTTTCTTTTTCTGTGTGACTAATTTCACTTAGAATCATCGTACCTGAATCCACTCATTATGCTGCTACGGGCCTGTTGACATAGATTTCATTGCTGAGTGATATTGCATTGTACGTAAGTACCACAATTTCTTTATCCATTTTTCGCTTTCTGTGATATTGAACTTGTACCGTAAACGAGGTTCTTGTAAACAGAGCCGTCCCAAACTTTGGGGTGGTTGTGTCTTTTTGATTTTAATTTCCCTAAGCTATAGGACAATAAGTGGAAGTGCCCTAGGCTCTGTTGCTTTGTTTTTTGGATGTTTCAGGAAACACCATACACTTCTCCAGAGTGGCTGCTGGCAATTTACATCCCGCCCATCAGCATAACTAGGCTCCCAGTTCTCCATGGCCTGTCCTGCCTTTCTGGATTTTACACTTTTTTCAGATGGCCCTTTTGACCGGGGGGCAGTGAGACTTCATTGTAGTGCAGATTTCCTTTGCAAGCTTGCTTGGTTGGCCAAAAAGGGCGTATGCGTTTTTTCCTGAATATATTCAGGAAAAAACGCATACGCCCTTTTTGGCCAAGTGCATCATTGTGGACGTTCTGCCTCTTTTCCTATGCTTTACATGCAATTCCAGTCTACCTCCTGAAATCGGTTTCCTGCAATTCTGCCCCCCTTTCAACTCCTCTTGGCAGCCTTACTTCAATATATTTTTGGAAGATAGCTGTCCTTTATAACTCTGCAGGTTTGTGAATTACAGTGCCCCTGAGCTCCTTTCTTCAACTCGCTTTCTTGTGAGCTGGCCGCAACACCGCAGGATTGCTTCTGGTCCTAGTGTGGTTCCGGCATGGCACGCTGAGCCTTTGGTTAATTCCTCTTCCTGGTGGGAAATGAGAGTTAAATTGGCCCGTCTGGACACCTCCACCTAATCTCTCATTGGTTCTCCCTATTCCTGTTCATCTTCCGCAGAAATTGCTAACTGGGCCAAACAGGAGGTTAAAGGCACTGACTCTCCAAGTGGGGAGAGTGTTAGTAAAGCGTCTGGAATGTTGCACCCGAGTACCAGGGGACGAAAACTGAGACACATTTGAACACGTTTTCCGACCACATGGTGGATCATACTCTGGGTTCCACATGCATGTTTTAGCTGAAGGAAGAATCCCTTAAACATGGAGAGTTGAGACCCATGGAATGGGTACCATGCAATATGACTTCAAAGGGTCTGCATTTGCTCACCGAACCTCACCAATCCTATCACTGCTGCGTTTATGCCGCTGTACACACGCTTGATTCTCTTTCGGAGACATATAAATCCATAGGTTTTAAGATTCTTACTAGTCAGGTAGATTCTTACTAGTCAGGTATATTCTTAGGCGTTTAATATGGGGTGTTGAGTCCACTTCGTTGAGCAAGGAGTAGCTCTTGTCTATTACATATTTGGCTTATGGAACTGTATCTGTGCTCATTTCAATCTCTGGTTTTATGCAGCACCCCAACTCACCCGTCCCCTTAAGCAAGCATAAGTTGGTTTTCTACATTTGACACCCTGTTCTGTTTTGTAATTCAGTTCTTGTGTAGCCAAGTTTACATTCCATGTATTAGTGATATCTTATGATGTTTCATTTTCTGTGTGACTAATTTCACTTAGAATCATCGTACCTGAATCCACTCATTATGCTGCTACGGGCCTGATGACATAGATTTCATTGCTGAGTGATATTGCATTGTACGTAAGTACCACAATTTCTTTATCCATTTTTCGCTTTCTGTGATATTGAACTTGTACCATAAACGAGATTCTTGTAAACAGAGCCGTCCCAAACTTTGGGGTGGCTGTGTCTTTTTGATTTTAATTTCCCTAAGCTATAGGACCATAAGTGGAAGTGCCCTAGGCTCTGTTGCTTTGTTTTTTGGATGTTTCAGGAAACACCATACACTTCTCCAGAGTGGCTGCTGGCAATTTACATCTCGCCCATCAGCATAACAAGGCTCCCAGTTCTCAATGGCCTGTCCTGCCTTTCTGGATTTTACACTTTTTACAGATGTCCCTTTTGACCGGGGGGCAGTGAGACTTCATTGTAGTGCAGATTTCCTTTGCAAGCTTGCTTGGTTGGCCAAAAAGGGCGTATGCGTTTTTCCCTCAATATATTCAGGAAAAAACGCATACGCCCTTTTTGGCCAAGTGCATCATTGTGGACGTTCTGCCTCTTTTCCTATGCTTTACATGCAATTCCAGTCTACCTCCTGAAATCGGTTTCCTGCAATTCTGCCCCCCTTTCAACTCCTCTTGGCAGCCTTACTTCAATATATTTTTGGAAGATAGCTGTCCTTTATAACTCTGCAGGTTTGTGAATTACAGTGCCCCTGAGCTCCTTTCTTCAACTCGCTTTCTTGTGAGCTGGCCGCAACACCGTAGGATTGCTTCTGGTCCTAGTGTGGTTCCGGCATGGCACGCTGAGCCTTTGGTTAATTCCTCTTCCTGGTGGGAAATGAGAGTTAAATTTGCCCGTCTGGACACCTCCACCTAGTCTCTCATTGGTTCTCCCTATTCCTGTTCATTTTCCACAGAAATTGCAAACTGGGCCAAACAGGAGGTTAAAGGCACTGACTCTCCAAGTGGGGAGAGTGTTAGTAAAGCGTCTGGAATGTTGCACCCGAGTACCAGGAAACGAAAATTGAGACACATTTGAACACGTTTTCCGATCACACGGTGGATCATACTCTGGGTTCCACATGCATGTTTTAGCTGAAGGAAGAATCCCTTAAACAGGGAGAGTTGAGACCCATGGAATGGGTACCATGCAATATGACTTCAAAGGGTCTGCATTTGCTTACCGAACCTCAGCAATCCTATCACTGCTGCGTTTATGCCGCTGTACACACGCTTGATTCTCTTTCGGAGACATATAAATCCATAGGTTTTAAGATTCTTAGTAGTCAGGTATATTCTTAGGCTTTTAATATGGAGTGTTGAGTCCACTTCGTTGAGCAAGGAGTAGCTCTTGTCTATTACATATTTGGCTTATGGAACGGTATCTGTGCTCATTTCAATCTCTGGTTTTATGCAGCACCCCAACTCACCCGTCCCCTTAAGCAAGCATAAGTTGGTTTTCTACATTTGACTCCCTGTTCTGTTTTGTAATTCAGTTCTTGTGTAGCCAAGTTTACATTCCGTGTATTAGTGATATCTTATGATGTTTCTTTTTCTGTGTGACTAATTTCACTTAGAATCATCGTACCTGAATCCACTCATTATGCTGCTACGGGCCTGTTGACATAGATTTCATTGCTGAGTGATATTGCATTGTACGTAAGTACCACAATTTCTTTATCCATTTTTCGCTTTCTGTGATATTGAACTTGTACCGTAAACGAGGTTCTTGTAAACAGAGCCGTCCCAAACTTTGGGGTGGCTGTGTCTTTTTGATTTTAATTTCCCTAAGCTATAGGACCATAAGTGGAAGTGCCCTAGGCTCTGTTGCTTTGTTTTTTGGATGTTTCAGGAAACACCATACACTTCTCCAGAGTGGCTGCTGGCAATTTACATCCCGCCCATCAGCATAACTAGGCTCCCAGTTCTCCATGGCCTGTCCTGCCTTTCTGGATTTTACACTTTTTTCAGATGGCCCTTTTGACTGGGGGGCAGTGAGACTTCATTGTAGTGCAGATTTCGTTTGCAAGCTTGCTTGGTTGGCCAAAAAGGGCGTATGCGTTTTTTCCTGAATATATTCAGGAAAAAACGCATACGCCCTTTTTGGCCAAGTGCATCATTGTGGACGTTCTGCCTCTTTTCCTATGCTTTACATGCAATTCCAGTCTACCTCCTGAAATCGGTTTCCTGCAATTCTGCCCTGCTTTCAACTCCTCTTGGCAGCCTTACTTCAATATATTTTTGGAAGATAGCTGTCCTTTATAACTCTGCAGGTTTGTGAATTACAGGGCCCCTGAGCTCCTTTCTTCAACTCGCTTTCTTGTGAGCTGGCCGCAACACCGTAGGATTGCTTCTGGTCCTAGTGTGGTTCCGGCATGGCACGCTGACCCTTTGGTTAATTCCTCTTCCTGGTGGGAAATGAGAGTTAAATTTGCCCGTCTGGACACCTCCACCTAGTCTCTCATTGGTTCTCCCTATTCCTGTTCATTTTCCACAGAAATTGCAAACTGGGCCAAACAGGAGGTTAAAGGCACTGACTCTCCAAGTGGGGAGAGTGTTAGTAAAGCGTCTGGAATGTTGCACCCGAGTACCAGGAAACGAAAATTGAGACACATTTGAACACGTTTTCCGATCACACGGTGGATCATACTCTGGGTTCCACATGCATGTTTTAGCTGAAGGAAGAATCCCTTAAACAGGGAGAGTTGAGACCCATGGAATGGGTTCCATGTAATATGATTTCAAAGGGTCTGCATTTGCTCACCGAACCTCAGCTATCCTATCACTGCTGCGTTTATGCCGCTGTACACACGCTTGATTCTCTTTCGGAGACATATAAATCCATAGGTTTTAAGATTCTTACTAGTCAGATATATTCTTAGGCGTTTAATATGGGGTGTTGAGTCCACTTCGTTGAGCAAGGAGTAGCTCTTGTCTATTACATATTTGGCTTATGGAACGGTATCTGTGCTCATTTCAATCTCTGGTTTTATGCAGCACCCCAACTCACCCGTCCCCTTAAGCAAGCATAAGTTGGTTTTCTACATTTGACACCCTGTTCTGTTTTGTAATTCAGTTCTTGTGTAGCCAAGTTTACATTCCGTGTATTAGTGATATCTTATGATGTTTCTTTTTCTGTGTGACTAATTTCACTTAGAATCATCGTACCTGAATCCACTCATTATGCTGCTACGGGCCTGATGACATAGATTTCATTGCTGAGTGATATTGCATTGTACGTAAGTACCACAACTTCTTTATCCATTTTTCGCTTTCTGTGATATTGAACTTGTACCGTAAACGAGGTTCTTGTAAACAGAGCCGTCCCAAAATTTGGGGTGGCTGTGTCTTTTTGATTTTAATTTCCCTAAGCTATAGGACCATAAGTGGAAGTGCCCTAGGCTCTGTTGCTTTGTTTTTTGGATGTTTCAGGAAACACCATACACTTCTCCAGAGTGGCTGCTGGCAATTTACATCCCGCCCATCAGCATAACTAGGCTCCCAGTTCTCCATGGCCTGTCCTGCCTTTCTGGATTTTACACTTTTTTCAGATGGCCCTTTTGACCGGGAGGCAGTGAGACTTCATTGTAGTGCAGATTTCCTTTGCAAGCTTGCTTGGTTGGCCAAAAAGGGCGTATGCGTTTTTTCCTGAATATATTCAGGAAAAAACGCATACACCCTTTTTGGCCAAGTGCATCATTGTGGACGTTCTGCCTCTTTTCCTATGCTTTACATGCAATTCCAGTCTACCTCCTGAAATCGGTTTCCTGCAATTCTGCCCTGCTTTCAACTCCTCTTGGCATCCTAATTCAATATATTTTTGGAAGATAGCTGTCATTTATAACTCTGCAGGTTTGTGAATTACAGTGCCCCTGAGCTCCTTTCTTCAACTCGCTTTCTTGTGAGCTGGCCGCAACACCGCAAGATTGCTTCTGGTCCTAATGTGGTTCCGGCATGGCACGCTGAGCCTTTGGTTAATTCCTCTTCCTGGTGGGAAATGAGAGTTAAATTTGCCCGTCCAGACACCTCCACCTAGTCTCTCATTGGTTCTCCCTATTCCTGTTCATTTTCCACAGAAATTGCAAATTGGGCCATACAGGAGGTTAAAGGCACTGACTCTCCAAGTGGGGAGAGTGTTAGTAAAGCGTCTGGAATGTTGCACCCGAGTACCAGGGGACGAAAACTGAGACACATTTGAACACGTTTCCCGATCACACGGTGGATCATACTCTGGGTTCCACATGCATGTTTTAGCTGAAGGAAGAATCCCTTAAACCTGGAGAGTTGAGACCCATGGAATGGGTACCATGCAATATGACTTCAAAGGGTCTGCATTTGCTCACCGAACCTCACCAATCCTATCACTGCTGCGTTTATGCCGCTGTACACACGCTTGATTCTCTTTCAGAGACATATAAATCTATAGGTTTTAAGATTCTTACTAGTCAGGTAGATTCTTACTAGTCAGGTATATTCCTAGGCGTTTAATATAGGGTGTTGAGTCCACTTCGTTGAACAAGATGTACCTTTTGTCTATTATATTTTTGGCTTATGGAACGGTATCTGTGCCAATTTTAATCTCTGGTTTCATGCAGCACCCCATATCGGCTTTCCCCTTAAGCAAGCATAAGTTGGTTTTCTACATTTTTGACCCTGTTCTGTTTTGTAATTCAGTTCCTGTGTAGCCAAGTTTACATTCCGTGTAGTAGTGATATCTTATGATGTTTCTTTTTCTGTGTGACTAATTTCACTTAGAATCATCGTACCTGAATCCACTCATTATGCTGCTCCGGGCCTGATGTCATAGATTTCATTGCTGAGTGATATTGCATTGTACGTAAGTACCACAACTTCTTTATCCATTTTTCGCTTTTTGCGATATTTAACTTGTACCGTAAACGAGGTTCTTGTAAACAGAGCCATCCCAAACTTTGGGGTGGCTGTGTCTTTTTGATTTTAATTTCCCTAAGCTATAGGACCATAAGTGGAAGTGCCCTAGGCTCTGTTGCTTAGTTTTTTGGATGTTTCAGGAAACACCATACACTTCTCCAGAGTGGCTGTTGGCCATTTACATCTCGCCCATCAGCATAACAAGGCTCCCAGTTCTCCATGGCCTGTCCTGCCTTTCTGGATTTTACACTTTTTTCAGAAGGCCCTTTGACCGGGGGGGGCAGTGAGACTTCATTGTAGTGCAGATTTCCTTTGCGAGCTTGCTTGGTTGGCCAGAAAGGGCGTATGCGTTTCTTCCTGAATATATTCAGGAAAGAACGCATACGCCCTTTTTGGCCAAGTGCATCATTGTCGACGTTCTGAGTCTTTTCATATGTTTTCAGTGCAATTCCAGTCTACCTCCTGAAATCGGTTTCCTGCAGTTCTGCCTTGCTCTCAGTTCCTCTTCATAGCCTTACCTCAATATACGTTTGGAAAATAGTTGGCCTTTATAACTCTGCAGGTTTTTCAATTGCAGTGGCCCTTAGCTCCATTTTTCAGCTCTTATTTTTGTGATCTTGCCTCATATCCACAGGATTTCTTCAGGCCCTATTCTTCTTCTGGGGCGCCTTGCTCTGCCTTTGGTTAATTCTTCTTCCTGATGTGAAATTAGAGTGACATGTGCCCATTGAAACCGCTACAGCTATTTTCTCACTGGTTCCCCCTATTCCCATTCATCCTCCGCACTAACTGCAGACTGTGCGATACCGGAACTTAAAGGCATTGACTCTCCATGTGGAGATGTTGTTAGTAAAGTGGCTGGAATGTTGATCCGGAGCCCCAGGAGAGGAAAATGAGGTGCATTTTAGAAACCTTTCCCGATCATATGGTATACCATCTGCTGGATTTCCCATGCATGGTTTAGCTGTAGGAAGATTCCCTTCAACTTCGAGTGTTGGGACCCTTGGAATAAGTAGCATGAAGTATTGCATTAAACTTTCGGCAGTTGCTCACCAAAGCTCTCCAATCCTTTCAGCCCCAAGTGTCCAGCCTTATGTCTTATCCAGCTGTGGGTTTATATGTGGTCATTCCAGGTTGCATCACAGCCCCTGAGCGAATTTTGTAAGAATTTTTCTCTCTTTCATTGTTTCTGCGTTTTGGTTTTAAAATTTATTTCTATAATGGGGTTTAGCTCATTTTCACTGCTGTGTTTGTGCCGCTCTGCGCACACTTGATTCCCTTATGGAGATATATCAATACATGGGTTTTAAGATTCTTATTACTCAGATATATTTCTCTGTGGTGTATAGGGTGTGTTGAGGCCAGTTCATTGAGCAAGGTGTAGATCTTGTCTGATACCTATTTGGTTTATTGAACGGTATCTGTGCTAATTTCAAACTCTGGTTTTATGCATCACCCCACCTCTCCTTTCCCCTTAAGCTGACATAAGTGTGTTTTCTAAATGTGAGACACTGTTCTGTTTTGTCATTCATTTTTTGTGCAGCCATATTTATCCTCCCTCTATAAGTGATATCTTATGATATGTTTCTTTTTCTGTTTGACTTATTTCAAGTAGTATTATCGGACCTCAATCCACTCTTTATCCTTCTACTAGCCTTATTACATTGATTTCATGGTGAAGAGATATTCCATTGTACATAAGTACCACATTTTCTTTATCCATTGTTCTCTTTCCTGGGATATTTAAGGTGTACTGAAGTTGAGGTTCTTGTAAACAGAGTAGCCCTAAACTGTGGTGTGCTTGTGTCTTGTTGATTTTTAGACTTCCCTAGATATACTCCCGTGATTGGAAGTGCCCTATGCTCTGTCGCTCTGTTTTTTAGATGATTTAGGAACCACCATACACTTCTCCAGAGTGGCTCTCGGCAGTTCACACACTGTCCATCAGCGTATAAAGGCTCCCTGTTCTCCATGGCCTGTCCTGCATTTCTGGTTTTTACAATTTTTTCGGATGGCCCTTTTGACCGGTGGGAAATGAGACTTCTTTGTTGTGCACATTTGCATTGCTTGCTTGCTTGGTTGCCCATAAAGTGCGTATGCGTTTTTTCCTGGATATATTCAGGAAATAACACATACTCCCTTTTGGGCCAACTGCATCATTGTCGAAATTCTGCCGCTTTTCATGTGCTTTAAAGGCGAGTCCAATCTATCTCTTGAAATCTGTTTCTTGCAATTCTGTCTTGCATTCAGATCCTCTTCTTTGCCTTACCTCAACATATTTTTGGACGTTAGTTTTCATTTATAACTCTGCAGGTTTGTGAATTGCAGTGACCCTGAGCTCCATTTTTTAAGTTGCTCTTTTGTGAGCTGGCCTCAAAACTGCAGGATTGCTTCAGGCCCTATTTTGGCTCCGGCGAGGCGGGCTGAGCCTTTTTTTAATTCTTATTCTTAATGGGAAATTAGAGTGACATGTGCCCGTCCAAACCCCTACAACTATTCTCTCATTGTTTCCCCCTGTTCCCGTTCATCCTCCTCACAATTTGCAAAATGTGTGAAACAGAAGTTTAAATGTGCTGATTCTCTAAGTGGGGAGATTCTAAGTAACGTGGCTGGAATGATGAACAGGAGCACCAGGAGAGGATAAATGAAGTGCATTTTAGACACATCTCCCGATCACATGGTGTACAGTCCTCTGGGTTTTCCATGCATGTTTTAGCTGTAGGAAGATTCCTTGAACCTGCAGATTTGAGACCCATTGAATGGGTACCAGGTAGTATTACTTTAAAGGGTGTGCATTTCCTCACCCAACCCCACATTTCTCTTAGTGCGAACAGTTTCCAGCCTTATGTCTCATCCTGCTGTGGGTCTAGATGTGTTCAATCCATGTTGCATCACCGTCCCTGAGGAAAAGTTGTAAGAGGTTTTCTCTGTCTCTCTGTCGTTTATTTTTTTCAATTTATTACTATGTTGTTTACAGCTGATTTTCAAAGCTCTGTTTCTTGCTGCTGTACATCTACTTGATTCACGTACAGAGAGACATCAATAATTTCTTTTTTAGATTCTTACCAGTCATAGATATTCTTTTCCGGTGACTTGAGTGTGCTGAGTGCAGTTCTTTTAGTTACCGTGTAGGCCTTGTTGATTATCAGTTTGGTATTTGGAATGGTATCTTTGCTAATTTCAACCTCCTGGATGATGCCTCACCCCTCCCCACCTTTCCCGTTTAGCAGCCTTACACGTGTTTTCTACATATTTATGTCACTTAGAATGATCATACGTAACTCCTCCGGAGTTGTTACAACTGGCCATATTTCATTGATTTCCAGGCTGAGTAATATTCCACTCTACATAAGTACCACATCTCTATCCATTTTTTCCCTCCAGAGACATTTAAGTTATATCCTAGTCGAGGATCTTTTAAACAGAGAGGCAGTAAACATTGGGGTGCCTGTGTCCTCTCGATTTTTGTTTTTCCCAAGATATACGCCCATGAGTGCAAGTGCCCTATGCTCTGTAGCTCATTTTTTAGATGCTTTAGTAAACACAATACAGTTCTCCAGAATGGCCGTTGGCAATATACATTTCCACTATAAGCCTCACAGGGCTCCCTCCTCTCCTTGCCCTGTCCTGCATTTCTGGCGTTTACACTTTATGAGGATGGCTCTTCTGACTGATGCGAAGTGATATCTTTTGTAGTATTGATTTCCAGTGCCCACCTGTTTGGTTGGCTAAAAAAGTGTATGCCCTTTTCTTGAATATATACAGAAAAAAACGCATACAGCCTTTTTGGCCAACTGCAATGTCGGAAATGTTCAGCCCCTTTTCTTGTGCTTAATGGCGAGTCCTTTCTACCTCCTCAAATCCCTTTCCTGCCATTCTCCCTTGCTTGCCAATCCTTTTCTCTGACTTTCCTCAAGACATTTTTCAGTGATAGATATTTTCAACTCTGCAGTTTCGTGAATTTTACTGCCCCTGAGTTCCATTGTTCAACTTGTGTTTATGGGAACTGGCCACAAAGCAGTGGGATTTCCTCAAGCCCTATACTGTTTCCATGGGCAACCCTGGCCTTTGGTCAATTCATCTTCCTGATTGGAAATTAGAGTGACATGTGCCTGTCTGAACACCTAGGACTTGTCTCTCATTGTTCCTCATCCTTCCGCTTCATCCTCTGGACAAATTCCAAACTGTACGCAACAGGATGTTGACAGTGTTGACATCTCCAAGTGGGGAGACTGTTAGTAAAGACGCTGGAGGGGTGAACCCGAGCACCAGGAGATGAGGAGATGAGATGCCTTTTCCAAACTCTTCCCGATCAGACGGTATACCATCCTCTGGGTGTGACAGACATGTTTTAGCAGTAGGAAGAGTCCCATTCATGTAAGGAGAACACCAGGGCTTTTTCAAAATCAGTGTCTCCCCGAAACCCAAACTGGGGAGTTTTTTAAGCTACGGCTACACATATGTTCATTAAGGGCCTTGGGAAGTAGGCAGAGTCCAAACTTTAGATGACTGAAGTCTTCAGGGTCAGAAGCACTCACCACCGGCTTCCCTTAGGTTACACTTTAACTGTCATTGATAGATGATGTCAATAAAAATATCTATTCTTTTTCCGATTATTTCCCCTTATAGGTTATTGCACAATATTGAGTGTAGTTCCCTGTGCTATACAGTAGTTCCTTGTTGATGATCTATTTTATACATAGCAGTGTGTATGTGTTAATTCCAAACTGTTAATTTATCCCTCCTCCCACCTTTCCCCTTTGGTAATAATAAATTATAAGATTTTATACTTCTCAGAAATGGGGGAGCTGAAAGAGAGGTATCATTTTCAATGGAAAAGCATTTAAAACAAGATTGAAGCTTTAACCAAGATTATTAGATGTACATCCTTGGAAAGAAATCACTTCATTTCTCTAATATTGACCTGACAAATAGGACAAACCTTCTCACTGAACTTGCTTATAATAAAGTGATGGAAATATCAAATGGAAGTGTTAGAAACATCTTATTTTACCCGAGCCTTATAAACTGTTCTATGTTAACTACAGTTTGGCTCACACATCTGTTCATTGAAGTTACAATAGTCTCAATTTCTGTTACTGATCCTCCAGAGTGGACCCCAACAAGGGTCCCCCTGCCCAGTGTCATTGGGGCCAACAGATCGAGACTGAGTTTGGTTCCCAAGCAAAGGAAACTTTATATTTTCATCAGAGAATGGAGAGGTGAGAGCATGCACTACCCCGTGGGCTGTGGGCTGGGCTGCTGTGTAGAGATCCTGTCAGAGTCAGTGGGAGGGAGGGGGCGGAGCTCTCAAGGGCCGGGTTGGCTGCAGCTCAGGCTCTATATCTCGGAGTCTGCACTGGGCCCCAGGAGCTGAGGTGTCGACCCAGCCATTCTGCACCAGGAAATCTGGTCTGAAGTGCCGGGTGTGGAACCTCTGCATGCGGGACCCTAGGAGCACGTGAAATTAGACAAAGCACAAAGGATAAAAAAGGTCAGACTTGACTTTATTGCCCAGATTCTATTTTTATCTCCCAGGGATTTTTAATGGGCTTTGCTGGGGACAAACCCCTCCTCTGCCTTTTGTCCCGTTCCTCATTCTTGGAGTGCTGAGGGTGCAGACCCTTCTTCTGTAACTGCTGAGTGCTGAGTTGGGAGCCCTCATACCAGGGGACGAGGGTCAGAACTTCTCCCCAGCAGCCTCCAGGTGACGTTGATTGGCCCCAGGACCCCTGCCTCCCTGCTCGTCCGCCTGAGCACCAGCATTGGAAGTGTTATAGATTCTAATGACCTTTAAGGGTCCAGGAAAGAGATGTGCAGAGACGCTGTGGGGGCCGGTTTCACCCCGCCCCACATTTGTTCGGCCACCTTAGGCTGACCGTTTCTGCCAGCCTAGATGCTCTGACCAGTAGTCTGCTCTTTCTTCAATTAGGCCCCTGAATTAACATAAAAACAGCACCAGGTGTCAGAGCCCTGCCCGCTCAACTCCCAGACAGTCCAGGGTCAGTGGTGATCAAGGACCATGATGGCCACTGAGTCAACAGCCTTTTGAAGTAAACAGGAGTCCAGCCGGTCTTATTGGCCACCATCATCATGGTGTCTGTAGGCTTTTCTATGGTGACAGTGTGATATACGGTTCCCCCGCCAAGATTATTAGCTCCCCTCCGGGTGCAGGAAGTCCTGCAAGCAGTAGTCTACTCCTTCGGGACACACTATTGTTGTTTTATGAGAGAAACTCCAGGTCAAGTGATGTTCACATGAGTCGTCATGGTGCCCTGTTGCCTCCGGTTATCTCTCTGGATGTTGGAGTTGGAGGGCCTCCTCACTCGAGGTCGGTGTGCCCACGGAGCGAACCCTGCAACTTCAGGGCATGGTTGGTGATTAGGATCACCACGTGGGGTCCTTTTCCCTTAGGAGGGAGGTGGCCTTTTGGGCTGCTGATTTCCAGGTTTTTAGATACCGCCAGTATCTTGGCCAGATGTGGCAGTGGGCCAAGCCCCTTGGTGACTGTAGTTTATCCTACCTGGATGGCATTCTTGCGTTGTTCCATTTCAAGTGGTCCCAGTTTTTGCACTAATTCTCCAATGGCGATTCACCTTTCACCGGGAATGGAAAGGTCAAAGGGTTTAGCTCAATTAGGGAGTTCCAGGGCAAGGGTCTGAATTGACTGCTCTTTCCATTCTTGAAAGGCCACTTCTGGATTCTGTTCAAAAGGATCATCATCTTTTCCTTTCAGTGTTTCATATAGAGGCCCAGCTAGTAGACTGTAGTTAGGGATCCAGAAGCAGCAAACCCTGGCCTCCCCAGGAACCCCTAAGCTGTCTTCTAGTTTTAGAAAGGGGTAAGGCTGCAAATGGTTTCTTCCCTTTCCTGGGATGGGCTTCTCTGACCTTGTGTGAGAATGAAGCCCAGGCAGGTCACCGCAGTCTGTGATATTTGAGCTTTTTCTTGGACAACTTCTATCCTTTATTGGCTTGGTAGTTCAGAGGCCTCCTTAGTAGGGCTGGCAATCAGAATGTCGTCTGCATATTGAAGGAGGGTTTCCTTTTCCAGAGGTAGAACTTTTCGGTCGTTAGCTAAGCTTTCCCCAAAGATGGTGTGGGAATTTTTGAACCCTTGGGGCAAGACGGCCCGGAAGTATTGTTTTAGTTGTATGTTGAGTCCTGCCACTCACAAGCCAAAATTTCTTGTGACTCTGGGACTAATGGAATACAAAAGAAGGCATCATTGAAGACTAATACAGAATACCATGTCCTGGTGGTTGGTAGAATGACCAGCAGGGTGTAGGAATCAGGAGCAACTGGAGGTATATCCTCGGTGGCTTCACTGACTGTCCTGACATCCTTTACCAGGTCCCCAGCAGCCCATGGGGCTCTCGTGGTCAGGCCAATCCCAGGATATGGAGCTCTCCTGGGCAGGTACCCCACCCCCAACCCAGCCCACGGGGCTCTCATGGTCAGGCCCCTCCCAGGATACAGAGCTACCCTTGCAGGTACCGTGGCAGGGCTGGGCACACAGGAACCGTGCACATAGCCCTCATTGAAGAGCACCCCCAGCTCACCTGTCGCTCAGAGCTGACACAGAGCACCTCAGAGCAGGACTTGAACTAACAAACAGCAGCTCCGACAGGTCTGTGACCCTGGGCATCACTCTGTGTGGCCTCCCTCCACCTGGTCTTCCAGAGACTTCCACTGCACCCAGGGCACCAGGCCTCTGTCTCCAACCACCACCCACCCCTCCTCTCCCTGACTCCTGGGTTCCTCTCATTAGGAGAGGGTTTTCTTGAAGTTGTCTCCCACTCATGGGCCAGATAAAATGATTAGAAAACAAGCCAAAGCTGCAGCCCCTTGTCTATCCTGACTCTCAGGAGCCCACACCTGTTCCTTGGACCTGGCCGGTTCAGCAAGTTCCATTTTCTGCAACTGTGAGCCCCTGAGGGGTGATGATTGGCTACCTGGGCAGCCTTACCATGCTGGCCAGCCCTCCCCAGGTGTGCCTGGGTTGAGATCAATATAAATACCACTCCAGGCAGCAAAAGCCCCTGCAGCTGTGCCTGACGCCATTTTCTCTGCCCTGTCAGCAGTCTCGGGGCTGGGCTGGTGGGAGGGAGTGAGAGGCCACGGCTTTGTGGGTGGCCCAGTGTGAGTGGGGCTCTGCTGGACTTTCTGCAGCAGATGCCAGGCTGCCACCTGCTAAAGAAGAGGATGTGTCACCCATACCTGCTGCTGGAATTTCTCCCTGGGCAGAGGTGAGGAAGGAAAAAAGCAGTGGGGGCAGGGACAGGACGGGTATCTCAGGCAGGGAAATGGAAATCTTCCAGAAGAGCACCCAGGGCCAGGACCATCCTGGCTGGCCTGCAGGCACCAAGTCAGCTGGCATGCTGTCACTCGTGTGGCTCCATGGCCCTTCCTCTAGGCTTTCAAGTCCTTGTATATATTCAGGTGTTTTACCTGGGAAGGGTGGGAACAGTTCAGCAGCAAGTGGCCTGGGGCTCAGCTCACGTTTACTCACAGATGCCTCGGCACGGTGCCCCAGCTTTGCAATGAGGACGCTTGTTGTGTGGGGGCTGCTGGCTGAATGGGAGACGATTCCCCACCACTGACCAACTTCAGAATTGTTTACAACTGGAGCAAGTGCCCTGATACGGTTTTCCTCTGAGTAACTGGTGGGTTCTGTTTTTTTTTTTCTCTTTTTCGTTTTTGGTTCAAGGTAGATTTTATTCCTCTTTTTTGTATTTACAGATATAAGCATGGAAATAATTTATTCATATAAATACATGTATGTGAAGGGAATAATTGTTTTTTCTGTTTTATTTTTTAAATTTTATTTCTTTTTAATTTTGAATTTTATTTTATATTTTTATACAGCAGGTTCTCATTGGTTATCTATTTTATACATATAAATGTTTACATGCCAATCCCAATCTCTCAACTCCTCCCACCACCACCCCTCCAAGAGCTTTCCCCCCTTGTTGTCCATACGATTGTTGTCTACATCTGTTGCTCTATTTATGCCTTGCAAAATGGTTAATCTGTACAGTTTTTCTAGGTTCCACATATATGCATGAATATACAAGATTTGTTTTTCTCTTTCTGACTTACTTCACTCTGTAGGACAGTCTCTAGATCCATCGACGTCTCTACAAATGACCCAATTTCATTCCTTTCATGGCTTAGTAATATTCCATTTTATATATGTACCACAGCTTTATGCATTCGTCTGTCTGTGGGCATTTAGGTTGCTTCCATTACCTCGATATTGTAAATAGTGATGCAATGAACATTGCGGTGAATGTCTCTTTTTGATTTATGGTTTTGTCTGAGTATATGTCCAGTCCTGGGATTGCTGTATCATATGGTAATTCTATTATTAGTTTCTTAAGAAACTCCATATTGTTCTCCATAGTGACTGTATCAATTTATATTCCCAACAATAGTGGAAGAGTGTTCCTTTTCTCCACACCCTTTCCAGCATTTGTTGTTTGTAGATTTTCAGATGATGCCCATTCTAACAGGTGTGAGGTGATACCTCATTGTTGAGTCCATTTCGTTGAGCAACGGGTAGGTCTTGTCTATTACATATTTGGCTTATGGAACGGTATCTGTGCTAATTTCAAACTCTGGTTTTATGCAGCACACCAACTCACCTTTCCCCTTAAGCAAGCATAAGTTGGTTTTCTAAACTTGAGACCCTGTTCTGTTTTGTAATTCAGTTCATGTGTAGCCAAGTTTACATTCCGTGCATTAGTGATACCTTATGATGTTTCTTTTTCTGTGTGACTTATTTCACTTAGAATCATCATGCCTCAATCCACTCATTATGCTGGTACAGGCCTGGTGACACAGATTTCATTGCTGAGTGGTATTCTGTTGTACATAAGTACCGCAACTTCTTTATCAATTATTTGTTCTCTGGGATATTTAACTTGTACTGTAGAAGAGGCTCCTGTAAACAGAGCCGTTGTAAATTTTGGGGTGGCTGTGTCTTTTTGATTTTAATTTCCCTAAGCTATAGGACCATAAGTGGAAATGCCCTAGATTCTGTTGCTTTGTTTTTCAGATGTATCAGGAAACACCATACACTTCTCCAGAGTGGCTGTTGGCAATGTACATCCCGCCCATAAGCATAACAAGGCTCCTTTTTCCCCATGACCTGTCTTGCCTTTCTGGATTTTACACTTTTCTCAGTGGCCCTTTAGACCGGGGGGAAGTGACACTTCATAGTAGTTCGGATTTCCATTGCAAGCTTGCTTGGTTTGCCAAAAAGGACGTATGTGTTTTTTCCTGAATATATTCAGGAACAAACTCATACGCCCTTTGTTGCCAAGTGCATCATTGTCGATGTTCTGCCTCTTTTCCTATGCTTTAAATGCAAATCCAGTCTACCTCCTGAATTCGGTTTCCTGCAATTCTGCCCCGCTTTCAAGTCCTCTTCGCAGCCTTACTTCAATATATTTTTGGACGTTATCTGTCATTTATAACTCTGCAGGTTTGTGAATTACAGGGCCCCTGAGCTCCTTTCTTCAACTCGCTTTCTTGTGAGCTGGCCGCAAACCCGCAAGACTGCTTCAGGCCCTAATCTGCTTCTGGCAGGGCACGCTGAGCCTTTGGTTAATTCCTCTTCCTGGTGGGAAATGAGTGTTAAATATGCCCGTCCAGACACCTACCTCACTCTCAACCCCTTGGTGATGTGGGTCCTCTGGTTTGTGGCCACTTTTGCTGGGTTCCTCACCTTTCAATGATGTGGCCCCACTAGTGTGAGGACACTCCTGCTTGGTTCTCATCCACGTGGTTATGTGGACCCCCTGGTAAGAGTCTGTTCCTGGCTTTGTTCCTCACCCACCTGTGAGGGAGACCCTCTGCTGATAGGTCACTCCTGCATGGCTGGCACACATTGCCTTGGTGAAGTCAGCCGTGTGGTGGCAGTTGGAGCGTGCTGGGAATCTCTTCCCCCGGTGATGAGGGTCCTCTTGCGTCAGGCCCTAACTGCTGGGCTCACCAACTTTTCTTAGGGAGCCCAGTGATGCTTTGGCACTCCTCTTAGGATCCCATCTCCATGGGGATGTGGGCCTTCTGCTCTGAGGTCCCAACGGCTGGGTTGTTCACATTTTCATGATGTGGGCTCTCTGGTGTTAGTTCACAGAAGCCTGGATCCCATAGCCTCTGTGCTCTTGGCTGCCTGCTGGGAGGTTCCAACTGCTGGATTCCTCACTTTTTTAATTTTTTGGGCCCTCTGTTGTGAGGATCCTCCTGCCTGCCTCACTCCCAGCCCCTTCGTGATGTGTGTCGTCTGGTTTGAGGCCACATGTGCTGGGTTCCTCACCTTTCGATGATGTGGGACCAATGGTCTTAGGAGACTCCTGCCTGGTTCACATCCCCTTGGTGATGTGGGCCCTCTGTTGAGAGTCTGATCCCGGCTGGGTTCCTCACCCATCTGTGAGGTAGGCCGTCTGATGTGAGGTCACTCTTGCCTGGCTTGCTCACCTCGCCTTGTGGACATGAGCCCTCTGGTGGCACTTGGAGCCTGCTGGGAGCCTCCTCTCCTCGGTGATGAGGGCCCTCTGGCATCAGGCCCTAACTGCTGGGCTCCCTACATTTTGTGATGTACGCCCAGTGGTGCGAGGACACTCCAGCCAGGTTCACATCCCCATTGGGGTGTGGGCCTTCTGCTCTGAGGTCCCAAAGCCTGGGTTGCTCACAGTTTCATGATGTGGGCTCTCTGCTGTTAGTTCACTCCTGCCTGCATCCCATAGCTTCTGTGCTCTGGGCCGCCTGCTGGGAGGTTCCAACTGCTGGATTCCTCACCTTTCTTATTCTTTGGGCCCTCTGTTTTTAGGCTACTCCTGCCTGCCTCACTCCCATTCCCTTTGTGATATGTGTCCTCTGATTTGAGGCCACATGTGCTGGGTTCCGCACCTTTCGATGATGTGACCCCACTGGAGGGAAGACAGTCCTGACTGGTTCCCATCCCCTTGCTGATGTGGGCCCTCAGGTGAGAGTCTGATCCTGGCTGGGTTCCTCACCCTTCTGTGAGGTGGGCCCTCTGCTGTGAGGTCAATCATGCCTGTCTGGCACACGTCACCTTGGTGACGTGGGCCCTCTGGTGGCAGTTGGAGTGTGCTGGGATCCTCCTCCCCTCGGTGATGAGGGCCCTCTTGCCTTAGGCCATAACTGCTGGGCTCCCCACATTTTCTGATGTGCGCCAAGTGAGTGAGGAGACTCTTGCCAGGTTCCCATCCCCATGGCGATATGGGCCTTCTGCTCTGAGGTCAAAACGGCTGGCTTGCTCACAGTACCATGATGTGGGCCCTCTGCTGTGAGTTCACTCCGGCAAGGATCCCTTATCATCGGTGCTCTGAGCCGCCTGCTGGGAGGTTCCAACTGCTGGGTTCCTCAACTTTTTTATTCTATGTGCCCTCTGTTGTGAGGCTCCTCCTGCCTGCCTCACTGCCAGCCCCTTGGTGATGACTGTCCTATGGCTTGAGGCCACATGTGCTGCGTTCCTCACCTTTCGATGATGTGACCCCACTCGTGTGAGGACACTCCTGCCTGGTTCCCATCCCCTTGGTGAGGTGGGCCCTCTGGCGAGAGTCTAATCCTGGCTGGGTTCCTCAACGTTCTGTGAGGTAGGCCCTCTGCTGTGAGGTCACTCCTGCCTGGCTGGCACACGTCACCTTGGAGACGTGAGCCCTCTGGTGGCAGTTGGAGCGTGCAGGGCGCCTCCTCCTCTCGGTGATGACGGCCCTCTGGCGTCAGGCCCTAAATGGTGGGCTCCCCACATTTTCTGATGTGCGCCCAGTGGTGCGAGGACACTCCAGCCAGGTTCCCATTCCCATGGGGATGTGGTCCTTCTGCGCTGAGGTCTCAACTCCTGGGTTGCTCACAGTTTTGTGATGTGGGCCCTCTGCTGTGAGTTCACTGTGGCCTGGATCCCATAGCCTCGGTGTTCTGGGCCGCCTGCTGGAAGGTCTAAATGCTGGAATCCTCACGTTTTTTATATTATGTGCCCTGTGTTGTGAGGCTACTCCTGCCTGCCTCACTCCAAGGCCCTTGGTGATGTGGGTCCTCTGGTTTGAGGACACATGTGCTGGGTTCCTCACCTTAAGATGATGAGGCCCCACTGGTGTGAGGATAATCCTGACTGGGTCCCATCCCCTTTGTGATGTGGGCCCTCTGGTGAGAGTCTGATCCTGGCTGGGTTCCTCACCCATCTGTGAGGTGGGCCCTCTACTATCAGGTAACTCTTGCCTGGGTTGCTCACCTCGCCTTGTTGACATGAGCCCTCTGGTGGCAATTGGACCCTGCTGGGAGCCTCCTCAGCTCTGTGATAAGGGCCCTCTGATGTCAGGCCCTAACTGCTGGGCTCCCCAACTTTTCTTAGTGAGCCCAGTGTTGCTCAAGCACTCCTCTTAGGTTCCCATCCCCATGGGGATGTGGGCCTTCTGCTCTGAGGTTCCAACGGCTGGGTTGATCACAATTTCATGATGTGGGCTCTCTGGTGTTAGTTCACTGTGGCCTGGATCCCATAGCCTCTGTGGTCTTGGCTGCCTGCTGGGAGGTTCCAACTGCTCGATTCCTCAACTTTTGTATTCTATGGGTCCTGTGTTGTGATGCTCCTCCTGCCTGCCTCACTCGCAACCCCTTCGTGATGTGGGTCTTCTGGTTTGAGGCCACATGTGCTGGGTTAGGCAACTTTCAATGATGTGGCCCCACTGGTGTGAGGACACTCCTGCCTGGTTCCCATCCCCTTGGTGATGTGGGCCTTCTGGTGATAGTCTTATCCTGGCTGAGTTCCTCACTCTTCTGTGAGGTAGGCCCTCTGCTGTGAGGTCAATCCTGCCTGACTTGCACACATCACCTTGGCGACGTGGGCCCTCTGTTGGCACATGGAACCTGCTGGGAGCCTCCTGCCCTCGGTGATGATGGCCCTCTAGCATCAGGCTCTAACTGCTGGGCTCCCCACGTTTTCTGATGTGAGCCCAGTGATACCAGGACACTCCTGTCAGGTTCCCATCCCCATGGGGATGTGGGCTTTCTGCTCTGAGGTCCCAATGCCTGGGTTGCTCACAGTTTCATGATGTGGGCTCTCTGGTGTTAGTTAACTCCTGCCTGCATCCCATAGCTTCTGTGCTCTCGGCCGCCTGCTGGGAGGTTCCAAATGCTGGATTCCTCACTTTTTTTATTCTTTGGGCCCTCTGTTTTTAGGCTACTCCTACCTGCCTCACTCCCATCCCCTTTGTGATGTATGTCCTCTGATATGAGGCCACATGTGCTGGGTTCCTCACCTTTCGATGATGTGGTCCCACTGGTGGGAGGACAGTCCTGACTGGTTCCCATCCCCTTGGTGTTGTGGGCCCTCTGGTGAGAGTCTCATCCTGCCTCGGTTCCTCACCCTTCTGTGAGATAGGCCCTCTGCTGTGAGGTCACTACTGCCTGGCTGGTGCATGCCACCTTGTAGACGTGGGCCCTCTGTTGGCAGTTGGAACCTGCTGGGAGTCTCCTCCCCTCAGTTATGAGGGCCCCCTGGCATCAGGCCCTAACTGCTGGGCTCCTAACATTTTCTGATATGTGCTAAGTGGTGCAAAGCCACTCCTGCCAGGTTCCCATCCCAATGGGGATGTGGGCCTTCTGTTCTGAGGTCCCAACAGCTGGGCTGCTCACAGGTTCATGATGTGGGCCCTCTGCTGTGAGTTCACTGCGGCCTGGATCCCATAGCCTCGGTGCTCTGGGCCACTTGCTGGGAGGTTCCAACTGCTGGATTCCTCAACTTTTATATTCTATGGACCCTGTGTTGTGAGGCCAGTCCTGCCAGCCTCATTCCGAACCCCTTGGTGATGTGGTTCCTCTGGTTTGAGGACACATGTGCTGGGATCCTCACCTTTCGATGATGTTGTCCCACTGGTGTGGGGACACTCCTGCCTGGTTCCCATCCCCTTGGTGATGTGGGCCCTCTGGTGAGAGTCTGATCCTGGCTGTGTTCCTCACCCTTCTGTGAGGTGGGCCCTCTGCTGTGAGGTCACTCCTGCCAGGCTGGCACACATCGCCTTGGCGACGTTGGCCCTCTGGTGGCAGCTGGAGCCTGCTGGGAGCCTCCTCCTCTCGGTGATGAGTGCCCTCTAGCGTCAGGCCCTAACTTCTGAGCACCCCACGTTTTCTGATGTGAGCCCAGTGATGCCAGGACACTCCTGTCATGTTCCCATCACCATGGGGATGTGGGCCTTCTGCTCTGAGGTCCCAATGTCTGGGTTGCTCACAGTTTCATGATGTGGGCTGTCTGGTGTTAGTTCACTCTGGCCTGGTTCCTCTAGCCTCTGTGCTCTGGGCCGCCTGCTGGGAGGTTCCAACTGCTGGATTCCTCACCTTTCTTATTTTTGGGCCCTCTGTTATGAGGCTCCTCCTGCCTGCCTCACTCCCAGCCCCTTGGTGATGGGTGTCCTATGGTTTGAAGCCACATGTTCTGGGTTCCTCACCTTTAGATGATGTGGCCCTACTCATGTGAGGACACTCCTGCCTGGTTCCAATCCATTTGGTGATGTGGGCCCTCTGGTGCGAGTCTGATCCTGACTGGGTTCGTCACACTTCTCTGAGGTGGACCCTCTGCTGTGAGGTCATTCGTGCCTGGTTGGCACACATCGCCTTGGCGACGTCAGCCCTCTGGTGGCAGTTGGAGCCTGCTGGGAGCCTCCTTCCCTTGGTGATGAGGGTCCTCTGGTGCCAGGCCCTAACTGCTGGTCGCCCAAAATTTTCTGATACGTTCTCAGTGGTGCGAGGACACTCCTACCAGAATTCCATCCCCATGGGGATGTGGGCCTCCTGCTCTGAGGTCCCAATGGCTGGGTTGCTCAGTTTCATGACATGGGCCCTCTTCTGTGAGTTCACTGTGGCCTGGATCCCATAGCCTCGGTGCTCTGGGCCGCCTGCTGGGAGGTTCCAACTGCTGGATTCCTCACTTTTTTATTCTATGTGCCCAGTGTTGTGAGGCTACTCCTGCCTGCCTCACTCCGAGGTCCTTGGTGATGTGGGTCCTCTGGTTTGAGGACACATGTGCTGAGTACCTCAGCTTTGGATGATGTGGCCCCACTGATGTGAAGACACTCCTGCCTGGTTCCCATCCCCTTGGTGATGTGGGCCCTCTGGTGAGAGTCTGATGTTGGCTGGGTTTCTCACCCTTCTGTGAGGTGGGACCTCTGCTGTGAGGTAACTCCTGCCTGGCATGCTAACGTTGCCTTGGCAATGTGAGCCCTCAGGTGGCAGTTGGAGCCTGCTGGGAATCTCCTCCCCTCAGTTATGAGAGCTCTGGATAAAACACATATGCCCTTTTTTGCCAAGTGCATTATTTTCCAAGTTCTGTCTCTTTTCCTATGCTTTAAGAGCTACTCCCGTGTACGTTTTGAAATCAATTTCCAGCAATTCTGCCCTGCATTCAAGTCCTCTTCGCAGCCTTACTTCAGCATAATTTTGGATGATAGCTGTCATTTATAACTCCGAAGGTTTCTGAATTACAGTGCCCCTGAGCTCCTTTCTTCAACTCGCTTTCTTGTGAGCTGGCCGCAACACCGCAGGATCTCCTCAGGCCCTAATTTAGTTCCAGCATGGCACGCGGAGCCTTTGGTTAATTCCTCTTCCTGGTGGGAAATGAGAGTTAAATTTGCCCGTCCGGACACCTCCACCTAGTCTCTCATTGGTTCTCCCTATTCCTGTTCATTTTCCACAGAAATTGCAAACTGGGCCAAACAGGAGGTTAAAGGCACTGACTCTCCAAGTGGGGAGAGTGTTAGTAAAGCGTCTGGAATGTTGCACCCGAGTACCAGGAAACGAAAACTGAGACACATTTGAACACGTTTTCCGATCACACGGTGGATCATACTCTGGGTTCCACATGCATGTTTTAGCTGAAGGAAGAATCCCTTAAACAGGGAGAGTTGAGACCCATGGAATGGGTACCATGCAATATGACTTCAAAGGGTCTGCATTTGCTCACCGAACCTCACCAATCCTATCACTGCTGCGTTTATGCCGCTGTACACACGCTTGATTCTCTTTCGGAGACATATAAATCCATAGGTTTTAAGATTCTTACTAGTCAGGTAGATTCTTACTAGTCAGGTATATTCTTAGGCGTTTAATATGGGGTGTTGAGTCCACTTCGTTGAGCAAGGAGTAGCTCTTGTCTATTACATATTTGGCTTATGGAACGGTATCTGTGCTAATTTCAATCTCTGGTTTTATGCAGCACCCCAACTCACCCGTCCCCTTAAGCAAGCATAAGTTGGTTTTCTACATTTGACTCCCTGTTCTGTTTTGTAATTCAGTTCTTGTGTAGCCAAGTTTACATTCCGTGTATTAGTGATATCTTATGATGTTTCTTTTTCTGTGTGACTAATTTCACTTAGAATCATCGTACCTGAATCCACTCATTATGCTGCTACGGGCCTGATGACATAGATTTCATTGCTGAGTGATATTGCATTGTACATAAGTACCACAACTTCTTTATCCATTTTTCGCTTTCTGTGATATTGAACTTGTTCGGTAAACGAGGTTCTTGTAAACAGAGCCGTCCCAAACTTTGGGGTGGCTGTGTCTTTTTGATTTTAATTTCCCTAAGCTATAGGACCATAAGTGGAAGTGCCCTAGGCTCTGTTGCTTTGTTTTTTGGATGTTTCAGGAAACACCATACACTTCTCCAGAGTGGCTGCTGGCAATTTACATCCCGCCCATCAGCATAACAAGGCTCCCAGTTCTCCATGGCCTGTCCTGCCTTTCTGGATTTTACACTTTTTTCAGATGGCCCTTTTGACTGGGGGCAGTGAGACTTCATTGTAGTGCAGATTTCCTTTGCAAGCTTGCTTGGTTGGCCAAAAAGGGCATATGCGTTTTTTCCTGAATATATTCAGGAAAAAACGCATACGCCCTTTTTGGCCAAGTGCATCATTGTGGACGTTCTGCCTCTTTTCCTATGCTTTACATGCAATTCCAGTCTACCTCCTGAAATCGGTTTTGTGCAATTCTGCCCCCCTTTCAACTCCTCTTGGCAGCCTTACTTCAATATATTTTTGGAAGATAGCTGTCATTTATAACTCTGCAGGTTTGTGAATTACAGTGCCCCTGAGCTCCTTTCTTCAACTCGCTTTCTTGTGAGCTGGCCGCAACACCGCAGGATTGCTTCAGGCCCTAGTTTGGTTCCGGCACGGCATGCTGAGCCTTTGGTTAATTCCTCTTCCTGGTGGGAAATGAGAGTTAAATTTGCCCGTCCGGACACCTCCACCTAGTCTCTCATTGGTTCTCCCAATTCCTGTTCATTTTCCACAGATATTGCAAACTGGGCCAAACAGGAGGTTAAAGGCACTGACTCTCCAAGTGGGGAGAGTGTTAGTAAAGCGTCTGGAATGTTGCAACCGAGTACCAGGGGACGAAAACTGAGACACATTTGAACACGTTTCCCGATCACACGGTGGATCATACTCTGGGTTCCACATGCATGTTTTAGCTGAAGGAAGAATCCATTAAACCTGGAGAGTTGAGACCCATGGAATGGGTACCATGCAATATGACTTCAAAGGGTCTGCATTTGCTCACCGAACCTCAGCAATCCTATCACTGCTGCGTTTATGCCGCTGTACACACGCTTGATTCTCTTTCGGAGACATATAAATCCATAGGTTTTAAGATTCTTACTAGTCAGGTAGATTCTTAGGCGTTTAATATGGAGTGTTGAGTCCACTTCGTTGAGCAAGGAGTAGCTCTTGTCTATTACATATTTGGCTTATGGAACGGTATCTGTGCTCATTTCAATCTCTGGTTTTATGCAGCACCCCAACTCACCCGTCCCCTTAAGCAAGCATAAGTTGGTTTTCTACATTTGACACCCTGTTCTGTTTTGTAATTCAGTTCTTGTGTAGCCAAGTTTACATTCCGTGTATTAGTGATATCTTATGATGTTTCTTTTTCTGTGTGACTAATTTCACTTAGAATCATCGTACCTGAATCCACTCATTATGCTGCTACGGGCCTGTTGACATAGATTTCATTGCTGAGTGATATTGCATTGTACGTAAGTACCACAATTTCTTTATCCATTTTTCGCTTTCTGTGATATTGAACTTGTACCGTAAACGAGGTTCTTGTAAACAGAGCCGTCCCAAACTTTGGGGTGGCTGTGTCTTTTTGATTTTAATTTCCCTAAGCTATAGGACAATAAGTGGAAGTGCCCTAGGCTCTGTTGCTTTGTTTTTTGGATGTTTCAGGAAACACCATACACTTCTCCAGAGTGGCTGCTGGCAATTTACATCCCGCCCATCAGCATAACTAGGCTCCCAGTTCTCCATGGCCTGTCCTGCCTTTCTGGATTTTACACTTTTTACAGATGGCCCTTTTGACCGGGGAGCAGTTAGACTTCATTGTAGTGCAGATTTCCTTTGCAAGCTTGCTTGGTTGGCCAAAGAGGGCGTATGCGTTTTTTCCTGAATATATTCAGGAAAAAACGCATACGCCCTTTTTGGCCAAGTGCATCATTGTGGACGTTCTGCCTCTTTTCCTATGCTTTACATGCAATTCCAGTCTACCTCCTGAAATCGGTTTCCTGCAATTCTGCCCCCCTTTCAACTCCTCTTGGCAGCCTTACTTCAATATATTTTTGGAAGATAGCTGTCCTTTATAACTCTGCAGGTTTGTGAATTACAGTGCCCCTGAGCTCCTTTCTTCAACTCGCTTTCTTGTGAGCTGGCCGCAACACCGCAGGATTGCTTCAGGTCCTAGTGTGGTTCCGGCATGGCACGCTGAGCCTTTGGTTAATTCCTCTTCCTGGTTGGAAATGAGAGTTAAATTTGCCCGTCTGGACACCTCCACCTAGTCTCTCATTGGTTCTCCCTATTCCTGTTCATTTTCCACAGAAATTGCAAACTGGGCCAAACAGGAGGTTAAAGGCACTGACTCTCCAAGTGGGGAGAGTGTTAGTAAAGCGTCTGGAATGTTGCACCCGAGTACCAGGAAACGAAAATTGAGACACATTTGAACACGTTTTCCGATCACACGGTGGATCATACTCTGGGTTCCACATGCATGTTTTAGCTGAAGATAGAATCCCTTAAACAGGGAGAGTTCAGACCCATGGAATGGGTACCATGCAATATGACTTCAAAGGGTCTGCATTTGCTCACCGAACCTCAGCAATCCTATCACTGCTGCGTTTATGCCACTGTACACACGCTTGATTCTCTTTCGGAGACATATAAATCCATAGGTTTTAAGATTCTTACTAGTCAGGTAGATTCTTACTAGTCAGGTATATTCTTAGGCGTTTAATATGGGGTGTTGAGTCCACTTCGTTGAGCAAGGAGTAGCTCTTGTCTATTACATATTTGGCTTATGGAACGGTATCTGTGCTCATTTCAATCTCTGGTTTTATGCAGCACCCCAACTCACCCGTCCCCTTAAGCAAGCATAAGTTGGTTTTCTACATTTGACACCCTGTTCTGTTTTGTAATTCAGTTCTTGTGTAGCCAAGTTTACATTCCGTGTATTAGTGATATCTTATGATGTTTCTTTTTCTGTGTGACTAATTTCACTTAGAATCATCGTACCTGAATCCACTCATTATGCTGCTACGGGCCTGATGACATAGATTTCATTGCTGAGTGATATTGCATTGTACATAAGTACCACAACTTCTTTATCCATTTTTCGCTTTCTGTGATATTGAACTTGTTCGGTAAACGAGGTTCTTGTAAACAGAGCCGTCCCAAACTTTGGGGTGGCTGTGTCTTTTTGATTTTAATTTCCCTAAGCTATAGGACCATAAGTGGAAGTGCCCTAGGCTCTGTTGCTTTGTTTTTTGGATGTTTCAGGAAACACCATACACTTCTCCAGAGTGGCTGCTGGCAATTTACATCCCGCCCATCAGCATAACAAGGCTCCCAGTTCTCCATGGCCTGTCCTGCCTTTCTGGATTTTACACTTTTTTCAGATGGCCCTTTTGACCGGGGGGCAGTGAGACTTCATTGTAGTGCAGATTTCCTTTGCAAGCTTGCTTGGTTGGCCAAAAAGGGCGTATGCGTTTTTTCCTGAATATATTCAGGAAAAAACGCATACGCCCTTTTTGGCCAAGTGCATCCTTGTGGACGTTCTGCCTCTTTTCCTATGCTTTACATGCAATTCCAGTCTACCTCCTGAAATCGGTTTCCTGCAATTCTGCCCCGCTTTCAACTCCTCTTGGCAGCCTTACTTCAATATATTTTTGGAAGATAGCTGTCATTTATAACTCTGCAGGTTTGTGAATTACAGTGCCCCTGAGCTCCTTTCTTCAACTCGCTTTCTTGTGAGCTGGCCGCAACACCGCAGGATTCCTTCAGGCCCTAGTTTGATTCCGGCAGGACATGCTGAGCCTTTGGTTAATTCCTCTTCCTGGTGGGAAATGAGAGTTAAATTTGCCCGTCCAGACACCTCCACCTAGTCTCTCATTGGTTCTCCCTATTCCTGTTCATTTTCCACAGAAATTGCAAATTGGGCCATACAGGAGGTTAAAGGCACTGACTCTCCAAGTGGGGAGAGTGTTAGTAAAGCGTCTGGAATGTTGCACCCGAGTACCAGGGGACGAAAACTGAGACACATTTGAACACGTTTCCCGATCACACGGTGGATCATACTCTGGGTTCCACATGCATGTTTTAGCTGAAGGAAGAATCCCTTAAACCTGGAGAGTTGAGACCCATGGAATGGGTACCATGCAATATGACTTCAAAGGGTCTGCATTTGCTCACCGAACCTCACCAATCCTATCACTGCTGCGTTTATGCCGCTGTACACACGCTTGATTCTCTTTCGGAGACATATAAATCTATAGGTTTTAAGATTCTTACTAGTCAGGTAGATTCTTACTAGTCAGGTATATTCCTAGGCGTTTAATATAGGGTGTTGAGTCCACTTCGTTGAGCAAGATGTACCTTTTGTCTATTATATTTTTGGCTTATGGAACGGTATCTGTGCCAATTTTAATCTCTGGTTTCATGCAGCACCCCATATCGGCTTTCCCCTTAAGCAAGCATAAGTTGGTTTTCTACATTTTTGACCCTGTTCTGTTTTGTAATTCAGTTCCTGTGTAGCCAAGTTTACATTCCGTGTAGTAGTGATATCTTATGATGTTTCTTTTTCTGTGTGACTAATTTCACTTAGAATCATCGTACCTGAATCCACTCATTATGCTGCTCCGGGCCTGATGTCATAGATTTCATTGCTGAGTGATATTGCATTGTACGTAAGTACCACAACTTCTTTATCCATTTTTCGCTTTTTGCGATATTTAACTTGTACCGTAAACGAGGTTCTTGTAAACAGAGCCATCCCAAACTTTGGGGTGGCTGTGTCTTTTTGATTTTAATTTCCCTAAGCTATAGGACCATAAGTGGAAGTGCCCTAGGCTCTGTTGCTTAGTTTTTTGGATGTTTCAGGAAACACCATACACTTCTCCAGAGTGGCTGTTGGCCATTTACATCTCGCCCATCAGCATAACAAGGCTCCCAGTTCTCCATGGCCTGTCCTGCCTTTCTGGATTTTACACTTTTTTCAGAAGGCCCTTTGACCGGGGGGGGCAGTGAGACTTCATTGTAGTGCAGATTTCCTTTGCGAGCTTGCTTGGTTGGCCAGAAAGGGCGTATGCGTTTCTTCCTGAATATATTCAGGAAAGAACGCATACGCCCTTTTTGGCCAAGTGCATCATTGTCGACGTTCTGAGTCTTTTCATATGTTTTCAGTGCAATTCCAGTCTACCTCCTGAAATCGGTTTCCTGCAGTTCTGCCTTGCTCTCAGTTCCTCTTCATAGCCTTACCTCAATATACGTTTGGAAAATAGTTGGCCTTTATAACTCTGCAGGTTTTTCAATTGCAGTGGCCCTTAGCTCCATTTTTCAGCTCTTATTTTTGTGATCTTGCCTCATATCCACAGGATTTCTTCAGGCCCTATTCTTCTTCTGGGGCGCCTTGCTCTGCCTTTGGTTAATTCTTCTTCCTGATGTGAAATTAGAGTGACATGTGCCCATTGAAACCGCTACAGCTATTTTCTCACTGGTTCCCCCTATTCCCATTCATCCTCCGCACTAACTGCAGACTGTGCGATACCGGAACTTAAAGGCATTGACTCTCCATGTGGAGATGTTGTTAGTAAAGTGGCTGGAATGTTGATCCGGAGCCCCAGGAGAGGAAAATGAGGTGCATTTTAGAAACCTTTCCCGATCATATGGTATACCATCTGCTGGATTTCCCATGCATGGTTTAGCTGTAGGAAGATTCCCTTCAACTTGGAGTGTTGGGACCCTTGGAATAAGTAGCATGAAGTATTGCATTAAACTTTCGGCAGTTGCTCACCAAAGCTCTCCAATCCTTTCAGCCCCAAGTGTCCAGCCTTATGTCTTATCCAGCTGTGGGTTTATATGTGGTCATTCCAGGTTGCATCACAGCCCCTGAGCGAATTTTGTAAGAATTTTTCTCTCTTTCATTGTTTCTGCGTTTTGGTTTTAAAATTTATTTCTATAATGGGGTTTAGCTCATTTTCACTGCTGTGTTTGTGCCGCTCTGCGCACACTTGATTCCCTTATGGAGATATATCAATACATGGGTTTTAAGATTCTTATTACTCAGATATATTTCTCTGTGGTGTATAGGGTGTGTTGAGGCCAGTTCATTGAGCAAGGTGTAGATCTTGTCTGATACCTATTTGGTTTATTGAACGGTATCTGTGCTAATTTCAAACTCTGGTTTTATGCATCACCCCACCTCTCCTTTCCCCTTAAGCTGACATAAGTGTGTTTTCTAAATGTGAGACACTGTTCTGTTTTGTCATTCATTTTTTGTGCAGCCATATTTATCCTCCCTCTATAAGTGATATCTTATGATATGTTTCTTTTTCTGTTTGACTTATTTCAAGTAGTATTATCGGACCTCAATCCACTCTTTATCCTTCTACTAGCCTTATTACATTGATTTCATGGTGAAGAGATATTCCATTGTACATAAGTACCACATTTTCTTTATCCATTGTTCTCTTTCCTGGGATATTTAAGGTGTACTGAAGTTGAGGTTCTTGTAAACAGAGTAGCCCTAAACTGTGGTGTGCTTGTGTCTTGTTGATTTTTAGACTTCCCTAGATATACTCCCGTGATTGGAAGTGCCCTATGCTCTGTCGCTCTGTTTTTTAGATGATTTAGGAACCACCATACACTTCTCCAGAGTGGCTCTCGGCAGTTCACACACTGTCCATCAGCGTATAAAGGCTCCCTGTTCTCCATGGCCTGTCCTGCATTTCTGGTTTTTACAATTTTTTCGGATGGCCCTTTTGACCGGTGGGAAATGAGACTTCTTTGTTGTGCACATTTGCATTGCTTGCTTGCTTGGTTGCCCATAAAGTGCGTATGCGTTTTTTCCTGGATATATTCAGGAAATAACACATACTCCCTTTTGGGCCAACTGCATCATTGTCGAAATTCTGCCGCTTTTCATGTGCTTTAAAGGCGAGTCCAATCTATCTCTTGAAATCTGTTTCTTGCAATTCTGTCTTGCATTCAGATCCTCTTCTTTGCCTTACCTCAACATATTTTTGGACGTTAGTTTTCATTTATAACTCTGCAGGTTTGTGAATTGCAGTGACCCTGAGCTTCATTTTTTAAGTTGCTCTTTTGTGAGCTGGCCTCAAAACTGCAGGATTGCTTCAGGCCCTATTTTGGCTCCGGCGAGGCGGGCTGAGCCTTTTTTTAATTCTTATTCTTAATGGGAAATTAGAGTGACATGTGCCCGTCCAAACCCCTACAACTATTCTCTCATTGTTTCCCCCTGTTCCCGTTCATCCTCCTCACAATTTGCAAAATGTGTGAAACAGAAGTTTAAATGTGCTGATTCTCTAAGTGGGGAGATTCTAAGTAACGTGGCTGGAATGATGAACAGGAGCACCAGGAGAGGATAAATGAGGTGCATTTTAGACACATCTCCCGATCACATGGTGTACAGTCCTCTGGGTTTTCCATGCATGTTTTAGCTGTAGGAAGATTCCTTGAACCTGCAGATTTGGGACCCATTGAATGGGTACCAGGTAGTATTACTTTAAAGGGTGTGCATTTCCTCACCCAACCCCACATTTCTCTTAGTGCGAACAGTTTCCAGCCTTATGTCTCATCCTGCTGTGGGTCTAGATGTGTTCAATCCATGTTGCATCACCGTCCCTGAGGAAAAGTTGTAAGAGGTTTTCTCTGTCTCTCTGTCGTTTATTTTTTTCAATTTATTACTATGTTGTTTACAGCTGATTTTCAAAGCTCTGTTTCTTGCTGCTGTACATCTACTTGATTCACGTACAGAGAGACATCAATAATTTCTTTTTTAGATTCTTACCAGTCATAGATATTCTTTTCCGGTGACTTGAGTGTGCTGAGTGCAGTTCTTTTAGTTACCGTGTAGGCCTTGTTGATTATCAGTTTGGTATTTGGAATGGTATCTTTGCTAATTTCAACCTCCTGGATGATGCCTCACCCCTCCCCACCTTTCCCGTTTAGCAGCCTTACACGTGTTTTCTACATATTTATGTCACTTAGAATGATCATACGTAACTCCTCCGGAGTTGTTACAACTGGCCATATTTCATTGATTTCCAGGCTGAGTAATATTCCACTCTACATAAGTACCACATCTCTATCCATTTTTTCCCTCCAGAGACATTTAAGTTATATCCTAGTCGAGGATCTTTTAAACAGAGAGGCAGTAAACATTGGGGTGCCTGTGTCCTCTCGATTTTTGTTTTTCCCAAGATATACGCCCATGAGTGCAAGTGCCCTATGCTCTGTAGCTCATTTTTTAGATGCTTTAGTAAACACAATACAGTTCTCCAGAATGGCCGTTGGCAATATACATTTCCACTATAAGCCTCACAGGGCTCCCTCCTCTCCTTGCCCTGTCCTGCATTTCTGGCGTTTACACTTTATGAGGATGGCTCTTCTGACTGATGCGAAGTGATATCTTTTGTAGTATTGATTTCCAGTGCCCACCTGTTTGGTTGGCTAAAAAAGTGTATGCCCTTTTCTTGAATATATACAGAAAAAAACGCATACAGCCTTTTTGGCCAACTGCAATGTCGGAAATGTTCAGCCCCTTTTCTTGTGCTTAATGGCGAGTCCTTTCTACCTCCTCAAATCCCTTTCCTGCCATTCTCCCTTGCTTGCCAATCCTTTTCTCTGACTTTCCTCAAGACATTTTTCAGTGATAGATATTTTCAACTCTGCAGTTTCGTGAATTTTACTGCCCCTGAGTTCCATTGTTCAACTTGTGTTTATGGGAACTGGCCACAAAGCAGTGGGATTTCCTCAAGCCCTATACTGTTTCCATGGGCAACCCTGGCCTTTGGTCAATTCATCTTCCTGATTGGAAATTAGAGTGACATGTGCCTGTCTGAACACCTAGGACTTGTCTCTCATTGTTCCTCATCCTTCCGCTTCATCCTCTGGACAAATTCCAAACTGTACGCAACAGGATGTTGACAGTGTTGACATCTCCAAGTGGGGAGACTGTTAGTAAAGACGCTGGAGGGGTGAACCCGAGCACCAGGAGATGAGGAGATGAGATGCCTTTTCCAAACTCTTCCCGATCAGACGGTATACCATCCTCTGGGTGTGACAGACATGTTTTAGCAGTAGGAAGAGTCCCATTCATGTAAGGAGAACACCAGGGCTTTTTCAAAATCAGTGTCTCCCCGAAACCCAAACTGGGGAGTTTTTTAAGCTACGGCTACACATATGTTCATTAAGGGCCTTGGGAAGTAGGCAGAGTCCAAACTTTAGATGACTGAAGTCTTCAGGGTCAGAAGCACTCACCACCGGCTTCCCTTAGGTTACACTTTAACTGTCATTGATAGATGATGTCAATAAAAATATCTATTCTTTTTCCGATTATTTCCCCTTATAGGTTATTGCACAATATTGAGTGTAGTTCCCTGTGCTATACAGTAGTTCCTTGTTGATGATCTATTTTATACATAGCAGTGTGTATGTGTTAATTCCAAACTGTTAATTTATCCCTCCTCCCACCTTTCCCCTTTGGTAATAATAAATTATAAGATTTTATACTTCTCAGAAATGGGGGAGCTGAAAGAGAGGTATCATTTTCAATGGAAAAGCATTTAAAACAAGATTGAAGCTTTAACCAAGATTATTAGATGTACATCCTTGGAAAGAAATCACTTCATTTCTCTAATATTGACCTGACAAATAGGACAAACCTTCTCACTGAACTTGCTTATAATAAAGTGATGGAAATATCAAATGGAAGTGTTAGAAACATCTTATTTTACCCGAGCCTTATAAACTGTTCTATGTTAACTACAGTTTGGCTCACACATCTGTTCATTGAAGTTACAATAGTCTCAATTTCTGTTACTGATCCTCCAGAGTGGACCCCAACAAGGGTCCCCCTGCCCAGTGTCATTGGGGCCAACAGATCGAGACTGAGTTTGGTTCCCAAGCAAAGGAAACTTTATATTTTCATCAGAGAATGGAGAGGTGAGAGCATGCACTACCCCGTGGGCTGTGGGCTGGGCTGCTGTGTAGAGATCCTGTCAGAGTCAGTGGGAGGGAGGGGGCGGAGCTCTCAAGGGCCGGGTTGGCTGCAGCTCAGGCTCTATATCTCGGAGTCTGCACTGGGCCCCAGGAGCTGAGGTGTCGACCCAGCCATTCTGCACCAGGAAATCTGGTCTGAAGTGCCGGGTGTGGAACCTCTGCATGCGGGACCCTAGGAGCACGTGAAATTAGACAAAGCACAAAGGATAAAAAAGGTCAGACTTGACTTTATTGCCCAGATTCTATTTTTATCTCCCAGGGATTTTTAATGGGCTTTGCTGGGGACAAACCCCTCCTCTGCCTTTTGTCCCGTTCCTCATTCTTGGAGTGCTGAGGGTGCAGACCCTTCTTCTGTAACTGCTGAGTGCTGAGTTGGGAGCCCTCATACCAGGGGACGAGGGTCAGAACTTCTCCCCAGCAGCCTCCAGGTGACGTTGATTGGCCCCAGGACCCCTGCCTCCCTGCTCGTCCGCCTGAGCACCAGCATTGGAAGTGTTATAGATTCTAATGACCTTTAAGGGTCCAGGAAAGAGATGTGCAGAGACGCTGTGGGGGCCGGTTTCACCCCGCCCCACATTTGTTCGGCCACCTTAGGCTGACCGTTTCTGCCAGCCTAGATGCTCTGACCAGTAGTCTGCTCTTTCTTCAATTAGGCCCCTGAATTAACATAAAAACAGCACCAGGTGTCAGAGCCCTGCCCGCTCAACTCCCAGACAGTCCAGGGTCAGTGGTGATCAAGGACCATGATGGCCACTGAGTCAACAGCCTTTTGAAGTAAACAGGAGTCCAGCCGGTCTTATTGGCCACCATCATCACGGTGTCTGTAGGCTTTTCTATGGTGACAGTGTGATATACGGTTCCCCCGCCAAGATTATTAGCTCCCCTCCGGGTGCAGGAAGTCCTGCAAGCAGTAGTCTACTCCTTCGGGACACACTATTGTTGTTTTATGAGAGAAACTCCAGGTCAAGTGATGTTCACATGAGTCGTCATGGTGCCCTGTTGCCTCCGGTTATCTCTCTGGATGTTGGAGTTGGAGGGCCTCCTCACTCGAGGTCGGTGTGCCCACGGAGCGAACCCTGCAACTTCAGGGCATGGTTGGTGATTAGGATCACCACGTGGGGTCCTTTTCCCTTAGGAGGGAGGTGGCCTTTTGGGCTGCTGATTTCCAGGTTTTTAGATACCGCCAGTATCTTGGCCAGATGTGGCAGTGGGCCAAGCCCCTTGGTGACTGTAGTTTATCCTACCTGGATGGCATTCTTGCGTTGTTCCATTTCAAGTGGTCCCAGTTTTTGCACTAATTCTCCAATGGCGATTCACCTTTCACCGGGAATGGAAAGGTCAAAGGGTTTAGCTCAATTAGGGAGTTCCAGGGCAAGGGTCTGAATTGACTGCTCTTTCCATTCTTGAAAGGCCACTTCTGGATTCTGTTCAAAAGGATCATCATCTTTTCCTTTCAGTGTTTCATATAGAGGCCCAGCTAGTAGACTGTAGTTAGGGATCCAGAAGCAGCAAACCCTGGCCTCCCCAGGAACCCCTAAGCTGTCTTCTAGTTTTAGAAAGGGGTAAGGCTGCAAATGGTTTCTTCCCTTTCCTGGGATGGGCTTCTCTGACCTTGTGTGAGAATGAAGCCCAGGCAGGTCACCGCAGTCTGTGATATTTGAGCTTTTTCTTGGACAACTTCTATCCTTTATTGGCTTGGTAGTTCAGAGGCCTCCTTAGTAGGGCTGGCAATCAGAATGTCGTCTGCATATTGAAGGAGGGTTTCCTTTTCCAGAGGTAGAACTTTTCGGTCGTTAGCTAAGCTTTCCCCAAAGATGGTGTGGGAATTTTTGAACCCTTGGGGCAAGACGGCCCGGAAGTATTGTTTTAGTTGTATGTTGAGTCCTGCCACTCACAAGCCAAAATTTCTTGTGACTCTGGGACTAATGGAATACAAAAGAAGGCATCATTGAAGACTAATACAGAATACCATGTCCTGGTGGTTGGTAGAATGACCAGCAGGGTGTAGGAATCAGGAGCAACTGGAGGTATATCCTCGGTGGCTTCACTGACTGTCCTGACATCCTTTACCAGGTCCCCAGCAGCCCATGGGGCTCTCGTGGTCAGGCCAATCCCAGGATATGGAGCTCTCCTGGGCAGGTACCCCACCCCCAACCCAGCCCACGGGGCTCTCATGGTCAGGCCCCTCCCAGGATACAGAGCTACCCTTGCAGGTACCGTGGCAGGGCTGGGCACACAGGAACCGTGCACATAGCCCTCATTGAAGAGCACCCCCAGCTCACCTGTCGTTCAGAGCTGACACAGAGCACCTCAGAGCAGGACTTGAACTAACAAACAGCAGCTCCGACAGGTCTGTGACCCTGGGCATCACTCTGTGTGGCCTCCCTCCACCTGGTCTTCCAGAGACTTCCACTGCACCCAGGGCACCAGGCCTCTGTCTCCAACCACCACCCACCCCTCCTCTCCCTGACTCCTGGGTTCCTCTCATTAGGAGAGGGTTTTCTTGAAGTTGTCTCCCACTCATGGGCCAGATAAAATGATTAGAAAACAAGCCAAAGCTGCAGCCCCTTGTCTATCCTGACTCTCAGGAGCCCACACCTGTTCCTTGGACCTGGCCGGTTCAGCAAGTTCCATTTTCTGCAACTGTGAGCCCCTGAGGGGTGATGATTGGCTACCTGGGCAGCCTTACCATGCTGGCCAGCCCTCCCCAGGTGTGCCTGGGTTGAGATCAATATAAATACCACTCCAGGCAGCAAAAGCCCCTGCAGCTGTGCCTGACGCCATTTTCTCTGCCCTGTCAGCAGTCTCGGGGCTGGGCTGGTGGGAGGGAGTGAGAGGCCACGGCTTTGTGGGTGGCCCAGTGTGAGTGGGGCTCTGCTGGACTTTCTGCAGCAGATGCCAGGCTGCCACCTGCTAAAGAAGAGGATGTGTCACCCATACCTGCTGCTGGAATTTCTCCCTGGGCAGAGGTGAGGAAGGAAAAAAGCAGTGGGGGCAGGGACAGGACGGGTATCTCAGGCAGGGAAATGGAAATCTTCCAGAAGAGCACCCAGGGCCAGGACCATCCTGGCTGGCCTGCAGGCACCAAGTCAGCTGGCATGCTGTCACTCGTGTGGCTCCATGGCCCTTCCTCTAGGCTTTCAAGTCCTTGTATATATTCAGGTGTTTTACCTGGGAAGGGTGGGAACAGTTCAGCAGCAAGTGGCCTGGGGCTCAGCTCACGTTTACTCACAGATGCCTCGGCACGGTGCCCCAGCTTTGCAATGAGGACGCTTGTTGTGTGGGGGCTGCTGGCTGAATGGGAGACGATTCCCCACCACTGACCAACTTCAGAATTGTTTACAACTGGAGCAAGTGCCCTGATATGGTTTTCCTCTGAGTAACTGGTGGGTTCTGTTTTTTTTTTTCTCTTTTTCGTTTTTGGTTCAAGGTAGATTTTATTCCTCTTTTTTGTATTTACAGATATAAGCATGGAAATAATTTATTCATATAAATACATGTATGTGAAGGGAATAATTGTTTTTTCTGTTTTATTTTTTAAATTTTATTTCTTTTTAATTTTGAATTTTATTTTATATTTTTATACAGCAGGTTCTCATTGGTTATCTATTTTATACATATAAATGTTTACATGCCAATCCCAATCTCTCAACTCCTCCCACCACCACCCCTCCAAGAGCTTTCCCCCCTTGTTGTCCATACGATTGTTGTCTACATCTGTTGCTCTATTTATGCCTTGCAAAATGGTTAATCTGTACAGTTTTTCTAGGTTCCACATATATGCATGAATATACAAGATTTGTTTTTCTCTTTCTGACTTACTTCACTCTGTAGGACAGTCTCTAGATCCATCGACGTCTCTACAAATGACCCAATTTCATTCCTTTCATGGCTTAGTAATATTCCATTTTATATATGTACCACAGCTTTATGCATTCGTCTGTCTGTGGGCATTTAGGTTGCTTCCATTACCTCGATATTGTAAATAGTGATGCAATGAACATTGCGGTGAATGTCTCTTTTTGATTTATGGTTTTGTCTGAGTATATGTCCAGTCCTGGGATTGCTGTATCATATGGTAATTCTATTATTAGTTTCTTAAGAAACTCCATATTGTTCTCCATAGTGACTGTATCAATTTATATTCCCAACAATAGTGGAAGAGTGTTCCTTTTCTCCACACCCTTTCCAGCATTTGTTGTTTGTAGATTTTCAGATGATGCCCATTCTAACAGGTGTGAGGTGATACCTCATTGTTGAGTCCATTTCGTTGAGCAACGGGTAGGTCTTGTCTATTACATATTTGGCTTATGGAACGGTATCTGTGCTAATTTCAAACTCTGGTTTTATGCAGCACCCCAACTCACCTTTCCCCTTAAGCAAGCATAAGTTGGTTTTCTAAACTTGAGACCCTGTTCTGTTTTGTAATTCAGTTCATGTGTAGCCAAGTTTACATTCCGTGCATTAGTGATACCTTATGATGTTTCTTTTTCTGTGTGACTTATTTCACTTAGAATCATCATGCCTCAATCCACTCATTATGCTGGTACAGGCCTGGTGACACAGATTTCATTGCTGAGTGGTATTCTGTTGTACATAAGTACCGCAACTTCTTTATCAATTATTTGTTCTCTGGGATATTTAACTTGTACTGTAGAAGAGGCTCCTGTAAACAGAGCCGTTGTAAATTTTGGGGTGGCTGTGTCTTTTTGATTTTAATTTCCCTAAGCTATAGGACCATAAGTGGAAATGCCCTAGATTCTGTTGCTTTGTTTTTCAGATGTATCAGGAAACACCATACACTTCTCCAGAGTGGCTGTTGGCAATGTACATCCCGCCCATAAGCATAACAAGGCTCCTTTTTCCCCATGGCCTGTCTTGCCTTTCTGGATTTTACACTTTTCTCAGTGGCCCTTTAGACCGGGGGGAAGTGACACTTCATATTAGTTCGGATTTCCATTGCAAGCTTGCTTGGTTTGCCAAAAAGGGCGTATGTGTTTTTTCCTGAATATATTCAGGAACAAACTCATACGCCCTTTGTTGCCAAGTGCATCATTGTCGATGTTCTGCCTCTTTTCCTATGCTTTAAATGCAAATCCAGTCTACCTCCTGAAATCGGTTTCCTGCAATTCTGCCCCGCTTTCAAGTCCTCTTCGCAGCCTTACTTCAATATATTTTTGGACGTTATCTGTCATTTATAACTCTGCAGGTTTGTGAATTACAGGGCCCCTGAGCTCCTTTCTTCAACTCGCTTTCTTGTGAGCAGGCCGCAAACCCGCAAGACTGCTTCAGGCCCTAATCTGCTTCTGGCAGGGCACACTGAGCCTTTGGTTAATTCCTCTTCCTGGTGGGAAATGAGTGTTAAATATGCCCGTCCAGACACCTACCTCACTCTCAACCCCTTGGTGATGTGGGTCCTCTGGTTTGTGGCCACTTTTGCTGGGTTCCTCACCTTTCAATGATGTGGCCCCACTAGTGTGAGGACACTCCTGCTTGGTTCTCATCCACGTGGTTATGTGGACCCCCTGGTGAGAGTCTGTTCCTGGCTTTGTTCCTCACCCACCTGTGAGGGAGACCCTCTGCTGATAGGTCACTCCTGCATGGCTGGCACACATTGCCTTGGTGAAGTCAGCCGTGTGGTGGCAGTTGGAGCGTGCTGGGAATCTCTTCCCCCGGTGATGAGGGTCCTCTTGCGTCAGGCCCTAACTGCTGGGCTCACCAACTTTTCTTAGGGAGCCCAGTGATGCTTTGGCACTCCTCTTAGGATCCCATCTCCATGGGGATGTGGGCCTTCTGCTCTGAGGTCCCAACGGCTGGGTTGTTCACATTTTCATGATGTGGGCTCTCTGGTGTTAGTTCACAGAAGCCTGGATCCCATAGCCTCTGTGCTCTTGGCTGCCTGCTGGGAGGTTCCAACTGCTGGATTCCTCACTTTTTTAATTTTTTGGGCCCTCTGTTGTGAGGATCCTCCTGCCTGCCTCACTCCCAGCCCCTTCGTGATGTGTGTCGTCTGGTTTGAGGCCACATGTGCTGGGTTCCTCACCTTTCGATGATGTGGGACCAATGGTCTTAGGAGACTCCTGCCTGGTTCACATCCCCTTGGTGATGTGGGCCCTCTGTTGAGAGTCTGATCCCGGCTGGGTTCCTCACCCATCTGTGAGGTAGGCCGTCTGATGTGACGTCACTCTTGCCTGGCTTGCTCACCTCGCCTTGTGGACATGAGCCCTCTGGTGGCACTTGGAGCCTGCTGGGAGCCTCCTCTCCTCGGTGATGAGGGCCCTCTGGCATCAGGCCCTAACTGCTGGGCTCCCTACATTTTGTGATGTGCGCCCAGTGGTGCGAGGACACTCCAGCCAGGTTCACATCCCCATTGGGGTGTGGGCCTTCTGCTCTGAGGTCCCAAAGCCTGGGTTGCTCACAGTTTCATGATGTGGGCTCTCTGCTGTTAGTTCACTCCTGCCTGCATCCCATAGCTTCTGTGCTCTGGGCCGCCTGCTGGGAGGTTCCAACTGCTGGATTCCTCACCTTTCTTATTCTTTGGGCCCTCTGTTTTTAGGCTACTCCTGCCTGCCTCACTCCCATTCCCTTTGTGATATGTGTCCTCTGATTTGAGGCCACATGTGCTGGGTTCCGCACCTTTCGATGATGTGACCCCACTGGAGGGAAGACAGTCCTGACTGGTTCCCATCCCCTTGCTGATGTGGGCCCTCAGGTGAGAGTCTGATCCTGGCTGGGTTCCTCACCCTTCTGTGAGGTGGGCCCTCTGCTGTGAGGTCAATCATGCCTGTCTGGCACACGTCACCTTGGCGACGTGGGCCCTCTGGTGGCAGTTGGAGTGTGCTGGGATCCTCCTCCCCTCAGTGATGAGGGCCCTCTTGCCTTAGGCCATAACTGCTGGGCTCCCCACATTTTCTGATGTGCGCCAAGTGAGTGAGGAGACTCTTGCCAGGTTCCCATCCCCATGGCGATATGGGCCTTCTGCTCTGAGGTCAAAACGGCTGGCTTGCTGACAGTACCATGATGTGGGCCCTCTGCTGTGAGTTCACTCCGGCAAGGATCCCTTATCATCGGTGCTCTGAGCCGCCTGCTGGGAGGTTCCAACTGCTGGATTCCTCAACTTTTTTATTCTATGTGCCCTCTGTTGTGAGGCTCCTCCTGCCTGCCTCACTGCCAGCCCCTTGGTGATGACTGTCCTATGGCTTGAGGCCACATGTGCTGCGTTCCTCACCTTTCGATGATGTGACCCCACTCGTGTGAGGACACTCCTGCCTGGTTCCCATCCCCTTGGTGAGGTGGGCCCTCTGGCGAGAGTCTAATCCTGGCTGGGTTCCTCAACGTTCTGTGAGGTAGGCCCTCTGCTGTGAGGTCACTCCTGCCTGGCTGGCACACGTCACCTTGGAGACGTGAGCCCTCTGGTGGCAGTTGGAGCGTGCAGGGCGCCTCCTCCTCTCGGTGATGACAGCCCTCTGGCGTCAGGCCCTAAATGGTGGGCTCCCCACATTTTCTGATGTGCGCCCAGTGGTGCGAGGACACTCCAGCCAGGTTCCCATTCCCATGGGGATGTGGTCCTTCTGCGCTGAGGTCTCAACTCCTGGGTTGCTCACAGTTTTGTGATGTGGGCCCTCTGCTGTGAGTTCACTGTGGCCTGGATCCCATAGCCTCGGTGTTCTGGGCCGCCTGCTGGAAGGTCTAAATGCTGGAATCCTCACGTTTTTTATATTATGTGCCCTGTGTTGTGAGGCTACTCCTGCCTGCCTCACTCCAAGGCCCTTGGTGATGTGGGTCCTCTGGTTTGAGGACACATGTGCTGGGTTCCTCACCTTAAGATGATGAGGCCCCACTGGTGTGAGGATAATCCTGACTGGGTCCCATCCCCTTTGTGATGTGGGCCCTCTGGTGAGAGTCTGATCCTGGCTGGGTTCCTCACCCATCTGTGAGGTGGGCCCTCTACTATCAGGTAACTCTTGCCTGGGTTGCTCACCTCGCCTTGTTGACATGAGCCCTCTGGTGGCAATTGGACCCTGCTGGGAGCCTCCTCAGCTCTGTGATGAGGGCCCTCTGACGTCAGGCCCTAACTGCTGGGCTCCCCAACTTTTCTTAGTGAGCCCAGTGTTGCTCAAGCACTCCTCTTAGGTTCCCATCCCCATGGGGATGTGGGCCTTCTGCTCTGAGGTTCCAACGGCTGGGTTGATCACAATTTCATGATGTGGGCTCTCTGGTGTTAGTTCACTGTGGCCTGGATCCCATAGCCTCTGTGGTCTTGGCTGCCTGCTGGGAGGTTCCAACTGCTCGATTCCTCAACTTTTGTATTCTATGGGTCCTGTGTTGTGATGCTCCTCCTGCCTGCCTCACTCGCAACCCCTTCGTGATGTGGGTCTTCTGGTTTGAGGCCACATGTGCTGGGTTAGGCAACTTTCAATGATGTGGCCCCACTGGTGTGAGGACACTCCTGCCTGGTTCCCATCCCCTTGGTGATGTGGGCCTTCTGGTGACAGTCTTATCCTGGCTGAGTTCCTCACTCTTCTGTGAGGTAGGCCCTCTGCTGTGAGGTCAATCCTGCCTGACTTGCACACATCACCTTGGCGACGTGGGCCCTCTGTTGGCACATGGAACCTGCTGGGAGCCTCCTGCCCTCGGTGATGATGGCCCTCTAGCATCAGGCTCTAACTGCTGGGCTCCCCACGTTTTCTGATGTGAGCCCAGTGATGCCAGGACACTCCTGTCAGGTTCCCATCCCCATGGGGATGTGGGCTTTCTGCTCTGAGGTCCCAATGCCTGGGTTGCTCACAGTTTCATGATGTGGGCTCTCTGGTGTTAGTTAACTCCTGCCTGCATCCCATAGCTTCTGTGCTCTTGGCCGCCTGCTGGGAGGTTCCAAATGCTGGATTCCTCACTTTTTTTATTCTTTGGGCCCTCTGTTTTTAGGCTACTCCTACCTGCCTCACTCCCATCCCCTTTGTGATGTATGTCCTCTGATATGAGGCCACATGTGCTGGGTTCCTCACCTTTCGATGATGTGGTCCCACTGGTGGGAGGACAGTCCTGACTGGTTCCCATCCCCTTGGTGTTGTGGGCCCTCTGGTGAGAGTCTCATCCTGCCTCGGTTCCTCACCCTTCTGTGAGATAGGCCCTCTGCTGTGAGGTCACTACTGCCTGGCTGGTGCATGCCACCTTGTAGACGTGGGCCCTCTGTTGGCAGTTGGAACCTGCTGGGAGTCTCCTCCCCTCAGTTATGAGGGCCCCCTGGCATCAGGCCCTAACTGCTGGGCTCCTAACATTTTCTGATATGTGCTAAGTGGTGCAAAGCCACTCCTGCCAGGTTCCCATCCCAATGGGGATGTGGGCCTTCTGTTCTGAGGTCCCAACAGCTGGGCTGCTCACAGGTTCATGATGTGGGCCCTCTGCTGTGAGTTCACTGCGGCCTGGATCCCATAGCCTCGGTGCTCTGGGCCACTTGCTGGGAGGTTCCAACTGCTGGATTCCTCAACTTTTATATTCTATGGACCCTGTGTTGTGAGGCCAGTCCTGCCAGCCTCATTCCGAACCCCTTGGTGATGTGGTTCCTCTGGTTTGAGGACACATGTGCTGGGATCCTCACCTTTCGATGATGTTGTCCCACTGGTGTGGGGACACTCCTGCCTGGTTCCCATCCCCTTGGTGATGTGGGCCCTCTGGTGAGAGTCTGATCCTGGCTGTGTTCCTCACCCTTCTGTGAGGTGGGCCCTCTGCTGTGAGGTCACTCCTGCCAGGCTGGCACACATCGCCTTGGCGACGTTGGCCCTCTGGTGGCAGCTGGAGCCTGCTGGGAGCCTCCTCCTCTCGGTGATGAGTGCCCTCTAGCGTCAGGCCCTAACTTCTGAGCACCCCACGTTTTCTGATGTGAGCCCAGTGATGCCAGGACACTCCTGTCATGTTCCCATCACCATGGGGATGTGGGCCTTCTGCTCTGAGGTCCCAATGTCTGGGTTGCTCACAGTTTCATGATGTGGGCTGTCTGGTGTTAGTTCACTCTGGCCTGGTTCCTCTAGCCTCTGTGCTCTGGGCCGCCTGCTGGGAGGTTCCAACTGCTGGATTCCTCACCTTTCTTATTTTTGGGCCCTCTGTTATGAGGCTCCTCCTGCCTGCCTCACTCCCAGCCCCTTGGTGATGGGTGTCCTATGGTTTGAAGCCACATGTTCTGGGTTCCTCACCTTTAGATGATGTGGCCCTACTCATGTGAGGACACTCCTGCCTGGTTCCAATCCATTTGGTGATGTGGGCCCTCTGGTGCGAGTCTGATCCTGACTGGGTTCGTCACACTTCTCTGAGGTGGACCCTCTGCTGTGAGGTCATTCGTGCCTGGTTGGCACACATCGCCTTGGCGACGTCAGCCCTCTGGTGGCAGTTGGAGCCTGCTGGGAGCCTCCTTCCCTTGGTGATGAGGGTCCTCTGGCGCCAGGCCCTAACTGCTGGTCGCCCAAAATTTTCTGATACGTTCTCAGTGGTGCGAGGACACTCCTACCAGAATTCCATCCCCATGGGGATGTGGGCCTCCTGCTCTGAGGTCCCAATGGCTGGGTTGCTCAGTTTCATGACATGGGCCCTCTTCTGTGAGTTCACTGTGGCCTGGATCCCATAGCCTCGGTGCTCTGGGCCACCTGCTGGGAGGTTCCCACTGCTGGATTCCTCACTTTTTTATTCTATGTGCCCAGTGTTGTGAGGCTACTCCTGCCTGCCTCACTCCGAGGTCCTTGGTGATGTGGGTCCTCTGGTTTGAGGACACATGTGCTGAGTACCTCAGCTTTCGATGATGTGGCTCCACTGATGTGAAGACACTCCTGCCTGGTTCCCATCCCCTTGGTGATGTGGGCCCTCTGGTGAGAGTCTGATGTTGGCTGGGTTTCTCACCCTTCTGTGAGGTGGGACCTCTGCTGTGAGGTAACTCCTGCCTGGCATGCTAACGTTGCCTTGGCAATGTGAGCCCTCAGGTGGCAGTTGGAGCCTGCTGGGAATCTCCTCCCCTCAGTTATGAGAGCTCTGGATAAAACACATATGCCCTTTTTTGCCAAGTGCATTATTTTCCAAGTTCTGTCTCTTTTCCTATGCTTTAAGAGCTACTCCCGTGTACGTTTTGAAATCAATTTCCAGCAATTCTGCCCTGCATTCAAGTCCTCTTCGCAGCCTTACTTCAGCATAATTTTGGATGATAGCTGTCATTTATAACTCCGAAGGTTTCTGAATTACAGTGCCCCTGAGCTCCTTTCTTCAACTCGCTTTCTTGTGAGCTGGCCGCAACACCGCAGGATTGCTTCAGGCCCTAGTTTGGTTCCGGCACGGCATGCTGAGCCTTTGGTTAATTCCTCTTCCTGGTGGGAAATGAGAGTTAAATTGGCCCGTCCGGACACCTCCACCTAATCTCTCATTGGTTCTCCCTATTCCTGTTCATCTTCCGCAGAAATTGCTAACTGGGCCAAACAGGAGGTTAAAGGCACTGACTCTCCAAGTGGGGAGAGTGTTAGTAAAGCGTCTGGAATGTTGCACCCGAGTACCAGGGGACGAAAACTGAGACACATTTGAACACGTTTTCCGACCACATGGTGGATCATACTCTGGGTTCCACATGCATGTTTTAGCTGAAGGAAGAATCCCTTAAACATGGAGAGTTGAGACCCATGGAATGGGTACCATGCAATATGACTTCAAAGGGTCTGCATTTGCTCACCGAACCTCACCAATCCTATCACTGCTGCGTTTATGCCGCTGTACACATGCTTGATTCTCTTTCGGAGACATATAAATCCATAGGTTTTAAGATTCTTACTAGTCAGGTAGATTCTTACTAGTCAGGTATATTCTTAGGCGTTTAATATGGGGTGTTGAGTCCACTTCGTTGAGCAAGGAGTAGCTCTTGTCTATTACATATTTGGCTTATGGAACTGTATCTGTGCTCATTTCAATCTCTGGTTTTATGCAGCACCCCAACTCACCCGTCCCCTTAAGCAAGCATAAGTTGGTTTTCTACATTTGACACCCTGTTCTGTTTTGTAATTCAGTTCTTGTGTAGCCAAGTTTACATTCCATGTATTAGTGATATCTTATGATGTTTCATTTTCTGTGTGACTAATTTCACTTAGAATCATCGTACCTGAATCCACTCATTATGCTGCTACGGGCCTGATGACATAGATTTCATTGCTGAGTGATATTGCATTGTACGTAAGTACCACAATTTCTTTATCCATTTTTCGCTCTCTGTGATATTGAACTTGTACCGTAAACGAGGTTCTTGTAAACAGAGCCGTCCCAAACTTTGGGGTGGCTGTGTCTTTTTGATTTTAATTTCCCTAAGCTATAGGACCATAAGTGGAAGTGCCCTAGGCTCTGTTGCTTTGTTTTTTGGATGTTTCAGGAAACACCATACACTTCTCCAGAGTGGCTGCTGGCAATTTACATCCCGCCCATCAGCATAACAAGGCTCCCAGTTCTCAATGGCCTGTCCTGCCTTTCTGGATTTTACACCTTTTTCAGATGGCCCTTTTGACCCGGGGGCAGTGAGACTTCATTGTAGTGCAGATTTCCTTTGCAAGCTTCCTTGGTTGGCCAAAAAGGGCGTATGCGTTTTTTCCTGAATATATTCAGAAAAAAACGCATACGCCCTTTTTGGCCAAGTGCATCATTGTGGACGTTCTGCCTCTTTTCCTATGCTTTACATGCAATTCCAGTGTACCTCCAGAAATCGGTTTCCTGCAATTCTGCCCCGCTTTCAACTCCTCTTGGCAGCCTTACTTCAATATATTTTTGGAAGATAGCTGTCATTTATAACTCTGCAGGTTTGTGAATTACAGTGCCCCTGAGCTCCTTTCTTCAACTCGCTTTCTTGTGAGCTGGCCGCAACACCGCAGGATTCCTTCAGGCCCTAGTTTGATTCCGGCACGGCATGCTGAGCCTTTGGTTAATTCCTCTTCCTGGTGGGAAATGAGAGTTAAATTTGCCCGTCCGGATACCTCCACCTAGTCTCTCATTGGTTCTCCCTATTCCTGTTCATTTTCCACAGAAATTGCAAACTGGGCCAAACAGGAGGTTAAAGGCACTGACTCTCCAAGTGGGGAGAGTGTTAGTAAAGCGTCTGGAATGTTGCACCCGAGTACCAGGGAACGAAAACTGAGAAACATTTGAACACATTTCCCGATCACACGGTAGATCATACTCTGGGTTCCACATGCATGTTTTAGCTGAAGGAAGAATCCCTTAAACCTGGAGAGTTGAGACCCATGGAATGGGTACCACGCAATATGACTTCAAAGGGTCTGCATTTGCTCACCGAACCTCAGCAATCCTATCACTGCTGCGTTTATGCCGCTGTACACACGCTTGATTCTCTTTCGGAGACATATAAATCCATAGGTTTTAAGATTCTTACTAGTCAGGTATATTCTTAGGCGTTTAATATGTAGTGTTGAGTCCACTTCGTTGAGCAAGGAGTAGCTCTTGTCTATTACATATTTGGCTTATGGAACAGTATCTGTGCTCATTTCAATCTCTGGTTTTATGCAGCACCCCAACTCACCCGTCCCCTTAAGCAAGCATAAGTTGGTTTTCTACATTTGACACCCTGTTCTGTTTTGTAATTCAGTTCTTGTGTAGCCAAGTTTACATTCCGTGTATTAGTGATATCTTATGATGTTTCTTTTTCTGTGTGACTAATTTCACTTAGAATCATCGTACCTGAATCCACTCATTATGCTGCTACGGGCCTGATGACATAGATTTCATTGCTGAGTGATATTGCATTGTACGTAAGTACCACAATTTCTTTATCCATTTTTCGCTTTCTGTGATATTGAACTTGTACCGTAAACGAGGTTCTTGTAAACAGAGCCGTCCCAAACTTTGGGGTGGCTGTGTCTTTTTGATTTTAATTTCCCTAAGCTATAGGACCATAAGTGGAAGTGCCCTAGGCTCTGTTGCTTTGTTTTTTGGATGTTTCAGGAAACACCATACACTTCTCCAGAGTGGCTGCTGGCAATTTACATCCCGCCCATCAGCATAACTAGGCTCCCAGTTCTCCATGGCCTGTCCTGCCTTTCTGGATTTTACACTTTTTTCAGATGGCCCTTTTGACCGGGGGGCAGTGAGACTTCATTGTAGTGCAGATTTCCTTTGCAAGCTTGCTTGGTTGGCCAAAAAGGGCATATGCGTTTTTTCTTGAATATATTCAGGAAAAAACGCATACGCCCTTTTTGGCCAAGTGCATCATTGTGGACGTTCTGCCTCTTTTCCTATGCTTTACATGCAATTCCAGTCTACCTCCTGAAATCGGTTTCCTGCAATTCTGCCCTGCTTTCAACTCCTCTTGGCATCCTAATTCAATATATTTTTGGAAGATAGCTGTCATTTATAACTCTGCAGGTTTGTGAATTACAGTGCCCCTGAGCTCCTTTCTTCAACTCGCTTTCTTGTGAGCTGGCCGCAACACCGCAGGATTGCTTCAGGCCCTAGTTTGGTTCCGGCACGGCATGCTAAGCCTTTGGTTAATTCCTCTTCCTGGTGGGAAATGAGAGTTAAATTAGCCCGTCTGGACACCTCCACCTAATCTCTCATTGGTTCTCCCTATTCCTGTTCATCTTCCGCAGAAATTGCTAACTGGGCCAAACAGGAGGTTAAAGGCACTGACTCTCCAAGTGGGGAGAGTGTTAGTAAAGCGTCTGGAATGTTGCACCCGAGTACCAGGAAACGAAAATTGAGACACATTTGAACACGTTTTCCGATCACACGGTGGATCATACTCTGGGTTCCACATGCATGTTTTAGCTGAAGGAAGAATCCCTTAAACAGGGAGAGTTGAGACCCATGGAATGGGTACCATGCAATATGATTTCAAAGGGTCTGCATTTGCTCACCGAACCTCAGCAATCCTATCACTGCTGCGTTTATGCCGCTGTACACACGCTTGATTCTCTTTCGGAGACATATAAATCCATAGGTTTTAAGATTCTTACTAGTCAGATATATTCTTAGGCGTTTAATATGGGGTGTTGAGTCCACTTCGTTGAGCAAGGAGTAGCTCTTGTCTATTACATATTTGGCTTATGGAACGGTATCTGTGCTCATTTTAATCTCTGGTTTTATGCAGCACCCCAACTCACCCGTCCCCTTAAGCAAGCATAAGTTGGTTTTCTACATTTGACACCCTGTTCTGTTTTGTAATTCAGTTCTTGTGTAGCCAAGTTTACATTCCGTGTATTAGTGATATCTTATGATGTTTCTTTTTCTGTGTGACTAATTTCACTTAGAATCATCGTACCTGAATCCACTCATTATGCTGCTACGGGCCTGATGACATAGATTTCATTGCTGAGTGATATTGCATTGTACGTAAGTACCACAATTTCTTTATCCATTTTTCGCTTTCTGTGATATTGAACTTGTACCGTAAACGAGGTTCTTGTAAACAGAGCCGTCCCAAACTTTGGGGTGGCTGTGTCTTTTTGATTTTAATTTCCCTAAGCTATAGGACCATAAGTGGAAGTGCCCTAGGCTCTGTTGCTTTGTTTTTTGGATGTTTCAGGAAACACCATACACTTCTCCAGAGTGGCTGCTGGCAATTTACATCCCGCCCATCAGCATAACTAGGCTCCCAGTTCTCCATGGCCTGTCCTGCCTTTCTGGATTTTACACTTTTTTCAGATGGCCCTTTTGACCGGGGGGCAGTGAGACTTCATTGTAGTGCAGATTTCCTTTGCAAGCTTGCTTGGTTGGCCAAAAAGGGCGTATGCGTTTTTTCTTGAATATATTCAGGAAAAAACGCATACGCCCTTTTTGGCCAAGTGCATCATTGTGGACGTTCTGCCTCTTTTCCTATGCTTTACATGCAATTCCAGTCTACCTCCTGAAATCGGTTTCCTGCAATTCTGCCCTGCTTTCAACTCCTCTTGGCATCCTAATTCAATATATTTTTGGAAGATAGCTGTCATTTATAACTCTGCAGGTTTGTGAATTACAGTGCCCCTGAGCTCCTTTCTTCAACTCGCTTTCTTGTGAGCTGGCCGCAACACCGCAGGATTGCTTCAGGCCCTAGTTTGGTTCCGGCACGGCATGCTAAGCCTTTGGTTAATTCCTCTTCCTGGTGGGAAATGAGAGTTAAATTGGCCCGTCTGGACACCTCCACCTAATCTCTCATTGGTTCTCCCTATTCCTGTTCATCTTCCGCAGAAATTGCTAACTGGGCCAAACAGGAGGTTAAAGGCACTGACTCTCCAAGTGGGGAGAGTGTTAGTAAAGCGTCTGGAATGTTGCACCCGAGTACCAGGGGACGAAAACTGAGACACATTTGAACACGTTTTCCGACCACATGGTGGATCATACTCTGGGTTCCACATGCATGTTTTAGCTGAAGGAAGAATCCCTTAAACATGGAGAGTTGAGACCCATGGAATGGGTACCATGCAATATGACTTCAAAGGGTCTGCATTTGCTCACCGAACCTCAGCAATCCTATCACTGCTGCGTTTATGCCGCTGTACACACGCTTGATTCTCTTTCGGAGACATATAAATCCATAGGTTTTAAGATTCTTACTAGTCAGGTAGATTCTTACTAGTCAGGTATATTCTTAGGCGTTTAATATGGGGTGTTGAGTCCACTTCGTTGAGCAAGGAGTAGCTCTTGTCTATTACATATTTGGCTTATGGAACTGTATCTGTGCTCATTTCAATCTCTGGTTTTATGCAGCACCCCAACTCACCCGTCCCCTTAAGCAAGCATAAGTTGGTTTTCTACATTTGACACCCTGTTCTGTTTTGTAATTCAGTTCTTGTGTAGCCAAGTTTACATTCCATGTATTAGTGATATCTTATGATGTTTCATTTTCTGTGTGACTAATTTCACTTAGAATCATCGTACCTGAATCCACTCATTATGCTGCTACGGGCCTGATGACATAGATTTCATTGCTGAGTGATATTGCATTGTACGTAAGTACCACAATTTCTTTATCCATTTTTCGCTTTCTGTGATATTGAACTTGTACCATAAACGAGATTCTTGTAAACAGAGCCCTCCCAAACTTTGGGGTGGCTGTGTCTTTTTGATTTTAATTTCCCTAAGCTATAGGACCATAAGTGGAAGTGCCCTAGGCTCTGTTGCTTTGTTTTTTGGATGTTTCAGGAAACACCATACACTTCTCCAGAGTGGCTGCTGGCAATTTACATCCCGCCCATCAGCATAACAAGGCTCCCAGTTCTCAATGGCCTGTCCTGCCTTTCTGGATTTTACACTTTTTTCAGATGGCCCTTTTGACCGGGGGGCAGTGAGACTTCATTGTAGTGCAGATTTCCTTTGCAAGCTTGCTTGGTTGGCCAAAAAGGGCGTATGTGTTTTTTCCTGAATATATTCAGAAAAAAACGCATACGCCCTTTTTGGCCAAGTGCATCATTGTGGACGTTCTGCCTCTTTTCCTATGCTTTACATGCAATTCCAGTGTACCTCCAGAAATCGGTTTCCTGCAATTCTGCCCCGCTTTCAACTCCTCTTGGCAGCCTTACTTCAATATATTTTTGGAAGATAGCTGTCATTTATAACTCTGCAGGTTTGTGAATTACAGTGCCCCTGAGCTCCTTTCTTCAACTCGCTTTCTTGTGAGCTGGCCGCAACACCGCAGGATTCCTTCAGGCCCTAGTTTGATTCCGGCAGGACATGCTGAGCCTTTGGTTAATTCCTCTTCCTGGTGGGAAATGAGAGTTAAATTTGCCCGTCCGGATACCTCCACCTAGTCTCTCATTGGTTCTCCCTATTCCTGTTCATTTTCCACAGAAATTGCAAACTGGGCCAAACAGGAGGTTAAAGGCACTGACTCTCCAAGTGGGGAGAGTGTTAGTAAAGCGTCTGGAATGTTGCACCCGAGTACCAGGGGACGAAAACTGAGAAACATTTGAACACATTTCCCGATCACACGGTAGATCATACTCTGGGTTCCACATGCATGTTTTAGCTGAAGGAAGAATCCCTTAAACCTGGAGAGTTGAGACCCATGGAATGGGTACCACGCAATATGACTTCAAAGGGTCTGCATTTGCTCACCGAACCTCAGCAATCCTATCACTGCTGCGTTTATGCCGCTGTACACACGCTTGATTCTCTTTCGGAGACATATAAATCCATAGGTTTTAAGATTCTTACTAGTCAGTTATATTCTTAGGCGTTTAATATGTAGTGTTGAGTCCACTTCGTTGAGCAAGGAGTAGCTCTTGTCTATTACATATTTGGCTTATGGAACAGTATCTGTGCTCATTTCAATCTCTGGTTTTATGCAGCACCCCAACTCACCCGTCCCCTTAAGCAAGCATAAGTTGGTTTTCTACATTTGACACCCTGTTCTGTTTTGTAATTCAGTTCTTGTGTAGCCAAGTTTACATTCCGTGTATTAGTGATATCTTATGATGTTTCTTTTTCTGTGTGACTAATTTCACTTAGAATCATCGTACCTGAATCCACTCATTATGCTGCTACGGGCCTGATGACATAGATTTCATTGCTGAGTGATATTGCATTGTACGTAAGTACCACAATTTCTTTATCCATTTTTCGCTTTCTGTGATATTGAACTTGTACCGTAAACGAGGTTCTTGTAAACAGAGCCGTCCCAAACTTTGGGGTGGCTGTGTCTTTTTGATTTTAATTTCCCTAAGCTATAGGACCATAAGTGGAAGTGCCCTAGGCTCTGTTGCTTTGTTTTTTGGATGTTTCAGGAAACACCATACACTTCTCCAGAGTGGCTGCTGGCAATTTACATCCCGCCCATCAGCATAACTAGGCTCCCAGTTCTCCATGGCCTGTCCTGCCTTTCTGGATTTTACACTTTTTTCAGATGGCCCTTTTGACCAGGGGGCAGTGAGACTTCATTGTAGTGCAGATTTCCTTTGCAAGCTTGCTTGGTTGGCCAAAAAGGGCGTATGCGTTTTTTCTTGAATATATTCAGGAAAAAACGCATACGCCCTTTTTGGCCAAGTGCATCATTGTGGACGTTCTGCCTCTTTTCCTATGCTTTACATGCAATTCCAGTCTACCTCCTGAAATCGGTTTCCTGCAATTCTGCCCTGCTTTCAACTCCTCTTGGCATCCTAATTCAATATATTTTTGGAAGATAGCTGTCATTTATAACTCTGCAGGTTTGTGAATTACAGTGCCCCTGAGCTCCTTTCTTCAACTCGCTTTCTTGTGAGCTGGCCGCAACACCGCAGGATTGCTTCAGGCCCTAGTTTGGTTCCGGCACGGCATGCTAAGCCTTTGGTTAATTCCTCTTCCTGGTGGGAAATGAGAGTTAAATTGGCCCGTCTGGACACCTCCACCTACTCTCTCATTGGTTCTCCCTATTCCTGTTCATCTTCCGCAGAAATTGCTAACTGGGCCAAACAGGAGGTTAAAGGCACTGACTCTCCAAGTGGGGAGAGTGTTAGTAAAGCGTCTGGAATGTTGCACCCGAGTACCAGGAAACGAAAATTGAGACACATTTGAACACGTTTTCCGATCACACGGTGGATCATACTCTGGGTTCCACATGCATGTTTTAGCTGAAGGAAGAATCCCTTAAACAGGGAGAGTTGAGACCCATGGAATGGGTACCATGCAATATGATTTCAAAGGGTCTGCATTTGCTCACCGAACCTCAGCAATCCTATCACTGCTGCGTTTATGCCGCTGTACACACGCTTGATTCTCTTTCGGAGACATATAAATCCATAGGTTTTAAGATTCTTACTAGTCAGATATATTCTTAGGCGTTTAATATGGGGTGTTGAGTCCACTTCGTTGAGCAAGGAGTAGCTCTTGTCTATTACATATTTGGCTTATGGAACGGTATCTGTGCTCATTTCAATCTCTGGTTTTATGCAGCACCCCAACTCACCCGTCCCCTTAAGCAAGCATAAGTTGGTTTTCTACATTTGACACCCTGTTCTGTTTTGTAATTCAGTTCTTGTGTAGCCAAGTTTACATTCCGTGTATTAGTGATATCTTATGATGTTTCATTTTCTGTGTGACTAATTTCACTTAGAATCATCGTACCTGAATCCACTCATTATGCTGCTACGGGCCTGATGACATAGATTTCATTGCTGAGTGATATTGCATTGTACGTAAGTACCACAATTTCTTTATCCATTTTTCGCTTTCTGTGATATTGAACTTGTACCGTAAACGAGGTTCTTGTAAACAGAGCCGTCCCAAACTTTGGGGTGGCTGTGTCTTTTTGATTTTAATTTCCCTAAGCTATAGGACCATAAGTGGAAGTGCCCTAGGCTCTGTTGCTTTGTTTTTTGGATGTTTCAGGAAACACCATACACTTCTCCAGAGTGGCTGCTGGCAATTTACATCCCGCCCATCAGCATAACTAGGCTCCCAGTTCTCCATGGCCTGTCCTGCCTTTCTGGATTTTACACTTTTTTCAGATGGCCCTTTTGACCGGGGGGCAGTGAGACTTCATTGTAGTGCAGATTTCCTTTGCAAGCTTGCTTGGTTGGCCAAAAAGGGCGTATGCGTTTTTTCCTGAATATATTCAGGAAAAAACGCATATGCCCTTTTTGGCCAACTGCATCATTGTGGACGTTCTGCCTCTTTTCCTATGCTTTACATGCAATTCCAGTCTACCTCCTGAAATCGGTTTCCTGCAATTCTGCCCTGCTTTCAACTCCTCTTGGCATCCTAATTCAATATATTTTTGGAAGATAGCTGTCATTTATAACTCTGCAGGTTTGTGAATTACAGTGCCCCTGAGCTCCTTTCTTCAACTCGCTTTCTTGTGAGCTGGCCGCAACACCGCAGGATTGCTTCAGGCCCTAGTTTGGTTCCGGCACGGCATGCTAAGCCTTTGGTTAATTCCTCTTCCTGGTGGGAAATGAGAGTTAAATTGGCCCGTCTGGACACCTCCACCTAATCTCTCATTGGTTCTCCCTATTCCTGTTCATCTTCCGCAGAAATTGCTAACTGGGCCAAACAGGAGGTTAAAGGCACTGACTCTCCAAGTGGGGAGAGTGTTAGTAAAGCGTCTGGAATGTTGCACCCGAGTACCAGGGGACGAAAACTGAGACACATTTGAACACGTTTTCCGACCACACGGTGGATCATACTCTGGGTTCCACATGCATGTTTTAGCTGAAGGAAGAATCCCTTAAACATGGAGAGTTGAGACCCATGGAATGGGTACCATGCAATATGACTTCAAAGGGTCTGCATTTGCTCACCGAACCTCAGCAATCCTATCACTGCTGCGTTTATGCCGCTGTACACACGCTTGATTCTCTTTCGGAGACATATAAATCCATAGGTTTTAAGATTCTTACTAGTCAGGTAGATTCTTAGGCGTTTAATATGGAGGGTTGAGTCCACTTCGTTGAGCAAGGAGTAGCTCTTGTCTATTACATATTTGGCTTATGGAACGGTATCTGTGCTCATTTCAATCTCTGGTTTTATGCAGCACCCCAACTCACCCGTCCCCTTAAGCAAGCATAAGTTGGTTTTCTACATTTGACACCCTGTTCTGTTTTGTAATTCAGTTCTTGTGTAGCCAAGTTTACATTCCGTGTATTAGTGATATCTTATGATGTTTCTTTTTCTGTGTGACTAATTTCACTTAGAATCATCGTACCTGAATCCACTCATTATGCTGCTACGGGCCTGATGACATAGATTTCATTGCTGAGTGTTATTGCATTGTACGTAAGTACCACAATTTCTTTATCCATTTTTCGCTTTCTGTGATATTGAACTTGTACCGTAAACGAGGTTCTTGTAAACAGAGCCGTCCCAAACTTTGGGGTGGCTGTGTCTTTTTGATTTTAATTTCCCTAAGCTATAGGACCATAAGTGGAAGTGCCCTAGGCTCTGTTGCTTTGTTTTTTGGATGTTTCAGGAAACACCATACACTTCTCCAGAGTGGCTGCTGGCAATTTACATCCCGCCCATCAGCATAACTAGGCTCCCAGTTCTCCATGGCCTGTCCTGCCTTTCTGGATTTTACACTTTTTTCAGATGGCCCTTTTGACCGGGGGGCAGTGAGACTTCATTGTAGTGCAGATTTCCTTTGCAAGCTTGCTTGGTTGGCCAAAAAGGGCGTATGCGTTTTTTCCTGAATATATTCAGGAAAAAGCGCATACGCCCTTTTTGGCCAAGTGCATCATTGTGGACGTTCTGCCTCTTTTCCTATGCTTTACATGCAATTCCAGTCTACCTCCTGAAATCGGTTTCCTGCAATTCTGCCCCCCTTTCAACTCCTCTTGGCAGCCTTACTTCAATATATTTTTGGAAGATAGCTGTCCTTTATAACTCTGCAGGTTTGTGAATTACAGTGCCCCTGAGCTCCTTTCTTCAACTCGCTTTCTTGTGAGCTGGCCGCAACACCGCAGGATTGCTTCTGGTCCTAGTGTGGTTCCGGCATGGCACGCTGAGCCTTTGGTTAATTCCTCTTCCTGGTGGGAAATGAGAGTTAAATTTGCCCGTCTGGACACCTCCACCTAGTCTCTCATTGGTTCTCCTTATTCCTGTTCATTTTCCACAGAAATTGCAAACTGGGCCAAACAGGAGGTTAAAGGCACTGACTCTCCAAGTGGGGAGAGTGTTAGTAAAGCGTCTGGAATGTTGCACCCGAGTACCAGGAAACGAAAATTGAGACACATTTGAACACGTTTTCCGATCACACGGTGGATCATACTCTGGGTTCCACATGCATGTTTTAGCTGAAGGAAGAATCCCTTAAACAGGGAGAGTTGAGACCATGGAATGGGTACCATGCAATATGACTTCAAAGGGTCTGCATTTGCTTACCGAACCTCAGCAATCCTATCACTGCTGCGTTTATGCCGCTGTACACACGCTTGATTCTCTTTCGGAGACATATAAATCCATAGGTTTTAAGATTCTTAGTAGTCAGGTATATTCTTAGGCGTTTAATATGGGGTGTTGAGTCCACTTCGTTGAGCAAGGAGTAGCTCTTGTCTATTACATATTTGGCTTATGGAACGGTATCTGTGCTCATTTCAATCTCTGGTTTTATGCAGCACCCCAACTCACCCGTCCCCTTAAGCAAGCATAAGTTGGTTTTCTACATTTGACACCCTGTTCTGTTTTGTAATTCAGTTCTTGTGTAGCCAAGTTTACATTCCGTGTATTAGTGATATCTTATGATGTTTCTTTTTCTGTGTGACTAATTTCACTTAGAATCATCGTACCTGAATCCACTCATTATGCTGCTACGGGCCTGTTGACATAGATTTCATTGCTGAGTGATATTGCATTGTACGTAAGTACCACAATTTCTTTATCCATTTTTCGCTTTCTGTGATATTGAACTTGTACCGTAAACGAGGTTCTTGTAAACAGAGCCGTCCCAAACTTTGGGGTGGCTGTGTCTTTTTGATTTTAATTTCCCTAAGCTATAGGACCATAAGTGGAAGTGCCCTAGGCTCTGTTGCTTTGTTTTTTGGATGTTTCAGGAAACACCATACACTTCTCCAGAGTGGCTGCTGGCAATTTACATCCCGCCCATCAGCATAACTAGGCTCCCAGTTCTCCATGGCCTGTCCTGCCTTTCTGGATTTTACACTTTTTTCAGATGGCCCTTTTGACCGGGGGGCAGTGAGACTTCATTGTAGTGCAGATTTCCTTTGCAAGCTTGCTTGGTTGGCCAAAAAGTGCGTATGCGTTTTTTCCTGAATATATTCAGGAAAAAACGCATACGCCCTTTTTGGCCAAGTGCATCATTGTGGACGTTCTGCCTCTTTTCCTATGCTTTACATGCAATTCCAGTCTACCTCCTGAAATCGGTTTCCTGCAATTCTGCCCTGCTTTCAACTCCTCTTGGCATCCTAATTCAATATATTTTTGGAAGATAGCTGTCCTTTATAACTCTGCAGGTTTGTGAATTACAGTGCCCCTGAGCTCCTTTCTTCAACTCGCTTTCTTGTGAGCTGGCCGCAACACCGCAGGATTGCTTCAGGCCCTAGTTTGGTTCCGGCACGGCATGCTGAGCCTTTGGTTAATTCCTCTTCCTGGTGGGAAATGAGAGTTAAATTGGCCCGTCCGGACACCTCCACCTAATCTCTCATTGGTTCTCCCTATTCCTGTTCATCTTCCGCAGAAATTGCTAACTGGGCCAAACAGGAGGTTAAAGGCACTGACTCTCCAAGTGGGGAGAGTGTTAGTAAAGCGTCTGGAATGTTGCACCCGAGTACCAGGGGACGAAAACTGAGACACATTTGAACACGTTTTCCGACCACATGGTGGATCATACTCTGGGTTCCACATGCATGTTTTAGCTGAAGGAAGAATCCCTTAAACATGGAGAGTTGAGACCCATGGAATGGGTACCATGCAATATGACTTCAAAGGGTCTGCATTTGCTCACCGAACCTCACCAATCCTATCACTGCTGCGTTTATGCCGCTGTACACATGCTTGATTCTCTTTCGGAGACATATAAATCCATAGGTTTTAAGATTCTTACTAGTCAGGTAGATTCTTACTAGTCAGGTATATTCTTAGGCGTTTAATATGGGGTGTTGAGTCCACTTCGTTGAGCAAGGAGTAGCTCTTGTCTATTACATATTTGGCTTATGGAACTGTATCTGTGCTCATTTCAATCTCTGGTTTTATGCAGCACCCCAACTCACCCGTCCCCTTAAGCAAGCATAAGTTGGTTTTCTACATTTGACACCCTGTTCTGTTTTGTAATTCAGTTCTTGTGTAGCCAAGTTTACATTCCATGTATTAGTGATATCTTATGATGTTTCATTTTCTGTGTGACTAATTTCACTTAGAATCATCGTACCTGAATCCACTCATTATGCTGCTACGGGCCTGATGACATAGATTTCATTGCTGAGTGATATTGCATTGTACGTAAGTACCACAATTTCTTTATCCATTTTTCGCTCTCTGTGATATTGAACTTGTACCATAAACGAGGTTCTTGTAAACAGAGCCGTCCCAAACTTTGGGGTGGCTGTGTCTTTTTGATTTTAATTTCCCTAAGCTATAGGACCATAAGTGGAAGTGCCCTAGGCTCTGTTGCTTTGTTTTTTGGATGTTTCAGGAAACACCATACACTTCTCCAGAGTGGCTGCTGGCAATTTACATCCCGCCCATCAGCATAACAAGGCTCCCAGTTCTCAATGGCCTGTCCTGCCTTTCTGGATTTTACACTTTTTTCAGATGGCCCTTTTGACCGGGGGGCAGTGAGACTTCATTGTAGTGCAGATTTCCTTTGCAAGCTTGCTTGGTTGGCCAAAAAGGGCGTATGCGTTTTTTCCTGAATATATTCAGAAAAAAACGCATACGCCCTTTTTGGCCAAGTGCATCATTGTGGACGTTCTGCCTCTTTTCCTATGCTTTACATGCAATTCCAGTGTACCTCCAGAAATCGGTTTCCTGCAATTCTGCCCCGCTTTCAACTCCTCTTGGCAGCCTTACTTCAATATATTTTTGGAAGATAGCTGTCATTTATAACTCTGCAGGTTTGTGAATTACAGTGCCCCTGAGCTCCTTTCTTCAACTCGCTTTCTTGTGAGCTGGCCGCAACACCGCAGGATTCCTTCAGGCCCTAGTTTGATTCCGGCAGGACATGCTGAGCCTTTGGTTAATTCCTCTTCCTGGTGGGAAATGAGAGTTAAATTTGCCCGTCCGGATACCTCCACCTAGTCTCTCATTGGTTCTCCCTATTCCTGTTCATTTTCCACAGAAATTGCAAACTGGGCCAAACAGGAGGTTAAAGGCACTGACTCTCCAAGTGGGGAGAGTGTTAGTAAAGCGTCTGGAATGTTGCACCCGAGTACCAGGGAACGAAAACTGAGAAACATTTGAACACATTTCCCGATCACACGGTAGATCATACTCTGGGTTCCACATGCATGTTTTAGCTGAAGGAAGAATCCCTTAAACCTGGAGAGTTGAGACCCATGGAATGGGTATCACGCAATATGACTTCAAAGGGTCTGCATTTGCTCACCGAACCTCAGCAATCCTATCACTGCTGCGTTTATGCCGCTGTACACACGCTTGATTCTCTTTCGGAGACATATAAATCCATAGGTTTTAAGATTCTTACTAGTCAGGTATATTCTTAGGCGTTTAATATGTAGTGTTGAGTCCACTTCGTTGAGCAAGGAGTAGCTCTTGTCTATTACATATTTGGCTTATGGAACAGTATCTGTGCTCATTTCAATCTCTGGTTTTATGCAGCACCCCAACTCACCCGTCCCCTTAAGCAAGCATAAGTTGGTTTTCTACATTTGAGACCCTGTTCTGTTTTGTAATTCAGTTCTTGTGTAGCCAAGTTTACATTCCGTGTATTAGTGATATCTTATGATGTTTCTTTTTCTGTGTGACTAATTTCACTTAGAATCATCGTACCTGAATCCACTCATTATGCTGCTACGGGCCTGATGACATAGATTTCATTGCTGAGTGATATTGCATTGTACGTAAGTACCACAATTTCTTTATCCATTTTTCGCTTTCTGTGATATTGAACTTGTACCGTAAACGAGGTTCTTGTAAACAGAGCCGTCCCAAACTTTGGGGTGGCTGTGTCTTTTTGATTTTAATTTCCCTAAGCTATAGGACCATAAGTGGAAGTGCCCTAGGCTCTGTTGCTTTGTTTTTTGGATGTTTCAGGAAACACCATACACTTCTCCAGAGTGGCTGCTGGCAATTTACATCCCGCCCATCAGCATAACTAGGCTCCCAGTTCTCCATGGCCTGTCCTGCCTTTCTGGATTTTACACTTTTTTCAGATGGCCCTTTTGACCGGGGGGCAGTGAGACTTCATTGTAGTGCAGATTTCCTTTGCAAGCTTGCTTGGTTGGCCAAAAAGGGCGTATGCGTTTTTTCTTGAATATATTCAGGAAAAAACGCATACGCCCTTTTTGGCCAAGTGCATCATTGTGGACGTTCTGCCTCTTTTCCTATGCTTTACATGCAATTCCAGTCTACCTCCTGAAATCGGTTTCCTGCAATTCTGCCCTGCTTTCAACTCCTCTTGGCATCCTAATTCAATATATTTTTGGAAGATAGCTGTCATTTATAACTCTGCAGGTTTGTGAATTACAGTGCCCCTGAGCTCCTTTCTTCAACTCGCTTTCTTGTGAGCTGGCCGCAACACCGCAGGATTGCTTCAGGCCCTAGTTTGGTTCCGGCACGGCATGCTGAGCCTTTGGTTAATTCCTCTTCCTGGTGGGAAATGAGAGTTAAATTTGCCCGTCCGGACACCTCCACCTAGTCTCTCATTGGTTCTTCCTATTCCTGTTCATTTTCCACAGAAATTGCAAACTGGGCCAAACAGGAGGTTAAAGGCACTGACTCTCCAAGTGGGGAGAGTGTTAGTAAAGCGTCTGGAATGTTGCACCCGAGTACCAGGGGACGAAAACTGAGACACATTTGAAAACGTTTCCCGATCACACGGTGGATCATACTCTGGGTTCCACATGCATGTTTTAGCTGAAGGAAGAATCCATTAAACCTGGAGAGTTGAGACCCATGGAATGGGTACCATGCAATATGACTTCAAAGGGTCTGCATTTGCTCACCGAACCTCAGCAATCCTATCACTGCTGCGTTTATGCCGCTGTACACACGCTTGATTCTCTTTCGGAGACATATAAATCCATAGGTTTTAAGATTCTTACTAGTCAGGTAGATTCTTAGGCGTTTAATATGGAGTGTTGAGTCCACTTCGTTGAGCAAGGAGTAGCTCTTGTCTATTACATATTTGGCTTATGGAACGGTATCTGTGCTCATTTCAATCTCTGGTTTTATGCAGCACCCCAACTCACCCGTCCCCTTAAGCAAGCATAAGTTGGGTTTCTACATTTGACACCCTGTTCTGTTTTGTAATTCAGTTCTTGTGTAGCCAAGTTTACATTCCGTGTATTAGTGATATCTTATGATGTTTCTTTTTCTGTGTGACTAATTTTACTTAGAATCATCGTACCTGAATCCACTCATTATGCTGCTCCGGGCCTGATGACATAGATTTCATTGCTGAGTGTTATTGCATTGTACGTAAGTACCACAATTTCTTTATCCATTTTTCGCTTTCTGTGATATTGAACTTGTACCGTAAACGAGGTTCTTGTAAACAGAGCCGTCCCAAACTTTGGGGTGGCTGTGTCTTTTTGATTTTAATTTCCCTAAGCTATAGGACCATAAGTGGAAGTGCCCTAGGCTCTGTTGCTTTGTTTTTTGGATGTTTCAGGAAACACCATACACTTCTCCAGAGTGGCTGCTGGCAATTTACATCCCGCCCATCAGCATAACTAGGCTCCCAGTTCTCCATGGCCTGTCCTGCCTTTCTGGATTTTACACTTTTTTCAGATGGCCCTTTTGACCGGGGGGCAGTGAGACTTCATTGTAGTGCAGATTTCCTTTGCAAGCTTGCTTGGTTGGCCAAAAAGGGCGTATGCGTTTTTTCCTGAATATATTCAGGAAAAAACGCATACGCCCTTTTTGGCCAACTGCATCATTGTGGACGTTCTGCCTCTTTTCCTATGCTTTACATGCAATTCCAGTCTACATCCTGAAATCGGTTTCCTGCAATTCTGCCCCCCTTTCAACTCCTCTTGGCAGCCTTACTTCAATATATTTTTGGAAGATAGCTGTCCTTTATAACTCTGCAGGTTTGTGAATTACAGTGCCCCTGAGCTCCTTTCTTCAACTCGCTTTCTTGTGAGCTGGCCGCAACACCGCATGATTGCTTCTGGTCCTAGTGTGGTTCCGGCATGGCACGCTGAGCCTTTGGTTAATTCCTCTTCCTGGTGGGAAATGAGAGTTAAATTTGCCCGTCTGGACACCTCCACCTAGTCTCTCATTGGTTCTCCCTATTCCTGTTCATTTTCCACAGAAATTGCAAACTGGGCCAAACAGGAGGTTAAAGGCACTGACTCTCCAAGTGGGGAGAGTGTTAGTAAAGCGTCTGGAATGTTGCACCCGAGTACCAGGAAACGAAAATTGAGACACATTTGAACACGTTTTCCGATCACACGGTGGATCATACTCTGGGTTCCACATGCATGTTTTAGCTGAAGGAAGAATCCCTTAAACAGGGAGAGTTGAGACCCATGGAATGGGTACCATGCAATATGACTTCAAAGGGTCTGCATTTGCTTACCGAACCTCAGCAATCCTATCACTGCTGCGTTTATGCCGCTGTACACACGCTTGATTCTCTTTCGGAGACATATAAATCCATAGGTTTTAAGATTCTTAGTAGTCAGGTATATTCTTAGGCGTTTAATATGGAGTGTTGAGTCCACTTCGTTGAGCAAGGAGTAGCTCTTGTCTATTACATATTTGGCTTATGGAACGGTATCTGTGCTAATTTCAATCTCTGGTTTTATGCAGCACCCCAACTCACCCGTCCCCTTAGGCAAGCATAAGTTGGTTTTCTACATTTGACACCCTGTTCTGTTTTGTAATTCAGTTCTTGTGTAGCCAAGTTTACATTCCGTGTATTAGTGATATCTTATGATGTTTCTTTTTCTGTGTGACTAATTTCACTTAGAATCATCGTACCTGAATCCACTCATTATGCTGCTACGGGCCTGTTGACATAGATTTCATTGCTGAGTGATATTGCATTGTACGTAAGTACCACAATTTCTTTATCCATTTTTCGCTTTCTGTGATATTGAACTTGTACCGTAAACGAGGTTCTTGTAAACAGAGCCGTCCCAAACTTTGGGGTGGCTGTGTCTTTTTGATTTTAATTTCCCTAAGCTATAGGACCATAAGTGGAAGTGCCCTAGGCTCTGTTGCTTTGTTTTTTGGATGTTTCAGGAAACACCATACACTTCTCCAGAGTGGCTGCTGGCAATTTACATCCCGCCCATCAGCATAACTAGGCTCCCAGTTCTCCATGGCATGTCCTGCCTTTCTGGATTTTACACTTTTTTCAGATGGCCCTTTTGACTGGGGGGCAGTGAGACTTCATTGTAGTGCAGATTTCCTTTGCAAGCTTGCTTGGTTGGCCAAAAAGGGCGTATGCGTTTTTTCCTGAATATATTCAGGAAAAAACGCATACGCCCTTTTTGGCCAAGTGCATCATTGTGGACGTTCTGCCTCTTTTCCTATGCTTTACATGCAATTCCAGTCTACCTCCTGAAATCGGTTTCCTGCAATTCTGCCCCCCTTTCAACTCCTCTTGGCAGCCTTACTTCAATATATTTTTGGAAGATAGCTGTCCTTTATAACTCTGCAGGTTTGTGAATTACAGTGCCCCTGAGCTCCTTTCTTCAACTCGCTTTCTTGTGAGCTGGCCGCAACACCGTAGGATTGCTTCTGGTCCTAGTGTCGTTCCGGCATGGCACGCTGACCCTTTGGTTAATTCCTCTTCCTGGTGGGAAATGAGAGTTAAATTTGCCCGTCTGGACACCTCCACCTAGTCTCTCATTGGTTCTCCCTATTCCTGTTCATTTTCCACAGAAATTGCAAACTGGGCCAAACAGGAGGTTAAAGGCACTGACTCTCCAAGTGGGGAGAGTGTTAGTAAAGCGTCTGGAATGTTGCACCCGAGTACCAGGAAACGAAAATTGAGACACATTTGAACACGTTTTCCGATCACACGGTGGATCATACTCTGGGTTCCACATGCATGTTTTAGCTGAAGGAAGAATCCCTTAAACAGGGAGAGTTGAGACCCATGGAATGGGTACCATGTAATATGATTTCAAAGGGTCTGCATTTGCTCACCGAACCTCAGCTATCCTATCACTGCTGCGTTTATGCCGCTGTACACACGCTTGATTCTCTTTCGGAGACATATAAATCCATAGGTTTTAAGATTCTTACTAGTCAGATATATTCTTAGGCGTTTAATATGGGGTGTTGAGTCCACTTCGTTGAGCAAGGAGTAGCTCTTGTCTATTACATATTTGGCTTATGGAACGGTATCTGTGCTCATTTCAATCTCTGGTTTTATGCAGCACCCCAACTCACCCGTCCCCTTAAGCAAGCATAAGTTGGTTTTCTAGATTTTTGGCCCTGTTCTGTTTTGTAATTCAGTTACTGTGTAGCCAAGTTTACATTCCGTGTAGTAGTGATATCTTATGATGTTTCTTTTTCTGTGTGACTAATTTTACTTAGAATCATCGTACCTGAATCCACTCATTATGCTGCTCCCGGCCTGATGACATAGATTTCATTGCTGAGTGATATTGCATTGTACGTAAGTACCACAACTTCTTTATCCATTTTTCGCTTTTTGCGATATTTAACTTGTACCGTAAACGAGGTTCTTGTAAACAGAGCCGTCCCAAACTTTGGGGTGGCTGTGTCTTTTTGATTTTAATTTCCCTAAGCTATAGGACCATAAGTGGAAGTGCCCTAGGCTCTGTTGCTTTGTTTTTTGGATGTTTCAGGAAACACCATACACTTCTCCAGAGTGGCTGTTGGCCATTTACATCTCGCCCATCAGCATAACAAGGCTCCCAGTTCTCCATGGCCTGTCCTGCCTTTCTGGATTTTACACTTTTTTCAGAAGGCCCTTTGACCGGGGGGCAGTGAGACTTCATTGTAGTGCAGATTTCCTTTGCGAGCTTGCTTGGTTGGCCAGAAAGGGCGTATGCGTTTCTTCCTGAATATATTCAGGAAAGAACGCATACGCCGTTTTTGGCCAAGTGCATCATTGTCGACGTTCTGAGTCTTTTCATATGTTTTCAGTGCAATTCCAGTCTACCTCCTGAAATCGGTTTCCTGCAGTTCTGCCTTGCTCTCAGTTCCTCTTCATAGCCTTACCTCAATATACGTTTGGAAAATAGTTGGCCTTTATAACTCTGCAGGTTTTTCAATTGCAGTGGCCCTTAGCTCCATTTTTCAGCTCTTATTTTTGTGATCTTGCCTCATATCCACAGGATTTCTTCAGGCCCTATTCTTCTTCTGGGGCGCCTTGCTCTGCCTTTGGTTAATTCTTCTTCCTGATGTGAAATTAGAGTGACATGTGCCCATTGAAACCGCTACAGCTATTTTCTCACTGGTTCCCCCTATTCCCATTCATCCTCCGCACTAACTGCAGACTGTGCGATACCGGAACTTAAAGGCATTGACTCTCCATGTGGAGATGTTGTTAGTAAAGTGGCTGGAATGTTGATCCGGAGCCCCAGGAGAGGAAAATGAGGTGCATTTTAGAAACCTTTCCCGATCATATGGTATACCATCTGCTGGATTTCCCATGCATGGTTTAGCTGTAGGAAGATTCCCTTCAACTTGGAGTGTTGGGACCCTTGGAATAAGTAGCATGAAGTATTGCATTAAACTTTCGGCAGTTGCTCACCAAAGCTCTCCAATCCTTTCAGCCCCAAGTGTCCAGCCTTATGTCTTATCCAGCTGTGGGTTTATATGTGGTCATTCCAGGTTGCATCACAGCCCCTGAGCGAATTTTGTAAGAATTTTTCTCTCTTTCATTGTTTCTGCGTTTTGGTTTTAAAATTTATTCCTATAATGGGGTTTAGCTCATTTTCACTGCTGTGTTTGTGCCGCTCTGCGCACACTTGATTCCCTTATGGAGATATATCAATACATGGGTTTTAAGATTCTTATTACTCAGATATATTTCTCTGTGGTGTATAGGGTGTGTTGAGGCCAGTTCATTGAGCAAGGTGTAGATCTTGTCTGATACCTATTTGGTTTATTGAACGGTATCTGTGCTAATTTCAAACTCTGGTTTTATGCATCACCCCACCTCTCCTTTCCCCTTAAGCTGACATAAGTGTGTTTTCTAAATGTGAGACACTGTTCTGTTTTGTCATTCATTTTTTGTGCAGCCATATTTATCCTCCCTCTATAAGTGATATCTTATGATATGTTTCTTTTTCTGTTTGACTTATTTCAAGTAGTATTATCGGACCTCAATCCACTCTTTATCCTTCTACTAGCCTTATTACATTGATTTCATGGTGAAGAGATATTCCATTGTACATAAGTACCACATTTTCTTTATCCATTGTTCTCTTTCCTGGGATATTTAAGGTGTACTGAAGTTGAGGTTCTTGTAAACAGAGTAGCCCTAAACTGTGGTGTGCTTGTGTCTTGTTGATTTTTAGACTTCCCTAGATATACTCCCGTGATTGGAAGTGCCCTATGCTCTGTCGCTCTGTTTTTTAGATGATTTAGGAACCACCATACACTTCTCCAGAGTGGCTCTCGGCAGTTCACACACTGTCCATCAGCGTATAAAGGCTCCCTGTTCTCCATGGCCTGTCCTGCATTTCTGGTTTTTACAATTTTTTCGGATGGCCCTTTTGACCGGTGGGAAATGAGACTTCTTTGTTGTGCACATTTGCATTGCTTGCTTGCTTGGTTGCCCATAAAGTGCGTATGCGTTTTTTCCTGGATATATTCAGGAAATAACACATACTCCCTTTTGGGCCAACTGCATCATTGTCGAAATTCTGCCGCTTTTCATGTGCTTTAAAGGCGAGTCCAATCTATCTCTTGAAATCTGTTTCTTGCAATTCTGTCTTGCATTCAGATCCTCTTCTTTGCCTTACCTCAACATATTTTTGGACGTTAGTTTTCATTTATAACTCTGCAGGTTTGTGAATTGCAGTGACCCTGAGCTCCATTTTTTAAGTTGCTCTTTTGTGAGCTGGCCTCAAAACTGCAGGATTGCTTCAGGCCCTATTTTGGCTCCGGCGAGGCGGGCTGAGCCTTTTTTTAATTCTTATTCTTAATGGGAAATTAGAGTGACATGTGCCCGTCCAAACCCCTACAACTATTCTCTCATTGTTTCCCCCTGTTCCCGTTCATCCTCCTCACAATTTGCAAAATGTGTGAAACAGAAGTTTAAATGTGCTGATTCTCTAAGTGGGGAGATTCTAAGTAACGTGGCTGGAATGATGAACAGGAGCACCAGGAGAGGATAAATGAAGTGCATTTTAGACACATCTCCCGATCACATGGTGTACAGTCCTCTGGGTTTTCCATGCATGTTTTAGCTGTAGGAAGATTCCTTGAACCTGCAGATTTGAGACCCATTGAATGGGTACCAGGTAGTATTACTTTAAAGGGTGTGCATTTCCTCACCCAACCCCACATTTCTCTTAGTGCGAACAGTTTCCAGCCTTATGTCTCATCCTGCTGTGGGTCTAGATGTGTTCAATCCATGTTGCATCACCGTCCCTGAGGAAAAGTTGTAAGAGGTTTTCTCTGTCTCTCTGTCGTTTATTTTTTTCAATTTATTACTATGTTGTTTACAGCTGATTTTCAAAGCTCTGTTTCTTGCTGCTGTACATCTACTTGATTCACGTACAGAGAGACATCAATAATTTCTTTTTCAGATTCTTACCAGTCATAGATATTCTTTTCCGGTGACTTGAGTGTGCTGAGTGCAGTTCTTTTAGTTACCGTGTAGGCCTTGTTGATTATCAGTTTGGTATTTGGAATGGTATCTTTGCTAATTTCAACCTCCTGGATGATGCCTCACCCCTCCCCACCTTTCCCGTTTAGCAGCCTTACACGTGTTTTCTACATATTTATGTCACTTAGAATGATCATACGTAACTCCTCCGGAGTTGTTACAACTGGCCATATTTCATTGATTTCCAGGCTGAGTAATATTCCACTCTACATAAGTACCACATCTCTATCCATTTTTTCCCTCCAGAGACATTTAAGTTATATCCTAGTCGAGGATCTTTTAAACAGAGAGGCAGTAAACATTGGGGTGCCTGTGTCCTCTCGATTTTTGTTTTTCCCAAGATATACGCCCATGAGTGCAAGTGCCCTATGCTCTGTAGCTCATTTTTTAGATGCTTTAGTAAACACAATACAGTTCTCCAGAATGGCCGTTGGCAATATACATTTCCACTATAAGCCTCACAGGGCTCCCTCCTCTCCTTGCCCTGTCCTGCATTTCTGGCGTTTACACTTTATGAGGATGGCTCTTCTGACTGATGCGAAGTGATATCTTTTGTAGTATTGATTTCCAGTGCCCACCTGTTTGGTTGGCTAAAAAAGTGTATGCCCTTTTCTTGAATATATACAGAAAAAAACGCATACAGCCTTTTTGGCCAACTGCAATGTCGGAAATGTTCAGCCCCTTTTCTTGTGCTTAATGGCGAGTCCTTTCTACCTCCTCAAATCCCTTTCCTGCCATTCTCCCTTGCTTGCCAATCCTTTTCTCTGACTTTCCTCAAGACATTTTTCAGTGATAGATATTTTCAACTCTGCAGTTTCGTGAATTTTACTGCCCCTGAGTTCCATTGTTCAACTTGTGTTTATGGGAACTGGCCACAAAGCAGTGGGATTTCCTCAAGCCCTATACTGTTTCCATGGGCAACCCTAGCCTTTGGTCAATTCATCTTCCTGATTGGAAATTAGAGTGACATGTGCCTGTCTGAACACCTAGGACTTGTCTCTCATTGTTCCTCATCCTTCCGCTTCATCCTCTGGACAAATTCCAAACTGTATGCAACAGGATGTTGACAGTGTTGACATCTCCAAGTGGGGAGACTGTTAGTAAAGACGCTGGAGGGGTGAACCCGAGCACCAGGAGATGAGGAGATGAGATGCCTTTTCCAAACTCTTCCCGATCAGACGGTATACCATCCTCTGGATGTGACAGACATGTTTTAGCAGTAGGAAGAGTCCCATTCATGTAAGGAGAACACCAGGGCTTTTTCAAAATCAGTGTCTCCCCGAAACCCAAACTGGGGAGTTTTTTAAGCTACGGCTACACATATGTTCATTAAGGGCCTTGGGAAGTAGGCAGAGTCCAAACTTTAGATGACTGAAGTCTTCAGGGTCAGAAGCACTCACCACCGGCTTCCCTTAGGTTACACTTTAACTGTCATTGATAGATGATGTCAATAAAAATATCTATTCTTTTTCCGATTATTTCCCCTTATAGGTTATTGCACAATATTGAGTGTAGTTCCCTGTGCTATACAGTAGTTCCTTGTTGATGATCTATTTTATACATAGCAGTGTGTATGTGTTAATTCCAAACTGTTAATTTATCCCTCCTCCCACCTTTCCCCTTTGGTAATAATAAATTATAAGATTTTATACTTCTCAGAAATGGGGGAGCTGAAAGAGAGGTATCATTTTCAATGGAAAAGCATTTAAAACAAGATTGAAGCTTTAACCAAGATTATTAGATGTACATCCTTGGAAAGAAATCACTTCATTTCTCTAATATTGACCTGACAAATAGGACAAACCTTCTCACTGAACTTGCTTATAATAAAGTGATGGAAATATCAAATGGAAGTGTTAGAAACATCTTATTTTACCCGAGCCTTATAAACTGTTCTATGTTAACTACAGTTTGGCTCACACATCTGTTCATTGAAGTTACAATAGTCTCAATTTCTGTTACTGATCCTCCAGAGTGGACCCCAACAAGGGTCCCCCTGCCCAGTGTCATTGGGGCCAACAGATCGAGACTGAGTTTGGTTCCCAAGCAAAGGAAACTTTATATTTTCATCAGAGAATGGAGAGGTGAGAGCATGCACTACCCCGTGGGCTGTGGGCTGGGCTGCTGTGTAGAGATCCTGTCAGAGTCAGTGGGAGGGAGGGGGCGGAGCTCTCAAGGGCCGGGTTGGCTGCAGCTCAGGCTCTATATCTCGGAGTCTGCACTGGGCCCCAGGAGCTGAGGTGTCGACCCAGCCATTCTGCACCAGGAAATCTGGTCTGAAGTGCCGGGTGTGGAACCTCTGCATGCGGGACCCTAGGAGCACGTGAAATTAGACAAAGCACAAAGGATAAAAAAGGTCAGACTTGACTTTATTGCCCAGATTCTATTTTTATCTCCCAGGGATTTTTAATGGGCTTTGCTGGGGACAAACCCCTCCTCTGCCTTTTGTCCCGTTCCTCATTCTTGGAGTGCTGAGGGTGCAGACCCTTCTTCTGTAACTGCTGAGTGCTGAGTTGGGAGCCCTCATACCAGGGGACGAGGGTCAGAACTTCTCCCCAGCAGCCTCCAGGTGACGTTGATTGGCCCCAGGACCCCTGCCTCCCTGCTCGTCCGCCTGAGCACCAGCATTGGAAGTGTTATAGATTCTAATGACCTTTAAGGGTCCAGGAAAGAGATGTGCAGAGACGCTGTGGGGGCCGGTTTCACCCCGCCCCACATTTGTTCGGCCACCTTAGGCTGACCGTTTCTGCCAGCCTAGATGCTCTGACCAGTAGTCTGCTCTTTCTTCAATTAGGCCCCTGAATTAACATAAAAACAGCACCAGGTGTCAGAGCCCTGCCCGCTCAACTCCCAGACAGTCCAGGGTCAGTGGTGATCAAGGACCATGATGGCCACTGAGTCAACAGCCTTTTGAAGTAAACAGGAGTCCAGCCGGTCTTATTGGCCACCATCATCACGGTGTCTGTAGGCTTTTCTATGGTGACAGTGTGATATACGGTTCCCCCGCCAAGATTATTAGCTCCCCTCCGGGTGCAGGAAGTCCTGCAAGCAGTAGTCTACTCCTTCGGGACACACTATTGTTGTTTTATGAGAGAAACTCCAGGTCAAGTGATGTTCACATGAGTCGTCATGGTGCCCTGTTGCCTCCGGTTATCTCTCTGGATGTTGGAGTTGGAGGGCCTCCTCACTCGAGGTCGGTGTGCCCACGGAGCGAACCCTGCAACTTCAGGGCATGGTTGGTGATTAGGATCACCACGTGGGGTCCTTTTCCCTTAGGAGGGAGGTGGCCTTTTGGGCTGCTGATTTCCAGGTTTTTAGATACCGCCAGTATCTTGGCCAGATGTGGCAGTGGGCCAAGCCCCTTGGTGACTGTAGTTTATCCTACCTGGATGGCATTCTTGCGTTGTTCCATTTCAAGTGGTCCCAGTTTTTGCACTAATTCTCCAATGGCGATTCACCTTTCACCGGGAATGGAAAGGTCAAAGGGTTTAGCTCAATTAGGGAGTTCCAGGGCAAGGGTCCGAATTGACTGCTCTTTCCATTCTTGAAAGGCCACTTCTGGATTCTATTCAAAAAGATCATCATCTTTTCCTTTCAGTGTTTCATATAGAGGCCCAGCTAGTAGACTGTAGTTAGGGATCCAGAAGCAGCAAACCCTGGCCTCCCCAGGAACCCCTAAGCTGTCTTCTAGTTTTAGAAAGGGGTAAGGCTGCAAATGGTTTCTTCCCTTTCCTGGGATGGGCTTCTCTGACCTTGTGTGAGAATGAAGCCCAGGCAGGTCACCGCAGTCTGTGATATTTGAGCTTTTTCTTGGACAACTTCTATCCTTTATTGGCTTGGTAGTTCAGAGGCCTCCTTAGTAGGGCTGGCGATCAGAATGTCGTCTGCATATTGAAGGAGGGTTTCCTTTTCCAGAGGTAGAACTTTTCGGTCGTTAGCTAAGCTTTCCCCAAAGATGGTGTGGGAATTTTTGAACCCTTGGGGCAAGACGGCCCGGAAGTATTGTTTTAGTTGTATGTTGAGTCCTGCCACTCACAAGCCAAAATTTCTTGTGACTCTGGGACTAATGGAATACAAAAGAAGGCATCATTGAAGACTAATACAGAATACCATGTCCTGGTGGTTGGTAGAATGACCAGCAGGGTGTAGGAATCAGGAGCAACTGGAGGTATATCCTCGGTGTCTTCACTGACTGTCCTGACATCCTTTACCAGGTCCCCAGCAGCCCATGGGGCTCTCGTGGTCAGGCCAATCCCAGGATATGGAGCTCTCCTGGGCAGGTACCCCACCCCCAACCCAGCCCACGGGGCTCTCATGGTCAGGCCCCTCCCAGGATACAGAGCTACCCTTGCAGGTACCGTGGCAGGGCTGGGCACACAGGAACCGTGCACATAGCCCTCATTGAAGAGCACCCCCAGCTCACCTGTCGCTCAGAGCTGACACAGAGCACCTCAGAGCAGGACTTGAACTAACAAACAGCAGCTCCGACAGGTCTGTGACCCTGGGCATCACTCTGTGTGGCCTCCCTCCACCTGGTCTTCCAGAGACTTCCACTGCACCCAGGGCACCAGGCCTCTGTCTCCAACCACCACCCACCCCTCCTCTCCCTGACTCCTGGGTTCCTCTCATTAGGAGAGGGTTTTCTTGAAGTTGTCTCCCACTCATGGGCCAGATAAAATGATTAGAAAACAAGCCAAAGCTGCAGCCCCTTGTCTATCCTGACTCTCAGGAGCCCACACCTGTTCCTTGGACCTGGCCGGTTCAGCAAGTTCCATTTTCTGCAACTGTGAGCCCCTGAGGGGTGATGATTGGCTACCTGGGCAGCCTTACCATGCTGGCCAGCCCTCCCCAGGTGTGCCTGGGTTGAGATCAATATAAATACCACTCCAGGCAGCAAAAGCCCCTGCAGCTGTGCCTGACGCCATTTTCTCTGCCCTGTCAGCAGTCTCGGGGCTGGGCTGGTGGGAGGGAGTGAGAGGCCACGGCTTTGTGGGTGGCCCAGTGTGAGTGGGGCTCTGCTGGACTTTCTGCAGCAGATGCCAGGCTGCCACCTGCTAAAGAAGAGGATGTGTCACCCATACCTGCTGCTGGAATTTCTCCCTGGGCAGAGGTGAGGAAGGAAAAAAGCAGTGGGGGCAGGGACAGGATGGGTATCTCAGGCAGGGAAATGGAAATCTTCCAGAAGAGCACCCAGGGCCAGGACCATCCTGGCTGGCCTGCAGGCACCAAGTCAGCTGGCATGCTGTCACTCGTGTGGCTCCATGGCCCTTCCTCTAGGCTTTCAAGTCCTTGTATATATTCAGGTGTTTTACCTGGGAAGGGTGGGAACAGTTCAGCAGCAAGTGGCCTGGGGCTCAGCTCACGTTTACTCACAGATGCCTCGGCACGGTGCCCCAGCTTTGCAATGAGGACGCTTGTTGTGTGGGGGCTGCTGGCTGAATGGGAGACGATTCCCCACCACTGACCAACTTCAGAATTGTTTACAACTGGAGCAAGTGCCCTGATACGGTTTTCCTCTGAGTAACTGGTGGGTTCTGTTTTTTTTTTTCTCTTTTTCGTTTTTGGTTCAAGGTAGATTTTATTCCTCTTTTTTGTATTTACAGATATAAGCATGGAAATAATTTATTCATATAAATACATGTATGTGAAGGGAATAATTGTTTTTTGTTTTATTTTTTAAATTTTATTTCTTTTTAATTTTGAATTTTATTTTATATTTTTATACAGCAGGTTCTCATTGGTTATCTACTTTATACATATAAATGTTTACATGCCAATCCCAATCTCTCAACTCCTCCCACCACCACCCCTCCAAGAGCTTTCCCCCCTTGTTGTCCATACGATTGTTGTCTACATCTGTTGCTCTATTTATGCCTTGCAAAATGGTTAATCTGTACAGTTTTTCTAGGTTCCACATATATGCATGAATATACAAGATTTGTTTTTCTCTTTCTGACTTACTTCACTCTGTAGGACAGTCTCTAGATCCATCGACGTCTCTACAAATGACCCAATTTCATTCCTTTCATGGCTTAGTAATATTCCATTTTATATATGTACCACAGCTTTATGCATTCGTCTGTCTGTGGGCATTTAGGTTGCTTCCATTACCTCGATATTGTAAATAGTGATGCAATGAACATTGCGGTGAATGTCTCTTTTTGATTTATGGTTTTGTCTGAGTATATGTCCAGTCCTGGGATTGCTGTATCATATGGTAATTCTATTATTAGTTTCTTAAGAAACTCCATATTGTTCTCCATAGTGACTGTATCAATTTATATTCCCAACAATAGTGGAAGAGTGTTCCTTTTCTCCACACCCTTTCCAGCATTTGTTGTTTGTAGATTTTCAGATGATGCCCATTCTAACAGGTGTGAGGTGATACCTCATTGTTGAGTCCATTTCGTTGAGCAACGGGTAGGTCTTGTCTATTACATATTTGGCTTATGGAACGGTATCTGTGCTAATTTCAAACTCTGGTTTTATGCAGCACCCCAACTCACCTTTCCCCTTAAGCAAGCATAAGTTGGTTTTCTAAACTTGAGACCCTGTTCTGTTTTGTAATTCAGTTCATGTGTAGCCAAGTTTACATTCCGTGCATTAGTGATACCTTATGATGTTTCTTTTTCTGTGTGACTTATTTCACTTAGAATCATCATGCCTCAATCCACTCATTATGCTGGTACAGGCCTGGTGACACAGATTTCATTGCTGAGTGGTATTCTGTTGTACATAAGTACCGCAACTTCTTTATCAATTATTTGTTCTCTGGGATATTTAACTTGTACTGTAGAAGAGGCTCCTGTAAACAGAGCCGTTGTAAATTTTGGGGTGGCTGTGTCTTTTTGATTTTAATTTCCCTAAGCTATAGGACCATAAGTGGAAATGCCCTAGATTCTGTTGCTTTGTTTTTCAGATGTATCAGGAAACACCATACACTTCTCCAGAGTGGCTGTTGGCAATGTACATCCCGCCCATAAGCATAACAAGGCTCCTTTTTCCCCATGGCCTGTCTTGCCTTTCTGGATTTTACACTTTTCTCAGTGGCCCTTTAGACCGGGGGGAAGTGACACTTCATATTAGTTCGGATTTCCATTGCAAGCTTGCTTGGTTTGCCAAAAAGGGCGTATGTGTTTTTTCCTGAATATATTCAGGAACAAACTCATACGCCCTTTGTTGCCAAGTGCATCATTGTCGATGTTCTGCCTCTTTTCCTATGCTTTAAATGCAAATCCAGTCTACCTCCTGAAATCGGTTTCCTGCAATTCTGCCCCGCTTTCAAGTCCTCTTCGCAGCCTTACTTCAATATATTTTTGGACGTTATCTGTCATTTATAACTCTGCAGGTTTGTGAATTACAGGGCCCCTGAGCTCCTTTCTTCAACTCGCTTTCTTGTGAGCTGGCCGCAAACCCGCAAGACTGCTTCAGGCCCTAATCTGCTTCTGGCAGGGCACGCTGAGCCTTTGGTTAATTCCTCTTCCTGGTGGGAAATGAGTGTTAAATATGCCCGTCCAGACACCTACCTCACTCTCAACCCCTTGGTGATGTGGGTCCTCTGGTTTGTGGCCACTTTTGCTGGGTTCCTCACCTTTCAATGATGTGGCCCCACTAGTGTGAGGACACTCCTGCTTGGTTCTCATCCACGTGGTTATGTGGACCCCCTGGTGAGAGTCTGTTCCTGGCTTTGTTCCTCACCCACCTGTGAGGGAGACCCTCTGCTGATAGGTCACTCCTGCATGGCTGGCACACATTGCCTTGGTGAAGTCAGCCGTGTGGTGGCAGTTGGAGCGTGCTGGTAATCTCTTCCCCCGGTGATGAGGGCCCTCTTGCGTCAGGCCCTAACTGCTGGGCTCACCAACTTTTCTTAGGGAGCCCAGTGATGCTTTGGCACTCCTCTTAGGATCCCATCTCCATGGGGATGTGGGCCTTCTGCTCTGAGGTCCCAACGGCTGGGTTGTTCACATTTTCATGATGTGGGCTCTCTGGTGTTAGTTCACAGAAGCCTGGATCCCATAGCCTCTGTGCTCTTGGCTGCCTGCTGGGAGGTTCCAACTGCTGGATTCCTCACTTTTTTAATTTTTTGGGCCCTCTGTTGTGAGGATCCTCCTGCCTGCCTCACTCCCAGCCCCTTCGTGATGTGTGTCGTCTGGTTTGAGGCCACATGTGCTGGGTTCCTCACCTTTTGATGATGTGGGACCAATGGTCTTAGGAGACTCCTGCCTGGTTCACATCCCCTTGGTGATGTGGGCCCTCTGTTGAGAGTCTGATCCCGGCTGGGTTCCTCACCCATCTGTGAGGTAGGCCGTCTGATGTGAGGTCACTCTTGCCTGGCTTGCTCACCTCGCCTTGTGGACATGAGCCCTCTGGTGGCACTTGGAGCCTGCTGGGAGCCTCCTCTCCTCGGTGATGAGGGCCCTCTGGCATCAGGCCCTAACTGCTGGGCTCCCTACATTTTGTGGTGTGCGCCCAGTGGTGCGAGGACATTCCAGCCAGGTTCACATCCCCATTGGGGTGTGGGCCTTCTGCTCTGAGGTCCCAAAGCCTGGGTTGCTCACAGTTTCATGATGTGGGCTCTCTGCTGTTAGTTCACTCCTGCCTGCATCCCATAGCTTCTGTGCTCTGGGCCGCCTGCTGGGAGGTTCCAACTGCTGGATTCCTCACCTTTCTTATTCTTTGGGCCCTCTGATTTTAGGCTACTCCTGCCTGCCTCACTCCCATTCCCTTTGTGATATGTGTCCTCTGATTTGAGGCCACATGTGCTGGGTTCCGCACCTTTCGATGATGTGACCCCACTGGAGGGAAGACAGTCCTGACTGGTTCCCATCCCCTTGCTGATGTGGGCCCTCAGGTGAGAGTCTGATCCTGGCTGGGCTCCTCACCCTTCTGTGAGGTGGGCCCTCTGCTGTGAGGTCAATCATGCCTGTCTGGCACACGTCACCTTGGCGACGTGGGCCCTCTGGTGGCAGTTGGAGTGTGCTGGGATCCTCCTCCCCTCGGTGATGAGGGCCCTCTTGCCTTAGGCCATAACTGCTGGGCTCCCCACATTTTCTGATGTGCGCCAAGTGAGTGAGGAGACTCTTGCCAGGTTCCCATCCCCATGGCGATATGGGCCTTCTGCTCTGAGGTCAAAACGGCTGGCTTGCTCACAGTACCATGATGTGGGCCCTCTGCTGTGAGTTCACTCCGGCAAGGATCCCTTATCATCGGTGCTCTGAGCCGCCTGCTGGGAGGTTCCAACTGCTGGATTCCTCAACTTTTTTATTCTATGTGCCCTCTGTTGTGAGGCTCCTCCTGCCTGCCTCACTGCCAGCCCCTTGGTGATGACTGTCCTATGGCTTGAGGCCACATGTGCTGCGTTCCTCACCTTTCGATGATGTGACCCCACTCGTGTGAGGACACTCCTGCCTGGTTCCCATCCCCTTGGTGAGGTGGGCCCTCTGGCGAGAGTCTAATCCTGGCTGGGTTCCTCAACGTTCTGTGAGGTAGGCCCTCTGCTGTGAGGTCACTCCTGCCTGGCTGGCACACGTCACCTTGGAGACGTGAGCCCTCTGGTGGCAGTTGGAGCGTGCAGGGCGCCTCCTCCTCTCGGTGATGACGGCCCTCTGGCGTCAGGCCCTAAATGGTGGGCTCCCCACATTTTCTGATGTGCGCCCAGTGGTGCGAGGACACTCCAGCCAGGTTCCCATTCCCATGGGGATGTGGTCCTTCTGCGCTGAGGTCTCAACTCCTGGGTTGCTCACAGTTTTGTGATGTGGGCCCTCTGCTGTGAGTTCACTGTGGCCTGGATCCCATAGCCTCGGTGTTCTGGGCCGCCTGCTGGAAGGTCTAAATGCTGGAATCCTCACGTTTTTTATATTATGTGCCCTGTGTTGTGAGGCTACTCCTGCCTGCCTCACTCCAAGGCCCTTGGTGATGTGGGTCCTCTGGTTTGAGGACACATGTGCTGGGTTCCTCACCTTAAGATGATGAGGCCCCACTGGTGTGAGGATAATCCTGACTGGGTCACATCCCCTTTGTGATGTGGGCCCTCTGGTGAGAGTCTGATCCTGGCTGGGTTCCTCACCCATCTGTGAGGTGGGCCCTCTACTATCAGGTAACTCTTGCCTGGGTTGCTCACCTCGCCTTGTTGACATGAGCCCTCTGGTGGCAATTGGACCCTGCTGGGAGCCTCCTCAGCTCTGTGATGAGGGCCCTCTGACGTCAGGCCCTAACTGCTGGGCTCCCCAACTTTTCTTAGTGAGCCCAGTGTTGCTCAAGCACTCCTCTTAGGTTCCCATCCCCATGGGGATGTGGGCCTTCTGCTCTGAGGTTCCAACGGCTGGGTTGATCACAATTTCATGATGTGGGCTCTCTGGTGTTAGTTCACTGTGGCCTGGATCCCATAGCCTCTGTGGTCTTGGCTGCCTGCTGGGAGGTTCCAACTGCTCGATTCCTCAACTTTTGTATTCTATGGGTCCTGTGTTGTGATGCTCCTCCTGCCTGCCTCACTCGCAACCCCTTCGTGATGTGGGTCTTCTGGTTTGAGGCCACATGTGCTGGGTTAGGCAACTTTCAATGATGTGGCCCCACTGGTGTGAGGACACTCCTGCCTGGTTCCCATCCCCTTGGTGATGTGGGCCTTCTGGTGACAGTCTTATCCTGGCTGAGTTCCTCACTCTTCTGTGAGGTAGGCCCTCTGCTGTGAGGTCAATCCTGCCTGACTTGCACACATCACCTTGGCGACGTGGGCCCTCTGTTGGCACATGGAACCTGCTGGGAGCCTCCTGCCCTCGGTGATGATGGCCCTCTAGCATCAGGCTCTAACTGCTGGGCTCCCCACGTTTTCTGATGTGAGCCCAGTGATGCCAGGACACTCCTGTCAGGTTCCCATCCCCATGGGGATGTGGGCTTTCTGCTCTGAGGTCCCAATGCCTGGGTTGCTCACAGTTTCATGATGTGGGCTCTCTGGTGTTAGTTAACTCCTGCCTGCATCCCATAGCTTCTGTGCTCTCGGCCGCCTGCTGGGAGGTTCCAAATGCTGGATTCCTCACTTTTTTTATTCTTTGGGCCCTCTGTTTTTAGGCTACTCCTACCTGCCTCACTCCCATCCCCTTTGTGATGTATGTCCTCTGATATGAGGCCACATGTGCTGGGTTCCTCACCTTTCGATGATGTGGTCCCACTGGTGGGAGGACAGTCCTGACTGGTTCCCATCCCCTTGGTGTTGTGGGCCCTCTGGTGAGAGTCTCATCCTGCCTCGGTTCCTCACCCTTCTGTGAGATAGGCCCTCTGCTGTGAGGTCACTACTGCCTGGCTGGTGCATGCCACCTTGTAGACGTGGGCCCTCTGTTGGCAGTTGGAACCTGCTGGGAGTCTCCTCCCCTCAGTTATGAGGGCCCCCTGGCATCAGGCCCTAACTGCTGGGCTCCTAACATTTTCTGATATGTGCTAAGTGGTGCAAAGCCACTCCTGCCAGGTTCCCATCCCAATGGGGATGTGGGCCTTCTGTTCTGAGGTCCCAACAGCTGGGCTGCTCACAGGTTCATGATGTGGGCCCTCTGCTGTGAGTTCACTGCGGCCTGGATCCCATAGCCTCGGTGCTCTGGGCCACTTGCTGGGAGGTTCCAACTGCTGGATTCCTCAACTTTTATATTCTATGGACCCTGTGTTGTGAGGCCAGTCCTGCCAGCCTCATTCCGAACCCCTTGGTGATGTGGTTCCTCTGGTTTGAGGACACATGTGCTGGGATCCTCACCTTTCGATGATGTTGTCCCACTGGTGTGGGGACACTCCTGCCTGGTTCCCATCCCCTTGGTGATGTGGGCCCTCTGGTGAGAGTCTGATCCTGGCTGTGTTCCTCACCCTTCTGTGAGGTGGGCCCTCTGCTGTGAGGTCACTCCTGCCAGGCTGGCACACATCGCCTTGGCGACGTTGGCCCTCTGGTGGCAGCTGGAGCCTGCTGGGAGCCTCCTCCTCTCGGTGATGAGTGCCCTCTAGCGTCAGGCCCTAACTTCTGAGCACCCCACGTTTTCTGATGTGAGCCCAGTGATGCCAGGACACTCCTGTCATGTTCCCATCACCATGGGGATGTGGGCCTTCTGCTCTGAGGTCCCAATGTCTGGGTTGCTCACAGTTTCATGATGTGGGCTGTCTGGTGTTAGTTCACTCTGGCCTGGTTCCTCTAGCCTCTGTGCTCTGGGCCGCCTGCTGGGAGGTTCCAACTGCTGGATTCCTCACCTTTCTTATTTTTGGGCCCTCTGTTATGAGGCTCCTCCTGCCTGCCTCACTCCCAGCCCCTTGGTGATGGGTGTCCTATGGTTTGAAGCCACATGTTCTGGGTTCCTCACCTTTAGATGATGTGGCCCTACTCATGTGAGGACACTCCTGCCTGGTTCCAATCCATTTGGTGATGTGGGCCCTCTGGTGCGAGTCTGATCCTGACTGGGTTCGTCACACTTCTCTGAGGTGGACCCTCTGCTGTGAGGTCATTCGTGCCTGGTTGGCACACATCGCCTTGGCGACGTCAGCCCTCTGGTGGCAGTTGGAGCCTGCTGGGAGCCTCCTTCCCTTGGTGATGAGGGTCCTCTGGTGCCAGGCCCTAACTGCTGGTCGCCCAAAATTTTCTGATACGTTCTCAGTGGTGCGAGGACACTCCTACCAGAATTCCATCCCCATGGGGATGTGGGCCTCCTGCTCTGAGGTCCCAATGGCTGGGTTGCTCAGTTTCATGACATGGGCCCTCTTCTGTGAGTTCACTGTGGCCTGGATCCCATAGCCTCGGTGCTCTGGGCCGCCTGCTGGGAGGTTCCAACTGCTGGATTCCTCACTTTTTTATTCTATGTGCCCAGTGTTGTGAGGCTACTCCTGCCTGCCTCACTCCGAGGTCCTTGGTGATGTGGGTCCTCTGGTTTGAGGACACATGTGCTGAGTACCTCAGCTTTGGATGATGTGGCCCCACTGATGTGAAGACACTCCTGCCTGGTTCCCATCCCCTTGGTGATGTGGGCCCTCTGGTGAGAGTCTGATGTTGGCTGGGTTTCTCACCCTTCTGTGAGGTGGGACCTCTGCTGTGAGGTAACTCCTGCCTGGCATGCTAACGTTGCCTTGGCAATGTGAGCCCTCAGGTGGCAGTTGGAGCCTGCTGGGAATCTCCTCCCCTCAGTTATGAGAGCTCTGGATAAAACACATATGCCCTTTTTTGCCAAGTGCATTATTTTCCAAGTTCTGTCTCTTTTCCTATGCTTTAAGAGCTACTCCCGTGTACGTTTTGAAATCAATTTCCAGCAATTCTGCCCTGCATTCAAGTCCTCTTCGCAGCCTTACTTCAGCATAATTTTGGATGATAGCTGTCATTTATAACTCCGCAGGTTTCTGAATTACAGTGCCCCTGAGCTCCTTTCTTCAACTCGCTTTCTCGTGAGCTGGCCGCAACACCGCAGGATCTCCTCAGGCCCTAATTTAGTTCCAGCATGGCACGCAGAGCCTTTGGTTAATTCCTCTTCCTGGTTGGAAATGAGAGTTAAATTTGCCCGTCCGGACACCTCCACCTAGTCTCTCATTGGTTCTCCCTATTCCTGTTCATTTTCCACAGAAATTGCAAACTGGGCCAAACAGGAGGTTAAAGGCACTGATTCTCCAAGTGGGGAGAGTGTTAGTAAAGCGTCTGGAATGTTGCACCCGAGTACCAGGGGACGAAAACTGAGACACATTTGAACACGTTTTCCGATCACACGGTGGATCATACTCTGGGTTCCACATGCATGTTTTAGCTGAAGGAAGAATCCCTTAAACAGGGAGAGTTGAGACCCATGGAATGGGTACCATGCAATATGACTTCAAAGGGTCTGCATTTGCTCACCGAACCTCAGCAATCCTATCACTGCTGCGTTTATGCCGCTGTACACACGCTTGATTCTCTTTCGGAGACATATAAATCCATAGGTTTTAAGATTCTTACTAGTCAGGTATATTCTTAGACGTTTAATATGGGGTGTTGAGTCCACTTCGTTGAGCAAGGAGTAGCTCTTGTCTATTACATATTTGGCTTATGGAACGGTATCTGTGCTAATTTCAATCTCTGGTTTTATGCAGCACCCCAACTCACCTTTCTGCTTAAGCAAGCATAAGTTGGTTTTCTACATTTGACACCCTGTTCTGTGTTGTAATTCAGTTCTTGTGTAGCCAAGTTTACATTCCGTGTATTAGTGATATCTTATGATGTTTCTTTTTCTGTGTGACTTATTTCACTTAGAATCATCGTACCTGAATCCACTCATTATGCTGCTACGGGCCTGATGACATAGATTTCATTGCTGAGTGATATTGCATTGTACGTAAGTACCACAACTTCTTTATCCATTTTTCGCTTTCTGTGATATTGAACTTGTACCGTAAACGAGGTTCTTGTAAACAGAGCTGTCCCAAACTTTGGGGTGGCTGTGTCTTTTTGATTTTAAATTCCCTAAGCTATAGGACCATAAGTGGAAGTGCCCTAGGCTCTGTTGCTTTGTTTTTTGGATGTTTCTGGAAACACCATACACTTCTCCAGAGTGGCTGCTGGCAATTTACATCCCGCCCATCAGCATAACAAGGATCCTAGTTCTCCTTGGCCTGTCCTGCCTTTCTGGATTTTACACTTTTTTCGGATGGCCCTTTTGACCGGGGGGCAGTGAGACTTCATTGTAGTGCAGATTTCCTTTGCAAGCTTGCTTGGTTGGCCAAAAAGGGCGTATGCGTTTTTTCCTGAATATATTCAGGAAAAAACGCATACGCCCTTTTTGGCCAAGTGCATCATTGTGGACGTTCTGCCTCTTTTCCTATGCTTTACATGCAATTCCAGTCTACCTCCTGAAATCGGTTTCCTGCAATTCTGCCCCACTTTCAAGTCCTCTTGGCAGCCTTCCTTCAATATATTTTTGGAAGATAGCTGTCATTTATAACTCTGCAGGTTTGTGAATTACAGTGCCCCTGAGCTCCTTTCTTCAACTCGCTTTCTTGTGAGCTGGCCGCAACACCGCAGGATTGCTTCTGGTCTTAGTGTGGTTCCGGCATGGCACGCTGAGCCTTTGGTTAATTCCTCTTCCTGGTGGGAAATGAGAGTTAAATTTGCCCGTCCAGACACCTCCACCTAGTCTCTCATTGGTTCTCCCTATTCCTGTTCATTTTCCACAGAAATTGCAAACTGGGCCATACAGGAGGTTAAAGGCACTGACTCTCCAAGTGGGGAGAGTGTTAGTAAAGCGTCTGGAATTTGCACCCGAGTACCAGGGGACGAAAACTGAGACACATTTGAACACGTTTCCCGATCACACGGTGGATCATACTCTGGGTTCCACATGCATGTTTTAGCTGAAGGAAGAATCCCTTAAACCTGGAGAGTTGAGACCCATGGAATGGGTACCATGCAATATGACTTCAAAGGGTCTGCATTTGCTCACCGAACCTCACCAATCCTATCACTGCTGCGTTTATGCCGCTGTACACACGCTTGATTCTCTTTCGGAGACATATAAATCTATAGGTTTTAAGATTCTTACTAGTCAGGTAGATTCTTACTAGTCAGGTATATTCCTAGGCGTTTAATATAGGGTGTTGAGTCCACTTCGTTGAGCAAGGAGTACCTTTTGTCTATTATATTTTTGGCTTATGGAACGGTATCTGTGCCAATTTCAATCTCTGGTTTCATGCAGCAGCCCATATCGGCTTTCCCCTTAAGCAAGCATAAGTTGGTTTTCTACATTTTTGACCCTGTTCTGTTTTGTAATTCAGTTCCTGTGTAGCCAAGTTTACATTCCGTGTAGTAGTGATATCTTATGATGTTTCTTTTTCTGTGTGACTAATTTCACTTAGAATCATCGTACCTGAATCCACTCATTATGCTGCTCCGGGCCTGATGACATAGATTTCATTGCTGAGTGATATTGCATTGTACGTAAGTAGCACAACTTCTTTATCCATTTTTCGCTTTTTGCGATATTGAACTTGTACCGTAAACGAGGTTCTTGTAAACAGAGCCATCCCAAACTTTGGGGTGGCTGTGTCTTTTTGATTTTAATTTCCCTAAGCTATAGGACCATAAGTGGAAGTGCCCTAGGCTCTGTTGCTTAGTTTTTTGGATGTTTCAGGAAACACCATACACTTCTCCAGAGTGGCTGTTGGCAATTTACATCTCGCCCATCAGCATAACAAGGCTCCCAGTTCTCCATGGCCTGTCCTGCCTTTCTGGATTTTACACTTTTTTCAGAAGGCCCTTTGACCGGGGGGCAGTGAGACTTCATTGTAGTGCAGATTTCCTTTGCGAGCTTGCTTGGTTGGCCAGAAAGGGCATATGCGTTTCTTCCTGAATATATTCAGGAAAGAACGCATACGCCCTTTTTGGCCAAGTGCATCATTGTCGACGTTCTGAGTCTTTTCATATGTTTTCAGTGCAATTCCAGTCTACCTCCTGAAATCGGTTTCCTGCAGTTCTGCCTTGCTCTCAGTTCCTCTTCATAGCCTTACCTCAATATACGTTTGGAAAATAGTTGGCCTTTATAACTCTGCAGGTTTTTCAATTGCAGTGGCCCTTAGCTCCATTTTTCAGCTCTTATTTTTGTGATCTTGCCTCATATCCACAGGATTTCTTCAGGCCCTATTCTTCTTCTGGGGCGCCTTGCTCTGCCTTTGGTTAATTCTTCTTCCTGATGTGAAATTAGAGTGACATGTGCCCATTGAAACCGCTACAGCTATTTTCTCACTGGTTCCCCCTATTCCCATTCATCCTCCGCACTAACTGCAGACTGTGCGATACCGGAACTTAAAGGCATTGACTCTCCATGTGGAGATGTTGTTAGTAAAGTGGCTGGAATGTTGATCCGGAGCCCCAGGAGAGGAAAATGAGGTGCATTTTAGAAACCTTTCCCGATCATATGGTATACCATCTGCTGGATTTCCCATGCATGGTTTAGCTGTAGGAAGATTCCCTTCAACTTGGAGTGTTGGGACCCTTGGAATAAGTAGCATGATGTATTGCATTAAACTTTCGGCAGTTGCTCACCAAAGCTCTCCAATCCTTTCAGCCCCAAGTGTCCAGCCTTATGTCTTATCCAGCTGTGGGTTTATATGTGGTCATTCCAGGTTGCATCACAGCCCCTGAGCGAATTTTGTAAGAATTTTTCTCTCTTTCATTGTTTCTGCGTTTTGGTTTTAAAATTTATTCCTATAATGGGGTTTAGCTCATTTTCACTGCTGTGTTTGTGCCGCTCTGCGCACACTTGATTCCCTTATGGAGATATATCAATACATGGGTTTTAAGATTCTTATTACTCAGATATATTTCTCTGTGGTGTATAGGGTGTGTTGAGGCCAGTTCATTGAGCAAGGTGTAGATCTTGTCTGATACCTATTTGGTTTATTGAACGGTATCTGTGCTAATTTCAAACTCTGGTTTTATGCATCACCCCACCTCTCCTTTCCCCTTAAGCTGACATAAGTGTGTTTTATAAATGTGAGACACTGTTCTGTTTTGTCATTCATTTTTTGTGCAGCCATATTTATCCTCCCTCTATAAGTGATATCTTATGATATGTTTCCTTTTCTGTTTGACTTATTTCAAGTAGTATTATCGGACCTCAATCCACTCTTTATCCTTCTACTAGCCTTATTACATTGATTTCATGGTGAAGAGATATTCCATTGTACATAAGTACCACATTTTCTTTATCCATTGTTCTCTTTCCTGGGATATTTAAGGTGTACTGAAGTTGAGGTTCTTGTAAACAGAGTAGCCCTAAACTGTGGTGTGCTTGTGTCTTGTTGATTTTTAGACTTCCCTAGATATACTCCCGTGATTGGAAGTGCCCTATGCTCTGTCGCTCTGTTTTTTAGATGATTTAGGAACCACCATACACTTCTCCAGAGTGGCTCTCGGCAGTTCACACACTGTCCATCAGCGTATAAAGGCTCCCTGTTCTCCATGGCCTGTCCTGCATTTCTGGTTTTTACAATTTTTTCGGATGGCCCTTTTGACCGGTGGGAAATGAGACTTCTTTGTTGTGCACATTTGCATTGCTTGCTTGCTTGGTTGCCCATAAAGTGCGTATGCGTTTTTTCCTGGATATATTCAGGAAATAACACATACTCCCTTTTGGGCCAACTGCATCATTGTCGAAATTCTGCCGCTTTTCATGTGCTTTAAAGGCGAGTCCAATCTATCTCTTGAAATCTGTTTCTTGCAATTCTGTCTTGCATTCAGATCCTCTTCTTTGCCTTACCTCAACATATTTTTGGACGTTAGTTTTCATTTATAACTCTGCAGGTTTGTGAATTGCAGTGACCCTGAGCTCCATTTTTTAAGTTGCTCTTTTGTGAGCTGGCCTCAAAACTGCAGGATTGCTTCAGGCCCTATTTTGGCTCCGGTGAGGCGGGCTGAGCCTTTTTTTAATTCTTATTCTTAATGGGAAATTAGAGTGACATGTGCCCGTCCAAACCCCTACAACTATTCTCTCATTGTTTCCCCCTGTTCCCGTTCATCCTCCTCACAATTTGCAAAATGTGTGAAACAGAAGTTTAAATGTGCTGATTCTCTAAGTGGGGAGATTCTAAGTAACGTGGCTGGAATGATGAACAGGAGCACCAGGAGAGGATAAATGAGGTGCATTTTAGACACATCTCCCGATCACATGGTGTACAGTCCTCTGGGTTTTCCATGCATGTTTTAGCTGTAGGAAGATTCCTTGAACCTGCAGATTTGGGACCCATTGAATGGGTACCAGGTAGTATTACTTTAAAGGGTGTGCATTTCCTCACCCAACCCCACATTTCTCTTAGTGCGAACAGTTTCCAGCCTTATGTCTCATCCTGCTGTGGGTCTAGATGTGTTCAATCCATGTTGCATCACCGTCCCTGAGGAAAAGTTGTAAGAGGTTTTCTCTGTCTCTCTGTCGTTTATTTTTTTCAATTTATTACTATGTTGTTTACAGCTGATTTTCAAAGCTCTGTTTCTTGCTGCTGTACATCCACTTGATTCACGTACAGAGAGACATCAATAATTTCTTTTTCAGATTCTTACCAGTCATAGATATTCTTTTCCGGTGACTTGAGTGTGCTGAGTGCAGTTCTTTTAGTTACCGTGTAGGCCTTGTTGATTATCAGTTTGGTATTTGGAATGGTATCTTTGCTAATTTCAACCTCCTGGATGATGCCTCACCCCTCCCCACCTTTCCCGTTTAGCAGCCTTACACGTGTTTTCTACATATTTATGTCACTTAGAATGATCATACGTAACTCCTCCGGAGTTGTTACAACTGGCCATATTTCATTGATTTCCAGGCTGAGTAATATTCCACTCTACATAAGTACCACATCTCTATCCATTTTTTCCCTCCAGAGACATTTAAGTTATATCCTAGTCGAGGATCTTTTAAACAGAGAGGCAGTAAACATTGGGGTGCCTGTGTCCTCTCGATTTTTGTTTTTCCCAAGATATACGCCCATGAGTGCAAGTGCCCTATGCTCTGTAGCTCATTTTTTAGATGCTTTAGTAAACACAATACAGTTCTCCAGAATGGCCGTTGGCAATATACATTTCCACTATAAGCCTCACAGGGCTCCCTCCTCTCCTTGCCCTGTCCTGCATTTCTGGCATTTACACTTTATGAGGATGGCTCTTCTGACTGATGCGAAGTGATATCTTTTGTAGTATTGATTTCCAGTGCCCACCTGTTTGGTTGGCTAAAAAAGTGTATGCCCTTTTCTTGAATATATACAGAAAAAAACGCATACAGCCTTTTTGACCAACTGCAATGTCGGAAATGTTCAGCCCCTTTTCTTGTGCTTAATGGCGAGTCCTTTCTACCTCCTCAAATCCCTTTCCTGCCATTCTCCCTTGCTTGCCAATCCTTTTCTCTGACTTTCCTCAAGACATTTTTCAGTGATAGATATTTTCAACTCTGCAGTTTCGTGAATTTTACTGCCCCTGAGTTCCATTGTTCAACTTGTGTTTATGGGAACTGGCCACAAAGCAGTGGGATTTCCTCAAGCCCTATACTGTTTCCATGGGCAACCCTAGCCTTTGGTCAATTCATCTTCCTGATTGGAAATTAGAGTGACATGTGCCTGTCTGAACACCTAGGACTTGTCTCTCATTGTTCCTCATCCTTCCGCTTCATCCTCTGGACAAATTCCAAACTGTACGCAACAGGATGTTGACAGTGTTGACATCTCCAAGTGGGGAGACTGTTAGTAAAGACGCTGGAGGGGTGAACCCGAGCACCAGGAGATGAGGAGATGAGATGCCTTTTCCAAACTCTTCCCGATCAGACGGTATACCATCCTCTGGATGTGACAGACATGTTTTAGCAGTAGGAAGAGTCCCATTCATGTAAGGAGAACACCAGGGCTTTTTCAAAATCAGTGTCTCCCCGAAACCCAAACTGGGGAGTTTTTTAAGCTACGGCTACACATATGTTCATTAAGGGCCTTGGGAAGTAGGCAGAGTCCAAACTTTAGATGACTGAAGTCTTCAGGGTCAGAAGCACTCACCACCGGCTTCCCTTAGGTTACACTTTAACTGTCATTGATAGATGATGTCAATAAAAATATCTATTCTTTTTCCGATTATTTCCCCTTATAGGTTATTGCACAATATTGAGTGTAGTTCCCTGTGCTATACAGTAGTTCCTTGTTGATGATCTATTTTATACATAGCAGTGTGTATGTGTTAATTCCAAACTGTTAATTTATCCCTCCTCCCACCTTTCCCCTTTGGTAATAATAAATTATAAGATTTTATACTTCTCAGAAATGGGGGAGCTGAAAGAGAGGTATCATTTTCAATGGAAAAGCATTTAAAACAAGATTGAAGCTTTAACCAAGATTATTAGATGTACATCCTTGGAAAGAAATCACTTCATTTCTCTAATATTGACCTGACAAATAGGACAAACCTTCTCACTGAACTTGCTTATAATAAAGTGATGGAAATATCAAATGGAAGTGTTAGAAACATCTTATTTTACCCAAGCCTTATAAACTGTTCTATGTTAACTACAGTTTGGCTCACACATCTGTTCATTGAAGTTACAATAGTCTCAATTTCTGTTACTGATCCTCCAGAGTGGACCCCAACAAGGGTCCCCCTGCCCAGTGTCATTGGGGCCAACAGATCGAGACTGAGTTTGGTTCCCAAGCAAAGGAAACTTTATATTTTCATCAGAGAATGGAGAGGTGAGAGCATGCACTACCCCGTGGGCTGTGGGCTGGGCTGCTGTGTAGAGATCCTGTCAGAGTCAGTGGGAGGGAGCGGGCGGAGCTCTCAAGGGCCGGGTTGGCTGCAGCTCAGGCTCTATATCTCGGAGTCTGCACTGGGCCCCAGGAGCTGAGGTGTCGACCCAGCCATTCTGCACCAGGAAATCTGGTCTGAAGTGCCGGGTGTGGAACCTCTGCATGCGGGACCCTAGGAGCACGTGAAATTAGACAAAGCACAAAGGATAAAAAAGGTCAGACTTGACTTTATTGCCCAGATTCTATTTTTATCTCCCAGGGATTTTTAATGGGCTTTGCTGGGGACAAACCCCTCCTCTGCCTTTTGTCCCGTTCCTCATTCTTGGAGTGCTGAGGGTGCAGACCCTTCTTCTGTAACTGCTGAGTGCTGAGTTGGGAGCCCTCATACCAGGGGACGAGGGTCAGAACTTCTCCCCAGCAGCCTCCAGGTGACGTTGATTGGCCCCAGGACCCCTGCCTCCCTGCTCGTCCGCCTGAGCACCAGCATTGGAAGTGTTATAGATTCTAATGACCTTTAAGGGTCCAGGAAAGAGATGTGCAGAGACGCTGTGGGGGCCGGTTTCACCCCGCCCCACATTTGTTCGGCCACCTTAGGCTGACCGTTTCTGCCAGCCTAGATGCTCTGACCAGTAGTCTGCTCTTTCTTCAATTAGGCCCCTGAATTAACATAAAAACAGCACCAGGTGTCAGAGCCCTGCCCGCTCAACTCCCAGACAGTCCAGGGTCAGTGGTGATCAAGGACCATGATGGCCACTGAGTCAACAGCCTTTTGAAGTAAACAGGAGTCCAGCCGGTCTTATTGGCCACCATCATCACGGTGTCTGTAGGCTTTTCTATGGTGACAGTGTGATATACGGTTCCCCCGCCAAGATTATTAGCTCCCCTCCGGGTGCAGGAAGTCCTGCAAGCAGTAGTCTACTCCTTCGGGACACACTATTGTTGTTTTATGAGAGAAACTCCAGGTCAAGTGATGTTCACATGAGTCGTCATGGTGCCCTGTTGCCTCCGGTTATCTCTCTGGATGTTGGAGTTGGAGGGCCTCCTCACTCGAGGTCGGTGTGCCCACGGAGCGAACCCTGCAACTTCAGGGCATGGTTGGTGATTAGGATCACCACGTGGGGTCCTTTTCCCTTAGGAGGGAGGTGGCCTTTTGGGCTGCTGATTTCCAGGTTTTTAGATACCGCCAGTATCTTGGCCAGATGTGGCAGTGGGCCAAGCCCCTTGGTGACTGTAGTTTATCCTACCTGGATGGCATTCTTGCGTTGTTCCATTTCAAGTGGTCCCAGTTTTTGCACTAATTCTCCAATGGCGATTCACCTTTCACCCGGAATGGAAAGGTCAAAGGGTTTAGCTCAATTAGGGAGTTCCAGGGCAAGGGTCTGAATTGACTGCTCTTTCCATTCTTGAAAGGCCACTTCTGGATTCTGTTCAAAAGGATCATCATCTTTTCCTTTCAGTGTTTCATATAGAGGCCCAGCTAGTAGACTGTAGTTAGGGATCCAGAAGCAGCAAACCCTGGCCTCCCCAGGAACCCCTAAGCTGTCTTCTAGTTTTAGAAAGGGGTAAGGCTGCAAATGGTTTCTTCCCTTTCCTGGGATGGGCTTCTCTGACCTTGTGTGAGAATGAAGCCCAGGCAGGTCACCGCAGTCTGTGATATTTGAGCTTTTTCTTGGACAACTTCTATCCTTTATTGGCTTGGTAGTTCAGAGGCCTCCTTAGTAGGGCTGGCAATCAGAATGTCGTCTGCATATTGAAGGAGGGTTTCCTTTTCCAGAGGTAGAACTTTTCGGTCGTTAGCTAAGCTTTCCCCAAAGATGGTGTGGGAATTTTTGAACCCTTGGGGCAAGACGGCCCGGAAGTATTGTTTTAGTTGTATGTTGAGTCCTGCCACTCACAAGCCAAAATTTCTTGTGACTCTGGGACTAATGGAATACAAAAGAAGGCATCATTGAAGACTAATACAGAATACCATGTCCTGGTGGTTGGTAGAATGACCAGCAGGGTGTAGGAATCAGGAGCAACTGGAGGTATATCCTCGGTGGCTTCACTGACTGTCCTGACATCCTTTACCAGGTCCCCAGCAGCCCATGGGGCTCTCGTGGTCAGGCCAATCCCAGGATATGGAGCTCTCCTGGGCAGGTACCCCACCCCCAACCCAGCCCACGGGGCTCTCATGGTCAGGCCCCTCCCAGGATACAGAGCTACCCTTGCAGGTACCGTGGCAGGGCTGGGCACACAGGAACCGTGCACATAGCCCTCATTGAAGAGCACCCCCAGCTCACCTGTCGCTCAGAGCTGACACAGAGCACCTCAGAGCAGGACTTGAACTAACAAACAGCAGCTCCGACAGGTCTGTGACCCTGGGCATCACTCTGTGTGGCCTCCCTCCACCTGGTCTTCCAGAGACTTCCACTGCACCCAGGGCACCAGGCCTCTGTCTCCAACCACCACCCACCCCTCCTCTCCCTGACTCCTGGGTTCCTCTCATTAGGAGAGGGTTTTCTTGAAGTTGTCTCCCACTCATGGGCCAGATAAAATGATTAGAAAACAAGCCAAAGCTGCAGCCCCTTGTCTATCCTGACTCTCAGGAGCCCACACCTGTTCCTTGGACCTGGCCGGTTCAGCAAGTTCCATTTTCTGCAACTGTGAGCCCCTGAGGGGTGATGATTGGCTACCTGGGCAGCCTTACCATGCTGGCCAGCCCTCCCCAGGTGTGCCTGGGTTGAGATCAATATAAATACCACTCCAGGCAGCAAAAGCCCCTGCAGCTGTGCCTGACGCCATTTTCTCTGCCCTGTCAGCAGTCTCGGGGCTGGGCTGGTGGGAGGGAGTGAGAGGCCACGGCTTTGTGGGTGGCCCAGTGTGAGTGGGGCTCTGCTGGACTTTCTGCAGCAGATGCCAGGCTGCCACCTGCTAAAGAAGAGGATGTGTCACCCATACCTGCTGCTGGAATTTCTCCCTGGGCAGAGGTGAGGAAGGAAAAAAGCAGTGGGGGCAGGGACAGGATGGGTATCTCAGGCAGGGAAATGGAAATCTTCCAGAAGAGCACCCAGGGCCAGGACCATCCTGGCTGGCCTGCAGGCACCAAGTCAGCTGGCATGCTGTCACTCGTGTGGCTCCATGGCCCTTCCTCTAGGCTTTCAAGTCCTTGTATATATTCAGGTGTTTTACCTGGGAAGGGTGGGAACAGTTCAGCAGCAAGTGGCCTGGGGCTCAGCTCACGTTTACTCACAGATGCCTCGGCACGGTGCCCCAGCTTTGCAATGAGGACGCTTGTTGTGTGGGGGCTGCTGGCTGAATGGGAGACGATTCCCCACCACTGACCAACTTCAGAATTGTTTACAACTGGAGCAAGTGCCCTGATACGGTTTTCCTCTGAGTAACTGGTGGGTTCTGTTTTTTTTTTTTCTCTTTTTCGTTTTTGGTTCAAGGTAGATTTTATTCCTCTTTTTTGTATTTACAGATATAAGCATGGAAATAATTTATTCATATAAATACATGTATGTGAAGGGAATAATTGTTTTTTCTGTTTTATTTTTTAAATTTTATTTCTTTTTAATTTTATTTTATATTTTTATACAGCAGGTTCTCATTGGTTATCTATTTTATACATATAAATGTTTACATGCCAATCCCAATCTCTCAACTCCTCCCACCACCACCCCTCCAAGAGCTTTCCTCCCTTGTTGTCCATACGATTGTTGTCTACATCTGTTGCTCTATTTATGCCTTGCAAAATGGTTAATCTGTACAGTTTTTCTAGGTTCCACATATATGCATGAATATACAAGATTTGTTTTTCTCTTTCTGACTTACTTCACTCTGTAGGACAGTCTCTAGATCCATCGACGTCTCTACAAATGACCCAATTTCATTCCTTTCATGGCTTAGTAATATTCCATTTTATATATGTACCACAGCTTTATGCATTCGTCTGTCTGTGGGCATTTAGGTTGCTTCCATTACCTCGATATTGTAAATAGTGATGCAATGAACATTGCGGTGAATGTCTCTTTTTGATTTATGGTTTTGTCTGAGTATATGTCCAGTCCTGGGATTGCTGTATCATATGGTAATTTTATTATTAGTTTCTTAAGAAACTCCATATTGTTCTCCATAGTGACTGTATCAATTTATATTCCCAACAATAGTGGAAGAGTGTTCCTTTTCTCCACACCCTTTCCAGCATTTGTTGTTTGTAGATTTTCAGATGATGCCCATTCTAACAGGTGTGAGGTGATACCTCATTGTTGAGTCCATTTCGTTGAGCAACGGGTAGGTCTTGTCTATTACATATTTGGCTTATGGAATGGTATCTGTGCTAATTTCAAACTCTGGTTTTATGCAGCACCCCAACTCACCTTTCCCCTTAAGCAAGCATAAGTTGGTTTTCTAAACTTGAGACCCTGTTCTGTTTTGTAATTCAGTTCATGTGTAGCCAAGTTTACATTCCGTGCATTAGTGATACCTTATGATGTTTCTTTTTCTGTGTGACTTATTTCACTTAGAATCATCATGCCTCAATCCACTCATTATGCTGGTACAGGCCTGGTGACACAGATTTCATTGCTGAGTGGTATTCTGTTGTACATAAGTACCGCAACTTCTTTATCAATTATTTGTTCTCTGGGATATTTAACTTGTACTGTAGAAGAGGCTCCTGTAAACAGAGCCGTTGTAAATTTTGGGGTGGCTGTGTCTTTTTGATTTTAATTTCCCTAAGCTATAGGACCATAAGTGGAAATGCCCTAGATTCTGTTGCTTTGTTTTTCAGATGTATCAGGAAACACCATACACTTCTCCAGAGTGGCTGTTGGCAATGTACATCCCGCCCATATGCATAAAAAGGCTCCTTTTTCCCCATGGCCTGTCTTGCCTTTCTGGATTTTACACTTTTCTCAGTGGCCCTTTAGACCGGGGGGAAGTGACACTTCATAGTAGTTCGGATTTCCATTGCAAGCTTGCTTGGTTTGCCAAAAAGGGCGTATGTGTTTTTTCCTGAATATATTCAGGAACAAACTCATACGCCCTTTGTTGCCATGTGCATCATTGTCGATGTTCTGCCTCTTTTCCTATGCTTTAAATGCAAATCCAGTCTACCTCCTGAAATCGGTTTCCTGCAATTCTGCCCCGCTTTCAAGTCCTCTTCGCAGCCTTACTTCAATATATTTTTGGACGTTATCTGTCATTTATAACTCTGCAGGTTTGTGAATTACAGGGCCCCTGAGCTCCTTTCTTCAACTCGCTTTCTTGTGAGCTGGCCGCAAACCCGCAAGACTGCTTCAGGCCCTAATCTGCTTCTGGCAGGGCACGCTGAGCCTTTGGTTAATTCCTCTTCCTGGTGGGAAATGAGTGTTAAATATGCCCGTCCAGACACCTACCTCACTCTCAACCCCTTGGTGATGTGGGTCCTCTGGTTTGTGGCCACTTTTGCTGGGTTCCTCACCTTTCAATGATGTGGCCCCACTAGTGTGAGGACACTCCTGCTTGGTTCTCATCCACGTGGTTATGTGGACCCCCTGGTGAGAGTCTGTTCCTGGCTTTGTTCCTCACCCACCTGTGAGGGAGACCCTCTGCTGATAGGTCACTCCTGCATGGCTGGCACACATTGCCTTGGTGAAGTCAGCCGTGTGGTGGCAGTTGGAGCGTGCTGGGAATCTCTTCCCCCGGTGATGAGGGCCCTCTTGCGTCAGGCCCTAACTGCTGGGCTCACCAACTTTTCTTAGGGAGCCCAGTGATGCTTTGGCACTCCTCTTAGGATCCCATCTCCATGGGGATGTGGGCCTTCTGCTCTGAGGTCCCAACGGCTGGGTTGTTCACATTTTCATGATGTGGGCTCTCTGGTGTTAGTTCACAGAAGCCTGGATCCCATAGCCTCTGTGCTCTTGGCTGCCTGCTGGGAGGTTCCAACTGCTGGATTCCTCACTTTTTTAATTTTTTGGGCCCTCTGTTGTGAGGATCCTCCTGCCTGCCTCACTCCCAGCCCCTTCGTGATGTGTGTCGTCTGGTTTGAGGCCACATGTGCTGGGTTCCTCACCTTTCGATGATGTGGGACCAATGGTCTTAGGAGAGTCCTGCCTGGTTCACATCCCCTTGGTGATGTGGGCCCTCTGTTGAGAGTCTGATCCCGGCTGGGTTCCTCACCCATCTGTGAGGTAGGCCGTCTGATGTGAGGTCACTCTTGCCTGGCTTGCTCACCTCGCCTTGTGGACATGAGCCCTCTGGTGGCACTTGGAGCCTGCTGGGAGCCTCCTCTCCTCGGTGATGAGGGCCCTCTGGCATCAGGCCCTAACTGCTGGGCTCCCTACATTTTGTGGTGTGCGCCCAGTGGTGCGAGGACACTCCAGCCAGGTTCACATCCCCATTGGGGTGTGGGCCTTCTGCTCTGAGGTCCCAAAGCCTGGGTTGCTCACAGTTTCATGATGTGGGCTCTCTGCTGTTAGTTCACTCCTGCCTGCATCCCATAGCTTCTGTGCTCTGGGCCGCCTGCTGGGAGGTTCCAACTGCTGGATTCCTCACCTTTCTTATTCTTTGGGCCCTCTGATTTTAGGCTACTCCTGCCTGCCTCACTCCCATTCCCTTTGTGATATGTGTCCTCTGATTTGAGGCCACATGTGCTGGGTTCCACACCTTTCGATGATGTGACCCCACTGGAGGGAAGACAGTCCTGACTGGTTCCCATCCCCTTGCTGATGTGGGCCCTCAGGTGAGAGTCTGATCCTGGCTGGGTTCCTCACCCTTCTGTGAGGTGGGCCCTCTGCTGTGAGGTCAATCATGCCTGTCTGGCACACGTCACCTTGGCGACGTGGGCCCTCTGGTGGCAGTTGGAGTGTGCTGGGATCCTCCTCCCCTCGGTGATGAGGGCCCTCTTGCCTTAGGCCATAACTGCTGGGCTCCCCACATTTTCTGATGTGCGCCAAGTGAGTGAGGAGACTCTTGCCAGGTTCCCATCCCCATGGCGATATGGGCCTTCTGCTCTGAGGTCAAAACGGCTGGCTTGCTCACAGTACCATGATGTGGGCCCTCTGCTGTGAGTTCACTCCGGCAAGGATCCCTTATCATCGGTGCTCTGAGCCGCCTGCTGGGAGGTTCCAACTGCTGGATTCCTCAACTTTTTTATTCTATGTGCCCTCTGTTGTGAGGCTCCTCCTGCCTGCCTCACTGCCAGCCCCTTGGTGATGACTGTCCTATGGCTTGAGGCCACATGTGCTGCGTTCCTCACCTTTCGATGATGTGACCCCACTCGTGTGAGGACACTCCTGCCTGGTTCCCATCCCCTTGGTGAGGTGGGCCCTCTGGCGAGAGTCTAATCCTGGCTGGGTTCCTCAACGTTCTGTGAGGTAGGCCCTCTGCTGTGAGGTCACTCCTGCCTGGCTGGCACACGTCACCTTGGAGACGTGAGCCCTCTGGTGGCAGTTGGAGCGTGCAGGGCGCCTCCTCCTCTCGGTGATGACGGCCCTCTGGCGTCAGGCCCTAAATGGTGGGCTCCCCACATTTTCTGATGTGCGCCCAGTGGTGCGAGGACACTCCAGCCAGGTTCCCATTCCCATGGGGATGTGGTCCTTCTGCGCTGAGGTCTCAACTCCTGGGTTGCTCACAGTTTTGTGATGTGGGCCCTCTGCTGTGAGTTCACTGTGGCCTGGATCCCATAGCCTCGGTGTTCTGGGCCGCCTGCTGGAAGGTCTAAATGCTGGAATCCTCACGTTTTTTATATTATGTGCCCTGTGTTGTGAGGCTACTCCTGCCTGCCTCACTCCAAGGCCCTTGGTGATGTGGGTCCTCTGGTTTGAGGACACATGTGCTGGGTTCCTCACCTTAAGATGATGAGGCCCCACTGGTGTGAGGATAATCCTGACTGGGTCACATCCCCTTTGTGATGTGGGCCCTCTGGTGAGAGTCTGATCCTGGCTGGGTTCCTCACCCATCTGTGAGGTGGGCCCTCTACTATCAGGTAACTCTTGCCTGGGTTGCTCACCTCGCCTTGTTGACATGAGCCCTCTGGTGGCAATTGGACCCTGCTGGGAGCCTCCTCAGCTCTGTGATGAGGGCCCTCTGACGTCAGGCCCTAACTGCTGGGCTCCCCAACTTTTCTTAGTGAGCCCAGTGTTGCTCAAGCACTCCTCTTAGGTTCCCATCCCCATGGGGATGTGGGCCTTCTGCTCTGAGGTTCCAACGGCTGGGTTGATCACAATTTCATGATGTGGGCTCTCTGGTGTTAGTTCACTGTGGCCTGGATCCCATAGCCTCTGTGGTCTTGGCTGCCTGCTGGGAGGTTCCAACTGCTCGATTCCTCAACTTTTGTATTCTATGGGTCCTGTGTTGTGATGCTCCTCCTGCCTGCCTCACTCGCAACCCCTTCGTGATGTGGGTCTTCTGGTTTGAGGCCACATGTGCTGGGTTAGGCAACTTTCAATGATGTGGCCCCACTGGTGTGAGGACACTCCTGCCTGGTTCCCATCCCCTTGGTGATGTGGGCCTTCTGGTGACAGTCTTATCCTGGCTGAGTTCCTCACTCTTCTGTGAGGTAGGCCCTCTGCTGTGAGGTCAATCCTGCCTGACTTGCACACATCACCTTGGCGACGTGGGCCCTCTGTTGGCACATGGAACCTGCTGGGAGCCTCCTGCCCTCGGTGATGATGGCCCTCTAGCATCAGGCTCTAACTGCTGGGCTCCCCACGTTTTCTGATGTGAGCCCAGTGATGCCAGGACACTCCTGTCAGGTTCCCATCCCCATGGGGATGTGGGCTTTCTGCTCTGAGGTCCCAATGCCTGGGTTGCTCACAGTTTCATGATGTGGGCTCTCTGGTGTTAGTTAACTCCTGCCTGCATCCCATAGCTTCTGTGCTCTCGGCCGCCTGCTGGGAGGTTCCAAATGCTGGATTCCTCACTTTTTTTATTCTTTGGGCCCTCTGTTTTTAGGCTACTCCTACCTGCCTCACTCCCATCCCCTTTGTGATGTATGTCCTCTGATATGAGGCCACATGTGCTGGGTTCCTCACCTTTCGATGATGTGGTCCCACTGGTGGGAGGACAGTCCTGACTGGTTCCCATCCCCTTGGTGTTGTGGGCCCTCTGGTGAGAGTCTCATCCTGCCTCGGTTCCTCACCCTTCTGTGAGATAGGCCCTCTGCTGTGAGGTCACTACTGCCTGGCTGGTGCATGCCACCTTGTAGACGTGGGCCCTCTGTTGGCAGTTGGAACCTGCTGGGAGTCTCCTCCCCTCAGTTATGAGGGCCCCCTGGCATCAGGCCCTAACTGCTGGGCTCCTAACATTTTCTGATATGTGCTAAGTGGTGCAAAGCCACTCCTGCCAGGTTCCCATCCCAATGGGGATGTGGGCCTTCTGTTCTGAGGTCCCAACAGCTGGGCTGCTCACAGGTTCATGATGTGGGCCCTCTGCTGTGAGTTCACTGCGGCCTGGATCCCATAGCCTCGGTGCTCTGGGCCACTTGCTGGGAGGTTCCAACTGCTGGATTCCTCAACTTTTATATTCTATGGACCCTGTGTTGTGAGGCCAGTCCTGCCAGCCTCATTCCGAACCCCTTGGTGATGTGGTTCCTCTGGTTTGAGGACACATGTGCTGGGATCCTCACCTTTCGATGATGTTGTCCCACTGGTGTGGGGACACTCCTGCCTGGTTCCCATCCCCTTGGTGATGTGGGCCCTCTGGTGAGAGTCTGATCCTGGCTGTGTTCCTCACCCTTCTGTGAGGTGGGCCCTCTGCTGTGAGGTCACTCCTGCCAGGCTGGCACACATCGCCTTGGCGACGTTGGCCCTCTGGTGGCAGCTGGAGCCTGCTGGGAGCCTCCTCCTCTCGGTGATGAGTGCCCTCTAGCGTCAGGCCCTAACTTCTGAGCACCCCACGTTTTCTGATGTGAGCCCAGTGATGCCAGGACACTCCTGTCATGTTCCCATCACCATGGGGATGTGGGCCTTCTGCTCTGAGGTCCCAATGTCTGGGTTGCTCACAGTTTCATGATGTGGGCTGTCTGGTGTTAGTTCACTCTGGCCTGGTTCCTCTAGCCTCTGTGCTCTGGGCCGCCTGCTGGGAGGTTCCAACTGCTGGATTCCTCACCTTTCTTATTTTTGGGCCCTCTGTTATGAGGCTCCTCCTGCCTGCCTCACTCCCAGCCCCTTGGTGATGGGTGTCCTATGGTTTGAAGCCACATGTTCTGGGTTCCTCACCTTTAGATGATGTGGCCCTACTCATGTGAGGACACTCCTGCCTGGTTCCAATCCATTTGGTGATGTGGGCCCTCTGGTGCGAGTCTGATCCTGACTGGGTTCGTCACACTTCTCTGAGGTGGACCCTCTGCTGTGAGGTCATTCGTGCCTGGTTGGCACACATCGCCTTGGCGACGTCAGCCCTCTGGTGGCAGTTGGAGCCTGCTGGGAGCCTCCTTCCCTTGGTGATGAGGGTCCTCTGGTGCCAGGCCCTAACTGCTGGTCGCCCAAAATTTTCTGATACGTTCTCAGTGGTGCGAGGACACTCCTACCAGAATTCCATCCCCATGGGGATGTGGGCCTCCTGCTCTGAGGTCCCAATGGCTGGGTTGCTCAGTTTCATGACATGGGCCCTCTTCTGTGAGTTCACTGTGGCCTGGATCCCATAGCCTCGGTGCTCTGGGCCGCCTGCTGGGAGGTTCCAACTGCTGGATTCCTCACTTTTTTATTCTATGTGCCCAGTGTTGTGAGGCTACTCCTGCCTGCCTCACTCCGAGGTCCTTGGTGATGTGGGTCCTCTGGTTTGAGGACACATGTGCTGAGTACCTCAGCTTTGGATGATGTGGCCCCACTGATGTGAAGACACTCCTGCCTGGTTCCCATCCCCTTGGTGATGTGGGCCCTCTGGTGAGAGTCTGATGTTGGCTGGGTTTCTCACCCTTCTGTGAGGTGGGACCTCTGCTGTGAGGTAACTCCTGCCTGGCATGCTAACGTTGCCTTGGCAATGTGAGCCCTCAGGTGGCAGTTGGAGCCTGCTGGGAATCTCCTCCCCTCAGTTATGAGAGCTCTGGATAAAACACATATGCCCTTTTTTGCCAAGTGCATTATTTTCCAAGTTCTGTCTCTTTTCCTATGCTTTAAGAGCTACTCCCGTGTACGTTTTGAAATCAATTTCCAGCAATTCTGCCCTGCATTCAAGTCCTCTTCGCAGCCTTACTTCAGCATAATTTTGGATGATAGCTGTCATTTATAACTCCGAAGGTTTCTGAATTACAGTGCCCCTGAGCTCCTTTCTTCAACTCGCTTTCTTGTGAGCTGGCCGCAACACCGCAGGATCTCCTCAGGCCCTAATTTAGTTCCAGCATGGCACGCGGAGCCTTTGGTTAATTCCTCTTCCTGGTGGGAAATGAGAGTTAAATTTGCCCGTCCGGACACCTCCACCTAGTCTCTCATTGGTTCTCCCTATTCCTGTTCATTTTCCACAGAAATTGCAAACTGGGCCAAACAGGAGGTTAAAGGCACTGACTCTCCAAGTGGGGAGAGTGTTAGTAAAGCGTCTGGAATGTTGCACCCGAGTACCAGGAAACGAAAACTGAGACACATTTGAACACGTTTTCCGATCACACGGTGGATCATACTCTGGGTTCCACATGCATGTTTTAGCTGAAGGAAGAATCCCTTAAACAGGGAGAGTTGAGACCCATGGAATGGGTACCATGCAATATGACTTCAAAGGGTCTGCATTTGCTCACCGAACCTCACCAATCCTATCACTGCTGCGTTTATGCCACTGTACACACGCTTGATTCTCTTTCGGAGACATATAAATCCATAGGTTTTAAGATTCTTACTAGTCAGGTAGATTCTTACTAGTCAGGTATATTCTTAGGCGTTTAATATGGGGTGTTGAGTCCACTTCGTTGAGCAAGGAGTAGCTCTTGTCTATTACATATTTGGCTTATGGAACGGTATCTGTGCTAATTTCAATCTCTGGTTTTATGCAGCACCCCAACTCACCCGTCCCCTTAAGCAAGCATAAGTTGGTTTTCTACATTTGACACCCTGTTCTGTTTTGTAATTCAGTTCTTGTGTAGCCAAGTTTACATTCCGTGTATTAGTGATATCTTATGATGTTTCTTTTTCTGTGTGACTTATTTCACTTAGAATCATCGTACCTGAATCCACTCATTATGCTGCTACGGGCCTGATGACATAGATTTCATTGCTGAGTGATATTGCATTGTACGTAAGTACCACAACTTCTTTATCCATTTTTCGCTTTCTGTGATATTGAACTTGTACCATAAACGAGGTTCTTGTAAACAGAGCTGTCCCAAACTTTGGGGTGGCTGTGTCTTTTTGATTTTAATTTCCCTAAGCTATAGGACCATAAGTGGAAGTGCCCTAGGCTCTGTTGCTTTGTTTTTTGGATGTTTCTGGAAACACCATACACTTCTCCAGAGTGGCTGCTGGCAATTTACATCCCGCCCATCAGCATAACAAGGCTCGTAGTTCTCCTTGGCCTGTCCTGCCTTTCTGGATTTTACACTTTTTTCGGATGGCCCTTTTGACCGGGGGGCAGTGAGACTTCATTGTAGTGCAGATTTCCTTTGCAAGCTTGCTTGGTTGGCCAAAAAGGGCGTATGCGTTTTTTCCTGAATATATTCAGGAAAAAACGCATACGCCCTTTTTGGCCAAGTGCATCATTGTGGACGTTCTGCCTCTTTTCCTATGCTTTACATGCAATTCCAGTCTACCTCCTGAAATCGGTTTCCTGCAATTCTGCCCCACTTTCAAGTCCTCTTGGCAGACTTCCTTCAATATATTTTTGGAAGATAGCTGTCATTTATAACTCTGCAGGTTTGTGAATTACAGTGCCCCTGAGCTCCTTTCTTCAACTCGCTTTCTTGTGAGCTGGCTGCAACACCGCAGGATTGCTTCAGGCCCTAGTTTGGTTCCGGCACGGCATGCTGAGCCTTTGGTTAATTCCTCTTCCTGGTGGGAAATGAGAGTTAAATGTGCCCGTCCAGACACCTCCACCTAGTCTCTCATTGGTTCTCCCTATTCCTGTTCATTTTCCACAGAAATTGCAAACTGGGCCAAACAGGAGGTTTTAGGCACTGACTCTCCAAGTGGGGAGAGTGTTAGTAAAGCGTCTGGAATGTTGCACCCGAGTACCAGGGGACGAAAACTGAGACACATTTGAACACGTTTTCCGATCACATGGTGGATCATACTCTGGGTTCCACATGCATGTTTTAGCTGAAGGAAGAATCCCTTAAACATGGAGAGTTGAGACCCATGGAATGGGTACCATGCAATATGACTTCAAAGGGTCTGCATTTGCTCACCGAACCTCACCAATCCTATCACTGCTACGTTTATGCCTCTGTACACACGCTTGTTTGTCTTTCGGAGACATATAAATCCATAGGTTTTAAGATTCTTACTAGTCAGGTAGATTCTTACTAGTCAGGTATATTCTTAGGCGTTTAATATGGGGTGTTGAGTCCACTTCATTGAGCAAGGAGTAGCTCTTGTCTATTACATATTTGGCTTATGGAACCGTATCTGTGCTAATTTCAATCTCTTGTTTTATGCAGCACCCCAACTCACCCGTCCCCTTAAGCAAGCATAAGTTGGTTTTCTACATTTGACACCCTGTTCTGTTTTGTAATTCAGTTCTTGTGTAGCCAAGTTTACATTCCATGTATTAGTGATATCTTATGATGTTTCTTTTTCTGTGTGACTAATTTCACTTAGAATCATCGTACCTGAATCCACTCATTATGCTGCTACGGGCCTGATGACATAGATTTCATTGCTGAGTGATATTGCATTGTACGTAAGTACCACAATTTCTTTATCCATTTTTCGCTTTCTGTGATATTGAACTTGTACCGTAAACGAGGTTCTTGTAAACAGAGCCGTCCCAAAGTTTGGGGTGGCTGTGTCTTTTTGATTTTAATTTCCCTAAGCTATAGGACCATAAGTGGAAGTGCCCTAGGCTCTGTTGCTTTGTTTTTTGGATGTTTCAGGAAACACCATACACTTCTCCAGAGTGGCTGCTGGCAATTTACATCCCGCCCATCAGCATAACTAGGCTCCCAGTTCTCCATGGCCTGTCCTGCCTTTCTGGATTTTACACTTTTTTCAGATGGCCCTTTTGACCGGGGGGCAGTGAGACTTCATTGTAGTGCAGATTTCCTTTGCAAGCTTGCTTGGTTGGCCAAAAAGGGCGTATGCGTTTTTTCCTGAATATATTCAGGAAAAAACGCATACGCCCTTTTTGGCCAAGTGCATCATTGTGGACGTTCTGCCTCTTTTCCTATGCTTTACATGCAATTCCAGTCTACCTCCTGAAATCGGTTTCCTGCAATTCTGCCCCACTTTCAAGTCCTCTTGGCAGCCTTCCTTCAATATATTTTTGGAAGATAGCTGTCATTTATAACTCTGCAGGTTTGTGAATTACAGTGCCCCTGAGCTCCTTTCTTCAACTCGCTTTCTTGTGAGCTGGCTGCAACACCGCAGGATTGCTTCAGGCCCTAGTTTGGTTCCGGCACGGCATGCTGAGCCTTTGATTAATTCCTCTTCCTGGTGGGAAATGAGAGTTAAATGTGCCCGTCCAGACACCTCCACCTAGTCTCTCATTGGTTCTCCCTATTCCTGTTCATTTTCCACAGAAATTGCAAACTGGGCCAAACAGGAGGTTTTAGGCACTGACTCTCCAAGTGGGGAGAGTGTTAGTAAAGCGTCTGGAATGTTGCACCCGAGTACCAGGGGACGAAAACTGAGACACATTTGAACACGTTTTCCGATCACATGGTGGATCATACTCTGGGTTCCACATGCATGTTTTAGCTGAAGGAAGAATCCCTTAAACATGGAGAGTTGAGACCCATGGAATGGGTACCATGCAATATGACTTCAAAGGGTCTGCATTTGCTCACCGAACCTCACCAATCCTATCACTGCTACGTTTATGCCTCTGTACACACGCTTGATTGTCTTTTGGAGACATATAAATCCATAGGTTTTAAGATTCTTACTAGTCAGGTAGATTCTTACTAGTCAGGTATATTCTTAGGCGTTTAATATGGGGTGTTGAGTCCACTTCGTTGAGCAAGGAGTAGCTCTTGTCTATTACATATTTGGCTTATGGAACCGTATCTGTGCTAATTTCAATCTCTGGTTTTATGCAGCACCCCAACTCACCCGTCCCCTTAAGCAAGCATAAGTTGGTTTTCTACATTTGACACCCTGTTCTGTTTTGTAATTCAGTTCTTGTGTAGCCAAGTTTACATTCCATGTATTAGTGATATCTTATGATGTTTCTTTTTCTGTGTGACTAATTTCACTTAGAATCATCGTACCTGAATCCACTCATTATGCTGCTACGGGCCTGATGACATAGATTTCATTGCTGAGTGATATTGCATTGTACGTAAGTACCACAATTTCTTTATCCATTTTTCGCTTTCTGTGATATTGAACTTGTACCGTAAACGAGGTTCTTGTAAACAGAGCCGTCCCAAACTTTGGGGTGGCTGTGTCTTTTTGATTTTAATTTCCCTAAGCTATAGGACCATAAGTGGAAGTGCCCTAGGCTCTGTTGCTTTGTTTTTTGGATGTTTCAGGAAACACCATACACTTCTCCAGAGTGGCTGCTGGCAATTTACATCCCACCCATCAGCATAACTAGGCTCCCAGTTCTCCATGGCCTGTCCTGCCTTTCTGGATTTTACACTTTTTTCGGATGGCCCTTTTGACCGGGGGGCAGTGAGACTTCATTGTAGTGCAGATTTCCTTTGCAAGCTTGCTTGGTTGGCCAAAAAGTGCGTATGCGTTTTTTCCTGAATATATTCAGGAAAAAACGCATACGCCCTTTTTGGCCAAGTGCATCATTGTGGACGTTCTGCCTCTTTTCCTATGCTTTACATGCAATTCCAGTCTACCTCCTGAAATCGGTTTCCTGCAATTCTGCCCCGCTTTCAACTCCTCTTGGCAGCCTTACTTCAATATATTTTTGGAAGATAGCTGTCATTTATAACTCTGCAGGTTTGTGAATTACAGTGCCCCTGAGCTCCTTTCTTCAACTCGCTTTCTTGTGAGCTGGCCGCAACACCGCAGGATTGCTTCTGGTCCTAGTGTGGTTCCGGCATGGCACGCTGAGCCTTTGGTTAATTCCTCTTCCTGGTGGGAAATGAGAGTTAAATTTGCCCGTCCAGACACCTCCACCTAGTCTCTCATTGGTTCTCCCTATTCCTGTTCATTTTCCACAGAAATTGCAAACTGGGCCATACAGGAGGTTAAAGGCACTGACTCTCCAAGTGGGGAGAGTGTTAGTAAAGCGTCTGGAATTTGCACCCGAGTACCAGGGGACGAAAACTGAGACACATTTGAACACGTTTCCCGATCACACGGTGGATCATACTCTGGGTTCCACATGCATGTTTTAGCTGAAGGAAGAATCCCTTAAACATGGAGAGTTGAGACCCATGGAATGGGTACCATGCAATATGACTTCAAAGGGTCTGCATTTGCTCACCGAACCTCACCAATCCTATCACTGCTACGTTTATGCCTCTGTACACACGCTTGATTGTCTTTCGGAGACATATAAATCCATAGGTTTTAAGATTCTTACTAGTCAGGTAGATTCTTACTAGTCAGGTATATTCTTAGGCGTTTAATATGGGGTGTTGAGTCCACTTCATTGAGCAAGGAGTAGCTCTTGTCTATTACATATTTGGCTTATGGAACCGTATCTGTGCTAATTTCAATCTCTTGTTTTATGCAGCACCCCAACTCACCCGTCCCCTTAAGCAAGCATAAGTTGGTTTTCTACATTTGACACCCTGTTCTGTTTTGTAATTCAGTTCTTGTGTAGCCAAGTTTACATTCCATGTATTAGTGATATCTTATGATGTTTCTTTTTCTGTGTGACTAATTTCACTTAGAATCATCGTACCTGAATCCACTCATTATGCTGCTACGGGCCTGATGACATAGATTTCATTGCTGAGTGATATTGCATTGTACGTAAGTACCACAATTTCTTTATCCATTTTTCGCTTTCTGTGATATTGAACTTGTACCGTAAACGAGGTTCTTGTAAACAGAGCCGTCCCAAAGTTTGGGGTGGCTGTGTCTTTTTGATTTTAATTTCCCTAAGCTATAGGACCATAAGTGGAAGTGCCCTAGGCTCTGTTGCTTTGTTTTTTGGATGTTTCAGGAAACACCATACACTTCTCCAGAGTGGCTGCTGGCAATTTACATCCCGCCCATCAGCATAACTAGGCTCCCAGTTCTCCATGGCCTGTCCTGCCTTTCTGGATTTTACACTTTTTTCAGATGGCCCTTTTGACCGGGGGGCAGTGAGACTTCATTGTAGTGCAGATTTCCTTTGCAAGCTTGCTTGGTTGGCCAAAAAGGGCGTATGCGTTTTTTCCTGAATATATTCAGGAAAAAACGCATACGCCCTTTTTGGCCAAGTGCATCATTGTGGACGTTCTGCCTCTTTTCCTATGCTTTACATGCAATTCCAGTCTACCTCCTGAAATCGGTTTCCTGCAATTCTGCCCCACTTTCAAGTCCTCTTGGCAGCCTTCCTTCAATATATTTTTGGAAGATAGCTGTCATTTATAACTCTGCAGGTTTGTGAATTACAGTGCCCCTGAGCTCCTTTCTTCAACTCGCTTTCTTGTGAGCTGGCTGCAACACCGCAGGATTGCTTCAGGCCCTAGTTTGGTTCCGGCACGGCATGCTGAGCCTTTGATTAATTCCTCTTCCTGGTGGGAAATGAGAGTTAAATGTGCCCGTCCAGACACCTCCACCTAGTCTCTCATTGGTTCTCCCTATTCCTGTTCATTTTCCACAGAAATTGCAAACTGGGCCAAACAGGAGGTTTTAGGCACTGACTCTCCAAGTGGGGAGAGTGTTAGTAAAGCGTCTGGAATGTTGCACCCGAGTACCAGGGGACGAAAACTGAGACACATTTGAACACGTTTTCCGATCACATGGTGGATCATACTCTGGGTTCCACATGCATGTTTTAGCTGAAGGAAGAATCCCTTAAACATGGAGAGTTGAGACCCATGGAATGGGTACCATGCAATATGACTTCAAAGGGTCTGCATTTGCTCACCGAACCTCACCAATCCTATCACTGCTACGTTTATGCCTCTGTACACACGCTTGATTGTCTTTTGGAGACATATAAATCCATAGGTTTTAAGATTCTTACTAGTCAGGTAGATTCTTACTAGTCAGGTATATTCTTAGGCGTTTAATATGGGGTGTTGAGTCCACTTCGTTGAGCAAGGAGTAGCTCTTGTCTATTACATATTTGGCTTATGGAACCGTATCTGTGCTAATTTCAATCTCTGGTTTTATGCAGCACCCCAACTCACCCGTCCCCTTAAGCAAGCATAAGTTGGTTTTCTACATTTGACACCCTGTTCTGTTTTGTAATTCAGTTCTTGTGTAGCCAAGTTTACATTCCATGTATTAGTGATATCTTATGATGTTTCTTTTTCTGTGTGACTAATTTCACTTAGAATCATCGTACCTGAATCCACTCATTATGCTGCTACGGGCCTGATGACATAGATTTCATTGCTGAGTGATATTGCATTGTACGTAAGTACCACAATTTCTTTATCCATTTTTCGCTTTCTGTGATATTGAACTTGTACCGTAAACGAGGTTCTTGTAAACAGAGCCGTCCCAAACTTTGGGGTGGCTGTGTCTTTTTGATTTTAATTTCCCTAAGCTATAGGACCATAAGTGGAAGTGCCCTAGGCTCTGTTGCTTTGTTTTTTGGATGTTTCAGGAAACACCATACACTTCTCCAGAGTGGCTGCTGGCAATTTACATCCCACCCATCAGCATAACTAGGCTCCCAGTTCTCCATGGCCTGTCCTGCCTTTCTGGATTTTACACTTTTTTCGGATGGCCCTTTTGACCGGGGGGCAGTGAGACTTCATTGTAGTGCAGATTTCCTTTGCAAGCTTGCTTGGTTGGCCAAAAAGTGCGTATGCGTTTTTTCCTGAATATATTCAGGAAAAAACGCATACGCCCTTTTTGGCCAAGTGCATCATTGTGGACGTTCTGCCTCTTTTCCTATGCTTTACATGCAATTCCAGTCTACCTCCTGAAATCGGTTTCCTGCAATTCTGCCCCGCTTTCAACTCCTCTTGGCAGCCTTACTTCAATATATTTTTGGAAGATAGCTGTCATTTATAACTCTGCAGGTTTGTGAATTACAGTGCCCCTGAGCTCCTTTCTTCAACTCGCTTTCTTGTGAGCTGGCCGCAACACCGCAGGATTGCTTCTGGTCCTAGTGTGGTTCCGGCATGGCACGCTGAGCCTTTGGTTAATTCCTCTTCCTGGTGGGAAATGAGAGTTAAATTTGCCCGTCCAGACACCTCCACCTAGTCTCTCATTGGTTCTCCCTATTCCTGTTCATTTTCCACAGAAATTGCAAACTGGGCCATACAGGAGGTTAAAGGCACTGACTCTCCAAGTGGGGAGAGTGTTAGTAAAGCGTCTGGAATTTGCACCCGAGTACCAGGGGACGAAAACTGAGACACATTTGAACACGTTTCCCGATCACACGGTGGATCATACTCTGGGTTCCACATGCATGTTTTAGCTGAAGGAAGAATCCCTTAAACCTGGAGAGTTGAGACCCATGGAATGGGTACCATGCAATATGACTTCAAAGGGTCTGCATTTGCTCACCGAACCTCACCAATCCTATCACTGCTGCGTTTATGCCGCTGTACACACGCTTGATTCTCTTTCGGAGACATATAAATCTATAGGTTTTAAGATTCTTACTAGTCAGGTAGATTCTTACTAGTCAGGTATATTCCTAGGCGTTTAATATAGGGTGTTGAGTCCACTTCGTTGAGCAAGGAGTACCTTTTGTCTATTATATTTTTGGCTTATGGAACGGTATCTGTGCCAATTTCAATCTCTGGTTTCATGCAGCAGCCCATATCGGCTTTCCCCTTAAGCAAGCATAAGTTGGTTTTCTACATTTTTGACCCTGTTCTGTTTTGTAATTCAGTTCCTGTGTAGCCAAGTTTACATTCCGTGTAGTAGTGATATCTTATGATGTTTCTTTTTCTGTGTGACTAATTTCACTTAGAATCATCGTACCTGAATCCACTCATTATGCTGCTACGGGCCTGATGACATAGATTTCATTGCTGAGTGATATTGCATTGTACGTAAGTACCACAACTTCTTTATCCATTTTTCGCTTTTTGCGATATTGAACTTGTACCGTAAACGAGGTTCTTGTAAACAGAGCCATCCCAAACTTTGGGGTGGCTGTGTCTTTTTGATTTTAATTTCCCTAAGCTATAGGACCATAAGTGGAAGTGCCCTAGGCTCTGTTGCTTAGTTTTTTGGATGTTTCAGGAAACACCATACACTTCTCCAGAGTGGCTGTTGGCAATTTACATCTCGCCCATCAGCATAACAAGGCTCCCAGTTCTCCATGGCCTGTCCTGCCTTTCTGGATTTTACACTTTTTTCAGAAGGCCCTTTGACCGGGGGGCAGTGAGACTTCATTGTAGTGCAGATTTCCTTTGCGAGCTTGCTTGGTTGGCCAGAAAGGGCATATGCGTTTCTTCCTGAATATATTCAGGAAAGAACGCATACGCCCTTTTTGGCCAAGTGCATCATTGTCGACGTTCTGAGTCTTTTCATATGTTTTCAGTGCAATTCCAGTCTACCTCCTGAAATCGGTTTCCTGCAGTTCTGCCTTGCTCTCAGTTCCTCTTCATAGCCTTACCTCAATATACGTTTGGAAAATAGTTGGCCTTTATAACTCTGCAGGTTTTTCAATTGCAGTGGCCCTTAGCTCCATTTTTCAGCTCTTATTTTTGTGATCTTGCCTCATATCCACAGGATTTCTTCAGGCCCTATTCTTCTTCTGGGGCGCCTTGCTCTGCCTTTGGTTAATTCTTCTTCCTGATGTGAAATTAGAGTGACATGTGCCCATTGAAACCGCTACAGCTATTTTCTCACTGGTTCCCCCTATTCCCATTCATCCTCCGCACTAACTGCAGACTGTGCGATACCGGAACTTAAAGGCATTGACTCTCCATGTGGAGATGTTGTTAGTAAAGTGGCTGGAATGTTGATCCGGAGCCCCAGGAGAGGAAAATGAGGTGCATTTTAGAAACCTTTCCCGATCATATGGTATACCATCTGCTGGATTTCCCATGCATGGTTTAGCTGTAGGAAGATTCCCTTCAACTTGGAGTGTTGGGACCCTTGGAATAAGTAGCATGATGTATTGCATTAAACTTTCGGCAGTTGCTCACCAAAGCTCTCCAATCCTTTCAGCCCCAAGTGTCCAGCCTTATGTCTTATCCAGCTGTGGGTTTATATGTGGTCATTCCAGGTTGCATCACAGCCCCTGAGCGAATTTTGTAAGAATTTTTCTCTCTTTCATTGTTTCTGCGTTTTGGTTTTAAAATTTATTCCTATAATGGGGTTTAGCTCATTTTCACTGCTGTGTTTGTGCCGCTCTGCGCACACTTGATTCCCTTATGGAGATATATCAATACATGGGTTTTAAGATTCTTATTACTCAGATATATTTCTCTGTGGTGTATAGGGTGTGTTGAGGCCAGTTCATTGAGCAAGGTGTAGATCTTGTCTGATACCTATTTGGTTTATTGAACGGTATCTGTGCTAATTTCAAACTCTGGTTTTATGCATCACCCCACCTCTCCTTTCCCCTTAAGCTGACATAAGTGTGTTTTCTAAATGTGAGACACTGTTCTGTTTTGTCATTCATTTTTTGTGCAGCCATATTTATCCTCCCTCTATAAGTGATATCTTATGATATGTTTCTTTTTCTGTTTGACTTATTTCAAGTAGTATTATCGGACCTCAATCCACTCTTTATCCTTCTACTAGCCTTATTACATTGATTTCATGGTGAAGAGATATTCCATTGTACATAAGTACCACATTTTCTTTATCCATTGTTCTCTTTCCTGGGATATTTAAGGTGTACTGAAGTTGAGGTTCTTGTAAACAGAGTAGCCCTAAACTGTGGTGTGCTTGTGTCTTGTTGATTTTTAGACTTCCCTAGATATACTCCCGTGATTGGAAGTGCCCTATGCTCTGTCGCTCTGTTTTTTAGATGATTTAGGAACCACCATACACTTCTCCAGAGTGGCTCTCGGCAGTTCACACACTGTCCATCAGCGTATAAAGGCTCCCTGTTCTCCATGGCCTGTCCTGCATTTCTGGTTTTTACAATTTTTTCGGATGGCCCTTTTGACCGGTGGGAAATGAGACTTCTTTGTTGTGCACATTTGCATTGCTTGCTTGCTTGGTTGCCCATAAAGTGCGTATGCGTTTTTTCCTGGATATATTCAGGAAATAACACATACTCCCTTTTGGGCCAACTGCATCATTGTCGAAATTCTGCCGCTTTTCATGTGCTTTAAAGGCGAGTCCAATCTATCTCTTGAAATCTGTTTCTTGCAATTCTGTCTTGCATTCAGATCCTCTTCTTTGCCTTACCTCAACATATTTTTGGACGTTAGTTTTCATTTATAACTCTGCAGGTTTGTGAATTGCAGTGACCCTGAGCTCCATTTTTTAAGTTGCTCTTTTGTGAGCTGGCCTCAAAACTGCAGGATTGCTTCAGGCCCTATTTTGGCTCCGGCGAGGCGGGCTGAGCCTTTTTTTAATTCTTATTCTTAATGGGAAATTAGAGTGACATGTGCCCGTCCAAACCCCTACAACTATTCTCTCATTGTTTCCCCCTGTTCCCGTTCATCCTCCTCACAATTTGCAAAATGTGTGAAACAGAAGTTTAAATGTGCTGATTCTCTAAGTGGGGAGATTCTAAGTAACGTGGCTGGAATGATGAACAGGAGCACCAGGAGAGGATAAATGAAGTGCATTTTAGACACATCTCCCGATCACATGGTGTACAGTCCTCTGGGTTTTCCATGCATGTTTTAGCTGTAGGAAGATTCCTTGAACCTGCAGATTTGAGACCCATTGAATGGGTACCAGGTAGTATTACTTTAAAGGGTGTGCATTTCCTCACCCAACCCCACATTTCTCTTAGTGCGAACAGTTTCCAGCCTTATGTCTCATCCTGCTGTGGGTCTAGATGTGTTCAATCCATGTTGCATCACCGTCCCTGAGGAAAAGTTGTAAGAGGTTTTCTCTGTCTCTCTGTCGTTTATTTTTTTCAATTTATTACTATGTTGTTTACAGCTGATTTTCAAAGCTCTGTTTCTTGCTGCTGTACATCTACTTGATTCACGTACAGAGAGACATCAATAATTTCTTTTTCAGATTCTTACCAGTCATAGATATTCTTTTCCGGTGACTTGAGTGTGCTGAGTGCAGTTCTTTTAGTTACCGTGTAGGCCTTGTTGATTATCAGTTTGGTATTTGGAATGGTATCTTTGCTAATTTCAACCTCCTGGATGATGCCTCACCCCTCCCCACCTTTCCCGTTTAGCAGCCTTACACGTGTTTTCTACATATTTATGTCACTTAGAATGATCATACGTAACTCCTCCGGAGTTGTTACAACTGGCCATATTTCATTGATTTCCAGGCTGAGTAATATTCCACTCTACATAAGTACCACATCTCTATCCATTTTTTCCCTCCAGAGACATTTAAGTTATATCCTAGTCGAGGATCTTTTAAACAGAGAGGCAGTAAACATTGGGGTGCCTGTGTCCTCTCGATTTTTGTTTTTCCCAAGATATACGCCCATGAGTGCAAGTGCCCTATGCTCTGTAGCTCATTTTTTAGATGCTTTAGTAAACACAATACAGTTCTCCAGAATGGCCGTTGGCAATATACATTTCCACTATAAGCCTCACAGGGCTCCCTCCTCTCCTTGCCCTGTCCTGCATTTCTGGCGTTTACACTTTATGAGGATGGCTCTTCTGACTGATGCGAAGTGATATCTTTTGTAGTATTGATTTCCAGTGCCCACCTGTTTGGTTGGCTAAAAAAGTGTATGCCCTTTTCTTGAATATATACAGAAAAAAACGCATACAGCCTTTTTGACCAACTGCAATGTCGGAAATGTTCAGCCCCTTTTCTTGTGCTTAATGGCGAGTCCTTTCTACCTCCTCAAATCCCTTTCCTGCCATTCTCCCTTGCTTGCCAATCCTTTTCTCTGACTTTCCTCAAGACATTTTTCAGTGATAGATATTTTCAACTCTGCAGTTTCGTGAATTTTACTGCCCCTGAGTTCCATTGTTCAACTTGTGTTTATGGGAACTGGCCACAAAGCAGTGGGATTTCCTCAAGCCCTATACTGTTTCCATGGGCAACCCTAGCCTTTGGTCTATTCATCTTCCTGATTGGAAATTAGAGTGACATGTGCCTGTCTGAACACCTAGGACTTGTCTCTCATTGTTCCTCATCCTTCCGCTTCATCCTCTGGACAAATTCCAAACTGTACGCAACAGGATGTTGACAGTGTTGACATCTCCAAGTGGGGAGACTGTTAGTAAAGACGCTGGAGGGGTGAACCCGAGCACCAGGAGATGAGGAGATGAGATGCCTTTTCCAAACTCTTCCCGATCAGACGGTATACCATCCTCTGGATGTGACAGACATGTTTTAGCAGTAGGAAGAGTCCCATTCATGTAAGGAGAACACCAGGGCTTTTTCAAAATCAGTGTCTCCCCGAAACCCAAACTGGGGAGTTTTTTAAGCTACGGCTACACATATGTTCATTAAGGGCCTTGGGAAGTAGGCAGAGTCCAAACTTTAGATGACTGAAGTCTTCAGGGTCAGAAGCACTCACCACCGGCTTCCCTTAGGTTACACTTTAACTGTCATTGATAGATGATGTCAATAAAAATATCTATTCTTTTTCCGATTATTTCCCCTTATAGGTTATTGCACAATATTGAGTGTAGTTCCCTGTGCTATACAGTAGTTCCTTGTTGATGATCTATTTTATACATAGCAGTGTGTATGTGTTAATTCCAAACTGTTAATTTATCCCTCCTCCCACCTTTCCCCTTTGGTAATAATAAATTATAAGATTTTATACTTCTCAGAAATGGGGGAGCTGAAAGAGAGGTATCATTTTCAATGGAAAAGCATTTAAAACAAGATTGAAGCTTTAACCAAGATTATTAGATGTACATCCTTGGAAAGAAATCACTTCATTTCTCTAATATTGACCTGACAAATAGGACAAACCTTCTCACTGAACTTGCTTATAATAAAGTGATGGAAATATCAAATGGAAGTGTTAGAAACATCTTATTTTACCCAAGCCTTATAAACTGTTCTATGTTAACTACAGTTTGGCTCACACATCTGTTCATTGAAGTTACAATAGTCTCAATTTCTGTTACTGATCCTCCAGAGTGGACCCCAACAAGGGTCCCCCTGCCCAGTGTCATTGGGGCCAACAGATCGAGACTGAGTTTGGTTCCCAAGCAAAGGAAACTTTATATTTTCATCAGAGAATGGAGAGGTGAGAGCATGCACTACCCCGTGGGCTGTGGGCTGGGCTGCTGTGTAGAGATCCTGTCAGAGTCAGTGGGAGGGAGGGGGCGGAGCTCTCAAGGGCCGGGTTGGCTGCAGCTCAGGCTCTATATCTCGGAGTCTGCACTGGGCCCCAGGAGCTGAGGTGTCGACCCAGCCATTCTGCACCAGGAAATCTGGTCTGAAGTGCCGGGTGTGGAACCTCTGCATGCGGGACCCTAGGAGCACGTGAAATTAGACAAAGCACAAAGGATAAAAAAGGTCAGACTTGACTTTATTGCCCAGATTCTATTTTTATCTCCCAGGGATTTTTAATGGGCTTTGCTGGGGACAAACCCCTCCTCTGCCTTTTGTCCCGTTCCTCATTCTTGGAGTGCTGAGGGTGCAGACCCTTCTTCTGTAACTGCTGAGTGCTGAGTTGGGAGCCCTCATACCAGGGGACGAGGGTCAGAACTTCTCCCCAGCAGCCTCCAGGTGACGTTGATTGGCCCCAGGACCCCTGCCTCCCTGCTCGTCCGCCTGAGCACCAGCATTGGAAGTGTTATAGATTCTAATGACCTTTAAGGGTCCAGGAAAGAGATGTGCAGAGACGCTGTGGGGGCCGGTTTCACCCCGCCCCACATTTGTTCGGCCACCTTAGGCTGACCGTTTCTGCCAGCCTAGATGCTCTGACCAGTAGTCTGCTCTTTCTTCAATTAGGCCCCTGAATTAACATAAAAACAGCACCAGGTGTCAGAGCCCTGCCCGCTCAACTCCCAGACAGTCCAGGGTCAGTGGTGATCAAGGACCATGATGGTCACTGAGTCAACAGCCTTTTGAAGTAAACAGGAGTCCAGCCGGTCTTATTGGCCACCATCATCACGGTGTCTGTAGGCTTTTCTATGGTGACAGTGTGATATACGGTTCCCCCGCCAGGATTATTAGCTCCCCTCCGGGTGCAGGAAGTCCTGCAAGCAGTAGTCTACTCCTTCGGGACACACTATTGTTGTTTTATGAGAGAAACTCCAGGTCAAGTGATGTTCACATGAGTCGTCATGGTGCCCTGTTGCCTCCGGTTATCTCTCTGGATGTTGGAGTTGGAGGGCCTCCTCACTCGAGGTCGGTGTGCCCACGGAGCGAACCCTGCAACTTCAGGGCATGGTTGGTGATTAGGATCACCACGTGGGGTCCTTTTCCCTTAGGAGGGAGGTGGCCTTTTGGGCTGCTGATTTCCAGGTTTTTAGATACCGCCAGTATCTTGGCCAGATGTGGCAGTGGGCCAAGCCCCTTGGTGACTGTAGTTTATCCTACCTGGATGGCATTCTTGCGTTATTCCATTTCAAGTGGTCCCAGTTTTTGCACTAATTCTCCAATGGCGATTCACCTTTCACCGGGAATGGAAAGGTCAAAGGGTTTAGCTCAATTAGGGAGTTCCAGGGCAAGGGTCTGAATTGACTGCTCTTTCCATTCTTGAAAGGCCACTTCTGGATTCTGTTCAAAAGGATCATCATCTTTTCCTTTCAGTGTTTCATATAGAGGCCCAGCTAGTAGACTGTAGTTAGGGATCCAGAAGCAGCAAACCCTGGCCTCCCCAGGAACCCCTAAGCTGTCTTCTAGTTTTAGAAAGGGGTAAGGCTGCAAATGGTTTCTTCCCTTTCCTGGGATGGGCTTCTCTGACCTTGTGTGAGAATGAAGCCCAGGCAGGTCACCGCAGTCTGTGATATTTGAGCTTTTTCTTGGACAACTTCTATCCTTTATTGGCTTGGTAGTTCAGAGGCCTCCTTAGTAGGGCTGGCGATCAGAATGTCGTCTGCATATTGAAGGAGGGTTTCCTTTTCCAGAGGTAGAACTTTTCGGTCGTTAGCTAAGCTTTCCCCAAAGATGGTGTGGGAATTTTTGAACCCTTGGGGCAAGACGGCCCGGAAGTATTGTTTTAGTTGTATGTTGAGTCCTGCCACTCACAAGCCAAAATTTCTTGTGACTCTGGGACTAATGGAATACAAAAGAAGGCATCATTGAAGACTAATACAGAATACCATGTCCTGGTGGTTGGTAGAATGACCAGCAGGGTGTAGGAATCAGGAGCAACTGGAGGTATATCCTCGGTGGCTTCACTGACTGTCCTGACATCCTTTACCAGGTCCCCAGCAGCCCATGGGGCTCTCGTGGTCAGGCCAATCCCAGGATATGGAGCTCTCCTGGGCAGGTACCCCACCCCCAACCCAGCCCACGGGGCTCTCATGGTCAGGCCCCTCCCAGGATACAGAGCTACCCTTGCAGGTCCCGTGGCAGGGCTGGGCACACAGGAACCGTGCACATAGCCCTCATTGAAGAGCACCCCCAGCTCACCTGTCGCTCAGAGCTGACACAGAGCACCTCAGAGCAGGACTTGAACTAACAAACAGCAGCTCCGACAGGTCTGTGACCCTGGGCATCACTCTGTGTGGCCTCCCTCCACCTGGTCTTCCAGAGACTTCCACTGCACCCAGGGCACCAGGCCTCTGTCTCCAACCACCACCCACCCCTCCTCTCCCTGACTCCTGGGTTCCTCTCATTAGGAGAGGGTTTTCTTGAAGTTGTCTCCCACTCATGGGCCAGATAAAATGATTAGAAAACAAGCCAAAGCTGCAGCCCCTTGTCTATCCTGACTCTCAGGAGCCCACACCTGTTCCTTGGACCTGGCCGGTTCAGCAAGTTCCATTTTCTGCAACTGTGAGCCCCTGAGGGGTGATGATTGGCTACCTGGGCAGCCTTACCATGCTGGCCAGCCCTCCCCAGGTGTGCCTGGGTTGAGATCAATATAAATACCACTCCAGGCAGCAAAAGCCCCTGCAGCTGTGCCTGACGCCATTTTCTCTGCCCTGTCAGCAGTCTCGGGGCTGGGCTGGTGGGAGGGAGTGAGAGGCCACGGCTTTGTGGGTGGCCCAGTGTGAGTGGGGCTCTGCTGGACTTTCTGCAGCAGATGCCAGGCTGCCACCTGCTAAAGAAGAGGATGTGTCACCCATACCTGCTGCTGGAATTTCTCCCTGGGCAGAGGTGAGGAAGGAAAAAAGCAGTGGGGGCAGGGACAGGATGGGTATCTCAGGCAGGGAAATGGAAATCTTCCAGAAGAGCACCCAGGGCCAGGACCATCCTGGCTGGCCTGCAGGCACCAAGTCAGCTGGCATGCTGTCACTCGTGTGGCTCCATGGCCCTTCCTCTAGGCTTTCAAGTCCTTGTATATATTCAGGTGTTTTACCTGGGAAGGGTGGGAACAGTTCAGCAGCAAGTGGCCTGGGGCTCAGCTCACGTTTACTCACAGATGCCTCGGCACGGTGCCCCAGCTTTGCAATGAGGACGCTTGTTGTGTGGGGGCTGCTGGCTGAATGGGAGACGATTCCCCACCACTGACCAACTTCAGAATTGTTTACAACTGGAGCAAGTGCCCTGATACGGTTTTCCTCTGAGTAACTGGTGGGTTCTGTTTTTTTTTTTCTCTTTTTCGTTTTTGGTTCAAGGTAGATTTTATTCCTCTTTTTTGTATTTACAGATATAAGCATGGAAATAATTTATTCATATAAATACATGTATGTGAAGGGAATAATTGTTTTTTCTGTTTTATTTTTTAAATTTTATTTCTTTTTAATTTTGAATTTTATTTTATATTTTTATACAGCAGGTTCTCATTGGTTATCTATTTTATACATATAAATGTTTACATGCCAATCCCAATCTCTCAACTCCTCCCACCACCACCCCTCCAAGAGCTTTCCCCCCTTGTTGTCCATACGATTGTTGTCTACATCTGTTGCTCTATTTATGCCTTGCAAAGCGGTTAATCTGTACAGTTTTTCTAGGTTCCACATATATGCATGAATATACAAGATTTGTTTTTCTCTTTCTGACTTACTTCACTCTGTAGGACAGTCTCTAGATCCATCGACGTCTCTACAAATGACCCAATTTCATTCCTTTCATGGCTTAGTAATATTCCATTTTATATATGTACCACAGCTTTATGCATTCGTCTGTCTGTGGGCATTTAGGTTGCTTCCATTACCTCGATATTGTAAATAGTGATGCAATGAACATTGCGGTGAATGTCTCTTTTTGATTTATGGTTTTGTCTGAGTATATGTCCAGTCCTGGGATTGCTGTATCATATGGTAATTCTATTATTAGTTTCTTAAGAAACTCCATATTGTTCTCCATAGTGACTGTATCAATTTATATTCCCAACAATAGTGGAAGAGTGTTCCTTTTCTCCACACCCTTTCCAGCATTTGTTGTTTGTAGATTTTCAGATGATGCCCATTCTAACAGGTGTGAGGTGATACCTCATTGTTGAGTCCATTTCGTTGAGCAACGGGTAGGTCTTGTCTATTACATATTTGGCTTATGGAACGGTATCTGTGCTAATTTCAAACTCTGGTTTTATGCAGCACCCCAACTCACCTTTCCCCTTAAGCAAGCATAAGTTGGTTTTCTAAACTTGAGACCCTGTTCTGTTTTGTAATTCAGTTCATGTGTAGCCAAGTTTACATTCCGTGCATTAGTGATACCTTATGATGTTTCTTTTTCTGTGTGACTTATTTCACTTAGAATCATCATGCCTCAATCCACTCATTATGCTGGTACAGGCCTGGTGACACAGATTTCATTGCTGAGTGGTATTCTGTTGTACATAAGTACCGCAACTTCTTTATCAATTATTTGTTCTCTGGGATATTTAACTTGTACTGTAGAAGAGGCTCCTGTAAACAGAGCCGTTGTAAATTTTGGGGTGGCTGTGTCTTTTTGATTTTAATTTCCCTAAGCTATAGGACCATAAGTGGAAATGCCCTAGATTCTGTTGCTTTGTTTTTCAGATGTATCAGGAAACACCATACACTTCTCCAGAGTGGCTGTTGGCAATGTACATCCCGCCCATAAGCATAACAAGGCTCCTTTTTCCCCATGGCCTGTCTTGCCTTTCTGGATTTTACACTTTTCTCAGTGGCCCTTTAGACCGGGGGGAAGTGACACTTCATAGTAGTTCGGATTTCCATTGCAAGCTTGCTTGGTTTGCCAAAAAGGGCGTATGTGTTTTTTCCTGAATATATTCAGGAACAAACTCATACGCCCTTTGTTGCCAAGTGCATCATTGTCGATGTTCTGCCTCTTTTCCTATGCTTTAAATGCAAATCCAGTCTACCTCTGAAATCGGTTTCCTGCAATTCTGCCCCGCTTTCAAGTCCTCTTCGCAGCCTTACTTCAATATATTTTTGGACGTTATCTGTCATTTATAACTCTGCAGGTTTGTGAATTACAGGGTCCCTGAGCTCCTTTCTTCAACTCGCTTTCTTGTGAGCTGGCCGCAAACCCGCAAGACTGCTTCAGGCCCTAATCTGCTTCTGGCAGGGCACGCTGAGCCTTTGGTTAATTCCTCTTCCTGGTGGGAAATGAGTGTTAAATATGCCCGTCCAGACACCTACCTCACTCTCAACCCCTTGGTGATGTGGGTCCTCTGGTTTGTGGCCACTTTTGCTGGGTTCCTCACCTTTCAATGATGTGGCCCCACTAGTGTGAGGACACTCCTGCTTGGTTCTCATCCACGTGGTTATGTGGACCCCCTGGTGAGAGTCTGTTCCTGGCTTTGTTCCTCACCCACCTGTGAGGGAGACCCTCTGCTGATAGGTCACTCCTGCATGGCTGGCACACATTGCCTTGGTGAAGTCAGCCGTGTGGTGGCAGTTGGAGCGTGCTGGGAATCTCTTCCCCCGGTGATGAGGGCCCTCTTGCGTCAGGCCCTAACTGCTGGGCTCACCAACTTTTCTTAGGGAGCCCAGTGATGCTTTGGCACTCCTCTTAGGATCCCATCTCCATGGGGATGTGGGCCTTCTGCTCTGAGGTCCCAACGGCTGGGTTGTTCACATTTTCATGATGTGGGCTCTCTGGTGTTAGTTCACAGAAGCCTGGATCCCATAGCCTCTGTGCTCTTGGCTGCCTGCTGGGAGGTTCCAACTGCTGGATTCCTCACTTTTTTAATTTTTTGGGCCCTCTGTTGTGAGGATCCTCCTGCCTGCCTCACTCCCAGCCCCTTCGTGATGTGTGTCGTCTGGTTTGAGGCCACATGTGCTGGGTTCCTCACCTTTCGATGATGTGGGACCAATGGTCTTAGGAGAGTCCTGCCTGGTTCACATCCCCTTGGTGATGTGGGCCCTCTGTTGAGAGTCTGATCCCGGCTGGGTTCCTCACCCATCTGTGAGGTAGGCCGTCTGATGTGAGGTCACTCTTGCCTGGCTTGCTCACCTCGCCTTGTGGACATGAGCCCTCTGGTGGCACTTGGAGCCTGCTGGGAGCCTCCTCTCCTCGGTGATGAGGGCCCTCTGGCATCAGGCCCTAACTGCTGGGCTCCCTACATTTTGTGGTGTGCGCCCAGTGGTGCGAGGACACTCCAGCCAGGTTCACATCCCCATTGGGGTGTGGGCCTTCTGCTCTGAGGTCCCAAAGCCTGGGTTGCTCACAGTTTCATGATGTGGGCTCTCTGCTGTTAGTTCACTCCTGCCTGCATCCCATAGCTTCTGTGCTCTGGGCCGCCTGCTGGGAGGTTCCAACTGCTGGATTCCTCACCTTTCTTATTCTTTGGGCCCTCTGATTTTAGGCTACTCCTGCCTGCCTCACTCCCATTCCCTTTGTGATATGTGTCCTCTGATTTGAGGCCACATGTGCTGGGTTCCGCACCTTTCGATGATGTGACCCCACTGGAGGGAAGACAGTCCTGACTGGTTCCCATCCCCTTGCTGATGTGGGCCCTCAGGTGAGAGTCTGATCCTGGCTGGGTTCCTCACCCTTCTGTGAGGTGGGCCCTCTGCTGTGAGGTCAATCATGCCTGTCTGGCACACGTCACCTTGGCGACGTGGGCCCTCTGGTGGCAGTTGGAGTGTGCTGGGATCCTCCTCCCCTCGGTGATGAGGGCCCTCTTGCCTTAGGCCATAACTGCTGGGCTCCCCACATTTTCTGATGTGCGCCAAGTGAGTGAGGAGACTCTTGCCAGGTTCCCATCCCCATGGCGATATGGGCCTTCTGCTCTGAGGTCAAAACGGCTGGCTTGCTCACAGTACCATGATGTGGGCCCTCTGCTGTGAGTTCACTCCGGCAAGGATCCCTTATCATCGGTGCTCTGAGCCGCCTGCTGGGAGGTTCCAACTGCTGGATTCCTCAACTTTTTTATTCTATGTGCCCTCTGTTGTGAGGCTCCTCCTGCCTGCCTCACTGCCAGCCCCTTGGTGATGACTGTCCTATGGCTTGAGGCCACATGTGCTGCGTTCCTCACCTTTCGATGATGTGACCCCACTCGTGTGAGGACACTCCTGCCTGGTTCCCATCCCCTTGGTGAGGTGGGCCCTCTGGCGAGAGTCTAATCCTGGCTGGGTTCCTCAACGTTCTGTGAGGTAGGCCCTCTGCTGTGAGGTCACTCCTGCCTGGCTGGCACACGTCACCTTGGAGACGTGAGCCCTCTGGTGGCAGTTGGAGCGTGCAGGGCGCCTCCTCCTCTCGGTGATGACAGCCCTCTGGCGTCAGGCCCTAAATGGTGGGCTCCCCACATTTTCTGATGTGCGCCCAGTGGTGCGAGGACACTCCAGCCAGGTTCCCATTCCCATGGGGATGTGGTCCTTCTGCGCTGAGGTCTCAACTCCTGGGTTGCTCACAGTTTTGTGATGTGGGCTCTCTGCTGTGAGTTCACTGTGGCCTGGATCCCATAGCCTCGGTGTTCTGGGCCGCCTGCTGGAAGGTCTAAATGCTGGAATCCTCACGTTTTTTATATTATGTGCCCTGTGTTGTGAGGCTACTCTTGCCTGCCTCACTCCAAGGCCCTTGGTGATGTGGGTCCTCTGGTTTGAGGACACATGTGCTGGGTTCCTCACCTTAAGATGATGAGGCCCCACTGGTGTGAGGATAATCCTGACTGGGTCCCATCCCCTTTGTGATGTGGGCCCTCTGGTGAGAGTCTGATCCTGGCTGGGTTCCTCACCCATCTGTGAGGTGGGCCCTCTACTATCAGGTAACTCTTGCCTGGGTTGCTCACCTCGCCTTGTTGACATGAGCCCTCTGGTGGCAATTGGACCCTGCTGGGAGCCTCCTCAGCTCTGTGATGAGGGCCCTCTGACGTCAGGCCCTAACTGCTGGGCTCCCCAACTTTTCTTAGTGAGCCCAGTGTTGCTCAAGCACTCCTCTTAGGTTCCCATCCCCATGGGGATGTGGGCCTTCTGCTCTGAGGTTCCAACGGCTGGGTTGATCACAATTTCATGATGTGGGCTCTCTGGTGTTAGTTCACTGTGGCCTGGATCCCATAGCCTCTGTGGTCTTGGCTGCCTGCTGGGAGGTTCCAACTGCTCGATTCCTCAACTTTTGTATTCTATGGGTCCTGTGTTGTGATGCTCCTCCTGCCTGCCTCACTCGCAACCCCTTCGTGATGTGGGTCTTCTGGTTTGAGGCCACATGTGCTGGGTTAGGCAACTTTCAATGATGTGGCCCCACTGGTGTGAGGACACTCCTGCCTGGTTCCCATCCCCTTGGTGATGTGGGCCTTCTGGTGACAGTCTTATCCTGGCTGAGTTCCTCACTCTTCTGTGAGGTAGGCCCTCTGCTGTGAGGTCAATCCTGCCTGACTTGCACACATCACCTTGGCGACGTGGGCCCTCTGTTGGCACATGGAACCTGCTGGGAGCCTCCTGCCCTCGGTGATGATGGCCCTCTAGCATCAGGCTCTAACTGCTGGGCTCCCCACGTTTTCTGATGTGAGCCCAGTGATGCCAGGACACTCCTGTCAGGTTCCCATCCCCATGGGGATGTGGGCTTTCTGCTCTGAGGTCCCAATGCCTGGGTTGCTCACAGTTTCATGATGTGGGCTCTCTGGTGTTAGTTAACTCCTGCCTGCATCCCATAGCTTCTGTGCTCTCGGCCGCCTGCTGGGAGGTTCCAAATGCTGGATTCCTCACTTTTTTTATTCTTTGGGCCCTCTGTTTTTAGGCTACTCCTACCTGCCTCACTCCCATCCCCTTTGTGATGTATGTCCTCTGATATGAGGCCACATGTGCTGGGTTCCTCACCTTTCGATGATGTGGTCCCACTGGTGGGAGGACAGTCCTGACTGGTTCCCATCCCCTTGGTGTTGTGGGCCCTCTGGTGAGAGTCTCATCCTGCCTCGGTTCCTCACCCTTCTGTGAGATAGGCCCTCTGCTGTGAGGTCACTACTGCCTGGCTGGTGCATGCCACCTTGTAGACGTGGGCCCTCTGTTGGCAGTTGGAACCTGCTGGGAGTCTCCTCCCCTCAGTTATGAGGGCCCCCTGGCATCAGGCCCTAACTGCTGGGCTCCTAACATTTTCTGATATGTGCTAAGTGGTGCAAAGCCACTCCTGCCAGGTTCCCATCCCAATGGGGATGTGGGCCTTCTGTTCTGAGGTCCCAACAGCTGGGCTGCTCACAGGTTCATGATGTGGGCCCTCTGCTGTGAGTTCACTGCGGCCTGGATCCCATAGCCTCGGTGCTCTGGGCCACTTGCTGGGAGGTTCCAACTGCTGGATTCCTCAACTTTTATATTCTATGGACCCTGTGTTGTGAGGCCAGTCCTGCCAGCCTCATTCCGAACCCCTTGGTGATGTGGTTCCTCTGGTTTGAGGACACATGTGCTGGGATCCTCACCTTTCGATGATGTTGTCCCACTGGTGTGGGGACACTCCTGCCTGGTTCCCATCCCCTTGGTGATGTGGGCCCTCTGGTGAGAGTCTGATCCTGGCTGTGTTCCTCACCCTTCTGTGAGGTGGGCCCTCTGCTGTGAGGTCACTCCTGCCAGGCTGGCACACATCGCCTTGGCGACGTTGGCCCTCTGGTGGCAGCTGGAGCCTGCTGGGAGCCTCCTCCTCTCGGTGATGAGTGCCCTCTAGCGTCAGGCCCTAACTTCTGAGCACCCCACGTTTTCTGATGTGAGCCCAGTGATGCCAGGACACTCCTGTCATGTTCCCATCACCATGGGGATGTGGGCCTTCTGCTCTGAGGTCCCAATGTCTGGGTTGCTCACAGTTTCATGATGTGGGCTGTCTGGTGTTAGTTCACTCTGGCCTGGTTCCTCTAGCCTCTGTGCTCTGGGCCGCCTGCTGGGAGGTTCCAACTGCTGGATTCCTCACCTTTCTTATTTTTGGGCCCTCTGTTATGAGGCTCCTCCTGCCTGCCTCACTCCCAGCCCCTTGGTGATGGGTGTCCTATGGTTTGAAGCCACATGTTCTGGGTTCCTCACCTTTAGATGATGTGGCCCTACTCATGTGAGGACACTCCTGCCTGGTTCCAATCCATTTGGTGATGTGGGCCCTCTGGTGCGAGTCTGATCCTGACTGGGTTCGTCACACTTCTCTGAGGTGGACCCTCTGCTGTGAGGTCATTCGTGCCTGGTTGGCACACATCGCCTTGGCGACGTCAGCCCTCTGGTGGCAGTTGGAGCCTGCTGGGAGCCTCCTTCCCTTGGTGATGAGGGTCCTCTGGTGCCAGGCCCTAACTGCTGGTCGCCCAAAATTTTCTGATACGTTCTCAGTGGTGCGAGGACACTCCTACCAGAATTCCATCCCCATGGGGATGTGGGCCTCCTGCTCTGAGGTCCCAATGGCTGGGTTGCTCAGTTTCATGACATGGGCCCTCTTCTGTGAGTTCACTGTGGCCTGGATCCCATAGCCTCGGTGCTCTGGGCCGCCTGCTGGGAGGTTCCAACTGCTGGATTCCTCACTTTTTTATTCTATGTGCCCAGTGTTGTGAGGCTACTCCTGCCTGCCTCACTCCGAGGTCCTTGGTGATGTGGGTCCTCTGGTTTGAGGACACATGTGCTGAGTACCTCAGCTTTGGATGATGTGGCCCCACTGATGTGAAGACACTCCTGCCTGGTTCCCATCCCCTTGGTGATGTGGGCCCTCTGGTGAGAGTCTGATGTTGGCTGGGTTTCTCACCCTTCTGTGAGGTGGGACCTCTGCTGTGAGGTAACTCCTGCCTGGCATGCTAACGTTGCCTTGGCAATGTGAGCCCTCAGGTGGCAGTTGGAGCCTGCTGGGAATCTCCTCCCCTCAGTTATGAGAGCTCTGGATAAAACACATATGCCCTTTTTTGCCAAGTGCATTATTTTCCAAGTTCTGTCTCTTTTCCTATGCTTTAAGAGCTACTCCCGTGTACGTTTTGAAATCAATTTCCAGCAATTCTGCCCTGCATTCAAGTCCTCTTCGCAGCCTTACTTCAGCATAATTTTGGATGATAGCTGTCATTTATAACTCCGAAGGTTTCTGAATTACAGTGCCCCTGAGCTCCTTTCTTCAACTCGCTTTCTTGTGAGCTGGCCGCAACACCGCAGGATCTCCTCAGGCCCTAATTTAGTTCCAGCATGGCACGCGGAGCCTTTGGTTAATTCCTCTTCCTGGTGGGAAATGAGAGTTAAATTTGCCCGTCCGGACACCTCCACCTAGTCTCTCATTGGTTCTCCCTATTCCTGTTCATTTTCCACAGAAATTGCAAACTGGGCCAAACAGGAGGTTAAAGGCACTGACTCTCCAAGTGGGGAGAGTGTTAGTAAAGCGTCTGGAATGTTGCACCCGAGTACCAGGAAACGAAAACTGAGACACATTTGAACACGTTTTCCGATCACACGGTGGATCATACTCTGGGTTCCACATGCATGTTTTAGCTGAAGGAAGAATCCCTTAAACAGGGAGAGTTGAGACCCATGGAATGGGTACCATGCAATATGACTTCAAAGGGTCTGCATTTGCTCACCGAACCTCACCAATCCTATCACTGCTGCGTTTATGCCGCTGTACACACGCTTGATTCTCTTTCGGAGACATATAAATCCATAGGTTTTAAGATTCTTACTAGTCAGGTAGATTCTTACTAGTCAGGTATATTCTTAGGCGTTTAATATGTAGTGTTGAGTCCACTTCGTTGAGCAAGGAGTAGCTCTTGTCTATTACATATTTGGCTTATGGAACAGTATCTGTGCTCATTTCAATCTCTGGTTTTATGCAGCACCCCAACTCACCCGTCCCCTTAAGCAAGCATAAGTTGGTTTTCTACATTTGACACCCTGTTCTGTTTTGTAATTCAGTTCTTGTGTAGCCAAGTTTACATTCCGTGTATTAGTGATATCTTATGATGTTTCTTTTTCTGTGTGACTAATTTCACTTAGAATCATCGTACCTGAATCCACTCATTATGCTGCTACGGGCCTGATGACATAGATTTCATTGCTGAGTGATATTGCATTGTACGTAAGTACCACAATTTCTTTATCCATTTTTCGCTCTCTGTGATATTGAACTTGTACCATAAACGAGGTTCTTGTAAACAGAGCCGTCCCAAACTTTGGGGTGGCTGTGTCTTTTTGATTTTAATTTCCCTAAGCTATAGGACCATAAGTGGAAGTGCCCTAGGCTCTGTTGCTTTGTTTTTTGGATGTTTCAGGAAACACCATACACTTCTCCAGAGTGGCTGCTGGCAATTTACATCCCGCCCATCAGCATAACAAGGCTCCCAGTTCTCCATGGCCTGTCCTGCCTTTCTGGATTTTACACTTTATTCAGATGGCCCTTTTGACCGGGGGGCAGTGAGACTTCATTGTAGTGCAGATTTCCTTTGCAAGCTTGCTTGGTTGGCCAAAAACTGCGTATGCGTTTTTTCCTGAATATATTCAGGAAAAAACGCATACGCCCTTTTTGTCCAAGTGCATCATTGTGGACGTTCTGCCTCTTTTCCTATGCTTTACATGCAATTCCAGTGTACCTCCAGAAATCGGTTTCCTGCAATTCTGCCCTGCTTTCAACTCCTCTTGGCAGTCTTACTTCAATATATTTTTGGAAGATAGCTGTCATTTATAACTCTGCAGGTTTGTGAATTACAGGGCCCCTGAGCTCCTTTCTTCAACTCGCTTTCTTGTGAGCTGGCCGCAACACCGCAGGATTGCTTCAGGCCCTAGTTTGATTCCGGCACGGCATGCTGAGCCTTTGGTTAATTCCTCTTCCTGGTGGGATATGAGAGTTAAATTTGCCCGTCCGGATACCTCCACCTAGTCTCTCATTGGTTCTCCCTATTCCTGTTCATTTTCCACAGAAATTGCAAACTGGGCCAAACAGGAGGTTAAAGGCACTGACTCTCCAAGTGGGGAGAGTGTTAGTAAAGCGTCTGGAATGTTGCACCCGAGTACCAGGGGACGAAAACTGAGACACATTTGAACACGTTTCCCGATCACAAGGTGGATCATACTCTGGGTTCCACATGCATGTTTTAGCTGAAGGAAGAATCCCTTAAACCTGGAGAGTTGAGACCCATGGAATGGGTACCATGCAATATGACTTCAAAGGGTCTGCATTTGTTCACCGAACCGCAGCAATCCTATCACTGCTGCGTTTATGCCGCTGTACACACGCTTGATTCTCTTTCGGAGACATATAAATCCATAGGTTTTAAGATTCTTACTAGTCAGGTATATTCTTAGGCGTTTAATATGGGGTGTTGAGTCCACTTCGTTGAGCAAGGAGTAGCTCTTGTCTATTACATATTTGGCTTATGGAACGGTATCTGTGCTAATTTCAATCTCTGGTTTTATGCAGCACCCCAACTCACCCGTCCCCTTAAGCAAGCATAAGTTGGTTTTCTACATTTGACACCCTGTTCTGTTTTGTAATTCAGTTCTTGTGTAGCCAAGTTTACATTCCGTTTATTAGTGATATCTTATGATGTTTCTTTTTCTGTGTGACTAATTTCACTTAGAATCATCGTACCTGAATCCACTCATTATGCTGCTACGGGCCGAATGACATAGATTTCATTGCTGAGTGATATTGCATTGTACATAAGTACCACAACTTCTTTATCCATTTTTCGCTTTCTGTGATATTGAACTTGTTCGGTAAACGAGGTTCTTGTAAACAGAGCCGTCCCAAACTTTGGGGTGGCTGTGTCTTTTTGATTTTAATTTCCCTAAGCTATAGGACCATAAGTGGAAGTGCCCTAGGCTCTGTTGCTTTGTTTTTTGGATGTTTCAGGAAACACCATACACTTCTCCAGAGTGGCTGCTGGCAATTTACATCCCGCCCATCAGCATAACAAGGCTCCCAGTTCTCCATGGCCTGTCCTGCCTTTCTGGATTTTACACATTTTTCAGATGGCCCTTTTGACGGTGGGGCAGTGAGACTTCATTGTAGTGCAGATTTCCTTTGCAAGCTTGCTTGGTTGGCCAAAAAGGGCGTATGCGTTTTTTCCTGAATATATTCAGGAAAAAACGCATACGCCCTTTTTGGGCAAGTGCATCATTGTGGACGTTCTGCATCTTTTCCTATGCTTTACATTCAATTCCAGTCTACCTCCTGAAATCGGTTTCCTGCAATTCTGCCCTGCTTTCAACTCCTCTTGGCAGCCTTACTTCAATATAATTTTGGAAGATAGCTGTCATTTATAACTCTGCAGGTTTGTGAATTACAGTGCCCCTGAGCTCCTTTCTTCAACTCGCTTTCTTGTGAGCTGGCCGCAACACCGCAGGATTGCTTCAGGCCCTAGTTTGGTTCCGGCACGGCATGCTGAGCCTTTGGTTAATTCCTCTTCCTGGTGGGAAATGAGAGTTAAATTTGCCCGTCCGGACACCTCCACCTAGTCTCTCATTGGTTCTCCCTATTCCTGTTCATTTTCCACAGAAATTGCAAACTGGGACAAACAGGAGGTTAAAGGCACTGACTCTCCAAGTGGGGAGAGTGTTAGTAAAGCGTCTGGAATGTTGCACCCGAGTACCAGGGGACGAAAACTGAGACACATTTGAACACTTTTCCCGATCACACGGTGGATCATACTCTGGGTTCCACATGCATGTTTAACTAAAGGAAGAATCCCTTAAACCTGGAGTGTTGAGACCCATGGAATGGGTACCATGCAATATGACTTCAAAGGGTCTGCATTTGCTCACCGAACCTCACCAATCCTATCACTGCTGCGTTTATGCCGCTGTACACACGCTTGATTCTCTTTGGGAGACATATAAATCCATAGGTTTTAAGATTCTTACTAGTCAGGTAGATTCTTAGGCGTTTAATATGGGGTGTTGAGTCCACTTCGTTGAGCAAGGAGTAGCTCTTGTCTATTACATATTTGGCTTATGGAACGGTATCTGTGCTAATTTCAATCTCTGGTTTTATGCAGCACCCCAACTCACCCGTCCCCTGAAGCAAGCATAAGTTGGTTTTGTACATTTGACACCCTGTTCTGTTTTGTAATTCAGTTCTTGTGTAGCCAAATTTACATTCCGTGTATTATTGATATCTTATGATATTTCTTTTTCTGTGTGACTAATCTCACTTAGAATCATCGTACCTGAATCCACTCATTATGCTGCTACGGGCCTGATGACATAGATTTCATTGCTGAGTGATATTGCATTGTACGTAAGTACCACAATTTCTTTATCCATTTTTCGCTTTCTGTGATATTGAACTTGTACCGTAAACGAGGTTCTTGTAAACAGAGCCGTCCCAAACTTTGGGGTGGCTGTGTCTTTTTGATTTTAATTTCCCTAAGCTATAGGACCATAAGTGGAAGTGCCCTAGGCTCTGTTGCTTTGTTTTTTGGATGTTTCAGGAAACACCATACACTTCTCCAGAGTGGCTGCTGGCAATTTACATCCCGCCCATCAGCATAACTAGGCTCCCAGTTCTCCATGGCCTGTCCTGCCTTTCTGGATTTTACACTTTTTTCAGATGGCCCTTTTGACCGGGGGGCAGTGAGACTTCATTGTAGTGCAGATTTCCTTTGCAAGCTTGCTTGGTTGGCCAAAAAGGGCGTATGCGTTTTTTCCTGAATATATTCAGGAAAAAACGCATACGCCCTTTTTGGCCAAGTGCATCATTGTGGACGTTCTGCCTCTTTTCCTATGCTTTACATGCAATTCCAGTCTACCTCCTGAAATCGGTTTCCTGCAATTCTGCCCCCCTTTCAACTCCTCTTGGCAGCCTTACTTCAATATATTTTTGGAAGATAGCTGTCCTTTATAACTCTGCAGGTTTGTGAATTACAGTGCCCCTGAGCTCCTTTCTTCAACTCGCTTTCTTGTGAGCTGGCCGCAACACCGCAGGATTGCTTCTGGTCCTAGTGTGGTTCCGGCATGGCACGCTGAGCCTTTGGTTAATTCCTCTTCCTGGTGGGAAATGAGAGTTAAATTTGCCCGTCTGGACACCTCCACCTAGTCTCTCATTGGTTCTCCCTATTCCTGTTCATTTTCCACAGAAATTGCAAACTGGGCCAAACAGGAGGTTAAAGGCACGGACTCTCCAAGTGGGGAGAGTGTTAGTAAAGCGTCTGGAATGTTGCACCCGAGTACCAGGGGACGAAAACTGAGACACATTTGAACACGTTTTCCAATCACACGGTGGATCATACTCTGGGTTCCACATGCATGTTTTAGCTGAAGATAGAATCCCTTAAACAGGGAGAGTTCAGACCCATGGAATGGGTACCATGCAATATGACTTCAAAGGGTCTGCATTTGCTCACCGAACCTCAGCAATCCTATCACTGCTGCGTTTATGCCGCTGTACACACGCTTGATTCTCTTTCGGAGACATATAAATCCATAGGTTTTAAGATTCTTACTAGTCAGGTAGATTCTTACTAGTCAGGTATATTGTTAGGCGTTTAATATGGGGTGTTGAGTCCACTTCGTTGAGCAAGGAGTAGCTCTTGTCTATTACATATTTGGCTTATGGAACGGTATCTGTGCTAATTTCAATCTCTGGTTTTATGCAGCACCCCAACTCACCCGTCCCCTGAAGCAAGCATAAGTTGGTTTTCTACATTTGACACCCTGTTCTGTTTTGTAATTCAGTTCTTGTGTAACCAAGTTTACATTCCGTGTATTAGTGATATCTTATGATGTTTCTTTTTCTGTGTGACTAATTTCACTTAGAATCATCGTACCTGAATCCACTCATTATGCTGCTACGGGACTGATGACATAGATTTCATTGCTGAGCGATATTGCATTGTACGTAACTACCACAATTTCTTTATCCATTTTTCGCTTTCTGTGATATTGAACTTGTACCATAAACGAGGTTCTTGTAAACAGAGCCATCCCAAACTTTGGGGTGGCTGTGTCTTTTTGATTTTAATTTCCCTAAGCTATAGGACCATAAGTGGAAGTGCCCTAGGCTCTGTTGCTTTGTTTTTTGGATGTTTCAGGAAACACCATACACTTCTCCAGAGTGGCTGCTGGCAATTTACATCCCGCCCATCAGCATAACTAGGCTCCCAGTTCTCCATGGCCTGTCCTGCCTTTCTGGATTTTACACTTTTTTCAGATGGCCCTTTTGACCGGGGGGCAGTGAGACTTCATTGTAGTGCAGATTTCCTTTGCAAGCTTGCTTGGTTGGCCAAAAAGGGCGTATGCGTTTTTTCCTGAATATATTCAGAAAAAAACGCATACGCCCTTTTTGGCCAAGTGCATCATTGTGGACGTTCTGCCTCTTTTCCTATGCTTTACGTGCAATTCCAGTGTACCTCCTGAAATCGGTTTCCTGCAATTCTGCCCCGCTTTCAACTCCTCTTGGCAGCCTAATTCAATATATTTTTGGAAGATAGCTGTCATTTATAACTCTGCAGGTTTCTGAATTACAGTGCCCCTGAGCTCCTTTCTTCAACTCGCTTTCTTGTGAGCTGGCCGCAACACCGCAGGATTGCTTCAGGCCCTAGTTTGGTTCCGGCACGGCATGCTGAGCCTTTGGTTAATTCCTCTTCCTGGTGGGAAATGAGAGTTAAATTTGCCCGTCCGGACACCTCCACCTAATCTCTCATTGGTTCTCCCTATTCCTGTTCATCTTCCGCAGAAATTGCTAACTGGGCCAAACAGGAAGTTAAACGCACTGACTCTCGAAGTGGGGAGAGTGTTAGTAAAGCATCTGTAATGTTGCACCCGGGTACCAGGGGACGAAAACTGAGACACATTTGAACACGTTTTCCGATCACACGGTGGATCATACTCTGGGTTCCACATGCATGTTTTAGCTGAAGGAAGAATCCCTTAAACCTGGAGACTTGAGACCCATGGAATGGGTACCATGCAATATGACTTCAAAGGGTCTGCATTTGCTCACCGAACCTCACCAATCCTATCACTGCTGCGTTTATGCCGCTGTACACACGCTTGATTCTCTTTCGGAGACATATAAATCCATAGGTTTTAAGATTCTTACTAGTCAGGTAGATTCTTAGGCGTTTAATATGGGGTGTTGAGTCCACTTCGTTGAGCAAGGAGTAGCTCTTGTCTATTACATATTTGGCTGATGGAACGGTATCTGTGCTCATTTCAATCTCTGGTTTTATGCAGCACCCCAACTCACCCGTCCCCTGAAGCAAGCATAAGTTGGTTTTGTACATTTGACACCCTCTTCTGTTTTGTAATTCAGTTCTTGTGTAGCCAAGTTTACATTCCGTGTATTAGTGATATCTTATGATATTTCTTTTTCTGTGTGACTAATCTCACTTAGAATCATCGTACCTGAATCCACTCATTATGCTGCTACGGGCCTGATGACATAGATTTCATTGCTGAGTGATATTGCATTGTACGTAAGTACCACAATTTCTTTATCCATTTTTCGCTTTCTGTGATATTGAACTTGTACCGTAAACGAGGTTCTTGTAAACAGAGCCGTCCCAAACTTTGGGGTGGCTGTGTCTTTTTGATTTTAATTTCCCTAAGCTATAGGACCATAAGTGGAAGTGCCCTAGGCTCTGTTGCTTTGTTTTTTGGATGTTTCAGGAAACACCATACACTTCTCCAGAGTGGCTGCTGGCAATTTACATCCCGCCCATCAGCATAACTAGGCTCCCAGTTCTCCATGGCCTGTCCTGCCTTTCTGGATTTTACACTTTTTTCAGATGGCCCTTTTGACCGGGGGGCAGTGAGACTTCATTGTAGTGCAGATTTCCTTTGCAAGCTTGCTTGGTTGGCCAAAAAGGGCGTATGCGTTTTTTCCTGAATATATTCAGGAAAAAACGCATACGCCCTTTTTGGCCAAGTGCATCATTGTGGACGTTCTGCCTCTTTTCCTATGCTTTACATGCAATTCCAGTCTACCTCCTGAAGTCGGTTATCTGCAATTCTGCCCCCCTTTCAACTCCTCTTGGCAGCCTTACTTCAATATATTTTTGGAAGATAGCTGTCCTTTATAACTCTGCAGGTTTGTGAATTACAGTGCCCCTGAGCTCCTTTCTTCAACTCGCTTTCTTGTGAGCTGGCCGCAACACCGCAGGATTGCTTCTGGTCCTAGTGTGGTTCCGGCATGGCACGCTGAGCCTTTGGTTAATTCCTCTTCCTGGTGGGAAATGAGAGTTAAATTTGCCCGTCTGGACACCTCCACCTAGTCTCTCATTGGTTCTCCCTATTCCTGTTCATTTTCCACAGAAATTGCAAACTGGGCCAAACAGGAGGTTAAAGGCACAGACTCTCCAAGTGGGGAGAGTGTTAGTAAAGCGTCTGGAATGTTGCACCCGAGTACCAGGGGACGAAAACTGAGACACGTTTGAACACGTTTTCCGATCACACGGTGGATCATACTCTGGGTTCCAAATGAATGTTTTAGCTGAAGGAAGAATCCCTTAAACAGGGAGAGTTGAGACCCATGGAATGGGTACCATGCAGTATGACTTCAAAGGGTCTGCATTTGCTCACCGAACCTCACCAATCCTATCACTGCTGCGTTTATGCCGCTGTACACACGCTTGATTCTCTTTCGGAGACATATAAATACATAGGTTTTAAGATTCTTACTAGTCAGGTAGATTCTTACTAGTCAGGTATATTGTTAGGCGTTTAATATGGGGTGTTGAGTCCACTTCGTTGAGCAAGGAGTAGCTCTTGTCTATTACATATTTGGCTTATGGAATGGTATCTGTGCTAATTTCAATCTCTGGTTTTATGCAGCACCCCAACTCACCTTTCCCCTTAAGCAAGCATAAGTTGGTTTTGTACATTTGACACCCTGTTCTGTTTTGTAATTCAGTTCTTGTGTATCCAAGCTTACATTCCGTGTAGTAGTGATATCTTATGATGTTCCTTTTTCCGTGTGACTTATTTCACTTAGAATCATCGTACCTGAATCCACTCATTATGATGCTACGGGCCTGATGACATAGATTTCATTGCTGAGTGATATTGCATTGTACGTAAGTACCACAACTTCTTTATCCATTTTTCGCTTTCTGTGATATTGAACTTGTACCGTAAATGAGGTTCTTGTAAACAGAACCGTCCCAAACTTTGGGGTGGCTGTGTCTTTTTGATTTTAATTTCCCTAAGCTATAGGACCATAAGTGGAAGTGCCCTAGGCTCTGTTGCTTTGTTTTTTGGATGTTTCAGGAAACACCATACACTTCTCCAGAGTGGCTGCTGGCAATTTACATCCCGCCCATCAGCATAACAAGGCTCCCAGTTCTCCATGGCCTGTCCTGCCTTTCTGGATTTTACACTTTTTTCAGATGGCCCTTTTGACCGGGGGGCAGTGAGACTTCATTGTAGTGCAGATTTCCTTTGCAAGCTTGCTTGGTTGGCCAAAAAGGGCGTATGCGTTTTTTCCTGAATATATTCAGGAAAAAACGCATACGCCCTTTTTGGCCAAGTGCATCATTGTGGACGTTCTGCCTCTTTTCCTATGCTTTACATGCAATTCCAGTGTACCTCCAGAAATCGGTTTCCTGCAATTCTGCCCCGCTTTCAACTCCTCTTGGCAGCCTTACTTCAATATATTTTTGGAAGATAGCTGTCCTTTATAACTCTGCAGGTTTGTGAATTACAGTGCCCCTGAGCTCCTTTCTTCAACTCGCTTTCTTGTGAGCTGGCCACAACACCGCAGGATTGCTTCTGGTTCTAGTGTGCTTCCGGCCTGGCACGCTGAGCCTTTGCTTAATTCCACTTCCTGGTGGGAAATGAGAGTTAAATTTGCCCGTCCGGACACCTCCACCTAGTCTCTCATTGGTTCTCCCTATTCCTGTTCATTTTCCACAGAAATTGCAAACTGGGCCAAACAGGAGGTTAAAGGCACCGACTCTCCAAGTGGGGAGAGTGTTAGTAAAGCGTCTGGAATGCTGCACCCGAGTACCAGGGGACGAAAACTGATACACGTTTGAACACGTTTTCCGATCACATGGTGGATCATACTCTCGGTTCCACATGCATGTTTTAGCTGAAGGAAGAATCCCTTAAACATGGAGAGTTGAGACCCATGGAATGGGTACCATGCAATATGACTTCAAAGGGTCTGCATTTGCTCACCGAACCTCACCAATCCTATCACTGCTGCGTTTATGCCGCTGTACACACGCTTGATTCTCTTTTGGAGACATATAAATCCATAGGTTTTAAGATTCTTACTAGTCAGGTAGATTCTTACTAGTCAGGTATATTCTTAGGCGTTTAATATGGGGTGTTGAGTCCACTTCGTTGAGCAAGGAGTAGCTCTTGTCTATTACATATTTGTCTTATGGAACGGTATCTGTGCTCATTTCAATCTCTGGTTTTATGCAGCACCCCAACTCACCCGTCCCCTTAAGCAAGCATAAGTTGGTTTTCTACATTTGACACCCTGTTCTGTTTTGTAATTCAGTTCTTGTGTAGCCAAGTTTACATTCCGTGTATTAGTGATATCTTATGATGTTTCTTTTTCTGTGTGACTAATTTCACTTAGAATCATCGTACCTGAATCCACTCATTATGCTGCTACGGGCCTGATGACATAGATTTCATTGCTGAGTGATATTGCATTGTACATAAGTACCACAACTTCTTTATCCATTTTTCGCTTTCTGTGATATTGAACTTGTTCGGTAAACGAGGTTCTTGTAAACAGAGCCGTCCCAAACTTTGGGGTGGCTGTGTCTTTTTGATTTTAATTTCCCTAAGCTATAGGACAATAAGTGGAAGTGCCCTAGGCTCTGTTGCTTTGTTTTTTGGATGTTTCAGGAAACACCATACACTTCTCCAGAGTGGCTGCTGGCAATTTACATCCCGCCCATCAGCATAACAAGGCTCCCAGTTCTCCATGGCCTGTCCTGCCTTTCTGGATTTTACACTTTTTTCAGATGGCCCTTTTGACTGGGGGCAGTGAGACTTCATTGTAGTGCAGATTTCCTTTGCAAGCTTGCTTGGTTGGCCAAAAAGGGCGTATGCGTTTTTTCCTGAATATATTCAGGAAAAAACGCATACGCCCTTTTTGGCCAAGTGCATCATTGTGGACGTTCTGCCTCTTTTCCTATGCTTTACATGCAATTCCAGTGTACCTCCAGAAATCGGTTTCCTGCAATTCTGCCCCGCTTTCAACTCCTCTTGGCAGCCTTACTTCAATATATTTTTGGAAGATAGCTGTCATTTATAACTCTGCAGGTTTGTGAATTACAGTGCCCCTGAGCTCCTTTCTTCAACTCGCTTTCTTGTGAGCTGGCCGCAACACCGCAGGATTGCTTCAGGCCCTAGTTTGATTCCGGCACGGCATGCTGAGCCTTTGGTAAATTCCTCTTCCTGGTGGGAAATGAGAGTTAAATTTGCCCGTCAGGATACCTCCACCTAGTCTCTCATTGGTTCTCCCTATTCCTGTTCATTTTCCACAGAAATTGCAAACTGGGCCAAACAGGAGGTTAAAGGCACTGACTCTCCAAGTGGGGAGAGTGTTAGTAAAGCGTCTGGAATGTTGCACCCGAGTACCAGGGAACGAAAACTGAGACACATTTGAACACGTTTCCTGATCACACGGTGGATCATACTCTGGGTTCCACATGCATGTTTTAGCTGAAGGAAGAATCCCTTAAACCTGGAGAGTTGAGACCCATGGAATGGGTACCATGCAATATGACTTCAAAGGGTCTGCATTTGCTCACCGAACCTCACCAGTCCTATCACTGCTGCGTTTATGCCGCTGTACACACGCTTGATTCTCTTTCGGAGACATATAAATCCATAGGTTTTAAGATTCTTACTAGTCAGGTATATTCTTAGGCGTTTAATATGGAGTGTTGAGTCCACTTCGTTGAGCAAGGAGTAGCTCTTGTCTATTACATATTTGGCTTATGGAACGGTATCTGTGCTCATTTCAATCTCTGGTTTTATGCAGCACCCCAACTCACCCGTCCCCTTAAGCAAGCATAAGTTGGTTTTCTACATTTGACACCCTGTTCTGTTTTGTAATTCAGTTCTTGTGTAGCCAAGTTTACATTCCCTGTATTAGTGATATCTTATGATGTTTCTTTTTCTGTGTGACTAATTTCACTTAGAATCATCGTACCTGAATCCACTCATTATGCTGCTACGGGCCTGATGACATAGATTTCATTGCTGAGTGATATTGCATTGTACGTAAGTACCACAATTTCTTTATCCATTTTTCGCTTTCTGTGATATTCAACTTGTACCGTAAACGAGGTTCTTGTAAACAGAGCCGTCCCAAACTTTGGGGTGGCTGTGTCTTTTTGATTTTAATTTCCCTAAGCTATAGGACCATAAGTGGAAGTGCCCTAGGCTCTGTTGCTTTGTTTTTTGGATGTTTCAGGAAACACCATACACTTCTCCAGAGTGGCTGCTGGCAATTTACATCCCGCCCATCAGCATAACAAGGCTCCCAGTTCTCCATGGCCTGTCCTGCCTTTCTGGATTTTACACTTTTTTCAGATGGCCCTTTTGACCGGGGGGCAGTGAGACTTCATTGTAGTGCAGATTTCCTTTGCAAGCTTACTTGGTTGGCTAAAAAGGGCGTATGCGTTTTTTCCTGAATATATTCAGGAAAAAACGCATACGCCCTTTTTGGCCAAGTGCATCATTGTGGCCGTTCTGCCTCTTTTCCTATGCTTTACGTGCAATTCCAGTCTACCTCCTGAAATCGGTTTCCTGCAATTCTGCCCCGCTTTCAACTCCTCTTGGCACCCTTACTTCAATATATTTTTGGAAGATAGCTGTCATTTATAACTCTGCAGGTTTGTGAATTACAGTGCCCCTGAGCTCCTTTCTTCAACTCGCTTTCTTGTGAGCTGGCCGCAACACCGCAGGATTGCTTCTGGCCCTAGTGTGGTTCCGGCATGGCACCCTGAGCCTTTGGTTAATTCCTCTTCCTGGTGGGAAATGAGAGTTAAATTTGCCCGTCCGGACGCCTCCACCTAGTCTCTCATTGGTTCTCCCTATTCCTGTTCATTTTCCACAGAAATTGCAAACTGGGCCAAACAGGAGGTTAAAGGCACTGACTCTCCAAGTGGGGAGAGTGTTAGTAAAGCGTCTGGAATGTTGCACCCGAGTACCAGGGGACGAAAACTGAGACACATTTGAACACGTTTCCCGATCACACGGTGGATCATACTCTGGGTTCCACATGCATGTTTTAGCTGAAGGAAGAATCCCTTAAACATGGAGAGTTGAGACCCATGGAATGGATACCATGCAATATGACTTCAAAGGGTGTGCATTTGCTCACCGAACCTCACCAGTCCTATCACTGCTGCGTTTATGCCGCTGTACACACGCTTGATTCTCTTTCGGAGACATATAAATCCATAGGTTTTAAGATTCTTACTAGTCACGTATATTGTTAGGCGTTTAATATGGGGTGTTGAGTCCACTTCGTTGAGCAAGGAGTAGCTCTTTTCTATTACATATTTGGCTTATGGAACGGTATCTGTGCTAATTTCAATCTCTGGTTTTATGCAGCACCCCAACTCACCTTTCCCCTTAAGCAAGCATAAGTTGGTTTTCTACATTTGACACCCTGTTCTGTTTTGTAATTCAGTTCCTGTGTAGCCAAGTTTACATTCCGTGTAGTAGTGATATCTTATGATGTTTCTTTTTCTGTGTGACTTATTTCACTTAGAATCATCGTACCTGAATCCACTCATTATGCTGCTACGGGCCTGATGACATAGATTTCATTGCTGAGTGATATTGCATTGTACGTAAGTACCACAACTTCTTTATCCATTTTTCGCTTTCTGTGATATTGAACTTGTACCGTAAACGAGGTTCTTGTAAACAGAGCCGTCCCAAACTTTGGGGTGGCTGTGTCTTTTTGATTTTAATTTCCCTAAGCTATAGGACCATAAGTGGAAGTGCCCTAGGCTCTGTTGCTTTGTTTTTTGGATGTTTCAGGAAACACCATACACTTCTCCAGAGTGACTGCTGGCAATTTACATCCCGCCCATCAGCATAACAAGGCTCCCAGTTCTCCATGGCCTGTCCTGCCTTTCTGGATTTTACACTTTTTTCAGATGGCCCTTTTGACCGGGGGGCAGTGAGACTTCATTGTAGTGCAGATTTCCTTTGCAAGCTTACTTGGTTGGCTAAAAAGTGCGTATGCGTTTTTTCCTGAATATATTCAGGAAAAAACGCATACGCCCTTTTTGGCCAAGTGCATCATTGTGGACGTTCTGCCTCTTTTCCTATGCTTTACGTGCCATTCCAGTCTACCTCCTGAAATCGGTTTCCTGCAATTCTGCTCCACTTTCAAGTCCTCTTGACAGCCTTACTTCAATATATTTTTGGAAGATAGCTGTCATTTATAACTCTGCAGGTTTGTGAATTACAGTGCCCCTGAGCTCCTTTCTTCAACTCGCTTTCTTGTGAGCTGGCCGCAACACCGCAGGATTGCTTCAGGCCCTAGTTTGGTTCCGGCACGGCATGCTGAGCCTTTGGTTAATTCCTCTTCCTGGTGGGAAATGAGAGTTAAATTTGCCCGTCCAGACACCTCCACCTAGTCTCTCATTGGTTCTCCCTATTCCTGTTCATTTTCCACAGAAATTGCAAACTGGGCCAAACAGGAGGTTTTAGGCACTGACTCTCCAAGTGGGGAGAGTGTTAGTAAAGCGTCTGGAATGTTGCACCCGAGTACCAGGGGACGAAAACTGAGACACATTTGAACACGTTTCCCGATCACACAGTGGATGATACTCTGGGTTCCACAGGCATGTTTTAGCTGAAGGAAGAATCCCTTAAACATGGAGAGTTGAGACCCATGGAATGGGTACCATGCAATATGACTTCAAAGGGTCTGCATTTGCTCACCGAACCTCACCAGTCCTATCACTGCTGCGATTATGCCGCTGTACACACGCTTGATTCTCTTTCGGAGACATATAAAACCATAGGTTTTAAGATTCTTACTAGTCAGGTATATTGTTAGGCGTTTAACATGGGGTGTTGAGTCCACTTCGTTGAGCAAGGAGTAGCTCTTGTCTATTACATATTTGGCTTATGGAACGGTATCTGTGCTCATTTCAATCTCTGGTTTTATGCAGCACCCCAACTCACCTTTCCCCTTAAGCAAGCATAAGTTGGTTTTCTACATTTGACACCCTGTTCTGTTTTGTAATTCAGTTCTTGTGAAGCCAAGTTTACATTCCGTGTAGTAGTGATATCTTATGATGTTTCTTTTTCTGTGTGACTTATTTCACTTAGAATCATCGTACCTGAATCACTCATTATGCTGCTACGGGCCTGATGACATAGATTTCATTGCTGAGTGATATTGCATTGTACGTAAGTACCACAACTTCTTTATCCATTTTTCGCTTTCTGTGATATTGAACTTGTACCGTAAACGAGGTTCTTGTAAACAGAGCCGTCCGAAACTTTGGGGTGGCTGTGTCTTTTTGATTTTAATTTCCCTAAGCTATAGGACCATAAGTGGAAGTGCCCTAGGCTCTGTTGCTTTGTTTTTTGGATGTTTCAGGAAACACCATACACTTCTCCAGAGTGGCTGCTGGCAATTTACATCCCACCCATCAGCATAAGAAGGCTCCTAGTTCTCCTTGGCCTGTCCTGCCTTTCTGGATTTTACACTTTTTTCGGATGGCCCTTTTGACCGGGGGGAAGTGAGACTTCATTGTAGTGCAGATTTCCTTTGCCAGCTTGCTTGGTTGGCCAAAAAGGGCGTATGCGTTTTTTCCTGAATATATTCAGGAAAAAACGCATATGCCCTTTTTGGCTAAGTGCATCATTGTGGACGTTCTGCCTCTTTTCCTATGCTTTACATGCAATTCCAGTCTACCTCCTGAAATCGGTTTCCTGCAATTCTGCTCCACTTTCAAGTCCTCTTGACAGCCTTACTTCAATATATTTTTGGAAGATACCTGTCATTTATAACTCTGCAGGTTTGTGAATTACAGTGCCCCTGAGCTCCTTTCTTCAACTCGCTTTCTTGTGAGCTGGCCGCAACACCGCAGGATTGCTTCAGGCCCTAGTTTGGTTCCGGCACGGCATGCTGAGCCTTTGGTTAATTACTCTTCCTGGTGGGAAATGAGAGTTAAATTTGCCCGTCCAGACACCTCCACCTAGTCTCTCATTGGTTCTCCCTATTCCTGTTCATTTTCCACAGAAATTGCAAACTGGGCCAAACAGGAGGTTTTAGGCACTGACTCTCCAAGTGGGGAGAGTGTTAGTAAAGCGTCTGGAATGTTGCACCCGAGTACCAGGGGACGAAAACTGAGACACATTTGAACACGTTTCCCGATCACACAGTGGATGATACTCTGGGTTCCACAGGCATGTTTTAGCTGAAGGAAGAATCCCTTAAACAGGGAGAGTTGAGACCCATGGAATGGGTACCATGCAATATGACTTCAAAGGGTGTGCATTTGCTCACCGAACCTCACCAGTCCTATCACTGCTGCGTTTATGCCGCTGTACACACGCTTGATTCTCTTTCGGAGACATATAAATACATAGGTTTTAAGATTCTTACTAGTCATGTATATTGTTAGGCGTTTAATATGGGGTGTTGAGTCCACTTCGTTGAGCAAGGAGTAGCTCTTTTCTATTACATATTTGGCTTATGGAACGGTATCTGTGCTAATTTCAATCTCTGGTTTTATGCAGCACCCCAACTCACCTTTCCCCTTAAGCAAGCATAAGTTGGTTTTCTACATTTGACACCCTGTTCTGTTTTGTAATTCAGTTCCTGTGTAGCCAAGTTTACATTCCGTGTAGTAGTGATATCTTATGATGTTTCTTTTTCTGTGTGACTTATTTCACTTAGAATCATCGTACCTGAATCCACTCATTATGCTGCTACGGGCCTGATGACATAGATTTCATTGCTGAGTGATATTGCATTGTACGTAAGTACCACAACTTCTTTATCCATTTTTCGCTTTCTGTGATATTGAACTTGTACCGTAAACGAGGTTCTTGTAAACAGAGCCGTCCCAAACTTTGGGGTGGCTGTGTCTTTTTGATTTTAATTTCCCTAAGCTATAGGACCATAAGTGGAAGTGCCCTAGGCTCTGTTGCTTTGTTTTTTGGATGTTTCAGGAAACACCATACACTTCTCCAGAGTGGCTGCTGGCAATTTACATCCCACCCATCAGCATAAGAAGGCTCCTAGTTCTCCTTGGCCTGTCCTGCCTTTCTGGATTTTACACTTTTTTCGGATGGCCCTTTTGACCGGGGGGCAGTCAGACTTCATTGTAGTGCAGATTTCCTTTGCCAGCTTGCTTGGTTGGCCAAAAAGGGCGTATGCGTTTTTTCCTGAATATATTCAGGAAAAAACGCATACGCCCTTTTTGGCCAAGTGCATCATTGTGGACGTTCTGCCTCTTTTCCTATGCTTTACGTGCAATTCCAGTCTACCTCCTGAAATCGGTTTCCTGCAATTCTGCCCCGCTTTCAACTCCTCTTGGCAGCCTTACTTCAATATATTTTTGGAAGATAGCTGTCATTTATAACTCTGCAGGTTTGTGAATTACAGTGCCCCTGAGCTCCTTTCTTCAACTCGCTTTCTTGTGAGCTGGCCGCAACACCGCAGGATTGCTTCTGGCCCTAGTGTGGTTCCGGCATGGCACGCTGAGCCTTTGGTTAATTCCTCTTCCTGGTGGGAAATGAGAGTTAAATTTGCCCGTCCGGACACCTCCACCTAGTCTCTCATTGGTTTTCCCTATTCCTGTTCATTTTCCACAGAAATTGCAAACTGGGCCAAACAGGAGGTTAAAGGCACTGACTCTCCAAGTGGGGAGAGTGTTAGTAAAGCGTCTGGAATTTTGCACCCGAGTACCAGGGGACGAAAACTGAGACACATTTGAACACGTTTCCCGATCACACGGTGGATCATACTCTGGGTACCACATGCATGTTTTAGCTAAAGGAAGAATCCCTAAAACATGGAGAGTTGAGACCCATGGAATGGATACCATGCAATATGACTTCAAAGGGTGTGCATTTGCTCACCGAACCTCACCAGTCCTATCACTGCTGCGTTTATGCCGCTGTACACACGCTTGATTCTCTTTCGGAGACATATAAATCCATAGGTTTTAAGATTCTTACTAGTCAGGTATATTGTTAGGCGTTTAATATGGGGTGTTGAGTCCACTTCGTTGAGCAAGGAGTAGCTCTTTTCTATTACATATTTGGCTTATGGAACGGTATCTGTGCTAATTTCAATCTCTGATTTTATGCAGCATCCCAACTCACCTTTCCCCTTAAGCAAGCATAAGTTGGTTTTCTACATTTGACACCCTGTTCTGTTTTGTAATTCAGTTCCTGTGTAGCCAAGATTACATTCCGTGTAGTAGTGATATCTTATGATGTTTCTTTTTCTGTGTGACTTATTTCACTTAGAATCATCGTAACTGAATCCACTCATTATGCTGCTACGGGCCTGATGACATAGATTTCATTGCTGAGTGATATTGCATTGTACGTAAGTACCACAACTTCTTTATCCATTTTTCGCTTTCTGTGATATTGAACTTGTACCGTAAACGAGGTTCTTGTAAACAGAGCCGTCCCAAACTTTGGGGTGGCTGTGTCTTTTTGATTTTAATTTCCCTAAGCTATAGGACCATAAGTGGAAGTGCCCTAGGCTCTGTTGCTTTGTTTTTTGGATGTTTCAGGAAACACCATACACTTCTCCGGAGTGGCTGCTGGCAATTTACATCCCGCCCATCAGCATAACAAGGCTCCCAGTTCTCCATGGCCTGTCCTGCCTTTCTGGATTTTACACTTTTTTCAGATGGCCCTTTTGACCGGGGGGCAGTGAGACTTCATTGTAGTGCAGATTTCCTTTGCAAGCTTACTTGGTTGGCTAAAAAGGGCGTATGCGTTTTTTCCTGAATATATTCAGGAAAAAACGCATACGCCCTTTTTGGCCAAGTGCATCATTGTGGACGTTCTGCCTCTTTTCCTATGCTTTACATGCAATTCCAGTCTACCTCCTGAAATCGGTTTCCTGCAATCTGCCCCACTTACAACTCCTCTTGGCAGCCTAATTCAATATATTTTTGGAAGATAGCTGTCATTTATAACTCTGCAGGTTTGTGAATTACAGTGCCCCTGAGCTCCTTTCTTCAACTCGCTTTCTTGTGAGCTGGCCGCAACACCGCAGGATTGCTTCAGGTCCTAGTTTGGTTCCGGCACGGCATGTTGAGCCTTTGGTTAATTCCCCTTCCTGGTGGGAAATGAGAGTTAAATTTGCCCGTCCAGACACCTCCACCTAGTCTCTCATTGGTTCTCCCTATTCCTGTTCATTTTCCGCAGAAATTGCAAACTGGGCCAAACAGGAGGTTAAAGGCACTGACTCTCCAAGTGGGGAGAGTGTTAGTAAAGCGTCTGGAATGTTGCACCCGAGTACCAGGGGACGAAAACTGAGACACATTTGAACACGTTTCCCAATCACACGGTGGATCATACTCTGGGTTCCACATGCATGTTTTAACTGAAGGAAGAATCCCTTAAACATGGAGAGTTGAGACCCATGGAATGGGTACCATGCAATATGACTTCAAAGGGTCTGCATTTGCTCACCGAACCTCACCAATCCTATCACTGCTGCGTTTATGCCACTGTACACACGCTTGATTCTCTTTCGGAGACATATAAATCCATAGGTTTTAAGATTCTTACTAGTCAGGTATATTGTTAGGCATTTAATATGGGGTGTTGAGTCCACTTCGTTGAGCAAGGAGTAGCTCTTGTCTATTACATATTTGGCTTATGGAACGGTATCTGTGCTAATTTCAATCTCTGGTTTTATGCAGCACCCCAACTCACCTTTCCCCTTAAGCAAGCATAAGTTGGTTTTCTACATTTGACACCCTGTTCTGTTTTGTAATTCAGTTCTTGTGTAGCCAAGTTTACATTCCGTGTAGTAGTGATATCTTATGATGTTTCTTTTTCTGTGTGACTTATTTCACTTAGAATCATCGTACCTGAATCCACTCATTATGCTGCTACGGGCCTGATGACATAGATTTCATTGCTGAGTGATATTGCATTGTACGTAAGTACCACAACTTCTTTATCCATTTTTCGCTTTCTGTGATATTGAACTTGTACCGTAAACGAGGTTCTTGTAAACAGAGCCGTCCCAAACTTTGGGGTGGCTGTGTCTTTTTGATTTTAATTTCCCTAAGCTATAGGACCATAAGTGGAAGTGCCCTAGGCTCTGTTGCTTTGTTTTTTGGATGTTTCAGGAAACACCATACACTTCTCCAGAGTGGCTGCTGGCAATTTACATCCCACCCATCAGCATAAGAAGGCTCCTAGTTCTCCTTGGCCTGTCCTGCCTTTCTGGATTTTACACTTTTTTCGGATGGCCCTTTTGACCGGGGGGCAGTCAGACTTCATTGTAGTGCAGATTTCCTTTGCAAGCTTGCTTGGTTGGCCAAAAAGGGCGTATGCGTTTTTTCCTGAATATATTCAGGAAAAAACGCATACGCCCTTTTTGGCCAAGTGCATCATTGTGGACGTTCTGCCTCTTTTCCTATGCTTTACGTGCAATTCCAGTCTACCTCCTGAAATCGGTTTCCTGCAATTCTGCCCCGCTTTCAACTCCTCTTGGCAGCCTTACTTCAATATATTTTTGGAAGATAGCTGTCATTTATAACTCTGCAGGTTTGTGAATTACAGTGCCCCTGAGCTCCTTTCTTCAACTCGCTTTCTTGTGAGCTGGCCGCAACACCGCAGGATTGCTTCTGGCCCTAGTGTGGTTCCGGCATGGCACGCTGAGCCTTTGGTTAATTCCTCTTCCTGGTGGGAAATGAGAGTTAAATTTGCCCGTCCGGACACCTCCACCTAGTCTCTCATTGGTTTTCCCTATTCCTGTTCATTTTCCACAGAAATTGCAAACTGGGCCAAACAGGAGGTTAAAGGCACTGACTCTCCAAGTGGGGAGAGTGTTAGTAAAGCGTCTGGAATTTTGCACCCGAGTACCAGGGGACGAAAACTGAGACACATTTGAACACGTTTCCCGATCACACGGTGGATCATACTCTGGGTACCACATGCATGTTTTAGCTAAAGGAAGAATCCCTAAAACATGGAGAGTTGAGACCCATGGAATGGATACCATGCAATATGACTTCAAAGGGTGTGCATTTGCTCACCGAACCTCACCAGTCCTATCACTGCTGCGTTTATGCCGCTGTACACACGCTTGATTCTCTTTCGGAGACATATAAATCCATAGGTTTTAAGATTCTTACTAGTCAGGTATATTGTTAGGCGTTTAATATGGGGTGTTGAGTCCACTTCGTTGAGCAAGGAGTAGCTCTTTTCTATTACATATTTGGCTTATGGAACGGTATCTGTGCTAATTTCAATCTCTGATTTTATGCAGCATCCCAACTCACCTTTCCCCTTAAGCAAGCATAAGTTGGTTTTCTACATTTGACACCCTGTTCTGTTTTGTAATTCAGTTCCTGTGTAGCCAAGATTACATTCCGTGTAGTAGTGATATCTTATGATGTTTCTTTTTCTGTGTGACTTATTTCACTTAGAATCATCGTAACTGAATCCACTCATTATGCTGCTACGGGCCTGATGACATAGATTTCATTGCTGAGTGATATTGCATTGTACGTAAGTACCACAACTTCTTTATCCATTTTTCGCTTTCTGTGATATTGAACTTGTACCGTAAACGAGGTTCTTGTAAACAGAGCCGTCCCAAACTTTGGGGTGGCTGTGTCTTTTTGATTTTAATTTCCCTAAGCTATAGGACCATAAGTGGAAGTGCCCTAGGCTCTGTTGCTTTGTTTTTTGGATGTTTCAGGAAACACCATACACTTCTCCAGAGTGGCTGCTGGCAATTTACATCCCGCCCATCAGCATAACAAGGCTCCCAGTTCTCCATGGCCTGTCCTGCCTTTCTGGATTTTACACATTTTTCGGATGGCCCTTTTGACCGGGGGGCAGTGAGACTTCATTGTAGTGCAGATTTCCTTTGCAAGCTTGCTTGGTTGGCCAAAAAGTGCGTATGCGTTTTTTCCTGAATATATTCAGGAAAAAACGCATATGCCCTTTTTGGCCAAGTGCATCATTGTGGACGTTCTGCCTCTTTTCCTATGCTTTACATGCAATTCCAGTCTACCTCCTGAAATCGGTTTCCTGCAATTCTGCTCCACTTTCAAGTCCTCTTGACAGCCTTACTTCAATATATTTTTGGAAGATAGCTGTCATTTATAACTCTGCAGGTTTGTGAATTACAGTGCCCCTGAGCTCCTTTCTTCAACTCGCTTTCTTGTGAGCTGGCCGCAACACCGCAGGATTGCTTCAGGCCCTCGTTTGGTTCCGGCACGGCATGCTGAGCCTTTGGTTAATTCCTCTTCCTGGTGGGAAATGAGAGTTAAATTTGCCCGTCCAGACACCTCCACCTAGTCTCTCATTGGTTCTCCCTATTCCTGTTCATTTTCCACAGAAATTGCAAACTGGGCCAAACAGGAGGTTAAAGGCACTGACTCTCCAAGTGAGGAGAGTGTTAGTAAAGCGTCTGGAATGTTGCACCCGAGTACCAGGGGACGAAAACTGAGACACATTTGAACACGTTTGCCTATCACACGGTGGATCATACTCTGGGTTCCACATGCATGTTTTAGCTGAAGGAAGAATCCCTTAAACCTGGAGAGTTTAGACCCATGGAATGGGTACCATGCAATATGACTTCAAAGGGTCTGCATTTGCTCACCGAACCTCACCAGTCCTATCACTGCTGCGTTTATGCCGCTGTACACACGCTTGATTCTCTTTCGGAGACATATAAATCCATAGGTTTTAAGATTCTTACTAGTCAGGTATATTGTTAGGCGTTTAATATGGGGTGTTGAGTTCACTTCGTTGAGCAAGGAGTAGCTCTTTTCTATTACATATTTGGCTTATAGAATGGTATCTGTGCTAATTTCAATCTCTGGTTTTATGCAGCACCCCAACTCACCTTTCCCCTTAAGCAAGCATAAGTTGGTTTTCTACATTTGACACCCTGTTCTGTTTTGTAATTCAGTTCCTGTGTAGCCAAGTTTACATTCCGTGTAGTAGTGATATCTTATGATGTTTCTTTTTCTGTGTGACTTATTTCACTTAGAATCATCGTACCTGAATCCACTCATTATGCTGCTACGGGCCTGATGACATAGATTTCATTGCTGAGTGATATTGCATTGTACGTAAGTACCACAACTTCTTTATCCATTTTTCGCTTTCTGTGATATTGAACTTGTACCGTAAACGAGGTTCTTGTAAACAGAGCCGTCCCAAACTTTGGGGTGGCTGTGTCTTTTTGATTTTAATTTCCCTAAGCTATAGGACCATAAGTGGAAGTGCCCTAGGCTCTGTTGCTTTGTTTTTTGGATGTTTCAGGAAACACCATACACTTCTCCAGAGTGGCTGCTGGCAATTTACATCCCACCCATCAGCATAAGAAGGCTCCTAGTTCTCCTTGGCCTGTCCTGCCTTTCTGGATTTTACACTTTTTTCGGATGGCCCTTTTGACCGGGGGGAAGTGAGACTTCATTGTAGTGCAGATTTCCTTTGCAAGCTTGCTTGGTTGGCCAAAAAGGTCGTATGCGTTTTTTCCTGAATATATTCAGGAAAAAACGCATACGCCCTTTTTGGCCAAGTGCATCATTGTGGACGTTCTGCCTCTTTTCCTATGCTTTACGTGCAATTCCAGTCTACCTCCTGAAATCGGTTTCCTGCAATCTGCCCCGCTTTCAACTCCTCTTGGCAGCCTTACTTCAATATATTTTTGGAAGATAGCTGTCATTTATAACTCTGCAGGTTTGTGAATTACAGTGCCCCTGAGCTCCTTTCTTCAACTCGCTTTCTTGTGAGCTGGCCGCAACACCGCAGGATTGCTTCTGGCCCTAGTGTGGTTCCTGCATGGCACCCTGAGCCTTTGGTTAATTCCTCTTCCTGGTGGGAAATGAGAGTTAAATTTGCCCGTCCGGACGCCTCCACCTAGTCTCTCATTGGTTCTCCCTATTCCTGTTCATTTTCCACAGAAATTGCAAACTGGGCCAAACAGGAGGTTAAAGGCACTGACTCTCCAAGTGGGGAGAGTGTTAGTAAAGCGTCTGGAATGTTGCACCCGAGTACCAGGGGACGAAAACTGAGACACATTTGAACACGTTTCCCGATCACACGGTGGATCATACTCTGGGTTCCACATGCATGTTTTAGCTGAAGGAAGAATCCCTTAAACATGGAGAGTTGAGACCCATGGAATGGATACCATGCAATATGACTTCAAAGGGTGTGCATTTGCTCACCGAACCTCACCAGTCCTATCACTGCTGCGTTTATGCCGCTGTACACACGCTTCATTCTCTTTCGGAGACATATAAATCCATAGGTTTTAAGATTCTTACTAGTCAGGTATATTGTTAGGCGTTTAATATGGGGTGTTGAGTCCACTTCGTTGAGCAAGGAGTAGCTCTTTTCTATTACATATTTGGCTTATGGAACGGTATCTGTGCTAATTTCAATCTCTGGTTTTATGCAGCACCCCAACTCACCTTTCCCCTTAAGCAAGCATAAGTTGGTTTTCTACATTTGACACCCTGTTCTGTTTTGTAATTCAGTTCCTGTGTAGCCAAGTTTACATTCCGTGTAGTAGTGATATCTTATGATGTTTCTTTTTCTGTGTGACTTATTTCACTTAGAATCATCGTACCTGAATCCACTCATTATGCTGCTACGGGCCTGATGACATAGATTTCATTGCTGAGTGATATTGCATTGTACGTAAGTACCACAACTTCTTTATCCATTTTTCGCTTTCTGTGATATTGAACTTGTACCGTAAACGAGGTTCTTGTAAACAGAGCCGTCCCAAACTTTGGGGTGGCTGTGTCTTTTTGATTTTAATTTCCCTAAGCTATAGGACCATAAGTGGAAGTGCCCTAGGCTCTGTTGCTTTGTTTTTTGGATGTTTCAGGAAACACCATACACTTCTCCAGAGTGGCTGCTGGCAATTTACATCCCGCCCATCAGCATAACAAGGCTCCCAGTTCTCCATGGCCTGTCCTGCCTTTCTGGATTTTACACTTTTTTCAGATGGCCCTTTTGACCGGGTGGCAGTGAGACTTCATTGTAGTGCAGATTTCCTTTGCAAGCTTACTTGGTTGGCTAAAAAGGGCGTATGCGTTTTTTCCTGAATATATTCAGGAAAAAACGCATACGCCCTTTTTGGCCAAGTGCATCATTGTGGACGTTCTGCCTCTTTTCCTATGCTTTACGTGCCATTCCAGTCTACCTCCTGAAATCGGTTTCCTGCAATTCTGCTCCACTTTCAAGTCCTCTTGACAGCCTTACTTCAATATATTTTTGGAAGATAGCTGTCATTTATAACTCTGCAGGTTTGTGAATTACAGTGCCCCTGAGCTCCTTTCTTCAACTCGCTTTCTTGTGAGCTGGCCGCAACACCGCAGGATTGCTTCAGGCCCTAGTTTGGGTCCGGCACGGCATGCTGAGCCTTTGGTTAATTCCTCTTCCTGGTGGGAAATGAGAGTTAAATTTGCCCGTCCAGACACCTCCACCTAGTCTCTCATTGGTTCTCCCTATTCCTGTTCATTTTCCACAGAAATTGCAAACTGGGCCAAACAGGAGGTTTTAGGCACTGACTCTCCAAGTGGGGAGAGTGTTAGTAAAGCGTCTGGAATGTTGCACCCGAGTACCAGGGGATGAAAACTGAGACACATTTGAACACGTTTCCCGATCACACAGTGGATGATACTCTGGGTTCCACAGGCATGTTTTAGCTGAAGGAAGAATCCCTTAAACATGGAGAGTTGAGACCCATGGAATGGGTACCATGCAATATGACTTCAAAGGGTCTGCATTTGCTCACCGAACCTCACCAGTCCTATCACTGCTGCGTTTATGCCACTGTACACACGCTTGATTCTCTTTCGGAGACATATAAATACATAGGTTTTAAGATTCTTACTAGTCATGTATATTCTTAGGCGTTTAATATGGGGTGTTGAGTCCACTTCGTTGAGCAAGGAGTAGCTCTTGTCTATTACATATTTGGCTTATGGAACGGTATCTGTGCTAATTTCAATCTCTGGTTTTATGCAGCACCCCAACTCACCTTTCCCCTTAAGCAAGCATAAGTTGGTTTTCTACATTTGACACCCAGTTCTGTTTTGTAATTCAGTTCTTGTGTAGCCAAGTTTACATTCCGTGTATTAGTGATATCTTATGATGTTTCTTTTTCTGTGTGACTTATTTCACTTAGAATCATCGTACCTGAATCCACTCATTATGCTGCTACGGGCCTGATGACATAGATTTCATTGCTGAGTGATATTGCATTGTACGTTAGTACCACAACTTCTTTATCCATTTTTCGCTTTCTGTGATATTGAACTTGTACCGTAAACGAGGTTTTTGTAAACAGAGGCGTTCCAAACTTTGGGTTGGCTGTGTCTTTTTGATTTTAATTTCCCTAAGCTATAGGACCATAAGTGGAAGTGCCCTAGGCTCTGTTGCTTTGTTTTTTGGATGTTTCAGGAAACACCATACACTTCTCCAGAGTGGGTGCTGGCAATTTACATCGCGCCCATCAGCATAACAAGGCTCCCAGTTCTCCATGGCCTGTCCTGCCTTTCTGGATTTTACACTTTTTTCAGATGGCCCTTTTGACCGGGGGGCAGTGAGACTTCATTGTAGTGCAGATTTCCTTTGCAAGCTTGCTTGGTTGGCCAAAAAGGGCGTTTGCGTTTTTTCCTGAATATATTCAGGAAAAAACGCATACGCCCTTTTTGGCCAAGTGCATCATTGTGGACGTTCTGCCTCTTTTCCTATGCTTTACATGCAATTCCAGTCTACCTCCTGAAATCGGTTTCCTGCAATTCTGCCCGCTTTCAACTCCTCTTGGCAGCCTTACTTCAATATATTTTTGGAAGATAGCTGTCATTTAAAACTCTGCAGGTTTGTGAATTACAGTGCCCCTGAGCTCCTTTCTTCAACTCGCTTTCTTGTGAGCTGGCTGCAACACCGCAGGATTGCTTCAGGCCCTAGTTTGGTTCCGGCACGGCATGCTGAGCCTTTGGTTAATTCCTCTTCCTGGTGGGAAATGAGAGTTAAAAATGCCCGACCAGACACCTCCACCTAGTCTCTCATTGGTTTTCCCTATTCCTGTTCATTTGCCACAGAAATTGCAAACTGGACCAAACAGGAGGTTAAAGGCACTGACTCTCCAAGTGGGGAGAGTGTTAGTAAAGCGTCTGGAATTTTGCACCCGAGTACCAGGGGACGAAAACTGAGACACATTTGAACACGTTTCCCGATCACATGGTGGATCATACTCTGGGTACCACATGCATGTTTTAGCTAAAGGAAGAATCCCTAAAACATGGAGAGTTGAGACCCATGGAATGGATACCATGCAATATGACTTCAAAGGGTCTGCATTTGCTCACCGAACCTCACCAGTCCTATCACTGCTGCGTTTATGCCACTGTACACACGCTTGATTCTCTTTCGGAGACATATAAATCCATAGGTTTTAAGATTCTTACTAGTCAGGTATATTGTTAGGCGTTTAATATGGGGTGTTGAGTCCACTTCGTTGAGCAAGGAGTAGCTCTTTTCTATTACATATTTGGCTTATGGAACGGTATCTGTGCTAATTTCAATCTCTGATTTTATGCAGCACCCCAACTCACCTTTCCCCTTAAGCAAGCATAAGTTGGTTTTCTACATTTGACACCCTGTTCTGTTTTGTAATTCAGTTCTTGTGTAGCCAAGTTTACATTCCGTGTAGTAGTGATATCTTATGATGTTTCTTTTTCTGTGTGACTTATTTCACTTAGAATCATCGTACCTGAATCCACTCATTATGCTGCTACGGGACTGATGACATAGATTTCATTGCTGAGTGATATTGCATTGTACGTAAGTACCACAACTTCTTTATCCATTTTTCGCTTTCTGTGATATTGAACTTGTACCGTAAACGAGGTTCTTGTAAACAGAGCCGTCCCAAACTTTGGGGTGGCTGTGTCTTTTTGATTTTAATTTCCCTAAGCTATAGGACCATAAGTGGAAGTGCCCTAGGCTCTGTTGCTTTGTTTTTTGGATGTTTCAGGAAACACCATACACTTCTCCAGAGTGGCTGCTGGCAATTTACATCCCGCCCATCAGCATAACAAGGCTCCCAGTTCTCCATGGCCTGTCCTGCCTTTCTGGATTTTACACATTTTTCGGATGGCCCTTTTGACCGGGGGGCAGTGAGACTTCATTGTAGTGCAGATTTCCTTTGCAAGCTTGCTTGGTTGGCCAAAAAGTGCATATGCGTTTTTTCCTGAATATATTCAGGAAAAAACGGATACGCCCTTTTTAGCCAAGTGCATCATTGTGGACATTCTGCCTCTTTTCCTATGCTTTACATGCAATTCCAGTCTACCTCCTGAAATCGGTTTCCTGCAATTCTGCTCCACTTTCAAGTCCTCTTGACAGCCTTACTTCAATATATTTTTGGAAGATAGCTGTCATTTATAACTCTGCAGGTTTGTGAATTACAGTGCCCCTGAGCTCCTTTCTTCAACTCGCTTTCTTGTGAGCTGGCCGCAACACCGCAGGATTGCTTCAGGCCCTCGTTTGGTTCCGGCACGGCATGCTGAGCCTTTGGTTAATTCCTCTTCCTGGTGGGAAATGAGAGTTAAATTTGCCCGTCCAGACACCTCCACCTAGTCTCTCATTGGTTCTCCCTATTCCTGTTCATTTTCCACAGAAATTGCAAACTTGGCCAAACAGGAGGTTTTAGGCACTGACTCTCCAAGTGGGGAGAGTGTTAGTAAAGCGTCTGGAATGTTGCACCCGAGTACCAGGGGACGAAAACTGAGACACATTTGAACACGTTTCCCGATCACACAGTGGATGATACTCTGGGTTCCACAGGCATGTTTTAGCTGAAGGAAGAATCCCTTAAACATGGAGAGTTGAGACCCATGGAATGCGTACCATGCAATATGACTTCAAAGGGTCTGCATTTGCTCACCGAACCTCACCAGTCCTATCACTGCTGCGTTTATGCCGCTGTACACACGCTTGATTCTCTTTCGGAGACATATAAATCCATAGGTTTTAAGATTCTTACTAGTCAGGTATATTGTTAGGCGTTTAATATGGGGTGTTGAGTCCACTTCGTTGAGCAAGGAGTAGCTCTTTTCTATTACATATTTGGCTTATGGAACGGTATCTGTGCTAATTTCAATCTCTGGTTTTATGCAGCACCCCAACTCACCTTTCCCCTTAAGCAAGCATAAGTTGGTTTTCTACATTTGACACCCTGTTCTGTTTTGTAATTCAGTTCTTGTGTAGCCAAGTTTACATTCCGTGTAGTAGTGATATCTTATGATGTTTCTTTTTCTGTGTGACTTATTTCACTTAGAATCATCGTACCTGAATCCACTCATTATGCTGCTACGGGCCTGATGACATAGATTTCATTGCTGAGTGATATTGCATTGTACGTAAGTACCACAACTTCTTTATCCATTTTTCGCTTTCTGTGATATTGAACTTGTACCGTAAACGAGGTTCTTGTAAGCAGAGCCGTCCCAAACTTTGGGGTGGCTGTGTCTTTTTGATTTTAATTTCCCTAAGCTATAGGACCATAAGTGGAAGTGCCCTAGGCTCTGTTGCTTTGTTTTTTGGATGTTTCAGGAAACACCATACACTTCTCCAGAGTGGCTGCTGGCAATTTACATCCCGCCCATCAGCATAACAAGGCTCCCAGTTCTCCATGGCCTGTCCTGCCTTTCTGGATTTTACACATTTTTCGGATGGCCCTTTTGACCGGGGGGCAGTGAGACTTCATTGTAGTGCAGATTTCCTTTGCAAGCTTGCTTGGTTGGCCAAAAAGTGCGTATGCGTTTTTTCCTGAATATATTCAGGAAAAAACGCATACGCCCTTTTTGGCCAAGTGCATCATTGTGGACGTTCTGCCTCTTTTCCTATGCTTTACATGCAATTCCAGTCTACCTCCTGAAATCGGTTTCCTGCAATTCTGCTCCACTTTCAAGTCCTCTTGACAGCCTTACTTCAATATATTTTTGGAAGATAGCTGTCATTTATAACTCTGCAGGTTTGTGAATTACAGTGCCCCTGAGCTCCTTTCTTCAACTCGCTTTCTTGTGAGCTGGCCGCAACACTGCAGGATTGCTTCAGGCCCTCGTTTGGTTCCGGCACGGCATGCTGAGCCTTTGGTTAATTCCTCTTCCTGGTGGGAAATGAGAGTTAAATTTGCCCGTCCAGACACCTCCACCTAGTCTCTCATTGGTTCTCCCTATTCCTGTTCATTTTCCACAGAAATTGCAAACTGGGCCAAACTGGAGGTTTTAGGCACTGACTCTCCAAGTGGGGAGAGTGTTAGTAAAGCGTCTGGAATGTTGCACCCGAGTACCAGGGGACGAAAACTGAGACACATTTGAACACGTTTCCCGATCACACAGTGGATGATACTCTGGGTTCCACAGGCATGTTTTAGCTGAAGGAAGAATCCCTTAAACATGGAGAGTTGAGACCCATGGAATGCGTACCATGCAATATGACTTCAAAGGGTCTGCATTTGCTCACCGAACCTCACCAGTCCTATCACTGCTGCGTTTATGCCGCTGTACACACGCTTGATTCTCTTTCGGAGACATATAAATCCATAGGTTTTAAGATTCTTACTAGTCAGGTATATTCTTAGGCGTTTAATATGGGGTGTTGAGTCCACTTTGTTGAGCAAGGAGTAGCTCTTGTCTATTACATATTTGGCTTATGGAACGGTATCTGTGCTCATTTCAATCTCTGGTTTTATGCAGCACCCCAACTCACCTTTCCCCTTAAGCAAGCATAAGTTGGTTTTCTCCATTTCACACCCAGTTCTGTTTTGTAATTCAGTTCTTGTGAAGCCAAGTTTACATTCTGTGTAGTAGTGATATCTTATGATGTTTCTTTTTCTGTGTGACTTATTTCACTTAGAATCATCGTACCTGAATCCACTCATTATGCTGCTACGAGCCTGATGACATAGATTTCATTGATGAGTGATATTGCATTGTACGTAAGTACCACAACTTCTTTATCCATTTTTCGCTTTGTGTGATATTGAACTTGTACCGTAAACGAGGTTCTTGTAAACAGAGCCGTCCCAAACTTTGGGGTGGCTGTGTCTTTTTGATTTTAATTTCCCTAAGCTATAGGACCATAAGTGGAAGTGCCCTAGGCTCTGTTGCTTTGTTTTTTGGATGTTTCAGGAAACACCATACACTTCTCCAGAGTGGCTGCTGGCAATTTACATCCCGCCCATCAGCATAACAAGGCTCCCAGTTCTCCATGGCCTGTCCTGCCTTTCTGGATTTTACACTTTTTTCAGATGGCCCTTTTGACCGGGGGAAAGTGAGACTTCATTGTAGTGCAGATTTCCTTTGCAAGCTTGCTTGGTTGGCCAAAAAGGGCGTATGCGTTTTTTCCTGAATATATTCAGGAAAAAACGCATACGCCCTTTTTGGCCAAGTGCATCATTGTGGACGTTCTGCCTCTTTTCCTATGCTTTACATGCAATTCCAGTCTACCTCCTGAAATCGGATTCCTGCAATTCTTTCTTTTTCTGTGTGACTTATTTCACTTAGAATCATCGTACCTGAATCCACTCATTATGCTGCTACGGGCCTGATGACATAGATTTCATTGCTGAGTGATATTGCATTGTACGTAAGTACCACAACTTCTTTATCCATTTTTCGCTTTCTGTGATATTGAACTTGTACCGTAAACGAGGTTCTTGTAAACAGAGCCGTCCCAAACTTTGCGGTGGCTGTGTCTTTTTGATTTTAATTTCCCTAAGCTATAGGACCATAAGTGGAAGTGCCCTAGGCTCTGTTGCTTTGTTTTTTGGATGTTTCAGGAAACACCATACACTTCTCCAGAGTGGCTGCTGGCAATTTACATCCCGCCCATCAGCATAACAAGGCTCCCAGTTCTCCATGGCCTGTCCTGCCTTTCTGGATTTTACACTTTTTTCGGATGGCCCTTTTGACCGGGGGGCAGTGAGACTTCATTGTAGTGCAGATTTCCTTTGCAAGCTTGCTTGGTTGGCCAAAAAGGGCGTATGCGTTTTTTCCTGAATATATATATTCAGGAAAAAACGCATACGCCCTTTTTGGCCAAGTGCATCATTGTGGACGTTCTGCCTCTTTTCCTATGCTTTACATGCAATTCCAGTCTACCTCCTGAAATCGGTTTCCTGCAATTCTGCCCCGCTTTCAACTCCTCTTGGCAGCCTTACTTCAATATATTTTTGGAAGATAGCTGTCATTTATAACTCTGCAGGTTTGTGAATTACAGTGCCCCTGAGCTCCTTTCTTCAACTCGCTTTCTTGTGAGCTGGCCGCAACACCGCAGGATTGCTTCAGGCCCTAGTTTGGTTCCGGCACGGCATGCTGAGCCTTTGGTTAATTCCTCTTCCTGGTGGGAAATGAGAGTTAAATTTGCCCGTCCAGACACCTCCACCTAGTCTCTCATTGGTTCTCCCTATTCCTGTTCATTTTCCACAGAAATTGCAAACTGGGCCAAACAGGAGGTTTTAGGCACTGACTCTCCAAGTGGGGAGAGTGTTAGTAAAGCGTCTGGAATGTTGCACCCGAGTACCAGGGGACGAAAACTGAGACACATTTGAACACGTTTCCCGATCACACAGTGGATCATACTCTGGGTTCCACAGGCATGTTTTAGCTGAAGGAAGAATCCCTTAAACATGGAGAGTTGAGACCCATGGAATGGGTACCATGCAATATGACTTCAAAGGGTCTGCATTTGCTCACCGAACCTCACCAGTCCTATCACTGCTGCGTTTATGCCGCTGTACACACGCTTGATTCTCTTTCGGAGACATATAAATCCATAGGTTTTAAGATTCTTACTAGTCATGTATATTCTTAGGCGTTTAATATGGGGTGTTGAGTCCACTTTGTTGAGCAAGGAGTAGCTCTTGTCTATTACATATTTGGCTTATGGAACGGTATCTGTGCTCATTTCAATCTCTGGTTTTATGCAGCACCCCAACTCACCTTTCCCCTTAAGCAAGCATAAGTTGGTTTTCTACATTTGACACCCTGTTCTGTTTTGTAATTCAGTTCTTGTGTAGCCAAGTTTACATTCCGTGTATTAGTGATATCTTATGATGTTTCTTTTTCTGTGTGACTTATTTCACTTAGAATCATCGTACCTGAATCCACTCATTATGCTGCTACGGGCCTGATGACATAGATTTCATTGCTGAGTGATATTGCATTGTACGTTAGTACCACAACTTCTTTATCCATTTTTCGCTTTCGGTGATATTGAACTTGTACCGTAAACGAGGTTCTTGTAAACAGAGGCGTTCCAAACTTTGGGTTGGCTGTGTCTTTTTGATTTTAATTTCCCTAAGCTATAGGACCATAAGTGGAAGTGCCCTAGGCTCTGTTGCTTTGTTTTTTGGATGTTTCAGGAAACACCATACACTTCTCCAGAGTGGCTGCTGGCAATTTACATCGCGCCCATCAGCATAACAAGGCTCCCAGTTCTCCATGGCCTGTCCTGCCTTTCTGGATTTTACACATTTTTCAGATGGCCCTTTTGACCGGGGGGCAGTGAGACTTCATTGTAGTGCAGATTTCCTTTGCAAGCTTGCTTGGTTGGCCAAAAAAGGCGTATGCGTTTTTTACTGACGCATACGCCCTTTTTGGCCAAGTGCATCATTGTGGACTTCTGCCTCTTTTCCTATGCTTTACATGCAATTCCAGTCTACCTCCTGAAATCGGTTTCCTGCAATTCTGCCCGCTTTCAACTCCTCTTGGCAGCCTTACTTCAATATATTTTTGGAAGATAGCTGTCATTTATAACTCTGCAGGTTTGTGAATTACAGTGCCCCTGACCTCCTTTCTTCAAGTCGCTTTCTTGTGAGCTGGCCGCAACACCGCAGGATTGCTTCAGGCCCTAGTTTGGTTCCGGCACGGCATGCTGATCCTTTGGTTAATTCCTCTTCCTGGTTGGAAATGAGAGTTAAATTTGCCCGTCCAGACACCTCCACCTAGTCTCTCATTGGTTCTCCCTATTCCTGTTCATTTTCCACAGAAATTGCAAACTGGGCCAAACAGGAGGTTAAAGGCACAGACTCTCCAAGTGGGGAGAGTGTTAGTAAAGCATCTGGAATGTTGCACCCGAGTACCTGGGGACGAAAACTGAGACACATTTGAACACGTTTCCCAATCACACGGTGGATCATACTCTGGGTTCCACATGCATGTTTTAGCTGAAGGAAGAATCCCTTAAACCTGGAGAGTTGAGACCCATGGAATGGGTACCATGCAATATGACTTCAAAGGGTCTGCATTTGCTCACCGAACCTCACCAATCCTATCACTGCTGCGTTTATGTCGCTGTACAAACGCTTGATTCTCTTTCGGACACATATGAATCCATAGGTTTTAAGTTTCTTACTAGTCAGGTATATTCTTAGGCGTTTAATATAGTGTGTTGAGTCCAGTTCGTTGAGCAAGGAGTAGCTCTTCTCTATTACATATTTGGCTTAGGGATCGGTATCTGTGCTAATTTCAATCTCTGGTTTTATGCAGCACCCCAACTCACCTTTCCCCTTAAGCAAGCATAAGTTGGTTTTCTATATTTGAGACCCTGTTTTGCTTTGTAATTCTGTTCCTGTGTAGCCAAGTTTACATTCCATGTATTAGTGATACCTTATGATGTTTCTTTTTCTGTGTGACTTATTTCACTTAGAATCATCATACCTGAATCCACTCATTATGCTGCTACGGGCCTGATGACATAGATTTCATTGCTGAGTGATATTGCATTGTACGTAAGTACCACAACTTCTTTATCCATTTTTCGCTTTCTGTGATATTGAACTTGTACCGTAAACGAGGTTCTTGTAAACAGAGCCGTCCCAAACTTTGCGGTGGCTGTGTCTTTTTGATTTTAATTTCCCTAAGCTATAGGACCATAAGTGGAAGTGCCCTAGGCTCTGTTGCTTTGTTTTTTGGATGTTTCAGGAAACACCATACACTTCTCCAGAGTGGCTGCTGGCAATTTACATCCCGCCCATCAGCATAACAAGGCTCCCAGTTCTCCATGTCCTGTCATGCCTTTCTGGATTTTACACTTTTTTCAGATGACCCTTTTGACCGGGGGGCAGTGAGACTTCATTGTAGTGCAGATTTCCTTTGCAAGCTTGCTTGGTTGGCCAAAAAGGGCGTATGCGTGTTTTCCTGAATATATTCAGGAAAAAACGCATACGCCCTTTTTGGCCAAGTGCATCATTGTGGACGTTCTGCCTCTTTTCCTATGCTTTACATGCAATTCCAGTCTACCTCCTGAAATCGGTTTCCTGCAATTCTGCCCGCTTTCAACTCCTCTTGGCAGTCTTAATTCAATATATTTTTGGAAGATAGCTGTCATTTATAACTCTGCAGGTTTGTGAATTACAGTGCCCCTGAGCTCCTTTCTTCAACTCGCTTTCTTGTGAGCTGGCCGCAACACCGCAGGATTGCTTCAGGCCCTAGTTTGGTTCCGGCACAGCATGCTGAGCCTTTGGTTAATTCCTCTTCCTGGTGGGAAATGAGAGTTAAATTTGCCCGTCCGGACACCTCCACCTAGTCTCTCATTGGTTCTCCCTATTCCTGTTCATTTTCCACAGAAATTGCAAACTGGGCCAAACAGGAGGTTAAAGGCACTGACTCTCCAAGTGGGGAGAGTGTTAGTAAAGCGTCTGGAATGTTGCACCCGAGTACCAGGGGACGAAAACTGAGACACATTTGAACACGTTTTCCGATCACATGGTGGATCATACTCTGGGTTGCACATGCATGTTTTAGCTGAAGGAAGAATCCCTTAAACATGGAGAGTTGAGACCCATGGAATGGGTACCATACAATATGACTTCAAAGGGTCTGCATTTGCTCACCGAACCTCACCAATCCTATCACTGCTGCGTTTATGCTGCTGTACACACGCTTGATTCTCTTTCGGAGACATATAAATCCATAGGTTTTAAGATTCTTACTAGTCAGGTATATTCTTAGGCGTTTAATATGGTGTGTTGAGTCTACTTCGTTGAGCAAGGAGTAGCTCTTGTCTATTACATATTTGGCTTATGGAACGCTATCTGTGCTAATTTCAATCTCTTGTTTTATGCAGCACCCCAACTCACCTTTCCCCTTAAGCAAGCATAAGTTGGTTTTCTACATTTGACACCCTGTTCTGTTTTGTAATTCAGTTCCTGTGTAGCCAAGTTTACATTCCGTGTATTAGTGATATCTTATGATGTTTCTTTTTCTGTGTGACTTATTTCACTTAGAATCATCATACCTGAATCCACTCATTATGCTGCTATGGGCCTGATGACATAGATTTCATTGCTGCGTGATATTGCATTGTACGTAAGTACCACAACTTCTTTATCCATTTTTCGCTTTCTGTGATATTGAACTTGTACCGTAAACGAGGTTCTTGTAAACAGAGCCGTCCCAAACTTTGGGGTGGCTGTGTCTTTTTGATTTTAATTTCCCTAAGCTATAGGACCATAAGTGGAAGTGCCCTAGGCTCTGTTGCTTTGTTTTTTGGATGTTTCAGGAAACACCATACACTTCTCCAGAGTGGCTGCTGGCAATTTACATCCCGCCCATTAGCATAACAAGGCTCCCAGTTCTCCATGGCCTGTCCTGCCTTTCTGGATTTTACACTTTTTTCAGATGGCCCTTTTGACCAGGGGGCAGTGAGACTTCATTGTAGTGCAGATTTCCTTTGCAAGCTTGCTTGGTTGGCCAAAAAGGGCATATGCGTTTTTTCCTGAATATATTCAGTAAAAAACGCATACGCCCTTTTTGGCCAAGTGCATCATTGTGGACGTTCTGCCTCTTTTCCTATGCTTTACATGCAATTCCAGTCTACCTCCTGAAATGGGTTTCCTGCAATTCTGCCCCGCTTTCAACTCCTCTTGGCAGCCTTACTTCAATATATTTTTGGAAGATAGCTGTCATTTATAACTTTGCAGGTTTGTGAATTACAGTGCCCCTGAGCTCCTTTCTTCAACTCGCTTTCTTGTGAGCTGGCCGCAACACCGCAGGATTGCTTCAGGCCCTAGTTTGGTTCCGGCACGGCATGCTGAGCCTTTGGTTAATTCCTCATCCTGGTGCGAAATGACAGTTAAATTTGCCCGTCCAGACACCTCCACCTAGTCTCTCATTGGTTCTCCCTATTCCTGTTCATTTTCCACAGAAATTGCAAACTGGGCCAAACTGGAGGTTAAAGGCACTGACTCTCCAAGTGGGGAGAGTGTTAGTAAAGCGTCTGGAATGTTGCACCCGAGTACCTGGGGACGAAAACTGAGACACATTTGAACACGTTTCCCGATCACACGGTGGATCATACTCTGGGTTCCACATGCATGTTTTAGCTGAAGGAAGAATCCCTTAAACATGGAGAGTTGAGACCCATGGAATGGATACCATGCAATATGACTTCAAAGGGTGTGCATTTGCTCACCGAACCTCACCAGTCCTATCACTGCTGCGTTTATGCCGCTGTACACACACTTGATTCTCTTTCGGAGACATATAAATCCATAGGTTTTAAGATTCTTACTAGTCAGGTATATTGTTAGGCGTTTAATATGGGGTGTTGAGTCCACTTCGTTGAGCAAGGAGTAGCTCTTTTCTATTACATATTTGGCTTATGGAACGGTATCTGTGCTAATTTCAATCTCTGGTTTTATGCAGCACCCCAACTCACCTTTCCCCTTAAGCAAGCATAAGTTGGTTTTCTACATTTGACACCCTGTTCTGTTTTGTAATTCAGTTCCTGTGTAGCCAAGTTTACATTCCGTGTAGTAGTGATATCTTATGATGTTTCTTTTTCTGTGTGACTTATTTCACTTAGAATCATCGTAACTGAATCCACTCATTATGCTGCTACGGGCCTGATGACATAGATTTCATTGCTGAGTGATATTGCATTGTACGTAAGTACCACAACTTCTTTATCCATTTTTCGCTTTCTGTGATATTGAACTTGTACCGTAAACGAGGTTCTTGTAAACAGAGCCGTCCGAAACTTTGGGGTGGCTGTGTCTTTTTGATTTTAATTTCCCTAAGCTATAGGACCATAAGTGGAAGTGCCCTAGGCTCTGTTGCTTTGTTTTTTGGATGTTTCAGGAAACACCATACACTTCTCCAGAGTGGCTGCTGGCAATTTACATCCCGCCCATCAGCATAACAAGGCTCCCAGTTCTCCATGGCCTGTCCTGCCTTTCTGGATTTTACACTTTTTTCAGATGGCCCTTTTGACCGGGGGGCAGTGAGACTTCATTGTAGTGCAGATTTCCTTTGCAAGCTTACTTGGTTGGCTAAAAAGGGCGTATGCGTTTTTTCCTGAATATATTCAGGAAAAAACGCATACGCCCTTTTTGGCCAAGTGCATCATTGTGGACGTTCTGCCTCTTTTCCTATGCTTTACGTGCCATTCCAGTCTACCTCCTGAAATCGGTTTCCTGCAATTCTGCTCCACTTTCAAGTCCTCTTGACAGCCTTACTTCAATATATTTTTGGAAGATAGCTATCATTTATAACTCTGCAGGTTTGTGAATTACAGTGCCCCTGAGCTCCTTTCTTCAACTCGCTTTCTTGTGAGCTGGCCGCAACACCGCAGGATTGCTTCAGGCCCTAGTTTGGTTCCGGCACGGCATGCTGAGCCTTTGGTTAATTCCTCTTCCTGGTGGGAAATGAGAGTTAAATTTGCCCGTCCAGACACCTCCACCTAGTCTCTCATTGTTTCTCCCTATTCCTGTTCATTTTCCACAGAAATTGCAAACTGGGCCAAACAGGAGGTTTTAGGCACTGACTCTCCAAGTGGGGAGAGTGTTAGTAAAGCGTCTGGAATGTTGCACCCGAGTACCAGGGGACGAAAACTGAGACATATTTGAACACGTTTCCCGATCACACAGTGGATGATACTCTGGGTTCCACAGGCATGTTTTAGCTGAAGGAAGAATCCCTTAAACATGGAGAGTTGAGACCCATGGAATGGGTACCATGCAATATGACTTCAAAGGGTCTGCATTTGCTCACCGAACCTCACCAGTCCTATCACTGCTGCGTTTATGCCACTGTACACACGCTTGATTCTCTTTCGGAGACATATAAAACCATAGGTTTTAAGATTCTTACTAGTCAGGTATATTGTTAGGCGTTTAACATGGGGTGTTGAGTCCACTTCGTTGAGCAAGGAGTAGCTCTTGTCTATTACATATTTGGCTTATGGAACGGTATCTGTGCTCATTTCAATCTCTGGTTTTATGTAGCACCCCAACTCACCTTTCCCCTTAAGCAAGCATAAGTTGGTTTTCTCCATTTGACACCCTGTTCTGTTTTGTAATTCAGTTCTTGTGAAGCCAAGTTTACATTCCGTGTAGTAGTGATATCTTATGATGTTTCTTTTTCTGTGTGACTTATTTCACTTAGAATCATCGTACCTGAATCACTCATTATGCTGCTACGGGCCTGATGACATAGATTTCATTGCTGAGTGATATTGCATTGTACGTAAGTACCACAACTTCTTTATCCATTTTTCGCTTTCTGTGATATTGAACTTGTACCGTAAACGAGGTTCTTGTAAACAGAGCCGTCCCAAACTTTGGGGTGGCTGTGTCTTTTTGATTTTAATTTCCCTAAGCTATAGGACCATAAGTGGAAGTGCCCTAGGCTCTGTTGCTTTGTTTTTTGGATGTTTCAGGAAACACCATACACTTCTCCAGAGTGGCTGCTGGCAATTTACATCCCGCCCATCAGCATAACAAGGCTCCCAGTTCTCCATGGCCTGTCCTGCCTTTCTGGATTTTACACTTTTTTCAGATGGCCCTTTTGACCGGGGGGGCAGTGAGACTTCATTGTAGTGCAGATTTCCTTTGCAAGCTTGCTTGGTTGGCCAAAAAGGGCGTATGCGTTTTTTCCTGAATATATTCAGGAAAAAACGCATACGCCCTTTTTGGCCAAGTGCATCATTGTGGACGTTCTGCCTCTTTTCCTATGCTTTACATGCAATTCCAGTCTACCTCCTGAAATCGGTTTCCTGCAATTCTGCCCGCTTTCAACTCCTCTTGGCAGCCTTACTTCAATATATTTTTGGAAGATAGCTGTCATTTAAAACTCTGCAGCTTTGTGAATTACAGTGCCCCTGAGCTCCTTTCTTCAACTCGTTTCTTGTGAGCTGGCCGCAACACCGCAGGATTGCTTCAGGCCCTAGTTTGGTTCCGGCACGGCATGCTGAGCCTTTGGTTAATTCCTCTTCCTGGTGGGAAATGAGAGTTAAATTTGCCCGTCCGGACACCTCCAGCTAGTCTCTCATTGGTTCTCCCTATTCCTGTTCATTTTCCACAGAAATTGCAAACTGGGCCAAACAGGAGGTTAAAGGCACTGACTCTCCAAGTGGGGAGAGTGTTAGTAAAGCGTCTGGAATGTTGCACCCGAGTACCAGGGGACGAAAACTGAGACACATTTGAACACGTTTCCCGATCACACGGTGGATCATACTCTGGGTTCCACATGCATGTTTTAGCTGAAGGAAGAATCCCTTAAACATGGAGAGTTGAGACCCATGGAATGGGTACCATGCAATATGACTTCAAAGGGTCTGCATTTGCTCACCGAACCTCACCAGTCCTATCACTGCTGCGTTTATGCCGCTGTACTCACGCTTCTTTCTCTTTCGGAGACATATAAATCCATAGGTTTTAAGATTCTTACTAGTCAGGTATATTGTTAGGCGTTTAATATGGGGTGTTGAGTCCACTTCGTTGAGCAAGGAGTAGCTCTTTTCTATTACATATTTGGCTTATGGAACGGTATCTGTGCTAATTTCAATCTCTGGTTTTATGCAGCACCCCAACTCACCTTTCCCCTTAAGCAAGCATAAGTTGGTTTTCTACATTTGACACCCTGTTCTGTTTTGTAATTCAGTTCCTGTGTAGCCAAGTTTACATTCCGTGTAGTAGTGATATCTTATGATGTTTCTTTTTCTGTGTGACTTATTTCACTTAGAATCGTCGTACCTGAATCCACTCATTATGCTGCTACGGGCCTGATGACATAGATTTCATTGCTGAGTGATATTGCATTGTACGTAAGTACCACAACTTCTTTATCCATTTTTCGCTTTCTGTGATATTGAACTTGTACCGTAAACGAGGTTCTTGTAAACAGAGCCGTCCGAAACTTTGGGGTGGCTGTGTCTTTTTGATTTTAATTTCCCTAAGCTATAGGACCATAAGTGGAAGTGCCCTAGGCTCTGTTGCTTTGTTTTTTGGATGTTTCAGGAAACACCATACACTTCTCCAGAGTGGCTGCTGGCAATTTACATCCCACCCATCAGCATAAGAAGGCTCCTAGTTCTCCTTGGCCTGTCCTGCCTTTCTGGATTTTACACTTTTTTCGGATGGCCCTTTTGACCGGGGGGCAGTGAGACTTCATTGTAGTGCAGATTTCCTTTGCAAGCTTGCTTGGTTGGCCAAAAAGGGCGTATGCGTTTTTTCCTGAATATATTCAGGAAAAAACGCATACGCCCTTTTTGGCCAAGTGCATCATTGTGGACGTTCTGCCTCTTTTCCTATGCTTTACGTGCAATTCCAGTCTACCTCCTGAAATCGGTTTCCTGCAATTCTGCCCCGCTTTCAACTCCTCTTGGCAGCCTTACTTCAATATATTTTTGGAAGATAGCTGTCATTTATAACTCTGCAGGTTTGTGAATTACAGTGCCCCTGAGCTCCTTTCTTCAACTCGCTTTCTTGTGAGCTGGCCGCAACACCGCAGGATTGCTTCTGGCCCTAGTGTGGTTCCGGCATGGCACGCTGAGCCTTTGGTTAATTCCTCTTCCTGGTGGGAAATGAGAGTTAAATTTGCCCGTCCGGACACCTCCACCTAGTCTCTCATTGGTTTTCCCTATTCCTGTTCATTTTCCACAGAAATTGCAAACTGGGCCAAACAGGAGGTTAAAGGCACTGACTCTCCAAGTGGGGAGAGTGTTAGTAAAGCGTCTGGAATTTTGCACCCGAGTACCAGGGGACGAAAACTGAGACACATTTGAACACGTTTCCCGATCACACGGTGGATCATACTCTGGGTACCACATGCATGTTTTAGCTAAAGGAAGAATCCCTAAAACATGGAGAGTTGAGACCCATGGAATGGATACCATGCAATATGACTTCAAAGGGTCTGCATTTGCTCACCGAACCTCACCAGTCCTATCACTGCTGCGTTTATGCCGCTGTACACACGCTTGATTCTCTTTCGGAGACATATAAATCCATAGGTTTTAAGATTCTTACTAGTCAGGTATATTGTTAGGCGTTTAATATGGGGTGTTGAGTCCACTTCGTTGAGCAAGGAGTAGCTCTTTTCTATTACATATTTGGCTTATGGAACGGTATCTGTGCTAATTTCAATCTCTGATTTTATGCAGCACCCCAACTCACCTTTCCCCTTAAGCAAGCATAAGTTGGTTTTCTACATTTGACACCCTGTTCTGTTTTGTAATTCAGTTCCTGTGTAGCCAAGATTACATTCCGTGTAGTAGTGATATCTTATGATGTTTCTTTTTCTGTGTGACTTATTTCACTTAGAATCATCGTAACTGAATCCACTCATTATGCTGCTATGGGCCTGATGACATAGATTTCATTGCTGAGTGATATTGCATTGTACGTAAGTACCACAACTTCTTTATCCATTTTTCGCTTTCTGTGATATTGAACTTGTACCGTAAACGAGGTTCTTGTAAACAGAGCCGTCCCAAACTTTGGGGTGGCTGTGTCTTTTTGATTTTAATTTCCCTAAGCTATAGGACCATAAGTGGAAGTGCCCTAGGCTCTGTTGCTTTGTTTTTTGGATGTTTCAGGAAACACCATACACTTCTCCCGAGTGGCTGCTGGCAATTTACATCCCACCCATCAGCATAACAAGGCTCCCAGTTCTCCATGGCCTGTCCTGCCTTTCTGGATTTTACACTTTTTTCAGATGGCCCTTTTGACCGGGGGGCAGTGAGACTTCATTGTAGTGCAGATTTCCTTTGCAAGCTTACTTGGTTGGCTAAAAAGGGCGTATGCGTTTTTTCCTGAATATATTCAGGAAAAAACGCATACGCCCTTTTTGGCCAAGTGCATCATTGTGGCCGTTCTGCCTCTTTTCCTATGCTTTACGTGCAATTCCAGTCTACCTCCTGAAATCGGTTTCCTGCAATTCTGCCCCGCTTTCAACTCCTCTTGGCACCCTTACTTTAATATATTTTTGGAAGATAGCTGTCATTTATAACTCTGCAGGTTTGTGAATTACAGTGCCCCTGAGCTCCTTTCTTCAACTCGCTTTCTTGTGAGCTGGCCGCAACACCGCAGGATTGCTTCTGGCCCTAGTGTGGTTCCGGCATGGCACCCTGAGCCTTTGGTTAATTCCTCTTCCTGGTGGGAAATGAGAGTTAAATTTGCCCGTCCGGACGCCTCCACCTAGTCTCTCATTGGTTCTCCCTATTCCTGTTCATTTTCCACAGAAATTGCAAACTGGGCCAAACAGGAGGTTAAAGGCACTGACTCTCCAAGTGGGGAGAGTGTTAGTAAAGCGTCTGGAATGTTGCACCCGAGTACCAGGGGACGAAAACTGAGACACATTTGAACACGTTTCCCGATCACACGGTGGATCATACTCTGGGTTCCACATGCATGTTTTAGCTGAAGGAAGAATCCCTTAAACATGGAGAGTTGAGACCCATGGAATGGATACCATGCAATATGACTTCAAAGGGTGTGCATTTGCTCACCGAACCTCACCAGTCCTATCACTGCTGCGTTTATGCCGCTGTACACACGCTTGATTCTCTTTCGGAGACATATAAATCCATAGGTTTTAAGATTCTTACTAGTCACGTATATTGTTAGGCGTTTAATATGGGGTGTTGAGTCCACTTCGTTGAGCAAGGAGTAGCTCTTTTCTATTACATATTTGGCTTATGGAACGGTATCTGTGCTAATTTCAATCTCTGGTTTTATGCAGCACCCCAACTCACCTTTCCCCTTAAGCAAGCATAAGTTGGTTTTCTACATTTGACACCCTGTTCTGTTTTGTAATTCAGTTCCTGTGTAGCCAAGTTTACATTCCGTGTAGTAGTGATATCTTATGATGTTTCTTTTTCTGTGTGACTTATTTCACTTAGAATCATCGTACCTGAATCCACTCATTATGCTGCTACGGGCCTGATGACATAGATTTCATTGCTGAGTGATATTGCATTGTACGTAAGTACCACAACTTCTTTATCCATTTTTCGCTTTCTGTGATATTGAACTTGTACCGTAAACGAGGTTCTTGTAAACAGAGCCGTCCCAAACTTTGGGGTGGCTGTGTCTTTTTGATTTTAATTTCCCTAAGCTATAGGACCATAAGTGGAAGTGCCCTAGGCTCTGTTGCTTTGTTTTTTGGATGTTTCAGGAAACACCATACACTTCTCCAGAGTGGCTGCTGGCAATTTACATCCCGCCCATCAGCATAACAAGGCTCCCAGTTCTCCATGGCCTGTCCTGCCTTTCTGGATTTTACACTTTTTTCAGATGGCCCTTTTGACCGGGGGGCAGTGAGACTTCATTGTAGTGCAGATTTCCTTTGCAAGCTTACTTGGTTGGCTAAAAAGGGCGTATGCGTTTTTTCCTGAATATATTCAGGAAAAAACGCATACGCCCTTTTTGGCCAAGTGCATCATTGTGGACGTTCTGCCTCTTTTCCTATGCTTTACGTGCCATTCCAGTCTACCTCCTGAAATCGGTTTCCTGCAATTCTGCTCCACTTTCAAGTCCTCTTGACAGCCTTACTTCAATATATTTTTGGAAGATAGCTGTCATTTATAACTCTGCAGGTTTGTGAATTACAGTGCCCCTGAGCTCCTTTCTTCAACTCGCTTTCTTGTGAGCTGGCCACAACACCGCAGGATTGCTTCAGGCCCTAGTTTGGTTCCGGCACGGCATGCTGAGCCTTTGGTTAATTCCTCTTCCTGGTGGGAAATGAGAGTTAAATTTGCCCGTCCAGACACCTCCACCTAGTCTCTCATTGGTTCTCCCTATTCCTGTTCATTTTCCACAGAAATTGCAAACTGGGCCAAACAGGAGGTTTTAGGCACTGACTCTCCAAGTGGGGAGAGTGTTAGTAAAGCGTCTGGAATGTTGCACCCGAGTACCAGGGGACGAAAACTGAGACACATTTGAACACGTTTCCCGATCACACAGTGGATGATACTCTGGGTTCCACAGGCATGTTTTAGCTGAAGGAAGAATCCCTTAAACATGGAGAGTTGAGACCCATGGAATGGGTACCATGCAATATGACTTCAAAGGGTCTGCATTTGCTCACCGAACCTCAACAGTCCTATCACTGCTGCGTTTATGCCGCTGTACACACGCTTGATTCTCTTTCGGAGACATATAAAACCATAGGTTTTAAGATTCTTACTAGTCAGGTATATTGTTAGGCGTTTAACATGGGGTGTTGAGTCCACTTCGTTGAGCAAGGAGTAGCTCTTGTCTATTACATATTTGGCTTATGGAACGGTATCTGTGCTCATTTCAATCTCTGGTTTTATGCAGCACCCCAACTCACCTTTCCCCTTAAGCAAGCATAAGTTGGTTTTCTACATTTGACACCCTGTTCTGTTTTGTAATTCAGTTCTTGTGAAGCCAAGTTTACATTCCGTGTAGTAGTGATATCTTATGATGTTTCTTTTTCTGTGTGACTTATTTCACTTAGAATCATCGTACCTGAATCACTCATTATGCTGCTACGGGCCTGATGACATAGATTTCATTGCTGAGTGATATTGCATTGTACGTAAGTACCACAACTTCTTTATCCATTTTTCGCTTTCTGTGATATTGAACTTGTACCGTAAACGAGGTTCTTGTAAACAGAGCCGTCCGAAACTTTGGGGTGGCTGTGTCTTTTTGATTTTAATTTCCCTAAGCTATAGGACCATAAGTGGAAGTGCCCTAGGCTCTGTTGCTTTGTTTTTTGGATGTTTCAGGAAACACCATACACTTCTCCAGAGTGGCTGCTGGCAATTTACATCCCACCCATCAGCATAAGAAGGCTCCTAGTTCTCCTTGGCCTGTCCTGCCTTTCTGGATTTTACACTTTTTTCGGATGGCCCTTTTGACCGGGGGGAAGTGAGACTTCATTGTAGTGCAGATTTCCTTTGCCAGCTTGCTTGGTTGGCCAAAAAGGGCGTATGCGTTTTTTCCTGAATATATTCAGGAAAAAACGCATATGCCCTTTTTGGCCAAGTGCATCATTGTGGACGTTCTGCCTCTTTTCCTATGCTTTACATGCAATTCCAGTCTACCTCCTGAAATCGGTTTCCTGCAATTCTGCTCCACTTTCAAGTCCTCTTGACAGCCTTACTTCAATATATTTTTGGAAGATACCTGTCATTTATAACTCTGCAGGTTTGTGAATTACAGTGCCCCTGAGCTCCTTTCTTCAACTCGCTTTCTTGTGAGCTGGCCGCAACACCGCAGGATTGCTTCAGGCCCTAGTTTGGTTCCGGCACGGCATGCTGAGCCTTTGGTTAATTACTCTTCCTGGTGGGAAATGAGAGTTAAATTTGCCCGTCCAGACACCTCCACCTAGTCTCTCATTGGTTCTCCCTATTCCTGTTCATTTTCCACAGAAATTGCAAACTGGGCCAAACAGGAGGTTTTAGGCACTGACTCTCCAAGTGGGGAGAGTGTTAGTAAAGCGTCTGGAATGTTGCACCCGAGTACCAGGGGACGAAAACTGAGACACATTTGAACACGTTTCCCGATCACACAGTGGATGATACTCTGGGTTCCACAGGCATGTTTTAGCTGAAGGAAGAATCCCTTAAACAGGGAGAGTTGAGACCCATGGAATGGGTACCATGCAATATGACTTCAAAGGGTGTGCATTTGCTCACCGAACCTCACCAGTCCTATCACTGCTGCGTTTATGCCGCTGTACACACGCTTGATTCTCTTTCGGAGACATATAAATACATAGGTTTTAAGATTCTTACTAGTCATGTATATTGTTAGGCGTTTAATATGGGGTGTTGAGTCCACTTCGTTGAGCAAGGAGTAGCTCTTTTCTATTACATATTTGGCTTATGGAACGGTATCTGTGCTCATTTCAATCTCTGGTTTTATGTAGCACCCCAACTCACCTTTCCCCTTAAGCAAGCATAAGTTGGTTTTCTACATTTGACACCCTGTTCTGTTTTGTAATTCAGTTCTTGTGAAGCCAAGTTTACATTCCGTGTATTAGTGATATCTTATGATGTTTCTTTTTCTGTGTGACTTATTTCACTTAGAATCATCGTACCTGAATCACTCATTATGCTGCTACGGGCCTGATGACATAGATTTCATTGCTGAGTGATATTGCATTGTACGTAAGTACCACAACTTCTTTATCCATTTTTCACTTTCTGTGATATTGAACTTGTACCGTAAACGAGGTTCTTGTAAACAGAGCCGTCCCAAACTTTGGGGTGGCTGTGTCTTTTTGATTTTAATTTCCCTAAGCTATAGGACCATAAGTGGAAGTGCCCTAGGCTCTGTTGCTTTGTTTTTTGGATGTTTCAGGAAACACCATACATTTCTCCAGAGTGGCTGCTGGCAATTTACATCCCGCCCATCAGCATAACAAGGCTCCCAGTTCTCCATGGCCTGTCCTGCCTTTCTGGATTTTACACTTTTTTCAGATGGCCCTTTTGACCGGGGGGGCAGTGAGACTTCATTGTAGTGCAGATTTCCTTTGCAAGCTTGCTTGGTTGGCCAAAAAGGGCGTATGCGTTTTTTCCTGAATATATTCAGGAAAAAACGCATACGCCCTTTTTGGCCAAGTGCATCATTGTGGACGTTCTGCCTCTTTTCCTATGCTTTACATGCAATTCCAGTCTACCTCCTGAAATCGGTTTCCTGCAATTCTGCCCGCTTTCAACTCCTCTTGGCAGCCTTACTTCAATATATTTTTGGAAGATAGCTGTCATTTAAAACTCTGCAGCTTTGTGAATTACAGTGCCCCTGAGCTCCTTTCTTCAACTCGTTTCTTGTGAGCTGGCCGCAACACCGCAGGATTGCTTCAGGCCCTAGTTTGGTTCCGGCACGGCATGCTGAGCCTTTGGTTAATTCCTCTTCCTGGTGGGAAATGAGAGTTAAATTTGCCCGTCCGGACACCTCCAGCTAGTCTCTCATTGGTTCTCCCTATTCCTGTTCATTTTCCACAGAAATTGCAAACTGGGCCAAACAGGAGGTTAAAGGCACTGACTCTCCAAGTGGGGAGAGTGTTAGTAAAGCGTCTGGAATGTTGCACCCGAGTACCAGGGGACGAAAACTGAGACACATTTGAACACGTTTCCCGATCACACGGTGGATCATACTCTGGGTTCCACATGCATGTTTTAGCTGAAGGAAGAATCCCTTAAACATGGAGAGTTGAGACCCATGGAATGGGTACCATGCAATATGACTTCAAAGGGTCTGCATTTGCTCACCGAACCTCACCAGTCCTATCACTGCTGCGTTTATGCCGCTGTACTCACGCTTCTTTCTCTTTCGGAGACATATAAATCCATAGGTTTTAAGATTCTTACTAGTCAGGTATATTGTTAGGCGTTTAATATGGGGTGTTGAGTCCACTTCGTTGAGCAAGGAGTAGCTCTTTTCTATTACATATTTGGCTTATGGAACGGTATCTGTGCTAATTTCAATCTCTGGTTTTATGCAGCACCCCAACTCACCTTTCCCCTTAAGCAAGCATAAGTTGGTTTTCTACATTTGACACCCTGTTCTGTTTTGTAATTCAGTTCCTGTGTAGCCAAGTTTACATTCCGTGTAGTAGTGATATCTTATGATGTTTCTTTTTCTGTGTGACTTATTTCACTTAGAATCATCGTACCTGAATCCACTCATTATGCTGCTACGGGCCTGATGACATAGATTTCATTGCTGAGTGATATTGCATTGTACGTAAGTACCACAACTTCTTTATCCATTTTTCGCTTTCTGTGATATTGAACTTGTACCGTAAACGAGGTTCTTGTAAACAGAGCCGTCCGAAACTTTGGGGTGGCTGTGTCTTTTTGATTTTAATTTCCCTAAGCTATAGGACCATAAGTGGAAGTGCCCTAGGCTCTGTTGCTTTGTTTTTTGGATGTTTCAGGAAACACCATACACTTCTCCAGAGTGGCTGCTGGCAATTTACATCCCACCCATCAGCATAAGAAGGCTCCTAGTTCTCCTTGGCCTGTCCTGCCTTTCTGGATTTTACACTTTTTTCGGATGGCCCTTTTGACCGGGGGGCAGTGAGACTTCATTGTAGTGCAGATTTCCTTTGCAAGCTTGCTTGGTTGGCCAAAAAGGGCGTATGCGTTTTTTCCTCAGGAAAAAACGCATACGCCCTTTTTGGCCAAGTGCATCATTGTGGACGTTCTGCCTCTTTTCCTATGCTTTACGTGCAATTCCAGTCTACCTCCTGAAATCGGTTTCCTGCAATTCTGCCCCGCTTTCAACTCCTCTTGGCAGCCTTACTTCAATATATTTTTGGAAGATAGCTGTCATTTATAACTCTGCAGGTTTGTGAATTACAGTGCCCCTGAGCTCCTTTCTTCAACTCGCTTTCTTGTGAGCTGGCCGCAACACCGCAGGATTGCTTCTGGCCCTAGTGTGGTTCCGGCATGGCACGCTGAGCCTTTGGTTAATTCCTCTTCCTGGTGGGAAATGAGAGTTAAATTTGCCCGTCCGGACACCTCCACCTAGTCTCTCATTGGTTTTCCCTATTCCTGTTCATTTTCCACAGAAATTGCAAACTGGGCCAAACAGGAGGTTAAAGGCACTGACTCTCCAAGTGGGGAGAGTGTTAGTAAAGCGTCTGGAATTTTGCACCCGAGTACCAGGGGACGAAAACTGAGACACATTTGAACACGTTTCCCGATCACACGGTGGATCATACTCTGGGTACCACATGCATGTTTTAGCTAAAGGAAGAATCCCTAAAACATGGAGAGTTGAGACCCATGGAATGGATACCATGCAATATGACTTCAAAGGGTCTGCATTTGCTCACCGAACCTCACCAGTCCTATCACTGCTGCGTTTATGCCGCTGTACACACGCTTGATTCTCTTTCGGAGACATATAAATCCATAGGTTTTAAGATTCTTACTAGTCAGGTATATTGTTAGGCGTTTAATATGGGGTGTTGAGTCCACTTCGTTGAGCAAGGAGTAGCTCTTTTCTATTACATATTTGGCTTATGGAACGGTATCTGTGCTAATTTCAATCTCTGGTTTTATGCAGCACCCCAACTCACCTTTCCCCTTAAGCAAGCATAAGTTGGTTTTCTACATTTGACACCCTGTTCTGTTTTGTAATTCAGTTCTTGTGAAGCCAAGTTTACATTCCGTGTAGTAGTGATATCTTATGATGTTTCTTTTTCTGTGTGACTTATTTCACTTAGAATCATCGTACCTGAATCACTCATTATGCTGCTACGGGCCTGATGACATAGATTTCATTGCTGAGTGATATTGCATTGTACGTAAGTACCACAACTTCTTTATCCATTTTTCGCTTTCTGTGATATTGAACTTGTACCGTAAACGAGGTTCTTGTAAACAGAGCCGTCCGAAACTTTGGGGTGGCTGTGTCTTTTTGATTTTAATTTCCCTAAGCTATAGGACCATAAGTGGAAGTGCCCTAGGCTCTGTTGCTTTGTTTTTTGGATGTTTCAGGAAACACCATACACTTCTCCAGAGTGGCTGCTGGCAATTTACATCCCACCCATCAGCATAAGAAGGCTCCTAGTTCTCCTTGGCCTGTCCTGCCTTTCTGGATTTTACACTTTTTTCGGATGGCCCTTTTGACCGGGGGGAAGTGAGACTTCATTGTAGTGCAGATTTCCTTTGCCAGCTTGCTTGGTTGGCCAAAAAGGGCGTATGCGTTTTTTCCTGAATATATTCAGGAAAAAACGCATATGCCCTTTTTGGCCAAGTGCATCATTGTGGACGTTCTGCCTCTTTTCCTATGCTTTACGTGCAATTCCAGTCTACCTCCTGAAATCGGTTTCCTGCAATTCTGCCCCGCTTTCAACTCCTCTTGGCAGCCTTACTTCAATATATTTTTGGAAGATACCTGTCATTTATAACTCTGCAGGTTTGTGAATTACAGTGCCCCTGAGCTCCTTTCTTCAACTCGCTTTCTTGTGAGCTGGCCGCAACACCGCAGGATTGCTTCTGGCCCTAGTGTGGTTCCGGCATGGCACGCTGAGCCTTTGGTTAATTCCTCTTCCTGGTGGGAAATGAGAGTTAAATTTGCCCGTCCGGACACCTCCACCTAGTCTCTCATTGGTTTTCCCTATTCCTGTTCATTTTCCACAGAAATTGCAAACTGGGCCAAACAGGAGGTTAAAGGCACTGACTCTCCAAGTGGGGAGAGTGTTAGTAAAGCGTCTGGAATTTTGCACCCGAGTACCAGGGGACGAAAACTGAGACACATTTGAACACGTTTCCCGATCACACGGTGGATCATACTCTGGGTACCACATGCATGTTTTAGCTGAAGGAAGAATCCCTAAAACATGGAGAGTTGAGACCCATGGAATGGATACCATGCAATATGACTTCAAAGGGTGTGCATTTGCTCACCGAACCTCACCAGTCCTATCACTGCTGCGTTTATGCCGCTGTACACACGCTTGATTCTCTTTCGGAGACATATAAATCCATAGGTTTTAAGATTCTTACTAGTCAGGTATATTGTTAGGCGTTTAATATGGGGTGTTGAGTCCACTTCGTTGAGCAAGGAGTAGCTCTTTTCTATTACATATTTGGCTTATGGAACGGTATCTGTGCTAATTTCAATCTCTGATTTTATGCAGCATCCCAACTCACCTTTCCCCTTAAGCAAGCATAAGTTGGTTTTCTACATTTGACACCCTGTTCTGTTTTGTAATTCAGTTCCTGTGTAGCCAAGATTACATTCCGTGTAGTAGTGATATCTTATGATGTTTCTTTTTCTGTGTGACTTATTTCACTTAGAATCATCGTACCTGAATCCACTCATTATGCTGCTACGGGCCTGATGACATAGATTTCATTGCTGAGTGATATTGCATTGTACGTAAGTACCACAACTTCTTTATCCATTTTTCGCTTTCTGTGATATTGAACTTGTACCGTAAACGAGGTTCTTGTAAACAGAGCCGTCCCAAACTTTGGGGTGGCTGTGTCTTTTTGATTTTAATTTCCCTAAGCTATAGGACCATAAGTGGAAGTGCCCTAGGCTCTGTTGCTTTGTTTTTTGGATGTTTCAGGAAACACCATACACTTCTCCGGAGTGGCTGCTGGCAATTTACATCCCGCCCATCAGCATAACAAGGCTCCCAGTTCTCCATGGCCTGTCCTGCCTTTCTGGATTTTACACTTTTTTCAGATGGCCCTTTTGACCGGGGGGCAGTGAGACTTCATTGTAGTGCAGATTTCCTTTGCAAGCTTACTTGGTTGGCTAAAAAGGGCGTATGCGTTTTTTCCTGAATATATTCAGGAAAAAACGCATACGCCCTTTTTGGCCAAGTGCATCATTGTGGACGTTCTGCCTCTTTTCCTATGCTTTACATGCAATTCCAGTGTACCTCCTGAAATCGGTTTCCTGCAATCTGCCCCACTTACAACTCCTCTTGGCAGCCTAATTCAATATATTTTTGGAAGATAGCTGTCATTTATAACTCTGCAGGTTTGTGAATTACAGTGCCCCTGAGCTCCTTTCTTCAACTCGCTTTCTTGTGAGCTGGCCGCAACACCGCAGGATTGCTTCAGGTCCTAGTTTGGTTCCGGCACGGCATGTTGAGCCTTTGGTTAATTCCCCTTCCTGGTGGGAAATGAGAGTTAAATTTGCCCGTCCAGACACCTCCACCTAGTCTCTCATTGGTTCTCCCTATTCCTGTTCATTTTCCGCAGAAATTGCAAACTGGGCCAAACAGGAGGTTAAAGGCACTGACTCTCCAAGTGGGGAGAGTGTTAGTAAAGCGTCTGGAATGTTGCACCCGAGTACCAGGGGACGAAAACTGAGACACATTTGAACACGTTTCCCGATCACACGGTGGATCATACTCTGGGTTCCACATGCATGTTTTAACTGAAGGAAGAATCCCTTAAACATGGAGAGTTGAGACCCATGGAATGGGTACCATGCAATATGACTTCAAAGGGTCTGCATTTGCTCACCGAACCTCACCAGTCCTATCACTGCTGCGTTTATGCCGCTGTACACACGCTTGATTCTCCTTCGGAGACATATAAATCCATAGGTTTTAAGATTCTTACTAGTCAGGTATATTGTTAGGCGTTTAATATGGGGTGTTGAGTTCACTTCGTTGAGCAAGGAGTAGCTCTTTTCTATTACATATTTGGCTTATGGAACGGTATCTGTGCTAATTTCAATCTCTGGTTTTATGCAGCACCCCAACTCACCTTTCCCCTTAAGCAAGCATAAGTTGGTTTTCTACATTTGACACCCTGTTCTGTTTTGTAATTCAGTTCCTGTGTAGCCAAGTTTACATTCCGTGTAGTAGTGATATCTTATGATGTTTCTTTTTCTGTGTGACTTATTTCACTTAGAATCATCGTACCTGAATCCACTCATTATGCTGCTACGGGCCTGATGACATAGATTTCATTGCTGAGTGATATTGCATTGTACGTAAGTACCACAACTTCTTTATCCATTTTTCGCTTTCTGTGATATTGAACTTGTACCGTAAACGAGGTTCTTGTAAACAGAGCCGTCCCAAACTTTGGGGTGGCTGTGTCTTTTTGATTTTAATTTCCCTAAGCTATAGGACCATAAGTGGAAGTGCCCTAGGCTCTGTTGCTTTGTTTTTTGGATGTTTCAGGAAACACCATACACTTCTCCAGAGTGGCTGCTGGCAATTTACATCCCACCCATCAGCATAAGAAGGCTCCTAGTTCTCCTTGGCCTGTCCTGCCTTTCTGGATTTTACACTTTTTTCGGATGGCCCTTTTGACCGGGGGGAAGTGAGACTTCATTGTAGTGCAGATTTCCTTTGCAAGCTTGCTTGGTTGGCCAAAAAGGTCGTATGCGTTTTTTCCTGAATATATTCAGGAAAAAACGCATACGCCCTTTTTGGCCAAGTGCATCATTGTGGACGTTCTGCCTCTTTTCCTATGCTTTACGTGCAATTCCAGTCTACCTCCTGAAATCGGTTTCCTGCAATCTGCCCCGCTTTCAACTCCTCTTGGCAGCCTTACTTCAATATATTTTTGGAAGATAGCTGTCATTTATAACTCTGCAGGTTTGTGAATTACAGTGCCCCTGAGCTCCTTTCTTCAACTCGCTTTCTTGTGAGCTGGCCGCAACACCGCAGGATTGCTTCTGGCCCTAGTGTGGTTCCTGCATGGCACCCTGAGCCTTTGGTTAATTCCTCTTCCTGGTGGGAAATGAGAGTTAAATTTGCCCGTCCGGACGCCTCCACCTAGTCTCTCATTGGTTCTCCCTATTCCTGTTCATTTTCCACAGAAATTGCAAACTGGGCCAAACAGGAGGTTAAAGGCACTGACTCTCCAAGTGGGGAGAGTGTTAGTAAAGCGTCTGGAATGTTGCACCCGAGTACCAGGGGACGAAAACTGAGACACATTTGAACACGTTTCCCGATCACACGGTGGATCATACTCTGGGTTCCACATGCATGTTTTAGCTGAAGGAAGAATCCCTTAAACATGGAGAGTTGAGACCCATGGAATGGATACCATGCAATATGACTTCAAAGGGTGTGCATTTGCTCACCGAACCTCACCAGTCCTATCACTGCTGCGTTTATGCCGCTGTACACACGCTTCATTCTCTTTCGGAGACATATAAATCCATAGGTTTTAAGATTCTTACTAGTCAGGTATATTGTTAGGCGTTTAATATGGGGTGTTGAGTCCACTTCGTTGAGCAAGGAGTAGCTCTTTTCTATTACATATTTGGCTTATGGAACGGTATCTGTGCTAATTTCAATCTCTGGTTTTATGCAGCACCCCAACTCACCTTTCCCCTTAAGCAAGCATAAGTTGGTTTTCTACATTTGACACCCTGTTCTGTTTTGTAATTCAGTTCCTGTGTAGCCAAGTTTACATTCCGTGTAGTAGTGATATCTTATGATGTTTCTTTTTCTGTGTGACTTATTTCACTTAGAATCATCGTACCTGAATCCACTCATTATGCTGCTACGGGCCTGATGACATAGATTTCATTGCTGAGTGATATTGCATTGTACGTAAGTACCACAACTTCTTTATCCATTTTTCGCTTTCTGTGATATTGAACTTGTACCGTAAACGAGGTTCTTGTAAACAGAGCCGTCCCAAACTTTGGGGTGGCTGTGTCTTTTTGATTTTAATTTCCCTAAGCTATAGGACCATAAGTGGAAGTGCCCTAGGCTCTGTTGCTTTGTTTTTTGGATGTTTCAGGAAACACCATACACTTCTCCAGAGTGGCTGCTGGCAATTTACATCCCGCCCATCAGCATAACAAGGCTCCCAGTTCTCCATGGCCTGTCTTGCCTTTCTGGATTTTACACTTTTTTCAGATGGCCCTTTTGACCGGGTGGCAGTGAGACTTCATTGTAGTGCAGATTTCCTTTGCAAGCTTACTTGGTTGGCTAAAAAGGGCGTATGCGTTTTTTCCTGAATATATTCAGGAAAAAACGCATACGCCCTTTTTGGCCAAGTGCATCATTGTGGACGTTCTGCCTCTTTTCCTATGCTTTACGTGCCATTCCAGTCTACCTCCTGAAATCGGTTTCCTGCAATTCTGCTCCACTTTCAAGTCCTCTTGACAGCCTTACTTCAATATATTTTTGGAAGATAGCTGTCATTTATAACTCTGCAGGTTTGTGAATTACAGTGCCCCTGAGCTCCTTTCTTCAACTCGCTTTCTTGTGAGCTGGCCGCAACACCGCAGGATTGCTTCAGGCCCTAGTTTGGGTCCGGCACGGCATGCTGAGCCTTTGGTTAATTCCTCTTCCTGGTGGGAAATGAGAGTTAAATTTGCCCGTCCAGACACCTCCACCTAGTCTCTCATTGGTTCTCCCTATTCCTGTTCATTTTCCACAGAAATTGCAAACTGGGCCAAACAGGAGGTTTTAGGCACTGACTCTCCAAGTGGGGAGAGTGTTAGTAAAGCGTCTGGAATGTTGCACCCGAGTACCAGGGGATGAAAACTGAGACACATTTGAACACGTTTCCCGATCACACAGTGGATGATACTCTGGGTTCCACAGGCATGTTTTAGCTGAAGGAAGAATCCCTTAAACATGGAGAGTTGAGACCCATGGAATGGGTACCATGCAATATGACTTCAAAGGGTCTGCATTTGCTCACCGAACCTCACCAGTCCTATCACTGCTGCGTTTATGCCGCTGTACACACGCTTGATTCTCTTTCGGAGACATATAAATACATAGGTTTTAAGATTCTTACTAGTCATGTATATTCTTAGGCGTTTAATATGGGGTGTTGAGTCCACTTCGTTGAGCAAGGAGTAGCTCTTGTCTATTACATATTTGGCTTATGGAACGGTATCTGTGCTAATTTCAATCTCTGGTTTTATGCAGCACCCCAACTCACCTTTCCCCTTAAGCAAGCATAAGTTGGTTTTCTACATTTGACACCCAGTTCTGTTTTGTAATTCAGTTCTTGTGTAGCCAAGTTTACATTCCGTGTATTAGTGATATCTTATGATGTTTCTTTTTCTGTGTGACTTATTTCACTTAGAATCATCGTACCTGAATCCACTCATTATGCTGCTATGGGCCTGATGACATAGATTTCATTGCTGAGTGATATTGCATTGTACGTTAGTACCACAACTTCTTTATCCATTTTTCGCTTTCTGTGATATTGAACTTGTACCGTAAACGAGGTTCTTGTAAACAGAGGCGTTCCAAACTTTGGGTTGGCTGTGTCTTTTTGATTTTAATTTCCCTAAGCTATAGGACCATAAGTGGAAGTGCCCTAGGCTCTGTTGCTTTGTTTTTTGGATGTTTCAGGAAACACCATACACTTCTCCAGAGTGGGTGCTGGCAATTTACATCGCGCCCATCAGCATAACAAGGCTCCCAGTTCTCCATGGCCTGTCCTGCCTTTCTGGATTTTACACTTTTTTCAGATGGCCCTTTTGACCGGGGGGCAGTGAGACTTCATTGTAGTGCAGATTTCCTTTGCAAGCTTGCTTGGTTGGCCAAAAAGGGCGTTTGCGTTTTTTCCTGAATATATTCAGGAAAAAACGCATACGCCCTTTTTGGCCAAGTGCATCATTGTGGACGTTCTGCCTCTTTTCCTATGCTTTACATGCAATTCCAGTCTACCTCCTGAAATCGGTTTCCTGCAATTCTGCCCGCTTTCAACTCCTCTTGGCAGCCTTACTTCAATATATTTTTGGAAGATAGCTGTCATTTAAAACTCTGCAGGTTTGTGAATTACAGTGCCCCTGAGCTCCTTTCTTCAACTCGCTTTCTTGTGAGCTGGCTGCAACACCGCAGGATTGCTTCAGGCCCTAGTTTGGTTCCGGCACGGCATGCTGAGCCTTTGGTTAATTCCTCTTCCTGGTGGGAAATGAGAGTTAAAAATGCCCGACCAGACACCTCCACCTAGTCTCTCATTGGTTTTCCCTATTCCTGTTCATTTGCCACAGAAATTGCAAACTGGACCAAACAGGAGGTTAAAGGCACTGACTCTCCAAGTGGGGAGAGTGTTAGTAAAGCGTCTGGAATTTTGCACCCGAGTACCAGGGGACGAAAACTGAGACACATTTGAACACGTTTCCCGATCACATGGTGGATCATACTCTGGGTACCACATGCATGTTTTAGCTAAAGGAAGAATCCCTAAAACATGGAGAGTTGAGACCCATGGAATGGATACCATGCAATATGACTTCAAAGGGTCTGCATTTGCTCACCGAACCTCACCAGTCCTATCACTGCTGCGTTTATGCCGCTGTACACACGCTTGATTCTCTTTCGGAGACATATAAATCCATAGGTTTTAAGATTCTTACTAGTCAGGTATATTGTTAGGCGTTTAATATGGGGTGTTGAGTCCACTTCGTTGAGCAAGGAGTAGCTCTTTTCTATTACATATTTGGCTTATGGAACGGTATCTGTGCTAATTTCAATCTCTGATTTTATGCAGCACCCCAACTCACCTTTCCCCTTAAGCAAGCATAAGTTGGTTTTCTACATTTGACACCCTGTTCTGTTTTGTAATTCAGTTCTTGTGTAGCCAAGTTTACATTCCGTGTAGTAGTGATATCTTATGATGTTTCTTTTTCTGTGTGACTTATTTCACTTAGAATCATCGTACCTGAATCCACTCATTATGCTGCTACGGGCCTGATGACATAGATTTCATTGTTGAGTGATATTGCATTGTACGTAAGTACCACAACTTCTTTATCCATTTTTCGCTTTCTGTGATATTGAACTTGTACCGTAAACGAGGTTCTTGTAAACAGAGCCGTCCCAAACTTTGGGGTGGCTGTGTCTTTTTGATTTTAATTTCCCTAAGCTATAGGACCATAAGTGGAAGTGCCCTAGGCTCTGTTGCTTTGTTTTTTGGATGTTTCAGGAAACACCATACACTTCTCCAGAGTGGCTGCTGGCAATTTACATCCCGCCCATCAGCATAACAAGGCTCCCAGTTCTCCATGGCCTGTCCTGCCTTTCTGGATTTTACACATTTTTCGGATGGCCCTTTTGACCGGGGGGCAGTGAGACTTCATTGTAGTGCAGATTTCCTTTGCAAGCTTGCTTGGTTGGCCAAAAAGTGCATATGCGTTTTTTCCTGAATATATTCAGGAAAAAACGCATACGCCCTTTTTAGCCAAGTGCATCATTGTGGACGTTCTGCCTCTTTTCCTATGCTTTACATGCAATTCCAGTCTACCTCCTGAAATCGGTTTCCTGCAATTCTGCTCCACTTTCAAGTCCTCTTGACAGCCTTACTTCAATATATTTTTGGAAGATAGCTGTCATTTATAACTCTGCAGGTTTGTGAATTACAGTGCCCCTGAGCTCCTTTCTTCAACTCGCTTTCTTGTGAGCTGGCCGCAACACCGCAGGATTGCTTCAGGCCCTCGTTTGGTTCCGGCACGGCATGCTGAGCCTTTGGTTAATTCCTCTTCCTGGTGGGAAATGAGAGTTAAATTTGCCCGTCCAGACACCTCCACCTAGTCTCTCATTGGTTCTCCCTATTCCTGTTCATTTTCCACAGAAATTGCAAACTTGGCCAAACAGGAGGTTTTAGGCACTGACTCTCCAAGTGGGGAGAGTGTTAGTAAAGCGTCTGGAATGTTGCACCCGAGTACCAGGGGACGAAAACTGAGACACATTTGAACACGTTTCCCGATCACACAGTGGATGATACTCTGGGTTCCACAGGCATGTTTTAGCTGAAGGAAGAATCCCTTAAACATGGAGAGTTGAGACCCATGGAATGCGTACCATGCAATATGACTTCAAAGGGTCTGCATTTGCTCACCGAACCTCACCAGTCCTATCACTGCTGCGTTTATGCCGCTGTACACACGCTTGATTCTCTTTCGGAGACATATAAATCCATAGGTTTTAAGATTCTTACTAGTCAGGTATATTGTTAGGCGTTTAATATGGGGTGTTGAGTCCACTTCGTTGAGCAAGGAGTAGCTCTTTTCTATTACATATTTGGCTTATGGAACGGTATCTGTGCTAATTTCAATCTCTGGTTTTATGCAGCACCCCAACTCACCTTTCCCCTTAAGCAAGCATAAGTTGGTTTTCTACATTTGACACCCTGTTCTGTTTTGTAATTCAGTTCTTGTGTAGCCAAGTTTACATTCCGTGTAGTAGTGATATCTTATGATGTTTCTTTTTCTGTGTGACTTATTTCACTTAGAATCATCGTACCTGAATCCACTCATTATGCTGCTACGGGCCTGATGACATAGATTTCATTGCTGAGTGATATTGCATTGTACGTAAGTACCACAACTTCTTTATCCATTTTTCGCTTTCTGTGATATTGAACTTGTACCGTAAACGAGGTTCTTGTAAGCAGAGCCGTCCCAAACTTTGGGGTGGCTGTGTCTTTTTGATTTTAATTTCCCTAAGCTATAGGACCATAAGTGGAAGTGCCCTAGGCTCTGTTGCTTTGTTTTTTGGATGTTTCAGGAAACACCATACACTTCTCCAGAGTGGCTGCTGGCAATTTACATCCCGCCCATCAGCATAACAAGGCTCCCAGTTCTCCATGGCCTGTCCTGCCTTTCTGGATTTTACACATTTTTCGGATGGCCCTTTTGACCGGGGGGCAGTGAGACTTCATTGTAGTGCAGATTTCCTTTGCAAGCTTGCTTGGTTGGCCAAAAAGTGCGTATGCGTTTTTTCCTGAATATATTCAGGAAAAAACGCATACGCCCTTTTTGGCCAAGTGCATCATTGTGGACGTTCTGCCTCTTTTCCTATGCTTTACATGCAATTCCAGTCTACCTCCTGAAATCGGTTTCCTGCAATTCTGCTCCACTTTCAAGTCCTCTTGACAGCCTTACTTCAATATATTTTTGGAAGATAGCTGTCATTTATAACTCTGCAGGTTTGTGAATTACAGTGCCCCTGAGCTCCTTTCTTCAACTCGCTTTCTTGTGAGCTGGCCGCAACACTGCAGGATTGCTTCAGGCCCTCGTTTGGTTCCGGCACGGCATGCTGAGCCTTTGGTTAATTCCTCTTCCTGGTGGGAAATGAGAGTTAAATTTGCCCGTCCAGACACCTCCACCTAGTCTCTCATTGGTTCTCCCTATTCCTGTTCATTTTCCACAGAAATTGCAAACTGGGCCAAACTGGAGGTTTTAGGCACTGACTCTCCAAGTGGGGAGAGTGTTAGTAAAGCGTCTGGAATGTTGCACCCGAGTACCAGGGGACGAAAACTGAGACACATTTGAACACGTTTCCCGATCACACAGTGGATGATACTCTGGGTTCCACAGGCATGTTTTAGCTGAAGGAAGAATCCCTTAAACATGGAGAGTTGAGACCCATGGAATGCGTACCATGCAATATGACTTCAAAGGGTCTGCATTTGCTCACCGAACCTCACCAGTCCTATCACTGCTGCGTTTATGCCGCTGTACACACGCTTGATTCTCTTTCGGAGACATATAAATCCATAGGTTTTAAGATTCTTACTAGTCAGGTATATTCTTAGGCGTTTAATATGGGGTGTTGAGTCCACTTTGTTGAGCAAGGAGTAGCTCTTGTCTATTACATATTTGGCTTATGGAACGGTATCTGTGCTCATTTCAATCTCTGGTTTTATGCAGCACCCCAACTCACCTTTCCCCTTAAGCAAGCATAAGTTGGTTTTCTCCATTTGACACCCTGTTCTGTTTTGTAATTCAGTTCTTGTGAAGCCAAGTTTACATTCTGTGTAGTAGTGATATCTTATGATGTTTCTTTTTCTGTGTGACTTATTTCACTTAGAATCATCGTACCTGAATCCACTCATTATGCTGCTACGAGCCTGATGACATAGATTTCATTGATGAGTGATATTGCATTGTACGTAAGTACCACAACTTCTTTATCCATTTTTCGCTTTGTGTGATATTGAACTTGTACCGTAAACGAGGTTCTTGTAAACAGAGCCGTCCCAAACTTTGGGGTGGCTGTGTCTTTTTGATTTTAATTTCCCTAAGCTATAGGACCATAAGTGGAAGTGCCCTAGGCTCTGTTGCTTTGTTTTTTGGATGTTTCAGGAAACACCATACACTTCTCCAGAGTGGCTGCTGGCAATTTACATCCCGCCCATCAGCATAACAAGGCTCCCAGTTCTCCATGGCCTGTCCTGCCTTTCTGGATTTTACACTTTTTTCAGATGGCCCTTTTGACCGGGGGAAAGTGAGACTTCATTGTAGTGCAGATTTCCTTTGCAAGCTTGCTTGGTTGGCCAAAAAGGGCGTATGCGTTTTTTCCTGAATATATTCAGGAAAAAACGCATACGCCCTTTTTGGCCAAGTGCATCATTGTGGACGTTCTGCCTCTTTTCCTATGCTTTACATGCAATTCCAGTCTACCTCCTGAAATCGGATTCCTGCAATTCTGCCCGGCTTTCAACTCCTCTTGGCTACCTTACTTCAATATATTTTTGGAAGACAGCCGTCATTTATAACTCTGCAGGTTTGTTAATTACAGTGACCCTGAGCACCTTTCTTCAACTCGCTTTCTTGTGAGCTGGCCGCAACACCGCAGGATTTCTTCAGGCCCTAGTTTGGATCCGGCATGGCATGCTGAGCCTTTGGTTAATTCCTCTTCCTGGTGGGAAATGAGAGTTAAATTTGCCCGTCCAGACACCTCCACCTAATCTCTCATTGGTTCTCCCTATTCCTGTTCATTTTCCACAGAAATTGCAAACTGGGCCAAACAGGAGGTTAAAGGCACTGACTCTCCAAGTGGGGAGAGTGTTAGTAAAGCGTCTGGAATGTTGCACCCGAGTACCAGGGGACGAAAACTGAGACACATTTGAACACGTTTCCCGATCACATGGTGGATCATACTCTGGGTTCCACATGCATGTTTTAGCTGAAGGAAGAATCCCTTAAACATGGAGAGTTGAGACCCATGGAATGGGTACCATGCAATATGACTTCAAAGGGTCTGCATTTGCTCACCGAACCTCACCAGTCCTATCACTGCTGTGTTTATGCCGCTGTACACACGCTTGATTCTCTTTCAGAGACATATAAATCCATAGGTTTTAAGATTCTTACTAGTCATGTATATTCTTAGGCGTTTAATATGGGGTGTTGAGTTCACTTCGTTGAGCAAGGAGTAGCTCTTGTCTATTACATATTTGGCTTATGGAATGGAATCTGTGCTCATTTCAATCTCTGGTTTTATGCAGCACCCCAACTCACCTTTCCCCTTAAGCAAGCATAAGTTGGTTTTCTACATTTGACACCCTGTTCTGTTTTGTAATTCAGTTCTTGTGCAGCCAAGTTTACATTCCGTGTAGTAGTGATATCTTATGATGTTTCTTTTTCTGTGTGACTTATTTCACTTAGAATCATCGTACCTGAATCCACTCATTATGCTGCTACGGGCCTGATGACATAGATTTCATTGCTGAGTGATATTGCATTGTACGTAAGTACCACAACTTCTTTATCCATTTTTCGCTTTCTGTGATATTGAACTTGTACCGTAAACGAGGTTCTTGTAAACAGAGCCGTCCCAAACTTTGCGGTGGCTGTGTCTTTTTGATTTTAATTTCCCTAAGCTATAGGACCATAAGTGGAAGTGCCCTAGGCTCTGTTGCTTTGTTTTTTGGATGTTTCAGGAAACACCATACACTTCTCCAGAGTGGCTGCTGGCAATTTACATCCCGCCCATCAGCATAACAAGGCTCCCAGTTCTCCATGGCCTGTCCTGCCTTTCTGGATTTTACACTTTTTTCGGATGGCCCTTTTGACCGGGGGGCAGTGAGACTTCATTGTAGTGCAGATTTCCTTTGCAAGCTTGCTTGGTTGGCCAAAAAGGGCGTATGCGTTTTTTCCTGAATATATTCAGGAAAAAACGCATACGCCCTTTTTGGCCAAGTGCATCATTGTGGACGTTCTGCCTCTTTTCCTATGCTTTACATGCAATTCCAGTCTACCTCCTGAAATCGGTTTCCTGCAATTCTGCCCCGCTTTCAACTCCTCTTGGCAGCCTTACTTCAATATATTTTTGGAAGATAGCTGTCATTTATAACTCTGCAGGTTTGTGAATTACAGTGCCCCTGAGCTCCTTTCTTCAACTCGCTTTCTTGTGAGCTGGCCGCAACACCGCAGGATTGCTTCAGGCCCTAGTTTGGTTCCGGCACGGCATGCTGAGCCTTTGGTTAATTCCTCTTCCTGGTGGGAAATGAGAGTTAAATTTGCCCGTCCAGACACCTCCACCTAGTCTCTCATTGGTTCTCCCTATTCCTGTTCATTTTCCACAGAAATTGCAAACTGGGCCAAACAGGAGGTTTTAGGCACTGACTCTCCAAGTGGGGAGAGTGTTAGTAAAGCGTCTGGAATGTTGCACCCGAGTACCAGGGGACGAAAACTGAGACACATTTGAACACGTTTCCCGATCACACAGTGGATCATACTCTGGGTTCCACAGGCATGTTTTAGCTGAAGGAAGAATCCCTTAAACATGGAGAGTTGAGACCCATGGAATGGGTACCATGCAATATGACTTCAAAGGGTCTGCATTTGCTCACCGAACCTCACCAGTCCTATCACTGCTGCGTTTATGCCGCTGTACACACGCTTGATTCTCTTTCGGAGACATATAAATCCATAGGTTTTAAGATTCTTACTAGTCATGTATATTCTTAGGCGTTTAATATGGGGTGTTGAGTCCACTTTGTTGAGCAAGGAGTAGCTCTTGTCTATTACATATTTGGCTTATGGAACGGTATCTGTGCTCATTTCAATCTCTGGTTTTATGCAGCACCCCAACTCACCTTTCCCCTTAAGCAAGCATAAGTTGGTTTTCTACATTTGACACCCTGTTCTGTTTTGTAATTCAGTTCTTGTGTAGCCAAGTTTACATTCCGTGTATTAGTGATATCTTATGATGTTTCTTTTTCTGTGTGACTTATTTCACTTAGAATCATCGTACCTGAATCCACTCATTATGCTGCTACGGGCCTGATGACATAGATTTCATTGCTGAGTGATATTGCATTGTACGTTAGTACCACAACTTCTTTATCCATTTTTCGCTTTCGGTGATATTGAACTTGTACCGTAAACGAGGTTCTTGTAAACAGAGGCGTTCCAAACTTTGGGTTGGCTGTGTCTTTTTGATTTTAATTTCCCTAAGCTATAGGACCATAAGTGGAAGTGCCCTAGGCTCTGTTGCTTTGTTTTTTGGATGTTTCAGGAAACACCATACACTTCTCCAGAGTGGCTGCTGGCAATTTACATCGCGCCCATCAGCATAACAAGGCTCCCAGTTCTCCATGGCCTGTCCTGCCTTTCTGGATTTTACACATTTTTCAGATGGCCCTTTTGACCGGGGGGCAGTGAGACTTCATTGTAGTGCAGATTTCCTTTGCAAGCTTGCTTGGTTGGCCAAAAAGGGCGTATGCGTTTTTTACTGACGCATACGCCCTTTTTGGCCAAGTGCATCATTGTGGACTTCTGCCTCTTTTCCTATGCTTTACATGCAATTCCAGTCTACCTCCTGAAATCGGTTTCCTGCAATTCTGCCCGCTTTCAACTCCTCTTGGCAGCCTTACTTCAATATATTTTTGGAAGATAGCTGTCATTTATAACTCTGCAGGTTTGTGAATTACAGTGCCCCTGACCTCCTTTCTTCAAGTCGCTTTCTTGTGAGCTGGCCGCAACACCGCAGGATTGCTTCAGGCCCTAGTTTGGTTCCGGCACGGCATGCTGATCCTTTGGTTAATTCCTCTTCCTGGTTGGAAATGAGAGTTAAATTTGCCCGTCCAGACACCTCCACCTAGTCTCTCATTGGTTCTCCCTATTCCTGTTCATTTTCCACAGAAATTGCAAACTGGGCCAAACAGGAGGTTAAAGGCACAGACTCTCCAAGTGGGGAGAGTGTTAGTAAAGCATCTGGAATGTTGCACCCGAGTACCTGGGGACGAAAACTGAGACACATTTGAACACGTTTCCCAATCACACGGTGGATCATACTCTGGGTTCCACATGCATGTTTTAGCTGAAGGAAGAATCCCTTAAACCTGGAGAGTTGAGACCCATAGAATGGGTACCATGCAATATGACTTCAAAGGGTCTGCATTTGCTCACCGAACCTCACCAATCCTATCACTGCTGCGTTTATGTCGCTGTACAAACGCTTGATTCTCTTTCGGACACATATGAATCCATAGGTTTTAAGTTTCTTACTAGTCAGGTATATTCTTAGGCGTTTAATATAGTGTGTTGAGTCCAGTTCGTTGAGCAAGGAGTAGCTCTTCTCTATTACATATTTGGCTTAGGGATCGGTATCTGTGCTAATTTCAATCTCTGGTTTTATGCAGCACCCCAACTCACCTTTCCCCTTAAGCAAGCATAAGTTGGTTTTCTATATTTGAGACCCTGTTTTGCTTTGTAATTCTGTTCCTGTGTAGCCAAGTTTACATTCCATGTATTAGTGATACCTTATGATGTTTCTTTTTCTGTGTGACTTATTTCACTTAGAATCATCATACCTGAATCCACTCATTATGCTGCTACGGGCCTGATGACATAGATTTCATTGCTGAGTGATATTGCATTGTACGTAAGTACCACAACTTCTTTATCCATTTTTCGCTTTCTGTGATATTGAACTTGTACCGTAAACGAGGTTCTTGTAAACAGAGCCGTCCCAAACTTTGCGGTGGCTGTGTCTTTTTGATTTTAATTTCCCTAAGCTATAGGACCATAAGTGGAAGTGCCCTAGGCTCTGTTGCTTTGTTTTTTGGATGTTTCAGGAAACACCATACACTTCTCCAGAGTGGCTGCTGGCAATTTACATCCCGCCCATCAGCATAACAAGGCTCCCAGTTCTCCATGTCCTGTCATGCCTTTCTGGATTTTACACTTTTTTCAGATGACCCTTTTGACCGGGGGGCAGTGAGACTTCATTGTAGTGCAGATTTCCTTTGCAAGCTTGCTTGGTTGGCCAAAAAGGGCGTATGCGTGTTTTCCTGAATATATTCAGGAAAAAACGCATACGCCCTTTTTGGCCAAGTGCATCATTGTGGACGTTCTGCCTCTTTTCCTATGCTTTACATGCAATTCCAGTCTACCTCCTGAAATCGGTTTCCTGCAATTCTGCCCGCTTTCAACTCCTCTTGGCAGTCTTAATTCAATATATTTTTGGAAGATAGCTGTCATTTATAACTCTGCAGGTTTGTGAATTACAGTGCCCCTGAGCTCCTTTCTTCAACTCGCTTTCTTGTGAGCTGGCCGCAACACCGCAGGATTGCTTCAGGCCCTAGTTTGGTTCCGGCACAGCATGCTGAGCCTTTGGTTAATTCCTCTTCCTGGTGGGAAATGAGAGTTAAATTTGCCCGTCCGGACACCTCCACCTAGTCTCTCATTGGTTCTCCCTATTCCTGTTCATTTTCCACAGAAATTGCAAACTGGGCCAAACAGGAGGTTAAAGGCACTGACTCTCCAAGTGGGGAGAGTGTTAGTAAAGCGTCTGGAATGTTGCACCCGAGTACCAGGGGACGAAAACTGAGACACATTTGAACACGTTTTCCGATCACATGGTGGATCATACTCTGGGTTGCACATGCATGTTTTAGCTGAAGGAAGAATCCCTTAAACATGGAGAGTTGAGACCCATGGAATGGGTACCATACAATATGACTTCAAAGGGTCTGCATTTGCTCACCGAACCTCACCAATCCTATCACTGCTGCGTTTATGCTGCTGTACACACGCTTGATTCTCTTTCGGAGACATATAAATCCATAGGTTTTAAGATTCTTACTAGTCAGGTATATTCTTAGGCGTTTAATATGGTGTGTTGAGTCTACTTCGTTGAGCAAGGAGTAGCTCTTGTCTATTACATATTTGGCTTATGGAACGCTATCTGTGCTAATTTCAATCTCTTGTTTTATGCAGCACCCCAACTCACCTTTCCCCTTAAGCAAGCATAAGTTGGTTTTCTACATTTGACACCCTGTTCTGTTTTGTAATTCAGTTCCTGTGTAGCCAAGTTTACATTCCGTGTATTAGTGATATCTTATGATGTTTCTTTTTCTGTGTGACTTATTTCACTTAGAATCATCATACCTGAATCCACTCATTATGCTGCTATGGGCCTGATGACATAGATTTCATTGCTGCGTGATATTGCATTGTACGTAAGTACCACAACTTCTTTATCCATTTTTCGCTTTCTGTGATATTGAACTTGTACCGTAAACGAGGTTCTTGTAAACAGAGCCGTCCCAAACTTTGGGGTGGCTGTGTCTTTTTGATTTTAATTTCCCTAAGCTATAGGACCATAAGTGGAAGTGCCCTAGGCTCTGTTGCTTTGTTTTTTGGATGTTTCAGGAAACACCATACACTTCTCCAGAGTGGCTGCTGGCAATTTACATCCCGCCCATTAGCATAACAAGGCTCCCAGTTCTCCATGGCCTGTCCTGCCTTTCTGGATTTTACACTTTTTTCAGATGGCCCTTTTGACCAGGGGGCAGTGAGACTTCATTGTAGTGCAGATTTCCTTTGCAAGCTTGCTTGGTTGGCCAAAAAGGGCATATGCGTTTTTTCCTGAATATATTCAGTAAAAAACGCATACGCCCTTTTTGGCCAAGTGCATCATTGTGGACGTTCTGCCTCTTTTCCTATGCTTTACATGCAATTCCAGTCTACCTCCTGAAATGGGTTTCCTGCAATTCTGCCCCGCTTTCAACTCCTCTTGGCAGCCTTACTTCAATATATTTTTGGAAGATAGCTGTCATTTATAACTTTGCAGGTTTGTGAATTACAGTGCCCCTGAGCTCCTTTCTTCAACTCGCTTTCTTGTGAGCTGGCCGCAACACCGCAGGATTGCTTCAGGCCCTAGTTTGGTTCCGGCACGGCATGCTGAGCCTTTGGTTAATTCCTCATCCTGGTGGGAAATGACAGTTAAATTTGCCCGTCCAGACACCTCCACCTAGTCTCTCATTGGTTCTCCCTATTCCTGTTCATTTTCCACAGAAATTGCAAACTGGGCCAAACTGGAGGTTAAAGGCACTGACTCTCCAAGTGGGGAGAGTGTTAGTAAAGCGTCTGGAATGTTGCACCCGAGTACCTGGGGACGAAAACTGAGACACATTTGAACACGTTTCCCGATCACACGGTGGATCATACTCTGGGTTCCACATGCATGTTTTAGCTGAAGGAAGAATCCCTTAAACAGGGAGAGTTGAGACCCATGGAATGGGTTCCATGCAATATGATTTCAAAGGGTCTGCATTTGCTCACCGAACCTCACCAGTCCTATCACTGCTGCGTTTATGCCGCTGTACACACGCTTGATTCACTTTCGGAGACATATAAATACATAGGTTTTAAGATTCTTACTAGTCAGGTATATTGTTAGGCGTTTAATATGGGGTGTTGAGTCCACTTCGTTGAGCAAGGAGTAGCTCTTTTCTATTACATATTTGGCTTATGGAACGGTATCTGTGCTAATTTCAATCTCTGGTTTTATGCAGCACCCCAACTCACCTTTCCCCTTAAGCAAGCATAAGTTGGTTTTCTACATTTGACACCCTGTTCTGTTTTGTAATTCAGTTCCTGTGTAGCCAAGATTACATTCCGTGTAGTAGTGATATCTTATGATGTTTCTTTTTCTGTGTGACTTATTTCACTTAGAATCATCGTACCTGAATCCACTCATTATGCTGCTACGGGCCTGATGACATAGATTTCATTGCTGAGTGATATTGCATTGTACGTAAGTACCACAACTTCTTTATCCATTTTTCGCTTTCTGTGATATTGAACTTGTACCGTAAACGAGGTTCTTGTAAACAGAGCCGTCCCAAACTTTGGGGTGGCTGTGTCTTTTTGATTTTAATTTCCCTAAGCTATAGGACCATAAGTGGAAGTGCCCTAGGCTCTGTTGCTTTGTTTTTTGGATGTTTCAGGAAACACCATACACTTCTCCAGAGTGGCTGCTGGCAATTTACATCCCGCCCATCAGCATAACAAGGCTCCCAGTTCTCCATGGCCTGTCCTGCCTTTCTGGATTTTACACATTTTTCGGATGGCCCTTTTGACCGGGGGGCAGTGAGACTTCATTGTAGTGCAGATTTCCTTTGCAAGCTTGCTTGGTTGGCCAAAAAGTGCGTATGCGTTTTTTCCTGAATATATTCAGGAAAAAACGCATACGCCCTTTTTGGCCAAGTGCATCATTGTGGACGTTCTGCCTCTTTTCCTATGCTTTACATGCAATTCCAGTCTACCTCCTGAAATCGGTTTCCTGCAATTCTGCTCCACTTTCAAGTCCTCTTGACAGCCTTACTTCAATATATTTTTGGAAGATACCTGTCATTTATAACTCTGCAGGTTTGTGAATTACAGTGCCCCTGAGCTCCTTTCTTCAACTCGCTTTCTTGTGAGCTGGCCGCAACACCGCAGGATTGCTTCAGGCCCTCGTTTGGTTCCGGCACGGCATGCTGAGCCTTTGGTTAATTCCTCTTCCTGGTGGGAAATGAGAGTTAAATTTGCCCGTCCAGACACCTCCACCTAGTCTCTCATTGGTTCTCCCTATTCCTGTTCATTTTCCACAGAAATTGCAAACTGGGCCAAACAGGAGGTTTTAGGCACTGACTCTCCAAGTGGGGAGAGTGTTAGTAAAGCGTCTGGAATGTTGCACCCGAGTACCAGGGGACGAAAACTGAGACACATTTGAACACGTTTCCCGATCACACAGTGGATGATACTCTGGGTTCCACAGGCATGTTTTAGCTGAAGGAAGAATCCCTTAAACATGGAGAGTTGAGACCCATGGAATGGGTACCATGCAATATGACTTCAAAGGGTCTGCATTTGCTCACCGAACCTCACCAGTCCTATCACTGCTGCGTTTATGCCGCTGTACACACGCTTGATTCTCTTTCGGAGACATATAAAACCATAGGTTTTAAGATTCTTACTAGTCATGTATATTCTTAGGCGTTTAATATGGGGTGTTGAGTCCACTTCGTTGAGCAAGGAGTAGCTCTTGTCTATTACATATTTGGCTTATGGAACGGTATCTGTGCTCATTTCAATCTCTGGTTTTATGCAGCACCCCAACTCACCTTTCCCCTTAAGCAAGCATAAGTTGGTTTTCTACATTTGACACCCTGTTTTGTTTTGTAATTCAGTTCTTATGTAGCCAAGTTTACATTCCGTGTATTAGTGATATCTTATGATGTTTCTTTTTCTGTGTGACTTATTTCACTTAGAATCATCGTACCTGAATCCACTCATTATGCTGCTACGGGCCTGATGACATAGATTTCATTGCTGAGTGATATTGCATTGTACGTAAGTACCACAACTTCTTTATCCATTTTTCGCTTTCTGTGATATTGAACTTGTACCGTAAACGAGGTTCTTGTAAACAGAGCCGTCCCAAACTTTGGGGTGGCTGTGTCTTTTTGATTTTAATTTCCCTAAGCTATAGGACCATAAGTGGAAGTGCCCTAGGCTCTGTTGCTTTGTTTTTTGGATGTTTCAGGAAACACCATACACTTCTCCAGAGTGGCTGCTGGCAATTTACATCCCGCCCATCAGCATAACAAGGCTCCCAGTTCTCCATGGCCTGTCCTGCCTTTCTGGATTTTACACTTTTTTCAGATGGCCCTTTTGACTGGGGGGCAGTGAGACTTCATTGTAGTGCAGATTTCCTTTGCAAGCTTGCTTGGTTGGCCAAAAAGGGCGTATGCGTTTTTTCCTGAATATATTCAGGAAAAAACGCATACGCCCTTTTTGGCCAAGTGCATCATTGTGGACGTTCTGCCTCTTTTCCTATGCTTTACATGCAATTCCAGTCTACCTCCTGAAATCGGTTTCCTGCAATTCTACCCGGCTTTCAACTCCTCTTGGCTGCCTTACTTCAATATATTTTTGGAAGACAGCTGTCATTTATAACTCTGCAGGTTTGTGAATTACAGTGCCCCTGAGCACCTTTCTTCAACTCGCTTTCTTGTGAGCTGGCCGCAACACCGCAGGATTGCTTCAGGCGCTAGTTTGGATCCGGCACGGCATGCTGAGCCTTTGGTTAATTCCTCTTCCTGGTGGGAAATGAGAGTTAAATTTGCCCGTCCAGACACCTCCACCTAATCTCTCATTGGTTCTCCCTATTCCTGTTCATTTTCCACAGAAAGTGCAAACTTGGCCAAACAGGAGGTTAAAGGCACTGACTCTCCAAGTGGGGAGAGTGTTAGTAAAGCGTCTGGAATGTTGCACCCGAGTACCAGGGGACGAAAACTGAGACACATTTTAACACGTTTCCCGATTACACGGTGGATCATACTCTGGGTTCCACATGCATGTTTTAGCTGAAGGAAGAATCCCTTAAACATGGAGAGGTGAGACCCATGGAATGGGTACCATGCAATATGACTTCAAAGGGTCTGCATTTGCTCACCGAACCTCAACAGTCCTATCACTGCTGCGTTTATGCCGCTGTACACACGCTTGATTCTCTTTCAGAGACATATAAATCCATAGGTTTTAAGATTCTTACTAGTCAGGTATATTCTTAGGCGTTTAACATGGGGTGTTGAGTCCACTTCGTTGAGCAAGGAGTAGCTCTTGTCTATTACATATTTGGCTTATGGAACGGTATCTGTGCTCATTGCAATCTCTGGTTTTATGCAGCACCCCAACTCACCTTTCCCCTTAAGCAAGCATAAGTGGGTTTTCTACATTTGACACCCTGTTCTGTTTTGTAATTCAGTTCCTGTGTAGCCACGTTTACATTCCGTGTAGTAGTGATATCTTATGATGTTTCTTTTTCTGTGTGACTTATTTCACTTAGAATCATCGTACCTGAATCCACTCATTATGCTGCTACGGGCCTGATGACATAGATTTCATTGCTGAGTGATATTGCATTGTACGTAAGTACCACAACTTCTTTATCCATTTTTCGCTTTCTGTGATATTGAACTTGTACCGTAAACGAGGTTCTTGTAAACAGAGCCGTCCCAAACTTTGGGGTGGCTGTGTCTTTTTGATTTTAATTTCCCTAAGCTATAGGACCATAAGTGGAAGTGCCCTAGGCTCTGTTGCTTTGTTTTTTGGATGTTTCAGGAAACACCATACACTTCTCCAGAGTGGCTGCTGGCAATTTACATCCCGCCCATTAGCATAACAAGGCTCCCAGTTCTCCATGGCCTGTCCTGCCTTTCTGGATTTTACACTTTTTTCGGATGGCCCTTTTGACCAGGGGGCAGTGAGACTTCATTGTAGTGCAGATTTCCTTTGCAAGCTTGCTTGGTTGGCCAAAAAGGGCATATGCGTTTTTTCCTGAATATATTCAGTAAAAAACGCATACGCCCTTTTTGGCCAAGTGCATCATTGTGGACGTTCTGCCTCTTTTCCTATGCTTTACATGCAATTCCAGTCTACCTCCTGAAATGGGTTTCCTGCAATTCTGCCCCGCTTTCAACTCCTCTTGGCAGCCTTACTTCAATATATTTTTGGAAGATAGCTGTCATTTATAACTTTGCAGGTTTGTGAATTACAGTGCCCCTGAGCTCCTTTCTTCAACTCGCTTTCTTGTGAGCTGGCCGCAACACCGCAGGATTGCTTCAGGCCCTAGTTTGGTTCCGGCACGGCATGCTGAGCCTTTGGTTAATTCCTCATCCTGGTGGGAAATGAGAGTTAAATTTGCCCGTCCAGACACCTCCACCTAGTCTCTCATTGGTTCTCCCTATTCCTGTTCATTTTCCACAGAAATTGCAAACTGGGCCAAACTGGAGGTTAAAGGCACTGACTCTCCAAGTGGGGAGAGTGTTAGTAAAGCGTCTGGAATGTTGCACCCGAGTACCTGGGGACGAAAACTGAGACACATTTGAACACGTTTCCCGATCACACGGTGGATCATACTCTGGGTTCCACATGCATGTTTTAGCTGAAGGAAGAATCCCTTAAACAGGGAGAGTTGAGACCCATGGAATGGGTTCCATGCAATATGATTTCAAAGGGTCTGCATTTGCTCACCGAACCTCACCAGTCCTATCACTGCTGCGTTTATGCCGCTGTACACACGCTTGATTCACTTTCGGAGACATATAAATACATAGGTTTTAAGATTCTTACTAGTCAGGTATATTGTTAGGCGTTTAATATGGGGTGTTGAGTCCACTTCGTTGAGCAAGGAGTAGCTCTTTTCTATTACATATTTGGCTTATGGAACGGTATCTGTGCTCATTTCAATCTCTGGTTTTATGCAGCACCCCAACTCACCTTTCCCCTTAAGCAAGCATAAGTTGGTTTTCTAAATTTGAGACCCTGTTCTGTTTTGTAATCCAGTTCCTGTGTAGCCAAGTTTACATCCCGTGTATTAGTGATATCTTATGATGTTTCTTTTTCTGTGTGACTTATTTCAGTTAGAATCATCATACCTGAATCCACTCATTATGCTGCTATGGGCCTGATGACATAGATTTCATTGCTGAGTGATATTGCATTGTACGTAAGTACCACAACTTCTTTATCCATTTTTCACTTTCTGCGATATTGAACTTGTTCCGTAAACGAGGTTCTTGTAAACAGAGCCGTCCCAAACTTTGGGGTGGCTGTGTCTTTTTGATTTTAATTTCCCTAAGCTATAGGACCATAAGTGGAAGTGCCCTAGGCTCTGTTGCTTTGTTTTTTGGATGTTTCAGGAAACACCATACACTTCTCCCGAGTGGCTGCTGGCAATTTACATCCCGCCCATCAGCATAACAAGGCTCCCAGTTCTCCATGGCCTGTCCTGCCTTTCTGGATTTTACACTTTTTTCAGATGGCCCTTTTGACCGGGGGGCAGTGAGACTTCATTGTAGTGCAGATTTCCTTTGCAAGCTTACTTGGTTGGCTAAAAAGGGCGTATGCGTTTTTTCCTGAATATATTCAGGAAAAAACGCATATGCCCATTTTGGCCAAGTGCATCATTGTGGACGTTCTGCCTCTTTTCCTATGCTTTACATGCAATTCCAGTGTACCTCCTGAAATCGGTTTCCTGCAATCTGCCCCACTTACAACTCCTCTTGGCAGCCTAATTCAATATATTTTTGGAAGATAGCTGTCATTTATAACTCTGCAGGTTTGTGAATTACAGTGCCCCTGAGCTCCTTTCTTCAACTCGCTTTCTTGTGAGCTGGCCGCAAGACCGCAGGATTGCTTCAGGTCCTAGTTTGGTTCCGGCACGGCATGTTGAGCCTTTGGTTAATTCCCCTTCCTGGTGGGAAATGAGAGTTAAATTTGCCCGTCCAGACACCTCCACCTAGTCTCTCATTGGTTCTCCCTATTCCTGTTCATTTTCCGCAGAAATTGCAAACTGGGCCAAACAGGAGGTTAAAGGCACTGACTCTCCAAGTGGGGAGAGTGTTAGTAAAGCGTCTGGAATGTTGCACCCGAGTACCAGGGGACGAAAACTGAGACACATTTGAACACGTTTCCCGATCACACGGTGGATCATACTCTGGGTTCCACATGCATGTTTTAACTGAAGGAAGAATCCCTTAAACATGGAGAGTTGAGACCCATGGAATGGGTACCATGCAATATGACTTCAAAGGGTCTGCATTTGCTCACCGAACCTCACCAATCCTATCACTGCTGCGTTTATGCCACTGTACACACGCTTGATTCTCTTTCGGAGACATATAAATCCATAGGTTTTAAGATTCTTACTAGTCAGGTATATTGTTAGGCGTTTAATATGGGGTGTTGAGTCCACTTCGTTGAGCAAGGAGTAGCTCTTGTCTATTACATATTTGGCTTATGGAACGGTATCTGTGCTCATTTCAATCTCTGGTTTTATGCAGCACCCCAACTCACCTTTCCCCTTAAGCAAGCATAAGTTGGTTTTCTACATTTGACACCCTGTTCTGTTTTGTAATTCAGTTCTTGTGTAGCCAAGTTTACATTCCGTGTATTAGTGATATCTTATGATGTTTCTTTTTCTGTGTGACTTATTTCACTTAGAATCATCGTACCTGAATCCACTCATTATGCTGCTACGGGCCTGATGACATAGATTTCATTGCTGAGTGATATTGCATTGTACGTAAGTACCACAACTTCTTTATCCATTTTTCACTTTCTGTGATATTGAACTTGTACCGTAAACGAGGTTCTTGTAAACAGAGCCGTCCCAAACTTTGGGGTGGCTGTGTCTTTTTGATTTTAATTTCCCTAAGCTATAGGACCATAAGTGGAAGTGCCCTAGGCTCTGTTGCTTTGTTTTTTGGATGTTTCAGGAAACACCATACACTTCTCCAGAGTGGCTGCTGGCAATTTACATCGCGCCCATCAGCATAACAAGGCTCCCAGTTCTCCATGGCCTGTCCTGCCTTTCTGGATTTTACACATTTTTCAGATGGCCCTTTTGACCGGGGGGCAGTGAGACTTCATTGTAGTGCAGATTTCCTTTGCAAGCTTGCTTGGTTGGCCAAAAAGGGCGTATGCGTTTTTTACTGACGCATACGCCCTTTTTGGCCAAGTGCATCATTGTGGACTTCTGCCTCTTTTCCTATGCTTTACATGCAATTCCAGTCTACCTCCTGAAATCGGTTTCCTGCAATTCTGCCCGCTTTCAACTCCTCTTGGCAGCCTTACTTCAATATATTTTTGGAAGATAGCTGTCATTTATAACTCTGCAGGTTTGTGAATTACAGTGCCCCTGACCTCCTTTCTTCAAGTCGCTTTCTTGTGAGCTGGCCGCAACACCGCAGGATTGCTTCAGGCCCTAGTTTGGTTCCGGCACGGCATGCTGATCCTTTGGTTAATTCCTCTTCCTGGTTGGAAATGAGAGTTAAATTTGCCCGTCCAGACACCTCCACCTAGTCTCTCATTGGTTCTCCCTATTCCTGTTCATTTTCCACAGAAATTGCAAACTGGGCCAAACAGGAGGTTAAAGGCACAGACTCTCCAAGTGGGGAGAGTGTTAGTAAAGCATCTGGAATGTTGCACCCGAGTACCTGGGGACGAAAACTGAGACACATTTGAACACGTTTCCCAATCACACGGTGGATCATACTCTGGGTTCCACATGCATGTTTTAGCTGAAGGAAGAATCCCTTAAACCTGGAGAGTTGAGACCCATAGAATGGGTACCATGCAATATGACTTCAAAGGGTCTGCATTTGCTCACCGAACCTCACCAATCCTATCACTGCTGCGTTTATGTCGCTGTACAAACGCTTGATTCTCTTTCGGACACATATGAATCCATAGGTTTTAAGTTTCTTACTAGTCAGGTATATTCTTAGGCGTTTAATATAGTGTGTTGAGTCCAGTTCGTTGAGCAAGGAGTAGCTCTTCTCTATTACATATTTGGCTTAGGGATCGGTATCTGTGCTAATTTCAATCTCTGGTTTTATGCAGCACCCCAACTCACCTTTCCCCTTAAGCAAGCATAAGTTGGTTTTCTATATTTGAGACCCTGTTTTGCTTTGTAATTCTGTTCCTGTGTAGCCAAGTTTACATTCCATGTATTAGTGATACCTTATGATGTTTCTTTTTCTGTGTGACTTATTTCACTTAGAATCATCATACCTGAATCCACTCATTATGCTGCTACGGGCCTGATGACATAGATTTCATTGCTGAGTGATATTGCATTGTACGTAAGTACCACAACTTCTTTATCCATTTTTCGCTTTCTGTGATATTGAACTTGTACCGTAAACGAGGTTCTTGTAAACAGAGCCGTCCCAAACTTTGCGGTGGCTGTGTCTTTTTGATTTTAATTTCCCTAAGCTATAGGACCATAAGTGGAAGTGCCCTAGGCTCTGTTGCTTTGTTTTTTGGATGTTTCAGGAAACACCATACACTTCTCCAGAGTGGCTGCTGGCAATTTACATCCCGCCCATCAGCATAACAAGGCTCCCAGTTCTCCATGTCCTGTCATGCCTTTCTGGATTTTACACTTTTTTCAGATGACCCTTTTGACCGGGGGGCAGTGAGACTTCATTGTAGTGCAGATTTCCTTTGCAAGCTTGCTTGGTTGGCCAAAAAGGGCGTATGCGTGTTTTCCTGAATATATTCAGGAAAAAACGCATACGCCCTTTTTGGCCAAGTGCATCATTGTGGACGTTCTGCCTCTTTTCCTATGCTTTACGTGCAATTCCAGTCTACCTCCTGAAATCGGTTTCCTGCAATTCTGCCCCGCTTTCAACTCCTCTTGGCAGCCTTACTTCAATATATTTTTGGAAGATAGCTGTCATTTATAACTCTGCAGGTTTGTGAATTACAGTGCCCCTGAGCTCCTTTCTTCAACTCGCTTTCTTGTGAGCTGGCCGCAACACCGCAGGATTGCTTCAGGCCCTCGTTTGGTTCCGGCACGGCATGCTGAGCCTTTGGTTAATTCCTCTTCCTGGTGGGAAATGAGAGTTAAATTTGCCCGTCCAGACACCTCCACCTAGTCTCTCATTGGTTCTCCCTATTCCTGTTCATTTTCCACAGAAATTGCAAACTGGGCCAAACAGGAGGTTTTAGGCACTGACTCGCCAAGTGGGTAGAGTGTTAGTAAAGCGTCTGGAATGTTGCACCCGAGTACCAGGGGACGAAAACTGAGACACATTTGAACACGTTTCCCGATCACACAATGGATCATACTCTGGGTTCCACATGCATGTTTTAGCTGAAGGAAGAATCCCTTAAACATGGAGAGTGGAGACCCATGGAATGGGTACCATGCAATATGACTTCAAAGGGTCTGCATTTGCTCACCGAACCTCACCAGTCCTATCACTGCTGCGTTTATGCCGCTGTACACACGCTTGATTCTCTTTCAGAGACATATAAATCCATAGGTTTTAAGATTCTTACTAGTCATGTATATTCTTAGGCGTTTAATATGGGGTGTTGTGTTCACTTCGTTGAGCAAGGAGTAGCTCTTGTCTATTACATATTTGGCTTATGGAATGGTATCTGTGCTCATTTCAATCACTGGTTTTATGCAGCACCCCAACTCACCTTTCCCCTTAAGCAAGCATAAGTTGGTTTTCTACATTTGACACCCTGTTCTGTTTTGTAATTCAGTTCTTGTGAAGCCAAGTTTACATTCCGTGTAGTAGTGATATCTTATGATGTTTCTTTTTCTGTGTGACTTATTTCACTTAGAATCATCGTACCTGAATCCACTCATTATGCTGCTACGGGCCTGATGACATAGATTTCATTGCTGAGTGATATTGCATTGTACGTAAGTACCACAACTTCTTTATCCATTTTTCGCTTTCTGTGATATTGAACTTGTACCGTAAACGAGGTTCTTGTAAACAGAGCCGTCCCAAACTTTGGGGTGGCTGTGTCTTTTTGATTTTAATTTCCCTAAGCTATAGGACCATAAGTGGAAGTGCCCTAGGCTCTGTTGCTTTGTTTTTTGGATGTTTCAGGAAACACCATACACTTCTCCAGAGTGGCTGCTGGCAATTTACATCCCGCCCATCAGCATAACAAGGCTCCCAGTTCTCCATGGCCTGTCCTGCCTTTCTGGATTTTACACTTTTTTCAGATGGCCCTTTTGACCGGGGGGCAGTGAGACTTCATTGTAGTGCAGATTTCCTTTGCAAGCTTGCTTGGTTGGCCAAAAAGGGCGTATGCGTTTTTTCCTGAATATATTCAGGAAAAAACGCATACGTCCTTTTTGGCCAAGTGCATCATTTTGGACATTCTGCCTCTTTTCCTATGCTTTACATGCAATTCCAGTCTACCTCCTGAAATCGGTTTCCTGCAATTCTGCCCCGCTTTCAACTCCTCTTGGCAGCCTTACTTCAATATATTTTTGGAAGATAGCTGTCATTTATAACTCTGCAGGTTTGTGAATTACAGTGCCCCTGAGCTCCTTTCTTCAACTCGCTTTCTTGTGAGCTGGCCGCAACACCGCAGGATTGCTTCAGGCCCTAGTTTGGTTCCGGCACGGCATGCTGAGCCTTTGGTTAATTCCTCTTCCTGGTGGGAAATGAGAGTTAAATTTGCCCGTCCAGACACCTCCACCTAGTCTCTCATTGGTTCTCCCTATTCCTGTTCATTTTCCACAGAAATTGCAAACTGGGCCAAACAGGAGGTTTTAGGCACTGACTCTCCAAGTGGGGAGAGTGTTAGTAAAGCGTCTGGAATGTTGCACCTGAGTACCAGGGGACGAAAACTGAGACACATTTGAACACGTTTCCCGATCACACAGTGGATCATACTCTGGGTTCCACAGGCATGTTTTAGCTGAAGGAAGAATCCCTTAAACATGGAGAGTTGAGACCCATGGAATGGGTACCATGCAATATGACTTCAAAGGGTCTGCATTTGCTCACCGAACCTCACCAGTCCTATCACTGCTGCGTTTATGCCACTGTACACACGCTTGATTCTCTTTCGGAGACATATAAATCCATAGGTTTTAAGATTCTTACTAGTCATGTATATTCTTAGGCGTTTAATATGGGGTGTTGAGTCCACTTTGTTGAGCAAGGAGTAGCTCTTGTCTATTACATATTTGGCTTATGGAACGGTATCTGTGCTCATTTCAATCTCTGGTTTTATGCAGCACCCCAACTCACCTTTCCCCTTAAGCAAGCATAAGTTGGTTTTCTACATTTGACACCCTGTTCTGTTTTGTAATTCAGTTCTTGTGTAGCCAAGTTTACATTCCGTGTATTAGTGATATCTTATGATGTTTCTTTTTCTGTGTGACTTCTTTCACTTAGAATCATCGTACCTGAATCCACTCATTATGCTGCTACGGGCCTGATGACATAGATTTCATTGCTGAGTGATATTGCATTGTACGTTAGTACCACAACTTCTTTATCCATTTTTCGCTTTCGGTGATATTGAACTTGTACCGTAAACGAGGTTCTTGTAAACAGAGCCGTCCCAAACTTTGGGTTGGCTGTGTCTTTTTGATTTTAATTTCCCTAAGCTATAGAACCATAAGTGGAAGTGCCCTAGGCTCTGTTGCTTTGTTTTTTGGATGTTTCAGGAAACACCATACACTTCTCCAGAGTGGCTGCTGGCAATTTACATCGCGCCCATCAGCATAACAAAGCTCCCAGTTCTCCATGGCCTGTCCTGCCTTTCTGGATTTTACACTTTTTTCAGATGGCCCTTTTGACCGGGGGGCAGTGAGACTTCATTGTAGTGCAGATTTCCTTTGCAAGCTTGCTTGGTTGGCCAAAAAGGGCGTATGCGTTTTTTCCTGAATATATTCAGGAAAAAACGCATACGCCCTTTTTGGCCAAGTGCATCATTGTGGACGTTCTGCCTCTTTTCCTATGCTTTACATGCAATTCCAGTCTACCTCCTGAAATCGGTTTCCTGCAATTCTGCCCGCTTTCAACTCCTCTTGGCAGCCTTACTTCAATATATTTTTGGAAGATAGCTGTCATTTATAACTCTGCAGGTTTGTGAATTACAGTGCCCCTGAACTCCTTTCTTCAACTCGCTTTCTTGTGAGCTGGCCGCAACACCGCAGGATTGCTTCAGGCCCTAGTTTTGTTCTGGCACGGCATGCTGAGCCTTTGGTTAATTACTCTTCCTGGTGGGAAATGAGAGTTAAATTTGCCCATCCAGACACCTCCACCTAGTCTCTCATTGGTTCTCCCTATTCCTGTTCATTTTCCACAGAAATTGCAAATTGGGCCAAACAGGAGGTTTTAGGCACTGACTCTCCAAGTGGGGAGAGTGTTAGTAAAGCGTCTGGAATGTTGCACCCGAGTACCAGGGGACGAAAACTGAGACACATTTGAACACGTTTCCCGATCACACAGTGGATGATACTCTGGGTTCCACAGGCATGTTTTAGCTGAAGGAAGAATCCCTTAAACATGGAGAGTTGAGACCCATGGAATGGGTACCATGCAATATGACTTCAAAGGGTCTGCATTTGCTCACCGAACCTCACCAGTCCTATCACTGCTGCGTTTATGCCGCTGTACACACGCTTGATTCTCTTTCGGAGACATATAAATCCATAGGTTTTAAGATTCTTACTAGTCATGTATATTCTTAGGCGTTTAATATGGGGTGTTGAGTCCACTTTGTTGAGCAAGGAGTAGCTCTTGTCTATTACATATTTGGCTTATGGAACGGTATCTGTGCTCATTTCAATCTCTGGTTTTATGCAGCACCCCAACTCACCTTTCCCCTTAAGCAAGCATAAGTTGGTTTTCCACATTTGACACCCTGTTCTGTTTTGTAATTCAGTTCTTGTGTAGCCAAGTTTACATTCCGTGTATTAGTGATATCTTATGATGTTTCTTTTTCTGTGTGACTTATTTCACTTAGAATCATCGTACCTGAATCCACTCATTATGCTGCTACGGGCCTGATGACATAGATTTCATTGCTGAGTGATATTGCATTGTACGTTAGTACCACAACTTCTTTATCCATTTTTCGCTTTCGGTGATATTGAACTTGTACCGTAAACGAGGTTCTTGTAAACAGAGGCGTTCCAAACTTTGGGTTGGCTGTGTCTTTTTGATTTTAATTTCCCTAAGCTATAGGACCATAAGTGGAAGTGCCCTAGGCTCTGTTGCTTTGTTTTTTGGATGTTTCAGGAAACACCATACACTTCTCCAGAGTGGCTGCTGGCAATTTACATCGCGCCCATCAGCATAACAAGGCTCCCAGTTCTCCATGGCCTGTCCTGCCTTTCTGGATTTTACACTTTTTTCAGATGGCCCTTTTGACCGGGGGGCAGTGAGACTTCATTGTAGTGCAGATTTCCTTTGCAAGCTTGCTTGGTTGGCCAAAAAGGGCGTATGCGTTTTTTCCTGAATATATTCAGGAAAAAACGCATACGCCCTTTTTGGCCAAGTGCATCATTGTGGACGTTCTGCCTCTTTTCCTATGCTTTACATGCAATTCCAGTCTACCTCCTGAAATCGGTTTCCTGCAATTCTGCCCCGCTTTCAACTCCTCTTGGCAGCCTTACTTCAATATATTTTTGGAAGATAGCTGTCATTTATAACTCTGCAGGTTTGTGAATTACAGTGCCCCTGAGCTCCTTTCTTCAACTCGCTTTCTTGTGAGCTGGCCGCAACACCGCAGGATTGCTTCAGGCCCTAGTTTGGTTCCGGCACGGCATGCTGAGCCTTTGGTTAATTCCTCTTCCTGGTGGGAAATGAGAGTTAAATTTGCCCGTCCAGACACCTCCACCTAGTCTCTCATTGGTTCTCCCTATTCCTGTTCATTTTCCACAGAAATTGCAAACTGGGCCAAACAGGAGGTTTTAGGCACTGACTCTCCAAGTGGGGAGAGTGTTAGTAAAGCGTCTGGAATGTTGCACCTGAGTACCAGGGGACGAAAACTGAGACACATTTGAACACGTTTCCCGATCACACAGTGGATCATACTCTGGGTTCCACAGGCATGTTTTAGCTGAAGGAAGAATCCCTTAAACATGGAGAGTTGAGACCCATGGAATGGGTACCATGCAATATGACTTCAAAGGGTCTGCATTTGCTCACCGAACCTCACCAGTCCTATCACTGCTGCGTTTATGCCACTGTACACACGCTTGATTCTCTTTCGGAGACATATAAATCCATAGGTTTTAAGATTCTTACTAGTCATGTATATTCTTAGGCGTTTAATATGGGGTGTTGAGTCCACTTTGTTGAGCAAGGAGTAGCTCTTGTCTATTACATATTTGGCTTATGGAACGGTATCTGTGCTCATTTCAATCTCTGGTTTTATGCAGCACCCCAACTCACCTTTCCCCTTAAGCAAGCATAAGTTGGTTTTCTACATTTGACACCCTGTTCTGTTTTGTAATTCAGTTCTTGTGTAGCCAAGTTTACATTCCGTGTATTAGTGATATCTTATGATGTTTCTTTTTCTGTGTGACTTCTTTCACTTAGAATCATCGTACCTGAATCCACTCATTATGCTGCTACGGGCCTGATGACATAGATTTCATTGCTGAGTGATATTGCATTGTACGTTAGTACCACAACTTCTTTATCCATTTTTCGCTTTCGGTGATATTGAACTTGTACCGTAAACGAGGTTCTTGTAAACAGAGCCGTCCCAAACTTTGGGTTGGCTGTGTCTTTTTGATTTTAATTTCCCTAAGCTATAGAACCATAAGTGGAAGTGCCCTAGGCTCTGTTGCTTTGTTTTTTGGATGTTTCAGGAAACACCATACACTTCTCCAGAGTGGCTGCTGGCAATTTACATCGCGCCCATCAGCATAACAAAGCTCCCAGTTCTCCATGGCCTGTCCTGCCTTTCTGGATTTTACACTTTTTTCAGATGGCCCTTTTGACCGGGGGGCAGTGAGACTTCATTGTAGTGCAGATTTCCTTTGCAAGCTTGCTTGGTTGGCCAAAAAGGGCGTATGCGTTTTTTCCTGAATATATTCAGGAAAAAACGCATACGCCCTTTTTGGCCAAGTGCATCATTGTGGACGTTCTGCCTCTTTTCCTATGCTTTACATGCAATTCCAGTCTACCTCCTGAAATCGGTTTCCTGCAATTCTGCCCGCTTTCAACTCCTCTTGGCAGCCTTACTTCAATATATTTTTGGAAGATAGCTGTCATTTATAACTCTGCAGGTTTGTGAATTACAGTGCCCCTGAACTCCTTTCTTCAACTCGCTTTCTTGTGAGCTGGCCGCAACACCGCAGGATTGCTTCAGGCCCTAGTTTTGTTCTGGCACGGCATGCTGAGCCTTTGGTTAATTACTCTTCCTGGTGGGAAATGAGAGTTAAATTTGCCCATCCAGACACCTCCACCTAGTCTCTCATTGGTTCTCCCTATTCCTGTTCATTTTCCACAGAAATTGCAAATTGGGCCAAACAGGAGGTTTTAGGCACTGACTCTCCAAGTGGGGAGAGTGTTAGTAAAGCGTCTGGAATGTTGCACCCGAGTACCAGGGGACGAAAACTGAGACACATTTGAACACGTTTCCCGATCACACAGTGGATGATACTCTGGGTTCCACAGGCATGTTTTAGCTGAAGGAAGAATCCCTTAAACATGGAGAGTTGAGACCCATGGAATGGGTACCATGCAATATGACTTCAAAGGGTCTGCATTTGCTCACCGAACCTCACCAGTCCTATCACTGCTGCGTTTATGCCGCTGTACACACGCTTGATTCTCTTTCGGAGACATATAAATCCATAGGTTTTAAGATTCTTACTAGTCATGTATATTCTTAGGCGTTTAATATGGGGTGTTGAGTCCACTTTGTTGAGCAAGGAGTAGCTCTTGTCTATTACATATTTGGCTTATGGAACGGTATCTGTGCTCATTTCAATCTCTGGTTTTATGCAGCACCCCAACTCACCTTTCCCCTTAAGCAAGCATAAGTTGGTTTTCCACATTTGACACCCTGTTCTGTTTTGTAATTCAGTTCTTGTGTAGCCAAGTTTACATTCCGTGTATTAGTGATATCTTATGATGTTTCTTTTTCTGTGTGACTTATTTCACTTAGAATCATCGTACCTGAATCCACTCATTATGCTGCTACGGGCCTGATGACATAGATTTCATTGCTGAGTGATATTGCATTGTACGTTAGTACCACAACTTCTTTATCCATTTTTCGCTTTCGGTGATATTGAACTTGTACCGTAAACGAGGTTCTTGTAAACAGAGGCGTTCCAAACTTTGGGTTGGCTGTGTCTTTTTGATTTTAATTTCCCTAAGCTATAGGACCATAAGTGGAAGTGCCCTAGGCTCTGTTGCTTTGTTTTTTGGATGTTTCAGGAAACACCATACACTTCTCCAGAGTGGCTGCTGGCAATTTACATCGCGCCCATCAGCATAACAAGGCTCCCAGTTCTCCATGGCCTGTCCTGCCTTTCTGGATTTTACACTTTTTTCAGATGGCCCTTTTGACCGGGGGGCAGTGAGACTTCATTGTAGTGCAGATTTCCTTTGCAAGCTTGCTTGGTTGGCCAAAAAGGGCGTATGCGTTTTTTCCTGAATATATTCAGGAAAAAACGCATACGCCCTTTTTGGCCAAGTGCATCATTGTGGACGTTCTGCCTCTTTTCCTATGCTTTACATGCAATTCCAGTCTACCTCCTGAAATCGGTTTCCTGCAATTCTGCCCGCTTTCAACTCCTCTTGGCAGCCTTACTTCAATATATTTTTGGAAGATAGCTGTCATTTAAAACTCTGCAGGTTTGTGAATTACAGTGCCCCTGAGCTCCTTTCTTCAACTCGCTTTCTTGTGAGCTGGCTGCAACACCACAGGATTGCTTCAGGCCCTAGTTTGTTTCCGGCACGGCATGCTGAGCCTTTGGTTAATTCCTCTTCCTGGTGGGAAATGAGAGTTAAATTTGCCCGACCAGACACCTCCACGTAGTCTCTCATTGGTTCTCCCTATTCGTGTTCATTTTCCACAGAAATTGCAAACTGGGCCAAACAGGAGGTTAAAGGCACTGACTCTCCAAGTGGGGAGAGTGTTAGTAAAGCGTCTGGAATGTTGCACCCGAGTACCTGTGGACGAAAACTGAGACACATTTGAACACGTTTCCCAATCACATGGTGGATCATACTCTGGGTTCCACATGCATGTTTTAGCTGAAGGAAGAATCCCTTAAACCTGGAGAGTTGAGACCCATAGAATGGGTACCATGCAATATGACTTCAAAGGGTCTGCATTTGCTCACCGAACCTCACCAATCCTATCACTGCTGCGTTTATGTCGCTGTACAAACGCTTGATTCTCTTTCGGACACATATGAATCCATAGGTTTTAAGTTTCTTACTAGTCAGGTATATTTTTAGGCGTTTAATATAGTGTGTTGAGTCCAGTTCGTTGAGCAAGGAGTAGCTCTTCTCTATTACATATTTGGCTTAGGGATCGGTATCTTTGCTAATTTCAATCTCTGGTTTTATGCAGCACCCCAACTCACCTTTCCCCTTAAGCAAGCATAAGTTGGTTTTCTATATTTTAGACCCTGTTTTGCTTTGTAATTCTGTTCCTGTGTAGCCAAGTTTACATTCCATGTATTAGTGATACCTTATGATGTTTCTTTTTCTGTGTGACTTATTTCACTTAGAATCATCGTACCTGAATCCACTCATTATGCTGCTACGGGCCTGATGACATAGATTTCATTGCTGAGTGATATTGCATTGTACGTAAGTACCACAACTTCTTTATCCATTTTTCGCTTTCTGTGATATTGAACTTGTACCGTAAACGAGGTTCTTGTAAACAGAGCCGTCCCAAACTTTGCGGTGGCTGTGTCTTTTTGATTTTAATTTCCCTAAGCTATAGGACCATAAGTGGAAGTGCCCTAGGCTCTGTTGCTTTGTTTTTTGGATGTTTCAGGAAACACCATGCACTTCTCCAGAGTGGCTGCTGGCAATTTACATCCCGCCCATCAGCATAACAAGGCTCCCAGTTCTCCATGTCCTGTCATGCCTTTCTGGATTTTACACTTTTTTCAGATGACCCTTTTGACCGGGGGGCAGTGAGACTTCATTGTAGTGCAGATTTCCTTTGCAAGCTTGCTTGGTTGGCCGAAAAGGGCGTATGCGTGTTTTCCTGAATATATTCAGGAAAAAACACATACGCCCTTTTTGGCCAAGTGCATCATTGTGGACGTTCTGCCTCTTTTCCTATGCTTTACATGCAATTCCAGTCTACCTCCTGAAATCGGTTTCCTGCAATTCTGCCCGCTTTCAACTCCTCTTGGCAGTCTTACTTCAATATATTTTTGGAAGATAGCTGTCATTTATAACTCTGCAGGTTTGTGAATTACAGTGCCCCTGAGCTCCTTTCTTCAACTCGCTTTCTTGTGAGCTGGCCGCAACACCGCAGGATTGCTTCAGGCCCTAGTTTGGTTCCGGCACGGCATGCTGAGCCTTTGGTTAATTCCTCATCCTGGTGGGAAATGAGAGTTAAATTTGCCCGTCCAGACACCTCCACCTAGTCTCTCATTGGTTCTCCCTATTCCTGTTCATTTTCCACAGAAATTGCAAACTGGGCCAAACTGGAGGTTAAAGGCACTGACTCTCCAAGTGGGGAGAGTGTTAGTAAAGCGTCTGGAATGTTGCACCCGAGTACCTGGGGACGAAAACTGAGACACATTTGAACACGTTTCCCGATCACACGGTGGATCATACTCTGGGTTCCACATGCATGTTTTAGCTGAAGGAAGAATCCCTTAAACAGGGAGAGTTGAGACCCATGGAATGGGTTCCATGCAATATGATTTCAAAGGGTCTGCATTTGCTCACCGAACCTCACCAGTCCTATCACTGCTGCGTTTATGCCGCTGTACACACGCTTGATTCACTTTCGGAGACATATAAATACATAGGTTTTAAGATTCTTACTAGTCAGGTATATTGTTAGGCGTTTAATATGGGGTGTTGAGTCCACTTCGTTGAGCAAGGAGTAGCTCTTTTCTATTACATATTTGGCTTATGGAACGGTATCTGTGCTCATTTCAATCTCTGGTTTTATGCAGCACCCCAACTCACCTTTCCCCTTAAGCAAGCATAAGTTGGTTTTCTAAATTTGAGACCCTGTTCTGTTTTGTAATCCAGTTCCTGTGTAGCCAAGTTTACATCCCGTGTATTAGTGATATCTTATGATGTTTCTTTTTCTGTGTGACTTATTTCAGTTAGAATCATCATACCTGAATCCACTCATTATGCTGCTATGGGCCTGATGACATAGATTTCATTGCTGAGTGATATTGCATTGTTCGTAAGTACCACAACTTCTTTATCCATTTTTCACTTTCTGCGATATTGAACTTGTTCCGTAAACGAGGTTCTTGTAAACAGAGCCGTCCCAAACTTTGGGGTGGCTGTGTCTTTTTGATTTTAATTTCCCTAAGCTATAGGACCATAAGTGGAAGTGCCCTAGGCTCTGTTGCTTTGTTTTTTGGATGTTTCAGGAAACACCATACACTTCTCCCGAGTGGCTGCTGGCAATTTACATCCCGCCCATCAGCATAACAAGGCTCCCAGTTCTCCATGGCCTGTCCTGCCTTTCTGGATTTTACACTTTTTTCAGATGGCCCTTTTGACCGGGGGGCAGTGAGACTTCATTGTAGTGCAGATTTCCTTTGCAAGCTTACTTGGTTGGCTAAAAAGGGCGTATGCGTTTTTTCCTGAATATATTCAGGAAAAAACGCATACGCCCATTTTGGCCAAGTGCATCATTGTGGACGTTCTGCCTCTTTTCCTATGCTTTACATGCAATTCCAGTGTACCTCCTGAAATCGGTTTCCTGCAATCTGCCCCACTTACAACTCCTCTTGGCAGCCTAATTCAATATATTTTTGGAAGATAGCTGTCATTTATAACTCTGCAGGTTTGTGAATTACAGTGCCCCTGAGCTCCTTTCTTCAACTCGCTTTCTTGTGAGCTGGCCGCAACACCGCAGGATTGCTTCAGGCCCTCGTTTGGTTCCGGCACGGCATGCTGAGCCTTTGGTTAATTCCTCTTCCTGGTGGGAAATGAGAGTTAAATTTGCCCGTCCAGACACCTCCACCTAGTCTCTCATTGGTTCTCCCTATTCCTGTTCATTTTCCACAGAAATTGCAAACTGGGCCAAACAGGAGGTTTTAGGCACTGACTCTCCAAGTGGGGAGAGTGTTAGTAAAGCGTCTGGAATGTTGCACCCGAGTACCAGGGGACGAAAACTGAGACACATTTGAACACGTTTCCCGATCACACAGTGGATGATACTCTGGGTTCCACAGGCATGTTTTAGCTGAAGGAAGAATCCCTTAAACATGGAGAGTTGAGACCCATGGAATGCGTACCATGCAATATGACTTCAAAGGGTCTGCATTTGCTCACCGAACCTCACCAGTCCTATCACTGCTGCGTTTATGCCGCTGTACACACGCTTGATTCTCTTTCGGAGACATATAAATCCATAGGTTTTAAGATTCTTACTAGTCATGTATATTCTTAGGCGTTTAATATGGGGTGTTGAGTCCACTTCGTTGAGCAAGGAGTAGCTCTTGTCTATTACATATTTGGCTTATGGAACGGTATCTGTGCTCATTTCAATCTCTGGTTTTATGCAGCACCCCAACTCACCTTTCCCCTTAAGCAAGCATAAGTTGGTTTTCTACATTTGACACCCTGTTTTGTTTTGTAATTCAGTTCTTATGTAGCCAAGTTTACATTCCGTGTATTAGTGATATCTTATGATGTTTCTTTTTCTGTGTGACTTATTTCACTTAGAATCATCGTACCTGAATCCACTCATTATGCTGCTACGGGCCTGATGACATAGATTTCATTGCTGAGTGATATTGCATTGTACGTAAGTACCACAACTTCTTTATCCATTTTTCGCTTTCTGTGATATTGAACTTGTACCGTAAACGAGGTTCTTGTAAACAGAGCCGTCCCAAACTTTGGGGTGGCTGTGTCTTTTTGATTTTAATTTCCCTAAGCTATAGGACCATAAGTGGAAGTGCCCTAGGCTCTGTTGCTTTGTTTTTTGGATGTTTCAGGAAACACCATACACTTCTCCAGAGTGGCTGCTGGCAATTTACATCCCGCCCATCAGCATAACAAGGCTCCCAGTTCTCCATGGCCTGTCCTGCCTTTCTGGATTTTACACTTTTTTCAGATGGCCCTTTTGACCGGGGGGAAGTGAGACTTCATTGTAGTGCAGATTTCCTTTGCAAGCTTGCTTGGTTGGCCAAAAAGTGCGTATGCGTTTTTTCCTGAATATATTCAGGAAAAAACGCATACGCCCTTTTTGGCCAAGTGCATCATTGTGGACGTTCTGCCTCTTTTCCTATGCTTTACATGCAATTCCAGTCTACCTCCTGAAATCGGTTTCCTGCAATTCTACCCGGCTTTCAACTCCTCTTGGCTGCCTTACTTCAATATATTTTTGGAAGACAGCTGTCATTTATAACTCTGCAGGTTTGTGAATTACAGTGCCCCTAAGCACCTTTCTTCAACTCGCTTTCTTGTGAGCTGGCCGCAACACCGCAGGATTGCTTCAGGCGCTAGTTTGGATCCGGCACGGCATGCTGAGCCTTTGGTTAATTCCTCTTCCTGGTGGGAAATGAGAGTTAAATTTGCCCGTCCAGACACCTCCACCTAATCTCTCATTGGTTCTCCCTATTCCTGTTCATTTTCCACAGAAAGTGCAAACTTGGCCAAACAGGAGGTTAAAGGCACTGACTCTCCAAGTGGGGAGAGTGTTAGTAAAGCGTCTGGAATGTTGCACCCGAGTACCAGGGGACGAAAACTGAGACACATTTCAACACGTTTCCCGATTACACGGTGGATCATACTCTGGGTTCCACATGCATGTTTTAGCTGAAGGAAGAATCCCTTAAACATGGAGAGGTGAGACCCATGGAATGGGTACCATGCAATATGACTTCAAAGGGTCTGCATTTGCTCACCGAACCTCAACAGTCCTATCACTGCTGCGTTTATGCCGCTGTACACACGCTTGATTCTCTTTCGGAGACATATAAATCCATAGGTTTTAAGATTCTTACTAGTCAGGTATATTCTTAGGCGTTTAACATGGGGTGTTGAGTCCACTTCGTTGAGCAAGGAGTAGCTCTTGTCTATTACATATTTGGCTTATGGAACGGTATCTGTGCTCATTTCAATCTCTGGTTTTATGCAGCACCCCAACTCACCTTTCCCCTTAAGCAAGCATAAGTGGGTTTTCTACATTTGACACCCTGTTCTGTTTTGTAATTCAGTTCCTGTGTAGCCAAGTTTACATTCCGTGTAGTAGTGATATCTTATGATGTTTCTTTTTCTGTGTGACTTATTTCACTTAGAATCATCGTACCTGAATCCACTCATTATGCTGCTACGGGCCTGATGACATAGATTTCATTGCTGAGTGATATTGCATTGTACGTAAGTACCACAACTTCTTTATCCATTTTTCGCTTTCTGTGATATTGAACTTGTACCGTAAACGAGGTTCTTGTAAACAGAGCCGTCCCAAACTTTGGGGTGGCTGTGTCTTTTTGATTTTAATTTCCCTAAGCTATAGGACCATAAGTGGAAGTGCCCTAGGCTCTGTTGCTTTGTTTTTTGGATGTTTCAGGAAACACCATACACTTCTCCAGAGTGGCTGCTGGCAATTTACATCCCACCCATCAGCATAAGAAGGCTCCTAGTTCTCCTTGGCCTGTCCTGCCTTTCTGGATTTTACACTTTTTTCGGATGGCCCTTTTGACCGGGGGGAAGTGAGACTTCATTGTAGTGCAGATTTCCTTTGCAAGCTTGCTTGGTTGGCCAAAAAGGTCGTATGCGTTTTTTCCTGAATATATTCAGGAAAAAACGCATACGCCCTTTTTGGCCAAGTGCATCATTGTGGACGTTCTGCCTCTTTTCCTATGCTTTACGTGCAATTCCAGTCTACCTCCTGAAATCGGTTTCCTGCAATTCTGCCCCGCTTTCAACTCCTCTTGGCAGCCTTACTTCAATATATTTTTGGAAGATAGCTGTCATTTATAACTCTGCAGGTTTGTGAATTACAGTGCCCCTGAGCTCCTTTCTTCAACTCGCTTTCTTGTGAGCTGGCCGCAACACCGCAGGATTGCTTCTGGCCCTAGTGTGGTTCCGGCATGGCACGCTGAGCCTTTGGTTAATTCCTCTTCCTGGTGGGAAATGAGAGTTAAATTTGCCCGTCCGGACGCCTCCACCTAGTCTCTCATTGGTTCTCCCTATTCCTGTTCATTTTCCACAGAAATTGCAAACTGGGCCAAACAGGAATTTAAAGGCACTGACTCTCCAAGTGGGGAGAGTGTTAGTAAAGCGTCTGGAATGTTGCACCCGAGTACCAGGGGATGAAAACTGAGACACATTTGAACACGTTTCCCGATCACACGGTGGATCATACTCTGGGTTCCACATGCATGTTTTAGCTGAAGGAAGAATCCCTTAAACATGGAGAGTTGAGACCCATGGAATGGATACCATGCAATATGACTTCAAAGGGTGTGCATTTGCTCACCGAACCTCACCAGTCCTATCACTGCTGCGTTTATGCCGCTGTACACACGCTTGATTCTCTTTCGGAGACATATAAATCCATAGGTTTTAAGATTCTTACTAGTCAGGTATATTGTTAGGCGTTTAATATGGGGTGTTGAGTCCACTTCGTTGAGCAAGGAGTAGCTCTTTTCTATTACATATTTGGCTTATGGAACGGTATCTGTGCTAATTTCAATCTCTGGTTTTATGCAGCACCCCAACTCACCTTTCCCCTTAAGCAAGCATAAGTTGGTTTTCTACATTTGACACCCTGTTCTGTTTTGTAATTCAGTTCCTGTGTAGCCAAGTTTACATTCCGTGTAGTAGTGATATCTTATGATGTTTCTTTTTCTGTGTGACTTATTTCACTTAGAATCATCGTAACTGAATCCACTCATTATGCTGCTACGGGCCTGATGACATAGATTTCATTGCTGAGTGATATTGCATTGTACGTAAGTACCACAACTTCTTTATCCATTTTTCGCTTTCTGTGATATTGAACTTGTACCGTAAACGAGGTTCTTGTAAACAGAGCCGTCCGAAACTTTGGGGTGGCTGTGTCTTTTTGATTTTAATTTCCCTAAGCTATAGGACCATAAGTGGAAGTGCCCTAGGCTCTGTTGCTTTGTTTTTTGGATGTTTCAGGAAACACCATACACTTCTCCAGAGTGGCTGCTGGCAATTTACATCCCGCCCATCAGCATAACAAGGCTCCCAGTTCTCCATGGCCTGTCCTGCCTTTCTGGATTTTACACTTTTTTCAGATGGCCCTTTTGACCGGGGGGCAGTGAGACTTCATTGTAGTGCAGATTTCCTTTGCAAGCTTACTTGGTTGGCTAAAAAGGGCGTATGCGTTTTTTCCTGAATATATTCAGGAAAAAACGCATACGCCCTTTTTGGCCAAGTGCATCATTGTGGACGTTCTGCCTCTTTTCCTATGCTTTACGTGCCATTCCAGTCTACCTCCTGAAATCGGTTTCCTGCAATTCTGCTCCACTTTCAAGTCCTCTTGACAGCCTTACTTCAATATATTTTTGGAAGATAGCTGTCATTTATAACTCTGCAGGTTTGTGAATTACAGTGCCCCTGAGCTCCTTTCTTCAACTCGCTTTCTTGTGAGCTGGCCGCAACACCGCAGGATTGCTTCAGGCCCTAGTTTGGTTCCGGCACGGCATGCTGAGCCTTTGGTTAATTCCTCTTCCTGGTGGGAAATGAGAGTTAAATTTGCCCGTCCAGACACCTCCACCTAGTCTCTCATTGGTTCTCCCTATTCCTGTTCATTTTCCACAGAAATTGCAAACTTGGCCAAACAGGAGGTTAAAGGCACTGACTCTCCAAGTGGGGAGAGTGTTAGTAAAGCGTCTGGAATGTTGCACCCGAGTACCAGGGGACGAAAACTGAGACACATTTGAACACGTTTCCCGATCACACAGTGGATGATACTCTGGGTTCCACAGGCATGTTTTAGCTGAAGGAAGAATCCCTTAAACATGGAGAGTTGAGACCCATGGAATGGGTACCATGCAATATGACTTCAAAGGGTCTGCATTTGCTCACCGAACCTCACCAGTCCTATCACTGCTGCGTTTATGCCGCTGTACACACGCTTGATTCTCTTTCAGAGACATATAAAACCATAGGTTTTAAGATTCTTACTAGTCAGGTATATTGTTAGGCGTTTAACATGGGGTGTTGAGTCCACTTCGTTGAGCAAGGAGTAGCTCTTGTCTATTACATATTTGGCTTATGGAATGGTATCTGTGCTCATTTCAATCTCTGGTTTTATGCAGCACCCCAACTCACCTTTCCCCTTAAGCAAGCATAAGTTGGTTTTCTACATTTGACACCCTGTTCTGTTTTGTAATTCAGTTCTTGTGAAGCCAAGTTTACATTCCGTGTAGTAGTGATATCTTATGATGTTTCTTTTTCTGTGTGACTTATTTCACTTAGAATCATCGTACCTGAATCACTCATTATGCTGCTACGGGCCTGATGACATAGATTTCATTGCTGCGTGATATTGCATTGTACGTAAGTACCACATCTTCTTTATCCATTTTTCGCTTTCTGTGATATTGAACTTGTACCGTAAACGAGGTTCTTGTAAACAGAGCCGTCCCAAACTTTGCGGTGGCTGTGTCTTTTTGATTTTAATTTCCCTAAGCTATAGGACCATAAGTGGAAGTGCCCTAGGCTCTGTTGCTTTGTTTTTTGGATGTTTCAGGAAACACCATACACTTCTCCAGAGTGGCTGCTGGCAATTTACATCCCGCCCATCAGCATAACAAGGCTCCCAGTTCTCCATGGCCTGTCCTGCCTTTCTGGATTTTACACTTTTTTCAGATGGCCCTTTTGACCGGGGGGGCAGTGAGACTTCATTGTAGTGCAGATTTCCTTTGCAAGCTTGCTTGGTTGGCCAAAAAGGGCGTATGCGTTTTTTCCTGAATATATTCAGGAAAAAACGCATACGCCCTTTTTGGCCAAGTGCATCATTGTGGACGTTCTGCCTCTTTTCCTATGCTTTACATGCAATTCCAGTCTACCTCCTGAAATCGGTTTCCTGCACTTCTGCCCGGCTTTCAACTCCTCTTGGCTGCCTTACTTCAATATATTTTTGGAAGACAGCTGTCATTTATAACTCTGCAGGTTTGTGAATTACAGTGACCCTGAGCACCTTTCTTCAACTCGCTTTCTTGTGAGCTGGCCGCAACACCGCAAGATTGCTTCAGGCCCTAGTTTGGATCCGGCACGGCATGCTGAGCCTTTGGTTAATTCCTCTTCCTGGTGGGAAATGAGAGTTAAATTTGCCCGTCCAGACACCTCCACCTAATCTCTCATTGGTTCTCCCTATTCCTGTTCATTTTCCACAGATATTGCAAACTGGGCCAAACAGGAGGTTAAAGGCACTGACTCTCCAAGTGGGGAGAGTGTTAGTAAAGCGTCTGGAATGTTGTACCCGAGTACCAGGGGACGAAAACTGAGACACATTTGAACACGTTTCCCGATCACACGGTGGATCATACTCTGGGTTCCACATGCATGTTTTAGCTGAAGGAAGAATCCCTTAAACATGGAGAGTTGAGACCCATGGAATGGGTACAATGCAATATGACTTCAAAGGGTCTGCATTTGCTCACCGAACCTCACCAGTCCTATCACTGCTGCGTTTATGCCACTGTACACACGCTTGATTCTCTTTCGGAGACATATAAATCCATAGGTTTTAAGATTCTTACAAGTCATGTATATTCTTAGGCGTTTAATATGGGGTGTTGAGTCCACTTCGTTGAGCAAGGAGTAGCTCTTGTCTATTACATATTTGGCTTATGGAATGGTATCTGTGCTCATTTCAATCTCTGGTTTTATGCAGCACCCCAACTCACCTTTCCCCTTAAGCAAGCATAAGTTGGTTTTCTACATTTGACACCCTGTTCTGTTTTGTAATTCAGTTCTTGTGAAGCCAAGTTTACATTCCGTGTAGTAGTGATATCTTATGATGTTTCTTTTTCTGTGTGACTTATTTCACTTAGAATCATCGTACCTGAATCCACTCATTATGCTGCTACGGGCCTGATGACATAGATTTCATTGCTGAGTGATATTGCATTGTACGTAAGTACCACAACTTCTTTATCCAATTTTCGCTTTCTGTGATATTGAACTTGTACCGTAAACGAGGTTCTTGTAAACAGAGCCGTCCCAAACTTTGGGGTGGCTGTGTCTTTTTGATTTTAATTTCCCTAAGCTATAGGACCATAAGTGGAAGTGCCCTAGGCTCTGTTGCTTTGTTTTTTGGATGTTTCAGGAAACACCATACACTTCTCCAGAGTGGCTGCTGGCAATTTACATCCCGCCCATCAGCATAACAAGGCTCCCAGTTCTCCATGGCCTGTCCTGCCTTTCTGGATTTTACACTTTTTTCAGATGGCCCTTTTGACCGGGGGGCAGTGAGACTTCATTGTAGTGCAGATTTCCTTTGCAAGCTTGCTTGGTTGGCCAAAAAGGGCGTTTGCGTTTTTTCCTGAATATATTCAGGAAAAAACGCATACGCCCTTTTTGGCCAAGTGCATCATTGTGGACGTTCTGCCTCTTTTCCTATGCTTTACATGCAATTCCAGTCTACCTCCTGAAATCGGTTTCCTGCAATTCTGCTCCACTTTCAAGTCCTCTTGACAGCCTTACTTCAATATATTTTTGGAAGATAGCTGTCATTTATAACTCTGCAGGTTTGTGAATTACAGTGCCCCTGAGCTCCTTTCTTCAACTCGCTTTCTTGTGAGCTGGCCGCAACACCGCAGGATTGCTTCAGGCCCTCGTTTGGTTCCGGCACGGCATGCTGAGCCTTTGGTTAATTCCTCTTCCTGGTGGGAAATGAGAGTTAAATTTGCCCGTCCAGACACCTCCACCTAGTCTCTCATTGGTTCTCCCTATTCCTGTTCATTTTCCACAGAAATTGCAAACTGGGCCAAACAGGAGGTTTTAGGCACTGACTCTCCAAGTGGGGAGAGTGTTAGTAAAGCGTCTGGAATGTTGCACCCGAGTACCAGGGGACGAAAACTGAGACACATTTGAACACGTTTCCCGATCACACAGTGGATGATACTCTGGGATCCACAGGCATGTTTTAGCTGAAGGAAGAATCCCTTAAACATGGAGAGTTAAGACCCATGGAATGCGTACCATGCAATATGACTTCAAAGGGTCTGCATTTGCTCACCGAACCTCACCAGTCCTATCACTGCTGCGTTTATGCCGCTGTACACACGCTTGATTCTCTTTCGGAGACATATAAATCCATAGGTTTTAAGATTCTTACTAGTCATGTATATTCTTAGGCGTTTGATATGGGGTGTTGAGTCCACTTCGTTGAGCAAGGAGTAGCTCTTGTCTATTACATATTTGGCTTATGGAACGGTATCTGTGCTCATTTCAATCTCTGGTTTTATGCAGCACCCCAACTCACCTTTCCCCTTAAGCAAGCATAAGTTGGTTTTCTACATTTGACACCCTGTTCTGTTTTGTAATTCAGTTCCTGTGTAGCCAAGTTTACATTCCGTGTAGTAGTGATATCTTATGATGTTTCTTTTTCTGTGTGACTTATTTCACTTAGAATCATCGTACCTGAATCCACTCATTATGCTGCTACGGGCCTGATGACATAGATTTCATTGCTGAGTGATATTGCATTGTACGTAAGTACCACAACTTCTTTATCCATTTTTCGCTTTCTGTGATATTGAACTTGTACCGTAAACGAGGTTCTTGTAAACAGAGCCGTCCCAAACTTTGGGGTGGCTGTGTCTTTTTGATTTTAATTTCCCTAAGCTATAGGACCATAAGTGGAAGTGCCCTAGGCTCTGTTGCTTTGTTTTTTGGATGTTTCAGGAAACACCATACACTTCTCCAGAGTGGCTGCTGGCAATTTACATCCCACCCATCAGCATAAGAAGGCTCCTAGTTCTCCTTGGCCTGTCCTGCCTTTCTGGATTTTACACTTTTTTCGGATGGCCCTTTTGACCGGGGGGCAGTGAGACTTCATTGTAGTGCAGATTTCCTTTGCAAGATTGCTTGGTTGGCCAAAAAGGGCGTATGCGTTTTTTCCTGAATATATTCAGGAAAAAACGCATACGCCCTTTTTGGCCAAGTGCATCATTGTGGACGTTCTGCCTCTTTTCCTATGCTTTACGTGCAATTCCAGTCTACCTCCTGAAATCGGTTTCCTGCAATTCTGCCCCGCTTTCAACTCCTCTTGGCAGCCTTACTTCAATATATTTTTGGAAGATAGCTGTCATTTATAACTCTGCAGGTTTGTGAATTACAGTGCCCCTGAGCTCCTTTCTTCAACTCGCTTTCTTGTGAGCTGGCCGCAACACCGCAGGATTGCTTCAGGCCCTAGTTTGGTTCCGGCACGGCATGCTGAGCCTTTGGTTAATTCCTCTTCCTGGTGGGAAATGAGAGTTAAATTTGCCCGTCCAGACACCTCCACCTAGTCTCTCATTGGTTCTCCCTATTCCTGTTCATTTTCCACAGAAATTGCAAACTGGGCCAAACAGGAGGTTTTAGGCACTGACTCGCCAAGTGGGTAGAGTGTTAGTAAAGCGTCTGGAATGTTGCACCCGAGTACCAGGGGACGAAAACTGAGACACATTTGAACACGTTTCCCGATCACACAATGGATCATACTCTGGGTTCCACATGCATGTTTTAGCTGAAGGAAGAATCCCTTAAACATGGAGAGTGGAGACCCATGGAATGGGTACCATGCAATATGACTTCAAAGGGTCTGCATTTGCTCACCGAACCTCACCAGTCCTATCACTGCTGCGTTTATGCCGCTGTACACACGCTTGATTCTCTTTCAGAGACATATAAATCCATAGGTTTTAAGATTCTTACTAGTCATGTATATTCTTAGGCGTTTAATATGGGGTGTTGTGTTCACTTCGTTGAGCAAGGAGTAGCTCTTGTCTATTACATATTTGGCTTATGGAATGGTATCTGTGCTCATTTCAATCACTGGTTTTATGCAGCACCCCAACTCACCTTTCCCCTTAAGCAAGCATAAGTTGGTTTTCTACATTTGACACCCTGTTCTGTTTTGTAATTCAGTTCTTGTGAAGCCAAGTTTACATTCCGTGTAGTAGTGATATCTTATGATGTTTCTTTTTCTGTGTGACTTATTTCACTTAGAATCATCGTACCTGAATCCACTCATTATGCTGCTACGGGCCTGATGACATAGATTTCATTGCTGAGTGATATTGCATTGTACGTAAGTACCACAACTTCTTTATCCATTTTTCGCTTTCTGTGATATTGAACTTGTACCGTAAACGAGGTTCTTGTAAACAGAGCCGTCCCAAACTTTGGGGTGGCTGTGTCTTTTTGATTTTAATTTCCCTAAGCTATAGGACCATAAGTGGAAGTGCCCTAGGCTCTGTTGCTTTGTTTTTTGGATGTTTCAGGAAACACCATACACTTCTCCAGAGTGGCTGCTGGCAATTTACATCCCGCCCATCAGCATAACAAGGCTCCCAGTTCTCCATGGCCTGTCCTGCCTTTCTGGATTTTACACTTTTTTCAGATGGCCCTTTTGACCGGGGGGCAGTGAGACTTCATTGTAGTGCAGATTTCCTTTGCAAGCTTGCTTGGTTGGCCAAAAAGGGCGTATGCGTTTTTTCCTGAATATATTCAGGAAAAAACGCATACGTCCTTTTTGGCCAAGTGCATCATTTTGGACATTCTGCCTCTTTTCCTATGCTTTACATGCAATTCCAGTCTACCTCCTGAAATCGGTTTCCTGCAATTCTGCCCCGCTTTCAACTCCTCTTGGCAGCCTTACTTCAATATATTTTTGGAAGATAGCTGTCATTTATAACTCTGCAGGTTTGTGAATTACAGTGCCCCTGAGCTCCTTTCTTCAACTCGCTTTCTTGTGAGCTGGCCGCAACACCGCAGGATTGCTTCAGGCCCTAGTTTGGTTCCGGCACGGCATGCTGAGCCTTTGGTTAATTCCTCTTCCTGGTGGGAAATGAGAGTTAAATTTGCCCGTCCAGACACCTCCACCTAGTCTCTCATTGGTTCTCCCTATTCCTGTTCATTTTCCACAGAAATTGCAAACTGGGCCAAACAGGAGGTTTTAGGCACTGACTCTCCAAGTGGGGAGAGTGTTAGTAAAGCGTCTGGAATGTTGCACCTGAGTACCAGGGGACGAAAACTGAGACACATTTGAACACGTTTCCCGATCACACAGTGGATCATACTCTGGGTTCCACAGGCATGTTTTAGCTGAAGGAAGAATCCCTTAAACAGGGAGAGTTGAGACCCATGGAATGGGTACCATGCAATATGACTTCAAAGGGTCTGCATTTGCTCACCGAACCTCACCAGTCCTATCACTGCTGCGTTTATGCCACTGTACACACGCTTGATTCTCTTTCGGAGACATATAAATCCATAGGTTTTAAGATTCTTACTAGTCATGTATATTCTTAGGCGTTTAATATGGGGTGTTGAGTCCACTTTGTTGAGCAAGGAGTAGCTCTTGTCTATTACATATTTGGCTTATGGAACGGTATCTGTGCTCATTTCAATCTCTGGTTTTATGCAGCACCCCAACTCACCTTTCCCCTTAAGCAAGCATAAGTTGGTTTTCTACATTTGACACCCTGTTCTGTTTTGTAATTCAGTTCTTGTGTAGCCAAGTTTACATTCCGTGTATTAGTGATATCTTATGATGTTTCTTTTTCTGTGTGACTTCTTTCACTTAGAATCATCGTACCTGAATCCACTCATTATGCTGCTACGGGCCTGATGACATAGATTTCATTGCTGAGTGATATTGCATTGTACGTTAGTACCACAACTTCTTTATCCATTTTTCGCTTTCGGTGATATTGAACTTGTACCGTAAACGAGGTTCTTGTAAACAGAGCCGTCCCAAACTTTGGGTTGGCTGTGTCTTTTTGATTTTAATTTCCCTAAGCTATAGAACCATAAGTGGAAGTGCCCTAGGCTCTGTTGCTTTGTTTTTTGGATGTTTCAGGAAACACCATACACTTCTCCAGAGTGGCTGCTGGCAATTTACATCGCGCCCATCAGCATAACAAAGCTCCCAGTTCTCCATGGCCTGTCCTGCCTTTCTGGATTTTACACTTTTTTCAGATGGCCCTTTTGACCGGGGGGCAGTGAGACTTCATTGTAGTGCAGATTTCCTTTGCAAGCTTGCTTGGTTGGCCAAAAAGGGCGTATGCGTTTTTTCCTGAATATATTCAGGAAAAAACGCATACGCCCTTTTTGGCCAAGTGCATCATTGTGGACGTTCTGCCTCTTTTCCTATGCTTTACATGCAATTCCAGTCTACCTCCTGAAATCGGTTTCCTGCAATTCTGCCCGCTTTCAACTCCTCTTGGCAGCCTTACTTCAATATATTTTTGGAAGATAGCTGTCATTTATAACTCTGCAGGTTTGTGAATTACAGTGCCCCTGAACTCCTTTCTTCAACTCGCTTTCTTGTGAGCTGGCCGCAACACCGCAGGATTGCTTCAGGCCCTAGTTTTGTTCTGGCACGGCATGCTGAGCCTTTGGTTAATTACTCTTCCTGGTGGGAAATGAGAGTTAAATTTGCCCATCCAGACACCTCCACCTAGTCTCTCATTGGTTCTCCCTATTCCTGTTCATTTTCCACAGAAATTGCAAATTGGGCCAAACAGGAGGTTTTAGGCACTGACTCTCCAAGTGGGGAGAGTGTTAGTAAAGCGTCTGGAATGTTGCACCCGAGTACCAGGGGACGAAAACTGAGACACATTTGAACACGTTTCCCGATCACACAGTGGATGATACTCTGGGTTCCACAGGCATGTTTTAGCTGAAGGAAGAATCCCTTAAACATGGAGAGTTGAGACCCATGGAATGGGTACCATGCAATATGACTTCAAAGGGTCTGCATTTGCTCACCGAACCTCACCAGTCCTATCACTGCTGCGTTTATGCCGCTGTACACACGCTTGATTCTCTTTCGGAGACATATAAATCCATAGGTTTTAAGATTCTTACTAGTCATGTATATTCTTAGGCGTTTAATATGGGGTGTTGAGTCCACTTTGTTGAGCAAGGAGTAGCTCTTGTCTATTACATATTTGGCTTATGGAACGGTATCTGTGCTCATTTCAATCTCTGGTTTTATGCAGCACCCCAACTCACCTTTCCCCTTAAGCAAGCATAAGTTGGTTTTCCACATTTGACACCCTGTTCTGTTTTGTAATTCAGTTCTTGTGTAGCCAAGTTTACATTCCGTGTATTAGTGATATCTTATGATGTTTCTTTTTCTGTGTGACTTATTTCACTTAGAATCATCGTACCTGAATCCACTCATTATGCTGCTACGGGCCTGATGACATAGATTTCATTGCTGAGTGATATTGCATTGTACGTTAGTACCACAACTTCTTTATCCATTTTTCGCTTTCGGTGATATTGAACTTGTACCGTAAACGAGGTTCTTGTAAACAGAGGCGTTCCAAACTTTGGGTTGGCTGTGTCTTTTTGATTTTAATTTCCCTAAGCTATAGGACCATAAGTGGAAGTGCCCTAGGCTCTGTTGCTTTGTTTTTTGGATGTTTCAGGAAACACCATACACTTCTCCAGAGTGGCTGCTGGCAATTTACATCGCGCCCATCAGCATAACAAGGCTCCCAGTTCTCCATGGCCTGTCCTGCCTTTCTGGATTTTACACTTTTTTCAGATGGCCCTTTTGACCGGGGGGCAGTGAGACTTCATTGTAGTGCAGATTTCCTTTGCAAGCTTGCTTGGTTGGCCAAAAAGGGCGTATGCGTTTTTTCCTGAATATATTCAGGAAAAAACGCATACGCCCTTTTTGGCCAAGTGCATCATTGTGGACGTTCTGCCTCTTTTCCTATGCTTTACATGCAATTCCAGTCTACCTCCTGAAATCGGTTTCCTGCAATTCTGCCCGCTTTCAACTCCTCTTGGCAGCCTTACTTCAATATATTTTTGGAAGATAGCTGTCATTTAAAACTCTGCAGGTTTGTGAATTACAGTGCCCCTGAGCTCCTTTCTTCAACTCGCTTTCTTGTGAGCTGGCTGCAACACCACAGGATTGCTTCAGGCCCTAGTTTGTTTCCGGCACGGCATGCTGAGCCTTTGGTTAATTCCTCTTCCTGGTGGGAAATGAGAGTTAAATTTGCCCGACCAGACACCTCCACGTAGTCTCTCATTGGTTCTCCCTATTCGTGTTCATTTTCCACAGAAATTGCAAACTGGGCCAAACAGGAGGTTAAAGGCACTGACTCTCCAAGTGGGGAGAGTGTTAGTAAAGCGTCTGGAATGTTGCACCCGAGTACCTGTGGACGAAAACTGAGACACATTTGAACACGTTTCCCAATCACATGGTGGATCATACTCTGGGTTCCACATGCATGTTTTAGCTGAAGGAAGAATCCCTTAAACCTGGAGAGTTGAGACCCATAGAATGGGTACCATGCAATATGACTTCAAAGGGTCTGCATTTGCTCACCGAACCTCACCAATCCTATCACTGCTGCGTTTATGTCGCTGTACAAACGCTTGATTCTCTTTCGGACACATATGAATCCATAGGTTTTAAGTTTCTTACTAGTCAGGTATATTTTTAGGCGTTTAATATAGTGTGTTGAGTCCAGTTCGTTGAGCAAGGAGTAGCTCTTCTCTATTACATATTTGGCTTAGGGATCGGTATCTTTGCTAATTTCAATCTCTGGTTTTATGCAGCACCCCAACTCACCTTTCCCCTTAAGCAAGCATAAGTTGGTTTTCTATATTTGAGACCCTGTTTTGCTTTGTAATTCTGTTCCTGTGTAGCCAAGTTTACATTCCATGTATTAGTGATACCTTATGATGTTTCTTTTTCTGTGTGACTTATTTCACTTAGAATCATCGTACCTGAATCCACTCATTATGCTGCTACGGGCCTGATGACATAGATTTCATTGCTGAGTGATATTGCATTGTACGTAAGTACCACAACTTCTTTATCCATTTTTCGCTTTCTGTGATATTGAACTTGTACCGTAAACGAGGTTCTTGTAAACAGAGCCGTCCCAAACTTTGCGGTGGCTGTGTCTTTTTGATTTTAATTTCCCTAAGCTATAGGACCATAAGTGGAAGTGCCCTAGGCTCTGTTGCTTTGTTTTTTGGATGTTTCAGGAAACACCATGCACTTCTCCAGAGTGGCTGCTGGCAATTTACATCCCGCCCATCAGCATAACAAGGTTCCCAGTTCTCCATGTCCTGTCATGCCTTTCTGGATTTTACACTTTTTTCAGATGACCCTTTTGACCGGGGGGCAGTGAGACTTCATTGTAGTGCAGATTTCCTTTGCAAGCTTGCTTGGTTGGCCGAAAAGGGCGTATGCGTGTTTTCCTGAATATATTCAGGAAAAAACACATACGCCCTTTTTGGCCAAGTGCATCATTGTGGACGTTCTGCCTCTTTTCCTATGCTTTACATGCAATTCCAGTCTACCTCCTGAAATCGGTTTCCTGCAATTCTGCCCGCTTTCAACTCCTCTTGGCAGTCTTACTTCAATATATTTTTGGAAGATAGCTGTCATTTATAACTCTGCAGGTTTGTGAATTACAGTGCCCCTGAGCTCCTTTCTTCAACTCGCTTTCTTGTGAGCTGGCCGCAACACCGCAGGATTGCTTCAGGCCCTAGTTTGGTTCCGGCACAGCATGCTGAGCCTTTGGTTAATTCCTCTTCCTGGTGGGAAATGAGAGTTAAATTTGCCCGTCCGGACACCTCCACCTAGTCTCTCATTGGTTCTCCCTATTCCTGTTCATTTTCCACAGAAATTGCAAACTGGGCCAAACAGGAGGTTAAAGGCACTGACTCTCCAAGTGGGGAGAGTGTTAGTAAAGCGTCTGGAATGTTGCACCCGAGTACCAGGGGACGAAAACTGAGACACATTTGAACACGTTTTCCGATCACATGGTGGATCATACTCTGGGTTGCACATGCATGTTTTAGCTGAAGGAAGAATCCCTTAAACATGGAGAGTTGAGACCCATGGAATGGGTACCATACAATATGACTTCAAAGGGTCTGCATTTGCTCAGCGAACCTCACCAATCCTATCACTGCTGCGTTTATGCTGCTGTACACACGCTTGATTCTCTTTCGGAGACATATAAATCCATAGGTTTTAAGATTCTTACTAGTCAGGTATATTCTTAGGCGTTTAATATGGTGTGTTGAGTCTACTTCGTTGAGCAAGGAGTAGCTCTTGTCTATTACATATTTGGCTTATGGAACGGTATCTGTGCTAATTTCAATCTCTTGTTTTATGCAGCACCCCAACTCACCTTTCCCCTTAAGCAAGCATAAGTTGGTTTTCTACATTTGACACCCTGTTCTGTTTTGTAATTCAGTTCCTGTGTAGCCAAGTTTACATTCCGTGTAGTAGTGATACCTTATGATGTTTCTTTTTCTGTGTGACTTATTTCACTTAGAATCATCATACCTGAATCCACTCATTATGCTGCTATGGGCCTGATGACATAGATTTCATTGCTGCGTGATATTGCATTGTACGTAAGTACCACAACTTCTTTATCCATTTTTCGCTTTCTGTGATATTGAACTTGTACCGTAAACGAGGTTCTTGTAAACAGAGCCGTCCCAAACTTTGGGGTGGCTGTGTCTTTTTGATTTTAATTTCCCTAAGCTATAGGACCATAAGTGGAAGTGCCCTAGGCTCTGTTGCTTTGTTTTTTGGATGTTTCAGGAAACACCATACACTTCTCCAGAGTGGCTGCTGGCAATTTACATCCCGCCCATTAGCATAACAAGGCTCCCAGTTCTCCATGGCCTGTCCTGCCTTTCTGGATTTTACACTTTTTTCAGATGGCCCTTTTGACCAGGGGGCAGTGAGACTTCATTGTAGTGCAGATTTCCTTTGCAAGCTTGCTTGGTTGGCCAAAAAGGGCATATGCGTTTTTTCCTGAATATATTCAGTAAAAAACGCATACGCCCTTTTTGGCCAAGTGCATCATTGTGGACGTTCTGCCTCTTTTCCTATGCTTTACATGCAATTCCAGTCTACCTCCTGAAATGGGTTTCCTGCAATTCTGCCCCGCTTTCAACTCCTCTTGGCAGCCTTACTTCAATATATTTTTGGAAGATAGCTGTCATTTATAACTTTGCAGGTTTGTGAATTACAGTGCCCCTGAGCTCCTTTCTTCAACTCGCTTTCTTGTGAGCTGGCCGCAACACCGCAGGATTGCTTCAGGCCCTAGTTTGGTTCCGGCACGGCATGCTGAGCCTTTGGTTAATTCCTCATCCTGGTGGGAAATGAGAGTTAAATTTGCCCGTCCAGACACCTCCACCTAGTCTCTCATTGGTTCTCCCTATTCCTGTTCATTTTCCACAGAAATTGCAAACTGGGCCAAACAGGAGGTTAAAGGCACTGACTCTCCAAGTGGGGAGAGTGTTAGTAAAGCGTCTAGAACGTTGCACCCGAGTACCTGGGGACGAAAACTGAGACACATTTGAACACGTTTCCCGATCACACGGTGGATCATACTCTGGGTTCCACATGCATGTTTTAGCTGAAGGAAGAATCCCTTAAACAGGGAGATTTGAGACCCATGGAATGGGTTCCATGCAATATGATTTCAAAGGGTCTGCATTTGCTCACCGAACCTCACCAGTCCTATCACTGCTGCATTTATGCCGCTGTACACACGCTTGATTCTCTTTCGGAGACATATAAATCCATAGGTTTTAAGATTCTTACTAGTCAGGTATATTTTTAGGCGTTTATATGGGGTGTTGAGTCCACTTCGTTGAGCAAGGAGTAGCTCTTGTCTATTACATATTTGGCTTATGGAACGGTATCTGTGCTAATTTCAATCTCTGGTTTTATGCAGCACCCCAACTCACCTTTCCCCTTAAGCAAGCATAAGTTGGTTTTCTACATTTAAGACACTGTTTTGCTTTGTAATTCAGTTCCTGTGTAGCCACGTTTACATTCCGTGTATTAGTGATACCTTATGATATTTCTTTTTCTGTGTGACTTATTTCACTTGGAATCATCGTACCTGAATCCACTCATTATGCTGCTACGGGCCTGATGACATAGATTTCATTGCTGAGTGATATTGCATTGTACGTAAGTACCACAACTTCTTTATCCATTTTTCGCTTTTTGCGATATTGAACTTGTACCGTAAACGAGGTTCTTGTAAAGAGAGCCATCCCAAACTTTGGGGTGGCTGTGTCTTTTTGATTTTAATTTCCCTAAGCTATAGGACCATAAGTGGAAGTGCCCTAGGCTCTGTTGCTTAATTTTTTGGATGTTTCAGGAAACACCATACACTTCTCCAGAGTGGCTGTTGGCAATTTACATCTCGCCCATCAGCATAACAAGGCTCCCAGTTCTCCATGGCCTGTCCTGCCTTTCTGGATTTTACACTTTTTTCAGAAGGCCCTTTGACCGGGGGGCAGTGAGACTTCATTGTAGTGCAGATTTCCTTTGCGAGCTTGCTTGGTTGGCCAGAAAGTGCGTATGCGTTTCTTCCTGAATATATTCAGGAAAGAACGCATACGCCCTTTTTGGCCAAGTGCATCATTGTCGACGTTCTGAGTCTTTTCCTATGTTTTCAGTGCAATTCCAGTCTACCTCCTGAATTCGGTTTCTTGCAGTTCTGCCTTGCTCTCAGTTCCTCTTCATAGCCTTACCTCAATATACTTTTGAAAAATAGTTGGCCTTTATAACTCTGCAGGTTTTTGAATTGCAGTGGCCCTTAGCTCCATTTTTCAGCTCTTATTTTTGTGATCTTGCCTCATATCCACAGGATTTCTTCAGGCCCTATTCTTCTTCTGGGGCGCCTTGCTCTGCCTTTGGTTAATTCTTCTTCCTGCTGTGAAATTAGAGTGACATGTGCCCATTGAAACCGCTACAGCTATTTTCTCACTGGTTCCCCCTATTCCCATTCATCCTCCACACTAACTGCAGACTGTGCGATACTGGAACTTAAAGGCATTGACTCTCCATGTGGAGATGTTGTTAGTAAAGTGGGTGGAATGTTGATCCGGAGCCCCAGGAGAGGTAAATGAGGTGCATTTTAGAAACCTTTCCCGATCATATGGTATACCATCTGCTGGATTTCCCATGCATGGTTTAGCTGTAGGAAGATTCCCTTCAACTTGGAGTGTTGGGACCCTTGGAATAAGTAGCATGAAGTATTGCATTAAACTTTCGGCAGTTGCTCACCAAAGCTCACCAATCCTTTCAGCCCCAAGTGTCCAGCCTTATGTCTTATCCAGCTGTGGGTTTATATGTGGTCATTCCAGGTTGCATCACAGCCCCTGAGCGAATTTTGTAAGAATTTTTCTCTCTTTCATTGTTTCTGTGTTTTGGTTTTAAAATTTATTTCTATAATGGGGTTTAGCTCATTTTCACTGCTGTGTTTGTGCCGCTCTGCGCACACTTGATTCCCTTATGGAGATATATCAATACATGGGTTTTAAGATTCTTATTACTCATATATTTCTCTGTGGTGTATAGGGTGTGTTGAGGCCAGTTCATTGAGCGAGGTGTAGATCTTGTCTGATACCTATTTGGTTTATTGAACGGTATCTGTGCTAATTTCAAACTCTGGTTTTATGCATCACCCCACCTCTCCTTTCCCCTTAAGCTGACATAAGTGTGTTTTCTAAATGTGAGACACTGTTCTGTTTTGTAATTCATTTTTTGTGCAGCCATATTTATCCTCCCTCTATAAGTGATATCTTATGATATGTTTCTTTTTCTGTTTGACTTATTTCAAGTAGTATTATCGGACCTCAATCCACTCTTTATCCTTCTACTAGCCTTATTACATTGATTTCATGGTGAAGAGATATTCCATTGTACATAAGTACCACATTTTCTTTATCCATTGTTCTCTTTCCTGGGATATTTAAGGTGTACTGAAGTTGAGGTTCTTGTAAACAGAGTAGCCCTAAACTGTGGTGTGCTTGTGTCTTGTTGATTTTTAGACTTCCCTAGATATACTCCCGTGATTGGAAGTGCCCTATGCTCTGTCGCTCTGTTTTTTAGATGATTTAGGAACCACCATACACTTCTCCAGAGTGGCTCTCGGCAGTTCACACACTGTCCATCAGCGTATAAAGGCTCCCTGTTCTCCATGGCCTGTCCTGCATTTCTGGTTTTTACAATTTTTTCGGATGGCCCTTTTGACCGGTGGGAAATGAGACTTCTTTGTTGTGCACATTTGCATTGCTTGCTTGCTTGGTTGCCCATAAAATGCGTATGCATTTTTTCCTGGATATATTCAGGAAATAACGCATACTCCCTTTTGGGCCAACTGCATCATTTTCGAAATTCTGCCGCTTTTCATGTGCTTTAAAGGCGAGTCCAATCTATCTCTTGAAATCTGTTTCTTGCAATTCTGTCTTGCATTCAGATCCTCTTCTTTGCCTTACCTCAACATATTTTTGGACGTTAGTTTTCATTTATAACTCTGCAGGTTTGTGAATTGCAGTGACCCTGAGCTCCATTTTTTAAGTTGCTCTTTTGTGAGCTGGCCTCAAAACTGCAGGATTGCTTCAGGTCCTATTTTGGCTCGGGCGAGGCGGGCTGAGCCTTTTTTTAATTCTTATTCTTAATGGGAAATTAGAGTGACATGTGCCCGTCCAAACCCCTACAACTATTCTCTCATTGGTTCCCCCTGTTCCCGTTCATCCTCCTCACAATTTGCAAAATGTGTGAAACAGAAGTTTAAATGTGCTGATTCTCTAAGTGGGGAGATTCTAAGTAACGTGGCTGGAATGATGAACAGGAGCACCAGGAGAGGATAAATGAGGTGCATTTTAGACACATCTCCCGATCACATGGTGTACAGTCCTCTGGGTTTTCCATGCATGTTTTAGCTGTAGGAAGATTCCTTGAACCTGCAGATTTGGGACCCATTGAATGGGTACCAGGTAGTATTACTTTAAAGGGTGTGCATTTCCTCACCCAACCTCACATTTCTCTTAGCGCGAACAGTTTCCAGCCTTATGTCTCATCCTGCTGTGGGTCTAGATGTGTTCAATCCATGTTGCATCACCGTCCCTGAGGAAAAGTTGTAAGAGGTTTTCTCTGTCTCTCTGTCGTTTATTTTTTTCAATTTATTACTATGTTGTTTACAGCTGATTTTCAAAGCTCTGTTTCTTGCTGCTGTACATCCACTTGATTCACGTACAGAGAGACATCAATAATTTCTTTTTCAGATTCTTACCAGTCATAGATATTCTTTTCCGGTGACTTGAGTGTGCTGAGTGCAGTTCTTTTAGCTACCGTGTAGGCCTTGTTGATTATCAGTTTGGTATTTGGAATGGTATCTTTGCTAATTTCAACCTCCTGGATGATGCCTCACCCCTCCCCACCTTTCCCGTTTAGCAGCCTTACGCGTGTTTTCTACATATTTATGTCACTTAGAATGATCATACGTAACTCCTCCGGAGTTGTTACAACTGGCCATATTTCATTGATTTCCAGGCTGAGTAATATTCCACTCTACATAAGTACCACATCTCTATCCATTTTTTCCCTCCAGAGACATTTAAGTTATATCCTAGTCGAGGATCTTTTAAACAGAGAGGCAGTAAACATTGGGGTGCCTGTGTCCTCTCGATTTTTGTTTTTCCCAAGATATACGCCCATGAGTGCAAGTGCCCTATGCTCTGTAGCTCATTTTTTAGATGCTTTAGTAAACACAATACACTTCTCCAGAATGGCCGTTGGCAATATACATTTCCACTATAAGCCTCACAGGGCTCCCTCTTCTCCTTGCCCTGTCCTGCATTTCTGGCGTTTACACTTTATGAGGATGGCTCTTCTGACTGATGCGAAGTGATATCTTTTGTAGTATTGATTTCCAGTGCCCACCTGTTTGGTTGGCTAAAAAAGTGTATGCCCTTTTCTTGAATATATACAGAAAAAAACGCATACAGCCTTTTTGGCCAACTGCAATGTTGGCAATGTTCAGCCCCTTTTCTTGTGCTTAATGGCGAGTCCTTTCTACCTCCTCAAATCCCTTTCCTGCCATTCTCCCTTGCTTGCCAATCCTTTTCTCTGACTTTCCTCAAGACATTTTTCAGTGATAGATATTTTCAACTCTGCAGTTTCGTGAATTTTACTGCCCCTGAGTTCCATTGTTCAACTTGTGTTTATGGGAACTGGCCACAAAGCAGTGGGATTTCCTCAAGCCCTATACTGTTTCCATGGGCAACCCTAGCCTTTGGTCAATTCATCTTCCTGATTGGAAATTAGAGTGACATGTGCCTGTCTGAACACCTAGGACTTGTCTCTCATTGTTCCTCATCCTTCCGCTTCATCCTCTGGACAAATTCCAAACTGTACGCAACAGGATGTTGACAGTGTTGACATCTCCAAGTGGGGAGACTGTTAGTAAAGACGCTGGAGGGGTGAACCCGAGCACCAGGAGATGAGGAGATGAGATGCCTTTTCCAAACTCTTCCCGATCAGACGGTATACCATCCTCTGGATGTGACAGACATGTTTTAGCAGTAGGAAGAGTCCCATTCATGTAAGGAGAACACCAGGGCTTTTTCAAAATCAGTGTCTCCCCGAAACCCAAACTGGGGAGTTTTTTAAGCTACGGCTACACATATGTTCATTAAGGGCCTTGGGAAGTAGGCAGAGTCCAAACTTTAGATGACTGAAGTCTTCAGGGTCAGAAGCACTCACCACCGGCTTCCCTTAGGTTACACTTTAACTGTCATTGATAGATGATGTCAATAAAAATATCTATTCTTTTTCCGATTATTTCCCCTTATAGGTTATTGCACAATATTGAGTGTAGTTCCCTGTGCTATACAGTAGTTCCTTGTTGATGATCTATTTTATACATAGCAGTGTGTATGTGTTAATTCCAAACTGTTAATTTATCCCTCCTCCCACCTTTCCCCTTTGGTAATAATAAATTATAAGATTTTATACTTCTCAGAAATGGGGGAGCTGAAAGAGAGGTATCATTTTCAATGGAAAAGCATTTAAAACAAGATTGAAGCTTTAACCAAGATTATTAGATGTACATCCTTGGAAAGAAATCACTTCATTTCTCTAATATTGACCTGACAAATAGGACAAACCTTCTCACTGAACTTGCTTATAATAAAGTGATGGAAATATCAAATGGAAGTGTTAGAAACATCTTATTTTACCCGAGCCTTATAAACTGTTCTATGTTAACTACAGTTTGGCTCACACATCTGTTCATTGAAGTTACAATAGTCTCAATTTCTGTTACTGATCCTCCAGAGTGGACCCCAACAAGGGTCCCCCTGCCCAGTGTCATTGGGGCCAACAGATCGAGACTGAGTTTGGTTCCCAAGCAAAGGAAACTTTATATTTTCATCAGAGAATGGAGAGGTGAGAGCATGCACTACCCCGTGGGCTGTGGGCTGGGCTGCTGTGTAGAGATCCTGTCAGAGTCAGTGGGAGGGAGGGGGCGGAGCTCTCAAGGGCTGGGTTGGCTGCAGCTCAGGCTCTATATCTCGGAGTCTGCACTGGGCCCCAGGAGCTGAGGTGTCGACCCAGCCATTCTGCACCAGGAAATCTGGTCTGAAGTGCCGGGTGTGGAACCTCTGCATGCGGGACCCTAGGAGCACGTGAAATTAGACAAAGTACAAAGGATAAAAAAGGTCAGACTTGACTTTATTGCCCAGATTCTATTTTTATCTCCCAGGGATTTTTAATGGGCTTTGCTGGGGACAAACCCCTCCTCTGCCTTTTGTCCCGTTCCTCATTCTTGGAGTGCTGAGGGTGCAGACCCTTCTTCTGTAACTGCTGAGTGCTGAGTTGGGAGCCCTCATACCAGGGGACGAGGGTCAGAACTTCTCCCCAGCAGCCTCCAGGTGACGTTGATTGGCCCCAGGACCCCTGCCTCCCTGCTCGTCCGCCTGAGCACCAGCATTGGAAGTGTTATAGATTCTAATGACCTTTAAGGGTCCAGGAAAGAGATGTGCAGAGACGCTGTGGGGGCCGGTTTCACCCCGCCCCACATTTGTTCGGCCACCTTAGGCTGACCGTTTCTGCCAGCCTAGATGCTCTGACCAGTAGTCTGCTCTTTCTTCAATTAGGCCCCTGAATTAACATAAAAACAGCACCAGGTGTCAGAGCCCTGCCCGCTCAACTCCCAGACAGTCCAGGGTCAGTGGTGATCAAGGACCATGATGGCCACTGAGTCAACAGCCTTTTGAAGTAAACAGGAGTCCAGCCGGTCTTATTGGCCACCATCATCACGGTGTCTGTAGGCTTTTCTATGGTGACAGTGTGATATACGGTTCCCCCGCCAAGATTATTAGCTCCCCTCCGGGTGCAGGAAGTCCTGCAAGCAGTAGTCTACTCCTTCGGGACACACTATTGTTGTTTTATGAGAGAAACTCCAGGTCAAGTGATGTTCACATGAGTCGTCATGGTGCCCTGTTGCCTCCGGTTATCTCTCTGGATGTTGGAGTTGGAGGGCCTCCTCACTCGAGGTCGGTGTGCCCACGGAGCGAACCCTGCAACTTCAGGGCATGGTTGGTGATTAGGATCACCACGTGGGGTCCTTTTCCCTTAGGAGGGAGGTGGCCTTTTGGGCTGCTGATTTCCAGGTTTTTAGATACCGCCAGTATCTTGGCCAGATGTGGCAGTGGGCCAAGCCCCTTGGTGACTGTAGTTTATCCTACCTGGATGGCATTCTTGCGTTGTTCCATTTCAAGTGGTCCCAGTTTTTGCACTAATTCTCCAATGGCGATTCACCTTTCACCGGGAATGGAAAGGTCAAAGGGTTTAGCTCAATTAGGGAGTTCCAGGGCAAGGGTCTGAATTGACTGCTCTTTCCATTCTTGAAAGGCCACTTCTGGATTCTGTTCAAAAGGATCATCATCTTTTCCTTTCAGTGTTTCATATAGAGGCCCAGCTAGTAGACTGTAGTTAGGGATCCAGAAGCAGCAAACCCTGGCCTCCCCAGGAACCCCTAAGCTGTCTTCTAGTTTTAGAAAGGGGTAAGGCTGCAAATGGTTTCTTCCCTTTCCTGGGATGGGCTTCTCTGACCTTGTGTGAGAATGAAGCCCAGGCAGGTCACCGCAGTCTGTGATATTTGAGCTTTTTCTTGGACAACTTCTATCCTTTATTGGCTTGGTAGTTCAGAGGCCTCCTTAGTAGGGCTGGCGATCAGAATGTCGTCTGCATATTGAAGGAGGGTTTCCTTTTCCAGAGGTAGAACTTTTCGGTCGTTAGCTAAGCTTTCCCCAAAGATGGTGTGGGAATTTTTGAACCCTTGGGGCAAGACGGCCCGGAAGTATTGTTTTAGTTGTATGTTGAGTCCTGCCACTCACAAGCCAAAATTTCTTGTGACTCTGGGACTAATGGAATACAAAAGAAGGCATCATTGAAGACTAATACAGAATACCATGTCCTGGTGGTTGGTAGAATGACCAGCAGGGTGTAGGAATCAGAAGCAACTGGAGGTATATCCTCGGTGGCTTCACTGACTGTCCTGACATCCTTTACCAGGTCCCCAGCAGCCCATGGGGCTCTCGTGGTCAGGCCAATCCCAGGATATGGAGCTCTCCTGGGCAGGTACCCCACCCCCAACCCAGCCCACGGGGCTCTCATGGTCAGGCCCCTCCCAGGATACAGAGCTACCCTTGCAGGTACCGTGGCAGGGCTGGGCACACAGGAACCGTGCACATAGCCCTCATTGAAGAGCACCCCCAGCTCACCTGTCGCTCAGAGCTGACACAGAGCACCTCAGAGCAGGACTTGAACTAACAAACAGCAGCTCCGACAGGTCTGTGACCCTGGGCATCACTCTGTGTGGCCTCCCTCCACCTGGTCTTCCAGAGACTTCCACTGCACCCAGGGCACCAGGCCTCTGTCTCCAACCACCACCCACCCCTCCTCTCCCTGACTCCTGGGTTCCTCTCATTAGGAGAGGGTTTTCTTGAAGTTGTCTCCCACTCATGGGCCAGATAAAATGATTAGAAAACAAGCCAAAGCTGCAGCCCCTTGTCTATCCTGACTCTCAGGAGCCCACACCTGTTCCTTGGACCTGGCCGGTTCAGCAAGTTCCATTTTCTGCAACTGTGAGCCCCTGAGGGGTGATGATTGGCTACCTGGGCAGCCTTACCATGCCGGCCAGCCCTCCCCAGGTGTGCCTGGGTTGAGATCAATATAAATACCACTCCGGGCAGCAAAAGCCCCTGCAGCTGTGCCTGACGCCATTTTCTCTGCCCTGTCAGCAGTCTCGGGGCTGGGCTGGTGGGAGGGAGTGAGAGGCCACGGCTTTGTGGGTGGCCCAGTGTGAGTGGGGCTCTGCTGGACTTTCTGCAGCAGTTGCCAGGCTGCCACCTGCTAAAGAAGAGGATGTGTCACCCATACCTGCTGCTGGAATTTCTCCCTGGGCAGAGGTGAGGAAGGAAAAAAGCAGTGGGGGCAGGGACAGGACGGGTATCTCAGGCAGGGAAATGGAAATCTTCCAGAAGAGCACCCAGGGCCAGGACCATCCTGGCTGGCCTGCAGGCACCAAGTCAGCTGGCATGCTGTCACTCGTGTGGCTCCATGGCCCTTCCTCTAGGCTTTCAAGTCCTTGTATATATTCAGGTGTTTTACCTGGGAAGGGTGGGAACAGTTCAGCAGCAAGTGGCCTGGGGCTCAGCTCACGTTTACTCACAGATGCCTCGGCACGGTGCCCCAGCTTTGCAATGAGGACGCTTGTTGTGTGGGGGCTGCTGGCTGAATGGGAGACGATTCCCCACCACTGACCAACTTCAGAATTGTTTACAACTGGAGCAAGTGCCCTGATACGGTTTTCCTCTGAGTAACTGGTGGGTTCTGTTTTTTTTTTCTCTTTTTCGTTTTTGGTTCAAGGTAGATTTTATTCCTCTTTTTTGTATTTACAGATATAAGCATGGAAATAATTTATTCATATAAATACATGTATGTGAAGGGAATAATTGTTTTTTCTGTTTTATTTTTTAAATTTTATTTCTTTTTAATTTTGAATTTTATTTTATATTTTTATACAGCAGGTTCTCATTGGTTATCTATTTTATACATATAAATGTTTACATGCCAATCCCAATCTCTCAACTCCTCCCACCACCACCCCTCCAAGAGCTTTCCCCCCTTGTTGTCCATACGATTGTTGTCTACATCTGTTGCTCTATTTATGCCTTGCAAAACGGTTAATCTGTACAGTTTTTCTAGGTTCCACATATATGCATGAATATACAAGATTTGTTTTTCTCTTTCTGACTTACTTCACTCTGTAGGACAGTCTCTAGATCCATCGACGTCTCTACAAATGACCCAATTTCATTCCTTTCATGGCTTAGTAATATTCCATTTTATATATGTACCACAGCTTTATGCATTCGTCTGTCTGTGGGCATTTAGGTTGCTTCCATTACCTCGATATTGTAAATAGTGATGCAATGAACATTGCGGTGAATGTCTCTTTTTGATTTATGGTTTTGTCTGAGTATATGTCCAGTCCTGGGATTGCTGTATCATATGGTAATTCTATTATTAGTTTCTTAAGAAACTCCATATTGTTCTCCATAGTGACTGTATCAATTTATATTCCCAACAATAGTGGAAGAGTGTTCCTTTTCTCCACACCCTTTCCAGCATTTGTTGTTTGTAGATTTTCAGATGATGCCCATTCTAACAGGTGTGAGGTGATACCTCATTGTTGAGTCCATTTCGTTGAGCAACGGGTAGGTCTTGTCTATTACATATTTGGCTTATGGAATGGTATCTGTGCTAATTTCAAACTCTGGTTTTATGCAGCACCCCAACTCACCTTTCCCCTTAAGCAAGCATAAGTTGGTTTTCTAAACTTGAGACCCTGTTCTGTTTTGTAATTCAGTTCATGTGTAGCCAAGTTTACATTCCGTGCATTAGTGATACCTTATGATGTTTCTTTTTCTGTGTGACTTATTTCACTTAGAATCATCATGCCTCAATCCACTCATTATGCTGGTACAGGCCTGGTGACACAGATTTCATTGCTGAGTGGTATTCTGTTGTACATAAGTACCGCAACTTCTTTATCAATTATTTGTTCTCTGGGATATTTAACTTGTACTGTAGAAGAGGCTCCTGTAAACAGAGCCGTTGTAAATTTTGGGGTGGCTGTGTCTTTTTGATTTTAATTTCCCTAAGCTATAGGACCATAAGTGGAAATGCCCTAGATTCTGTTGCTTTGTTTTTCAGATGTATCAGGAAACACCATACACTTCTCCAGAGTGGCTGTTGGCAATGTACATCCCGCCCATAAGCATAACAAGGCTCCTTTTTCCCCATGGCCTGTCTTGCCTTTCTGGATTTTACACTTTTCTCAGTGGCCCTTTAGACCGGGGGGAAGTGACACTTCATAGTAGTTCGGATTTCCATTGCAAGCTTGCTTGGTTTGCCAAAAAGGGCGTATGTGTTTTTTCCTGAATATATTCAGGAACAAACTCATACGCCCTTTGTTGCCATGTGCATCATTGTCGATGTTCTGCCTCTTTTCCTATGCTTTAAATGCAAATCCAGTCTACCTCCTGAAATCGGTTTCCTGCAATTCTGCCCCGCTTTCAAGTCCTCTTCACAGCCTTACTTCAATATATTTTTGGACGTTATCTGTCATTTATAACTCTGCAGGTTTGTGAATTACAGGGCCCCTGAGCTCCTTTCTTCAACTCGCTTTCTTGTGAGCTGGCCGCAAACCCGCAAGACTGCTTCAGGCCCTAATCTGCTTCTGGCAGGGCACGCTGAGCCTTTGGTTAATTCCTCTTCCTGGTGGGAAATGAGTGTTAAATATGCCCGTCCAGACACCTACCTCACTCTCAACCCCTTGGTGATGTGGGTCCTCTGGTTTGTGGCCACTTTTGCTGGGTTCCTCACCTTTCAATGATGTGGCCCCACTAGTGTGAGGACACTCCTGCTTGGTTCTCATCCACGTGGTTATGTGGACCCCCTGGTGAGAGTCTGTTCCTGGCTTTGTTCCTCACCCACCTGTGAGGGAGACCCTCTGCTGATAGGTCACTCCTGCATGGCTGGCACACATTGCCTTGGTGAAGTCAGCCGTGTGGTGGCAGTTGGAGCGTGCTGGGAATCTCTTCCCCCGGTGATGAGGGCCCTCTTGCGTCAGGCCCTAACTGCTGGGCTCACCAACTTTTCTTAGGGAGCCCAGTGATGCTTTGGCACTCCTCTTAGGATCCCATCTCCATGGGGATGTGGGCCTTCTGCTCTGAGGTCCCAACGGCTGGGTTGTTCACATTTTCATGATGTGGGCTCTCTGGTGTTAGTTCACAGAAGCCTGGATCCCATAGCCTCTGTGCTCTTGGCTGCCTGCTGGGAGGTTCCAACTGCTGGATTCCTCACTTTTTTAATTTTTTGGGCCCTCTGTTGTGAGGATCCTCCTGCCTGCCTCACTCCCAGCCCCTTCGTGATGTGTGTCGTCTGGTTTGAGGCCACATGTGCTGGGTTCCTCACCTTTCGATGATGTGGGACCAATGGTCTTAGGAGACTCCTGCCTGGTTCACATCCCCTTGGTGATGTGGGCCCTCTGTTGAGAGTCTGATCCCGGCTGGGTTCCTCACCCATCTGTGAGGTAGGCCGTCTGATGTGAGGTCACTCTTGCCTGGCTTGCTCACCTCGCCTTGTGGACATGAGCCCTCTGGTGGCACTTGGAGCCTGCTGGGAGCCTCCTCTCCTCGGTGATGAGGGCCCTCTGGCATCAGGCCCTAACTGCTGGGCTCCCTACATTTTGTGATGTGCGCCCAGTGGTGCGAGGACACTCCAGCCAGGTTCACATCCCCATTGGGGTGTGGGCCTTCTGCTCTGAGGTCCCAAAGCCTGGGTTGCTCACAGTTTCATGATGTGGGCTCTCTGCTGTTAGTTCACTCCTGCCTGCATCCCTTAGCTTCTGTGCTCTGGGCCGCCTGCTGGGAGGTTCCAACTGCTGGATTCCTCACCTTTCTTATTCTTTGGGCCCTCTGTTTTTAGGCTACTCCTGCCTGCCTCACTCCCATTCCCTTTGTGATATGTGTCCTCTGATTTGAGGCCACATGTGCTGGGTTCCACACCTTTCGATGATGTGATCCCACTGGAGGGAAGACAGTCCTGACTGGTTCCCATCCCCTTGCTGATGTGGGCCCTCAGGTGAGAGTCTGATCCTGGCTGGGTTCCTCACCCTTCTGTGAGGTGGGCCCTCTGCTGTGAGGTCAATCATGCCTGTCTGGCACACGTCACCTTGGCGACGTGGGCCCTCTGGTGGCAGTTGGAGTGTGCTGGGATCCTCCTCCCCTCGGTGATGAGGGCCCTCTTGCCTTAGGCCATAACTGCTGGGCTCCCCACATTTTCTGATGTGCGCCAAGTGAGTGAGGAGACTCTTGCCAGGTTCCCATCCCCATGGCGATATGGGCCTTCTGCTCTGAGGTCAAAACGGCTGGCTTGCTCACAGTACCATGATGTGGGCCCTCTGCTGTGAGTTCACTCCGGCAAGGATCCCTTATCATCGGTGCTCTGAGCCGCCTGCTGGGAGGTTCCAACTGCTGGATTCCTCAACTTTTTTATTCTATGTGCCCTCTGTTGTGAGGCTCCTCCTGCCTGCCTCACTGCCAGCCCCTTGGTGATGACTGTCCTATGGCTTGAGGCCACATGTGCTGCGTTCCTCACCTTTCAATGATGTGACCCCACTCGTGTGAGGACACTCCTGCCTGGTTCCCATCCCCTTGGTGAGGTGGGCCCTCTGGCGAGAGTCTAATCCTGGCTGGGTTCCTCAACGTTCTGTGAGGTAGGCCCTCTGCTGTGAGGTCACTCCTGCCTGGCTGGCACACGTCACCTTGGAGACGTGAGCCCTCTGGTGGCAGTTGGAGCGTGCAGGGCGCCTCCTCCTCTCGGTGATGACGGCCCTCTGGCGTCAGGCCCTAAATGGTGGGCTCCCCACATTTTCTGATGTGCGCCCAGTGGTGCGAGGACACTCCAGCCAGGTTCCCATTCCCATGGGGATGTGGTCCTTCTGCGCTGAGGTCTCAACTCCTGGGTTGCTCACAGTTTTGTGATGTGGGCCCTCTGCTGTGAGTTCACTGTGGCCTGGATCCCATAGCCTCGGTGTTCTGGGCCGCCTGCTGGAAGGTCTAAATGCTGGAATCCTCACGTTTTTTATATTATGTGCCCTGTGTTGTGAGGCTACTCCTGTCTGCCTCACTCCAAGGCCCTTGGTGATGTGGGTCCTCTGGTTTTAGGACACATGTGCTGGGTTCCTCACCTTAAGATGATGAGGCCCCACTGGTGTGAGGATAATCCTGACTGGGTCCCATCCCCTTTGTGATGTGGGCCCTCTGGTGAGAGTCTGATCCTGGCTGGGTTCCTCACCCATCTGTGAGGTGGGCCCTCTACTATCAGGTAACTCTTGCCTGGGTTGCTCACCTCGCCTTGTTGACATGAGCCCTCTGGTGGCAATTGGACCCTGCTGGGAGCCTCCTCAGCTCTGTGATGAGGGCCCTCTGATGTCAGGCCCTAACTGCTGGGCTCCCCAACTTTTCTTAGTGAGCCCAGTGTTGCTCAAGCACTCCTCTTAGGTTCCCATCCCCATGCGGATGTGGGCCTTCTGCTCTGAGGTTCCAACGGCTGGGTTGATCACAATTTCATGATGTGGGCTCTCTGGTGTTAGTTCACTGTGGCCTGGATCCCATAGCCTCTGTGGTCTTGGCTGCCTGCTGGGAGGTTCCAACTGTTCGATTCCTCAACTTTTGTATTCTATGGGTCCTGTGTTGTGATGCTCCTCCTGCCTGCCTCACTCGCAACCCCTTCGTGATGTGGGTCTTCTGGTTTGAGGCCACATGTGCTGGGTTAGGCAACTTTCAATGATGTGGCCCCACTGGTGTGAGGACACTCCTGCCTGGTTCCCATCCCCTTGGTGATGTGGGCCTTCTGGTGACAGTCTTATCCTGGCTGGGTTCCTCACTCTTCTGTGAGGTAGGCCCTCTGCTGTGAGGTCAATCCTGCCTGACTTGCACACATCACCTTGGCGACGTGGGCCCTCTGTTGGCACATGGAACCTGCTGGGAGCCTCCTGCCCTCGGTGATGATGGCCCTCTAGCATCAGGCTCTAACTGCTGGGCTCCCCACGTTTTCTGATGTGAGCCCAGTGATGCCAGGACACTCCTGTCAGGTTCCCATCCCCATGGGGATGTGGGCTTTCTGCTCTGAGGTCCCAATGCCTGGGTTGCTCACAGTTTCATGATGTGGGCTCTCTGGTGTTAGTTAACTCCTGCCTGCATCCCATAGCTTCTGTGCTCTCGGCCGCCTGCTGGGAGGTTCCAAATGCTGGATTCCTCACTTTTTTTATTCTTTGGGCCCTCTGTTTTTAGGCTACTCCTACCTGCCTCACTCCCATCCCCTTTGTGATGTATGTCCTCTGATATGAGGCCACATGTGCTGGGTTCCTCACCTTTCGATGATGTGGCCCCACTGGTGGGAGGACAGTCCTGACTGGTTCCCATCCCCTTGGTGTTGTGGGCCCTCTGGTGAGAGTCTCATCCTGCCTCGGTTCCTCACCCTTCTGTGAGATAGGCCCTCTGCTGTGAGGTCACTACTGCCTGGCTGGTGCATGCCACCTTGTAGACGTGGGCCCTCTGTTGGCAGTTGGAACCTGCTGGGAGTCTCCTCCCCTCAGTTATGAGGGCCCCCTGGCATCAGGCCCTAACTGCTGGGCTCCTAACATTTTCTGATATGTGCTAAGTGGTGTGAAGCCACTCCTGCCAGGTTCCCATCCCAATGGGGATGTGGGCCTTCTGTTCTGAGGTCCCAACAGCTGGGCTGCTCACAGGTTCATGATGTGGGCCCTCTGCTGTGAGTTCACTGCGGCCTGGATCCCATAGCCTCGGTGCTCTGGGCCACTTGCTGGGAGGTTCCAACTGCTGGATTCCTCAACTTTTATATTCTATGGACCCTGTGTTGTGAGGCCAGTCCTGCCAGCCTCATTCCAAACCCCTTGGTGATGTGGTTCCTCTGGTTTGAGGACACATGTGCTGGGATCCTCACCTTTCGATGATGTTGTCCCACTGGTGTGGGGACACTCCTGCCTGGTTCCCATCCCCTTGGTGATGTGGGCCCTCTGGTGAGAGTCTGATCCTGGCTGTGTTCCTCACCCTTCTGTGAGGTGGGCCCTCTGCTGTGAGGTCACTCCTGCCAGGCTGGCACACATCGCCTTGGCGACGTTGGCCCTCTGGTGGCAGCTGGAGCCTGCTGGGAGCCTCCTCCTCTCGGTGATGAGTGCCCTCTAGCGTCAGGCCCTAATTTCTGAGCACCCCACGTTTTCTGATGTGAGCCCAGTGATGCCAGGACACTCCTGTCATGTTCCCATCACCATGGGGATGTGGGCCTTCTGCTCTGAGGTCCCAATGTCTGGGTTGCTCACAGTTTCATGATGTGGGCTGTCTGGTGTTAGTTCACTCTGGCCTGGTTCCTCTAGCCTCTGTGCTCTGGGCCGCCTGCTGGGAGGTTCCAACTGCTGGATTCCTCACCTTTCTTATTTTTGGGCCCTCTGTTATGAGGCTCCTCCTGCCTGCCTCACTCCCAGCCCCTTGGTGATGGGTGTCCTATGGTTTGAAGCCACATGTTCTGGGTTCCTCACCTTTAGATGATGTGGCCCTACTCATGTGAGGACACTCCTGCCTGGTTCCAATCCATTTGGTGATGTGGGCCCTCTGGTGCGAGTCTGATCCTGACTGGGTTCGTCACACTTCTCTGAGGTGGGCCCTCTGCTGTGAGGTCATTCGTGCCTGGTTGGCACACATCGCCTTGGCGACGTCAGCCCTCTGGTGGCAGTTCGAGCCTGCTGGGAGCCTCCTTCCCTTGGTGATGAGGGTCCTCTGGCGCCAGGCCCTAACTGCTGGTCGCCCAAAATTTTCTGATACGTTCTCAGTGGTGCGAGGACACTCCTACCAGAATTCCATCCCCATGGGGATGTGGGCCTCCTGCTCTGAGGTCCCAATGGCTGGGTTGCTCAGTTTCATGACATGGGCCCTCTTCTGTGAGTTCACTGTGGCCTGGATCCCATAGTCTCGGTGCTCTGGGCCGCCTGCTGGGAGGTTCCAACTGCTGGATTCCTCACTTTTTTATTCTATGTGCCCAGTGTTGTGAGGCTACTCCTGCCTGCCTCACTCCGAGGTCCTTGGTGATGTGGGTCCTCTGGTTTGAGGACACATGTGCTGAGTACCTCAGCTTTCGATGATGTGGCCCCACTGATGTGAAGACACTCCTGCCTGGTTCCCATCCCCTTGGTGATGTGGGCCCTCTGGTGAGAGTCTGATGTTGGCTGGGTTTCTCACCCTTCTGTGAGGTGGGACCTCTGCTGTGAGGTAACTCCTGCCTGGCATGCTAACGTTGCCTTGGCAATGTGAGCCCTCAGGTGGCAGTTGGAGCCTGCTGGGAATCTCCTCCCCTCAGTTATGAGAGCTCTGGATAAAACACATATGCTCTTTTTTGCCAAGTGCATTATTTTCCAAGTTCTGTCTCTTTTCCTATGCTTTAAGAGCTACTCCCGTGTATGTTCTGAAATCAATTTCCAGCAATTCTGCCCCGCATTCAAGTCCTCTTCGCAGCCTTACTTCAGCATAATTTTGGATGATAGCTGTCATTTATAACTCCGCAGGTTTCTGAATTACAGTGCCCCTGAGCTCCTTTCTTCAACTCGCTTTCTTGTGAGCTGGCCGCAACACCGCAGGATCTCCTCAGGCCCTAATTTAGTTCCAGCATGGCACGCGGAGCCTTTGGTTCATTTATCTTCCTGGTGGGAAATGAGAGTTAAATTTGCCGTCCAGACACCGACAGATAGTCTCCCAATGCTTCTCCTTATTCCTGTTCATCTTCCGAAGAAATTGCAAACTGGGCCAAACAGGAGGTTAAAGGCACTGACTCTCCAAGTGGGGAGAGTGTTAGTAAAGCGTCTGGAATGTTGCACCCGAGTACCAGGGGACGAAAACTGAGACACATTTGAACACGTTTCCCGATCACACGGTGGATCATACTCTGGGTTCCACATGCATGTTTTAGCTGAAGGAAGAATCTCTTAAACGTGGAGAGTTGAGACCCATGGAATGGGTATCATGCAATATGACTTCAAAGGGTCTGCATTTGCTCACCGAACCTCACCAATCCTATCACTGCTGTGTTTATGCCGCTGTACACACGCTTGATTCTCTTTCGGAGACATATAAATCCATAGGTTTTAAGATTCTTACTAGTCAGGTATATTGTTAGGCGTTTAATATGGGGTGTTGAGTCCACTTCGTTGAGCAAGGAGTAGCTTTTGTCTATTACATATTTGGCTTATGGAACGGTATCTGTGCTAATTTCAATCTCTGGTTTTATGCAGCACCCCAACTCACCATTCCCGTTAAGGAAGCAAAAGTTGGTTTTCTTAATTGGAGACACTGTTCTGTTTTGTAATCCAGTTCCTGTGTAGCCAAGTTTACATTCCGTGTATTAGTGATATCTTATGATGTTTCTTTTTCTGTGTGACTTATTTCACTTAGACTCATCATACCTGAATCCACTCATTATGCTGCTATGGGCCTGATGACATAGATTTCATTGCTTAGTGATATTGCATTGTACGTAAGTACGACAACTTCTTTATCCATTTTTCGCTTTGTGTGATATTGAACTGGTACCGTAAACGAGGTTCTTGTAAACAGAGCCGTCCCAAAATTTGGGGTGGCTGTGTCTTTTTGATTTTAATTTCCCTAAGCTATAGGACCATAAGTGGAAGTGCCCTAGGCTCTGTTGCTTTGTTTTTTGGATGTTTCAGGAAACACCATACACTTCTCCAGAGTGGCTGCTGGCAATTTACATCCCGCCCATCAGCATAACAAGGCTCCCAGTTCTCCATGGCCTGTCCTGCCTTTCTGGATTTTGGACTTTTTTCAGATGGCCCTTTTGACCGGGGGGCAGTGAGACTTCATTGTAGTACAGATTTCCTTTGCAAGCTTGCTTGGTTGGCCAAAAAGGGCGTATGCGTTTTTTCCTGAATATATTCAGGATAAAACGCATACGCCCTTTTTGGCCAAGTGCATCATTGTGGACGTTCTGCCTCTTTCCCTATGCTTTACATGCAATTCCAGTCTACCTCCTGAAATCGGTTTCCTGCAATTCTGCCCCGCTTTCAACTCCTCTTGGGAGCCTTACTTCAATATATTTTTGGAAGATAGCTGTCATTTATAACTCTGCAGGTTTGTGAATTACAGTGTCCCTGAGCTCCTTTCTTCAACTCGCTTTCTTGTGAGCTGGCCGCAACACCGCAGGATTGCTTCAGGCCCTAGTTTGGTTCCGGCATGGCATGTTGAGCCTTTGGTTAATTCCTCTTCCTGGTGGTAAATGAGAGTTAAATTTGCCCGTCAAGACACCTCCACCTAGTCTCTCATTGGTTCTCCCTATTTCTGTTCATTTTCCACAGAAATTGCAAACTGGGCAAACAGGAGGTTAAAGGCACTGACTCTCCAAGTGGGGAGAGTGTTAGTAAAGCGTCTGGAATGTTGCACCCGAGTACCAGGGGACGAAAACTGAGACACATTTGAACACGATTCCCGATCACACGGTGGATCATACTCTGGGTTCCACATGCATGTTTTAGCTGAAGGAAGAATCCCTTAAACATGGAGAGTTGAGACCCATGGAATGGGTACCATGCATTATGACTTCAAAGGGTCTGCATTTGCTCACCGAACCTCACCCATCCTATCACTGCTGCGCTTATGCTGCTGTACACATGCATGATTCTCTTTCGGAGACATATAAATCCATAGGTTTTAAGATTCTTACTAGTCAGGTATATTGTTAGGCGTTTAATATGGGGTGTTGAGTCTACTTCGTTGAGCAAGGAGTAGCTCTTGTCTATTACATATTTGGCTTATGGAACGGTATCTGTGCTAATTTCAATCTCTGGTTTTATGCAGCACCCCAACTCACCTTTCCCCTTAAGCAAGCATAAGTTGGTTTTCTACATTTGACACCCTGTTCTGTTTTGTAATTCAGTTCCTGTGTAGCCAAGTTTACATTCCGTGTAGTAGTGATATCTTATGATGTTTCTTTTTCTGTGTGACTTATTTCACTTAGAATCATCATACCTGAATCCACTCATTATGCTGCTACGGGCCTGATGACATAGATTTCATTGCTGCGTGATATTGCATTGTACGTAAGTACCACAACTTCTTTATCCATTTTTCGCTTTCTGTGATATTGAACTTGTACCGTAAACGAGGTTCTTGTAAACAGAGCCGTCCCAAACTTTGGGGTGGCTGTGTCTTTTTGATTTTAATTTCCCTAAGCTATAGGACCATAAGTGGAAGTGCCCTAGGCTCTGTTGCTTTGTTTTTTAGATGTTTCAGGAAACACCATACACCTCTCCCGAGTGGCTGTTGGCAATTTACATCCCGCCCATCAGCATAACAAGGTTCCCAGTTCTCCATGGCCTGTCCTGCCTTTCTGGATTTTACACTTTTTTCAGATGGCCCTTTTGACCGGGGGAAAGTGAGACTTCATTGTAGTGCAGATTTCCTTTGCAAGCTTGCTTGGTTGGCCAAAAATGGCGTATGCGTTTTTTCCTGAATATATTCAGGAAAAAACGCATACGCCCTTTTTGGCCAAGTGCATCATTGTGGACGTTCTGCCTCTTTTCCTATGCTTTAAATGCAATTCCAGTCTACCTCCTGAAATCGGTTTCCTGCAATTCTGCCCCGCTTTCAAGTCCTCTTGGCAGCCTTACTTCAGTATATTTTTGGACGATAGCTGTCATTTATAACTCTGCAGGTTTGTGAATTACAGTGTCCCTGAGCTCCTTTCTTTAACTCGCTTTCTTGTGAGCTGGCCGCAACACCGCAGGATTGCTTCAGGCCCTAATCTGGTTCCGGCACGGCACGCTGAGCCTTTGGTTAATTCCTCTTCCTGGTGGGAAATGAGAGTTAAATTTGCCCGTCCAGACACCTCCACCTAGTCTCTCATTGGTTCTCCCTATTCCTGTTCATCTTCCTCAGAAATTGCAAATGGGCCAAACAGGAGGTTAAAGGCACTGACTCTCCAAGTCGGGAGAGTGTTAGTAAAGCGTCTGGAATGTTGCACCCGAGTACCAGGGGACGAGAACTGAGACATATTGGAACACGTCTCCCGATCACACGGTTGATCATACTCTTGGTTCCACGTGCATGTTTTACCTGAAGGCAGAATCCCTTAAACCTGGAGAGTTGAGACCCGTGGAATGGGTACCATGCAATATGACTTCAAAGGGTCTTCATTTGCTCACCGAACCTCTCCAATCCTATCACTGCTGCGTTTATGCCCCTGTACACACGCTTGATTTTCTTTCACAGACATAGGAATCCATAGGTTTTAAGATACTTACTAGTCAGGTACATTCTTAGGCGTTTAATATGGGGTGTTGAGTCCATTTCGTTGAGCAAGGAGTAGTTCTTGTCTATTCCATATTTGGCTTAAGGAACTTTATCTGTGCTCATTTCAATCTCTGGTTTGATGCAGCACCCCAGCTCACCTTTCCCCTTAAGCAAGCATAAGTTGGTTTTCTAAATTTGAGACCCTGTTCTGTTTTGTAATCCAGTTCCTGTGTAGCCAAGTTTACATTCCGTGTATTAGTGATATCTTATGATGTTTCTTTTTCTGTGTGACTTATTTCAGTTAGAATCATCATACCTGAATCCACTCACTATGCTGCTACGGGCCTGATGACATAGATTTCATTGCTGAGTGATATTGCATTGTACGTAAGTACCACAACTTCTTTATCCATTTTTCACTTTCTGCGATATTGAACTTGTACCGTAAACGAGGTTCTTGTAAACAGAGCTGTCCCAAACTTTGGGGTGGCTGTGTCTTTTTGATTTTAATTTCCCTAAGCTATAGGACCATAAGTGGAAGTGCCCTAGGCTCTGTTGCTTTGTTTTTTAGATGTTTTAGGAAACACCATACACCTCTCCCGAGTGGCTGTTGGCAATTTACATCCCGCCCATCAGCATAACAAGGTTCCCAGTTCTCCATGGCCTGTCCTGCCTTTCTGGATTTTACACTTTTTTCAGATGGCCCTTTTGACCGGGGGGAAGTGAGACTTCATTGTAGTGCAGATTTCCTTTGCAAGCTTGCTTGGTTGGCCAAAAAGTTCGTATGCGTTTTTTCCTGAATATATTCAGGAAAAAACGCATACGCCCTTTTCGGCCAAGTGCATCATTGTGGACGTTCTGCCTCTTTTCCTATGCTTTAAATGCAATTCCAGTCTACCTCCTGAAATCGGTTTCCTGCAATTCTGCCCCGCTTTCAAGTCCTCTTGGCAGCCTTACTTCAGTATATTTTTGGACGATAGCTGTCATTTATAACTCTGCAGGTTTGTGAATTACAGTGCCCCTGAGCTCCTTTCTTCAACTCGCTTTCTTGTGAGCTGGCCGCAACACCGCAGGATTGCTTCAGGCCCTAATCTGGTTCCGGCACGGCACGCTGAGCCTTTGGTTAATTCCTCTTCCTGGTGGGAAATGAGAGTTAAATTTGCCCGTCCAGACACCTCCAGCTAGTCTCTCATTGGTTCTCCCTATTCCTGTTCATCTTCCGCAGAAATTGCAAACTGGGCCAAACAGGAGGTTAAAGGCACTGACTCTCCAAGTCGGGAGAGTGTTAGTAAAGTGTGTGGAATGTTGCACCCGAGTACCAGGGGACGAGAACTGAGACATATTGGAACACGTCTCCCGATCACACGGTTGATCATACTCTGGGTTCCACGTGCATGTTTTACCTGAAGGCAGAATCCCTTAAACCTGGAGAGTTGAGACCCGTGGAATGGGTACCATGCAATATGACTTCAAAGGGTCTTCATTTGCTCACCGAACCTCTCCAATCCTATCACTGCTGCGTTTATGCCCCTGTACACACGCTTGATTTTCTTTCAGACACATAGCAATCCATAGGTTTTAAGATACTTACTAGTCAGGTACATTCTTAGGCGTTTAATATGGGGTGTTGAGTCCATTTCGTTGAGCAAGGAGTAGTTCTTGTCTATTCCATATTTGGCTTAAGGAACTTTATCTGTGCTCATTTAAATCTCTGGTTTTATGCAGCACCCCAACTCACCTTTCCCCTTAAGCAAGCATAAGTTGGTTTTCTAAATTTGAGACCCTGTTCTGTTTTGTAATCCAGTTCCTGTGTAGCCAAGTTTACATTCCGTGTATTAGTGATATCTTATGATGTTTCTTTTTCTGTGTGACTTATTTCAGTTAGAATCATCATACCTGAATCCACTCATTATGCTGCTACGGGCCTGATGACATAGATTTCATTGCTGAGTGATATTGCATTGTACGTAAGTACCACAACTTCTTTATCCATTTTTCACTTTCTGCGCTATTGAACTTGTACCGTAAACGAGGTTCTTGTAAACAGAGCCGTCCCAAACTTTGGGGTGGCTGTGTCTTTTTGATTTTAATTTCCCTAAGCTATAGGACCATAAGTGGAAGTGCCCTAGGCTCTGTTGCTTTGTTTTTTAGATGTTTCAGGAAACACCATACACCTCTCCCGAGTGGCTGTTGGCAATTTACATCCCGCCCATCAGCATAACAAGGCTCCCAGTTCTCCATGGCCTGTCCTGCCTTTCTGGATTTTACACTTTTTTCGGATGGCCCTTTTGACTGTGGGGCAGTGAGACTTCATTGTAGTGCAGATTTCCTTTGCAAGCTTGCTTGGTTGGCCAAAAAGGTCGTATGCGTTTTTTCCTGAATATATTCAGGAAAAAACGCATACGCACTTTTTGGCCAAGTGCATCATTGTGGACGTTCTGCCTCTTTTCCTATGCTTTACGTGCAATTCCAGTCTACCTCCTGAAATCGGTTTCCTGCAATTCTGCCCGCTTTCAACTCCTCTTGGCAGCCTTACTTCAATATATTTTTGGAAGATAGCTGTCATTTATAACTCTGCAGGTTTGTGAATTACAGTGTCCCTGAGCTCCTTTCTTTAACTCGCTTTCTTGTGAGCTGGCCGCAACACCACAGGATTGCTTCAGGCCCTAATCTGGTTCCGGCACGGCACGCTGAGCCTTTGGTTAATTCCTCTTCCTGGTGGGAAATGAGAGTTAAATTTGCCCGTCCAGACACCTCCACCTAGTGTCTCATTGGTTCTCCCTATTCCTGTTCATCTTCCTCAGAAATTGCAAATGGGCCAAACAGGAGGTTAAAGGCACTGACTCTCCAAGTCTGGAGAGTGTTAGTAAAGCGTCTGGAATGTTGCACCCGAGTACCAGGGGACAAGAACTGAGACATATTGGAACACGTCTCCCGATCACACGGTTGATCATACTCTGGGTTCCACGTGCATGTTTTACCTGAAGGCAGAATCCCTTAAACCTGGAGAGTTGAGACCCGTGGAATGGGTACCATGCAATATGACTTCAAAGGGTCTTCATTTGCTCACCGAACCTCTCCAATCCTATCACTGCTGCATTTATGCCCCTGTACACACGCTTGATTTTCTTTCAGAGACATAGCAATCCATAGGTTTTAAGATACTTACTAGTCAGGTACATTCTTAGGCGTTTAATATGGGGTGTTGAGTCCATTTCGTTGAGCAAGGAGTAGTTCTTGTCTATTCCATATTTGGCTTAAGGAACTTTATCTGTGCTCATTTCAATCTCTGGTTTGATGCAGCACCCCAACTCACCTTTCCCCTTAAGCAAGCATAAGTTGGTTTTCTAAATTTGAGACCCTGTTCTGTTTTGTAATCCAGTTCCTGTGTAGCCAAGTTTACATTCCGTGTATTAGTGATATCTTATGATGTTTCTTTTTCTGTGTGACTTATTTCAGTTAGAATCATCATACCTGAATCCACTCATTATGCTGCTACGGGCCTGATGACATAGATTTCATTGCTGAGTGATATTGCATTGTACGTAAGTACCACAACTTCTTTATCCATTTTTCACTTTCTGCGATATTGAACTTGTACCGTAAACGAGGTTCTTGTAAACAGAGCTGTCCCAAACTTTGGGGTGGCTGTGTCTTTTTGATTTTAATTTCCCTAAGCTATAGGACCATAAGTGGAAGTGCCCTAGGCTCTGTTGCTTTGTTTTTTAGATGTTTCAGGAAACACCATACACCTCTCCCGAGTGGCTGTTGGCAATTTACATCCCGCCCATCAGCATAACAAGGCTCCCAGTTCTCCATGGCCTGTCCTGCCTTTCTGGATTTTACACTTTTTTCAGATGGCCCTTTTGACCGGGGGGAAGTGAGACTTCATTGTAGTGCAGATTTCCTTTGCAAGCTTGCTTGGTTGGCCAAAAAGGGCGTATGCGTTTTTTCCTAGGAAAAAACGCATACGCCCTTTTTGGCCAAGTGCATCATTGTGGACGTTCTGCCTCTTTTCCTATGCTTTAAATGCAATTCCAGTCTACCTCCTGAAATCGGTTTCCTGCAATTCTGCCCCGCTTTCAAGTCCTCTTGGCAGCCTTACTTCAGTATATTTTTGGACGATAGCTGTCATTTATAACTCTGCAGGTTTGTGAATTACAGTGCCCCTGAGCTCCTTTCTTCAACTCGCTTTCTTGTGAGCTGGCCGCAACACCGCAGGATTGCTTCAGGCCCTAATCTGGTTCCGGCACGGCACGCTGAGCCTTTGGTTAATTCCTCTTCCTGGTGGGAAATGAGAGTTAAATTTGCCCGTCCAGACACCTCCAGCTAGTCTCTCATTGGTTCTCCCTATTCCTGTTCATCTTCCGCAGAAATTGCAAACTGGGCCAAACAGGAGGTTAAAGGCACTGACTCTCCAAGTCGGGAGAGTGTTAGTAAAGCGTCTGGAATGTTGCACCCGAGTACCAGGGGACGAGAACTGAGACATATTGGAACACGTCTCCCGATCACACGGTTGATCATACTCTGGGTTCCACGTGCATGTTTTACCTGAAGGCAGAATCCCTTAAACCTGGAGAGTTGAGACCCGTGGAATGGGTTCCATGCAATATGACTTCAAAGGGTCTTCATTTGCTCACCGAACCTCTCCAATCCTATCACTGCTGTGTTTATGCCCCTGTACACATGCTTGATTTTCTTTCAGAGACATAGCAATCCATAGGTTTTAAGATACTTACTAGTCAGGTACATTCTTAGGCGTTTAATATGGGGTGTTGAGTCCATTTCGTTGAGCAAGGAGTAGTTCTTGTCTATTCCATATTTGGCTTAAGGAACTTTATCTGTGCTCATTTCAATCTCTGGTTTGATGCAGCACCCCAACTCACCTTTCCCCTTAAGCAAGCATAAGTTGGTTTTCTAAATTTGAGACCCTGTTCTGTTTTGTAATCCAGTTCCTGTGTAGCCAAGTTTACATTCCGTGTATTAGTGATATCTTATGATGTTTCTTTTTCTGTGTGACTTATTTCAGTTAGAATCATCATACCTGAATCCACTCATTATGCTGCTACGGGCCTGATGACATAGATTTCATTGCTGAGTGATATTGCATTGTACGTAAGTACCACAACTTCTTTATCCATTTTTCACTTTCTGCGATATTGAACTTGTTCCGTAAACGAGGTTCTTGTAAACAGAGCCGTCCCAAACTTTGGGGTGGCTGTGTCTTTTTGATTTTAATTTCCCTAAGCTATAGGACCATAAGTGGAAGTGCCCTAGGCTCTGTTGCTTTGTTTTTTAGATGTTTCAGGAAACACCATACACCTCTCCCGAGTGGCTGTTGGCAATTTACATCCCGTCCATCAGCATAACAAGGCTCCCAGTTCTCCATGGCCTGTCCTGCCTTTCTGGATTTTACACTTTTTTCAGATGGCCCTTTTGACCGGGGGGAAGTGAGACTTCATTGTAGTGCAGATTTCCTTTGCAAGCTTGCTTGGTTGGCCAAAAAGGGCGTATGCGTTTTTTCCTGAATATACGCATACGCCCTTTTTGGCCAAGTGCATCATTGTGGACGTTCTGCCTCTTTTCCTATGCTTTAAATGCAATTCCAGTCTACCTCCTGAAATCGGTTTCCTGCAATTCTGCCCCGCTTTCAAGTCCTCTTGGCAGCCTTACTTCAGTATATTTTTGGACGATAGCTGTCATTTATAACTCTGCAGGTTTGTGAATTACAGTGCCCCTGAGCTCCTTTCTTCAACTCGCTTTCTTGTGAGCTGGCCGCAACACCGCAGGATTGCTTCAGGCCCTAATCTGGTTCCGGCACGGCACGCTGAGCCTTTGGTTAATTCCTCTTCCTGGTGGGAAATGAGAGTTAAATTTGCCCGTCCAGACACCTCCAGCTAGTCTCTCATTGGTTCTCCCTATTCCTGTTCATCTTCCGCAGAAATTGCAAACTGGGCCAAACAGGAGGTTAAAGGCACTGACTCTCCAAGTCGGGAGAGTGTTAGTAAAGCGTCTGGAATGTTGCACCCGAGTACCAGGGGACGAGAACTGAGACATATTGGAACACGTCTCCCGATCACACGGTTGATCATACTCTGGGTTCACATATTGGAACACGTTTCCCGATCACACAGTGGATCATACTCTGGGTTCCACATGCATGTTTTAGCTGAAGGAAGAATCCCTTAAACCTGGAGAGTTGAGACCCATGGAATGGGTACCATGCAATATGACTTCAAAGGGTCTGCATTTGCTCACCGAACCTCACCAATCCTATCACTGCTGCGTTTATGCCGCTGTACACACGCTTGATTCTCTTTCGGAGACATATAAATCCATAGGTTTTAAGATTCTTACTAGTCAGGTATATTTTTAGGCGTTTAATATGGGGTGTTGAGTCCACTTCATTGAGCAAGGAGTAGCTCTTGTCTATTACATATTTGGCTTATGGAACGGTATCTGTGCTAATTTCAATCTCTGGTTTTATGCAGCACCCCAACTCACCTTTCCCCTTAAGCAAGCATAAGTTGGTTTTCTACATTTAAGACACTGTTTTGCTTTGTAATTCAGTTCCTGTGTAGCCACGTTTACATTCCGTGTATTAGTGATACCTTATGATATTTCTTTTTCTGTGTGACTTATTTCACTTGGAATCATCGTACCTGAATCCACTCATTATGCTGCTATGGGCCTGATGACATAGATTTCATTGCTGAGTGATATTGCATTGTACGTAAGTACCACAACTTCTTTATCCATTTTTCGCTTTTTGCGATATTGAACTTGTACCGTAAACGAGGTTCTTGTAAAGAGAGCCATCCCAAACTTTGGGGTGGCTGTGTCTTTTTGATTTTAATTTCCCTAAGCTATAGGACCATAAGTGGAAGTGCCCTAGGCTCTGTTGCTTAATTTTTTGGATGTTTCAGGAAACACCATACACTTCTCCAGAGTGGCTGTTGGCAATTTACATCTCGCCCATCAGCATAACAAGGCTCCCAGTTCTCCATGGCCTGTCCTGCCTTTCTGGATTTTACACTTTTTTCAGAAGGCCCTTTGACCGGGGGGCAGTGAGACTTCATTGTAGTGCAGATTTCCTTTGCGAGCTTGCTTGGTTGGCCAGAAAGTGCGTATGCGTTTCTTCCTGAATATATTCAGGAAAGAACGCATACGCCCTTTTTGGCCAAGTGCATCATTGTCGACGTTCTGAGTCTTTTCCTATGTTTTCCTTGCAATTCCAGTCTACCTCCTGAATTCGGTTTCTTGCAGTTCTGCCTTGCTCTCAGTTCCTCTTCATAGCCTTACCTCAATATACTTTTGAAAAATAGTTGGCCTTTATAACTCTGCAGGTTTTTGAATTGCAGTGGCCCTTAGCTCCATTTTTCAGCTCTTATTTTTGTGATCTTGCCTCATATCCACAGGATTTCTTCAGGCCCTATTCTTCTTCTGGGGCGCCTTGCTCTGCCTTTGGTTAATTCTTCTTCCTGCTGTGAAATTAGAGTGACATGTGCCCATTGAAACCGCTACAGCTATTTTCTCACTGGTTCCCCCTATTCCCATTCATCCTCCGCACTAACTGCAGACTGTGCGATACTGGAACTTAAAGGCATTGACTCTCCATGTGGAGATGTTTTTAGTAAAGTGGGTGGAATGTTGATCCGGAGCCCCAGGAGAGGTAAATGAGGTGCATTTTAGAAACCTTTCCCGATCATATGGTATACCATCTGCTGGATTTCCCATGCATGGTTTAGCTGTAGGAAGATTCCCTTCAACTTGGAGTGTTGGGACCCTTGGAATAAGTAGCATGAAGTATTGCATTAAACTTTCGGCAGTTGCTCACCAAAGCTCACCAATCCTTTCAGCCCCAAGTGTCCAGCCTTATGTCTTATCCAGCTGTGGGTTTATATGTGGTCATTCCAGGTTGCATCACAGCCCCTGAGCGAATTTTGTAAGAATTTTTCTCTCTTTCATTGTTTCTGTGTTTTGGTTTTAAAATTTATTTCTATAATGGGGTTTAGCTCATTTTCACTGCTGTGTTTGTGCCGCTCTGCGCACACTTGATTCCCTTATGGAGATATATCAATACATGGGTTTTAAGATTCTTATTACTCATATATTTCTCTGTGGTGTATAGGGTGTGTTGAGGCCAGTTCATTGAGCGAGGTGTAGATCTTGTCTGATACCTATTTGGTTTATTGAACGGTATCTGTGCTAATTTCAAACTCTGGTTTTATGCATCACCCCACCTCTCCTTTCCCCTTAAGCTGACATAAGTGTGTTTTCTAAATGTGAGACACTGTTCTGTTTTGTAATTCATTTTTTGTGCAGCCATATTTATCCTCCCTCTATAAGTGATATCTTATGATATGTTTCTTTTTCTGTTTGACTTATTTCAAGTAGTATTATCGGACCTCAATCCACTCTTTATCCTTCTACTAGCCTTATTACATTGATTTCATGGTGAAGAGATATTCCATTGTACATAAGTACCACATTTTCTTTATCCATTGTTCTCTTTCCTGGGATATTTAAGGTGTACTGAAGTTGAGGTTCTTGTAAACAGAGTAGCCCTAAACTGTGGTGTGCTTGTGTCTTGTTGATTTTTAGACTTCCCTAGATATACTCCCGTGATTGGAAGTGCCCTATGCTCTGTCGCTCTGTTTTTTAGATGATTTAGGAACCACCATACACTTCTCCAGAGTGGCTCTCGGCAGTTCACACACTGTCCATCAGCGTATAAAGGCTCCCTGTTCTCCATGGCCTGTCCTGCATTTCTGGTTTTTACAATTTTTTCGGATGGCCCTTTTGACCGGTGGGAAATGAGACTTCTTTGTTGTGCACATTTGCATTGCTTGCTTGCTTGGTTGCCCATAAAATGCGTATGCGTTTTTTCCTGGATATATTCAGGAAATAACGCATACTCCCTTTTGGGCCAACTGCATCATTTTCGAAATTCTGCCGCTTTTCATGTGCTTTAAAGGCGAGTCCAATCTATCTCTTGAAATCTGTTTCTTGCAATTCTGTCTTGCATTCAGATCCTCTTCTTTGCCTTACCTCAACATATTTTTGGACGTTAGTTTTCATTTATAACTCTGCAGGTTTGTGAATTGCAGTGACCCTGAGCTCCATTTTTTAAGTTGCTCTTTTGTGAGCTGGCCTCAAAACCGCAGGATTGCTTCAGGTCCTATTTTGGCTCGGGCGAGGCGGGCTGAGCCTTTTTTTAATTCTTATTCTTAATGGGAAATTAGAGTGACATGTGCCCGTCCAAACCCCTACAACTATTCTCTCATTGGTTCCCCCTGTTCCCGTTCATCCTCCTCACAATTTGCAAAATGTGTGAAACAGAAGTTTAAATGTGCTGATTCTCTAAGTGGGGAGATTCTAAGTAACGTGGCTGGAATGATGAACAGGAGCACCAGGAGAGGATAAATGAGGTGCATTTTAGACACATCTCCCGATCACATGGTGTACAGTCCTCTGGGTTTTCCATGCATGTTTTAGCTGTAGGAAGATTCCTTGAACCTGCAGATTTGGGACCCATTGAATGGGTACCAGGTAGTATTACTTTAAAGGGTGTGCATTTCCTCACCCAACCTCACATTTCTCTTAGCGCGAACAGTTTCCAGCCTTATGTCTCATCCTGCTGTGGGTCTAGATGTGTTCAATCCATGTTGCATCACCGTCCCTGAGGAAAAGTTGTAAGAGGTTTTCTCTGTCTCTCTGTCGTTTATTTTTTTCAATTTATTACTATGTTGTTTACAGCTGATTTTCAAAGCTCTGTTTCTTGCTGCTGTACATCCACTTGATTCACGTACAGAGAGACATCAATAATTTCTTTTTCAGATTCTTACCAGTCATAGATATTCTTTTCCGGTGACTTGAGTGTGCTGAGTGCAGTTCTTTTAGCTACCGTGTAGGCCTTGTTGATTATCAGTTTGGTATTTGGAATGGTATCTTTGCTAATTTCAACCTCCTGGATGATGCCTCACCCCTCCCCACCTTTCCCGTTTAGCAGCCTTACGCGTGTTTTCTACATATTTATGTCACTTAGAATGATCATACGTAACTCCTCCGGAGTTGTTACAACTGGCCATATTTCATTGATTTCCAGGCTGAGTAATATTCCACTCTACATAAGTACCACATCTCTATCCATTTTTTCCCTCCAGAGACATTTAAGTTATATCCTAGTCGAGGATCTTTTAAACAGAGAGGCAGTAAACATTGGGGTGCCTGTGTCCTCTCGATTTTTGTTTTTCCCAAGATATACGCCCATGAGTGCAAGTGCCCTATGCTCTGTAGCTCATTTTTTAGATGCTTTAGTAAACACAATACACTTCTCCAGAATGGCCGTTGGCAATATACATTTCCACTATAAGCCTCACAGGGCTCCCTCTTCTCCTTGCCCTGTCCTGCATTTCTGGCGTTTACACTTTATGAGGATGGCTCTTCTGACTGATGCGAAGTGATATCTTTTGTAGTATTGATTTCCAGTGCCCACCTGTTTGGTTGGCTAAAAAAGTGTATGCCCTTTTCTTGAATATATACAGAAAAAAACGCATACAGCCTTTTTGGCCAACTGCAATGTTGGCAATGTTCAGCCCCTTTTCTTGTGCTTAATGGCGAGTCCTTTCTACCTCCTCAAATCCCTTTCCTGCCATTCTCCCTTGCTTGCCAATCCTTTTCTCTGACTTTCCTCAAGACATTTTTCAGTGATAGATATTTTCAACTCTGCAGTTTCGTGAATTTTACTGCCCCTGAGTTCCATTGTTCAACTTGTGTTTATGGGAACTGGCCACAAAGCAGTGGGATTTCCTCAAGCCCTATACTGTTTCCATGGGCAACCCTAGCCTTTGGTCAATTCATCTTCCTGATTGGAAATTAGAGTGACATGTGCCTGTCTGAACACCTAGGACTTGTCTCTCATTGTTCCTCATCCTTCCGCTTCATCCTCTGGACAAATTCCAAACTGTACGCAACAGGATGTTGACAGTGTTGACATCTCCAAGTGGGGAGACTGTTAGTAAAGACGCTGGAGGGGTGAACCCGAGCACCAGGAGATGAGGAGATGAGATGCCTTTTCCAAACTCTTCCCGATCAGACGGTATACCATCCTCTGGATGTGACAGACATGTTTTAGCAGTAGGAAGAGTCCCATTCATGTAAGGAGAACACCAGGGCTTTTTCAAAATCAGTGTCTCCCCAAAACCCAAACTGGGGAGTTTTATAAGCTACGGCTACACATATGTTCATTAAGGGCCTTGGGAAGTAGGCAGAGTCCAAACTTTAGATGACTGAAGTCTTCAGGGTCAGAAGCACTCACCACCGGCTTCCCTTAGGTTACACTTTAACTGTCATTGATAGATGATGTCAATAAAAATATCTATTCTTTTTCCGATTATTTCCCCTTATAGGTTATTGCACAATATTGAGTGTAGTTCCCTGTGCTATACAGTAGTTCCTTGTTGATGATCTATTTTATACATAGCAGTGTGTATGTGTTAATTCCAAACTGTTAATTTATCCCTCCTCCCACCTTTCCCCTTTGGTAATAATAAATTATAAGATTTTATACTTCTCAGAAATGGGGGAGCTGAAAGAGAGGTATCATTTTCAATGGAAAAGCATTTAAAACAAGATTGAAGCTTTAACCAAGATTATTAGATGTACATCCTTGGAAAGAAATCACTTCATTTCTCTAATATTGACCTGACAAATAGGACAAACCTTCTCACTGAACTTGCTTATAATAAAGTGATGGAAATATCAAATGGAAGTGTTAGAAACATCTTATTTTACCCGAGCCTTATAAACTGTTCTATGTTAACTACAGTTTGGCTCACACATCTGTTCATTGAAGTTACAATAGTCTCAATTTCTGTTACTGATCCTCCAGAGTGGACCCCAACAAGGGTCCCCCTGCCCAGTGTCATTGGGGCCAACAGATCGAGACTGAGTTTGGTTCCCAAGCAAAGGAAACTTTATATTTTCATCAGAGAATGGAGAGGTGAGAGCATGCACTACCCCGTGGGCTGTGGGCTGGGCTGCTGTGTAGAGATCCTGTCAGAGTCAGTGGGAGGGAGGGGGCGGAGCTCTCAAGGGCCGGGTTGGCTGCAGCTCAGGCTCTATATCTCGGAGTCTGCACTGGGCCCCAGGAGCTGAGGTGTCGACCCAGCCATTCTGCACCAGGAAATCTGGTCTGAAGTGCCGGGTGTGGAACCTCTGCATGCGGGACCCTAGGAGCACGTGAAATTAGACAAAGCACAAAGGATAAAAAAGGTCAGACTTGACTTTATTGCCCAGATTCTATTTTTATCTCCCAGGGATTTTTAATGGGCTTTGCTGGGGACAAACCCCTCCTCTGCCTTTTGTCCCGTTCCTCATTCTTGGAGTGCTGAGGGTGCAGACCCTTCTTCTGTAACTGCTGAGTGCTGAGTTGGGAGCCCTCATACCAGGGGACGAGGGTCAGAACTTCTCCCCAGCAGCCTCCAGGTGACGTTGATTGGCCCCAGGACCCCTGCCTCCCTGCTCGTCCGCCTGAGCACCAGCATTGGAAGTGTTATAGATTCTAATGACCTTTAAGGGTCCAGGAAAGAGATGTGCAGAGACGCTGTGGGGGCCGGTTTCACCCCGCCCCACATTTGTTCGGCCACCTTAGGCTGACCGTTTCTGCCAGCCTAGATGCTCTGACCAGTAGTCTGCTCTTTCTTCAATTAGGCCCTGAATTAACATAAAAACAGCACCAGGTGTCAGAGCCCTGCCCGCTCAACTCCCAGACAGTCCAGGGTCAGTGGTGATCAAGGACCATGATGGCCACTGAGTCAACAGCCTTTTGAAGTAAACAGGAGTCCAGCCGGTCTTATTGGCCACCATCATCACGGTGTCTGTAGGCTTTTCTATGGTGACAGTGTGATATACGGTTCCCCCGCCAAGATTATTAGCTCCCCTCCGGGTGCAGGAAGTCCTGCAAGCAGTAGTCTACTCCTTCGGGACACACTATTGTTGTTTTATGAGAGAAACTCCAGGTCAAGTGATGTTCACATGAGTCGTCATGGTGCCCTGTTGCCTCCGGTTATCTCTCTGGATGTTGGAGTTGGAGGGCCTCCTCACTCGAGGTCGGTGTGCCCACGGAGCGAACCCTGCAACTTCAGGGCATGGTTGGTGATTAGGATCACCACGTGGGGTCCTTTTCCCTTAGGAGGGAGGTGGCCTTTTGGGCTGCTGATTTCCAGGTTTTTAGATACCGCCAGTATCTTGGCCAGATGTGGCAGTGGGCCAAGCCCCTTGGTGACTGTAGTTTATCCTACCTGGATGGCATTCTTGCGTTGTTCCATTTCAAGTGGTCCCAGTTTTTGCACTAATTCTCCAATGGCGATTCACCTTTCACCGGGAATGGAAAGGTCAAAGGGTTTAGCTCAATTAGGGAGTTCCAGGGCAAGGGTCTGAATTGACTGCTCTTTCCATTCTTGAAAGGCCACTTCTGGATTCTGTTCAAAAGGATCATCATCTTTTCCTTTCAGTGTTTCATATAGAGGCCCAGCTAGTAGACTGTAGTTAGGGATCCAGAAGCAGCAAACCCTGGCCTCCCCAGGAACCCCTAAGCTGTCTTCTAGTTTTAGAAAGGGGTAAGGCTGAAAATGGTTTCTTCCCTTTCCTGGGATGGGCTTCTCTGACCTTGTGTGAGAATGAAGCCCAGGCAGGTCACCGCAGTCTGTGATATTTGAGCTTTTTCTTGGACAACTTCTATCCTTTATTGGCTTGGTAGTTCAGAGGCCTCCTTAGTAGGGCTGGCGATCAGAATGTCGTCTGCATATTGAAGGAGGGTTTCCTTTTCCAGAGGTAGAACTTTTCGGTCGTTAGCTAAGCTTTCCCCAAAGATGGTGTGGGAATTTTTGAACCCTTGGGGCAAGACGGCCCGGAAGTATTGTTTTAGTTGTATGTTGAGTCCTGCCACTCACAAGCCAAAATTTCTTGTGACTCTGGGACTAATGGAATACAAAAGAAGGCATCATTGAAGACTAATACAGAATACCATGTCCTGGTGGTTGGTAGAATGACCAGCAGGGTGTAGGAATCAGGAGCAACTGGAGGTATATCCTCGGTGGCTTCACTGACTGTCCTGACATCCTTTACCAGGTCCCCAGCAGCCCATGGGGCTCTCGTGGTCAGGCCAATCCCAGGATATGGAGCTCTCCTGGGCAGGTACCCCACCCCCAACCCAGCCCACGGGGCTCTCATGGTCAGGCCCCTCCCAGGATACAGAGCTACCCTTGCAGGTACCGTGGCAGGGCTGGGCACACAGGAACCGTGCACATAGCCCTCATTGAAGAGCACCCCCAGCTCACCTGTCGCTCAGAGCTGACACAGAGCACCTCAGAGCAGGACTTGAACTAACAAACAGCAGCTCCGACAGGTCTGTGACCCTGGGCATCACTCTGTGTGGCCTCCCTCCACCTGGTCTTCCAGAGACTTCCACTGCACCCAGGGCACCAGGCCTCTGTCTCCAACCACCACCCACCCCTCCTCTCCCTGACTCCTGGGTTCCTCTCATTAGGAGAGGGTTTTCTTGAAGTTGTCTCCCACTCATGGGCCAGATAAAATGATTAGAAAACAAGCCAAAGCTGCAGCCCCTTGTCTATCCTGACTCTCAGGAGCCCACACCTGTTCCTTGGACCTGGCCGGTTCAGCAAGTTCCATTTTCTGCAACTGTGAGCCCCTGAGGGGTGATGATTGGCTACCTGGGCAGCCTTACCATGCCGGCCAGCCCTCCCCAGGTGTGCCTGGGTTGAGATCAATATAAATACCACTCCGGGCAGCAAAAGCCCCTGCAGCTGTGCCTGACGCCATTTTCTCTGCCCTGTCAGCAGTCTCGGGGCTGGGCTGGTGGGAGGGAGTGAGAGGCCACGGCTTTGTGGGTGGCCCAGTGTGAGTGGGGCTCTGCTGGACTTTCTGCAGCAGTTGCCAGGCTGCCACCTGCTAAAGAAGAGGATGTGTCACCCATACCTGCTGCTGGAATTTCTCCCTGGGCAGAGGTGAGGAAGGAAAAAAGCAGTGGGGGCAGGGACAGGACGGGTATCTCAGGCAGGGAAATGGAAATCTTCCAGAAGAGCACCCAGGGCCAGGACCATCCTGGCTGGCCTGCAGGCACCAAGTCAGCTGGCATGCTGTCACTCGTGTGGCTCCATGGCCCTTCCTCTAGGCTTTCAAGTCCTTGTATATATTCAGGTGTTTTACCTGGGAAGGGTGGGAACAGTTCAGCAGCAAGTGGCCTGGGGCTCAGCTCACGTTTACTCACAGATGCCTCGGCACGGTGCCCCAGCTTTGCAATGAGGACGCTTGTTGTGTGGGGGCTGCTGGCTGAATGGGAGACGATTCCCCACCACTGACCAACTTCAGAATTGTTTACAACTGGAGCAAGTGCCCTGATACGGTTTTCCTCTGAGTAACTGGTGGGTTCTGTTTTTTTTTTCTCTTTTTCGTTTTTGGTTCAAGGTAGATTTTATTCCTCTTTTTTGTATTTACAGATATAAGCATGGAAATAATTTATTCATATAAATACATGTATGTGAAGGGAATAATTGTTTTTTCTGTTTTATTTTTTAAATTTTATTTCTTTTTAATTTTGAATTTTATTTTATATTTTTATACAGCAGGTTCTCATTGGTTATCTATTTTATACATATAAATGTTTACATGCCAATCCCAATCTCTCAACTCCTCCCACCACCACCCCTCCAAGAGCTTTCCCCCCTTGTTGTCCATACGATTGTTGTCTACATCTGTTGCTCTATTTATGCCTTGCAAAACGGTTAATCTGTACAGTTTTTCTAGGTTCCACATATATGCATGAATATACAAGATTTGTTTTTCTCTTTCTGACTTACTTCACTCTGTAGGACAGTCTCTAGATCCATCGACGTCTCTACAAATGACCCAATTTCATTCCTTTCATGGCTTAGTAATATTCCATTTTATATATGTACCACAGCTTTATGCATTCGTCTGTCTGTGGGCATTTAGGTTGCTTCCATTACCTCGATATTGTAAATAGTGATGCAATGAACATTGCGGTGAATGTCTCTTTTTGATTTATGGTTTTGTCTGAGTATATGTCCAGTCCTGGGATTGCTGTATCATATGGTAATTCTATTATTAGTTTCTTAAGAAACTCCATATTGTTCTCCATAGTGACTGTATCAATTTATATTCCCAACAATAGTGGAAGAGTGTTCCTTTTCTCCACACCCTTTCCAGCATTTGTTGTTTGTAGATTTTCAGATGATGCCCATTCTAACAGGTGTGAGGTGATACCTCATTGTTGAGTCCATTTCGTTGAGCAACGGGTAGGTCTTGTCTATTACATATTTGGCTTATGGAACGGTATCTGTGCTAATTTCAAACTCTGGTTTTATGCAGCACCCCAACTCACCTTTCCCCTTAAGCAAGCATAAGTTGGTTTTCTAAACTTGAGACCCTGTTCTGTTTTGTAATTCAGTTCATGTGTAGCCAAGTTTACATTCCGTGCATTAGTGATACCTTATGATGTTTCTTTTTCTGTGTGACTTATTTCACTTAGAATCATCATGCCTCAATCCACTCATTATGCTGGTACAGGCCTGGTGACACAGATTTCATTGCTGAGTGGTATTCTGTTGTACATAAGTACCGCAACTTCTTTATCAATTATTTGTTCTCTGGGATATTTAACTTGTACTGTAGAAGAGGCTCCTGTAAACAGAGCCGTTGTAAATTTTGGGGTGGCTGTGTCTTTTTGATTTTAATTTCCCTAAGCTATAGGACCATAAGTGGAAATGCCCTAGATTCTGTTGCTTTGTTTTTCAGATGTATCAGGAAACACCATACACTTCTCCAGAGTGGCTGTTGGCAATGTACATCCCGCCCATAAGCATAACAAGGCTCCTTTTTCCCCATGGCCTGTCTTGCCTTTCTGGATTTTACACTTTTCTCAGTGGCCCTTTAGACCGGGGGGAAGTGACACTTCATAGTAGTTCGGATTTCCATTGCAAGCTTGCTTGGTTTGCCAAAAAGGGCGTATGTGTTTTTTCCTGAATATATTCAGGAACAAACTCATACGCCCTTTGTTGCCATGTGCATCATTGTCGATGTTCTGCCTCTTTTCCTATGCTTTAAATGCAAATCCAGTCTACCTCCTGAAATCGGTTTCCTGCAATTCTGCCCCGCTTTCAAGTCCTCTTCACAGCCTTACTTCAATATATTTTTGGACGTTATCTGTCATTTATAACTCTGCAGGTTTGTGAATTACAGGGCCCCTGAGCTCCTTTCTTCAACTCGCTTTCTTGTGAGCTGGCCGCAAACCCGCAAGACTGCTTCAGGCCCTAATCTGCTTCTGGCAGGGCACGCTGAGCCTTTGGTTAATTCCTCTTCCTGGTGGGAAATGAGTGTTAAATATGCCCGTCCAGACACCTACCTCACTCTCAACCCCTTGGTGATGTGGGTCCTCTGGTTTGTGGCCACTTTTGCTGGGTTCCTCACCTTTCAATGATGTGGCCCCACTAGTGTGAGGACACTCCTGCTTGGTTCTCATCCACGTGGTTATGTGGACCCCCTGGTGAGAGTCTGTTCCTGGCTTTGTTCCTCACCCACCTGTGAGGGAGACCCTCTGCTGATAGGTCACTCCTGCATGGCTGGCACACATTGCCTTGGTGAAGTCAGCCGTGTGGTGGCAGTTGGAGCGTGCTGGGAATCTCTTCCCCCGGTGATGAGGGCCCTCTTGCGTCAGGCCCTAACTGCTGGGCTCACCAACTTTTCTTAGGGAGCCCAGTGATGCTTTGGCACTCCTCTTAGGATCCCATCTCCATGGGGATGTGGGCCTTCTGCTCTGAGGTCCCAACGGCTGGGTTGTTCACATTTTCATGATGTGGGCTCTCTGGTGTTAGTTCACAGAAGCCTGGATCCCATAGCCTCTGTGCTCTTGGCTGCCTGCTGGGAGGTTCCAACTGCTGGATTCCTCACTTTTTTAATTTTTTGGGCCCTCTGTTGTGAGGATCCTCCTGCCTGCCTCACTCCCAGCCCCTTCGTGATGTGTGTCGTCTGGTTTGAGGCCACATGTGCTGGGTTCCTCACCTTTCGATGATGTGGGACCAATGGTCTTAGGAGACTCCTGCCTGGTTCACATCCCCTTGGTGATGTGGGCCCTCTGTTGAGAGTCTGATCCCGGCTGGGTTCCTCACCCATCTGTGAGGTAGGCCGTCTGATGTGAGGTCACTCTTGCCTGGCTTGCTCACCTCGCCTTGTGGACATGAGCCCTCTGGTGGCACTTGGAGCCTGCTGGGAGCCTCCTCTCCTCGGTGATGAGGGCCCTCTGGCATCAGGCCCTAACTGCTGGGCTCCCTACATTTTGTGATGTGCGCCCAGTGGTGCGAGGACACTCCAGCCAGGTTCACATCCCCATTGGGGTGTGGGCCTTCTGCTCTGAGGTCCCAAAGCCTGGGTTGCTCACAGTTTCATGATGTGGGCTCTCTGCTGTTAGTTCACTCCTGCCTGCATCCCTTAGCTTCTGTGCTCTGGGCCGCCTGCTGGGAGGTTCCAACTGCTGGATTCCTCACCTTTCTTATTCTTTGGGCCCTCTGTTTTTAGGCTACTCCTGCCTGCCTCACTCCCATTCCCTTTGTGATATGTGTCCTCTGATTTGAGGCCACATGTGCTGGGTTCCACACCTTTCGATGATGTGATCCCACTGGAGGGAAGACAGTCCTGACTGGTTCCCATCCCCTTGCTGATGTGGGCCCTCAGGTGAGAGTCTGATCCTGGCTGGGTTCCTCACCCTTCTGTGAGGTGGGCCCTCTGCTGTGAGGTCAATCATGCCTGTCTGGCACACGTCACCTTGGCGACGTGGGCCCTCTGGTGGCAGTTGGAGTGTGCTGGGATCCTCCTCCCCTCGGTGATGAGGGCCCTCTTGCCTTAGGCCATAACTGCTGGGCTCCCCACATTTTCTGATGTGCGCCAAGTGAGTGAGGAGACTCTTGCCAGGTTCCCATCCCCATGGCGATATGGGCCTTCTGCTCTGAGGTCAAAACGGCTGGCTTGCTCACAGTACCATGATGTGGGCCCTCTGCTGTGAGTTCACTCCGGCAAGGATCCCTTATCATCGGTGCTCTGAGCCGCCTGCTGGGAGGTTCCAACTGCTGGATTCCTCAACTTTTTTATTCTATGTGCCCTCTGTTGTGAGGCTCCTCCTGCCTGCCTCACTGCCAGCCCCTTGGTGATGACTGTCCTATGGCTTGAGGCCACATGTGCTGCGTTCCTCACCTTTCAATGATGTGACCCCACTCGTGTGAGGACACTCCTGCCTGGTTCCCATCCCCTTGGTGAGGTGGGCCCTCTGGCGAGAGTCTAATCCTGGCTGGGTTCCTCAACGTTCTGTGAGGTAGGCCCTCTGCTGTGAGGTCACTCCTGCCTGGCTGGCACACGTCACCTTGGAGACGTGAGCCCTCTGGTGGCAGTTGGAGCGTGCAGGGCGCCTCCTCCTCTCGGTGATGACGGCCCTCTGGCGTCAGGCCCTAAATGGTGGGCTCCCCACATTTTCTGATGTGCGCCCAGTGGTGCGAGGACACTCCAGCCAGGTTCCCATTCCCATGGGGATGTGGTCCTTCTGCGCTGAGGTCTCAACTCCTGGGTTGCTCACAGTTTTGTGATGTGGGCCCTCTGCTGTGAGTTCACTGTGGCCTGGATCCCATAGCCTCGGTGTTCTGGGCCGCCTGCTGGAAGGTCTAAATGCTGGAATCCTCATGTTTTTTATATTATGTGCCCTGTGTTGTGAGGCTACTCCTGTCTGCCTCACTCCAAGGCCCTTGGTGATGTGGGTCCTCTGGTTTTAGGACACATGTGCTGGGTTCCTCACCTTAAGATGATGAGGCCCCACTGGTGTGAGGATAATCCTGACTGGGTCCCATCCCCTTTGTGATGTGGGCCCTCTGGTGAGAGTCTGATCCTGGCTGGGTTCCTCACCCATCTGTGAGGTGGGCCCTCTACTATCAGGTAACTCTTGCCTGGGTTGCTCACCTCGCCTTGTTGACATGAGCCCTCTGGTGGCAATTGGACCCTGCTGGGAGCCTCCTCAGCTCTGTGATGAGGGCCCTCTGATGTCAGGCCCTAACTGCTGGGCTCCCCAACTTTTCTTAGTGAGCCCAGTGTTGCTCAAGCACTCCTCTTAGGTTCCCATCCCCATGCGGATGTGGGCCTTCTGCTCTGAGGTTCCAACGGCTGGGTTGATCACAATTTCATGATGTGGGCTCTCTGGTGTTAGTTCACTGTGGCCTGGATCCCATAGCCTCTGTGGTCTTGGCTGCCTGCTGGGAGGTTCCAACTGTTCGATTCCTCAACTTTTGTATTCTATGGGTCCTGTGTTGTGATGCTCCTCCTGCCTGCCTCACTCGCAACCCCTTCGTGATGTGGGTCTTCTGGTTTGAGGCCACATGTGCTGGGTTAGGCAACTTTCAATGATGTGGCCCCACTGGTGTGAGGACACTCCTGCCTGGTTCCCATCCCCTTGGTGATGTGGGCCTTCTGGTGACAGTCTTATCCTGGCTGGGTTCCTCACTCTTCTGTGAGGTAGGCCCTCTGCTGTGAGGTCAATCCTGCCTGACTTGCACACATCACCTTGGCGACGTGGGCCCTCTGTTGGCACATGGAACCTGCTGGGAGCCTCCTGCCCTCGGTGATGATGGCCCTCTAGCATCAGGCTCTAACTGCTGGGCTCCCCACGTTTTCTGATGTGAGCCCAGTGATGCCAGGACACTCCTGTCAGGTTCCCATCCCCATGGGGATGTGGGCTTTCTGCTCTGAGGTCCCAATGCCTGGGTTGCTCACAGTTTCATGATGTGGGCTCTCTGGTGTTAGTTAACTCCTGCCTGCATCCCATAGCTTCTGTGCTCTCGGCCGCCTGCTGGGAGGTTCCAAATGCTGGATTCCTCACTTTTTTTATTCTTTGGGCCCTCTGTTTTTAGGCTACTCCTACCTGCCTCACTCCCATCCCCTTTGTGATGTATGTCCTCTGATATGAGGCCACATGTGCTGGGTTCCTCACCTTTCGATGATGTGGCCCCACTGGTGGGAGGACAGTCCTGACTGGTTCCCATCCCCTTGGTGTTGTGGGCCCTCTGGTGAGAGTCTCATCCTGCCTCGGTTCCTCACCCTTCTGTGAGATAGGCCCTCTGCTGTGAGGTCACTACTGCCTGGCTGGTGCATGCCACCTTGTAGACGTGGGCCCTCTGTTGGCAGTTGGAACCTGCTGGGAGTCTCCTCCCCTCAGTTATGAGGGCCCCCTGGCATCAGGCCCTAACTGCTGGGCTCCTAACATTTTCTGATATGTGCTAAGTGGTGTGAAGCCACTCCTGCCAGGTTCCCATCCCAATGGGGATGTGGGCCTTCTGTTCTGAGGTCCCAACAGCTGGGCTGCTCACAGGTTCATGATGTGGGCCCTCTGCTGTGAGTTCACTGCGGCCTGGATCCCATAGCCTCGGTGCTCTGGGCCACTTGCTGGGAGGTTCCAACTGCTGGATTCCTCAACTTTTATATTCTATGGACCCTGTGTTGTGAGGCCAGTCCTGCCAGCCTCATTCCAAACCCCTTGGTGATGTGGTTCCTCTGGTTTGAGGACACATGTGCTGGGATCCTCACCTTTCGATGATGTTGTCCCACTGGTGTGGGGACACTCCTGCCTGGTTCCCATCCCCTTGGTGATGTGGGCCCTCTGGTGAGAGTCTGATCCTGGCTGTGTTCCTCACCCTTCTGTGAGGTGGGCCCTCTGCTGTGAGGTCACTCCTGCCAGGCTGGCACACATCGCCTTGGCGACGTTGGCCCTCTGGTGGCAGCTGGAGCCTGCTGGGAGCCTCCTCCTCTCGGTGATGAGTGCCCTCTAGCGTCAGGCCCTAACTTCTGAGCACCCCACGTTTTCTGATGTGAGCCCAGTGATGCCAGGACACTCCTGTCATGTTCCCATCACCATGGGGATGTGGGCCTTCTGCTCTGAGGTCCCAATGTCTGGGTTGCTCACAGTTTCATGATGTGGGCTGTCTGGTGTTAGTTCACTCTGGCCTGGTTCCTCTAGCCTCTGTGCTCTGGGCCGCCTGCTGGGAGGTTCCAACTGCTGGATTCCTCACCTTTCTTATTTTTGGGCCCTCTGTTATGAGGCTCCTCCTGCCTGCCTCACTCCCAGCCCCTTGGTGATGGGTGTCCTATGGTTTGAAGCCACATGTTCTGGGTTCCTCACCTTTAGATGATGTGGCCCTACTCATGTGAGGACACTCCTGCCTGGTTCCAATCCATTTGGTGATGTGGGCCCTCTGGTGCGAGTCTGATCCTGACTGGGTTCGTCACACTTCTCTGAGGTGGGCCCTCTGCTGTGAGGTCATTCGTGCCTGGTTGGCACACATCGCCTTGGCGACGTCAGCCCTCTGGTGGCAGTTCGAGCCTGCTGGGAGCCTCCTTCCCTTGGTGATGAGGGTCCTCTGGCGCCAGGCCCTAACTGCTGGTCGCCCAAAATTTTCTGATACGTTCTCAGTGGTGCGAGGACACTCCTACCAGAATTCCATCCCCATGGGGATGTGGGCCTCCTGCTCTGAGGTCCCAATGGCTGGGTTGCTCAGTTTCATGACATGGGCCCTCTTCTGTGAGTTCACTGTGGCCTGGATCCCATAGTCTCGGTGCTCTGGGCCGCCTGCTGGGAGGTTCCAACTGCTGGATTCCTCACTTTTTTATTCTATGTGCCCAGTGTTGTGAGGCTACTCCTGCCTGCCTCACTCCGAGGTCCTTGGTGATATGGGTCCTCTGGTTTGAGGACACATGTGCTGAGTACCTCAGCTTTCGATGATGTGGCCCCACTGATGTGAAGACACTCCTGCCTGGTTCCCATCCCCTTGGTGATGTGGGCCCTCTGGTGAGAGTCTGATGTTGGCTGGGTTTCTCACCCTTCTGTGAGGTGGGACCTCTGCTGTGAGGTAACTCCTGCCTGGCATGCTAACGTTGCCTTGGCAATGTGAGCCCTCAGGTGGCAGTTGGAGCCTGCTGGGAATCTCCTCCCCTCAGTTATGAGAGCTCTGGATAAAACACATATGCTCTTTTTTGCCAAGTGCATTATTTTCCAAGTTCTGTCTCTTTTCCTATGCTTTAAGAGCTACTCCCGTGTATGTTCTGAAATCAATTTCCAGCAATTCTGCCCCGCATTCAAGTCCTCTTCGCAGCCTTACTTCAGCATAATTTTGGATGATAGCTGTCATTTATAACTCCGCAGGTTTCTGAATTACAGTGCCCCTGAGCTCCTTTCTTCAACTCGCTTTCTTGTGAGCTGGCCGCAACACCGCAGGATCTCCTCAGGCCCTAATTTAGTTCCAGCATGGCACGCGGAGCCTTTGGTTCATTTATCTTCCTGGTGGGAAATGAGAGTTAAATTTGCCGTCCAGACACCGACAGATAGTCTCCCAATGCTTCTCCTTATTCCTGTTCATCTTCCGAAGAAATTGCAAACTGGGCCAAACAGGAGGTTAAAGGCACTGACTCTCCAAGTGGGGAGAGTGTTAGTAAAGCGTCTGGAATGTTGCACCCGAGTACCAGGGGACGAAAACTGAGACACATTTGAACACGTTTCCCGATCACACGGTGGATCATACTCTGGGTTCCACATGCATGTTTTAGCTGAAGGAAGAATCTCTTAAACGTGGAGAGTTGAGACCCATGGAATGGGTATCATGCAATATGACTTCAAAGGGTCTGCATTTGCTCACCGAACCTCACCAATCCTATCACTGCTGTGTTTATGCCGCTGTACACACGCTTGATTCTCTTTCGGAGACATATAAATCCATAGGTTTTAAGATTCTTACTAGTCAGGTATATTGTTAGGCGTTTAATATGGGGTGTTGAGTCCACTTCGTTGAGCAAGGAGTAGCTTTTGTCTATTACATATTTGGCTTATGGAACGGTATCTGTGCTAATTTCAATCTCTGGTTTTATGCAGCACCCCAACTCACCATTCCCGTTAAGGAAGCAAAAGTTGGTTTTCTTAATTGGAGACACTGTTCTGTTTTGTAATCCAGTTCCTGTGTAGCCAAGTTTACATTCCGTGTATTAGTGATATCTTATGATGTTTCTTTTTCTGTGTGACTTATTTCACTTAGACTCATCATACCTGAATCCACTCATTATGCTGCTATGGGCCTGATGACATAGATTTCATTGCTTAGTGATATTGCATTGTACGTAAGTACGACAACTTCTTTATCCATTTTTCGCTTTGTGTGATATTGAACTGGTACCGTAAACGAGGTTCTTGTAAACAGAGCCGTCCCAAAATTTGGGGTGGCTGTGTCTTTTTGATTTTAATTTCCCTAAGCTATAGGACCATAAGTGGAAGTGCCCTAGGCTCTGTTGCTTTGTTTTTTGGATGTTTCAGGAAACACCATACACTTCTCCAGAGTGGCTGCTGGCAATTTACATCCCGCCCATCAGCATAACAAGGCTCCCAGTTCTCCATGGCCTGTCCTGCCTTTCTGGATTTTACACTTTTTTCAGATGGCCCTTTTGACCGGGGGGCAGTGAGACTTCATTGTAGTACAGATTTCCTTTGCAAGCTTGCTTGGTTGGCCAAAAAGGGCGTATGCGTTTTTTCCTGAATATATTCAGGATAAAACGCATACGCCCTTTTTGGCCAAGTGCATCATTGTGGACGTTCTGCCTCTTTCCCTATGCTTTACATGTAATTCCAGTCTACCTCCTGAAATCGGTTTCCTGCAATTCTGCCCCGCTTTCAACTCCTCTTGGGAGCCTTACTTCAATATATTTTTGGAAGATAGCTGTCATTTATAACTCTGCAGGTTTGTGAATTACAGTGTCCCTGAGCTCCTTTCTTCAACTCGCTTTCTTGTGAGCTGGCCGCAACACCGCAGGATTGCTTCAGGCCCTAGTTTGGTTCCGGCATGGCATGTTGAGCCTTTGGTTAATTCCTCTTCCTGGTGGTAAATGAGAGTTAAATTTGCCCGTCAAGACACCTCCACCTAGTCTCTCATTGGTTCTCCCTATTTCTGTTCATTTTCCACAGAAATTGCAAACTGGGCAAACAGGAGGTTAAAGGCACTGACTCTCCAAGTGGGGAGAGTGTTAGTAAAGCGTCTGGAATGTTGCACCCGAGTACCAGGGGACGAAAACTGAGACACATTTGAACACGATTCCCGATCACACGGTGGATCATACTCTGGGTTCCACATGCATGTTTTAGCTGAAGGAAGAATCCCTTAAACATGGAGAGTTGAGACCCATGGAATGGGTACCATGCATTATGACTTCAAAGGGTCTGCATTTGCTCACCGAACCTCACCAATCCTATCACTGCTGCGCTTATGCTGCTGTACACATGCATGATTCTCTTTCGGAGACATATAAATCCATAGGTTTTAAGATTCTTACTAGTCAGGTATATTGTTAGGCGTTTAATATGGGGTGTTGAGTCTACTTCGTTGAGCAAAGAGTAGCTCTTGTCTATTACATATTTGGCTTATGGAACGGTATCTGTGCTAATTTCAATCTCTGGTTTTATGCAGCACCCCAACTCACCTTTCCCCTTAAGCAAGCATAAGTTGGTTTTCTACTTTTGACACCCTGTTCTGTTTTGTAATTCAGTTCCTGTGTAGCCAAGTTTACATTCCGTGTAGTAGTGATATCTTATGATGTTTCTTTTTCTGTGTGACTTATTTCACTTAGAATCATCATACCTGAATCCACTCATTATGCTGCTACGGGCCTGATGACATAGATTTCATTGCTGCGTGATATTGCATTGTACGTAAGTACCACAACTTCTTTATCCATTTTTTGCTTTCTGTGATATTGAACTTGTACCGTAAACGAGGTTCTTGTAAACAGAGCCGTCCCAAACTTTGGGGTGGCTGTGTCTTTTTGATTTTAATTTCCCTAAGCTATAGGACCATAAGTGGAAGTGCCCTAGGCTCTGTTGCTTTGTTTTTTAGATGTTTCAGGAAACACCATACACCTCTCCGGAGTGGCTGTTGGCAATTTACATCCCGCCCATCAGCATAACAAGGTTCCCAGTTCTCCATGGCCTGTCCTGCCTTTCTGGATTTTACACTTTTTTCAGATGGCCCTTTTGACCGGGGGAAAGTGAGACTTCATTGTAGTGCAGATTTCCTTTGCAAGCTTGCTTGGTTGGCCAAAAAGGGCGTATGCGTTTTTTCCTGAATATATTCAGGAAAAAACGCATACGCCCTTTTTGGCCAAGTGCATCATTGTGGACGTTCTGCCTCTTTTCCTATGCTTTAAATGCAATTCCAGTCTACCTCCTGAAATCGGTTTCCTGCAATTCTGCCCCGCTTTCAAGTCCTCTTGGCAGCCTTACTTCAGTATATTTTTGGACGATAGCTGTCATTTATAACTCTGCAGGTTTGTGAATTACAGTGTCCCTGAGCTCCTTTCTTTAACTCGCTTTCTTGTGAGCTGGCCGCAACACCGCAGGATTGCTTCAGGCCCTAATCTGGTTCCGGCACGGCACGCTGAGCCTTTGGTTAATTCCTCTTCCTGGTGGGAAATGAGAGTTAAATTTGCCCGTCCAGACACCTCCACCTAGTCTCTCATTGGTTCTCCCTATTCCTGTTCATCTTCCTCAGAAATTGCAAATGGGCCAAACAGGAGGTTAAAGGCACTGACTCTCCAAGTCGGGAGAGTGTTAGTAAAGCGTCTGGAATGTTGCACCCGAGTACCAGGGGACGAGAACTGAGACATATTGGAACACGTCTCCCGATCACACGGTTGATCATACTCTTGGTTCCACGTGCATGTTTTACCTGAAGGCAGAATCCCTTAAACCTGGAGAGTTGAGACCCGTGGAATGGGTACCATGCAATATGACTTCAAAGGGTCTTCATTTGCTCACCGAACCTCTCCAATCCTATCACTGCTGCGTTTATGCCCCTGTACACACGCTTGATGTTCTTTCACAGACATAGCAATCCATAGGTTTTAAGATACTTACTAGTCAGGTACATTCTTAGGCGTTTAATATGGGGTGTTGAGTCCATTTCGTTGAGCAAGGAGTAGTTCTTGTCTATTCCATATTTGGCTTAAGGAACTTTATCTGTGCTCATTTCAATCTCTGGTTTGATGCAGCACCCCAGCTCACCTTTCCCCTTAAGCAAGCATAAGTTGGTTTTCTAAATTTGAGACCCTGTTCTGTTTTGTAATCCAGTTCCTGTGTAGCCAAGTTTACATTCCGTGTATTAGTGATATCTTATGATGTTTCTTTTTCTGTGTGACTTATTTCAGTTAGAATCATCATACCTGAATCCACTCATTATGCTGCTACGGGCCTGATGACATAGATTTCATTGCTGAGTGATATTGCATTGTACGTAAGTACCACAACTTCTTTATCCATTTTTCACTTTCTGCGATATTGAACTTGTACTGTAAACGAGGTTCTTGTAAACAGAGCTGTCCCAAACTTTGGGGTGGCTGTGTCTTTTTGATTTTAATTTCCCTAAGCTATAGGACCATAAGTGGAAGTGCCCTAGGCTCTGTTGCTTTGTTTTTTAGATGTTTTAGGAAACACCATACACCTCTCCCGAGTGGCTGTTGGCAATTTACATCCCGCCCATCAGCATAACAAGGTTCCCAGTTCTCCATGGCCTGTCCTGCCTTTCTGGATTTTACACTTTTTTCAGATGGCCCTTTTGACCGGGGGGAAGTGAGACTTCATTGTAGTGCAGATTTCCTTTGCAAGCTTGCTTGGTTGGCCAAAAAGTTCGTATGCGTTTTTTCCTGAATATATTCAGGAAAAAACGCATACGCCCTTTTCGGCCAAGTGCATCATTGTGGACGTTCTGCCTCTTTTCCTATGCTTTAAATGCAATTCCAGTCTACCTCCTGAAATCGGTTTCCTGCAATTCTGCCCCGCTTTCAAGTCCTCTTGGCAGCCTTACTTCAGTATATTTTTGGACGATAGCTGTCATTTATAACTCTGCAGGTTTGTGAATTACAGTGCCCCTGAGCTCCTTTCTTCAACTCGCTTTCTTGTGAGCTGGCCGCCACACCGCAGGATTGCTTCAGGCCCTAATCTGGTTCCGGCACGGCACGCTGAGCCTTTGGTTAATTCCTCTTCCTGGTGGGAAATGAGAGTTAAATTTGCCCGTCCAGACACCTCCAGCTAGTCTCTCATTGGTTCTCCCTATTCCTGTTCATCTTCCGCAGAAATTGCAAACTGGGCCAAACAGGAGGTTAAAGGCACTGACTCTCCAAGTCGGGAGAGTGTTAGTAAAGTGTGTGGAATGTTGCACCCGAGTACCAGGGGACGAGAACTGAGACATATTGGAACACGTCTCCCGATCACACGGTTGATCATACTCTGGGTTCCACGTGCATGTTTTACCTGAAGGCAGAATCCCTTAAACCTGGAGAGTTGAGACCCGTGGAATGGGTACCATGCAATATGACTTCAAAGGGTCTTCATTTGCTCACCGAACCTCTCCAATCCTATCACTGCTGCGTTTATGCCCCTGTACACACGCTTGATTTTCTTTCAGACACATAGCAATCCATAGGTTTTAAGATACTTACTAGTCAGGTACATTCTTAGGCGTTTAATATGGGGTGTTGAGTCCATTTCGTTGAGCAAGGAGTAGTTCTTGTCTATTCCATATTTGGCTTAAGGAACTTTTTCTGTGCTCATTTCAATCTCTGGTTTTATGCAGCACCCCAACTCACCTTTCCCCTTAAGCAAGCATAAGTTGGTTTTCTAAATTTGAGACCCTGTTCTGTTTTGTAATCCAGTTCCTGTGTAGCCAAGTTTACATTCCGTGTATTAGTGATATCTTATGATGTTTCTTTTTCTGTGTGACTTATTTCAGTTAGAATCATCATACCTGAATCCACTCATTATGCTGCTACGGGCCTGATGACATAGATTTCATTGCTGAGTGATATTGCATTGTACGTAAGTACCACAACTTCTTTATCCATTTTTCACTTTCTGCGCTATTGAACTTGTACCGTAAACGAGGTTCTTGTAAACAGAGCTGTCCCAAACTTTGGGGTGGCTGTGTCTTTTTGATTTTAATTTCCCTAAGCTATAGGACCATAAGTGGAAGTGCCCTAGGCTCTGTTGCTTTGTTTTTTAGATGTTTCAGGAAACACCATACACCTCTCCCGAGTGGCTGTTGGCAATTTACATCCCGCCCATCAGCATAACAAGGCTCCCAGTTCTCCATGGCCTGTCCTGCCTTTCTGGATTTTACACTTTTTTCAGATGGCCCTTTTGACTGTGGGGCAGTGAGACTTCATTGTAGTGCAGATTTCCTTTGCAAGCTTGCTTGGTTGGCCAAAAAGGTCGTATGCGTTTTTTCCTGAATATATTCAGGAAAAAACGCATACGCACTTTTTGGCCAAGTGCATCATTGTGGACGTTCTGCCTCTTTTCCTATGCTTTACGTGCAATTCCAGTCTACCTCCTGAAATCGGTTTCCTGCAATTCTGCCCGCTTTCAACTCCTCTTGGCAGCCTTACTTCAATATATTTTTGGAAGATAGCTGTCATTTATAACTCTGCAGGTTTGTGAATTACAGTGTCCCTGAGCTCCTTTCTTTAACTCGCTTTCTTGTGAGCTGGCCGCAACACCGCAGGATTGCTTCAGGCCCTAATCTGGTTCCGGCACGGCACGCTGAGCCTTTGGTTAATTCCTCTTCCTGGTGGGAAATGAGAGTTAAATTTGCCCGTCCAGACACCTCCACCTAGTGTCTCATTGGTTCTCCCTATTCCTGTTCATCTTCCTCAGAAATTGCAAATGGGCCAAACAGGAGGTTAAAGGCACTGACTCTCCAAGTCTGGAGAGTGTTAGTAAAGCGTCTGGAATGTTGCACCCGAGTACCAGGGGACAAGAACTGAGACATATTGGAACACGTCTCCCGATCACACGGTTGATCATACTCTGGGTTCCACGTGCATGTTTTACCTGAAGGCAGAATCCCTTAAACCTGGAGAGTTGAGACCCGTGGAATGGGTACCATGCAATATGACTTCAAAGGGTCTTCATTTGCTCACCGAACCTCTCCAATCCTATCACTGCTGCATTTATGCCCCTGTACACACGCTTGATTTTCTTTCAGAGACATAGCAATCCATAGGTTTTAAGATACTTACTAGTCAGGTACATTCTTAGGCGTTTAATATGGGGTGTTGAGTCCATTTCGTTGAGCAAGGAGTAGTTCTTGTCTATTCCATATTTGGCTTAAGGAACTTTATCTGTGCTCATTTCAATCTCTGGTTTGATGCAGCACCCCAACTCACCTTTCCCCTTAAGCAAGCATAAGTTGGTTTTCTAAATTTGAGACCCTGTTCTGTTTTGTAATCCAGTTCCTGTGTAGCCAAGTTTACATTCCGTGTATTAGTGATATCTTATGATGTTTCTTTTTCTGTGTGACTTATTTCAGTTAGAATCATCATACCTGAATCCACTCATTATGCTGCTACGGGCCTGATGACATAGATTTCATTGCTGAGTGATATTGCATTGTACGTAAGTACCACAACTTCTTTATCCATTTTTCACTTTCTGCGATATTGAACTTGTACCGTAAACGAGGTTCTTGTAAACAGAGCTGTCCCAAACTTTGGGGTGGCTGTGTCTTTTTGATTTTAATTTCCCTAAGCTATAGGACCATAAGTGGAAGTGCCCTAGGCTCTGTTGCTTTGTTTTTTAGATGTTTCAGGAAACACCATACACCTCTCCCGAGTGGCTGTTGGCAATTTACATCCCGCCCATCAGCATAACAAGGTTCCCAGTTCTCCATGGCCTGTCCTGCCTTTCTGGATTTTACACTTTATTCAGATGGCCCTTTTGACCGGGGGGAAGTGAGACTTCATTGTAGTGCAGATTTCCTTTGCAAGCTTGCTTGGTTGGCCAAAAAGGTCGTATGCGTTTTTTCCTGAATATATTCAGGAAAAAACGCATACGCCCTTTTCGGCCAAGTGCATCATTGTGGACGTTCTGCCTCTTTTCCTATGCTTTAAATGCAATTCCAGTCTACCTCCTGAAATCGGTTTCCTGCAATTCTGCCCCGCTTTCAAGTCCTCTTGGCAGCCTTACTTCAGTATATTTTTGGACGATAGCTGTCATTTATAACTCTGCAGGTTTGTGAATTACAGTGTCCCTGAGCTCCTTTCTTCAACTCGCTTTCTTGTGAGCTGGCCGCAACACCGCAGGATTGCTTCAGGCCCTAATCTGGTTCCGGCACGGCACGCTGAGCCTTTGGTTAATTCCTCTTCCTGGTGGGAAATGAGAGTTAAATTTGCCCGTCCAGACACCTCCAGCTAGTCTCTCATTGGTTCTCCCTATTCCTGTTCATCTTCCGCAGAAATTGCAAACTGGGCCAAACAGGAGGTTAAAGGCACTGACTCTCCAAGTCGGGAGAGTGTTAGTAAAGCGTCTGGAATGTTGCACCCGAGTACCAGGGGACGAGAACTGAGACATATTGGAACACGTCTCCCGATCACACGGTTGATCATACTCTGGGTTCCACGTGCATGTTTTACCTGAAGGCAGAATCCCTTAAACCTGGAGAGTTGAGACCCGTGGAATGGGTACCATGCAATATGACTTCAAAGGGTCTTCATTTGCTCACCGAACCTCTCCAATCCTATCACTGCTGCGTTTATGCCCCTGTACACACGCTTGATTTTCTTTCAGAGACATAGCAATCCATAGGTTTTAAGATACTTACTAGTCAGGTACATTCTTAGGCGTTTAATATGGGGTGTTGAGTCCATTTCGTTGAGCAAGGAGTAGTTCTTGTCTATTCCATATTTGGCTTAAGGAACTTTATCTGTGCTCATTTCAATCTCTTGTTTGATGCAGCACCCCAACTCACCTTTCCCCTTAAGCAAGCATAAGTTGGTTTTCTAAATTTGAGACCCTGTTCTGTTTTGTAATCCAGTTCCTGTGTAGCCAAGTTTACATTCCGTGTATTAGTGATATCTTATGATGTTTCTTTTTCTGTGTGACTTATTTCAGTTAGAATCATCATACCTGAATCCACTCATTATGCTGCTACTGGCCTGATGACATAGATTTCATTGCTGAGTGATATTGCATTGTACGTAAGTACCACAACTTCTTTATCCATTTTTCACTTTCTGCGCTATTGAACTTGTACCGTAAACGAGGTTCTTGTAAACAGAGCCGTCCCAAACTTTGGGGTGGCTGTGTCTTTTTGATTTTAATTTCCCTAAGCTATAGGACCATAAGTGGAAGTGCCCTAGGCTCTGTTGCTTTGTTTTTTAGATGTTTCAGGAAACACCATACACCTCTCCCGAGTGGCTGTTGGCAATTTACATCCCGCCCATCAGCATAACAAGGCTCCCAGTTCTCCATGGCCTGTCCTGCCTTTCTGGATTTTACACTTTTTTCAGATGGCCCTTTTGACCGGGGGGAAGTGAGACTTCATTGTAGTGCAGATTTCCTTTGCAAGCTTGCTTGGTTGGCCAAAAAGGGCGTATGCGTTTTTTCCTAGGAAAAAACGCATACGCCCTTTTTGGCCAAGTGCATCATTGTGGACGTTCTGCCTCTTTTCCTATGCTTTAAATGCAATTCCAGTCTACCTCCTGAAATCGGTTTCCTGCAATTCTGCCCCGCTTTCAAGTCCTCTTGGCAGCCTTACTTCAGTATATTTTTGGACGATAGCTGTCATTTATAACTCTGCAGGTTTGTGAATTACAGTGCCCCTGAGCTCCTTTCTTCAACTCGCTTTCTTGTGAGCTGGCCGCAACACCGCAGGATTGCTTCAGGCCCTAATCTGGTTCCGGCACGGCACGCTGAGCCTTTGGTTAATTCCTCTTCCTGGTGGGAAATGAGAGTTAAATTTGCCCGTCCAGACACCTCCAGCTAGTCTCTCATTGGTTCTCCCTATTCCTGTTCATCTTCCGCAGAAATTGCAAACTGGGCCAAACAGGAGGTTAAAGGCACTGACTCTCCACGTCGGGAGAGTGTTAGTAAAGCGTCTGGAATGTTGCACCCGAGTACCAGGGGACGAGAACTGAGACATATTGGAACACGTCTCCCGATCACACGGTTGATCATACTCTGGGTTCCACGTGCATGTTTTACCTGAAGGCAGAATCCCTTAAACCTGGAGAGTTGAGACCCGTGGAATGGGTACCATGCAATATGACTTCAAAGGGTCTTCATTTGCTCACCGAACCTCTCCAATCCTATCACTGCTGCGTTTATGCCCCTGTACACACGCTTGATTTTCTTTCAGAGACATAGCAATCCATAGGTTTTAAGATACTTACTAGTCAGGTACATTCTTAGGCGTTTAATATGGGGTGTTGAGTCCATTTCGTTGAGCAAGGAGTAGTTCTTGTCTATTCCATATTTGGCTTAAGGAACTTTATCTGTGCTCATTTGAATCTCTTGTTTGATGCAGCACCCCAACTCACCTTTCCCCTTAAGCAAGCATAAGTTGGTTTTCTAAATTTGAGACCCTGTTCTGTTTTGTAATCCAGTTCCTGTGTAGCCAAGTTTACATTCCGTGTATTAGTGATATCTTATGATGTTTCTTTTTCTGTGTGACTTATTTCAGTTAGAATCATCATACCTGAATCCACTCATTATGCTGCTACTGGCCTGATGACATAGATTTCATTGCTGAGTGATATTGCATTGTACGTAAGTACCACAACTTCTTTATCCATTTTTCACTTTCTGCGCTATTGAACTTGTACCGTAAACGAGGTTCTTGTAAACAGAGCCGTCCCAAACTTTGGGGTGGCTGTGTCTTTTTGATTTTAATTTCCCTAAGCTATAGGACCATAAGTGGAAGTGCCCTAGGCTCTGTTGCTTTGTTTTTTAGATGTTTCAGGAAACACCATACACCTCTCCCGAGTGGCTGTTGGCAATTTACATCCCGCCCATCAGCATAACAAGGCTCCCAGTTCTCCATGGCCTGTCCTGCCTTTCTGGATTTTACACTTTTTTCAGATGGCCCTTTTGACCGGGGGGAAGTGAGACTTCATTGTAGTGCAGATTTCCTTTGCAAGCTTGCTTGGTTGGCCAAAAAGGGCGTATGCGTTTTTTCCTAGGAAAAAACGCATACGCCCTTTTTGGCCAAGTGCATCATTGTGGACGTTCTGCCTCTTTTCCTATGCTTTAAATGCAATTCCAGTCTACCTCCTGAAATCGGTTTCCTGCAATTCTGCCCCGCTTTCAAGTCCTCTTGGCAGCCTTACTTCAGTATATTTTTGGACGATAGCTGTCATTTATAACTCTGCAGGTTTGTGAATTACAGTGCCCCTGAGCTCCTTTCTTCAACTCGCTTTCTTGTGAGCTGGCCGCAACACCGCAGGATTGCTTCAGGCCCTAATCTGGTTCCGGCACGGCACGCTGAGCCTTTGGTTAATTCCTCTTCCTGGTGGGAAATGAGAGTTAAATTTGCCCGTCCAGACACCTCCAGCTAGTCTCTCATTGGTTCTCCCTATTCCTGTTCATCTTCCGCAGAAATTGCAAACTGGGCCAAACAGGAGGTTAAAGGCACTGACTCTCCAAGTCGGGAGAGTGTTAGTAAAGCGTGTGGAATGTTGCACCCGAGTACCAGGGGACGAGAACTGAGACATATTGGAACACGTCTCCCGATCACACGGTTGATCATACTCTGGGTTCCACGTGCATGTTTTACCTGAAGGCAGAATCCCTTAAACCTGGAGAGTTGAGACCCGTGGAATGGGTTCCATGCAATATGACTTCAAAGGGTCTTCATTTGCTCACCGAACCTCTCCAATCTTATCACTGCTGTGTTTATGCCCCTGTACACATGCTTGATTTTCTTTCAGACACATAGCAATCCATAGGTTTTAAGATACTTACTAGTCAGGTACATTCTTAGGCGTTTAATATGGGGTGTTGAGTCCATTTCGTTGAGCAAGGAGTAGTTCTTGTCTATTCCATATTTGGCTTAAGGAACTTTATCTGTGCTCATTTCAATCTCTGGTTTGATGCAGCACCCCAACTCACCTTTCCCCTTAAGCAAGCATAAGTTGGTTTTCTAAATTTGAGACCCTGTTCTGTTTTGTAATCCAGTTCCTGTGTAGCCAAGTTTACATTCCGTGTATTAGTGATATCTTATGATGTTTCTTTTTCTGTGTGACTTATTTCAGTTAGAATCATCATACCTGAATCCACTCATTATGCTGCTACGGGCCTGATGACATAGATTTCATTGCTGAGTGATATTGCATTGTACGTAAGTACCACAACTTCTTTATCCATTTTTCACTTTCTGCGATATTGAACTTGTTCCGTAAACGAGGTTCTTGTAAACAGAGCCGTCCCAAACTTTGGGGTGGCTGTGTCTTTTTGATTTTAATTTCCCTAAGCTATAGGACCATAAGTGGAAGTGCCCTAGGCTCTGTTGCTTTGTTTTTTAGATGTTTCAGGAAACACCATACACCTCTCCCGAGTGGCTCTTGGCAATTTACATCCCGCCCATCAGCATAACAAGGCTCCCAGTTCTCCATGGCCTGTCCTGCCTTTCTGGATTTTACACTTTTTTCAGATGGCCCTTTTGACCGGGGGGAAGTGAGACTTCATTGTAGTGCAGATTTCCTTTGCAAGCTTGCTTGGTTGGCCAAAAAGGGCGTATGCGTTTTTTCCTGAATATATTCAGGAAAAAACGCATACGCCCTTTTTGGCCAAGTGCATCATTGTGGACGTTCTGCCTCTTTTCCTATGCTTTAAATGCAATTCCAGTCTACCTCCTGAAATCGGTTTCCTGCAATTCTGCCCCGCTTTCAAGTCCTCTTGGCAGCCTTACTTCAGTATATTTTTGGACGATAGCTGTCATTTATAACTCTGCAGGTTTGTGAATTACAGTGCCCCTGAGCTCCTTTCTTCAACTCGCTTTCTTGTGAGCTGGCCGCAACACCGCAGGATTGCTTCAGGCCCTAATCTGGTTCCGGCACGGCACGCTGAGCCTTTGGTTAATTCCTCTTCCTGGTGGGAAATGAGAGTTAAATTTGCCCGTCCAGACACCTCCAGCTAGTCTCTCATTGGTTCTCCCTATTCCTGTTCATCTTCCGCAGAAATTGCAAACTGGGCCAAACAGGAGGTTAAAGGCACTGACTCTCCAAGTCGGGAGAGTGTTAGTAAAGCGTGTGGAATGTTGCACCCGAGTACCAGGGGACGAGAACTGAGACATATTGGAACACGTCTCCCGATCACACGGTTGATCATACTCTGGGTTCCACGTGCATGTTTTACCTGAAGGCAGAATCCCTTAAACCTGGAGAGTTGAGACCCGTGGAATGGGTTCCATGCAATATGACTTCAAAGGGTCTTCATTTGCTCACCGAACCTCTCCAATCCTATCACTGCTGTGTTTATGCCCCTGTACACATGCTTGATTTTCTTTCAGACACATAGCAATCCATAGGTTTTAAGATACTTACTAGTCAGGTACATTCTTAGGCGTTTAATATGGGGTGTTGAGTCCATTTCGTTGAGCAAGGAGTAGTTCTTGTCTATTCCATATTTGGCTTAAGGAACTTTATCTGTGCTCATTTCAATCTCTGGTTTGATGCAGCACCCCAACTCACCTTTCCCCTTAAGCAAGCATAAGTTGGTTTTCTAAATTTGAGACCCTGTTCTGTTTTGTAATCCAGTTCCTGTGTAGCCAAGTTTACATTCCGTGTATTAGTGATATCTTATGATGTTTCTTTTTCTGTGTGACTTATTTCAGTTAGAATCATCATACCTGAATCCACTCATTATGCTGCTACGGGCCTGATGACATAGATTTCATTGCTGAGTGATATTGCATTGTACGTAAGTACCACAACTTCTTTATCCATTTTTCACTTTCTGCGATATTGAACTTGTTCCGTAAACGAGGTTCTTGTAAACAGAGCCGTCCCAAACTTTGGGGTGGCTGTGTCTTTTTGATTTTAATTTCCCTAAGCTATAGGACCATAAGTGGAAGTGCCCTAGGCTCTGTTGCTTTGTTTTTTAGATGTTTCAGGAAACACCATACACCTCTCCCGAGTGGCTCTTGGCAATTTACATCCCGCCCATCAGCATAACAAGGCTCCCAGTTCTCCATGGCCTGTCCTGCCTTTCTGGATTTTACACTTTTTTCAGATGGCCCTTTTGACCGGGGGGAAGTGAGACTTCATTGTAGTGCAGATTTCCTTTGCAAGCTTGCTTGGTTGGCCAAAAAGGGCGTATGCGTTTTTTCCTGATTCAGGAAAAAACGCATACGCCCTTTTTGGCCAAGTGCATCATTGTGGACGTTCTGCCTCTTTTCCTATGCTTTAAATGCAATTCCAGTCTACCTCCTGAAATCGGTTTCCTGCAATTCTGCCCCGCTTTCAAGTCCTCTTGGCAGCCTTACTTCAGTATATTTTTGGACGATAGCTGTCATTTATAACTCTGCAGGTTTGTGAATTACAGTGCCCCTGAGCTCCTTTCTTCAACTCGCTTTCTTGTGAGCTGGCCGCAACACCGCAGGATTGCTTCAGGCCCTAATCTGGTTCCGGCACGGCACGCTGAGCCTTTGGTTAATTCCTCTTCCTGGTGGGAAATGAGAGTTAAATTTGCCCGTCCAGACACCTCCAGCTAGTCTCTCATTGGTTCTCCCTATTCCTGTTCATCTTCCGCAGAAATTGCAAACTGGGCCAAACAGGAGGTTAAAGGCACTGACTCTCCAAGTCGGGAGAGTGTTAGTAAAGCGTGTGGAATGTTGCACCCGAGTACCAGGGGACGAGAACTGAGACATATTGGAACACGTCTCCCGATCACACGGTTGATCATACTCTGGGTTCCACGTGCATGTTTTACCTGAAGGCAGAATCCCTTAAACCTGGAGAGTTGAGACCCGTGGAATGGGTTCCATGCAATATGACTTCAAAGGGTCTTCATTTGCTCACCGAACCTCTCCAATCCTATCACTGCTGTGTTTATGCCCCTGTACACATGCTTGATTTTCTTTCAGACACATAGCAATCCATAGGTTTTAAGATACTTACTAGTCAGGTACATTCTTAGGCGTTTAATATGGGGTGTTGAGTCCATTTCGTTGAGCAAGGAGTAGTTCTTGTCTATTCCATATTTGGCTTAAGGAACTTTATCTGTGCTCATTTAAATCTCTGGTTTGATGCAGCACCCCAACTCACCTTTCCCCTTAAGCAAGCATAAGTTGGTTTTCTAAATTTGAGACCCTGTTCTGTTTTGTAATCCAGTTCCTGTGTAGCCAAGTTTACATTCCGTGTATTAGTGATATCTTATGATGTTTCTTTTTCTGTGTGACTTATTTCAGTTAGAATCATCATACCTGAATCCACTCATTATGCTGCTACGGGCCTGATGACATAGATTTCATTGCTGAGTGATATTGCATTGTACGTAAGTACCACAACTTCTTTATCCATTTTTCACTTTCTGCGATATTGAACTTGTTCCGTAAACGAGGTTCTTGTAAACAGAGCCGTCCCAAACTTTGGGGTGGCTGTGTCTTTTTGATTTTAATTTCCCTAAGCTATAGGACCATAAGTGGAAGTGCCCTAGGCTCTGTTGCTTTGTTTTTTAGATGTTTCAGGAAACACCATACACCTCTCCCGAGTGGCTGTTGGCAATTTACATCCCGTCCATCAGCATAACAAGGCTCCCAGTTCTCCATGGCCTGTCCTGCCTTTCTGGATTTTACACTTTTTTCAGATGGCCCTTTTGACCGGGGGGAAGTGAGACTTCATTGTAGTGCAGATTTCCTTTGCAAGCTTGCTTGGTTGGCCAAAAAGGGCGTATGCGTTTTTTCCTGAATATATTCAGGAAAAAACGCATACGCCCTTTTTGGCCAAGTGCATCATTGTGGACGTTCTGCCTCTTTTCCTATGCTTTAAATGCAATTCCAGTCTACCTCCTGAAATCGGTTTCCTGCAATTCTGCCCCGCTTTCAAGTCCTCTTGGCAGCCTTACTTCAGTATATTTTTGGACGATAGCTGTCATTTATAACTCTGCAGGTTTGTGAATTACAGTGCCCCTGAGCTCCTTTCTTCAACTCGCTTTCTTGTGAGCTGGCCGCAACACCGCAGGATTGCTTCAGGCCCTAATCTGGTTCCGGCACGGCACGCTGAGCCTTTGGTTAATTCCTCTTCCTGGTGGGAAATGAGAGTTAAATTTGCCCGTCCAGACACCTCCAGCTAGTCTCTCATTGGTTCTCCCTATTCCTGTTCATCTTCCGCAGAAATTGCAAACTGGGCCAAACAGGAGGTTAAAGGCACTGACTCTCCAAGTCGGGAGAGTGTTAGTAAAGCGTCTGGAATGTTGCACCCGAGTACCAGGGGACGAGAACTGAGACATATTGGAACACGTCTCCCGATCACACGGTTGATCATACTCTGGGTTCCACGTGCATGTTTTACCTGAAGGCAGAATCCCTTAAACCTGGAGAGTTGAGACCCGTGGAATGGGTTCCATGCAATATGACTTCAAAGGGTCTTCATTTGCTCACCGAACCTCTCCAATCCTATCACTGCTGTGTTTATGCCCCTGTACACATGCTTGATTTTCTTTCAGAGACATAGCAATCCATAGGTTTTAAGATACTTACTAGTCAGGTACATTCTTAGGCGTTTAATATGAGGTGTTGAGTCCATTTCGTTGAGCAAGGAGTAGTTCTTGTCTATTCCATATTTGGCTTAAGGAACTTTATCTGTGCTCATTTCAATCTCTGGTTTGATGCAGCACCCCAACTCACCTTTCCCCTTAAGCAAGCATAAGTTGGTTTTCTAAATTTGAGACCCTGTTCTGTTTTGTAATCCAGTTCCTGTGTAGCCAAGTTTACATTCCGTGTATTAGTGATATCTTATGATGTTTCTTTTTCTGTGTGACTTATTTCAGTTAGAATCATCATACCTGAATCCACTCATTATGCTGCTACGGGCCTGATGACATAGATTTCATTGCTGAGTGATATTGCATTGTACATAAGTACCACAACTTCTTTATCCATTTTTCACTTTCTGCGATATTGAACTTGTTCCGTAAACGAGGTTCTTGTAAACAGAGCCGTCCCAAACTTTGGGGTGGCTGTGTCTTTTTGATTTTAATTTCCCTAAGCTATAGGACCATAAGTGGAAGTGCCCTAGGCTCTGTTGCTTTGTTTTTTAGATGTTTCAGGAAACACCATACACCTCTCCCGAGTGGCTGTTGGCAATTTACATCCCGTCCATCAGCATAACAAGGCTCCCAGTTCTCCATGGCCTGTCCTGCCTTTCTGGATTTTACACTTTTTTCAGATGGCCCTTTTGACCGGGGGGAAGTGAGACTTCATTGTAGTGCAGATTTCCTTTGCAAGCTTGCTTGGTTGGCTAAAAAGGGCGTATGCGTTTTTTCCTGAATATATTCAGGAAAAAACGCATACGCCCTTTTTGGCCAAGTGCATCATTGTGGACGTTCTGCCTCTTTTCCTATGCTTTAAATGCAATTCCAGTCTACCTCCTGAAATCGGTTTCCTGCAATTCTGCCCCGCTTTCAAGTCCTCTTGGCAGCCTTACTTCAGTATATTTTTGGACGATAGCTGTCATTTATAACTCTGCAGGTTTGTGAATTACAGTGCCCCTGAGCTCCTTTCTTCAACTCGCTTTCTTGTGAGCTGGCCGCAACACCGCAGGATTGCTTCAGGCCCTAATCTGGTTCCGGCACGGCACGCTGAGCCTTTGGTTAATTCCTCTTCCTGGTGGGAAATGAGAGTTAAATTTGCCCGTCCAGACACCTCCAGCTAGTCTCTCATTGGTTCTCCCTATTCCTGTTCATCTTCCGCAGAAATTGCAAACTGGGCCAAACAGGAGGTTAAAGGCACTGACTCTCCAAGTCGGGAGAGTGTTAGTAAAGCGTGTGGAATGTTGCACCCGAGTACCAGGGGACGAGAACTGAGACATATTGGAACACGTCTCCCGATCACACGGTTGATCATACTCTGGGTTCCACGTGCATGTTTTACCTGAAGGCAGAATCCCTTAAACCTGGAGAGTTGAGACCCGTGGAATGGGTTCCATGCAATATGACTTCAAAGGGTCTTCATTTGCTCACCGAACCTCTCCAATCCTATCACTGCTGTGTTTATGCCCCTGTACACATGCTTGATTTTCTTTCAGAGACATAGCAATCCATAGGTTTTAAGATACTTACTAGTCAGGTACATTCTTAGGCGTTTAATATGGGGTGTTGAGTCCATTTCGTTGAGCAAGGAGTAGTTCTTGTCTATTCCATATTTGGCTTAAGGAACTTTATCTGTGCTCATTTAAATCTCTGGTTTGATGCAGCACCCCAACTCACCTTTCCCCTTAAGCAAGCATAAGTTGGTTTTCTAAATTTGAGACCCTGTTCTGTTTTGTAATCCAGTTCCTGTGTAGCCAAGTTTACATTCCGTGTATTAGTGATATCTTATGATGTTTCTTTTTCTGTGTGACTTATTTCAGTTAGAATCATCATACCTGAATCCACTCATTATGCTGCTACGGGCCTGATGACATAGATTTCATTGCTGAGTGATATTGCATTGTACGTAAGTACCACAACTTCTTTATCCATTTTTCACTTTCTGCGATATTGAACTTGTTCCGTAAACGAGGTTCTTGTAAACAGAGCCGTCCCAAACTTTGGGGTGGCTGTGTCTTTTTGATTTTAATTTCCCTAAGCTATAGGACCATAAGTGGAAGTGCCCTAGGCTCTGTTGCTTTGTTTTTTAGATGTTTCAGGAAACACCATACACCTCTCCCGAGTGGCTGTTGGCAATTTACATCCCGTCCATCAGCATAACAAGGCTCCCAGTTCTCCATGGCCTGTCCTGCCTTTCTGGATTTTACTTTTTTCAGATGGCCCTTTTGACCGGTGGGAAGTGAGACTTCATTGTAGTGCAGATTTCCTTTGCAAGCTTGCTTGGTTGGCCAAAAAGGGCGTATGCGTTTTTTCCTGATTCACGAAAAAACGCATACGCACTTTTTGGCCAAGTGCATCATTGTGGACGTTCTGCCTCTTTTCCTATGCTTTAAATGCAATTCCAGTCTACCTCCTGAAATCGGTTTCCTGCAATTCTGCCCCGCTTTCAAGTCCTCTTGGCAGCCTTACTTCAGTATATTTTTGGACGATAGCTGTCATTTATAACTCTGCAGGTTTGTGAATTACAGTGCCCCTGAGCTCCTTTCTTCAACTCGCTTTCTTGTGAGCTGGCCGCAACACCGCAGGATTGCTTCAGGCCCTAATCTGGTTCCGGCACGGCACGCTGAGCCTTTGGTTAATTCCTCTTCCTGGTGGGAAATGAGAGTTAAATTTGCCCGTCCAGACACCTCCACCTAGTCTCTCATTGGTTCTCCCTATTCCTGTTCATCTTCCGCAGAAATTGCAAATGGGCCAAACAGGAGGTTAAAGGCACTGACTCTCCACGTCGGGAGAGTGTTAGTAAAGCGTCTGGAATGTTACACCTGAGTACCAGGGGACGAGAACTGAGACATATTGGAACATGTCTCCCGACCACACGGTTGATCATACTCTGGGTTCCATGTGCATGTTTTACCTGAAGGCAGAATCCCTTAAACCTGGAGAGTTGAGTCCCGTGGAATGGGTACCATGCAATATGACTTCAAAGGGTCTTCATTTGCTCACCGAACCTCTCCAATCCTATCACTGCTGCGTTTATGCCCCTGTACACACGCTTGATTTTCTTTCAGACACATAGCAATCCATAGGTTTTAAGATACTTACTAGTCAGGTACATTCTTAGGCGTTTAATATGGGGTGTTGAGTCCATTTCGTTGAGCAAGGAGTAGTTCTTGTCTATTCCATATTTGGCTTAAGGAACTTTATCTGTGCTCATTTCAATCTCTGGTTTTATGCAGCACCCCAACTCACCTTTCCCCTTAAGCAAGCATAAGTTGGTTTTCTAAATTTGAGACCCTGTTCTGTTTTGTAATCCAGTTCCTGTGTAGCCAAGTTTACATCCCGTGTATTAGTGATATCTTATGATGTTTCTTTTTCTGTGTGACTTATTTCAGTTAGAATCATCATACCTGAATCCACTCATTATGCTGCTACGGGCCTGATGACATAGATTTCATTGCTGAGTGATATTGCATTGTACGTAAGTACCACAACTTCTTTATCCATTTTTCACTTTCTGCGATATTGAACTTGTACCGTAAAGGAGGTTCTTGTAAACAGAGCCGTCCCAAACTTTGGGGTGGCTGTGTCTTTTTGATTTTAATTTCCCTAAGCTATAGGACCATAAGTGGAAGTGCCCTAGGCTCTGTTGCTTTGTTTTTTAGATGTTTCAGGAAACACCATACACCTCTCCGGAGTGGCTCTTGGCAATTTACATCCCGCCCATCAGCATAACAAGGCTCCCAGTTCTCCATGGCCTGTCCTGCCTTTCTGGATTTTACACTTTTTTCAGATGGCCCTTTTGACCGGGGGGAAGTGAGACTTCATTGTAGTGCAGATTTCCTTTGCAAGCTTGCTTGGTTGGCCAAAAAGGGCGTATGCGTTTTTTCCTGAATATATTCAGGAAAAAACGCATACGCCCTTTTTGGCCAAGTGCATCATTGTGGACGTTCTGCCTCTTTTCCTATGGTTTAAATGCAATTCCAGTCTACCTCCTGAAATCGGTTTCCTGCAATTCTGCCCCGCTTTCAAGTCCTCTTGGCAGCCTTACTTCAGTATATTTTTGGACGATAGCTGTCATTTATAACTCTGCAGGTTTGTGAATTACAGTGCCCCTGAGCTCCTTTCTTCAACTCGCTTTCTTGTGAGCTGGCCGCAACACCGCAGGATTGCTTCAGGCCCTAATCTGGTTCCGGCACGGCACGCTGAGCCTTTGGTTAATTCCTCTTCCTGGTGGGAAATGAGAGTTAAATTTGCCCGTCCAGACACCTCCAGCTAGTCTCTCATTGGTTCTCCCTATTCCTGTTCATCTTCCGCAGAAATTGCAAATGGGCCAAACAGGAGGTTAAAGGCACTGACTCTCCACGTCGGGAGAGTGTTAGTAAAGCGTCTGGAATGTTGCACCCGAGTACCAGGGGACGAGAACTGAGACATATTGGAACATGTCTCCCGACCACACGGTTGATCATACTCTGAGTTCCATGTGCATGTTTTACCTGAAGGCAGAATCCCTTAAACCTGGAGAGTTGAGTCCCGTGGAATGGGTACCATGCAATATGACTTCAAAGGGTCTTCATTTGCTCACCGAACCTCTCCAATCCTATCACTGCTGCGTTTATGCCCCTGTACACACGCTTGATTTTCTTTCAGACACATAGCAATCCATAGGTTTTAAGATACTTACTAGTCAGGTACATTCTTAGGCGTTTAATATGGGGTGTTGAGTCCATTTCGTTGAGCAAGGAGTAGTTCTTGTCTATTCCATATTTGGCTTAAGGAACTTTATCTGTGCTCATTTCAATCTCTGGTTTGATGCAGCACCCCAACTCACCTTTCCCCTTAAGCAAGCATAAGTTGGTTTTCTAAATTTGAGACCCTGTTCTGTTTTGTAATCCAGTTCCTGTGTAGCCAAGTTTACATTCCGTGTATTAGTGATATCTTACGATGTTTCTTTTTCTGTGTGACTTATTTCAGTTAGAATCATCATACCTGAATCCACTCATTATGCTGCTATGGGCCTGATGACATAGATTTCATTGCTGAGTGATATTGCATTGTACGTAAGTACCACAACTTCTTTATCCATTTTTCACTTTCTGCGATATTGAACTTGTACCGTAAAGGAGGTTCTTGTAAACAGAGCCGTCCCAAACTTTGGGGTGGCTGTGTCTTTTTGATTTTAATTTCCCTAAGCTATAGGACCATAAGTGGAAGTGCCCTAGGCTCTGTTGCTTTGTTTTTTAGATGTTTCAGGAAACACCATACACCTCTCCCGAGTGGCTCTTGGCAATTTACATCCCGCCCATCAGCATAACAAGGCTCCCAGTTCTCCATGGCCTGTCCTGCCTTTCTGGATTTTACACTTTTTTCAGAAGACCCTTTTGACCGGGGGGAAGTGAGACTTCATTGTAGTGCAGATTTCCTTTGCAAGCTTGCTTGGTTGGCCAAAAAGGGCGTATGCGTTTTTTCCTGAATATATTCAGGAAAAAACGCATACGCCCTTTTTGGCCAAGTGCATCATTGTGGACGTTCTGCCTCTTTTCCTATGCTTTAAATGCAATTCCAGTCTACCTCCTGAAATCGGTTTCCTGCAATTCTGCCCCGCTTTCAAGTCCTCTTGGCAGCCTTACTTCAGTATATTTTTGGACGATAGCTGTCATTTATAACTCTGCAGGTTTGTGAATTACAGTGCCCCTGAGCTCCTTTCTTCAACTCGCTTTCTTGTGAGCTGGCCGCAACACCGCAGGATTGCTTCAGGCCCTAATCTGGTTCCGGCACGGCACGCTGAGCCTTTGGTTAATTCCTCTTCCTGGTGGGAAATGAGAGTTAAATTTGCCCGTCCAGACACCTCCAGCTAGTCTCTCATTGGTTCTCCCTATTCCTGTTCATCTTCCGCAGAAATTGCAAACTGGGCCAAACAGGAGGTTAAAGGCACTGACTCTCCAAGTCGGGAGAGTGTTAGTAAAGCGTCTGGAATGTTGCACCCGAGTACCAGGGGACGAGAACTGAGACATATTGGAACACGTCTCCCGATCACACGGTTGATCATACTCTGGGTTCCACGTGCATGTTTTAGCTGAAGGAAGAATCCCTTAAACCTGGAGAGTTGAGACCCGTGGAATGGGTACCATGCAATATGACTTCAAAGGGTCTTCATTTGCTCACCGAACCTCTCCAATCCTATCACTGCTGCGTTTGTGCCCCTGTACACACGCTTGATTTTCTTTCAGAGACATAGCAATTCATAGGTTTTAAGATACTTACTAGTCAGGTACATTCTTAGGCGTTTAATATGGGGTGTTGAGTCCATTTCGTTGAGCAAGGAGTAGTTCTTGTCTATTCCATATTTGGCTTAAGGAACTTTATCTGTGTTCATTTAAATCTCTGGTTTTATGCAGCACCCCAACTCACCTTTCCCCTTAAGCAAGCATAAGTTGGTTTTCTAAACTTGAGACACTGTTCTGTTTTGTAAACCAGTTCCTGTGTAGCCAAGTTTACATTCCGTGTATTAGTGATATCTTATGATGTTTCTTTTTCTGTGTGACTTATTTCAGTTAGAATCATCATACCTGAATCCACTCATTATGCTGCTACGGGCCTGATGACATAGATTTCATTGCTGAGTGATATTGCATTGTACGTAAATACCACAACTTCTTTATCCATTTTTCACTTTCTGCGATATTGAACTTGTACCGTAAACGAGGTTCTTGTAAACAGAGCCGTCCCAAACTTTGGGGTGGCTGTGTCTTTTTGATTTTAATTTCCCTAAGCTATAGGACCATAAGTGGAAGTGCCCTAGGCTCTGTTGCTTTGTTTTTTAGATGTTTCAGGAAACACCATACACCTCTCCGGAGTGGCTCTTGGCAATTTACATCCCGCCCATCAGCATAACAAGGCTCCCAGTTCTCCATGGCCTGTCCTGCCTTTCTGGATTTTACACTTTTTTCAGATGGCCCTTTTGACCGGGGGGAAGTGAGACTTCATTGTAGTGCAGATTTCCTTTGCAAGCTTGCTTGGTTGGCCAAAAAGGGCGTATGCGTTTTTTCCTGAATATATTCAGGAAAAAACGCATACGCCCTTTTTGGCCAAGTGCATCATTGTGGACGTTCTGCCTCTTTTCCTATGGTTTAAATGCAATTCCAGTCTACCTCCTGAAATCGGTTTCCTGCAATTCTGCCCCGCTTTCAAGTCCTCTTGGCAGCCTTACTTCAGTATATTTTTGGACGATAGCTGTCATTTATAACTCTGCAGGTTTGTGAATTACAGTGCCCCTGAGCTCCTTTCTTCAACTCGCTTTCTTGTGAGCTGGCCGCAACACCGCAGGATTGCTTCAGGCCCTAATCTGGTTCCGGCACGGCACGCTGAGCCTTTGGTTAATTCCTCTTCCTGGTGGGAAATGAGAGTTAAATTTGCCCGTCCAGACACCTCCAGCTAGTCTCTCATTGGTTCTCCCTATTCCTGTTCATCTTCCGCAGAAATTGCAAATGGGCCAAACAGGAGGTTAAAGGCACTGACTCTCCACGTCGGGAGAGTGTTAGTAAAGCGTCTGGAATGTTGCACCCGAGTACCAGGGGACGAGAACTGAGACATATTGGAACATGTCTCCCGACCACACGGTTGATCATACTCTGAGTTCCATGTGCATGTTTTACCTGAAGGCAGAATCCCTTAAACCTGGAGAGTTGAGTCCCGTGGAATGGGTACCATGCAATATGACTTCAAAGGGTCTTCATTTGCTCACCGAACCTCTCCAATCCTATCACTGCTGCGTTTATGCCCCTGTACACACGCTTGATTTTCTTTCAGACACATAGCAATCCATAGGTTTTAAGATACTTACTAGTCAGGTACATTCTTAGGCGTTTAATATGGGGTGTTGAGTCCATTTCGTTGAGCAAGGAGTAGTTCTTGTCTATTCCATATTTGGCTTAAGGAACTTTATCTGTGCTCATTTCAATCTCTGGTTTGATGCAGCACCCCAACTCACCTTTCCCCTTAAGCAAGCATAAGTTGGTTTTCTAAATTTGAGACCCTGTTCTGTTTTGTAATCCAGTTCCTGTGTAGCCAAGTTTACATTCCGTGTATTAGTGATATCTTACGATGTTTCTTTTTCTGTGTGACTTATTTCAGTTAGAATCATCATACCTGAATCCACTCATTATGCTGCTATGGGCCTGATGACATAGATTTCATTGCTGAGTGATATTGCATTGTACGTAAGTACCACAACTTCTTTATCCATTTTTCACTTTCTGCGATATTGAACTTGTACCGTAAAGGAGGTTCTTGTAAACAGAGCCGTCCCAAACTTTGGGGTGGCTGTGTCTTTTTGATTTTAATTTCCCTAAGCTATAGGACCATAAGTGGAAGTGCCCTAGGCTCTGTTGCTTTGTTTTTTAGATGTTTCAGGAAACACCATACACCTCTCCCGAGTGGCTCTTGGCAATTTACATCCCGCCCATCAGCATAACAAGGCTCCCAGTTCTCCATGGCCTGTCCTGCCTTTCTGGATTTTACACTTTTTTCAGAAGACCCTTTTGACCGGGGGGAAGTGAGACTTCATTGTAGTGCAGATTTCCTTTGCAAGCTTGCTTGGTTGGCCAAAAAGGGCGTATGCGTTTTTTCCTGAATATATTCAGGAAAAAACGCATACGCCCTTTTTGGCCAAGTGCATCATTGTGGACGTTCTGCCTCTTTTCCTATGCTTTAAATGCAATTCCAGTCTACCTCCTGAAATCGGTTTCCTGCAATTCTGCCCCGCTTTCAAGTCCTCTTGGCAGCCTTACTTCAGTATATTTTTGGACGATAGCTGTCATTTATAACTCTGCAGGTTTGTGAATTACAGTGCCCCTGAGCTCCTTTCTTCAACTCGCTTTCTTGTGAGCTGGCCGCAACACCGCAGGATTGCTTCAGGCCCTAATCTGGTTCCGGCACGGCACGCTGAGCCTTTGGTTAATTCCTCTTCCTGGTGGGAAATGAGAGTTAAATTTGCCCGTCCAGACACCTCCAGCTAGTCTCTCATTGGTTCTCCCTATTCCTGTTCATCTTCCGCAGAAATTGCAAACTGGGCCAAACAGGAGGTTAAAGGCACTGACTCTCCAAGTCGGGAGAGTGTTAGTAAAGCGTCTGGAATGTTGCACCCGAGTACCAGGGGACGAGAACTGAGACATATTGGAACACGTCTCCCGATCACACGGTTGATCATACTCTGGGTTCCACGTGCATGTTTTAGCTGAAGGAAGAATCCCTTAAACCTGGAGAGTTGAGACCCGTGGAATGGGTACCATGCAATATGACTTCAAAGGGTCTTCATTTGCTCACCGAACCTCTCCAATCCTATCACTGCTGCGTTTGTGCCCCTGTACACACGCTTGATTTTCTTTCAGAGACATAGCAATTCATAGGTTTTAAGATACTTACTAGTCAGGTACATTCTTAGGCGTTTAATATGGGGTGTTGAGTCCATTTCGTTGAGCAAGGAGTAGTTCTTGTCTATTCCATATTTGGCTTAAGGAACTTTATCTGTGTTCATTTAAATCTCTGGTTTTATGCAGCACCCCAACTCACCTTTCCCCTTAAGCAAGCATAAGTTGGTTTTCTAAACTTGAGACACTGTTCTGTTTTGTAAACCAGTTCCTGTGTAGCCAAGTTTACATTCCGTGTATTAGTGATATCTTATGATGTTTCTTTTTCTGTGTGACTTATTTCAGTTAGAATCATCATACCTGAATCCACTCATTATGCTGCTACGGGCCTGATGACATAGATTTCATTGCTGAGTGATATTGCATTGTACGTAAATACCACAACTTCTTTATCCATTTTTCACTTTCTGCGATATTGAACTTGTACCGTAAACGAGGTTCTTGTAAACAGAGCCGTCCCAAACTTTGGGGTGGCTGTGTCTTTTTGATTTTAATTTCCCTAAGCTATAGGACCATAAGTGGAAGTACACTAGGCTCTGTTGCTTTGTTTTTTAGATGTTTCAGGAAACACCATACACCTCTCCGGAGTGGCTCTTGGCAATTTACATCCCGCCCATCAGCATAACAAGGCTCCCAGTTCTCCATGGCCTGTCCTGCCTTTCTGGATTTTACACTTTTTTCAGATGACCCTTTTGACCGGGGGGAAGTGAGACTTCATTGTAGTGCAGATTTCCTTTGCAAGCTTGCTTGGTTGGCCAAAAAGGGCGTATGCGTTTTTTCCTGAATATATTCAGGAAAAAACGCATACGCCCTTTTTGGCCAAGTGCATCATTGTGGACGTTCTGCCTCTTTTCCTATGCTTTAAATGCAATTCCAGTCTACCTCCTGAAATCGGTTTCCTGCAATTCTGCCCCGCTTTCAAGTCCTCTTGGCAGCCTTACTTCAGTATATTTTTGGACGATAGCTGTCATTTATAACTCTGCAGGTTTGTGAATTACAGTGCCCCTGAGCTCCTTTCTTCAACTCGCTTTCTTGTGAGCTGGCCGCAACACCGCAGGATTGCTTCAGGCCCTAATCTGGTTCCGGCACGGCACGCTGAGCCTTTGGTTAATTCCTCTTCCTGGTGGGAAATGAGAGTTAAATTTGCCCGTCCAGACACCTCCAGCTAGTCTCTCATTGGTTCTCCCTATTCCTGTTCATCTTCCGCAGAAATTGCAAACTGGGCCAAACAGGAGGTTAAAGGCACTGACTCTCCAAGTCGGGAGAGTGTTAGTAAAGCGTCTGGAATGTTGCACCCGAGTACCAGGGGACGAGAACTGAGACATATTGGAACACGTCTCCCGATCACACGGTTGATCATACTCTGGGTTCCACGTGCATGTTTTAGCTGAAGGAAGAATCCCTTAAACCTGGAGAGTTGAGACCCGTGGAATGGGTACCATGCAATATGACTTCAAAGGGTCTTCATTTGCTCACCGAACCTCTCCAATCCTATCACTGCTGCGTTTGTGCCCCTGTACACACGCTTGATTTTCTTTCAGAGACATAGCAATTCATAGGTTTTAAGATACTTACTAGTCAGGTACATTCTTAGGCGTTTAATATGGGGTGTTGAGTCCATTTCGTTGAGCAAGGAGTAGTTCTTGTCTATTCCATATTTGGCTTAAGGAACTTTATCTGTGTTCATTTAAATCTCTGGTTTTATGCAGCACCCCAACTCACCTTTCCCCTTAAGCAAGCATAAGTTGGTTTTCTAAACTTGAGACACTGTTCTGTTTTGTAAACCAGTTCCTGTGTAGCCAAGTTTACATTCCGTGTATTAGTGATATCTTATGATGTTTCTTTTTCTGTGTGACTTATTTCAGTTAGAATCATCATACCTGAATCCACTCATTATGCTGCTACGGGCCTGATGACATAGATTTCATTGCTGAGTGATATTGCATTGTACGTAAATACCACAACTTCTTTATCCATTTTTCACTTTCTGCGATATTGAACTTGTACCGTAAACGAGGTTCTTGTAAACAGAGCCGTCCCAAACTTTGGGGTGGCTGTGTCTTTTTGATTTTAATTTCCCTAAGCTATAGGACCATAAGTGGAAGTACACTAGGCTCTGTTGCTTTGTTTTTTAGATGTTTCAGGAAACACCATACACCTCTCCGGAGTGGCTCTTGGCAATTTACATCCCGCCCATCAGCATAACAAGGCTCCCAGTTCTCCATGGCCTGTCCTGCCTTTCTGGATTTTACACTTTTTTCAGATGACCCTTTTGACCGGGGGGAAGTGAGACTTCATTGTAGTGCAGATTTCCTTTGCAAGCTTGCTTGGTTGGCCAAAAAGGGCGTATGCGTTTTTTCCTGAATATATTCAGGAAAAAACGCATACGCCCTTTTTGGCCAAGTGCATCATTGTGGACGTTCTGCCTCTTTTCCTATGCTTTAAATGCAATTCCAGTCTACCTCCTGAAATCGGTTTCCTGCAATTCTGCCCCGCTTTCAAGTCCTCTTGGCAGCCTTACTTCAGTATATTTTTGGACGATAGCTGTCATTTATAACTCTGCAGGTTTGTGAATTACAGTGCCCCTGAGCTCCTTTCTTCAACTCGCTTTCTTGTGAGCTGGCCGCAACACCGCAGGATTGCTTCAGGCCCTAATCTGGTTCCGGCACGGCACGCTGAGCCTTTGGTTAATTGCTCTTCCTGGTGGGAACTGAGAGTTAAATTTGCCCGTCCAGACACCTCCAGCTAGTCTCTCATTGGTTCTCCCTATTCCTGTTCATCTTCCGCAGAAATTGCAAACTGGGCCAAACAGGAGGTTAAAGACACTGACTCTCCAAGTCGGGAGAGTGTTAGTAAAGCGTCTGGAATGTTGCACCCGAGTACCAGGGGACGAGAACTGAGACATATTGGAACACGTCTCCCGATCACACGGTTGATCATACTCTGGGTTCCACGTGCATGTTTTAGCTGAAGGAAGAATCCCTTAAACCTGGAGAGTTGAGACCCGTGGAATGGGTACCATGCAATATGACTTCAAAGGGTCTTCATTTGCTCACCGAACCTCTCCAATCCTATCACTGCTGCGTTTGTGCCCCTGTACACACGCTTGATTTTCTTTCAGAGACATAGCAATTCATAGGTTTTAAGATACTTACTAGTCAGGTACATTCTTAGGCGTTTAATATGGGGTGTTGAGTCCATTTCGTTGAGCAAGGAGTAGTTCTTGTCTATTCCATATTTGGCTTAAGGAACTTTATCTGTGTTCATTTAAATCTCTGGTTTTATGCAGCACCCCAACTCACCTTTCCCCTTAAGCAAGCATAAGTTGGTTTTCTAAACTTGAGACACTGTTCTGTTTTGTAAACCAGTTCCTGTGTAGCCAAGTTTACATTCCGTGTATTAGTGATATCTTATGATGTTTCTTTTTCTGTGTGACTTATTTCAGTTAGAATCATCATACCTGAATCCACTCATTATGCTGCTACGGGCCTGATGACATAGATTTCATTGCTGAGTGATATTGCATTGTACGTAAATACCACAACTTCTTTATCCATTTTTCACTTTCTGCGATATTGAACTTGTACCGTAAACGAGGTTCTTGTAAACAGAGCCGTCCCAAACTTTGGGGTGGCTGTGTCTTTTTGATTTTAATTTCCCTAAGCTATAGGACCATAAGTGGAAGTACACTAGGCTCTGTTGCTTTGTTTTTTAGATGTTTCAGGAAACACCATACACCTCTCCGGAGTGGCTCTTGGCAATTTACATCCCGCCCATCAGCATAACAAGGCTCCCAGTTCTCCATGGCCTGTCCTGCCTTTCTGGATTTTACACTTTTTTCAGATGACCCTTTTGACCGGGGGGAAGTGAGACTTCATTGTAGTGCAGATTTCCTTTGCAAGCTTGCTTGGTTGGCCAAAAAGGGCGTATGCGTTTTTTCCTGAATATATTCAGGAAAAAACGCATACGCCCTTTTTGGCCAAGTGCATCATTGTGGACGTTCTGCCTCTTTTCCTATGGTTTAAATGCAATTCCAGTCTACCTCCTGAAATCGGTTTCCTGCAATTCTGCCCCGCTTTCAAGTCCTCTTGGCAGCCTTACTTCAGTATATTTTTGGACGATAGCTGTCATTTATAACTCTGCAGGTTTGTGAATTACAGTGCCCCTGAGCTCCTTTCTTCAACTCGCTTTCTTGTGAGCTGGCCGCAACACCGCAGGATTGCTTCAGGCCCTAATCTGGTTCCGGCACGGCACGCTGAGCCTTTGGTTAATTGCTCTTCCTGGTGGGAACTGAGAGTTAAATTTGCCCGTCCAGACACCTCCAGCTAGTCTCTCATTGGTTCTCCCTATTCCTGTTCATCTTCCGCAGAAATTGCAAACTGGGCCAAACAGGAGGTTAAAGACACTGACTCTCCAAGTCGGGAGAGTGTTAGTAAAGCGTCTGGAATGTTGCACCCGAGTACCAGGGGACGAGAACTGAGACATATTGGAACACGTCTCCCGATCACACGGTTGATCATACTCTGGGTTCCACGTGCATGTTTTAGCTGAAGGAAGAATCCCTTAAACCTGGAGAGTTGAGACCCGTGGAATGGGTACCATGCAATATGACTTCAAAGGGTCTTCATTTGCTCACCGAACCTCTCCAATCCTATCACTGCTGCGTTTGTGCCCCTGTACACACGCTTGATTTTCTTTCAGAGACATAGCAATTCATAGGTTTTAAGATACTTACTAGTCAGGTACATTCTTAGGCGTTTAATATGGGGTGTTGAGTCCATTTCGTTGAGCAAGGAGTAGTTCTTGTCTATTCCATATTTGGCTTAAGGAACTTTATCTGTGTTCATTTAAATCTCTGGTTTTATGCAGCACCCCAACTCACCTTTCCCCTTAAGCAAGCATAAGTTGGTTTTCTAAATTTGAGACCCTGTTCTGTTTTGTAATCCAGTTCCTGTGTAGCCAAGTTTACATTCCGTGTATTAGTGATATCTTATGATGTTTCTTTTTCTGTGTGACTTATTTCAGTTAGAATCATCATACCTGAATCCACTCATTATGCTGCTACGGGCCTGATGACATAGATTTCATTGCTGAGTGATATTGCATTGTACGTAAGTACCACAACTTCTTTATCCATTTTTCACTTTCTGCGATATTGAACTTGTACCGTAAACGAGGTTCTTGTAAACAGAGCCGTCCCAAACTTTGGGGTGGCTGTGTCTTTTTGATTTTAATTTCCCTAAGCTATAGGACCATAAGTGGAAGTACACTAGGCTCTGTTGCTTTGTTTTTTAGATGTTTCAGGAAACACCATACACCTCTCCGGAGTGGCTCTTGGCAATTTACATCCCGCCCATCAGCATAACAAGGCTCCCAGTTCTCCATGGCCTGTCCTGCCTTTCTGGATTTTACACTTTTTTCAGATGGCCCTTTTGACCGGGGGGAAGTGAGACTTCATTGTAGTGCAGATTTCCTTTGCAAGCTTGCTTGGTTGGCCAAAAAGGGCGTATGCGTTTTTTCCTGAATATATTCAGGAAAAAACGCATACGCCCTTTTTGGCCAAGTGCATCATTGTGGACGTTCTGCCTCTTTTCCTATGCTTTAAATGCAATTCCAGTCTACCTCCTGAAATCGGTTTCCTGCAATTCTGCCCCGCTTTCAAGTCCTCTTGGCAGCCTTACTTCAGTATATTTTTGGACGATAGCTGTCATTTATAACTCTGCAAGTTTGTGAATTACAGTGCCCCTGAGCTCCTTTCTTCAACTCGCTTTCTTGTGAGCTGGCCGCAACACCGCAGGATTGCTTCAGGCCCTAATCTGGTTCCGGCACGGCACGCTGAGCCTTTGGTTAATTCCTCTTCCTGGTGGGAAATGAGAGTTAAATTTGCCCGTCCAGACACCTCCAGCTAGTCTCTCATTGGTTCTCCCTATTCCTGTTCATCTTCCGCAGAAATTGCAAACTGGGCCAAACAGGAGGTTAAAGGCACTGACTCTCCAAGTCGGGAGAGTGTTAGTAAAGCGTCTGGAATGTTGCACCCGAGTACCAGGGGACGAGAACTGAGACATATTGGAACACGTCTCCCGATCACACGGTTGATCATACTCTGGGTTCCACGTGCATGTTTTAGCTGAAGGAAGAATCCCTTAAACCTGGAGAGTTGAGACCCGTGGAATGGGTACCATGCAATATGACTTCAAAGGGTCTTCATTTGCTCACAGAACCTCTCCAATCCTATCACTGCTGCGTTTGTGCCCCTGTACACACGCTTGATTTTCTTTCAGAGACATAGCAATTCATAGGTTTTAAGATACTTACTAGTCAGGTACATTCTTAGGCGTTTAATATGGGGTGTTGAGTCCATTTCGTTGAGCAAGGAGTAGTTCTTGTCTATTCCATATTTGGCTTAAGGAACTTTATCTGTGTTCATTTAAATCTCTGGTTTGATGCAGCACCCCAACTCACCTTTCCCCTTAAGCAAGCATAAGTTGGTTTTCTAAATTTGAGACCCTGTTCTGTTTTGTAATCCAGTTCCTGTGTAGCCAAGTTTACATCCCGTGTATTAGTGATATCTTATGATGTTTCTTTTTCTGTGTGACTTATTTCAGTTAGAATCATCATACCTGAATCCACTCATTATGCTGCTACGGGCCTGATGACATAGATTTCATTGCTGAGTGATATTGCATTGTACGTAATTACCACAACTTCTTTATCCATTTTTCACTTTCTGCGATATTGAACTTGTACCGTAAACGAGGTTCTTGTAAACAGAGCCGTCCCAAACTTTGGGGTGGCTGTGTCTTTTTGATTTTAATTTCCCTAAGCTATAGGACCATAAGTGGAAGTGCCCTAGGCTCTGTTGCTTTGTTTTTTAGATGTTTCAGGAAACACCATACACCTCTCCCGAGTGGCTCTTGGCAATTTACATCCCGCCCATCAGCATAACAAGGCTCCCAGTTCTCCATGGCCTGTCCTGCCTTTCTGGATTTTACACTTTTTTCAGATGGCCCTTTTGACCGGGGGGGAAGTGAGACTTCATTGTAGTGCAGATTTCCTTTGCAAGCTTGCTTGGTTGGCCAAAAAGGGCGTATGCGTTTTTTCCTGAATATATTCAGGAAAAAACGCATACGCCCTTTTTGGCCAAGTGCATCATTGTGGACGTTCTGCCTCTTTTCCTATGCTTTAAATGCAATTCCAGTCTACCTCCTGAAATCGGTTTCCTGCAATTCTGCCCCGCTTTCAAGTCCTCTTGGCAGCCTTACTTCAGTATATTTTTGGACGATAGCTGTCATTTATAACTCTGCAGGTTTGTGAATTACAGTGCCCCTGAGCTCCTTTCTTCAACTCGCTTTCTTGTGAGCTGGCCGCAACACCGCAGGATTGCTTCAGGCCCTAATCTGGTTCCGGCACGGCACGCTGAGCCTTTGGTTAATTCCTCTTCCTGGTGGGAAATGAGAGTTAAATTTGCCCGTCCAGACACCTCCAGCTAGTCTCTCATTGGTTCTCCCTATTCCTGTTCATCTTCCGCAGAAATTGCAAACTGGGCCAAACAGGAGGTTAAAGGCACTGACTCTCCAAGTCGGGAGAGTGTTAGTAAAGCGTCTGGAATGTTGCACCCGAGTACCAGGGGACGAGAACTGAGACATATTGGAACACGTCTCCCGATCACACGGTTGATCATACTCTGGGTTCCACGTGCATGTTTTACCTGAAGGCAGAATCCCTTAAACCTGGAGAGTTGAGACCCGTGGAATGGGTACCATGCAATATGACTTCAAAGGGTCTTCAGTTGCTCACCGAACCTCTCCAATCCTATCACTGCTGTGTTTATGCCCCTGTACACATGCTTGCTTTTCTTTCAGAGACATAGCAATCCATAGGTTTTAAGATACTTACTAGTCAGGTACATTCTTAGGCGTTTAATATGGGGTGTTGAGTCCATTTCGTTGAGCAAGGAGTAGTTCTTGTCTATTCCATATTTGGCTTAAGGAACTTTATCTGTGCTCATTTCAATCTCTGGTTTGATGCAGCACCCCAACTCACCTTTCCCCTTAAGCAAGCATAAGTTGGTTTTCTAAATTTGAGACCCTGTTCTGTTTTGTAATCCAGTTCCTGTGTAGCCAAGTTTACATTCCGTGTATTAGTGATATCTTATGATGTTTCTTTTTCTGTGTGACTTATTTCAGTTAGAATCATCATACCTGAATCCACTCATTATGCTGCTACGGGCCTGATGACATAGATTTCATTGCTGAGTGATATTGCATTGTACGTAAGTACCACAACTTCTTTATCCATTTTTCACTTTCTGCGATATTGAACTTGTTCCGTAAACGAGGTTCTTGTAAACAGAGCCGTCCCAAACTTTGGGGTGGCTGTGTCTTTTTGATTTTAATTTCCCTAAGCTATAGGACCATAAGTGGAAGTGCCCTAGGCTCTGTTGCTTTGTTTTTTAGATGTTTCAGGAAACACCATACACCTCTCCCGAGTGGCTGTTGGCAATTTACATCCCGTCCATCAGCATAACAAGGCTCCCAGTTCTCCATGGCCTGTCCTGCCTTTCTGGATTTTACACTTTTTTCAGATGGCCCTTTTGACCGGGGGGAAGTGAGACTTCATTGTAGTGCAGATTTCCTTTGCAAGCTTGCTTGGTTGGCCAAAAAGGGCGTATGCGTTTTTTCCTGAATATATTCAGGAAAAAACGCATACGCCCTTTTTGGCCAAGTGCATCATTGTGGACGTTCTGCCTCTTTTCCTATGCTTTAAATGCAATTCCAGTCTACCTCCTGAAATCGGTTTCCTGCAATTCTGCCCCGCTTTCAAGTCCTCTTGGCAGCCTTACTTCAGTATATTTTTGGACGATAGCTGTCATTTATAACTCTGCAGGTTTGTGAATTACAGTGCCCCTGAGCTCCTTTCTTCAACTCGCTTTCTTGTGAGCTGGCCGCAACACCGCAGGGTTGCTTCAGGCCATAATCTGGTTCCGGCACGGCACGCTGAGCCTTTGGTTAATTCCTCTTCCTGGTGGGAAATGAGAGTTAAATTTGCCCGTCCAGACACCTCCAGCTAGTCTCTCATTGGTTCTCCCTATTCCTGTTCATCTTCCTCAGAAATTGCAAATGGGCCAAACAGGAGGTTAAAGGCACTGACTCTCCACGTCGGGAGAGTGTTAGTAAAGCGTCTGGAATGTTGCACCCGAGTACCAGGGGACGAGAACTGAGACATATTGGAACATGTCTCCCGACCACACGGTTGATCATACTCTGGGTTCCATGTGCATGTTTTACCTGAAGGCAGAATCCCTTAAACCTGGAGAGTTGAGTCCCGTGGAATGGGTACCATGCAATATGACTTCAAAGGGTCTTCATTTGCTCACCGAACCTCTCCAATCCTATCACTGCTGCGTTTGTGCCCCTGTACACACGCTTGATTTTCTTTCAGAGACATAGCAATCCATAGGTTTTAAGATACTTACTAGTCAGGTACATTCTTAGGCGTTTAATATGGGGTGTTGAGTCCATTTCGTTGAGCAAGGAGTAGTTCTTGTCTATTCCATATTTGGCTTAAGGAACTTTATCTGTGCTCATTTCAATCTCTGGTTTTATGCAGCACCCCAACTCACCTTTCCCCTTAAGCAAGCATAAGTTGGTTTTCTAAATTTGAGACCCTGTTCTGTTTTGTAATCCAGTTCCTGTGTAGCCAAGTTTACATCCCGTGTATTAGTGATATCTTATGATGTTTCTTTTTCTGTGTGACTTATTTCAGTTAGAATCATCATATCTGAATCCACTCATTATGCTGCTACGGGCCTGATGACATAGATTTCATTGCTGAGTGATATTGCATTGTACGTAAGTACCACAACTTCTTTATCCATTTTTCACTTTCTGCGATATTGAACTTGTACCGTAAAGGAGGTTCTTGTAAACAGAGCCGTCCCAAACTTTGGGGTGGCTGTGTCTTTTTGATTTTAATTTCCCTAAGCTATAGGACCATAAGTGGAAGTGCCCTAGGCTCTGTTGCTTTGTTTTTTAGATGTTTCAGGAAACACCATACACCTCTCCCGAGTGGCTGTTGGCAATTTACATCCCGCCCATCAGCATAACAAGGCTCCCAGTTCTCCATGGCCTGTCCTGCCTTTCTGGATTTTACTTTTTTCAGATGGCCCTTTTGACCGGTGGGAAGTGAGACTTCATTGTAGTGCAGATTTCCTTTGCAAGCTTGCTTGGTTGGCCAAAAAGGGCGTATGCGTTTTTTCCTGATTCAGGAAAAAACGCATACGCCCTTTTTGGCCAAGTGCATCATTGTGGACGTTCTGCCTCTTTTCCTATGGTTTAAATGCAATTCCAGTCTACCTCCTGAAATCGGTTTCCTGCAATTCTGCCCCGCTTTCAAGTCCTCTTGGCAGCCTTACTTCAGTATATTTTTGGACGATAGCTGTCATTTATAACTCTGCAGGTTTGTGAATTACAGTGCCCCTGAGCTCCTTTCTTCAACTCGCTTTCTTGTGAGCTGGCCGCAACACCGCAGGATTGCTTCAGGCCCTAATCTGGTTCCGGCACGGCACGCTGAGCCTTTGGTTAATTCCTCTTCCTGGTGGGAAATGAGAGTTAAATTTGCCCGTCTGGACACCTCCACCTAGTCTCTCATTGGTTCTCCCTGTTCCTGTTCATCTTCCTCAGAAATTGCAAATGGGCCAAACAGGAGGTTAAAGGCACTGACTCTCCACGTCGGGAGAGTGTTAGTAAAGCGTCTGGAATGTTGCACCCGAGTACCAGGGGACGAGAACTGAGACATATTGGAACATGTCTCCCGACCACACGGTTGATCATACTCTGGGTTCCATGTGCATGTTTTACCTGAAGGCAGAATCCCTTAAACCTGGAGAGTTGAGTCCCGTGGAATGGGTACCATGCAATATGACTTCAAAGGGTCTTCATTTGCTCACCGAACCTCTCCAATCCTATCACTGCTGCGTTTATGCCCCTGTACACACGCTTGATTTTCTTTCAGACACATAGCAATCCATAGGTTTTAAGATACTTACTAGTCAGGTACATTCTTAGGCGTTTAATATGGGGTGTTGAGTCCATTTCGTTGAGCAAGGAGTAGTTCTTGTCTATTCCATATTTGGCTTAAGGAACTTTATCTGTGCTCATTTAAATCTCTGGTTTTATGCAGCACCCCAACTCACCTTTCCCCTTAAGCAAGCATAAGTTGGTTTTCTAAATTTGAGACCCTGTTCTGTTTTGTAATCCAGTTCCTGTGTAGCCAAGTTTACATTCCGTGTATTAGTGATATCTTACGATGTTTCTTTTTCTGTGTGACTTATTTCAGTTAGAATCATCATACCTGAATCCACTCATTATGCTGCTATGGGCCTGATGACATAGATTTCATTGCTGAGTGATATTGCATTGTACATAAGTACCACAACTTCTTTATCCATTTTTCACTTTCTGCGATATTGAACTTGTACCGTAAAGGAGGTTCTTGTAAACAGAGCCGTCCCAAACTTTGGGGTGGCTGTGTCTTTTTGATTTTAATTTCCCTAAGCTATAGGACCATAAGTGGAAGTGCCCTAGGCTCTGTTGCTTTGTTTTTTAGATGTTTCAGGAAACACCATACACCTCTCCCGAGTGGCTCTTGGCAATTTACATCCCGCCCATCAGCATAACAAGGCTCCCAGTTCTCCATGGCCTGTCCTGCCTTTCTGGATTTTACACTTTTTTCAGATGGCCCTTTTGACCGGGGGGAAGTGAGACTTCATTGTAGTGCAGATTTCCTTTGCAAGCTTGCTTGGTTGGCCAAAAAGGGCGTATGCGTTTTTTCCTGAATATATTCAGGAAAAAACGCATACGCCCTTTTTGGCCAAGTGCATCATTGTGGACGTTCTGCCTCTTTTCCTATGCTTTAAATGCAATTCCAGTCTACCTCCTGAAATCGGTTTCCTGCAATTCTGCCCCGCTTTCAAGTCCTCTTGGCAGCCTTACTTCAGTATATTTTTGGACGATAGCTGTCATTTATAACTCTGCAGGTTTGTGAATTACAGTGCCCCTGAGCTCCTTTCTTCAACTCGCTTTCTTGTGAGCTGGCCGCAACACCGCAGGATTGCTTCAGGCCCTAATCTGGTTCCGGCACGGCACGCTGAGCCTTTGGTTAATTCCTCTTCCTGGTGGGAAATGAGAGTTAAATTTGCCCGTCTGGACACCTCCACCTAGTCTCTCATTGGTTCTCCCTATTCCTGTTCATCTTCCTCAGAAATTGCAAATGGGCCAAACAGGAGGTTAAAGGCACTGACTCTCCACGTCGGGAGAGTGTTAGTAAAGCGTCTGGAATGTTGCACCCGAGTACCAGGGGACGAGAACTGAGACATATTGGAACATGTCTCCCGACCACACGGTTGATCATACTCTGGGTTCCATGTGCATGTTTTACCTGAAGGCAGAATCCCTTAAACCTGGAGAGTTGAGTCCCGTGGAATGGGTACCATGCAATATGACTTCAAAGGGTCTTCATTTGCTCACCGAACCTCTCCAATCCTATCACTGCTGCGTTTATGCCCCTGTACACACGCTTGATTTTCTTTCAGACACATAGCAATCCATAGGTTTTAAGATACTTACTAGTCAGGTACATTCTTAGGCGTTTAATATGGGGTGTTGAGTCCATTTCGTTGAGCAAGGAGTAGTTCTTGTCTATTCCATATTTGGCTTAAGGAACTTTATCTGTGCTCATTTCAATCTCTGGTTTGATGCAGCACCCCAACTCACCTTTCCCCTTAAGCAAGCATAAGTTGGTTTTCTAAATTTGAGACCCTGTTCTGTTTTGTAATCCAGTTCCTGTGTAGCCAAGTTTACATTCCGTGTATTAGTGATATCTTACGATGTTTCTTTTTCTGTGTGACTTATTTCAGTTAGAATCATCATACCTGAATCCACTCATTATGCTGCTATGGGCCTGATGACATAGATTTCATTGCTGAGTGATATTGCATTGTACGTAAGTACCACAACTTCTTTATCCATTTTTCACTTTCTGCGATATTGAACTTGTACCGTAAAGGAGGTTCTTGTAAACAGAGCCGTCCCAAACTTTGGGGTGGCTGTGTCTTTTTGATTTTAATTTCCCTAAGCTATAGGACCATAAGTGGAAGTGCCCTAGGCTCTGTTGCTTTGTTTTTTAGATGTTTCAGGAAACACCATACACCTCTCCCGAGTGGCTCTTGGCAATTTACATCCCGCCCATCAGCATAACAAGGCTCCCAGTTCTCCATGGCCTGTCCTGCCTTTCTGGATTTTACACTTTTTTCAGAAGACCCTTTTGACCGGGGGGAAGTGAGACTTCATTGTAGTGCAGATTTCCTTTGCAAGCTTGCTTGGTTGGCCAAAAAGGGCGTATGCGTTTTTTCCTGAATATATTCAGGAAAAAACGCATACGCCCTTTTTGGCCAAGTGCATCATTGTGGACGTTCTGCCTCTTTTCCTATGCTTTAAATGCAATTCCAGTCTACCTCCTGAAATCGGTTTCCTGCAATTCTGCCCCGCTTTCAAGTCCTCTTGGCAGCCTTACTTCAGTATATTTTTGGACGATAGCTGTCATTTATAACTCTGCAGGTTTGTGAATTACAGTGCCCCTGAGCTCCTTTCTTCAACTCGCTTTCTTGTGAGCTGGCCGCAACACCGCAGGATTGCTTCAGGCCCTAATCTGGTTCCGGCACGGCACGCTGAGCCTTTGGTTAATTCCTCTTCCTGGTGGGAAATGAGAGTTAAATTTGCCCGTCCAGACACCTCCAGCTAGTCTCTCATTGGTTCTCCCTATTCCTGTTCATCTTCCGCAGAAATTGCAAACTGGGCCAAACAGGAGGTTAAAGGCACTGACTCTCCAAGTCGGGAGAGTGTTAGTAAAGCGTCTGGAATGTTGCACCCGAGTACCAGGGGACGAGAACTGAGACATATTGGAACACGTCTCCCGATCACACGGTTGATCATACTCTGGGTTCCACGTGCATGTTTTAGCTGAAGGAAGAATCCCTTAAACCTGGAGAGTTGAGACCCGTGGAATGGGTACCATGCAATATGACTTCAAAGGGTCTTCATTTGCTCACCGAACCTCTCCAATCCTATCACTGCTGCGTTTGTGCCCCTGTACACACGCTTGATTTTCTTTCAGAGACATAGCAATTCATAGGTTTTAAGATACTTACTAGTCAGGTACATTCTTAGGCGTTTAATATGGGGTGTTGAGTCCATTTCGTTGAGCAAGGAGTAGTTCTTGTCTATTCCATATTTGGCTTAAGGAACTTTATCTGTGTTCATTTAAATCTCTGGTTTTATGCAGCACCCCAACTCACCTTTCCCCTTAAGCAAGCATAAGTTGGTTTTCTAAACTTGAGACACTGTTCTGTTTTGTAAACCAGTTCCTGTGTAGCCAAGTTTACATTCCGTGTATTAGTGATATCTTATGATGTTTCTTTTTCTGTGTGACTTATTTCAGTTAGAATCATCATACCTGAATCCACTCATTATGCTGCTACGGGCCTGATGACATAGATTTCATTGCTGAGTGATATTGCATTGTACGTAAATACCACAACTTCTTTATCCATTTTTCACTTTCTGCGATATTGAACTTGTACCGTAAACGAGGTTCTTGTAAACAGAGCCGTCCCAAACTTTGGGGTGGCTGTGTCTTTTTGATTTTAATTTCCCTAAGCTATAGGACCATAAGTGGAAGTACACTAGGCTCTGTTGCTTTGTTTTTTAGATGTTTCAGGAAACACCATACACCTCTCCGGAGTGGCTCTTGGCAATTTACATCCCGCCCATCAGCATAACAAGGCTCCCAGTTCTCCATGGCCTGTCCTGCCTTTCTGGATTTTACACTTTTTTCAGATGACCCTTTTGACCGGGGGGAAGTGAGACTTCATTGTAGTGCAGATTTCCTTTGCAAGCTTGCTTGGTTGGCCAAAAAGGGCGTATGCGTTTTTTCCTGAATATATTCAGGAAAAAACGCATACGCCCTTTTTGGCCAAGTGCATCATTGTGGACGTTCTGCCTCTTTTCCTATGCTTTAAATGCAATTCCAGTCTACCTCCTGAAATCGGTTTCCTGCAATTCTGCCCCGCTTTCAAGTCCTCTTGGCAGCCTTACTTCAGTATATTTTTGGACGATAGCTGTCATTTATAACTCTGCAGGTTTGTGAATTACAGTGCCCCTGAGCTCCTTTCTTCAACTCGCTTTCTTGTGAGCTGGCCGCAACACCGCAGGATTGCTTCAGGCCCTAATCTGGTTCCGGCACGGCACGCTGAGCCTTTGGTTAATTCCTCTTCCTGGTGGGAAATGAGAGTTAAATTTGCCCGTCCAGACACCTCCAGCTAGTCTCTCATTGGTTCTCCCTATTCCTGTTCATCTTCCGCAGAAATTGCAAACTGGGCCAAACAGGAGGTTAAAGGCACTGACTCTCCAAGTCGGGAGAGTGTTAGTAAAGCGTCTGGAATGTTGCACCCGAGTACCAGGGGACGAGAACTGAGACATATTGGAACACGTCTCCCGATCACACGGTTGATCATACTCTGGGTTCCACGTGCATGTTTTAGCTGAAGGAAGAATCCCTTAAACCTGGAGAGTTGAGACCCGTGGAATGGGTACCATGCAATATGACTTCAAAGGGTCTTCATTTGCTCACCGAACCTCTCCAATCCTATCACTGCTGCGTTTGTGCCCCTGTACACACGCTTGATTTTCTTTCAGAGACATAGCAATTCATAGGTTTTAAGATACTTACTAGTCAGGTACATTCTTAGGCGTTTAATATGGGGTGTTGAGTCCATTTCGTTGAGCAAGGAGTAGTTCTTGTCTATTCCATATTTGGCTTAAGGAACTTTATCTGTGTTCATTTAAATCTCTGGTTTTATGCAGCACCCCAACTCACCTTTCCCCTTAAGCAAGCATAAGTTGGTTTTCTAAACTTGAGACACTGTTCTGTTTTGTAAACCAGTTCCTGTGTAGCCAAGTTTACATTCCGTGTATTAGTGATATCTTATGATGTTTCTTTTTCTGTGTGACTTATTTCAGTTAGAATCATCATACCTGAATCCACTCATTATGCTGCTACGGGCCTGATGACATAGATTTCATTGCTGAGTGATATTGCATTGTACGTAAATACCACAACTTCTTTATCCATTTTTCACTTTCTGCGATATTGAACTTGTACCGTAAACGAGGTTCTTGTAAACAGAGCCGTCCCAAACTTTGGGGTGGCTGTGTCTTTTTGATTTTAATTTCCCTAAGCTATAGGACCATAAGTGGAAGTACACTAGGCTCTGTTGCTTTGTTTTTTAGATGTTTCAGGAAACACCATACACCTCTCCGGAGTGGCTCTTGGCAATTTACATCCCGCCCATCAGCATAACAAGGCTCCCAGTTCTCCATGGCCTGTCCTGCCTTTCTGGATTTTACACTTTTTTCAGATGACCCTTTTGACCGGGGGGAAGTGAGACTTCATTGTAGTGCAGATTTCCTTTGCAAGCTTGCTTGGTTGGCCAAAAAGGGCGTATGCGTTTTTTCCTGAATATATTCAGGAAAAAACGCATACGCCCTTTTTGGCCAAGTGCATCATTGTGGACGTTCTGCCTCTTTTCCTATGCTTTAAATGCAATTCCAGTCTACCTCCTGAAATCGGTTTCCTGCAATTCTGCCCCGCTTTCAAGTCCTCTTGGCAGCCTTACTTCAGTATATTTTTGGACGATAGCTGTCATTTATAACTCTGCAGGTTTGTGAATTACAGTGCCCCTGAGCTCCTTTCTTCAACTCGCTTTCTTGTGAGCTGGCCGCAACACCGCAGGATTGCTTCAGGCCCTAATCTGGTTCCGGCACGGCACGCTGAGCCTTTGGTTAATTGCTCTTCCTGGTGGGAACTGAGAGTTAAATTTGCCCGTCCAGACACCTCCAGCTAGTCTCTCATTGGTTCTCCCTATTCCTGTTCATCTTCCGCAGAAATTGCAAACTGGGCCAAACAGGAGGTTAAAGACACTGACTCTCCAAGTCGGGAGAGTGTTAGTAAAGCGTCTGGAATGTTGCACCCGAGTACCAGGGGACGAGAACTGAGACATATTGGAACACGTCTCCCGATCACACGGTTGATCATACTCTGGGTTCCACGTGCATGTTTTAGCTGAAGGAAGAATCCCTTAAACCTGGAGAGTTGAGACCCGTGGAATGGGTACCATGCAATATGACTTCAAAGGGTCTTCATTTGCTCACCGAACCTCTCCAATCCTATCACTGCTGCGTTTGTGCCCCTGTACACACGCTTGATTTTCTTTCAGAGACATAGCAATTCATAGGTTTTAAGATACTTACTAGTCAGGTACATTCTTAGGCGTTTAATATGGGGTGTTGAGTCCATTTCGTTGAGCAAGGAGTAGTTCTTGTCTATTCCATATTTGGCTTAAGGAACTTTATCTGTGTTCATTTAAATCTCTGGTTTTATGCAGCACCCCAACTCACCTTTCCCCTTAAGCAAGCATAAGTTGGTTTTCTAAACTTGAGACACTGTTCTGTTTTGTAAACCAGTTCCTGTGTAGCCAAGTTTACATTCCGTGTATTAGTGATATCTTATGATGTTTCTTTTTCTGTGTGACTTATTTCAGTTAGAATCATCATACCTGAATCCACTCATTATGCTGCTACGGGCCTGATGACATAGATTTCATTGCTGAGTGATATTGCATTGTACGTAAATACCACAACTTCTTTATCCATTTTTCACTTTCTGCGATATTGAACTTGTACCGTAAACGAGGTTCTTGTAAACAGAGCCGTCCCAAACTTTGGGGTGGCTGTGTCTTTTTGATTTTAATTTCCCTAAGCTATAGGACCATAAGTGGAAGTACACTAGGCTCTGTTGCTTTGTTTTTTAGATGTTTCAGGAAACACCATACACCTCTCCGGAGTGGCTCTTGGCAATTTACATCCCGCCCATCAGCATAACAAGGCTCCCAGTTCTCCATGGCCTGTCCTGCCTTTCTGGATTTTACACTTTTTTCAGATGACCCTTTTGACCGGGGGGAAGTGAGACTTCATTGTAGTGCAGATTTCCTTTGCAAGCTTGCTTGGTTGGCCAAAAAGGGCGTATGCGTTTTTTCCTGAATATATTCAGGAAAAAACGCATACGCCCTTTTTGGCCAAGTGCATCATTGTGGACGTTCTGCCTCTTTTCCTATGGTTTAAATGCAATTCCAGTCTACCTCCTGAAATCGGTTTCCTGCAATTCTGCCCCGCTTTCAAGTCCTCTTGGCAGCCTTACTTCAGTATATTTTTGGACGATAGCTGTCATTTATAACTCTGCAGGTTTGTGAATTACAGTGCCCCTGAGCTCCTTTCTTCAACTCGCTTTCTTGTGAGCTGGCCGCAACACCGCAGGATTGCTTCAGGCCCTAATCTGGTTCCGGCACGGCACGCTGAGCCTTTGGTTAATTGCTCTTCCTGGTGGGAACTGAGAGTTAAATTTGCCCGTCCAGACACCTCCAGCTAGTCTCTCATTGGTTCTCCCTATTCCTGTTCATCTTCCGCAGAAATTGCAAACTGGGCCAAACAGGAGGTTAAAGACACTGACTCTCCAAGTCGGGAGAGTGTTAGTAAAGCGTCTGGAATGTTGCACCCGAGTACCAGGGGACGAGAACTGAGACATATTGGAACACGTCTCCCGATCACACGGTTGATCATACTCTGGGTTCCACGTGCATGTTTTAGCTGAAGGAAGAATCCCTTAAACCTGGAGAGTTGAGACCCGTGGAATGGGTACCATGCAATATGACTTCAAAGGGTCTTCATTTGCTCACCGAACCTCTCCAATCCTATCACTGCTGCGTTTGTGCCCCTGTACACACGCTTGATTTTCTTTCAGAGACATAGCAATTCATAGGTTTTAAGATACTTACTAGTCAGGTACATTCTTAGGCGTTTAATATGGGGTGTTGAGTCCATTTCGTTGAGCAAGGAGTAGTTCTTGTCTATTCCATATTTGGCTTAAGGAACTTTATCTGTGTTCATTTAAATCTCTGGTTTTATGCAGCACCCCAACTCACCTTTCCCCTTAAGCAAGCATAAGTTGGTTTTCTAAATTTGAGACCCTGTTCTGTTTTGTAATCCAGTTCCTGTGTAGCCAAGTTTACATTCCGTGTATTAGTGATATCTTATGATGTTTCTTTTTCTGTGTGACTTATTTCAGTTAGAATCATCATACCTGAATCCACTCATTATGCTGCTACGGGCCTGATGACATAGATTTCATTGCTGAGTGATATTGCATTGTACGTAAGTACCACAACTTCTTTATCCATTTTTCACTTTCTGCGATATTGAACTTGTACCGTAAACGAGGTTCTTGTAAACAGAGCCGTCCCAAACTTTGGGGTGGCTGTGTCTTTTTGATTTTAATTTCCCTAAGCTATAGGACCATAAGTGGAAGTACACTAGGCTCTGTTGCTTTGTTTTTTAGATGTTTCAGGAAACACCATACACCTCTCCGGAGTGGCTCTTGGCAATTTACATCCCGCCCATCAGCATAACAAGGCTCCCAGTTCTCCATGGCCTGTCCTGCCTTTCTGGATTTTACACTTTTTTCAGATGGCCCTTTTGACCGGGGGGAAGTGAGACTTCATTGTAGTGCAGATTTCCTTTGCAAGCTTGCTTGGTTGGCCAAAAAGGGCGTATGCGTTTTTTCCTGAATATATTCAGGAAAAAACGCATACGCCCTTTTTGGCCAAGTGCATCATTGTGGACGTTCTGCCTCTTTTCCTATGCTTTAAATGCAATTCCAGTCTACCTCCTGAAATCGGTTTCCTGCAATTCTGCCCCGCTTTCAAGTCCTCTTGGCAGCCTTACTTCAGTATATTTTTGGACGATAGCTGTCATTTATAACTCTGCAAGTTTGTGAATTACAGTGCCCCTGAGCTCCTTTCTTCAACTCGCTTTCTTGTGAGCTGGCCGCAACACCGCAGGATTGCTTCAGGCCCTAATCTGGTTCCGGCACGGCACGCTGAGCCTTTGGTTAATTCCTCTTCCTGGTGGGAAATGAGAGTTAAATTTGCCCGTCCAGACACCTCCAGCTAGTCTCTCATTGGTTCTCCCTATTCCTGTTCATCTTCCGCAGAAATTGCAAACTGGGCCAAACAGGAGGTTAAAGGCACTGACTCTCCAAGTCGGGAGAGTGTTAGTAAAGCGTCTGGAATGTTGCACCCGAGTACCAGGGGACGAGAACTGAGACATATTGGAACACGTCTCCCGATCACACGGTTGATCATACTCTGGGTTCCACGTGCATGTTTTAGCTGAAGGAAGAATCCCTTAAACCTGGAGAGTTGAGACCCGTGGAATGGGTACCATGCAATATGACTTCAAAGGGTCTTCATTTGCTCACAGAACCTCTCCAATCCTATCACTGCTGCGTTTGTGCCCCTGTACACACGCTTGATTTTCTTTCAGAGACATAGCAATTCATAGGTTTTAAGATACTTACTAGTCAGGTACATTCTTAGGCGTTTAATATGGGGTGTTGAGTCCATTTCGTTGAGCAAGGAGTAGTTCTTGTCTATTCCATATTTGGCTTAAGGAACTTTATCTGTGTTCATTTAAATCTCTGGTTTGATGCAGCACCCCAACTCACCTTTCCCCTTAAGCAAGCATAAGTTGGTTTTCTAAATTTGAGACCCTGTTCTGTTTTGTAATCCAGTTCCTGTGTAGCCAAGTTTACATCCCGTGTATTAGTGATATCTTATGATGTTTCTTTTTCTGTGTGACTTATTTCAGTTAGAATCATCATACCTGAATCCACTCATTATGCTGCTACGGGCCTGATGACATAGATTTCATTGCTGAGTGATATTGCATTGTACGTAATTACCACAACTTCTTTATCCATTTTTCACTTTCTGCGATATTGAACTTGTACCGTAAACGAGGTTCTTGTAAACAGAGCCGTCCCAAACTTTGGGGTGGCTGTGTCTTTTTGATTTTAATTTCCCTAAGCTATAGGACCATAAGTGGAAGTGCCCTAGGCTCTGTTGCTTTGTTTTTTAGATGTTTCAGGAAACACCATACACCTCTCCCGAGTGGCTCTTGGCAATTTACATCCCGCCCATCAGCATAACAAGGCTCCCAGTTCTCCATGGCCTGTCCTGCCTTTCTGGATTTTACACTTTTTTCAGATGGCCCTTTTGACCGGGGGGGAAGTGAGACTTCATTGTAGTGCAGATTTCCTTTGCAAGCTTGCTTGGTTGGCCAAAAAGGGCGTATGCGTTTTTTCCTGAATATATTCAGGAAAAAACGCATACGCCCTTTTTGGCCAAGTGCATCATTGTGGACGTTCTGCCTCTTTTCCTATGCTTTAAATGCAATTCCAGTCTACCTCCTGAAATCGGTTTCCTGCAATTCTGCCCCGCTTTCAAGTCCTCTTGGCAGCCTTACTTCAGTATATTTTTGGACGATAGCTGTCATTTATAACTCTGCAGGTTTGTGAATTACAGTGCCCCTGAGCTCCTTTCTTCAACTCGCTTTCTTGTGAGCTGGCCGCAACACCGCAGGATTGCTTCAGGCCCTAATCTGGTTCCGGCACGGCACACTGAGCCTTTGGTTAATTCCTCTTCCTGGTGGGAAATGAGAGTTAAATTTGCCCGTCCAGACACCTCCAGCTAGTCTCTCATTGGTTCTCCCTATTCCTGTTCATCTTCCGCAGAAATTGCAAACTGGGCCAAACAGGAGGTTAAAGGCACTGACTCTCCAAGTCGGGAGAGTGTTAGTAAAGCGTCTGGAATGTTGCACCCGAGTACCAGGGGACGAGAACTGAGACATATTGGAACACGTCTCCCGATCACACGGTTGATCATACTCTGGGTTCCACGTGCATGTTTTACCTGAAGGCAGAATCCCTTAAACCTGGAGAGTTGAGACCCGTGGAATGGGTACCATGCAATATGACTTCAAAGGGTCTTCAGTTGCTCACCGAACCTCTCCAATCCTATCACTGCTGTGTTTATGCCCCTGTACACATGCTTGCTTTTCTTTCAGAGACATAGCAATCCATAGGTTTTAAGATACTTACTAGTCAGGTACATTCTTAGGCGTTTAATATGGGGTGTTGAGTCCATTTCGTTGAGCAAGGAGTAGTTCTTGTCTATTCCATATTTGGCTTAAGGAACTTTATCTGTGCTCATTTCAATCTCTGGTTTGATGCAGCACCCCAACTCACCTTTCCCCTTAAGCAAGCATAAGTTGGTTTTCTAAATTTGAGACCCTGTTCTGTTTTGTAATCCAGTTCCTGTGTAGCCAAGTTTACATTCCGTGTATTAGTGATATCTTATGATGTTTCTTTTTCTGTGTGACTTATTTCAGTTAGAATCATCATACCTGAATCCACTCATTATGCTGCTACGGGCCTGATGACATAGATTTCATTGCTGAGTGATATTGCATTGTACGTAAGTACCACAACTTCTTTATCCATTTTTCACTTTCTGCGATATTGAACTTGTTCCGTAAACGAGGTTCTTGTAAACAGAGCCGTCCCAAACTTTGGGGTGGCTGTGTCTTTTTGATTTTAATTTCCCTAAGCTATAGGACCATAAGTGGAAGTGCCCTAGGCTCTGTTGCTTTGTTTTTTAGATGTTTCAGGAAACACCATACACCTCTCCCGAGTGGCTGTTGGCAATTTACATCCCGTCCATCAGCATAACAAGGCTCCCAGTTCTCCATGGCCTGTCCTGCCTTTCTGGATTTTACACTTTTTTCAGATGGCCCTTTTGACCGGGGGGAAGTGAGACTTCATTGTAGTGCAGATTTCCTTTGCAAGCTTGCTTGGTTGGCCAAAAAGGGCGTATGCGTTTTTTCCTGAATATATTCAGGAAAAAACGCATACGCCCTTTTTGGCCAAGTGCATCATTGTGGACGTTCTGCCTCTTTTCCTATGCTTTAAATGCAATTCCAGTCTACCTCCTGAAATCGGTTTCCTGCAATTCTGCCCCGCTTTCAAGTCCTCTTGGCAGCCTTACTTCAGTATATTTTTGGACGATAGCTGTCATTTATAACTCTGCAGGTTTGTGAATTACAGTGCCCCTGAGCTCCTTTCTTCAACTCGCTTTCTTGTGAGCTGGCCGCAACACCGCAGGGTTGCTTCAGGCCATAATCTGGTTCCGGCACGGCACGCTGAGCCTTTGGTTAATTCCTCTTCCTGGTGGGAAATGAGAGTTAAATTTGCCCGTCCAGACACCTCCAGCTAGTCTCTCATTGGTTCTCCCTATTCCTGTTCATCTTCCTCAGAAATTGCAAATGGGCCAAACAGGAGGTTAAAGGCACTGACTCTCCACGTCGGGAGAGTGTTAGTAAAGCGTCTGGAATGTTGCACCCGAGTACCAGGGGACGAGAACTGAGACATATTGGAACATGTCTCCCGACCACACGGTTGATCATACTCTGGGTTCCATGTGCATGTTTTACCTGAAGGCAGAATCCCTTAAACCTGGAGAGTTGAGTCCCGTGGAATGGGTACCATGCAATATGACTTCAAAGGGTCTTCATTTGCTCACCGAACCTCTCCAATCCTATCACTGCTGCGTTTGTGCCCCTGTACACACGCTTGATTTTCTTTCAGAGACATAGCAATCCATAGGTTTTAAGATACTTACTAGTCAGGTACATTCTTAGGCGTTTAATATGGGGTGTTGAGTCCATTTCGTTGAGCAAGGAGTAGTTCTTGTCTATTCCATATTTGGCTTAAGGAACTTTATCTGTGCTCATTTCAATCTCTGGTTTTATGCAGCACCCCAACTCACCTTTCCCCTTAAGCAAGCATAAGTTGGTTTTCTAAATTTGAGACCCTGTTCTGTTTTGTAATCCAGTTCCTGTGTAGCCAAGTTTACATCCCGTGTATTAGTGATATCTTATGATGTTTCTTTTTCTGTGTGACTTATTTCAGTTAGAATCATCATATCTGAATCCACTCATTATGCTGCTACGGGCCTGATGACATAGATTTCATTGCTGAGTGATATTGCATTGTACGTAAGTACCACAACTTCTTTATCCATTTTTCACTTTCTGCGATATTGAACTTGTACCGTAAAGGAGGTTCTTGTAAACAGAGCCGTCCCAAACTTTGGGGTGGCTGTGTCTTTTTGATTTTAATTTCCCTAAGCTATAGGACCATAAGTGGAAGTGCCCTAGGCTCTGTTGCTTTGTTTTTTAGATGTTTCAGGAAACACCATACACCTCTCCCGAGTGGCTGTTGGCAATTTACATCCCGCCCATCAGCATAACAAGGCTCCCAGTTCTCCATGGCCTGTCCTGCCTTTCTGGATTTTACTTTTTTCAGATGGCCCTTTTGACCGGTGGGAAGTGAGACTTCATTGTAGTGCAGATTTCCTTTGCAAGCTTGCTTGGTTGGCCAAAAAGGGCGTATGCGTTTTTTCCTGATTCAGGAAAAAACGCATACGCCCTTTTTGGCCAAGTGCATCATTGTGGACGTTCTGCCTCTTTTCCTATGGTTTAAATGCAATTCCAGTCTACCTCCTGAAATCGGTTTCCTGCAATTCTGCCCCGCTTTCAAGTCCTCTTGGCAGCCTTACTTCAGTATATTTTTGGACGATAGCTGTCATTTATAACTCTGCAGGTTTGTGAATTACAGTGCCCCTGAGCTCCTTTCTTCAACTCGCTTTCTTGTGAGCTGGCCGCAACACCGCAGGATTGCTTCAGGCCCTAATCTGGTTCCGGCACGGCACGCTGAGCCTTTGGTTAATTCCTCTTCCTGGTGGGAAATGAGAGTTAAATTTGCCCGTCTGGACACCTCCACCTAGTCTCTCATTGGTTCTCCCTGTTCCTGTTCATCTTCCTCAGAAATTGCAAATGGGCCAAACAGGAGGTTAAAGGCACTGACTCTCCACGTCGGGAGAGTGTTAGTAAAGCGTCTGGAATGTTGCACCCGAGTACCAGGGGACGAGAACTGAGACATATTGGAACATGTCTCCCGACCACACGGTTGATCATACTCTGGGTTCCATGTGCATGTTTTACCTGAAGGCAGAATCCCTTAAACCTGGAGAGTTGAGTCCCGTGGAATGGGTACCATGCAATATGACTTCAAAGGGTCTTCATTTGCTCACCGAACCTCTCCAATCCTATCACTGCTGCGTTTATGCCCCTGTACACACGCTTGATTTTCTTTCAGACACATAGCAATCCATAGGTTTTAAGATACTTACTAGTCAGGTACATTCTTAGGCGTTTAATATGGGGTGTTGAGTCCATTTCGTTGAGCAAGGAGTAGTTCTTGTCTATTCCATATTTGGCTTAAGGAACTTTATCTGTGCTCATTTAAATCTCTGGTTTTATGCAGCACCCCAACTCACCTTTCCCCTTAAGCAAGCATAAGTTGGTTTTCTAAATTTGAGACCCTGTTCTGTTTTGTAATCCAGTTCCTGTGTAGCCAAGTTTACATTCCGTGTATTAGTGATATCTTACGATGTTTCTTTTTCTGTGTGACTTATTTCAGTTAGAATCATCATACCTGAATCCACTCATTATGCTGCTATGGGCCTGATGACATAGATTTCATTGCTGAGTGATATTGCATTGTACATAAGTACCACAACTTCTTTATCCATTTTTCACTTTCTGCGATATTGAACTTGTACCGTAAAGGAGGTTCTTGTAAACAGAGCCGTCCCAAACTTTGGGGTGGCTGTGTCTTTTTGATTTTAATTTCCCTAAGCTATAGGACCATAAGTGGAAGTGCCCTAGGCTCTGTTGCTTTGTTTTTTAGATGTTTCAGGAAACACCATACACCTCTCCCGAGTGGCTGTTGGCAATTTACATCCCGCCCATCAGCATAACAAGGCTCCCAGTTCTCCATGGCCTGTCCTGCCTTTCTGGATTTTACACTTTTTTCAGATGGCCCTTTTGACCGGGGGGAAGTGAGACTTCATTGTAGTGCAGATTTCCTTTGCAAGCTTGCTTGGTTGGCCAAAAAGGGCGTATGCGTTTTTTCCTGAATATATTCAGGAAAAAACGCATACGCCCTTTTTGGCCAAGTGCATCATTGTGGACGTTCTGCCTCTTTTCCTATGCTTTAAATGCAATTCCAGTCTACCTCCTGAAATCGGTTTCCTGCAATTCTGCCCCGCTTTCAAGTCCTCTTGGCAGCCTTACTTCAGTATATTTTTGGACGATAGCTGTCATTTATAACTCTGCAGGTTTGTGAATTACAGTGCCCCTGAGCTCCTTTCTTCAACTCGCTTTCTTGTGAGCTGGCCGCAACACCGCAGGATTGCTTCAGGCCCTAATCTGGTTCCGGCACGGCACGCTGAGCCTTTGGTTAATTCCTCTTCCTGGTGGGAAATGAGAGTTAAATTTGCCCGTCTGGACACCTCCACCTAGTCTCTCATTGGTTCTCCCTATTCCTGTTCATCTTCCTCAGAAATTGCAAATGGGCCAAACAGGAGGTTAAAGGCACTGACTCTCCACGTCGGGAGAGTGTTAGTAAAGCGTCTGGAATGTTGCACCCGAGTACCAGGGGACGAGAACTGAGACATATTGGAACATGTCTCCCGACCACACGGTTGATCATACTCTGGGTTCCATGTGCATGTTTTACCTGAAGGCAGAATCCCTTAAACCTGGAGAGTTGAGTCCCGTGGAATGGGTACCATGCAATATGACTTCAAAGGGTCTTCATTTGCTCACCGAACCTCTCCAATCCTATCACTGCTGCGTTTATGCCCCTGTACACACGCTTGATTTTCTTTCAGACACATAGCAATCCATAGGTTTTAAGATACTTACTAGTCAGGTACATTCTTAGGCGTTTAATATGGGGTGTTGAGTCCATTTCGTTGAGCAAGGAGTAGTTCTTGTCTATTCCATATTTGGCTTAAGGAACTTTATCTGTGCTCATTTAAATCTCTGGTTTTATGCAGCACCCCAACTCACCTTTCCCCTTAAGCAAGCATAAGTTGGTTTTCTAAATTTGAGACCCTGTTCTGTTTTGTAATCCAGTTCCTGTGTAGCCAAGTTTACATTCCGTGTATTAGTGATATCTTACGATGTTTCTTTTTCTGTGTGACTTATTTCAGTTAGAATCATCATACCTGAATCCACTCATTATGCTGCTACGGGCCTGATGACATAGATTTCATTGCTGAGTGATATTGCATTGTACGTAAGTACCACAACTTCTTTATCCATTTTTCACTTTCTGCGATATTGAACTTGTACCGTAAAGGAGGTTCTTGTAAACAGAGCCGTCCCAAACTTTGGGGTGGCTGTGTCTTTTTGATTTTAATTTCCCTAAGCTATAGGACCATAAGTGGAAGTACCCTAGGCTCTGTTGCTTTGTTTTTTAGATGTTTCAGGAAACACCATCCACCTCTCCGGAGTGGCTCTTGGCAATTTACATCCCGCCCATCAGCATAACAAGGCTCTCAGTTCTCCATGGCCTGTCCTGCCTTTCTGGATTTTACACTTTTTTCAGATGGCCCTTTTGACCGGGGGGAAGTGATGCTTCATTGTAGTGCAGATTTCCTTTGCAAGCTTGCTTGGTTGGCCAAAAAGGGCGTATGCGTTTTTTCCTGAATATATTCAGGAAAAAACGCATACGCCCTTTTTGGCCAAGTGCATCATTGTGGACGTTCTGCCTCTTTTCCTATGCTTTAAATGCAATTCCAGTCTACCTCCTGAAATCGGTTTCCTGCAATTCTGCCCCGCTTTCAACTCCTCTTGGCAGCCTTACTTCAGTATATTTTTGGACGATAGCTGTCATTTATAACTCTGCAGGTTTGTGAATTACAGTGCCCCTGAGCTCCTTTCTTCAACTCGCTTTCTTGTGAGCTGGCCGCAACACCGCAGGATTGCTTCAGGCCCTAATCTGGTTCCGGCACGGCACGCTGAGCCTTTGGTTAATTGCTCTTCCGGGTGGGAAATGAGAGTTAAATTTGCCCGTCCAGACACCTCCAGCTAGTCTCTCATTGGTTCTCCCTATTCCTGTTCATCTTCCGCAGAAATTGCAAACTGGGCCAAACAGGAGGTTAAAGGCACTGACTCTCCAAGTCGGGAGAGTGTTAGTAAAGCGTCTGGAATGTTGCACCCGAGTACCAGGGGACGAGAACTGAGACATATTGGAACACGTCTCCCGATCACACGGTTGATCATACTCTGGTTTCCACGTGCATGTTTTAGCTGAAGGAAGAATCCCTTAAACCTGGAGAGTTGAGACCCGTGGAATGGGTACCATGCAATATGACTTCAAAGGGTCTTCATTTGCTCACCGAACCTCTCCAATCCTATCACTGCTGCGTTTGTGCCCCTGTACACACGCTTGATTTTCTTTCAGAGACATAGCAATTCATAGGTTTTAAGATACTTACTAGTCAGGTACATTCTTAGGCGTTTAATATAGGGTGTTGAGTCCATTTCGTTGAGCAAGGAGTAGTTCTTGTCTATTCCATATTTGGCTTAAGGAACTTTATCTGTGTTCATTTAAATCTCTGGTTTTATGCAGCACCCCAACTCACCTTTCCCCTTAAGCAAGCATAAGTTGGTTTTCTAAACTTGAGACCCTGTTCTGTTTTGTAAACCAGTTCCTGTGTAGCCAAGTTTACATTCCGTGTATTAGTGATATCTTATGATGTTTCTTTTTCTGTGTGACTTATTTCAGTTAGAATCATCATACCTGAATCCACTCATTATGCTGCTACGGGCCTGATGACATAGATTTCATTGCTGAGTGATATTGCATTGTACGTAAATACCACAACTTCTTTATCCATTTTTCACTTTCTGCGATATTGAACTTGTACCGTAAACGAGGTTCTTGTAAACAGAGCCGTCCCAAACTTTGGGGTGGCTGTGTCTTTTTGATTTTAATTTCCCTAAGCTATAGGACCATAAGTGGAAGTACACTAGGCTCTGTTGCTTTGTTTTTTAGATGTTTCAGGAAACACCATACACCTCTCCGGAGTGGCTCTTGGCAATTTACATCCCGCCCATCAGCATAACAAGGCTCCCAGTTCTCCATGGCCTGTCCTGCCTTTCTGGATTTTACACTTTTTTCAGATGGCCCTTTTGACCGGGGGGAAGTGAGACTTCATTGTAGTGCAGATTTCCTTTGCAAGCTTGCTTGGTTGGCCAAAAAGGGCGTATGCGTTTTTTCCTGAATATATTCAGGAAAAAACGCATACGCCCTTTTTGGCCAAGTGCATCATTGTGGACGATCTGCCTCTTTTCCTATGCTTTAAATGCAATTCCAGTCTACCTCCTGAAATCGGTTTCCTGCAATTCTGCCCCGCTTTCAAGTCCTCTTGGCAGCCTTACTTCAGTATATTTTTGGACGATAGCTGTCATTTATAACTCTGCAGGTTTGTGAATTACAGTGCCCCTGAGCTCCTTTCTTCAACTCGCTTTCTTGTGAGCTGGCCGCAACACCGCAGGATTGCTTCAGGCCCTAATCTGGTTCTGGCACGGCACGCTGAGCCTTTGGTTAATTCCTCTTCCTGGTGGGAAATGAGAGTTAAATTTGCCCGTCCAGACACCTCCAGCTAGTCTCTCATTGGTTCTCCCTATTCCTGTTCATCTTCCGCAGAAATTGCAAACTGGGCCAAACAGGAGGTTAAAGGCACTGACTCTCCAAGTCGGGAGAGTGTTAGTAAAGCGTCTGGAATGTTGCACCCGAGTACCAGGGGACGAGAACTGAGACATATTGGAACACGTCTCCCGATCACACGGTTGATCATACTCTGGGTTCCACGTGCATGTTTTAGCTGAAGGAAGAATCCCTTAAACCTGGAGAGTTGAGACCCGTGGAATGGGTACCATGCAATATGACTTCAAAGGGTCTTCATTTGCTCACCGAACCTCTCCAATCCTATCACTGCTGCGTTTGTGCCCCTGTACACACGCTTGATTTTCTTTCAGAGACATAGCAATTCATAGGTTTTAAGATACTTACTAGTCAGGTACATTCTTAGGCGTTTAATATGGGGTGTTGAGTCCATTTCGTTGAGCAAGGAGTAGTTCTTGTCTATTCCATATTTGGCTTAAGGAACTTTATCTGTGTTCATTTAAATCTCTGGTTTTATGCAGCACCCCAACTCACCTTTCCCCTTAAGCAAGCATAAGTTGGTTTTCTAAATTTGAGACCCTGTTCTGTTTTGTAATCCAGTTCCTGTGTAGCCAAGTTTACATTCCGTGTATTAGTGATATCTTATGATGTTTCTTTTTCTGTGTGACTTATTTCAGTTAGAATCATCATACCTGAATCCACTCATTATGCTGCTACAGGCCTGATGACATAGATTTCATTGCTGAGTGATATTGCATTGTACGTATGTACCACAACTTCTTTATCCATTTTTCACTTTCTGCGATATTGAACTTGTACCGTAAACGAGGTTCTTGTAAACAGAGCCGTCCCAAACTTTGGGGTGGCTGTGTCTTTTTGATTTTAATTTCCCTAAGCTATAGGACCATAAGTGGAAGTACACTAGGCTCTGTTGCTTTGTTTTTTAGATGTTTCAGGAAACACCATACACCTCTCCGGAGTGGCTCTTGGCAATTTACATCCCGCCCATCAGCATAACAAGGCTCCCAGTTCTCCATGGCCTGTCCTGCCTTTCTGGATTTTACACTTTTTTCAGATGGCCCTTTTGACCGGGGGGAAGTGAGACTTCATTGTAGTGCAGATTTCCTTTGCAAGCTTGCTTGGTTGGCCAAAAAGGGCGTATGCGTTTTTTCCTGAATATATTCAGGAAAAAACGCATACGCCCTTTTTGGCCAAGTGCATCATTGTGGACGTTCTGCCTCTTTTCCTATGCTTTAAATGCAATTCCAGTCTACCTCCTGAAATCGGTTTCCTGCAATTCTGCCCCGCTTTCAAGTCCTCTTGGCAGCCTTACTTCAGTATATTTTTGGACGATAGCTGTCATTTATAACTCTGCAGGTTTGTGAATTACAGTGCCCCTGAGCTCCTTTCTTCAACTCGCTTTCTTGTGAGCTGGCCGCAACACCGCAGGATTGCTTCAGGCCCTAATCTGGTTCCGGCACGGCACGCTGAGCCTTTGGTTAATTGCTCTTCCTGGTGGGAAATGAGAGTTAAATTTGCCCGTCCAGACACCTCCAGCTAGTCTCTCATTGGTTCTCCCTATTCCTGTTCATCTTCCGCAGAAATTGCAAACTGGGCCAAACAGGAGGTTAAAGGCACTGACTCTCCAAGTCGGGAGAGTGTTAGTAAAGCGTCTGGAATGTTGCACCCGAGTACCAGGGGACGAGAACTGAGACATATTGGAACACGTCTCCCGATCACACGGTTGATCATACTCTGGGTTCCACGTGCATGTTTTAGCTGAAGGAAGAATCCCTTAAACCTGGAGAGTTGAGACCCGTGGAATGGGTACCATGCAATATGACTTCAAAGGGTCTTCATTTGCTCACCGAACCTCTCCAATCCTATCACTGCTGCGTTTGTGCCCCTGTACACACGCTTGATTTTCTTTCAGAGACATAGCAATTCATAGGTTTTAAGATACTTACTAGTCAGGTACATTCTTAGGCGTTTAATATGGGGTGTTGAGTCCATTTCGTTGAGCAAGGAGTAGTTCTTGTCTATTCCATATTTGGCTTAAGGAACTTTATCTGTGTTCATTTAAATCTCTGGTTTTATGCAGCACCCCAACTCACCTTTCCCCTTAAGCAAGCATAAGTTGGTTTTCTAAATTTGAGACCCTGTTCTGTTTTGTAATCCAGTTCCTGTGTAGCCAAGTTTACATTCCGTGTATTAGTGATATCTTATGATGTTTCTTTTTCTGTGTGACTTATTTCAGTTAGAATCATCATACCTGAATCCACTCATTATGCTGCTACGGGCCTGATGACATAGATTTCATTGCTGAGTGATATTGCATTGTACGTAAGTACCACAACTTCTTTATCCATTTTTCACTTTCTGCGATATTGAACTTGTACCGTAAACGAGGTTCTTGTAAACAGAGCCGTCCCAAACTTTGGGGTGGCTGTGTCTTTTTGATTTTAATTTCCCTAAGCTATAGGACCATAAGTGGAAGTGCCCTAGGCTCTGTTGCTTTGTTTTTTAGATGTTTCAGGAAACACCATACACCTCTCCGGAGTGGCTCTTGGCAATTTACATCCCGCCCATCAGCATAACAAGGCTCCCAGTTCTCCATGGCCTGTCCTGCCTTTCTGGATTTTACACTTTTTTCAGATGGCCCTTTTGACCGGGGGGAAGTGAGACTTCATTGTAGTGCAGATTTCCTTTGCAAGCTTGCTTGGTTGGCCAAAAAGGGCGTATGCGTTTTTTCCTGAATATATTCAGGAAAAAACGCATACGCCCTTTTTGGCCAAGTGCATCATTGTGGACGTTCTGCCTCTTTTCCTATGCTTTAAATGCAATTCCAGTCTACCATCTGAAATTGGTTTCCTGCAATTCTGCCCCGCTTTCAAGTCCTCTTGGCAGCCTTACTTCAGTATATTTTTGGACGATAGCTGTCATTTATAACTCTGCAGGTTTGTGAATTACAGTGCCCCTGAGCTCCTTTCTTCAACTCGCTTTCTTGTGAGCTGGCCGCAACACCGCAGGATTGCTTCAGGCCCTAATCTGGTTCCGGCACGGCACGCTGAGCCTTTGGTTAATTCCTCTTCCTGGTGGGAAATGAGAGTTAAATTTGCCCGTCTGGACCCCTCCACCTAGTCTCTCATTGGTTCTCCCTATTCCTGTTCATCTTCCTCAGAAATTGCAAATGGGCCAAACAGGAGGTTAAAGGCACTGACTCTCCACGTCGGGAGAGTGTTAGTAAAGCGTCTGGAATGTTGCACCCGAGTACCAGGGGACGAGAACTGAGACATATTGGAACATGTCTCCCGACCACACGGTTGATCATACTCTGGGTTCCATGTGCATGTTTTACCTGAAGGCAGAATCCCTTAAACCTGGAGAGTTGAGTCCCGTGGAATGGGTACCATGCAATATGACTTCAAAGGGTCTTCATTTGCTCACCGAACCTCTCCAATCCTATCACTGCTGCGTTTATGCCCCTGTACACACGCTTGATTTTCTTTCAGACACATAGCAATCCATAGGTTTTAAGATACTTACTAGTCAGGTACATTCTTAGGCGTTTAATATAGGGTGTTGAGTCCATTTCGTTGAGCAAGGAGTAGTTCTTGTCTATTCCATATTTGGCTTAAGGAACTTTATCTGTGCTCATTTAAATCTCTGGTTTTATGCAGCACCCCAACTCACCTTTCCCCTTAAGCAAGCATAAGTTGGTTTTCTAAATTTGAGACCCTGTTCTGTTTTGTAATCCAGTTCCTGTGTAGCCAAGTTTACATTCCGTGTATTAGTGATATCTTACGATGTTTCTTTTTCTGTGTGACTTATTTCAGTTAGAATCATCATACCTGAATCCACTCATTATGCTGCTATGGGCCTGATGACATAGATTTCATTGCTGAGTGATATTGCATTGTACGTAAGTACCACAACTTCTTTATCCATTTTTCACTTTCTGCGATATTGAACTTGTACCGTAAAGGAGGTTCTTGTAAACAGAGCCGTCCCAAACTTTGGCGTGGCTGTGTCTTTTTGATTTTAATTTCCCTAAGCTATAGGACCATAAGTGGAAGTGCCCTAGGCTCTGTTGCTTTGTTTTTTAGATGTTTCAGGAAACACCATACACCTCTCCCGAGTGGCTGTTGGCAATTTACATCCCGCCCATCAGCATAACAAGGCTCCCAGTTCTCCATGGCCTGTCCTGCCTTTCTGGATTTTACACTTTTTTCAGATGGCCCTTTTGACCGGGGGGAAGTGAGACTTCATTGTAGTGCAGATTTCCTTTGCAAGCTTGCTTGGTTGGCCAAAAAGGGCGTATGCGTTTTTTCCTGAATATATTCAGGAAAAAACGCATACGCCCTTTTTGGCCAAGTGCATCATTGTGGACGTTCTGCCTCTTTTCCTATGCTTTAAATGCAATTCCAGTCTACCTCCTGAAATCGGTTTCCTGCAATTCTGCCCCGCTTTCAAGTCCTCTTGGCAGCCTTACTTCAGTATATTTTTGGACGATAGCTGTCATTTATAACTCTGCAGGTTTGTGAATTACAGTGCCCCTGAGCTCCTTTCTTCAACTCGCTTTCTTGTGAGCTGGCCGCAACACCGCAGGATTGCTTCAGGCCCTAATCTGGTTCCGGCACGGCACGCTGAGCCTTTGGTTAATTCCTCTTCCTGGTGGGAAATGAGAGTTAAATTTGCCCGTCTGGAGACCTCCACCTAGTCTCTCATTGGTTCTCCCTATTCCTGTTCATCTTCCTCAGAAATTGCAAATGGGCCAAACAGGAGGTTAAAGGCACTGACTCTCCACGTCGGGAGAGTGTTAGTAAAGCGTCTGGAATGTTGCACCCGAGTACCAGGGGACGAGAACTGAGACATATTGGAACATGTCTCCCGACCACACGGTTGATCATACTCTGGGTTCCATGTGCATGTTTTACCTGAAGGCAGAATCCCTTAAACCTGGAGAGTTGAGTCCCGTGGAATGGGTACCATGCAATATGACTTCAAAGGGTCTTCATTTGCTCACCGAACCTCTCCAATCCTATCACTGCTGCGTTTATGCCCCTGTACACACGCTTGATTTTCTTTCAGACACATAGCAATCCATAGGTTTTAAGATACTTACTAGTCAGGTACATTCTTAGGCGTTTAATATGGGGTGTTGAGTCCATTTCGTTGAGCAAGGAGTAGTTCTTGTCTATTCCATATTTGGCTTAAGGAACTTTATCTGTGCTCATTTAAATCTCTGGTTTTATGCAGCACCCCAACTCACCTTTCCCCTTAAGCAAGCATAAGTTGGTTTTCTAAATTTGAGACCCTGTTCTGTTTTGTAATCCAGTTCCTGTGTAGCCAAGTTTACATTCCGTGTATTAGTGATATCTTACGATGTTTCTTTTTCTGTGTGACTTATTTCAGTTAGAATCATCATACCTGAATCCACTCATTATGCTGCTACGGGCCTGATGACATAGATTTCATTGCTGAGTGATATTGCATTGTACGTAAGTACCACAACTTCTTTATCCATTTTTCACTTTCTGCGATATTGAACTTGTACCGTAAACGAGGTTCTTGTAAACAGAGCCGTCCCAAACTTTGGGGTGGCTGTGTCTTTTTGATTTTAATTTCCCTAAGCTATAGGACCATAAGTGGAAGTACCCTAGGCTCTGTTGCTTTGTTTTTTAGATGTTTCAGGAAACACCATACACCTCTCCGGAGTGGCTCTTGGCAATTTACATCCCGCCCATCAGCATAACAAGGCTCTCAGTTCTCCATGGCCTGTCCTGCCTTTCTGGATTTTACACTTTTTTCAGATGGCCCTTTTGACCGGGGGGAAGTGAGACTTCATTGTAGTGCAGATTTCCTTTGCAAGCTTGCTTGGTTGGCCAAAAAGGGCGTATGCGTTTTTTCCTGAATATATTCAGGAAAAAACGCATATGCCCTTTTTGGCCAAGTGCATCATTGTGGACGTTCTGCCTCTTTTCCTATGCTTTAAATGCAATTCCAGTCTACCTCCTGAAATCGGTTTCCTGCAATTCTGCCCCGCTTTCAACTCCTCTTGGCAGCCTTACTTCAGTATATTTTTGGACGATAGCTGTCATTTATAACTCTGCAGGTTTGTGAATTACAGTGCCCCTGAGCTCCTTTCTTCAACTCGCTTTCTTGTGAGCTGGCCGCAACACCGCAGGATTGCTTCAGGCCCTAATCTGGTTCCGGCACGGCACGCTGAGCCTTTGGTTAATTGCTCTTCCTGGTGGGAAATGAGAGTTAAATTTGCCCGTCCAGACACCTCCAGCTAGTCTCTCATTGGTTCTCCCTATTCCTGTTCATCTTCCGCAGAAATTGCAAACTGGGCCAAACAGGAGGTTAAAGGCACTGACTCTCCAAGTCGGGAGAGTGTTAGTAAAGCGTCTGGAATGTTGCACCCGAGTACCAGGGGATGAGAACTGAGACATATTGGAACACGTCTCCCGATCACACGGTTGATCATACTCTGGGTTCCACGTGCATGTTTTAGCTGAAGGAAGAATCCCTTAAACCTGGAGAGTTGAGACCCGTGGAATGGGTACCATGCAATATGACTTCAAAGGGTCTTCATTTGCTCACCGAACCTCTCCAATCCTATCACTGCTGCGTTTGTGCCCCTGTACACACGCTTGATTTTCTTTCAGAGACATAGCAATTCATAGGTTTTAAGATACTTACTAGTCAGGTACATTCTTAGGCGTTTAATATGGGGTGTTGAGTCCATTTCGTTGAGCAAGGAGTAGTTCTTGTCTATTCCATATTTGGCTTAAGGAACTTTATCTGTGTTCATTTAAATCTCTGGTTTTATGCAGCACCCCAACTCACCTTTCCCCTTAAGCAAGCATAAGTTGGTTTTCTAAACTTGAGACCCTGTTCTGTTTTGTAAACCAGTTCCTGTGTAGCCAAGTTTACATTCCGTGTATTAGTGATATCTTATGATGTTTCTTTTTCTGTGTGACTTATTTCACTTAGAATCATCGTACCTGAATCCACTCATTATGCTGCTACGGGCCTGATGACATAGATTTCATTGCTGAGTGATATTGCATTGTACGTTAGTACCACAACTTCTTTATCCATTTTTCGCTTTCGGTGATATTGAACTTGTACCGTAAACGAGGTTCTTGTAAACAGAGCCGTCCCAAACTTTGGGGTGGCTGTGTCTTTTTGATTTTAATTTCCCTAAGCTATAGGACCATAAGTGGAAGTGCCCTAGGCTCTGTTGCTTTGTTTTTTGGATGTTTCAGGAAACACCATACACTTCTCCAGAGTGGCTGCTGGCAATTTACATCACGCCCATCAGCATAACAAGGCTCCCAGTTCTCCATGGCCTGTCCTGCCTTTCTGGATTTTACACTTTTTTCAGATGGCCCTTTTGAACGGGGGGCAGTGAGACTTCATTGTAGTGCAGATTTCCTTTGCAAGCTTGCTTGGTTGGCCAAAAAGGGCGTATGCGTTTTTTCCTGAATATATTCAGGAAAAAAACGCATACGCCCTTTTTGGCCAAGTGCATCATTGTGGACGTTCTGCCTCTTTTCCTATGCTTTACATGCAATTCCAGTCTACCTCCTGAAATCGGATTCCTGCAATTCTGCCCGGCTTTCAACTCCTCTTGGCTACCTTACTTCAATATATTTTTGGAAGACAGCCGTCATTTATAACTCTGCAGGTTTGTGAATTACAGTGCCCCTGAGCTCCTTTCTTCAACTCGCTTTCTTGTGAGCTGGCCGCAACACCGCAGGATTGCTTCAGGCCCTAATCTGGTTCCGGCACGGCACGCTGAGCCTTTGGTTAATTGCTCTTCCTGGTGGGAAATGAGAGTTAAATTTGCCCGTCCAGACACCTCCAGCTAGTCTCTCATTGGTTCTCCCTATTCCTGTTCATCTTCCGCAGAAATTGCAAACTGGGCCAAACAGGAGGTTAAAGGCACTGACTCTCCAAGTCGGGAGAGTGTTAGTAAAGCGTCTGGAATGTTGCACCCGAGTACCAGGGGACGAGAACTGAGACATATTGGAACACGTCTCCCGATCACACGGTTGATCATACTCTGGGTTCCACGTGCATGTTTTAGCTGAAGGAAGAATCCCTTAAACCTGGAGAGTTGAGACCCGTGGAATGGGTACCATGCAATATGACTTCAAAGGGTCTTCATTTGCTCACCGAACCTCTCCAATCCTATCACTGCTGCGTTTGTGCCCCTGTACACACGCTTGATTTTCTTTCAGAGACATAGCAATTCATAGGTTTTAAGATACTTACTAGTCAGGTACATTCTTAGGCGTTTAATATGGGGTGTTGAGTCCATTTCGTTGAGCAAGGAGTAGTTCTTGTCTATTCCATATTTGGCTTAAGGAACTTTATCTGTGTTCATTTAAATCTCTGGTTTTATGCAGCACCCCAACTCACCTTTCCCCTTAAGCAAGCATAAGTTGGTTTTCTAAACTTGAGACCCTGTTCTGTTTTGTAAACCAGTTCCTGTGTAGCCAAGTTTACATTCCGTGTATTAGTGATATCTTATGATGTTTCTTTTTCTGTGTGACTTATTTCAGTTAGAATCATCATACCTGAATCCACTCATTATGCTGCTACGGGCCTGATGACATAGATTTCATTGCTGAGTGATATTGCATTGTACGTAAATACCACAACTTCTTTATCCATTTTTCACTTTCTGCGATATTGAACTTGTACCGTAAACGAGGTTCTTGTAAACAGAGCCGTCCCAAACTTTGGGGTGGCTGTGTCTTTTTGATTTTAATTTCCCTAAGCTATAGGACCATAAGTGGAAGTACACTAGGCTCTGTTGCTTTGTTTTTTAGATGTTTCAGGAAACACCATACACCTCTCCGGAGTGGCTCTTGGCAATTTACATCCCGCCCATCAGCATAACAAGGCTCCCAGTTCTCCATGGCCTGTCCTGCCTTTCTGGATTTTACACTTTTTTCAGATGGCCCTTTTGACCGGGGGGAAGTGAGACTTCATTGTAGTGCAGATTTCCTTTGCAAGCTTGCTTGGTTGGCCAAAAAGGGCGTATGCGTTTTTTCCTGAATATATTCAGGAAAAAACGCATACGCCCTTTTTGGCCAAGTGCATCATTGTGGACGTTCTGCCTCTTTTCCTATGCTTTAAATGCAATTCCAGTCTACCTCCTGAAATCGGTTTCCTGCAATTCTGCCCCGCTTTCAAGTCCTCTTGGCAGCCTTACTTCAGTATATTTTTGGACGATAGCTGTCATTTATAACTCTGCAGGTTTGTGAATTACAGTGCCCCTGAGCTCCTTTCTTCAACTCGCTTTCTTGTGAGCTGGCCGCAACACCGCAGGATTGCTTCAGGCCCTAATCTGGTTCTGGCAAGGCACGCTGAGCCTTTGGTTAATTCCTCTTCCTGGTGGGAAATGAGAGTTAAATTTGCCCGTCCAGACACCTCCAGCTAGTCTCTCATTGGTTCTCCCTATTCCTGTTCATCTTCCGCAGAAATTGCAAACTGGGCCAAACAGGAGGTTAAAGGCACTGACTCTCCAAGTCGGGAGAGTGTTAGTAAAGCGTCTGGAATGTTGCACCCGAGTACCAGGGGACGAGAACTGAGACATATTGGAACACGTCTCCCGATCACACGGTTGATCATACTCTGGGTTCCACGTGCATGTTTTAGCTGAAGGAAGAATCCCTTAAACCTGGAGAGTTGAGACCCGTGGAATGGGTACCATGCAATATGACTTCAAAGGGTCTTCATTTGCTCACCGAACCTCTCCAATCCTATCACTGCTGCGTTTGTGCCCCTGTACACACGCTTGATTTTCTTTCAGAGACATAGCAATTCATAGGTTTTAAGATACTTACTAGTCAGGTACATTCTTAGGCGTTTAATATGGGGTGTTGAGTCCATTTCGTTGAGCAAGGAGTAGTTCTTGTCTATTCCATATTTGGCTTAAGGAACTTTATCTGTGTTCATTTAAATCTCTGGTTTTATGCAGCACCCCAACTCACCTTTCCCCTTAAGCAAGCATAAGTTGGTTTTCTAAATTTGAGACCCTGTTCTGTTTTGTAATCCAGTTCCTGTGTAGCCAAGTTTACATTCCGTGTATTAGTGATATCTTATGATGTTTCTTTTTCTGTGTGACTTATTTCAGTTAGAATCATCATACCTGAATCCACTCATTATGCTGCTACAGGCCTGATGACATAGATTTCATTGCTGAGTGATATTGCATTGTACGTATGTACCACAACTTCTTTATCCATTTTTCACTTTCTGCGATATTGAACTTGTACCGTAAACGAGGTTCTTGTAAACAGAGCCGTCCCAAACTTTGGGGTGGCTGTGTCTTTTTGATTTTAATTTCCCTAAGCTATAGGACCATAAGTGGAAGTACACTAGGCTCTGTTGCTTTGTTTTTTAGATGTTTCAGGAAACACCATACACCTCTCCGGAGTGGCTCTTGGCAATTTACATCCCGCCCATCAGCATAACAAGGCTCCCAGTTCTCCATGGCCTGTCCTGCCTTTCTGGATTTTACACTTTTTTCAGATGGCCCTTTTGACCGGGGGGAAGTGAGACTTCATTGTAGTGCAGATTTCCTTTGCAAGCTTGCTTGGTTGGCCAAAAAGGGCGTATGCGTTTTTTCCTGAATATATTCAGGAAAAAACGCATACGCCCTTTTTGGCCAAGTGCATCATTGTGGACGTTCTGCCTCTTTTCCTATGCTTTAAATGCAATTCCAGTCTACCTCCTGAAATCGGTTTCCTGCAATTCTGCCCCGCTTTCAAGTCCTCTTGGCAGCCTTACTTCAGTATATTTTTGGACGATAGCTGTCATTTATAACTCTGCAGGTTTGTGAATTACAGTGCCCCTGAGCTCCTTTCTTCAACTCGCTTTCTTGTGAGCTGGCCGCAACACCGCAGGATTGCTTCAGGCCCTAATCTGGTTCCGGCACGGCACGCTGAGCCTTTGGTTAATTGCTCTTCCTGGTGGGAAATGAGAGTTAAATTTGCCCGTCCAGACACCTCCAGCTAGTCTCTCATTGGTTCTCCCTATTCCTGTTCATCTTCCGCAGAAATTGCAAACTGGGCCAAACAGGAGGTTAAAGGCACTGACTCTCCAAGTCGGGAGAGTGTTAGTAAAGCGTCTGGAATGTTGCACCCGAGTACCAGGGGACGAGAACTGAGACATATTGGAACACGTCTCCCGATCACACGGTTGATCATACTCTGGGTTCCACGTGCATGTTTTAGCTGAAGGAAGAATCCCTTAAACCTGGAGAGTTGAGACCCGTGGAATGGGTACCATGCAATATGACTTCAAAGGGTCTTCATTTGCTCACCGAACCTCTCCAATCCTATCACTGCTGCGTTTGTGCCCCTGTACACACGCTTGATTTTCTTTCAGAGACATAGCAATTCATAGGTTTTAAGATACTTACTAGTCAGGTACATTCTTAGGCGTTTAATATGGGGTGTTGAGTCCATTTCGTTGAGCAAGGAGTAGTTCTTGTCTATTCCATATTTGGCTTAAGGAACTTTATCTGTGTTCATTTAAATCTCTGGTTTTATGCAGCACCCCAACTCACCTTTCCCCTTAAGCAAGCATAAGTTGGTTTTCTAAATTTGAGACCCTGTTCTGTTTTGTAATCCAGTTCCTGTGTAGCCAAGTTTACATTCCGTGTATTAGTGATATCTTATGATGTTTCTTTTTCTGTGTGACTTATTTCAGTTAGAATCATCATACCTGAATCCACTCATTATGCTGCTACGGGCCTGATGACATAGATTTCATTGCTGAGTGATATTGCATTGTACGTAAGTACCACAACTTCTTTATCCATTTTTCACTTTCTGCGATATTGAACTTGTACCGTAAACGAGGTTCTTGTAAACAGAGCCGTCCCAAACTTTGGGGTGGCTGTGTCTTTTTGATTTTAATTTCCCTAAGCTATAGGACCATAAGTGGAAGTGCCCTAGGCTCTGTTGCTTTGTTTTTTAGATGTTTCAGGAAACACCATACACCTCTCCGGAGTGGCTCTTGGCAATTTACATCCCGCCCATCAGCATAACAAGGCTCCCAGTTCTCCATGGCCTGTCCTGCCTTTCTGGATTTTACACTTTTTTCAGATGGCCCTTTTGACCGGGGGGAAGTGAGACTTCATTGTAGTGCAGATTTCCTTTGCAAGCTTGCTTGGTTGGCCAAAAAGGGCGTATGCGTTTTTTCCTGAATATATTCAGGAAAAAACGCATACGCCCTTTTTGGCCAAGTGCATCATTGTGGACGTTCTGCCTCTTTTCCTATGCTTTAAATGCAATTCCAGTCTACCTCCTGAAATCGGTTTCCTGCAATTCTGCCCCGCTTTCAAGTCCTCTTGGCAGCCTTACTTCAGTATATTTTTGGACGATAGCTGTCATTTATAACTCTGCAGGTTTGTGAATTACAGTGCCCCTGAGCTCCTTTCTTCAACTCGCTTTCTTGTGAGCTGGCCGCAACACCGCAGGATTGCTTCAGGCCCTAATCTGGTTCCGGCACGGCACGCTGAGCCTTTGGTTAATTCCTCTTCCTGGTGGGAAATGAGAGTTAAATTTCCCCGTCCAGACACCTCCACCTAGTCTCTCATTGGTTCTCCCTATTCCTGTTCATCTTCCGCAGAAATTGCAAATGGGCCAAACAGGAGGTTAAAGGCACTGACTCTCCACGTCGGGAGAGTGTTAGTAAAGCGTCTGGAATGTTACACCCGAGTACCAGGGGACGAGAACTGAGACATATTGGAACATGTCTCCCGACCACACGGTTGATCATACTCTGGGTTCCATGTGCATGTTTTACCTGAAGGCAGAATCCCTTAAACCTGGAGAGTTGAGTCCCGTGGAATGGGTACCATGCAATATGACTTCAAAGGGTCTTCATTTGCTCACCGAACCTCTCCAATCCTATCACTGCTGCGTTTATGCCCCTGTACACACGCTTGATTTTCTTTCAGACACATAGCAATCCATAGGTTTTAAGATACTTACTAGTCAGGTACATTCTTAGGCGTTTAATATGGGGTGTTGAGTCCATTTCGTTGAGCAAGGAGTAGTTCTTGTCTATTCCATATTTGGCTTAAGGAACTTTATCTGTGCTCATTTCAATCTCTGGTTTTATGCAGCACCCCAACTCACCTTTCCCCTTAAGCAAGCATAAGTTGGTTTTCTAAATTTGAGACCCTGTTCTGTTTTGTAATCCAGTTCCTGTGTAGCCAAGTTTACATTCCGTGTATTAGTGATATCTTATGATGTTTCTTTTTCTGTGTGACTTATTTCAGTTAGAATCATCATACCTGAATCCACTCATTATGCTGCTACGGGCCTGATGACATAGATTTCATTGCTGAGTGATATTGCATTGTACGTAAGTACCACAACTTCTTTATCCATTTTTCACTTTCTGCGATATTGAACTTGTACCGTAAAGGAGGTTCTTGTAAACAGAGCCGTCCCAAACTTTGGGGTGGCTGTGTCTTTTTGATTTTAATTTCCCTAAGCTATAGGACCATAAGTGGAAGTGCCCTAGGCTCTGTTGCTTTGTTTTTTAGATGTTTCAGGAAACACCATACACCTCTCCGGAGTGGCTCTTGGCAATTTACATCCCGCCCATCAGCATAACAAGGCTCCCAGTTCTCCATGGCCTGTCCTGCCTTTCTGGATTTTACACTTTTTTCAGATGGCCCTTTTGACCGGGGGGAAGTGAGACTTCATTGTAGTGCAGATTTCCTTTGCAAGCTTGCTTGGTTGGCCAAAAAGGGCGTATGCGTTTTTTCCTGAATATATTCAGGAAAAAACGCATACGCCCTTTTTGGCCAAGTGCATCATTGTGGACGTTCTGCCTCTTTTCCTATGGTTTAAATGCAATTCCAGTCTACCTCCTGAAATCGGTTTCCTGCAATTCTGCCCCGCTTTCAAGTCCTCTTGGCAGCCTTACTTCAGTATATTTTTGGACGATAGCTGTCATTTATAACTCTGCAGGTTTGTGAATTACAGTGCCCCTGAGCTCCTTTCTTCAACTCGCTTTCTTGTGAGCTGGCCGCAACACCGCAGGATTGCTTCAGGCCCTAATCTGGTTCCGGCACGGCACGCTGAGCCTTTGGTTAATTCCTCTTCCTGGTGGGAAATGAGAGTTAAATTTGCCCGTCTGGACACCTCCACCTAGTCTCTCATTGGTTCTCCCTATTCCTGTTCATCTTCCTCAGAAATTGCAAATGGGCCAAACAGGAGGTTAAAGGCACTGACTCTCCACGTCGGGAGAGTGTTAGTAAAGCGTCTGGAATGTTGCACCCGAGTACCAGGGGACGAGAACTGAGACATATTGGAACATGTCTCCCGACCACACGGTTGATCATACTCTGGGTTCCATGTGCATGTTTTACCTGAAGGCAGAATCCCTTAAACCTGGAGAGTTGAGTCCCGTGGAATGGGTACCATGCAATATGACTTCAAAGGGTCTTCATTTGCTCACCGAACCTCTCCAATCCTATCACTGCTGCGTTTATGCCCCTGTACACACGCTTGATTTTCTTTCAGACACATAGCAATCCATAGGTTTTAAGATACTTACTAGTCAGGTACATTCTTAGGCGTTTAATATGGGGTGTTGAGTCCATTTCGTTGAGCAAGGAGTAGTTCTTGTCTATTCCATATTTGGCTTAAGGAACTTTATCTGTGCTCATTTAAATCTCTGGTTTTATGCAGCACCCCAACTCACCTTTCCCCTTAAGCAAGCATAAGTTGGTTTTCTAAACTTGAGACCCTGTTCTGTTTTGTAAACCAGTTCCTGTGTAGCCAAGTTTACATTCCGTGTATTAGTGATATCTTATGATGTTTCTTTTTCTGTGTGACTTATTTCAGTTAGAATCATCATACCTGAATCCACTCATTATGCTGCTACGGGCCTGATGACATAGATTTCATTGCTGAGTGATATTGCATTGTACGTAAGTACCACAACTTCTTTATCCATTTTTCACTTTCTGCGATATTGAACTTGTACCGTAAAGGAGGTTCTTGTAAACAGAGCCGTCCCAAACTTTGGGGTGGCTGTGTCTTTTTGATTTTAATTTCCCTAAGCTATAGGACCATAAGTGGAAGTACACTAGGCTCTGTTGCTTTGTTTTTTAGATGTTTCAGGAAACACCATACACCTCTCCGGAGTGGCTCTTGGCAATTTACATCCCGCCCATCAGCATAACAAGGCTCCCAGTTCTCCATGGCCTGTCCTGCCTTTCTGGATTTTACACTTTTTTCAGATGGCCCTTTTGACCGGGGGGAAGTGAGACTTCATTGTAGTGCAGATTTCCTTTGCAAGCTTGCTTGGTTGGCCAAAAAGGGCGTATGCGTTTTTTCCTGAATATATTCAGGAAAAAACGCATACGCCCTTTTTGGCCAAGTGCATCATTGTGGACGTTCTGCCTCTTTTCCTATGCTTTAAATGCAATTCCAGTCTACCTCCTGAAATCGGTTTCCTGCAATTCTGCCCCGCTTTCAAGTCCTCTTGGCAGCCTTACTTCAGTATATTTTTGGACGATAGCTGTCATTTATAACTCTGCAGGTTTGTGAATTACAGTGCCCCTGAGCTCCTTTCTTCAACTCGCTTTCTTGTGAGCTGGCCGCAACACCGCAGGATTGCTTCAGGCCCTAATCTGGTTCCGGCACGGCACGCTGAGCCTTTGGTTAATTGCTCTTCCTGGTGGGAAATGAGAGTTAAATTTGCCCGTCCAGACACCTCCAGCTAGTCTCTCATTGGTTCTCCCTATTCCTGTTCATCTTCCGCAGAAATTGCAAACTGGGCCAAACAGGAGGTTAAAGGCACTGACTCTCCAAGTCGGGAGAGTGTTAGTAAAGCGTCTGGAATGTTGCACCCGAGTACCAGGGGACGAGAACTGAGACATATTGGAACACGTCTCCCGATCACACGGTTGATCATACTCTGGGTTCCACGTGCATGTTTTAGCTGAAGGAAGAATCCCTTAAACCTGGAGAGTTGAGACCCGTGGAATGGGTACCATGCAATATGACTTCAAAGGGTCTTCATTTGCTCACCGAACCTCTCCAATCCTATCACTGCTGCGTTTGTGCCCCTGTACACACGCTTGATTTTCTTTCAGAGACATAGCAATTCATAGGTTTTAAGATACTTACTAGTCAGGTACATTCTTAGGCGTTTAATATGGGGTGTTGAGTCCATTTCGTTGAGCAAGGAGTAGTTCTTGTCTATTCCATATTTGGCTTAAGGAACTTTATCTGTGTTCATTTAAATCTCTGGTTTTATGCAGCACCCCAACTCACCTTTCCCCTTAAGCAAGCATAAGTTGGTTTTCTAAATTTGAGACCCTGTTCTGTTTTGTAATCCAGTTCCTGTGTAGCCAAGTTTACATTCCGTGTATTAGTGATATCTTATGATGTTTCTTTTTCTGTGTGACTTATTTCAGTTAGAATCATCATATCTGAATCCACTCATTATGCTGCTACAGGCCTGATGACATAGATTTCATTGCTGAGTGATATTGCATTGTACGTAAGTACCACAACTTCTTTATCCATTTTTCACTTTCTGCGATATTGAACTTGTACCGTAAAGGAGGTTCTTGTAAACAGAGCCGTCCCAAACTTTGGGGTGGCTGTGTCTTTTTGATTTTAATTTCCCTAAGCTATAGGACCATAAGTGAAAGTACACTAGGCTCTGTTGCTTTGTTTTTTAGATGTTTCAGGAAACACCATACACCTCTCCGGAGTGGCTCTTGGCAATTTACATCCCGCCCATCAGCATAACAAGGCTCCCAGTTCTCCATGGCCTGTCCTGCCTTTCTGGATTTTACACTTTTTTCAGATGGCCCTTTTGACCGGGGGGAAGTGAGACTTCATTGTAGTGCAGATTTCCTTTGCAAGCTTGCTTGGTTGGCCAAAAAGGGCGTATGCGTTTTTTCCTGAATATATTCAGGAAAAAACGCATACGCCCTTTTTGGCCAAGTGCATCATTGTGGACGTTCTGCCTCTTTTCCTATGCTTTAAATGCAATTCCAGTCTACCTCCTGAAATCGGTTTCCTGCAATTCTGCCCCGCTTTCAAGTCCTCTTGGCAGCCTTACTTCAGTATATTTTTGGACGATAGCTGTCATTTATAACTCTGCAGGTTTGTGAATTACAGTGCCCCTGAGCTCCTTTCTTCAACTCGCTTTCTTGTGAGCTGGCCGCAACACCGCAGGATTGCTTCAGGCCCTAATCTGGTTCCGGCACGGCACGCTGAGCCTTTGGTTAATTGCTCTTCCTGGTGGGAAATGAGAGTTAAATTTGCCCGTCCAGACACCTCCAGCTAGTCTCTCATTGGTTCTCCCTATTCCTGTTCATCTTCCGCAGAAATTGCAAACTGGGCCAAACAGGAGGTTAAAGGCACTGACTCTCCAAGTCGGGAGAGTGTTAGTAAAGCGTCTGGAATGTTGCACCCGAGTACCAGGGGACGAGAACTGAGACATATTGGAACACGTCTCCCGATCACACGGTTGATCATACTCTGGGTTCCACGTGCATGTTTTAGCTGAAGGAAGAATCCCTTAAACCTGGAGAGTTGAGACCCGTGGAATGGGTACCATGCAATATGACTTCAAAGGGTCTTCATTTGCTCACCGAACCTCTCCAATCCTATCACTGCTGCGTTTGTGCCCCTGTACACACGCTTGATTTTCTTTCAGAGACATAGCAATTCATAAGTTTTAAGATACTTACTAGTCAGGTACATTCTTAGGCGTTTAATATGGGGTGTTGAGTCCATTTCGTTGAGCAAGGAGTAGTTCTTGTCTATTCCATATTTGGCTTAAGGAACTTTATCTGTGTTCATTTAAATCTCTGGTTTTATGCAGCACCCCAACTCACCTTTCCCCTTAAGCAAGCATAAGTTGGTTTTCTAAATTTGAGACCCTGTTCTGTTTTGTAATCCAGTTCCTGTGTAGCCAAGTTTACATTCCGTGTATTAGTGATATCTTATGATGTTTCTTTTTCTGTGTGACTTATTTCAGTTAGAATCATCATACCTGAATCCACTCATTATGCTGCTACGGGCCTGATGACATAGATTTCATTGCTGAGTGATATTGCATTGTACGTAAGTACCACAACTTCTTTATCCATTTTTCACTTTCTGCGATATTGAACTTGTACCGTAAACGAGGTTCTTGTAAACAGAGCCGTCCCAAACTTTGGGGTGGCTGTGTCTTTTTGATTTTAATTTCCCTAAGCTATAGGACCATAAGTGGAAGTGCCCTAGGCTCTGTTGTTTTGTTTTTTAGATGTTTCAGGAAACACCATACACCTCTCCGGAGTGGCTCTTGGCAATTTACATCCCGCCCATCAGCATAACAAGGCTCCCAGTTCTCCATGGCCTGTCCTGCCTTTCTGGATTTTACACTTTTTTCAGATGGCCCTTTTGACCGGGGGGAAGTGAGACTTCATTGTAGTGCAGATTTCCTTTGCAAGCTTGCTTGGTTGGCCAAAAAGGGCGTATGCGTTTTTTCCTGAATATATTCAGGAAAAAACGCATACGCCCTTTTTGGCCAAGTGCATCATTGTGGACGTTCTGCCTCTTTTCCTATGCTTTAAATGCAATTCCAGTCTACCTCCTGAAATCGGTTTCCTGCAATTCTGCCCCGCTTTCAAGTCCTCTTGGCAGCCTTACTTCAGTATATTTTTGGACGATAGCTGTCATTTATAACTCTGCAGGTTTGTGAATTACAGTGCCCCTGAGCTCCTTTCTTCAACTCGCTTTCTTGTGAGCTGGCCGCAACACCGCAGGATTGCTTCAGGCCCTAATCTGGTTCCGGCACGGCACGCTGAGCCTTTGGTTAATTGCTCTTCCTGGTGGGAAATGAGAGTTAAATTTGCCCGTCCAGACACCTCCAGCTAGTCTCTCATTGGTTCTCCCTATTCCTGTTCATCTTCCGCAGAAATTGCAAACTGGGCCAAACAGGAGGTTAAAGGCACTGACTCTCCAAGTCGGGAGAGTGTTAGTAAAGCGTCTGGAATGTTGCACCCGAGTACCAGGGGACGAGAACTGAGACATATTGGAACACGTCTCCCGATCACACGGTTGATCATACTCTGGGTTCCACGTGCATGTTTTAGCTGAAGGAAGAATCCCTTAAACCTGGAGAGTTGAGACCCGTGGAATGGGTACCATGCAATATGACTTCAAAGGGTCTTCATTTGCTCACCGAACCTCTCCAATCCTATCACTGCTGCGTTTGTGCCCCTGTACACACGCTTGATTTTCTTTCAGAGACATAGCAATTCATAAGTTTTAAGATACTTACTAGTCAGGTACATTCTTAGGCGTTTAATATGGGGTGTTGAGTCCATTTCGTTGAGCAAGGAGTAGTTCTTGTCTATTCCATATTTGGCTTAAGGAACTTTATCTGTGTTCATTTAAATCTCTGGTTTTATGCAGCACCCCAACTCACCTTTCCCCTTAAGCAAGCATAAGTTGGTTTTCTAAATTTGAGACCCTGTTCTGTTTTGTAATCCAGTTCCTGTGTAGCCAAGTTTACATTCCGTGTATTAGTGATATCTTATGATGTTTCTTTTTCTGTGTGACTTATTTCAGTTAGAATCATCATACCTGAATCCACTCATTATGCTGCTACGGGCCTGATGACATAGATTTCATTGCTGAGTGATATTGCATTGTACGTAAGTACCACAACTTCTTTATCCATTTTTCACTTTCTGCGATATTGAACTTGTACCGTAAACGAGGTTCTTGTAAACAGAGCCGTCCCAAACTTTGGGGTGGCTGTGTCTTTTTGATTTTAATTTCCCTAAGCTATAGGACCATAAGTGGAAGTGCCCTAGGCTCTGTTGCTTTGTTTTTTAGATGTTTCAGGAAACACCATACACCTCTCCGGAGTGGCTCTTGGCAATTTACATCCCGCCCATCAGCATAACAAGGCTCCCAGTTCTCCATGGCCTGTCCTGCCTTTCTGGATTTTACACTTTTTTCAGATGGCCCTTTTGACCGGGGGGAAGTGAGACTTCATTGTAGTGCAGATTTCCTTTGCAAGCTTGCTTGGTTGGCCAAAAAGGGCGTATGCGTTTTTTCCTGAATATATTCAGGAAAAAACGCATACGCCCTTTTTGGCCAAGTGCATCATTGTGGACGTTCTGCCTCTTTTCCTATGCTTTAAATGCAATTCCAGTCTACCTCCTGAAATCGGTTTCCTGCAATTCTGCCCCGCTTTCAAGTCCTCTTGGCAGCCTTACTTCAGTATATTTTTGGACGATAGCTGTCATTTATAACTCTGCAGGTTTGTGAATTACAGTGCCCCTGAGCTCCTTTCTTCAACTCGCTTTCTTGTGAGCTGGCCGCAACACCGCAGGATTGCTTCAGGCCCTAATCTGGTTCTGGCACGGCACGCTGAGCCTTTGGTTAATTCCTCTTCCTGGTGGGAAATGAGAGTTAAATTTGCCCGTCCAGACACCTCCAGCTAGTCTCTCATTGGTTCTCCCTATTCCTGTTCATCTTCCGCAGAAATTGCAAACTGGGCCAAACAGGAGGTTAAAGGCACTGACTCTCCAAGTCGGGAGAGTGTTAGTAAAGCGTCTGGAATGTTGCACCCGAGTACCAGGGGACGAGAACTGAGACATATTGGAACACGTCTCCCGATCACACGGTTGATCATACTCTGGGTTCCACGTGCATGTTTTAGCTGAAGGAAGAATCCCTTAAACCTGGAGAGTTGAGACCCGTGGAATGGGTACCATGCAATATGACTTCAAAGGGTCTTCATTTGCTCACCGAACCTCTCCAATCCTATCACTGCTGCGTTTGTGCCCCTGTACACACGCTTGATTTTCTTTCAGAGACATAGCAATTCATAGGTTTTAAGATACTTACTAGTCAGGTACATTCTTAGGCGTTTAATATGGGGTGTTGAGTCCATTTCGTTGAGCAAGGAGTAGTTCTTGTCTATTCCATATTTGGCTTAAGGAACTTTATCTGTGTTCATTTAAATCTCTGGTTTTATGCAGCACCCCAACTCACCTTTCCCCTTAAGCAAGCATAAGTTGGTTTTCTAAATTTGAGACCCTGTTCTGTTTTGTAATCCAGTTCCTGTGTAGCCAAGTTTACATTCCGTGTATTAGTGATATCTTATGATGTTTCTTTTTCTGTGTGACTTATTTCAGTTAGAATCATCATACCTGAATCCACTCATTATGCTGCTACAGGCCTGATGACATAGATTTCATTGCTGAGTGATATTGCATTGTACGTAAGTACCACAACTTCTTTATCCATTTTTCACTTTCTGCGATATTGAACTTGTACCGTAAAGGAGGTTCTTGTAAACAGAGCCGTCCCAAACTTTGGGGTGGCTGTGTCTTTTTGATTTTAATTTCCCTAAGCTATAGGACCATAAGTGGAAGTACACTAGGCTCTGTTGCTTTGTTTTTTAGATGTTTCAGGAAACACCATACACCTCTCCGGAGTGGCTCTTGGCAATTTACATCCCGCCCATCAGCATAACAAGGCTCCCAGTTCTCCATGGCCTGTCCTGCCTTTCTGGATTTTACACTTTTTTCAGATGGCCCTTTTGACCGGGGGGAAGTGAGACTTCATTGTAGTGCAGATTTCCTTTGCAAGCTTGCTTGGTTGGCCAAAAAGGGCGTATGCGTTTTTTCCTGAATATATTCAGGAAAAAACGCATACGCCCTTTTTGGCCAAGTGCATCATTGTGGACGTTCTGCCTCTTTTCCTATGCTTTAAATGCAATTCCAGTCTACCTCCTGAAATCGGTTTCCTGCAATTCTGCCCCGCTTTCAAGTCCTCTTGGCAGCCTTACTTCAGTATATTTTTGGACGATAGCTGTCATTTATAACTCTGCAGGTTTGTGAATTACAGTGCCCCTGAGCTCCTTTCTTCAACTCGCTTTCTTGTGAGCTGGCCGCAACACCGCAGGATTGCTTCAGGCCCTAATCTGGTTCCGGCACGGCACGCTGAGCCTTTGGTTAATTGCTCTTCCTGGTGGGAAATGAGAGTTAAATTTGCCCGTCCAGACACCTCCAGCTAGTCTCTCATTGGTTCTCCCTATTCCTGTTCATCTTCCGCAGAAATTGCAAACTGGGCCAAACAGGAGGTTAAAGGCACTGACTCTCCAAGTCGGGAGAGTGTTAGTAAAGCGTCTGGAATGTTGCACCCGAGTACCAGGGGACGAGAACTGAGACATATTGGAACACGTCTCCCGATCACACGGTTGATCATACTCTGGGTTCCACGTGCATGTTTTAGCTGAAGGAAGAATCCCTTAAACCTGGAGAGTTGAGACCCGTGGAATGGGTACCATGCAATATGACTTCAAAGGGTCTTCATTTGCTCACCGAACCTCTCCAATCCTATCACTGCTGCGTTTGTGCCCCTGTACACACGCTTGATTTTCTTTCAGAGACATAGCAATTCATAGGTTTTAAGATACTTACTAGTCAGGTACATTCTTAGGCGTTTAATATGGGGTGTTGAGTCCATTTCGTTGAGCAAGGAGTAGTTCTTGTCTATTCCATATTTGGCTTAAGGAACTTTATCTGTGTTCATTTAAATCTCTGGTTTTATGCAGCACCCCAACTCACCTTTCCCCTTAAGCAAGCATAAGTTGGTTTTCTAAATTTGAGACCCTGTTCTGTTTTGTAATCCAGTTCCTGTGTAGCCAAGTTTACATTCCGTGTATTAGTGATATCTTATGATGTTTCTTTTTCTGTGTGACTTATTTCAGTTAGAATCATCATACCTGAATCCACTCATTATGCTGCTACAGGCCTGATGACATAGATTTCATTGCTGAGTGATATTGCATTGTACGTAAGTACCACAACTTCTTTATCCATTTTTCACTTTCTGCGATATTGAACTTGTACCGTAAAGGAGGTTCTTGTAAACAGAGCCGTCCCAAACTTTGGGGTGGCTGTGTCTTTTTGATTTTAATTTCCCTAAGCTATAGGACCATAAGTGGAAGTACACTAGGCTCTGTTGCTTTGTTTTTTAGATGTTTCAGGAAACACCATACACCTCTCCGGAGTGGCTCTTGGCAATTTACATCCCGCCCATCAGCATAACAAGGCTCCCAGTTCTCCATGGCCTGTCCTGCCTTTCTGGATTTTACACTTTTTTCAGATGGCCCTTTTGACCGGGGGGAAGTGAGACTTCATTGTAGTGCAGATTTCCTTTGCAAGCTTGCTTGGTTGGCCAAAAAGGGCGTATGCGTTTTTTCCTGAATATATTCAGGAAAAAACGCATACGCCCTTTTTGGCCAAGTGCATCATTGTGGACGTTCTGCCTCTTTTCCTATGCTTTAAATGCAATTCCAGTCTACCTCCTGAAATCGGTTTCCTGCAATTCTGCCCCGCTTTCAAGTCCTCTTGGCAGCCTTACTTCAGTATATTTTTGGACGATAGCTGTCATTTATAACTCTGCAGGTTTGTGAATTACAGTGCCCCTGAGCTCCTTTCTTCAACTCGCTTTCTTGTGAGCTGGCCGCAACACCGCAGGATTGCTTCAGGCCCTAATCTGGTTCCGGCACGGCACGCTGAGCCTTTGGTTAATTGCTCTTCCTGGTGGGAAATGAGAGTTAAATTTGCCCGTCCAGACACCTCCAGCTAGTCTCTCATTGGTTCTCCCTATTCCTGTTCATCTTCCGCAGAAATTGCAAACTGGGCCAAACAGGAGGTTAAAGGCACTGACTCTCCAAGTCGGGAGAGTGTTAGTAAAGCGTCTGGAATGTTGCACCCGAGTACCAGGGGACGAGAACTGAGACATATTGGAACACGTCTCCCGATCACACGGTTGATCATACTCTGGGTTCCACGTGCATGTTTTAGCTGAAGGAAGAATCCCTTAAACCTGGAGAGTTGAGACCCGTGGAATGGGTACCATGCAATATGACTTCAAAGGGTCTTCATTTGCTCACCGAACCTCTCCAATCCTATCACTGCTGCGTTTGTGCCCCTGTACACACGCTTGATTTTCTTTCAGAGACATAGCAATTCATAGGTTTTAAGATACTTACTAGTCAGGTACATTCTTAGGCGTTTAATATGGTGTGTTGAGTCCATTTCGTTGAGCAAGGAGTAGTTCTTGTCTATTCCATATTTGGCTTAAGGAACTTTATCTGTGTTCATTTAAATCTCTGGTTTTATGCAGCACCGCAACTCACCTTTCCCCTTAAGCAAGCATAAGTTGGTTTTCTAAATTTGAGACCCTGTTCTGTTTTGTAATCCAGTTCCTGTGTAGCCAAGTTTACATTCCGTGTATTAGTGATATCTTATGATGTTTCTTTTTCTGTGTGACTTATTTCAGTTAGAATCATCATACCTGAATCCACTCATTATGCTGCTACGGGCCTGATGACATAGATTTCATTGCTGAGTGATATTGCATTGTACGTAAGTACCACAACTTCTTTATCCATTTTTCACTTTCTGCGATATTGAACTTGTACCGTAAACGAGGTTCTTGTAAACAGAGCCGTCCCAAACTTTGGGGTGGCTGTGTCTTTTTGATTTTAATTTCCCTAAGCTATAGGACCATAAGTGGAAGTGCCCTAGGCTCTGTTGCTTTGTTTTTTAGATGTTTCAGGAAACACCATACACCTCTCCGGAGTGGCTCTTGGCAATTTACATCCCGCCCATCAGCATAACAAGGCTCCCAGTTCTCCATGGCCTGTCCTGCCTTTCTGGATTTTACACTTTTTTCAGATGGCCCTTTTGACCGGGGGGAAGTGAGACTTCATTGTAGTGCAGATTTCCTTTGCAAGCTTGCTTGGTTGGCCAAAAAGGGCGTATGCGTTTTTTCCTGAATATATTCAGGAAAAAACGCATACGCCCTTTTTGGCCAAGTGCATCATTGTGGACGTTCTGCCTCTTTTCCTATGCTTTAAATGCAATTCCAGTCTACCTCCTGAAATTGGTTTCCTGCAATTCTGCCCCGCTTTCAAGTCCTCTTGGCAGCCTTACTTCAGTATATTTTTGGACGATAGCTGTCATTTATAACTCTGCAGGTTTGTGAATTACAGTGCCCCTGAGCTCCTTTCTTCAACTCGCTTTCTTGTGAGCTGGCCGCAACACCGCAGGATTGCTTCAGGCCCTAATCTGGTTCCGGCACGGCACGCTGAGCCTTTGGTTAATTCCTCTTCCTGGTGGGAAATGAGAGTTAAATTTCCCCGTCCAGACACCTCCACCTAGTCTCTCATTGGTTCTCCCTATTCCTGTTCATCTTCCGCAGAAATTGCAAATGGGCCAAACAGGAGGTTAAAGGCACTGACTCTCCACGTCGGGAGAGTGTTAGTAAAGCGTCTGGAATGTTACACCCGAGTACCAGGGGACGAGAACTGAGACATATTGGAACATGTCTCCCGACCACACGGTTGATCATACTCTGGGTTCCATGTGCATGTTTTACCTGAAGGCAGAATCCCTTAAACCTGGAGAGTTGAGTCCCGTGGAATGGGTACCATGCAATATGACTTCAAAGGGTCTTCATTTGCTCACCGAACCTCTCCAATCCTATCACTGCTGCGTTTATGCCCCTGTACACATGCTTGATTTTCTTTCAGACACATAGCAATCCATAGGTTTTAAGATACTTACTAGTCAGGTACATTCTTAGGCGTTTAATATGGGGTGTTGAGTCCATTTCGTTGAGCAAGGAGTAGTTCTTGTCTATTCCATATTTGGCTTAAGGAACTTTATCTGTGCTCATTTCAATCTCTGGTTTTATGCAGCACCCCAACTCACCTTTCCCCTTAAGCAAGCATAAGTTGGTTTTCTAAATTTGAGACCCTGTTCTGTTTTGTAATCCAGTTCCTGTGTAGCCAAGTTTACATTCCGTGTATTAGTGATATCTTATGATGTTTCTTTTTCTGTGTGACTTATTTCAGTTAGAATCATCATACCTGAATCCACTCATTATGCTGCTACGGGCCTGATGACATAGATTTCATTGCTGAGTGATATTGCATTGTACGTAAGTACCACAACTTCTTTATCCATTTTTCACTTTCTGCAATATTGAACTTGTACCGTAAAGGAGGTTCTTGTAAACAGAGCCGTCCCAAACTTTGGGGTGGCTGTGTCTTTTTGATTTTAATTTCCCTAAGCTATAGGACCATAAGTGGAAGTGCCCTAGGCTCTGTTGCTTTGTTTTTTAGATGTTTCAGGAAACACCATACACCTCTCCGGAGTGGCTCTTGGCAATTTACATCCCGCCCATCAGCATAACAAGGCTCCCAGTTCTCCATGGCCTGTCCTGCCTTTCTGGATTTTACACTTTTTTCAGATGGCCCTTTTGACCGGGGGGAAGTGAGACTTCATTGTAGTGCAGATTTCCTTTGCAAGCTTGCTTGGTTGGCCAAAAAGGGCGTATGCGTTTTTTCCTGAATATATTCAGGAAAAAACGCATACGCCCTTTTTGGCCAAGTGCATCATTGTGGACGTTCTGCCTCTTTTCCTATGCTTTAAATGCAATTCCAGTCTACCTCCTGAAATCGGTTTCCTGCAATTCTGCCCCGCTTTCAAGTCCTCTTGGCAGCCTTACTTCAGTATATTTTTGGACGATAGCTGTCATTTATAACTCTGCAGGTTTGTGAATTACAGTGCCCCTGAGCTCCTTTCTTCAACTCGCTTTCTTGTGAGCTGGCCGCAACACCGCAGGATTGCTTCAGGCCCTAATCTGGTTCCGGCACGGCACGCTGAGCCTTTGGTTAATTGCTCTTCCTGGTGGGAAATGAGAGTTAAATTTGCCCGTCCAGACACCTCCAGCTAGTCTCTCATTGGTTCTCCCTATTCCTGTTCATCTTCCGCAGAAATTGCAAACTGGGCCAAACAGGAGGTTAAAGGCACTGACTCTCCAAGTCGGGAGAGTGTTAGTAAAGCGTCTGGAATGTTGCACCCGAGTACCAGGGGACGAGAACTGAGACATATTGGAACACGTCTCCCGATCACACGGTTGATCATACTCTGGGTTCCACGTGCATGTTTTAGCTGAAGGAAGAATCCCTTAAACCTGGAGAGTTGAGACCCGTGGAATGGGTACCATGCAATATGACTTCAAAGGGTCTTCATTTGCTCACCGAACCTCTCCAATCCTATCACTGCTGCGTTTGTGCCCCTGTACACACGCTTGATTTTCTTTCAGAGACATAGCAATTCATAGGTTTTAAGATACTTACTAGTCAGGTACATTCTTAGGCGTTTAATATGGGGTGTTGAGTCCATTTCGTTGAGCAAGGAGTAGTTCTTGTCTATTCCATATTTGGCTTAAGGAACTTTATCTGTGTTCATTTAAATCTCTGGTTTTATGCAGCACCCCAACTCACCTTTCCCCTTAAGCAAGCATAAGTTGGTTTTCTAAACTTGAGACCCTGTTCTGTTTTGTAAACCAGTTCCTGTGTAGCCAAGTTTACATTCCGTGTATTAGTGATATCTTATGATGTTTCTTTTTCTGTGTGACTTATTTCAGTTAGAATCATCATACCTGAATCCACTCATTATGCTGCTACGGGCCTGATGACATAGATTTCATTGCTGAGTGATATTGCATTGTACGTAAATACCACAACTTCTTTATCCATTTTTCACTTTCTGCGATATTGAACTTGTACCGTAAACGAGGTTCTTGTAAACAGAGCCGTCCCAAACTTTGGGGTGGCTGTGTCTTTTTGATTTTAATTTCCCTAAGCTATAGGACCATAAGTGGAAGTACACTAGGCTCTGTTGCTTTGTTTTTTAGATGTTTCAGGAAACACCATACACCTCTCCGGAGTGGCTCTTGGCAATTTACATCCCGCCCATCAGCATAACAAGGCTCCCAGTTCTCCATGGCCTGTCCTGCCTTTCTGGATTTTACACTTTTTTCAGATGGCCCTTTTGACCGGGGGGAAGTGAGACTTCATTGTAGTGCAGATTTCCTTTGCAAGCTTGCTTGGTTGGCCAAAAAGGGCGTATGCGTTTTTTCCTGAATATATTCAGGAAAAAACGCATACGCCCTTTTTGGCCAAGTGCATCATTGTGGACGTTCTGCCTCTTTTCCTATGCTTTAAATGCAATTCCAGTCTACCTCCTGAAATCGGTTTCCTGCAATTCTGCCCCGCTTTCAAGTCCTCTTGGCAGCCTTACTTCAGTATATTTTTGGACGATAGCTGTCATTTATAACTCTGCAGGTTTGTGAATTACAGTGCCCCTGAGCTCCTTTCTTCAACTCGCTTTCTTGTGAGCTGGCCGCAACACCGCAGGATTGCTTCAGGCCCTAATCTGATTCCGGCACGGCACGCTGAGCCTTTGGTTAATTGCTCTTCCTGGTGGGAAATGAGAGTTAAATTTGCCCGTCCAGACACCTCCAGCTAGTCTCTCATTGGTTCTCCCTATTCCTGTTCATCTTCCGCAGAAATTGCAAACTGGGCCAAACAGGAGGTTAAAGGCACTGACTCTCCAAGTCGGGAGAGTGTTAGTAAAGCGTCTGGAATGTTGCACCCGAGTACCAGGGGACGAGAACTGAGACATATTGGAACACGTCTCCCGATCACACGGTTGATCATACTCTGGGTTCCACGTGCATGTTTTAGCTGAAGGAAGAATCCCTTAAACCTGGAGAGTTGAGACCCGTGGAATGGGTACCATGCAATATGACTTCAAAGGGTCTTCATTTGCTCACCGAACCTCTCCAATCCTATCACTGCTGCGTTTGTGCCCCTGTACACACGCTTGATTTTCTTTCAGAGACATAGCAATTCATAGGTTTTAAGATACTTACTAGTCAGGTACATTCTTAGGCGTTTAATATGGGGTGTTGAGTCCATTTCGTTGAGCAAGGAGTAGTTCTTGTCTATTCCATATTTGGCTTAAGGAACTTTATCTGTGTTCATTTAAATCTCTGGTTTTATGCAGCACCCCAACTCACCTTTCCCCTTAAGCAAGCATAAGTTGGTTTTCTAAATTTGAGACCCTGTTCTGTTTTGTAATCCTGTTCCTGTGTAGCCAAGTTTACATTCCGTGTATTAGTGATATCTTATGATGTTTCTTTTTCTGTGTGACTTATTTCAGTTAGAATCATCATACCTGAATCCACTCATTATGCTGCTACGGGCCTGATGACATAGATTTCATTGCTGAGTGATATTGCATTGTACGTAAGTACCACAACTTCTTTATCCATTTTTCACTTTCTGCGATATTGAACTTGTACCGTAAAGGAGGTTCTTGTAAACAGAGCCGTCCCAAACTTTGGGGTGGCTGTGTCTTTTTGATTTTAATTTCCCTAAGCTATAGGACCATAAGTGGAAGTACACTAGGCTCTGTTGCTTTGTTTATTAGATGTTTCAGGAAACACCATACACCTCTCCGGAGTGGCTCTTGGCAATTTACATCCCGCCCATCAGCATAACAAGGCTCCCAGTTCTCCATGGCCTGTCCTGCCTTTCTGGATTTTACACTTTTTTCAGATGGCCCTTTTGACCGGGGGGAAGTGAGACTTCATTGTAGTGCAGATTTCCTTTGCAAGCTTGCTTGGTTGGCCAAAAAGGGCGTATGCGTTTTTTCCTGAATATATTCAGGAAAAAACGCATACGCCCTTTTTGGCCAAGTGCATCATTGTGGACGTTCTGCCTCTTTTCCTATGCTTTAAATGCAATTCCAGTCTACCTCCTGAAATCGGTTTCCTGCAATTCTGCCCCGCTTTCAAGTCCTCTTGGCAGCCTTACTTCAGTATATTTTTGGACGATAGCTGTCATTTATAACTCTGCAGGTTTGTGAATTACAGTGCCCCTGAGCTCCTTTCTTCAACTCGCTTTCTTGTGAGCTGGCCGCAACACCGCAGGATTGCTTCAGGCCCTAATCTGGTTCCGGCACGGCACGCTGAGCCTTTGGTTAATTCCTCTTCCTGGTGGGAAATGAGAGTTAAATTTGCCCGTCCAGACACCTCCAGCTAGTCTCTCATTGGTTCTCCCTATTCCTGTTCATCTTCCGCAGAAATTGCAAACTGGGCCAAACAGGAGGTTAAAGGCACTGACTCTCCAAGTCGGGAGAGTGTTAGTAAAGCGTCTGGAATGTTGCACCCGAGTACCAGGGGACGAGAACTGAGACATATTGGAACACGTCTCCCGATCACACGGTTGATCATACTCTGGGTTCCACGTGCATGTTTTAGCTGAAGGAAGAATCCCTTAAACCTGGAGAGTTGAGACCCGTGGAATGGGTACCATGCAATATGACTTCAAAGGGTCTTCATTTGCTCACCGAACCTCTCCAATCCTATCACTGCTGCGTTTGTGCCCCTGTACACACGCTTGATTTTCTTTCAGAGACATAGCAATTCATAGGTTTTAAGATACTTACTAGTCAGGTACATTCTTAGGCGTTTAATATGGGGTGTTGAGTCCATTTCGTTGAGCAAGGAGTAGTTCTTGTCTATTCCATATTTGGCTTAAGGAACTTTATCTGTGTTCATTTAAATCTCTGGTTTTATGCAGCACCCCAACTCACCTTTCCCCTTAAGCAAGCATAAGTTGGTTTTCTAAATTTGAGACCCTGTTCTGTTTTGTAATCCAGTTCCTGTGTAGCCAAGTTTACATTCCGTGTATTAGTGATATCTTATGATGTTTCTTTTTCTGTGTGACTTATTTCAGTTAGAATCATCATACCTGAATCCACTCATTATGCTGCTACGGGCCTGATGACATAGATTTCATTGCTGAGTGATATTGCATTGTACGTAAGTACCACAACTTCTTTATCCATTTTTCACTTTCTGCGATATTGAACTTGTACCGTAAACGAGGTTCTTGTAAACAGAGCCGTCCCAAACTTTGGGGTGGCTGTGTCTTTTTGATTTTAATTTCCCTAAGCTATAGGACCATAAGTGGAAGTACACTAGGCTCTGTTGCTTTGTTTTTTAGATGTTTCAGGAAACACCATACACCTCTCCGGAGTGGCTCTTGGCAATTTACATCCCGCCCATCAGCATAACAAGGCTCCCAGTTCTCCATGGCCTGTCCTGCCTTTCTGGATTTTACACTTTTTTCAGATGGCCCTTTTGACCGGGGGGAAGTGAGACTTCATTGTAGTGCAGATTTCCTTTGCAAGCTTGCTTGGTTGGCCAAAAAGGGCGTATGCGTTTTTTCCTGAATATATTCAGGAAAAAACGCATACGCCCTTTTTGGCCAAGTGCATCATTGTGGACGTTCTGCCTCTTTTCCTATGCTTTACATGCAATTCCAGTCTACCTCCTGAAATCGGTTTCCTGCAATTCTGCCCCGCTTTCAAGTCCTCTTGGCAGCCTTACTTCAGTATATTTTTGGACGATAGCTGTCATTTATAACTCTGCAGGTTTGTGAATTACAGTGCCCCTGAGCTCCTTTCTTCAACTCGCTTTCTTGTGAGCTGGCCGCAACACCGCAGGATTGCTTCAGGCCCTAATCTGGTTCCGGCACGGCACGCTGAGCCTTTGGTTAATTCCTCTTCCTGGTGGGAAATGAGAGTTAAATTTGCCCGTCCAGACACCTCCAGCTAGTCTCTCATTGGTTCTCCCTATTCCTGTTCATCTTCCGCAGAAATTGCAAACTGGGCCAAACAGGAGGTTAAAGGCACTGACTCTCCAAGTCGGGAGAGTGTTAGTAAAGCGTCTGGAATGTTGCACCCGAGTACCAGGGGACGAGAACTGAGACATATTGGAACACGTCTCCCGATCACACGGTTGATCATACTCTGGGTTCCACGTGCATGTTTTACCTGAAGGCAGAATCCCTTAAACCTGGAGAGTTGAGACCCGTGGAATGGGTACCATGCAATATGACTTCAAGGGGTCTTCATTTGCTCACAGAACCTCTCCAATCCTATCACTGCTGCGTTTATGACCCTGTACACACGCTTGATTTTCTTTCAGAGACATAGCAATCCATAGGTTTTAAGATACTTACTAGTCAGGTACATTCTTAGGCGTTTAATATGGGGTGTTGAGTCCATTTCGTTGAGCAAGGAGTAGTTCTTGTCTATTCCATATTTGGCTTAAGGAACTTTATCTGTGCTCATTTCAATCTCTGGTTTGATGCAGCACCCCAACTCACCTTTCCCCTTAAGCAAGCATAAGTTGGTTTTCTAAATTTGAGACCCTGTTCTGTTTTGTAATCCAGTTCCTGTGTAGCCAAGTTTACATCCCGTGTATTAGTGATATCTTATGATGTTTCTTTTTCTGTGTGACTTATTTCAGTTAGAATCATCATACCTGAATCCACTCATTATGCTGCTACGGGCCTGATGACATAGATTTCATTGCTGAGTGATATTGCATTGTACGTAAGTACCACAACTTCTTTATCCATTTTTCACTTTCTGCGATATTGAACTTGTACCGTAAACGAGGTTCTTGTAAACAGAGCCGTCCCAAACTTTGGGGTGGCTGTGTCTTTTTGATTTTAATTTCCCTAAGCTATAGGACCATAAGTGGAAGTGCCCTAGGCTCTGTTGCTTTGTTTTTTAGATGTTTCAGGAAACACCATACACCTCTCCCGAGTGGCTGTTGGCAATTTACATCCCGCCCATCAGCATAACAAGGCTCCCAGTTCTCCATGGCCTGTCCTGCCTTTCTGGATTTTACACTTTTTTCAGATGGCCCTTTTGACCGGGGGGGAAGTGAGACTTCATTGTAGTGCAGATTTCCTTTGCAAGCTTGCTTGGTTGGCCAAAAAGGGCGTATGCGTTTTTTCCTGAATATATTCAGGAAAAAACGCATACGCCCTTTTTGGCCAAGTGCATCATTGTGGACGTTCTGCCTCTTTTCCTATGCTTTAAATGCAATTCCAGTCTACCTCCTGAAATCGGTTTCCTGCAATTCTGCCCCGCTTTCAAGTCCTCTTGGCAGCCTTACTTCAGTATATTTTTGGACGATAGCTGTCATTTATAACTCTGCAGGTTTGTGAATTACAGTGCCCCTGAGCTCCTTTCTTCAACTCGCTTTCTTGTGAGCTGGCCGCAACACCGCAGGATTGCTTCAGGCCCTAATCTGGTTCTGGCACGGCACGCTGAGCCTTTGGTTAATTCCTCTTCCTGGTGGGAAATGAGAGTTAAATTTGCCCGTCCAGACACCTCCAGCTAGTCTCTCATTGGTTCTCCCTATTCCTGTTCATCTTCCGCAGAAATTGCAAACTGGGCCAAACAGGAGGTTAAAGGCACTGACTCTCCAAGTCGGGAGAGTGTTAGTAAAGCGTCTGGAATGTTGCACCCGAGTACCAGGGGACGAGAACTGAGACATATTGGAACACGTCTCCCGATCACACGGTTGATCATACTCTGGGTTCCACGTGCATGTTTTAGCTGAAGGAAGAATCCCTTAAACCTGGAGAGTTGAGACCCGTGGAATGGGTACCATGCAATATGACTTCAAAGGGTCTTCATTTGCTCACCGAAACTCTCCAATCCTATCACTTCTGCGTTTATGCCCCTGTACACACGCTTGATTTTCTTTCAGAGACATAGCAATCCATAGGTTTTAAGATACTTACTAGTCAGGTACATTCTTAGGCGTTTAATATGGGGTGTTGAGTCCATTTCGTTGAGCAAGGAGTAGTTCTTGTCTATTCCATATTTGGCTTAAGGAACTTTATCTGTGCTCATTTCAATCTCTGGTTTGATGCAGCACCCCAACTCACCTTTCCCCTTAAGCAAGCATAAGTTGGTTTTCTAAATTTGAGACCCTGTTCTGTTTTGTAATCCAGTTCCTGTGTAGCCAAGTTTACATCCCGTGTATTAGTGATATCTTATGATGTTTCTTTTTCTGTGTGACTTATTTCAGTTAGAATCATCATACCTGAATCCACTCATTATGCTGCTACGGGCCTGATGACATAGATTTCATTGCTGAGTGATATTGCATTGTACGTAAGTACCACAACTTCTTTATCCATTTTTCACTTTCTGCGATATTGAACTTGTACCGTAAACGAGGTTCTTGTAAACAGAGCCGTCCCAAACTTTGGGGTGGCTGTGTCTTTTTGATTTTAATTTCCCTAAGCTATAGGACCATAAGTGGAAGTGCCCTAGGCTCTGTTGCTTTGTTTTTTAGATGTTTCAGGAAACACCATATACCTCTCCCGAGTGGCTGTTGGCAATTTACATCCCGCCCATCAGCATAACAAGGCTCCCAGTTCTCCATGGCCTGTCCTGCCTTTCTGGATTTTACACTTTTTTCAGATGGCCCTTTTGACCGGGGGGAAGTGAGACTTCATTGTAGTGCAGATTTCCTTTGCAAGCTTGCTTGGTTGGCCAAAAAGGGCGTATGCGTTTTTTCCTGTATTCAGGAAAAAACGCATACGCCCTTTTTGGCCAAGTGCATCATTGTGGACGTTCTGCCTCTTTTCCTATGCTTTAAATGCAATTCCAGTCTACCTCCTGAAATCGGTTTCCTGCAATTCTGCCCCGCTTTCAAGTCCTCTTGGCAGCCTTACTTCAGTATATTTTTGGACGATAGCTGTCATTTATAACTCTGCAGGTTTGTGAATTACAGTGCCCCTGAGCTCCTTTCTTCAACTCGCTTTCTTGTGAGCTGGCCGCAACACCGCAGGATTGCTTCAGGCCCTAATCTGGTTCCGGCACGGCACGCTGAGCCTTTGGTTAATTCCTCTTCCTGGTGGGAAATGAGAGTTAAATTTGCCCGTCCAGACACCTCCAGCTAGTCTCTCATTGGTTCTCCCTATTCCTGTTCATCTTCCGCAGAAATTGCAAACTGGGCCAAACAGGAGGTTAAAGGCACTGACTCTCCAAGTGGGGAGAGTGTTAGTAAAGCGTCTGGAATGTTGCACCCGAGTACCAGGGGACGAGAACTGAGACATATTGGAACACGTCTCCCGATCACACGGTTGATCATACTCTGGGTTCCACGTGCATGTTTTAGCTGAAGGAAGAATCCCTTAAACCTGGAGAGTTGAGACCCGTGGAATGGGTACCATGCAATATGACTTCAAAGGGTCTTCATTTGCTCACCGAACCTCTCCAATCCTATCACTGCTGCGTTTATGCCCCTGTACACACGCTTGATTTTCTTTCAGAGACATAGCAATCCATAGGTTTTAAGATACTTACTAGTCAGGTACATTCTTAGGCGTTTAATATGGGGTGTTGAGTCCATTTCGTTGAGCAAGGAGTAGTTCTTGTCTATTCCATATTTGGCTTAAGGAACTTTATCTGTGCTCATTTCAATCTCTGGTTTGATGCAGCACCCCAACTCACCTTTCCCCTTAAGCAAGCATAAGTTGGTTTTCTAAATTTGAGACCCTGTTCTGTTTTGTAATCCAGTTCCTGTGTAGCCAAGTTTACATCCCGTGTATTAGTGATATCTTATGATGTTTCTTTTTCTGTGTGACTTATTTCAGTTAGAATCATCATACCTGAATCCACTCATTATGCTGCTACGGGCCTGATGACATAGATTTCATTGCTGAGTGATATTGCATTGTACGTAAGTACCACAACTTCTTTATCCATTTTTCACTTTCTGCGATATTGAACTTGTACCGTAAACGAGGTTCTTGTAAACAGAGCCGTCCCAAACTTTGGGGTGGCTGTGTCTTTTTGATTTTAATTTCCCTAAGCTATAGGACCATAAGTGGAAGTGCCCTAGGCTCTGTTGCTTTGTTTTTTAGATGTTTCAGGAAACACCATACACCTCTCCCGAGTGGCTGTTGGCAATTTACATCCCGCCCATCAGCATAACAAGGCTCCCAGTTCTCCATGGCCTGTCCTGCCTTTCTGGATTTTACACTTTTTTCAGATGGCCCTTTTGACCGGGGGGAAGTGAGACTTCATTGTAGTGCAGATTTCCTTTGCAAGCTTGCTTGGTTGGCCAAAAAGGGCGTATGCGTTTTTTCCTGAATATATTCAGGAAAAAACGCATACGCCCTTTTTGGCCAAGTGCATCATTGTGGACGTTCTGCCTCTTTTCCTATGCTTTAAATGCAATTCCAGTCTACCTCCTGAAATCGGTTTCCTGCAATTCTGCCCCGCTTTCAAGTCCTCTTGGCAGCCTTACTTCAGTATATTTTTGGACGATAGCTGTCATTTATAACTCTGCAGGTTTGTGAATTACAGTGCCCCTGAGCTCCTTTCTTCAACTCGCTTTCTTGTGAGCTGGCCGCAACACCGCAGGATTGCTTCAGGCCCTAATCTGGTTCCGGCACGGCACGCTGAGCCTTTGGTTAATTCCTCTTCCTGGTGGGAAATGAGAGTTAAATTTGCCCGTCCAGACACCTCCAGCTAGTCTCTCATTGGTTCTCCCTATTCCTGTTCATCTTCCGCAGAAATTGCAAACTGGGCCAAACAGGAGGTTAAAGGCACTGACTCTCCAAGTGGGGAGAGTGTTAGTAAAGCGTCTGGAATGTTGCACCCGAGTACCAGGGGATGAGAACTGAGACATATTGGAACACGTCTCCCGATCACACGGTTGATCATACTCTGGGTTCCACGTGCATGTTTTAGCTGAAGGAAGAATCCCTTAAACCTGGAGAGTTGAGACCCGTGGAATGGGTACCATGCAATATGACTTCAAAGGGTCTTCATTTGCTCACCGAACCTCTCCAATCCTATCACTGCTGCGTTTATGCCCCTGTACACACGCTTGATTTTCTTTCAGAGACATAGCAATCCATAGGTTTTAAGATACTTACTAGTCAGGTACATTCTTAGGCGTTTAATATGGGGTGTTGAGTCCATTTCGTTGAGCAAGGAGTAGTTCTTGTCTATTCCATATTTGGCTTAAGGAACTTTATCTGTGCTCATTTCAATCTCTGGTTTTATGCAGCACCCCAACTCACCTTTCCCCTTAAGCAAGCATAAGTTGGTTTTCTAAATTTGAGACCCTGTTCTGTTTTGTAATCCAGTTCCTGTGTAGCCAAGTTTACATCCCGTGTATTAGTGATATCTTATGATGTTTCTTTTTCTGTGTGACTTATTTCAGTTAGAATCATCATACCTGAATCCACTCATTATGCTGCTACGGGCCTGATGACATAGATTTCATTGCTGAGTGATATTGCATTGTACGTAAGTACCACAACTTCTTTATCCATTTTTCACTTTCTGCGATATTGAACTTGTACCGTAAACGAGGTTCTTGTAAACAGAGCCGTCCCAAACTTTGGGGTGGCTGTGTCTTTTTGATTTTAATTTCCCTAAGCTATAGGACCATAAGTGGAAGTGCCCTAGGCTCTGTTGCTTTGTTTTTTAGATGTTTCAGGAAACACCATACACCTCTCCCGAGTGGCTGTTGGCAATTTACATCCCGCCCATCAGCATAACAAGGCTCCCAGTTCTCCATGGCCTGTCCTGCCTTTCTGGATTTTACACTTTTTTCAGATGGCCCTTTTGACCGGGGGGAAGTGAGACTTCATTGTAGTGCAGATTTCCTTTGCAAGCTTGCTTGGTTGGCCAAAAAGGGCGTATGCGTTTTTTCCTGAATATATTCAGGAAAAAACGCATACGCCCTTTTTGGCCAAGTGCATCATTGTGGACGTTCTGCCTCTTTTCCTATGCTTTAAATGCAATTCCAGTCTACCTCCTGAAATCGGTTTCCTGCAATTCTGCCCCGCTTTCAAGTCCTCTTGGCAGCCTTACTTCAGTATATTTTTGGACGATAGCTGTCATTTATAACTCTGCAGGTTTGTGAATTACAGTGCCCCTGAGCTCCTTTCTTCAACTCGCTTTCTTGTGAGCTGGCCGCAACACCGCAGGATTGCTTCAGGCCCTAATCTGGTTCCGGCACGGCACGCTGAGCCTTTGGTTAATTCCTCTTCCTGGTGGGAAATGAGAGTTAAATTTGCCCGTCCAGACACCTCCAGCTAGTCTCTCATTGGTTCTCCCTATTCCTGTTCATCTTCCGCAGAAATTGCAAACTGGGCCAAACAGGAGGTTAAAGGCACTGACTCTCCAAGTCGGGAGAGTGTTAGTAAAGCGTCTGGAATGTTGCACCCGAGTACCAGGGGATGAGAACTGAGACATATTGGAACACGTCTCCCGATCACACGGTTGATCATACTCTGGGTTCCACGTGCATGTTTTAGCTGAAGGAAGAATCCCTTAAACCTGGAGAGTTGAGACCCGTGGAATGGGTACCATGCAATATGACTTCAAAGGGTCTTCATTTGCTCACCGAACCTCTCCAATCCTATCACTGCTGCGTTTATGCCCCTGTACACACGCTTGATTTTCTTTCAGAGACATAGCAATCCATAGGTTTTAAGATACTTACTAGTCAGGTACATTCTTAGGCGTTTAATATGGGGTGTTGAGTCCATTTCGTTGAGCAAGGAGTAGTTCTTGTCTATTCCATATTTGGCTTAAGGAACTTTATCTGTGCTCATTTCAATCTCTGGTTTGATGCAGCACCCCAACTCACCTTTCCCCTTAAGCAAGCATAAGTTGGTTTTCTAAATTTGAGACCCTGTTCTGTTTTGTAATCCAGTTCCTGTGTAGCCAAGTTTACATCCCGTGTATTAGTGATATCTTATGATGTTTCTTTTTCTGTGTGACTTATTTCAGTTAGAATCATCATACCTGAATCCACTCATTATGCTGCTACGGGCCTGATGACATAGATTTCATTGCTGAGTGATATTGCATTGTACGTAAGTACCACAACTTCTTTATCCATTTTTCACTTTCTGCGATATTGAACTTGTACCGTAAACGAGGTTCTTGTAAACAGAGCCGTCCCAAACTTTGGGGTGGCTGTGTCTTTTTGATTTTAATTTCCCTAAGCTATAGGACCATAAGTGGAAGTGCCCTAGGCTCTGTTGCTTTGTTTTTTAGATGTTTCAGGAAACACCATACACCTCTCCCGAGTGGCTGTTGGCAATTTACATCCCGCCCATCAGCATAACAAGGCTCCCAGTTCTCCATGGCCTGTCCTGCCTTTCTGGATTTTACACTTTTTTCAGATGGCCCTTTTGACCGGGGGGAAGTGAGACTTCATTGTAGTGCAGATTTCCTTTGCAAGCTTGCTTGGTTGGCCAAAAAGGGCGTATGCGTTTTTTCCTGAATATATTCAGGAAAAAACGCATACGCCCTTTTTGGCCAAGTGCATCATTGTGGACGTTCTGCCTCTTTTCCTATGCTTTAAATGCAATTCCAGTCTACCTCCTGAAATCGGTTTCCTGCAATTCTGCCCCGCTTTCAAGTCCTCTTGGCAGCCTTACTTCAGTATATTTTTGGACGATAGCTGTCATTTATAACTCTGCAGGTTTGTGAATTACAGTGCCCCTGAGCTCCTTTCTTCAACTCGCTTTCTTGTGAGCTGGCCGCAACACCGCAGGATTGCTTCAGGCCCTAATCTGGTTCCGGCACGGCACGCTGAGCCTTTGGTTAATTCCTCTTCCTGGTGGGAAATGAGAGTTAAATTTGCCCGTCCAGACACCTCCAGCTAGTCTCTCATTGGTTCTCCCTATTCCTGTTCATCTTCCGCAGAAATTGCAAACTGGGCCAAACAGGAGGTTAAAGGCACTGACTCTCCAAGTGGGGAGAGTGTTAGTAAAGCGTCTGGAATGTTGCACCCGAGTACCAGGGGATGAGAACTGAGACATATTGGAACACGTCTCCCGATCACACGGTTGATCATACTCTGGGTTCCACGTGCATGTTTTAGCTGAAGGAAGAATCCCTTAAACCTGGAGAGTTGAGACCCGTGGAATGGGTACCATGCAATATGACTTCAAAGGGTCTTCATTTGCTCACCGAACCTCTCCAATCCTATCACTGCTGCGTTTATGCCCCTGTACACACGCTTGATTTTCTTTCAGAGACATAGCAATCCATAGGTTTTAAGATACTTACTAGTCAGGTACATTCTTAGGCGTTTAATATGGGGTGTTGAGTCCATTTCGTTGAGCAAGGAGTAGTTCTTGTCTATTCCATATTTGGCTTAAGGAACTTTATCTGTGCTCATTTCAATCTCTGGTTTGATGCAGCACCCCAACTCACCTTTCCCCTTAAGCAAGCATAAGTTGGTTTTCTAAATTTGAGACCCTGTTCTGTTTTGTAATCCAGTTCCTGTGTAGCCAAGTTTACATCCCGTGTATTAGTGATATCTTATGATGTTTCTTTTTCTGTGTGACTTATTTCAGTTAGAATCATCATACCTGAATCCACTCATTATGCTGCTACGGGCCTGATGACATAGATTTCATTGCTGAGTGATATTGCATTGTACGTAAGTACCACAACTTCTTTATCCATTTTTCACTTTCTGCGATATTGAACTTGTACCGTAAACGAGGTTCTTGTAAACAGAGCCGTCCCAAACTTTGGGGTGGCTGTGTCTTTTTGATTTTAATTTCCCTAAGCTATAGGACCATAAGTGGAAGTGCCCTAGGCTCTGTTGCTTTGTTTTTTAGATGTTTCAGGAAACACCATATACCTCTCCCGAGTGGCTGTTGGCAATTTACATCCCGCCCATCAGCATAACAAGGCTCCCAGTTCTCCATGGCCTGTCCTGCCTTTCTGGATTTTACACTTTTTTCAGATGGCCCTTTTGACCGGGGGGAAGTGAGACTTCATTGTAGTGCAGATTTCCTTTGCAAGCTTGCTTGGTTGGCCAAAAAGGGCGTATGCGTTTTTTCCTGAATATATTCAGGAAAAAACGCATACGCCCTTTTTGGCCAAGTGCATCATTGTGGACGTTCTGCCTCTTTTCCTATGCTTTAAATGCAATTCCAGTCTACCTCCTGAAATCGGTTTCCTGCAATTCTGCCCCGCTTTCAAGTCCTCTTGGCAGCCTTACTTCAGTATATTTTTGGACGATAGCTGTCATTTATAACTCTGCAGGTTTGTGAATTACAGTGCCCCTGAGCTCCTTTCTTCAACTCGCTTTCTTGTGAGCTGGCCGCAACACCGCAGGATTGCTTCAGGCCCTAATCTGGTTCCGGCACGGCACGCTGAGCCTTTGGTTAATTCCTCTTCCTGGTGGGAAATGAGAGTTAAATTTGCCCGTCCAGACACCTCCAGCTAGTCTCTCATTGGTTCTCCCTATTCCTGTTCATCTTCCGCAGAAATTGCAAACTGGGCCAAACAGGAGGTTAAAGGCACTGACTCTCCAAGTGGGGAGAGTGTTAGTAAAGCGTCTGGAATGTTGCACCCGAGTACCAGGGGATGAGAACTGAGACATATTGGAACACGTCTCCCGATCACACGGTTGATCATACTCTGGGTTCCACGTGCATGTTTTAGCTGAAGGAAGAATCCCTTAAACCTGGAGAGTTGAGACCCGTGGAATGGGTACCATGCAATATGACTTCAAAGGGTCTTCATTTGCTCACCGAACCTCTCCAATCCTATCACTGCTGCGTTTATGCCCCTGTACACACGCTTGATTTTCTTTCAGAGACATAGCAATCCATAGGTTTTAAGATACTTACTAGTCAGGTACATTCTTAGGCGTTTAATATGGGGTGTTGAGTCCATTTCGTTGAGCAAGGAGTAGTTCTTGTCTATTCCATATTTGGCTTAAGGAACTTTATCTGTGCTCATTTCAATCTCTGGTTTGATGCAGCACCCCAACTCACCTTTCCCCTTAAGCAAGCATAAGTTGGTTTTCTAAATTTGAGACCCTGTTCTGTTTTGTAATCCAGTTCCTGTGTAGCCAAGTTTACATCCCGTGTATTAGTGATATCTTATGATGTTTCTTTTTCTGTGTGACTTATTTCAGTTAGAATCATCATACCTGAATCCACTCATTATGCTGCTACGGGCCTGATGACATAGATTTCATTGCTGAGTGATATTGCATTGTACGTAAGTACCACAACTTCTTTATCCATTTTTCACTTTCTGCGATATTGAACTTGTACCGTAAACGAGGTTCTTGTAAACAGAGCCGTCCCAAACTTTGGGGTGGCTGTGTCTTTTTGATTTTAATTTCCCTAAGCTATAGGACCATAAGTGGAAGTGCCCTAGGCTCTGTTGCTTTGTTTTTTAGATGTTTCAGGAAACACCATACACCTCTCCCGAGTGGCTGTTGGCAATTTACATCCCGCCCATCAGCATAACAAGGCTCCCAGTTCTCCATGGCCTGTCCTGCCTTTCTGGATTTTACACTTTTTTCAGATGGCCCTTTTGACCGGGGGGAAGTGAGACTTCATTGTAGTGCAGATTTCCTTTGCAAGCTTGCTTGGTTGGCCAAAAAGGGCGTATGCGTTTTTTCCTGAATATATTCAGGAAAAAACGCATACGCCCTTTTTGGCCAAGTGCATCATTGTGGACGTTCTGCCTCTTTTCCTATGCTTTAAATGCAATTCCAGTCTACCTCCTGAAATCGGTTTCCTGCAATTCTGCCCCGCTTTCAAGTCCTCTTGGCAGCCTTACTTCAGTATATTTTTGGACGATAGCTGTCATTTATAACTCTGCAGGTTTGTGAATTACAGTGCCCCTGAGCTCCTTTCTTCAACTCGCTTTCTTGTGAGCTGGCCGCAACACCGCAGGATTGCTTCAGGCCCTAATCTGGTTCCGGCACGGCACGCTGAGCCTTTGGTTAATTCCTCTTCCTGGTGGGAAATGAGAGTTAAATTTGCCCGTCCAGACACCTCCAGCTAGTCTCTCATTGGTTCTCCCTATTCCTGTTCATCTTCCGCAGAAATTGCAAACTGGGCCAAACAGGAGGTTAAAGGCACTGACTCTCCAAGTGGGGAGAGTGTTAGTAAAGCGTCTGGAATGTTGCACCCGAGTACCAGGGGATGAGAACTGAGACATATTGGAACACGTCTCCCGATCACACGGTTGATCATACTCTGGGTTCCACGTGCATGTTTTAGCTGAAGGAAGAATCCCTTAAACCTGGAGAGTTGAGACCCGTGGAATGGGTACCATGCAATATGACTTCAAAGGGTCTTCATTTGCTCACCGAACCTCTCCAATCCTATCACTGCTGCGTTTATGCCCCTGTACACACGCTTGATTTTCTTTCAGAGACATAGCAATCCATAGGTTTTAAGATACTTACTAGTCAGGTACATTCTTAGGCGTTTAATATGGGGTGTTGAGTCCATTTCGTTGAGCAAGGAGTAGTTCTTGTCTATTCCATATTTGGCTTAAGGAACTTTATCTGTGCTCATTTCAATCTCTGGTTTGATGCAGCACCCCAACTCACCTTTCCCCTTAAGCAAGCATAAGTTGGTTTTCTAAATTTGAGACCCTGTTCTGTTTTGTAATCCAGTTCCTGTGTAGCCAAGTTTACATTCCGTGTATTAGTGATATCTTATGATGTTTCTTTTTCTGTGTGACTTATTTCAGTTAGAATCATCATACCTGAATCCACTCATTATGCTGCTATGGGCCTGATGACATAGATTTCATTGCTGAGTGATATTGCATTGTACGTAAGTACCACAACTTCTTTATCCATTTTTCACTTTCTGCGATATTGAACTTGTACCGTAAACGAGGTTCTTGTAAACAGAGCCGTCCCAAACTTTGGGGTGGCTGTGTCTTTTTGATTTTAATTTCCCTAAGCTATAGGACCATAAGTGGAAGTACACTAGGCTCTGTTGCTTTGTTTTTTAGATGTTTCAGGAAACACCATACACCTCTCCGGAGTGGCTCTTGGCAATTTACATCCCGCCCATCAGCATAACAAGGCTCCCAGTTCTCCATGGCCTGTCCTGCCTTTCTGGATTTTACACTTTTTTCAGATGGCCCTTTTGACCGGGGGGAAGTGAGACTTCATTGTAGTGCAGATTTCCTTTGCAAGCTTGCTTGGTTGGCCAAAAAGGGCGTATGCGTTTTTTCCTGAATATATTCAGGAAAAAACGCATACGCCCTTTTTGGCCAAGTGCATCATTGTGGACGTTCTGCCTCTTTTCCTATGCTTTAAATGCAATTCCAGTCTACCTCCTGAAATCGGTTTCCTGCAATTCTGCCCCGCTTTCAAGTCCTCTTGGCAGCCTTACTTCAGTATATTTTTGGACGATAGCTGTCATTTATAACTCTGCAGGTTTGTGAATTACAGTGCCCCTGAGCTCCTTTCTTCAACTCGCTTTCTTGTGAGCTGGCCGCAACACCGCAGGATTGCTTCAGGCCCTAATCTGGTTCCGGCACGGCACGCTGAGCCTTTGGTTAATTCCTCTTCCTGGTGGGAAATGAGAGTTAAATTTGCCCGTCCAGACACCTCCAGCTAGTCTCTCATTGGTTCTCCCTATTCCTGTTCATCTTCCGCAGAAATTGCAAACTGGGCCAAACAGGAGGTTAAAGGCACTGACTCTCCAAGTGGGGAGAGTGTTAGTAAAGCGTCTGGAATGTTGCACCCGAGTACCAGGGGATGAGAACTGAGACATATTGGAACACGTCTCCCGATCACACGGTTGATCATACTCTGGGTTCCACGTGCATGTTTTAGCTGAAGGAAGAATCCCTTAAACCTGGAGAGTTGAGACCCGTGGAATGGGTACCATGCAATATGACTTCAAAGGGTCTTCATTTGCTCACCGAACCTCTCCAATCCTATCACTGCTGCGTTTATGCCCCTGTACACACGCTTGATTTTCTTTCAGAGACATAGCAATCCATAGGTTTTAAGATACTTACTAGTCAGGTACATTCTTAGGCGTTTAATATGGGGTGTTGAGTCCATTTCGTTGAGCAAGGAGTAGTTCTTGTCTATTCCATATTTGGCTTAAGGAACTTTATCTGTGCTCATTTCAATCTCTGGTTTTATGCAGCACCCCAACTCACCTTTCCCCTTAAGCAAGCATAAGTTGGTTTTCTAAATTTGAGACCCTGTTCTGTTTTGTAATCCAGTTCCTGTGTAGCCAAGTTTACATCCCGTGTATTAGTGATATCTTATGATGTTTCTTTTTCTGTGTGACTTATTTCAGTTAGAATCATCATACCTGAATCCACTCATTATGCTGCTACGGGCCTGATGACATAGATTTCATTGCTGAGTGATATTGCATTGTACGTAAGTACCACAACTTCTTTATCCATTTTTCACTTTCTGCGATATTGAACTTGTACCGTAAACGAGGTTCTTGTAAACAGAGCCGTCCCAAACTTTGGGGTGGCTGTGTCTTTTTGATTTTAATTTCCCTAAGCTATAGGACCATAAGTGGAAGTGCCCTAGGCTCTGTTGCTTTGTTTTTTAGATGTTTCAGGAAACACCATACACCTCTCCCGAGTGGCTGTTGGCAATTTACATCCCGCCCATCAGCATAACAAGGCTCCCAGTTCTCCATGGCCTGTCCTGCCTTTCTGGATTTTACACTTTTTTCAGATGGCCCTTTTGACCGGGGGGAAGTGAGACTTCATTGTAGTGCAGATTTCCTTTGCAAGCTTGCTTGGTTGGCCAAAAAGGGCGTATGCGTTTTTTCCTGAATATATTCAGGAAAAAACGCATACGCCCTTTTTGGCCAAGTGCATCATTGTGGACGTTCTGCCTCTTTTCCTATGCTTTAAATGCAATTCCAGTCTACCTCCTGAAATCGGTTTCCTGCAATTCTGCCCCGCTTTCAAGTCCTCTTGGCAGCCTTACTTCAGTATATTTTTGGACGATAGCTGTCATTTATAACTCTGCAGGTTTGTGAATTACAGTGCCCCTGAGCTCCTTTCTTCAACTCGCTTTCTTGTGAGCTGGCCGCAACACCGCAGGATTGCTTCAGGCCCTAATCTGGTTCCGGCACGGCACGCTGAGCCTTTGGTTAATTCCTCTTCCTGGTGGGAAATGAGAGTTAAATTTGCCCGTCCAGACACCTCCAGCTAGTCTCTCATTGGTTCTCCCTATTCCTGTTCATCTTCCGCAGAAATTGCAAACTGGGCCAAACAGGAGGTTAAAGGCACTGACTCTCCAAGTGGGGAGAGTGTTAGTAAAGCGTCTGGAATGTTGCACCCGAGTACCAGGGGATGAGAACTGAGACATATTGGAACACGTCTCCCGATCACACGGTTGATCATACTCTGGGTTCCACGTGCATGTTTTAGCTGAAGGAAGAATCCCTTAAACCTGGAGAGTTGAGACCCGTGGAATGGGTACCATGCAATATGACTTCAAAGGGTCTTCATTTGCTCACCGAACCTCTCCAATCCTATCACTGCTGCGTTTATGCCCCTGTACACACGCTTGATTTTCTTTCAGAGACATAGCAATCCATAGGTTTTAAGATACTTACTAGTCAGGTACATTCTTAGGCGTTTAATATGGGGTGTTGAGTCCATTTCGTTGAGCAAGGAGTAGTTCTTGTCTATTCCATATTTGGCTTAAGGAACTTTATCTGTGCTCATTTCAATCTCTGGTTTGATGCAGCACCCCAACTCACCTTTCCCCTTAAGCAAGCATAAGTTGGTTTTCTAAATTTGAGACCCTGTTCTGTTTTGTAATCCAGTTCCTGTGTAGCCAAGTTTACATCCCGTGTATTAGTGATATCTTATGATGTTTCTTTTTCTGTGTGACTTATTTCAGTTAGAATCATCATACCTGAATCCACTCATTATGCTGCTACGGGCCTGATGACATAGATTTCATTGCTGAGTGATATTGCATTGTACGTAAGTACCACAACTTCTTTATCCATTTTTCACTTTCTGCGATATTGAACTTGTACCGTAAACGAGGTTCTTGTAAACAGAGCCGTCCCAAACTTTGGGGTGGCTGTGTCTTTTTGATTTTAATTTCCCTAAGCTATAGGACCATAAGTGGAAGTGCCCTAGGCTCTGTTGCTTTGTTTTTTAGATGTTTCAGGAAACACCATACACCTCTCCCGAGTGGCTGTTGGCAATTTACATCCCGCCCATCAGCATAACAAGGCTCCCAGTTCTCCATGGCCTGTCCTGCCTTTCTGGATTTTACACTTTTTTCAGATGGCCCTTTTGACCGGGGGGAAGTGAGACTTCATTGTAGTGCAGATTTCCTTTGCAAGCTTGCTTGGTTGGCCAAAAAGGGCGTATGCGTTTTTTCCTGAATATATTCAGGAAAAAACGCATACGCCCTTTTTGGCCAAGTGCATCATTGTGGACGTTCTGCCTCTTTTCCTATGCTTTAAATGCAATTCCAGTCTACCTCCTGAAATCGGTTTCCTGCAATTCTGCCCCGCTTTCAAGTCCTCTTGGCAGCCTTACTTCAGTATATTTTTGGACGATAGCTGTCATTTATAACTCTGCAGGTTTGTGAATTACAGTGCCCCTGAGCTCCTTTCTTCAACTCGCTTTCTTGTGAGCTGGCCGCAACACCGCAGGATTGCTTCAGGCCCTAATCTGGTTCTGGCAAGGCACGCTGAGCCTTTGGTTAATTCCTCTTCCTGGTGGGAAATGAGAGTTAAATTTGCCCGTCCAGACACCTCCAGCTAGTCTCTCATTGGTTCTCCCTATTCCTGTTCATCTTCCGCAGAAATTGCAAACTGGGCCAAACAGGAGGTTAAAGGCACTGACTCTCCAAGTCGGGAGAGTGTTAGTAAAGCGTCTGGAATGTTGCACCCGAGTACCAGGGGATGAGAACTGAGACATATTGGAACACGTCTCCCGATCACACGGTTGATCATACTCTGGGTTCCACGTGCATGTTTTAGCTGAAGGAAGAATCCCTTAAACCTGGAGAGTTGAGACCCGTGGAATGGGTACCATGCAATATGACTTCAAAGGGTCTTCATTTGCTCACCGAACCTCTCCAATCCTATCACTGCTGCGTTTATGCCCCTGTACACACGCTTGATTTTCTTTCAGAGACATAGCAATCCATAGGTTTTAAGATACTTACTAGTCAGGTACATTCTTAGGCGTTTAATATGGGGTGTTGAGTCCATTTCGTTGAGCAAGGAGTAGTTCTTGTCTATTCCATATTTGGCTTAAGGAACTTTATCTGTGCTCATTTCAATCTCTGGTTTGATGCAGCACCCCAACTCACCTTTCCCCTTAAGCAAGCATAAGTTGGTTTTCTAAATTTGAGACCCTGTTCTGTTTTGTAATCCAGTTCCTGTGTAGCCAAGTTTACATTCCGTGTATTAGTGATATCTTATGATGTTTCTTTTTCTGTGTGACTTATTTCAGTTAGAATCATCATACCTGAATCCACTCATTATGCTGCTATGGGCCTGATGACATAGATTTCATTGCTGAGTGATATTGCATTGTACGTAAGTACCACAACTTCTTTATCCATTTTTCACTTTCTGCGATATTGAACTTGTACCGTAAACGAGGTTCTTGTAAACAGAGCCGTCCCAAACTTTGGGGTGGCTGTGTCTTTTTGATTTTAATTTCCCTAAGCTATAGGACCATAAGTGGAAGTACACTAGGCTCTGTTGCTTTGTTTTTTAGATGTTTCAGGAAACACCATACACCTCTCCGGAGTGGCTCTTGGCAATTTACATCCCGCCCATCAGCATAACAAGGCTCCCAGTTCTCCATGGCCTGTCCTGCCTTTCTGGATTTTACACTTTTTTCAGATGGCCCTTTTGACCGGGGGGAAGTGAGACTTCATTGTAGTGCAGATTTCCTTTGCAAGCTTGCTTGGTTGGCCAAAAAGGGCGTATGCGTTTTTTCCTGAATATATTCAGGAAAAAACGCATACGCCCTTTTTGGCCAAGTGCATCATTGTGGACGTTCTGCCTCTTTTCCTATGCTTTAAATGCAATTCCAGTCTACCTCCTGAAATCGGTTTCCTGCAATTCTGCCCCGCTTTCAAGTCCTCTTGGCAGCCTTACTTCAGTATATTTTTGGACGATAGCTGTCATTTATAACTCTGCAGGTTTGTGAATTACAGTGCCCCTGAGCTCCTTTCTTCAACTCGCTTTCTTGTGAGCTGGCCGCAACACCGCAGGATTGCTTCAGGCCCTAATCTGGTTCCGGCACGGCACGCTGAGCCTTTGGTTAATTTCTCTTCCTGGTGGGAAATGAGAGTTAAATTTGCCCGTCCAGACACCTCCAGCTAGTCTCTCATTGGTTCTCCCTATTCCTGTTCATCTTCCGCAGAAATTGCAAACTGGGCCAAACAGGAGGTTAAAGGCACTGACTCTCCAAGTCGGGAGAGTGTTAGTAAAGCGTCTGGAATGTTGCACCCGAGTACCAGGGGACGAGAACTGAGACATATTGGAACACGTCTCCCGATCATACGGTTGATCATACTCTGGGTTCCACGTGCATGTTTTACCTGAAGGCAGAATCCCTTAAACCTGGAGAGTTGAGACCCGTGGAATGGGTACCATGCAATATGACTTCAAAGGGTCTTCATTTGCTCACAGAACCTCTCCAATCCTATCACTGCTGCGTTTATGCCCCTGTACACACGCTTGATTTTCTTTCAGAGACATAGCAATCCATAGGTTTTAAGATACTTACTAGTCAGGTACATTCTTAGGCGTTTAATATGGGGTGTTGAGTCCATTTCGTTGAGCAAGGAGTAGTTCTTGTCTATTCCATATTTGGCTTAAGGAACTTTATCTGTGCTCATTTCAATCTCTGGTTTTATGCAGCACCCCAACTCACCTTTCCCCTTAAGCAAGCATAAGTTGGTTTTCTAAATTTGAGACCCTGTTCTGTTTTGTAATCCAGTTCCTGTGTAGCCAAGTTTACATCCCGTGTATTAGTGATATCTTATGATGTTTCTTTTTCTGTGTGACTTATTTCAGTTAGAATCATCATACCTGAATCCACTCATTATGCTGCTACGGGCCTGATGACATAGATTTCATTGCTGAGTGATATTGCATTGTACGTAAGTACCACAACTTCTTTATCCATTTTTCACTTTCTGCGATATTGAACTTGTACCGTAAACGAGGTTCTTGTAAACAGAGCCGTCCCAAACTTTGGGGTGGCTGTGTCTTTTTGATTTTAATTTCCCTAAGCTATAGGACCATAAGTGGAAGTGCCCTAGGCTCTGTTGCTTTGTTTTTTAGATGTTTCAGGAAACACCATACACCTCTCCGAGTGGCTGTTGGCAATTTACATCCCGCCCATCAGCATAACAAGGCTCCCAGTTCTCCATGGCCTGTCCTGCCTTTCTGGATTTTACACTTTTTTCAGATGGCCCTTTTGACCGGGGGGGAAGTGAGACTTCATTGTAGTGCAGATTTCCTTTGCAAGCTTGCTTGGTTGGCCAAAAAGGGCGTATGCGTTTTTTCCTGAATATATTCAGGAAAAAACGCATACGCCCTTTTTGGCCAAGTGCATCATTGTGGACGTTCTGCCTCTTTTCCTATGCTTTAAATGCAATTCCAGTCTACCTCCTGAAATCGGTTTCCTGCAATTCTGCCCCGCTTTCAAGTCCTCTTGGCAGCCTTACTTCAGTATATTTTTGGACGATAGCTGTCATTTATAACTCTGCAGGTTTGTGAATTACAGTGCCCCTGAGCTCCTTTCTTCAACTCGCTTTCTTGTGAGCTGGCCGCAACACCGCAGGATTGCTTCAGGCCCTAATCTGGTTCTGGCACGGCACGCTGAGCCTTTGGTTAATTCCTCTTCCTGGTGGGAAATGAGAGTTAAATTTGCCCGTCCAGACACCTCCAGCTAGTCTCTCATTGGTTCTCCCTATTCCTGTTCATCTTCCTCAGAAATTGCAAATGGGCCAAACAGGAGGTTAAAGGAACTGACTCTCCAAATCGGGAGAGTGTTATTAAAGCGTCTGGAATGTTGCACCCAAGTACCAGGGGACGAGAACTGAGACATATTGGAACACGTCTCCCGATCACACGGTTGATCATACTCTGGGTTCCACGTGCATGTTTTAGCTGAAGGAAGAATCCCTTAAACCTGGAGAGTTGAGACCCGTGGAATGGGTACCATGCAATATGACTTCAAAGGGTCTTCATTTGCTCACCGAACCTCTCCAATCCTATCACTGCTGCGTTTATGCCCCTTTACACATGCTTGATTTTCTTTCAGAGACATAGCAATCCATAGGTTTTAAGATACTTACTAGTCAGGTACATTCTTAGGCGTTTAATATGGGGTGTTGAGTCCATTTCATTGAGCAAGGAGTAGTTCTTGTCTATTCTATATTTGGCTTAAGGAACTTTATCTGTGCTCATTTCAATCTCTGGTTTGATGCAGCACCCCAACTCACCTTTCCCCTTAAGCAAGCATAAGTTGGTTTTCTAAATTTGAGACCCTGTTCTGTTTTGTAATCCAGTTCCTGTGTAGCCAAGTTTACATCCCGTGTATTAGTGATATCTTATGATGTTTCTTTTTCTGTGTGACTTATTTCAGTTAGAATCATCATACCTGAATCCACTCATTATGCTGCTACGGGCCTGATGACATAGGTTTCATTGCTGAGTGATATTGCATTGTACGTAAGTACCACAACTTCTTTATCCATTTTTCACTTTCTGTGATATTGAACTTGTACCGTAAATGAGGTTCTTGTAAACAGAGCCGTCCCAAAATTTGGGGTGGCTGTGTCTTTTTTATTTTAATTTCCCTAAGCTATAGGACCATAAGTGGAAGTGCCCTAGGCTCTGTTGCTTTGTTTTTTAGATGTTTCAGGAAACACCATACACCTCTCCCGAGTGGCTGTTGGCAATTTACATCCCGCCCATCAGCATAACAAGGCTCCCAGTTCTCCATGGCCTGTCCTGCCTTTCTGGATTTTACACTTTTTTCAGATGGCCCTTTTGACCGGGGGGGAAGTGAGACTTCATTGTAGTGCAGATTTCCTTTGCAAGCTTGCTTGGTTGGCCAAAAAGGGCGTATGCGTTTTTTCCTGCAGGAAAAAACGCATACGCCCTTTTTGGCCAAGTGCATCATTGTGGACGTTCTGCCTCTTTTCCTATGCTTTAAATGCAATTCCAGTCTACCTCCTGAAATCGGTTTCCTGCAATTCTGCCCCGCTTTCAAGTCCTCTTGGCAGCCTTACTTCAGTATATTTTTGGACGATAGCTGTCATTTATAACTCTGCAGGTTTGTGAATTACAGTGCCCCTGAGCTCCTTTCTTCAACTCGCTTTCTTGTGAGCTGGCCGCAACACCGCAGGATTGCTTCAGGCCCTAATCTGGTTCCGGCACGGCACGCTGAGCCTTTGGTTAATTCCTCTTCCTGGTGGGAAATGAGAGTTAAATTTGCCCGTCCAGACACCTCCAGCTAGTCTCTCATTGGTTCTCCCTATTCCTGTTCATCTTCCGCAGAAATTGCAAACTGGGCCAAACAGGAGGTTAAAGGCACTGACTCTCCAAGTGGGGAGAGTGTTAGTAAAGCGTCTGGAATGTTGCACCCGAGTACCAGGGGATGAGAACTGAGACATATTGGAACACGTCTCCCGATCACACGGTTGATCATACTCTGGGTTCCACGTGCATGTTTTAGCTGAAGGAAGAATCCCTTAAACCTGGAGAGTTGAGACCCGTGGAATGGGTACCATGCAATATGACTTCAAAGGGTCTTCATTTGCTCACCGAACCTCTCCAATCCTATCACTGCTGCGTTTATGCCCCTGTACACACGCTTGATTTTCTTTCAGAGACATAGCAATCCATAGGTTTTAAGATACTTACTAGTCAGGTACATTCTTAGGCGTTTAATATGGGGTGTTGAGTCCATTTCGTTGAGCAAGGAGTAGTTCTTGTCTATTCCATATTTGGCTTAAGGAACTTTATCTGTGCTCATTTCAATCTCTGGTTTTATGCAGCACCCCAACTCACCTTTCCCCTTAAGCAAGCATAAGTTGGTTTTCTAAATTTGAGACCCTGTTCTGTTTTGTAATCCAGTTCCTGTGTAGCCAAGTTTACATCCCGTGTATTAGTGATATCTTATGATGTTTCTTTTTCTGTGTGACTTATTTCAGTTAGAATCATCATACCTGAATCCACTCATTATGCTGCTACGGGCCTGATGACATAGATTTCATTGCTGAGTGATATTGCATTGTACGTAAGTACCACAACTTCTTTATCCATTTTTCACTTTCTGCGATATTGAACTTGTACCGTAAACGAGGTTCTTGTAAACAGAGCCGTCCCAAACTTTGGGGTGGCTGTGTCTTTTTGATTTTAATTTCCCTAAGCTATAGGACCATAAGTGGAAGTGCCCTAGGCTCTGTTGCTTTGTTTTTTAGATGTTTCAGGAAACACCATACACCTCTCCCGAGTGGCTCTTGGCAATTTACATCCCGCCCATCAGCATAACAAGGCTCCCAGTTCTCCATGGCCTGTCCTGCCTTTCTGGATTTTACACTTTTTTCAGATGGCCCTTTTGACCGGGGGGAAGTGAGACTTCATTGTAGTGCAGATTTCCTTTGCAAGCTTGCTTGGTTGGCCAAAAAGGGCGTATGCGTTTTTTCCTGAATATATTCAGGAAAAAACGCATACGCCCTTTTTGGCCAAGTGCATCATTGTGGACGTTCTGCCTCTTTTCCTATGCTTTAAATGCAATTCCAGTCTACCTCCTGAAATCGGTTTCCTGCAATTCTGCCCCGCTTTCAAGTCCTCTTGGCAGCCTTACTTCAGTATATTTTTGGACGATAGCTGTCATTTATAACTCTGCAGGTTTGTGAATTACAGTGCCCCTGAGCTCCTTTCTTCAACTCGCTTTCTTGTGAGCTGGCCGCAACACCGCAGGATTGCTTCAGGCCCTAATCTGGTTCCGGCACGGCACGCTGAGCCTTTGGTTAATTCCTCTTCCTGGTGGGAAATGAGAGTTAAATTTGCCCGTCCAGACACCTCCAGCTAGTCTCTCATTGGTTCTCCCTATTCCTGTTCATCTTCCGCAGAAATTGCAAACTGGGCCAAACAGGAGGTTAAAGGCACTGACTCTCCAAGTCGGGAGAGTGTTAGTAAAGCGTCTGGAATGTTGCACCCGAGTACCAGGGGACGAGAACTGAGACATATTGGAACACGTCTCCCGATCACACGGTTGATCATACTCTGGGTTCCACGTGCATGTTTTAGCTGAAGGAAGAATCCCTTAAACCTGGAGAGTGGAGACCCGTGGAATGGGTACCATGCAATATGACTTCAAAGGGTCTTCATTTGCTCACAGAACCTCTCCAATCCTATCACTGCTGCGTTTGTGCCCCTGTACACACGCTTGATTTTCTTTCAGAGACATAGCAATTCATAGGTTTTAAGATACTTACTAGTCAGGTACATTCTTAGGCGTTTAATATGGGGTGTTGAGTCCATTTCGTTGAGCAAGGAGTAGTTCTTGTCTATTACATATTTGGCTTAAGGAACTTTATCTGTGTTCATTTAAATCTCTGGTTTTATGCAGCACCCCAACTCACCTTTCCCCTTAAGCAAGCATAAGTTGGTTTTCTAAATTTGAGACCCTGTTCTGTTTTGTAATCCAGTTCCTGTGTAGCCAAGTTTACATCCCGTGTATTAGTGATATCTTATGATGTTTCTTTTTCTGTGTGACTTATTTCAGTTAGAATCATCATACCTGAATCCACTCATTATGCTGCTATGGGCCTGATGACATAGATTTCATTGCTGAGTGATATTGCATTGTACGTAAGTACCACAACTTCTTTATCCATTTTTCACTTTCTGCGATATTGAACTTGTACCGTAAACGAGGTTCTTGTAAACAGAGCCGTCCCAAACTTTGGGGTGGCTATGTCTTTTTGATTTTAATTTCCCTAAGCTATAGGACCATAAGTGGAAGTACACTAGGCTCTGTTGCTTTGTTTTTTAGATGTTTCAGGAAACACCATACACCTCTCCGGAGTGGCTCTTGGCAATTTACATCCCGCCCATCAGCATAACAAGGCTCCCAGTTCTCCATGGCCTGTCCTGCCTTTCTGGATTTTACACTTTTTTCAGATGGCCCTTTTGACCGGGGGGAAGTGAGACTTCATTGTAGTGCAGATTTCCTTTGCAAGCTTGCTTGGTTGGCCAAAAAGGGCGTATGCGTTTTTTCCTGAATATATTCAGGAAAAAACGCATACGCCCTTTTTGGCCAAGTGCATCATTGTGGACGTTCTGCCTCTTTTCCTATGCTTTAAATGCAATTCCAGTCTACCTCCTGAAATCGGTTTCCTGCAATTCTGCCCCGCTTTCAAGTCCTCTTGGCAGCCTTACTTCAGTATATTTTTGGACGATAGCTGTCATTTATAACTCTGCAGGTTTGTGAATTACAGTGCCCCTGAGCTCCTTTCTTCAACTCGCTTTCTTGTGAGCTGGCCGCAACACCGCAGGATTGCTTCAGGCCCTAATCTGGTTCCGGCACGGCACGCTGAGCCTTTGGTTAATTCCTCTTCCTGGTGGGAAATGAGAGTTAAATTTGCCCGTCCAGACACCTCCAGCTAGTCTCTCATTGGTTCTCCCTATTCCTGTTCATCTTCCGCAGAAATTGCAAACTGGGCCAAACAGGAGGTTAAAGGCACTGACTCTCCAAGTCGGGAGAGTGTTAGTAAAGCGTCTGGAATGTTGCACCCGAGTACCAGGGGACGAGAACTGAGACATATTGGAACACGTCTCCCGATCATACGGTTGATCATACTCTGGGTTCCACGTGCATGTTTTACCTGAAGGCAGAATCCCTTAAACCTGGAGAGTTGAGACCCGTGGAATGGGTACCATGCAATATGACTTCAAAGGGTCTTCATTTGCTCACAGAACCTCTCCAATCCTATCACTGCTGCGTTTATGCCCCTGTACACACGCTTGATTTTCTTTCAGAGACATAGCAATCCATAGGTTTTAAGATACTTACTAGTCAGGTACATTCTTAGGCGTTTAATATGGGGTGTTGAGTCCATTTCGTTGAGCAAGGAGTAGTTCTTGTCTATTCCATATTTGGCTTAAGGAACTTTATCTGTGCTCATTTCAATCTCTGGTTTTATGCAGCACCCCAACTCACCTTTCCCCTTAAGCAAGCATAAGTTGGTTTTCTAAATTTGAGACCCTGTTCTGTTTTGTAATCCAGTTCCTGTGTAGCCAAGTTTACATCCCGTGTATTAGTGATATCTTATGATGTTTCTTTTTCTGTGTGACTTATTTCAGTTAGAATCATCATACCTGAATCCACTCATTATGCTGCTACGGGCCTGATGACATAGATTTCATTGCTGAGTGATATTGCATTGTACGTAAGTACCACAACTTCTTTATCCATTTTTCACTTTCTGCGATATTGAACTTGTACCGTAAACGAGGTTCTTGTAAACAGAGCCGTCCCAAATTTTGGGGTGGCTGTGTCTTTTTGATTTTAATTTCCCTAAGCTATAGGACCATAAGTGGAAGTGCCCTAGGCTCTGTTGCTTTGTTTTTTAGATGTTTCAGGAAACACCATACACCTCTCCCGAGTGGCTGTTGGCAATTTACATCCCGCCCATCAGCATAACAAGGCTCCCAGTTCTCCATGGCCTGTCCTGCCTTTCTGGATTTTACACTTTTTTCAGATGGCCCTTTTGACCGGGGGGAAGTGAGACTTCATTGTAGTGCAGATTTCCTTTGCAAGCTTGCTTGGTTGGCCAAAAAGGGCGTATGCGTTTTTTCCTGAATATATTCAGGAAAAAACGCATACGCCCTTTTTGGCCAAGTGCATCATTGTGGACGTTCTGCCTCTTTTCCTATGCTTTAAATGCAATTGCAGTCTACCTCCTGAAATCGGTTTCCTGCAATTCTGCCCCGCTTTCAAGTCCTCTTGGCAGCCTTACTTCAGTATATTTTTGGACGATAGCTGTCATTTATAACTCTGCAGGTTTGTGAATTACAGTGCCCCTGAGCTCCTTTCTTCAACTCGCTTTCTTGTGAGCTGGCCGCAACACCGCAGGATTGCTTCAGGTCCTAATCTGGTTCCGGCACGGCACGCTGAGCCTTTGGTTAATTCCTCTTCCTGGTGGGAAATGAGAGTTAAATTTGCCCGTCCAGACACCTCCAGCTAGTCTCTCATTGGTTCTCCCTATTCCTGTTCATCTTCCGCAGAAATTGCAAACTGGGCCAAACAGGAGGTTAAAGGCACTGACTCTCCAAGTGGGGAGAGTGTTAGTAAAGCGTCTGGAATGTTGCACCCGAGTACCAGGGGATGAGAACTGAGACATATTGGAACACGTCTCCCGATCACACGGTTGATCATACTCTGGGTTCCACGTGCATGTTTTAGCTGAAGGAAGAATCCCTTAAACCTGGAGAGTTGAGACCCGTGGAATGGGTACCATGCAATATGACTTCAAAGGGTCTTTATTTGCTCACCGAACCTCTCCAATCCTATCACTGCTGCGTTTATGCCCCTGTACACACGCTTGATTTTCTTTCAGAGACATAGCAATCCATAGGTTTTAAGATACTTACTAGTCAGGTACATTCTTAGGCGTTTAATATGGGGTGTTGAGTCCATTTCGTTGAGCAAGGAGTAGTTCTTGTCTATTCCATATTTGGCTTAAGGAACTTTATCTGTGCTCATTTCAATCTCTGGTTTTATGCAGCACCCCAACTCACCTTTCCCCTTAAGCAAGCATAAGTTGGTTTTCTAAATTTGAGACCCTGTTCTGTTTTGTAATCCAGTTCCTGTGTAGCCAAGTTTACATCCCGTGTATTAGTGATATCTTATGATGTTTCTTTTTCTGTGTGACTTATTTCAGTTAGAATCATCATACCTGAATCCACTCATTATGCTGCTACGGGCCTGATGACATAGATTTCATTGCTGAGTGATATTGCATTGTACGTAAGTACCACAACTTCTTTATCCATTTTTCACTTTCTGCGATATTGAACTTGTACCGTAAAGGAGGTTCTTGTAAACAGAGCCGTCCCAAACTTTGGGGTGGCTGTGTCTTTTTGATTTTAATTTCCCTAAGCTATAGGACCATAAGTGGAAGTGCCCTAGGCTCTGTTGCTTTGTTTTTTAGATGTTTCAGGAAACACCATACACCTCTCCCGAGTGGCTGTTGGCAATTTACATCCCGCCCATCAGCATAACAAGGCTCCCAGTTCTCCATGGCCTGTCCTGCCTTTCTGGATTTTACACTTTTTTCAGATGGCCCTTTTGACCGGGGGGAAGTGAGACTTCATTGTAGTGCAGATTTCCTTTGCAAGCTTGCTTGGTTGGCCAAAAAGGGCGTATGCGTTTTTTCCTGAATATATTCAGGAAAAAACGCATACGCCCTTTTTGGCCAAGTGCATCATTGTGGACGTTCTGCCTCTTTTCCTATGCTTTAAATGCAATTCCAGTCTACCTCCTGAAATCGGTTTCCTGCAATTCTGCCCCGCTTTCAAGTCCTCTTGGCAGCCTTACTTCAGTATATTTTTGGACGATAGCTGTCATTTATAACTCTGCAGGTTTGTGAATTACAGTGCCCCTGAGCTCCTTTCTTCAACTCGCTTTCTTGTGAGCTGGCCGCAACACCGCAGGATTGCTTCAGGCCCTAATCTGGTTCCGGCACGGCACGCTGAGCCTTTGGTTAATTCCTCTTCCTGGTGGGAAATGAGAGTTAAATTTGCCCGTCCAGACACCTCCAGCTAGTCTCTCATTGGTTCTCCCTATTCCTGTTCATCTTCCGCAGAAATTGCAAACTGGGCCAAACAGGAGGTTAAAGGCACTGACTCTCCAAGTCGGGAGAGTGTTAGTAAAGCGTCTGGAATGTTGCACCCGAGTACCAGGGGACGAGAACTGAGACATATTGGAACACGTCTCCCGATCACACGGTTGATCATACTCTGGGTTCCACGTGCATGTTTTAGCTGAAGGAAGAATCCCTTAAACCTGGAGAGTGGAGACCCGTGGAATGGGTACCATGCAATATGACTTCAAAGGGTCTTCATTTGCTCACAGAACCTCTCCAATCCTATCACTGCTGCGTTTGTGCCCCTGTACACACGCTTGATTTTCTTTCAGAGACATAGCAATTCATAGGTTTTAAGATACTTACTAGTCAGGTACATTCTTAGGCGTTTAATATGGGGTGTTGAGTCCATTTCGTTGAGCAAGGAGTAGTTCTTGTCTATTACATATTTGGCTTAAGGAACTTTATCTGTGTTCATTTAAATCTCTGGTTTTATGCAGCACCCCAACTCACCTTTCCCCTTAAGCAAGCATAAGTTGGTTTTCTAAATTTGAGACCCTGTTCTGTTTTGTAATCCAGTTCCTGTGTAGCCAAGTTTACATTCCGTGTATTAGTGATATCTTATGATGTTTCTTTTTCTGTGTGACTTATTTCAGTTAGAATCATCATACCTGAATCCACTCATTATGCTGCTATGGGCCTGATGACATAGATTTCATTGCTGAGTGATATTGCATTGTACGTAAGTACCACAACTTCTTTATCCATTTTTCACTTTCTGCGATATTGAACTTGTACCGTAAACGAGGTTCTTGTAAACAGAGCCGTCCCAAACTTTGGGGTGGCTGTGTCTTTTTGATTTTAATTTCCCTAAGCTATAGGACCATAAGTGGAAGTACACTAGGCTCTGTTGCTTTGTTTTTTAGATGTTTCAGGAAACACCATACACCTCTCCGGAGTGGCTCTTGGCAATTTACATCCCGCCCATCAGCATAACAAGGCTCCCAGTTCTCCATGGCCTGTCCTGCCTTTCTGGATTTTACACTTTTTTCAGATGGCCCTTTTGACCGGGGGGAAGTGAGACTTCATTGTAGTGCAGATTTCCTTTGCAAGCTTGCTTGGTTGGCCAAAAAGGGCGTATGCGTTTTTTCCTGAATATATTCAGGAAAAAACGCATACGCCCTTTTTGGCCAAGTGCATCATTGTGGACGTTCTGCCTCTTTTCCTATGCTTTAAATGCAATTCCAGTCTACCTCCTGAAATCGGTTTCCTGCAATTCTGCCCCGCTTTCAAGTCCTCTTGGCAGCCTTACTTCAGTATATTTTTGGACGATAGCTGTCATTTATAACTCTGCAGGTTTGTGAATTACAGTGCCCCTGAGCTCCTTTCTTCAACTCGCTTTCTTGTGAGCTGGCCGCAACACCGCAGGATTGCTTCAGGCCCTAATCTGGTTCCGGCACGGCACGCTGAGCCTTTGGTTAATTCCTCTTCCTGGTGGGAAATGAGAGTTAAATTTGCCCGTCCAGACACCTCCAGCTAGTCTCTCATTGGTTCTCCCTATTCCTGTTCATCTTCCGCAGAAATTGCAAACTGGGCCAAACAGGAGGTTAAAGGCACTGACTCTCCAAGTCGGGAGAGTGTTAGTAAAGCGTCTGGAATGTTGCACCCGAGTACCAGGGGACGAGAACTGAGACATATTGGAACACGTCTCCCGATCATACGGTTGATCATACTCTGGGTTCCACGTGCATGTTTTACCTGAAGGCAGAATCCCTTAAACCTGGAGAGTTGAGACCCGTGGAATGGGTACCATGCAATATGACTTCAAAGGGTCTTCATTTGCTCACAGAACCTCTCCAATCCTATCACTGCTGCGTTTATGCCCCTGTACACACGCTTGATTTTCTTTCAGAGACATAGCAATCCATAGGTTTTAAGATACTTACTAGTCAGGTACATTCTTAGGCGTTTAATATGGGGTGTTGAGTCCATTTCGTTGAGCAAGGAGTAGTTCTTGTCTATTCCATATTTGGCTTAAGGAACTTTATCTGTGCTCATTTCAATCTCTGGTTTTATGCAGCACCCCAACTCACCTTTCCCCTTAAGCAAGCATAAGTTGGTTTTCTAAATTTGAGACCCTGTTCTGTTTTGTAATCCAGTTCCTGTGTAGCCAAGTTTACATCCCGTGTATTAGTGATATCTTATGATGTTTCTTTTTCTGTGTGACTTATTTCAGTTAGAATCATCATACCTGAATCCACTCATTATGCTGCTACGGGCCTGATGACATAGATTTCATTGCTGAGTGATATTGCATTGTACGTAAGTACCACAACTTCTTTATCCATTTTTCACTTTCTGCGATATTGAACTTGTACCGTAAACGAGGTTCTTGTAAACAGAGCCGTCCCAAACTTTGGGGTGGCTGTGTCTTTTTGATTTTAATTTCCCTAAGCTATAGGACCATAAGTGGAAGTGCCCTAGGCTCTGTTGCTTTGTTTTTTAGATGTTTCAGGAAACACCATACACCTCTCCCGAGTGGCTGTTGGCAATTTACATCCCGCCCATCAGCATAACAAGGCTCCCAGTTCTCCATGGCCTGTCCTGCCTTTCTGGATTTTACACTTTTTTCAGATGGCCCTTTTGACCGGGGGGGAAGTGAGACTTCATTGTAGTGCAGATTTCCTTTGCAAGCTTGCTTGGTTGGCCAAAAAGGGCGTATGCGTTTTTTCCTGAATATATTCAGGAAAAAACGCATACGCCCTTTTTGGCCAAGTGCATCATTGTGGACGTTCTGCCTCTTTTCCTATGCTTTAAATGCAATTCCAGTCTACCTCCTGAAATCGGTTTCCTGCAATTCTGCCCCGCTTTCAAGTCCTCTTGGCAGCCTTACTTCAGTATATTTTTGGACGATAGCTGTCATTTATAACTCTGCAGGTTTGTGAATTACAGTGCCCCTGAGCTCCTTTCTTCAACTCGCTTTCTTGTGAGCTGGCCGCAACACCGCAGGATTGCTTCAGGCCCTAATCTGGTTCTGGCACGGCACGCTGAGCCTTTGGTTAATTCCTCTTCCTGGTGGGAAATGAGAGTTAAATTTGCCCGTCCAGACACCTCCAGCTAGTCTCTCATTGGTTCTCCCTATTCCTGTTCATCTTCTTCAGAAATTGCAAATGGGCCAAACAGGAGGTTAAAGGAACTGACTCTCCAAATCGGGAGACTGTTATTAAAGCATCTGGAATGTTGCACCCAAGTACCAGGGGACGAGAACTGAGACATATTGGAACACGTCTCCCGATCACACGGTTGATCATACTCTGGGTTCCACGTGCATGTTTTAGCTGAAGGAAGAATCCCTTAAACCTGGAGAGTTGAGACCCGTGGAATGGGTACCATGCAATATGACTTCAAAGGGTCTTCATTTGCTCACCGAACCTCTCCAATCCTATCACTGCTGCGTTTATGCCCCTGTACACACGCTTGATTTTCTTTCAGAGACATAGCAATCCATAGGTTTTAAGATACTTACTAGTCAGGTACATTCTTAGGCGTTTAATATGGGGTGTTGAGTCCATTTCATTGAGCAAGGAGTAGTTCTTGTCTATTCTATATTTGGCTTAAGGAACTTTATCTGTGCTCATTTCAATCTCTGGTTTGATGCAGCACCCCAACTCACCTTTCCCCTTAAGCAAGCATAAGTTGGTTTTCTAAATTTGAGACCCTGTTCTGTTTTGTAATCCAGTTCCTGTGTAGCCAAGTTTACATCCCGTGTATTAGTGATATCTTATGATGTTTCTTTTTCTGTGTGACTTATTTCAGTTAGAATCATCATACCTGAATCCACTCATTATGCTGCTACGGGCCTGATGACATAGGTTTCATTGCTGAGTGATATTGCATTGTACGTAAGTACCACAACTTCTTTATCCATTTTTCACTTTCTGTGATATTGAACTTGTACCGTAAATGAGGTTCTTGTAAACAGAGCCGTCCCAAAATTTGGGGTGGCTGTGTCTTTTTGATTTTAATTTCCCTAAGCTATAGGACCATAAGTGGAAGTGCCCTAGGCTCTGTTGCTTTGTTTTTTAGATGTTTCAGGAAACACCATACACCTCTCCCGAGTGGCTGTTGGCAATTTACATCCCGCCCATCAGCATAACAAGGCTCCCAGTTCTCCATGGCCTGTCCTGCCTTTCTGGATTTTACACTTTTTTCAGATGGCCCTTTTGACCGGGGGGAAGTGAGACTTCATTGTAGTGCAGATTTCCTTTGCAAGCTTGCTTGGTTGGCCAAAAAGGGCGTATGCGTTTTTTCCTGAATATATTCAGGAAAAAACGCATACGCCCTTTTTGGCCAAGTGCATCATTGTGGACGTTCTGCCTCTTTTCCTATGCTTTAAATGCAATTCCAGTCTACCTCCTGAAATCGGTTTCCTGCAATTCTGCCCCGCTTTCAAGTCCTCTTGGCAGCCTTACTTCAGTATATTTTTGGACGGTAGCTGTCATTTATAAGTCTGCAGGTTTGTGAATTACAGTGCCCCTGAGCTCCTTTCTTCAACTCGCTTTCTTGTGAGCTGGCTGCAACACCGCAAGATTGCTTCAGGCCCTAATCTGGTTCCGGCACGGCACGCTGAGCCTTTGGTTAATTCCTCTTCCTGGTGGGAAATGAGAGTTAAATTTGCCCGTCCAGACACCTCCAGCTAGTCTCTCATTGGTTCTCCCTATTCCTGTTCATCTTCCGCAGAAATTGCAAACTGGGCCAAACAGGAGGTTAAAGGCACTGACTCTCCAAGTCGGGAGAGTGTTAGTAAAGCGTCTGGAATGTTGCACCCGAGTACCAGGGGACGAGAACTGAGACATATTGGAACACGTCTCCCGATCACACGGTTGATCATACTCTGGGTTCCACGTGCATGTTTTAGCTGAAGGAAGAATCCCTTAAACCTGGAGAGTTGAGACCCGTGGAATGGGTACCATGCAATATAACTTCAAAGGGTCTTCATTTGCTCACCGAAACTCTCCAATCCTATCACTACTGCGTTTATGCCCCTGTACACACGCTTGATTTTCTTTCAGAGACATAGCAATCCATAGGTTTTAAGATACTTACTAGTCAGGTACATTCTTAGGCGTTTAATATGGGGTGTTGAGTCCATTTCGTTGAGCAAGGAGTAGTTCTTGTCTATTCCATATTTGGCTTAAGGAACTTTATCTGTGCTCATTTCAATCTCTGGTTTGATGCAGCACCCCAACTCACCTTTCCCCTTAAGCAAGCATAAGTTGGTTTTCTAAATTTGAGACCCTGTTCTGTTTTGTAATCCAGTTCCTGTGTAGCCAAGTTTACATCCCGTGTATTAGTGATATCTTATGATGTTTCTTTTTCTGTGTGACTTATTTCAGTTAGAATCATCATACCTGAATCCACTCATTATGCTGCTACGGGCCTGATGACATAGATTTCATTGCTGAGTGATATTGCATTGTACGTAAGTACCACAACTTCTTTATCCATTTTTCACTTTCTGCGATATTGAACTTGTACCGTAAACGAGGTTCTTGTAAACAGAGCCGTCCCAAACTTTGGGGTGGCTGTGTCTTTTTGATTTTAATTTCCCTAAGCTATAGGACCATAAGTGGAAGTGCCCTAGGCTCTGTTGCTTTGTTTTTTAGATGTTTCAGGAAACACCATATACCTCTCCCGAGTGGCTGTTGGCAATTTACATCCCGCCCATCAGCATAACAAGGCTCCCAGTTCTCCATGGCCTGTCCTGCCTTTCTGGATTTTACACTTTTTTCAGATGGCCCTTTTGACCGGGGGGAAGTGAGACTTCATTGTAGTGCAGATTTCCTTTGCAAGCTTGCTTGGTTGGCCAAAAAGGGCGTATGCGTTTTTTCCTGAATATATTCAGGAAAAAACGCATACGCCCTTTTTGGCCAAGTGCATCATTGTGGACGTTCTGCCTCTTTTCCTATGCTTTAAATGCAATTCCAGTCTACCTCCTGAAATCGGTTTCCTGCAATTCTGCCCCGCTTTCAAGTCCTCTTGGCAGCCTTACTTCAGTATATTTTTGGACGATAGCTGTCATTTATAACTCTGCAGGTTTGTGAATTACAGTGCCCCTGAGCTCCTTTCTTCAACTCGCTTTCTTGTGAGCTGGCCGCAACACCGCAGGATTGCTTCAGGCCCTAATCTGGTTCCGGCACGGCACGCTGAGCCTTTGGTTAATTCCTCTTCCTGGTGGGAAATGAGAGTTAAATTTGCCCGTCCAGACACCTCCAGCTAGTCTCTCATTGGTTCTCCCTATTCCTGTTCATCTTCCGCAGAAATTGCAAACTGGGCCAAACAGGAGGTTAAAGGCACTGACTCTCCAAGTGGGGAGAGTGTTAGTAAAGCGTCTGGAATGTTGCACCCGAGTACCAGGGGATGAGAACTGAGACATATTGGAACACGTCTCCCGATCACACGGTTGATCATACTCTGGGTTCCACGTGCATGTTTTAGCTGAAGGAAGAATCCCTTAAACCTGGAGAGTTGAGACCCGTGGAATGGGTACCATGCAATATGACTTCAAAGGGTCTTCATTTGCTCACCGAACCTCTCCAATCCTATCACTGCTGCGTTTATGCCCCCGTACACACGCTTGATTTTCTTTCAGAGACATAGCAATCCATAGGTTTTAAGATACTTACTAGTCAGGTACATTCTTAGGCGTTTAATATGGGGTGAGTCCATTTCGTTGAGCAAGGAGTAGTTCTTGTCTATTCCATATTTGGCTTAAGGAACTTTATCTGTGCTCATTTCAATCTCTGGTTTTATGCAGCACCCCAACTCACCTTTGCCCTTAAGCAAGCATAAGTTGGTTTTCTAAATTTGAGACCCTGTTCTGTTTTGTAATCCAGTTCCTGTGTAGCCAAGTTTACATCCCGTGTATTAGTGATATCTTATGATGTTTCTTTTTCTGTGTGACTTATTTCAGTTAGAATTATCATACCTGAATCCACTCATTATGCTGCTACGGGCCTGATGACATAGATTTCATTGCTGAGTGATATTGCATTGTACGTAAGTACCACAACTTCTTTATCCATTTTTCACTTTCTGCGATATTGAACTTGTACCGTAAACGAGGTTCTTGTAAACAGAGCCGTCCCAAACTTTGGGGTGGCTGTGTCTTTTTGATTTTAATTTCCCTAAGCTATAGGACCATAAGTGGAAGTGCCCTAGGCTCTGTTGCTTTGTTTTTTAGATGTTTCAGGAAACACCATACACCTCTCCCGAGTGGCTGTTGGCAATTTACATCCCGCCCATCAGCATAACAAGGCTCCCAGTTCTCCATGGCCTGTCCTGCCTTTCTGGATTTTACACTTTTTTCAGATGGCCCTTTTGACCGGGGGGAAGTGAGACTTCATTGTAGTGCAGATTTCCTTTGCAAGCTTGCTTGGTTGGCCAAAAAGGGCGTATGCGTTTTTTCCTGAATATATTCAGGAAAAAACGCATACGCCCTTTTTGGCCAAGTGCATCATTGTGGACGTTCTGCCTCTTTTCCTATGCTTTAAATGCAATTCCAGTCTACCTCCTGAAATCGGTTTCCTGCAATTCTGCCCCGCTTTCAAGTCCTCTTGGCAGCCTTACTTCAGTATATTTTTGGACGATAGCTGTCATTTATAACTCTGCAGGTTTGTGAATTACAGTGCCCCTGAGCTCCTTTCTTCAACTCGCTTTCTTGTGAGCTGGCCGCAACACCGCAGGATTGCTTCAGGCCCTAATCTGGTTCCGGCACGGCACGCTGAGCCTTTGGTTAATTCCTCTTCCTGGTGGGAAATGAGAGTTAAATTTGCCCGTCCAGACACCTCCAGCTAGTCTCTCATTGGTTCTCCCTATTCCTGTTCATCTTCCGCAGAAATTGCAAACTGGGCCAAACAGGAGGTTAAAGGCACTGACTCTCCAAGTCGGGAGAGTGTTAGTAAAGCGTCTGGAATGTTGCACCCGAGTACCAGGGGACGAGAACTGAGACATATTGGAACACGTCTCCCGATCACACGGTTGATCATACTCTGGGTTCCACGTGCATGTTTTAGCTGAAGGAAGAATCCCTTAAACCTGGAGAGTTGAGACCCGTGGAATGGGTACCATGCAATATGACTTCAAAGGGTCTTCATTTGCTCACCGAACCTCTCCAATCCTATCACTGCTGCGTTTATGCCCCTGTACACACGCTTGATTTTCTTTCAGAGACAGCAATCCATAGGTTTTAAGATATTTACTAGTCAGGTACATTCTTAGGCGTTTAATATGGGGTGTTGAGTCCATTTCGTTGAGCAAGGAGTAGTTCTTGTCTATTCCATATTTGGCTTAAGGAACTTTATCTGTGCTCATTTCAATCTCTGGTTTGATGCAGCACCCCAACTCACCTTTCCCCTTAAGCAAGCATAAGTTGGTTTTCTAAATTTGAGACCCTGTTCTGTTTTGTAATCCAGTTCCTGTGTAGCCAAGTTTACATCCCGTGTATTAGTGATATCTTATGATGTTTCTTTTTCTGTGTGACTTATTTCAGTTAGAATCATCATACCTGAATCCACTCATTATGCTGCTACGGGCCTGATGACATAGATTTCATTGCTGAGTGATATTGCATTGTACGTAAGTACCACAACTTCTTTATCCATTTTTCACTTTCTGCGATATTGAACTTGTACCGTAAACGAGGTTCTTGTAAACAGAGCCGTCCCAAACTTTGGGGTGGCTGTGTCTTTTTGATTTTAATTTCCCTAAGCTATAGGACCATAAGTGGAAGTGCCGTAGGCTCTGTTGCTTTGTTTTTTAGATGTTTCAGGAAACACCATACACCTCTCCCGAGTGGCTGTTGGCAATTTACATCCCACCCATCAGCATAACAAGGCTCCCAGTTCTCCATGGCCTGTCCTGCCTTTCTGGATTTTACACTTTTTTCAGATGGCCCTTTTGACCGGGGGGAAGTGAGACTTCATTGTAGTGCAGATTTCCTTTGCAAGCTTGCTTGGTTGGCCAAAAAGGGCGTATGCGTTTTTTCCTGAATATATTCAGGAAAAAACGCATACGCCCTTTTTGGCCAAGTGCATCATTGTGGACGTTCTGCCTCTTTTCCTATGCTTTAAATGCAATTCCAGTCTACCTCCTGAAATCGGTTTCCTGCAATTCTGCCCCGCTTTCAAGTCCTCTTGGCAGCCTTACTTCAGTATATTTTTGGACGATAGCTGTCATTTATAACTCTGCAGGTTTGTGAATTACAGTGCCCCTGAGCTCCTTTCTTCAACTCGCTTTCTTGTGAGCTGGCCGCAACACCACAGGATTGCTTCAGGCCCTAATCTGGTTCCGGCACGGCACGCTGAGCCTTTGGTTAATTCCTCTTCCTGGTGGGAAATGAGAGTTAAATTTGCCCGTCCAGACACCTCCAGCTAGTCTCTCATTGGTTCTCCCTATTCCTGTTCATCTTCCGCAGAAATTGCAAACTGGGCCAAACAGGAGGTTAAAGGCACTGACTCTCCAAGTCGGGAGAGTGTTAGTAAAGCGTCTGGAATGTTGCACCCGAGTACCAGGGGACGAGAACTGAGACATATTGGAACACGTCTCCCGATCACACGGTTGATCATACTCTGGGTTCCACGTGCATGTTTTAGCTGAAGGAAGAATCCCTTAAACCTGGAGAGTTGAGACCCGTGGAATGGGTACCATGCAATATGACTTCAAAGGGTCTTCATTTGCTCACCGAACCTCTCCAATCCTATCACTGCTGCGTTTATGCCCCTGTACACACGCTTCATTTTCTTTCAGAGACATAGCAGTGCATAGGTTTTAAGATACTTACTAGTCAGGTACATTCTTAGGCGTTTAATATGGGGTGTTGAGTCCATTTCGTTGAGCAAGGAGTAGTTCTTGTCTATTCCATATTTGGCTTAAGGAACTTTATCTGTGCTCATTTCAATCTCTGGTTTGATGCAGCACCCCAACTCACCTTTCCCCTTAAGCAAGCATAAGTTGGTTTTCTAAATTTGAGACCCTGTTCTGTTTTGTAATCCAGTTCCTGTGTAGCCAAGTTTACATCCCGTGTATTAGTGATATCTTATGATGTTTCTTTTTCTGTGTGACTTATTTCAGTTAGAATCATCATACCTGAATCCACTCATTATGCTGCTACGGGCCTGATGACATAGATTTCATTGCTGAGTGATATTGCATTGTACGTAAGTACCACAACTTCTTTATCCATTTTTCACTTTCTGCGATATTGAACTTGTACCGTAAACGAGGTTCTTGTAAACAGAGCCGTCCCAAACTTTGGGGTGGCTGTGTCTTTTTGATTTTAATTTCCCTAAGCTATAGGACCATAAGTGGAAGTGCCCTAGGCTCTGTTGCTTTGTTTTTTAGATGTTTCAGGAAACACCATACACCTCTCCCGAGTGGCTGTTGGCAATTTACATCCCGCCCATCAGCATAACAAGGCTCCCAGTTCTCCATGGCCTGTCCTGCCTTTCTGGATTTTACACTTTTTTCAGATGGCCCTTTTGACCAGGGGGAAGTGAGACTTCATTGTAGTGCAGATTTCCTTTGCAAGCTTGCTTGGTTGGCCAAAAAGGGCGTATGCGTTTTTTCCTGAATATATTCAGGAAAAAACGCATACGCCCTTTTTGGCCAAGTGCATCATTGTGGACGTTCTGCCTCTTTTCCTATGCTTTATATGCAATTCCAGTCTACCTCCTGAAATCGGTTTCCTGCAATTCTGCCCCGCTTTCAAGTCCTCTTGGCAGCCTTACTTCAGTATATTTTTGGACGATAGCTGTCATTTATAACTCTGCAGGTTTGTGAATTACAGTGCCCCTGATCTCCTTTCTTCAACTCGCTTTCTTGTGAGCTGGCCGCAACACCGCAGGATTGCTTCAGGCCCTAATCTGGTTCCGGCACGGCACGCTGAGCCTTTGCTTAATTCCTCTTCCTGGTGGGAAATGAGAGTTAAGTTTGCCCATCCAGACACCTCTAGCTAGTCTCTCACTGGTTCTCCCTTTTCCTGTTCATCTTCCGCAGAAATTGCAAACTAGACCAAACAGGAGGTTAAAGGCACTGACTCTCCAAGTCGGGAGAGTGTTAGTAAAGCGTCTGGAATGTTGCACCCGAGTACCAGGGGATGAGAACTGAGACATATTGGAACACGTCTCCCGATCACACGGTTGATCATACTCTGGGTTCCACATGCATGTTTTAGCTGAAGGAAGAATCCCTTAAACCTGGAGATTTGAGACCCGTGGAATGGGTACCATGCAATATGACTTCAAAGGGTCTTCATTTGCTCACCGAACCTCTCCAATCCTATCACTGCTGCGTTTATGCCCCTGTACACACGCTTGATTTTCTTTCAGAGACATAGCAATCCATAGGTTTTAAGATACTTACTAGTCAGGTACATTCTTAGGCGTTTAATATGGGGTGTTGAGTCCATTTCGTTGAGCAAGGAGTAGCTCTTGTCTATTCCATATTTGGCTTAAGGAACTTTATCTGTGCTCATTTCAATCTCTGGATTTATGAAGCACCCCAACTCACCTTTCCCCTTAAGCAAGCATAAGTTGGTTTTCTAAATTTGAGACCCTGTTCTGTTTTGTAATCCAGTTCCTGTGTAGACAAGTTTACATTCCGTGTATTAGTGATATCTTATGATGTTTCTTTTTCTGTGTGACTTATTTCAGTTAGAATCATCATACCTGAATCCACTCATTATGCTGCTACGGGCCTGATGACATAGATTTCATTGCTGAGTGATATTGCATTGTACGTAAGTACCACAACTTCTTTATCCATTTTCCACTTTCTGTGGTATTGAACTTGTACCGTAAACGAGGTTCTTGTAAACAGAGCCGTCCCAAACTTTGCGGTGGCTGTGTCTTTTTGATTTTAATTTCCCTAAGCTATAGGACCATAAGTGGAAGTGCCCTAGGCTCTGTTGCTTTGTTTTTTAGATGTTTCAGGAAACACCATACACTTCTCCCCAGTGACTCTTGGCAATTTACATCCCGCCCATCAGCATAACAAGGCTCCCAGTTCTCCATGGCCTGTTCTGCCTTTCTGGATTTTACACTTTTTTCAGATGGCCCTTTTGACCTGGGGGAAGTGAGACTTCATTGTAGTGCAGATTTCCTTTGCAAGCTTGCTTGGTTGGCCAAAAAGGGCGTATGCGTTTTTTCCTGAATATATTCAGGAAAAAACGCATACGCCCTTTTTGGCCAAGTGCATCATTGTGGACGTTCTGCCTCTTTTCCTATGCTTTAAATGCAATTCCAGTCTGCCTCCTGAAATCGGTTTCCTGCAATTCTGCCCCGCTTTCAAGTCCTCTTGGCAGCCTTACTTCAGTATATTTTTGGACGATAGCTGTCATTTATAACTCTGCAGGTTTGTGAATTACAGTGCCCCTGAGCTCCTTTCTTCAACTCGCTTTCTTGTGAGCTGGCCGCAACACCGCAGGATTGCTTCAGGCCCTAATCTGGTTCCGGCACGGCACACAGAGCCTTTGGTTAATTCCTCTTTCTGGTGGGAAATGAGAGTTAAATTTGCACATCCAGACACCTCCAGCTAGTCTCTCATTGGTTCTCCTTATTCCTGTTCATCTTCCGCAGAAATTGCAAACTGGGCCAAACAGGAGGTTAAAGGCACTGACTCTCCAAGTCGGGAGAGTGTTAGTAAAGCGTCTGGAATGTTGCACCCGAGTACCAGGGGACGAGAACTGAGACATATAGGAACACGTCTCCCGATCACACGGTTGATCATACTCTGGGTTCCACATGCATGTTTTAGCTGAAGGAAGAATCCCTTAAACCTGGAGAGTTGAGACCCGTGGCATGGGTACCATGCAATATGACTTCAAAGGGTCTTCATTTGCTCACCGAACCTCTCCAATCCTATCACTGCTGCGTTTATGCCCCTGTACACACGCTTGATTCTCTTTCAGAGACATAGCAATCCATAGGTTTTAAGATACTTACTAGTCAGGTACATTCTTAGGCGTTTAATATGGGGTGTTGAGTCCATTTCATTGAGCAAGGAGTAGCTCTTGTCTATTCCATATTTGGCTTAAGGAACTTTATCTGTGCTCATTTCAATCTCTGGTTTTATGCAGCACCCCAACTCACCTTTCCCCTTAAGCAAGCATAAGTTGGTTTTCTAAATTTGAGACCCTGTTCTGTTTTGTAATCCGTTCCTGTGTAGCCAAGTTTACATTCCGTGTATTAGTGATATCTTATGATGTTTCTTTTTCTGTGTGACTTATTTCAGTTAGAATCATCATACCTGAATCCACTCATTATGCTGCTACGGGCCTGATGACATAGATTTCATTACTGAGTGATATTGCATTGTACGTAAGTACCACAACTTCTTTATCCATTTTCCACATTCTGCGATATTGAACTTGTACCGTAAACGAGGTTCTTGTAAACAGAGCCGTCCCAAACTTTGCGGTGGCTGTGTCTTTTTGATTTTAATTTCCCTAAGCTATAGGACCATAAGTGGAAGTGCCCTAGGCTCCGTTGCTTTGTTCTTTAGATATTTCAGGAAACACCATACACTTCTCCAGAGTGGCTCTTGGCAATTTACATCCCGCCCATCAGCATAAGAAGGCTCCCAGTTCTCCATGGCCTGTCCTGCCTTTCTGGATTTTACACTTTTTTCAGATGGCCCTTTTGACCTGGGGGAAGTGAGACTTCATTGTAGTGCAGATTTCCTTTGCAAGCTTGCTTGGTTGGCCAAAAAGTGCGTATGCGTTTTTTCCTGAATCAGGAAAAAACGCATACGCCCTTTTTGGCCAAGTGCATCATTGTGGACGTTCTGCCTCTTTTCCTATGCTTTAAATGCAATTCCAGTCTACCTCCTGAAATCGGTTTCCTGCAATTCTGCCCCGCTTTCAAGTCCTCTTGGCAGCCTTACTTCAGTATATTTTTGGACGATAGCTGTCATTTATAACTCTGCAGGTTTGTGAATTACAGTTCCCCTGAGCTCCTTTCTTCAACTCGCTTTCTAGTGAGCTGGCCGCAACACCGCAGGATTGCTTCTGGCCCTCATCTGGTTCCGGCACGGCACGCTGAGCCTTTGGTTAATTCCTCTTTCTGGTGGGAAATGAGAGTTAAATTTGCGCATCCAGACACCTCCAGCTAGTCTCTCAATGGTTCTCCCTATTCCTGTTCATCTTCCGCAGAAATTGCAAACTGAGCCAAACAGGAGGTTAAAGGCACTGACTCTCCAAGTCGGGAGAGTGTTAGTAAAGCGTCTGGAATGTTGCACCCGAGTACCAGGGGACGAGAACTGAGATATATAGGAACACGTCTCCTGATCACACGGTTGATCATACTCTGGGTTCCACATGCATGTTTTAGCTGAAGGAAGAATCCCTTAAACCTGGAGAGTTGAGACCCGTGGAATGGGTACCATGCAATATGACTTCAAAGGGTCTTCATTTGCTCACCGAACCTCTCCAGTCCTATCATTGCTGCGTTTATGCCCCTGTACACACGCTTGATTCTCTTTCAGAGACATAGCAATCCATAGGTTTTAAGATACTTACTAGTCAGGTATATTCTTAGGCGTTTAATATGGGGTGTTGAGTCCATTTCGTTGAGCAAGGAGTAGCTCTTGTCTATTCCATATTTGGCTTAAGGAACTTTATCTGTGCTCATTTCAATCTCTGGTTTTATGCAGCACCCCAACTCACCTTTCCCCTTAAGCAAGCATAAGTTGGTTTTCTAAATTTGAGACCCTGTTCTGTTTTGTAATCCAGTTCCTGTGTAGCCAAGTTTACATTCCGTGTATTAGTGATATCTTATGATGTTTCTTTTTCTGTGTGACTTATTTCAGTTAGAATCATCATACCTGAATCCACTCATTATGCTGCTACGGGCCTGATGACATAGATTTCATTGCTGACTGATATTGCATTGTACGTAAGTACCACAACTTCTTTATCCATTTTCCACTTTCTGCGATATTGAACTTGTACCGTAAACGAGGTTCTTGTAAACAGAGCCGTCCCAAACTTTGGGGTGGCTGTGTCTTTTTGATTTTAATTTCCCTAAGCTATAGGACCATAAGTGGAAGTGCCCTAGGCTCTGTTGCTTTGTTCTTTAGATATTTCAGGAAACACCATACACTTCTCCAGAGTGGCTCTTGGCAATTTACATCCCGCCCATCAGCATAAGAAGGCTCCCAGTTCTCCATGGCCTGTCCTGCCTTTCTGGATTTTACACTTTTTTCAGATGGCCCTTTTTACCTGGGGGAAGTGAGACTTCATTGTAGTGCAGATTTCCTTTGCAAGCTTGCTTGGTTGGCCAAAAAGGGCGTATGCGTTTTTCCCTGAATATATTCAGGAAAAAACGCATACGCCCTTTTTGGCCAAGTGCATCATTGTGGACGTTCTGCCTCTTTTCCTATGCTTTAAATGCAATTCCAGTCTACCTCCTGAAATCGGTTTCCTGCAATTCTGCCCCGCATTCAAGTCCTCTTGGCAGCCTTACTTCAGTATATTTTTGGACGATAGCTGTCATTTATAACTCTGCAGGTTTGTGAATTACAGTGCCCCTGAGCTCCTTTCTTCAACTCGCTTTCTTGTGAGCTGGCCGCAACACGGCAGGATTGCTTCAGGCCCTAATCTGGTTCCGGCATGGCACGCTGAGCCTTTGGTTAATTCCTCTTTCTGGTGGGAAATGAGAGTTAAATTTGCGCATCCAGACACCTCCAGCTAGTCTCTCATTGGTTCTCCCTATTCCTGTTCATCTTCCGCAGAAATTGCAAACTGGGCCAAACAGGAGGTTAAAGGCGCTGACTCTCCAAGTCGGGAGAGTGTTAGCAAAGCGTCTGGAATGTTGCACCCGAGTACCAGGGGACGAGAACTGAGACATATAGGAACACGTCTCCCGATCACACGGTTGATCATACTCTGGGTTCCACATGCATGTTTTAGCTGAAGGAAGAATCCCTTAAACCTGGAGAGTTGAGACCCGTGGAATGGGTACCATGCAATATGACTTCAAAGGGTCTTCATTTGCTCACCGAACCTCTCCAATCATATCACTGCTGCGTTTATGCCCCTGTACACACGCTTGATTCTCTTTCAGAGACATAGCAATCCATAGGTTTTAAGATACTTACTAGTCAGGTACATTCTTAGGCGTTTAATATGGGGTGTTGAGTCCATTTCGTTGAGCAAGGAGTAGCTCTTGTCTATTCCATATTTGGCTTAAGGAACTTTATCTGTGCTCATTTCAATCTCTGGTTTTATGCAGCACCCCAACTCACCTTTCCCCTTAAGCAAGCATAAGTTGGTTTTCTAAATTTGAGACCCTGTTCTGTTTTGTAATCCAGTTCCTGTGTAGCCAGGTTTACATTCCGTGTATTAGTGATATCTTATGATGTTTCTTTTTCTGTGTGACTTATTTCAGTTAGAATCATCATACCTGAATCCACTCATTATGCTGCTACGGGCCTGATGACATAGATTTCATTGCTGAGTGATATTGCATTGTACGTAAGTACCACAACTTCTTTATCCATTTTTCACTTTCTGCGATATTGAACTTGTACCGTAAACGAGGTTCTTGTAAACAGAGCCGTCCCAAATTTTGCGGTGGCTGTGTCTTTTTGATTTTAATTTCCCTAAGCTATAGGACCATAAGTGGAAGTGCCCTAGGCTCCGTTGCTTTGTTCTTTAGATATTTCAGGAAACACCATACACTTCTCCAGAGTGGCTCTCGGCAATTTACATCCCGCCCATCAGCATAAGAAGGCTCCCAGTTCTCCATGGCCTGTCCTGCCTTTCTGGATTTTACACTTTTTTCAGATGGCCCTTTTTACCTGGGGGAAGTGAGACTTCATTGTAGTGCAGATTTCCTTTGCAAGCTTGCTTGGTTGGCCAAAAAGTGCGTATGCGTTTTTTCCTGAATCAGGAAAAAACGCATACGCCCTTTTTGGCCAAGTGCATCATTGTGGACGTTCTGCCTCTTTTCCTATGCTTTAAATGCAATTCCAGTCTACCTCCTGAAATCGGTTTCCTGCAATTCTGCCCCGCTTTCAAGTCCTCTTGGCAGCCTTACTTCAGTATATTTTTGGACGATAGCTGTCATTTATAACTCTGCAGGTTTGTGAATTACAGTTCCCCTGAGCTCCTTTCTTCAACTCGCTTTCTAGTGAGCTGGCCGCAACACCGCAGGATTGCTTCAGGCCCTCATCTGGTTCCGGCACGGCACGCTGAGCCTTTGGTTAATTCCTCTTTCTGGTGGGAAATGAGAGTTAAATTTGCGCATCCAGACACCTCCAGCTAGTCTCTCAATGGTTCTCCCTATTCCTGTTCATCTTCCGCAGAAATTGCAAACTGAGCCAAACAGGAGGTTAAAGGCACTGACTCTCCAAGTCGGGAGAGTGTTAGTAAAGCGTCTGGAATGTTGCACCCGAGTACCAGGGGACGAGAACTGAGATATATAGGAACACGTCTCCTGATCACACGGTTGATCATACTCTGGGTTCCACATGCATGTTTTAGCTGAAGGAAGAATCCCTTAAACCTGGAGAGTTGAGACCCGTGGAATGGGTACCATGCAATATGACTTCAAAGGGTCTTCATTTGCTCACCGAACCTCTCCAGTCCTATCATTGCTGCGTTTATGCCCCTGTACACACGCTTGATTCTCTTTCAGAGACATAGCAATCCATAGGTTTTAAGATACTTACTAGTCAGGTATATTCTTAGGCGTTTAATATGGGGTGTTGAGTCCATTTCGTTGAGCAAGGAGTAGCTCTTGTCTATTCCATATTTGGCTTAAGGAACTTTATCTGTGCTCATTTCAATCTCTGGTTTTATGCAGCACCCCAACTCACCTTTCCCCTTAAGCAAGCATAAGTTGGTTTTCTAAATTTGAGACCCTGTTCTGTTTTGTAATCCAGTTCCTGTGTAGCCAAGTTTACATTCCGTGTATTAGTGATATCTTATGATGTTTCTTTTTCTGTGTGACTTATTTCAGTTAGAATCATCATACCTGAATCCACTCATTATGCTGCTACGGGCCTGATGACATAGATTTCATTGCTGACTGATATTGCATTGTACGTAAGTACCACAACTTCTTTATCCATTTTCCACTTTCTGCGATATTGAACTTGTACCGTAAACGAGGTTCTTGTAAACAGAGCCGTCCCAAACTTTGGGGTGGCTGTGTCTTTTTGATTTTAATTTCCCTAAGCTATAGGACCATAAGTGGAAGTGCCCTAGGCTCTGTTGCTTTGTTCTTTAGATATTTCAGGAAACACCATACACTTCTCCAGAGTGGCTCTTGGCAATTTACATCCCGCCCATCAGCATAAGAAGGCTCCCAGTTCTCCATGGCCTGTCCTGCCTTTCTGGATTTTACACTTTTTTCAGATGGCCCTTTTTACCTGGGGGAAGTGAGACTTCATTGTAGTGCAGATTTCCTTTGCAAGCTTGCTTGGTTGGCCAAAAAGGGCGTATGCGTTTTTCCCTGAATATATTCAGGAAAAAACGCATACGCCCTTTTTGGCCAAGTGCATCATTGTGGACGTTCTGCCTCTTTTCCTATGCTTTAAATGCAATTCCAGTCTACCTCCTGAAATCGGTTTCCTGCAATTCTGCCCCGCATTCAAGTCCTCTTGGCAGCCTTACTTCAGTATATTTTTGGACGATAGCTGTCATTTATAACTCTGCAGGTTTGTGAATTACAGTGCCCCTGAGCTCCTTTCTTCAACTCGCTTTCTTGTGAGCTGGCCGCAACACGGCAGGATTGCTTCAGGCCCTAATCTGGTTCCGGCATGGCACGCTGAGCCTTTGGTTAATTCCTCTTTCTGGTGGGAAATGAGAGTTAAATTTGCGCATCCAGACACCTCCAGCTAGTCTCTCATTGGTTCTCCCTATTCCTGTTCATCTTCCGCAGAAATTGCAAACTGGGCCAAACAGGAGGTTAAAGGCGCTGACTCTCCAAGTCGGGAGAGTGTTAGCAAAGCGTCTGGAATGTTGCACCCGAGTACCAGGGGACGAGAACTGAGACATATAGGAACACGTCTCCCGATCACACGGTTGATCATACTCTGGGTTCCACATGCATGTTTTAGCTGAAGGAAGAATCCCTTAAACCTGGAGAGTTGAGACCCGTGGAATGGGTACCATGCAATATGACTTCAAAGGGTCTTCATTTGCTCACCGAACCTCTCCAATCCTATCACTGCTGCGTTTATGCGCCTGTACACACGCTTGATTCTCTTTCAGAGACATAGCAATCCATAGGTTTTAAGATACTTACTAGTCAGGTACATTCTTAGGCGTTTAATATGGGGTGTTGAGTCCATTTCGTTGAGCAAGGAGTAGCTCTTGTCTATTCCATATTTGGCTTAAGGAACTTTATCTGTGCTCATTTCAATCTCTGGTTTTATGCAGCACCCCAACTCACCTTTCCCCTTAAGCAAGCATAAGTTGGTTTTCTAAATTTGAGACCCTGTTCTGTTTTGTAATCCACTTCCTGTGTAGCCAGGTTTACATTCCGTGTATTAGTGATATCTTATGATGTTTCTTTTTCTGTGTGACTTATTTCAGTTAGAATCATCATACCTGAATCCACTCATTATGCTGCTACGGGCCTGATGACATAGATTTCATTGCTGAGTGATATTGCATTGTACGTAAGTACCACAACTTCTTTATCCATTTTTCACTTTCTGCGATATTGAACTTGTACCGTAAACGAGGTTCTTGTAAACAGAGCCGTCCCAAATTTTGCGGTGGCTGTGTCTTTTTGATTTTAATTTCCCTAAGCTATAGGACCATAAGTGGAAGTGCCCTAGGCTCCGTTGCTTTGTTCTTTAGATATTTCAGGAAACACCATACACTTCTCCAGAGTGGCTCTCGGCAATTTACATCCCGCCCATCAGCATAAGAAGGCTCCCAGTTCTCCATGGCCTGTCCTGCCTTTCTGGATTTTACACTTTTTTCAGATGGCCCTTTTTACCTGGGGGAAGTGAGACTTCATTGTAGTGCAGATTTCCTTTGCAAGCTTGCTTGGTTGGCCAAAAAGTGCGTATGCGTTTTTTCCTGAATCAGGAAAAAACGCATACGCCCTTTTTGGCCAAGTGCATCATTGTGGACGTTCTGCCTCTTTTCCTATGCTTTAAATGCAATTCCAGTCTACCTCCTGAAATCGGTTTCCTGCAATTCTGCCCCGCTTTCAAGTCCTCTTGGCAGCCTTACTTCAGTATATTTTTGGACGATAGCTGTCATTTATAACTCTGCAGGTTTGTGAATTACAGTTCCCCTGAGCTCCTTTCTTCAACTCGCTTTCTAGTGAGCTGGCCGCAACACCGCAGGATTGCTTCAGGCCCTCATCTGGTTCCGGCACGGCACGCTGAGCCTTTGGTTAATTCCTCTTTCTGGTGGGAAATGAGAGTTAAATTTGCGCATCCAGACACCTCCAGCTAGTCTCTCAATGGTTCTCCCTATTCCTGTTCATCTTCCGCAGAAATTGCAAACTGAGCCAAACAGGAGGTTAAAGGCACTGACTCTCCAAGTCGGGAGAGTGTTAGTAAAGCGTCTGGAATGTTGCACCCGAGTACCAGGGGACGAGAACTGAGATATATAGGAACACGTCTCCTGATCACACGGTTGATCATACTCTGGGTTCCACATGCATGTTTTAGCTGAAGGAAGAATCCCTTAAACCTGGAGAGTTGAGACCCGTGGAATGGGTACCATGCAATATGACTTCAAAGGGTCTTCATTTGCTCACCGAACCTCTCCAGTCCTATCATTGCTGCGTTTATGCCCCTGTACACACGCTTGATTCTCTTTCAGAGACATAGCAATCCATAGGTTTTAAGATACTTACTAGTCAGGTATATTCTTAGGCGTTTAATATGGGGTGTTGAGTCCATTTCGTTGAGCAAGGAGTAGCTCTTGTCTATTCCATATTTGGCTTAAGGAACTTTATCTGTGCTCATTTCAATCTCTGGTTTTATGCAGCACCCCAACTCACCTTTCCCCTTAAGCAAGCATAAGTTGGTTTTCTAAATTTGAGACCCTGTTCTGTTTTGTAATCCAGTTCCTGTGTAGCCAAGTTTACATTCCGTGTATTAGTGATATCTTATGATGTTTCTTTTTCTGTGTGACTTATTTCAGTTAGAATCATCATACCTGAATCCACTCATTATGCTGCTACGGGCCTGATGACATAGATTTCATTGCTGACTGATATTGCATTGTACGTAAGTACCACAACTTCTTTATCCATTTTCCACTTTCTGCGATATTGAACTTGTACCGTAAACGAGGTTCTTGTAAACAGAGCCATCCCAAACTTTGGGGTGGCTGTGTCTTTTTGATTTTAATTTCCCTAAGCTATAGGACCATAAGTGGAAGTGCCCTAGGCTCTGTTGCTTTGTTCTTTAGATATTTCAGGAAAGACCATACACTTCTCCAGAGTGGCTCTTGGCAATTTACATCCCGCCCATCAGCATAAGAAGGCTCCCAGTTCTCCATGGCCTGTCCTGCCTTTCTGGATTTTACACTTTTTTCAGATGGCCCTTTTTACCTGGGGGAAGTGAGACTTCATTGTAGTGCAGATTTCCTTTGCAAGCTTGCTTGGTTGGCCAAAAAGGGCATATGCGTTTTTCCCTGAATATATTCAGGAAAAAACGCATACGCCCTTTTTGGCCAAGTGCATCATTGTGGACGTTCTGCCTCTTTTCCTATGCTTTAAATGCAATTCCAGTCTACCTCCTGAAATCGGTTTCCTGCAATTCTGCCCCGCATTCAAGTCCTCTTGGCAGCCTTACTTCAGTATATTTTTGGACGATAGCTGTCATTTATAACTCTGCAGGTTTGTGAATTACAGTGCCCCTGAGCTCCTTTCTTCAACTCGCTTTCTTGTGAGCTGGCCGCAACACGGCAGGATTGCTTCAGGCCCTAATCTGGTTCCGGCATGGCACGCTGAGCCTTTGGTTAATTCCTCTTTCTGGTGGGAAATGAGAGTTAAATTTGCGCATCCAGACACCTCCAGCTAGTCTCTCATTGGTTCTCCCTATTCCTGTTCATCTTCCGCAGAAATTGCAAACTGGGCCAAACAGGAGGTTAAAGGCGCTGACTCTCCAAGTCGGGAGAGTGTTAGCAAAGCGTCTGGAATGTTGCACCCGAGTACCAGGGGACGAGAACTGAGACATATAGGAACACGTCTCCTGATCACACGGTTGATCATACTCTGGGTTCCACATGCATGTTTTAGCTGAAGGAAGAATCCCTTAAACCTGGAGAGTTGAGACCCGTGGAATGGGTACCATGCAATATGACTTCAAAGGGTCTTCATTTGCTCACCGAACCTCTCCAATCCTATCACTGCTGCGTTTATGCGCCTGTACACACGCTTGATTCTCTTTCAGAGACATCGCAATCCATAGGTTTTAAGATACTTACTAGTCAGGTACATTCTTAGGCGTTTAATATGGGGTGTTGAGTCCATTTCGTTGAGCAAGGAGTAGCTCTTGTCTATTCCATATTTGGCTTAAGGAACTTTATCTGTGCTCATTTCAATCTCTGGTTTTATGCAGCACCCCAACTCACCTTTCCCCTTAAGCAAGCATAAGTTGGTTTTCTAAATTTGAGACCCTGTTCTGTTTTTTAATCCAGTTCCTGTGTAGCCAAGTTTACATTCCGTGTATTAGTGATATCTTATGATGTTTCTTTTTCTGTGTGACTTATTTCAGTTAGAATCATCATACCTGAATCCACTCATTATGATGCTACAGGCCTGATGACATAGATTTCATTGCTGAGTGATATTGCATTGTACGTAAGTACCACAACTTCTTTATCCATTTTCCACTTTCTGCGATATTGAAATTGTACCGTAAACGAGGTTCTTGTAAAAAGAGCCATCCCAAACTTTGGGGTGGCTGTGTCTTTTTGATTTTAATTTCCCTAAGCTATAGGACCATAAGTGGAAGTGCCCTAGGCTCTGTTGCTTTGTTCTTTAGATATTTCAGGAAACACCATACACTTCTCCCGAGTGGCTCTTGGCAATTTACATCCCGCCCATCAGCATAAGAAGACTCCCAGTTCTCCATGGCCTGTCCTGCCTTTCTGGATTTTACACTTTTTTCAGATGGCCCTTTTTACCTGGGGGAAGTGAGACTTCATTGTAGTGCAGATTTCCTTTGCAAGCTTGCTTGGTTGGCCAAAAAGGGCGTATGCGTTTTTTCCTGAATATATTCAGGAAAAAACGCATACGCCCTTTTTGGCCAAGTGCATCATTGTGGACGTTCTGCCTCTTTTCCTATGCTTTAAATGCAATTCAGTCTACCTCCTGAAATCGGTTTCCTGCAATTCTGCCCCACTTTCAAGTCCTCTTGGCAGCCTTACTTCAGTATATTTTTGGACGATAGCTGTCATTTATAACTCTGCAAGTGTGTGAATTACAGTGCCTCTGAGCTCCTTTCTTCAACTCGCTTTCTTGTGAGCTGGCCGCAACACCGCAGGATTGCTTCAGGCCCTATTCTGGTTCTGGCACGGCACGCTGAGCCTTTGGTTAATTCCTCTTCCTGGTGGGAAATGAGAGTTAAATTTGCCCGTCCAGAAACCTCCAGCTAGTCACTCATTGGTTCTCCCTATTCCTGTTCATCTTCCGGAGAAATTGCAAACTGGGCCAAACAGGAGGTTAAAGGCACTGACTCTCCAAGTCGGGAGAGTGTTACTAAAGTGTCTGGAATGTTGCACCCGAGTACCAGGGGACGAGAACTGAGACATATTGGAACACGTCTCCCGATCACACGGTTGATCATACTCTGGGTTCCACGTGCATGTTTTAGCTGAAGGAAGAATCCCTTAAACCTGGAGAGTTGAGACCCGTGGAATGGGTACCATGCAATATGACTTCAAAGGGTCTTCATTTGCTCACCGAACCTCTCCAATCCTATCACTGCTGCGTTTATGCCCCTGTACACACGCTTGATTTTCTTTCAGAGACATAGCAATCCATAGGTTTTAAGATACTTACTAGTCAGGTACATTCTTAGGCGTTTAATATGGGGTGTTGAGTCCATTTCATTGTGCAAGGAGTAGCTCTTGTCTATTCCATATTTGGCTTAAGGAACTTTATCTGTGCTCATTTCAATCTCTGGTTTTATGCAGCACCCCAACTCACCTTTCCCCTTAAGCAAGCATAAGTTGGTTTTCTAAATTTGAGACCCTGTTCTGTTTTGTAATCCAGTTCCTGTGTAGCCAAGTTTACATTCCGTGTATTAGTGATATCTTATGATATTTCTTTTTCTGTGTGACTTATTTCAGTTAGAATCATCATACCTGAATCCACTCATTATGCTGCTACGGGCCTGATGACATAGATTTCATTGCTGAGTGATATTGCATTGTACGTAAGTACCACAACTTCTTTATCCATTTTTCACTTTCTGCGATATTGAACTTGTACTGTAAACGAGGTTCTTGTAAACAGAGCCGTCCCAAACTTTGGGGTGGCTGTGTCTTTTTGATTTTAATTTCCCTAAGCTATAGGACCATAAGTGGAAGTGCCCTAGGCTCTGTTGCTTTGTTTTTTAGATGTTTAAGGAAACACCATACACTTCTCCAGAGTGGCTGTTGGCAATTTACATCCCGCCCATCAGCATAACAAGGCTCCCAGTTCTCCATGGCCTGTCCTGCCTTTCTGGATTTTACACTTTTTTCAGATGGCCCTTTTGACCTGGTTGAAGTGAGACTTCATTGTAGTGCAGATTTCCTTTGCAAGGTTGCTTGGTTGGCCAGAAAGTGCGTATGTGTTTTTTGCTGAATATATTCAGGAAAAAACGCATACGCACTTTTTGGCCAAGTGCATCATTGTCGATGTTCTGCCTCTTTTCCTATGCTTTAAATGCAATTCCAGTCTACCTCCTGAAATCTGTTTCCTGCAATTCTGCCTTGCTTTCAATGCCTCTTCATAGCCTTACCTCAATATATTTTTTGAAAATAGTTGGCCTTTATAACTCTGCAGGTTTTGAATTGCAGTGGCCCTTAGCTCCATTTTTCAGCTCTTATTTTTCTGATCTTGCCTCATAACCACAGGATTCCTTCAGACCCTATTGTTCTTCTGGGGCACCTTGCTGTGCCTTTGGTTAATTCTGCTTACTGATGTTAAATTAGAGTGACATGTGCCCATTGAAACCGCTACAGCTAGTTTCTCACTGGTTCCCCCTATTCCCATTCATCCTCCGCACTAACTGCAGACTGTGCGATACAGGAACTTAAAGGCATTGACTCTCCATGTGGGGTTTTTGTTAGTAAAGCGGCATGAATGTCAATCCGGAGCCCCAGGAGAGGAACAATGAGGTGCGTTTTAGAAACCTTTCCCGATCATATGGTATACCTGTCGCTGGGTTTCCCAAGCATGGTTTAGCTGTAGGAAGATTCCCTTCAACCTGGAGTGTTGGGACCCTTGGAATGAGTAGCATGAAGTATTGCATTAAACTTTCGGCAGTTGCTCACCAAAGCTCACCAATCCTCTCAGCCCCAAGTGTCCAGCCTTATGTCTTATCTAGCTGTGGGTTTATATGTGGTCAATCCAGGTTGCATCACAGCCCCTGAGCGAATATTGTAAGAATTTTTCTCTCTTTGATTGTTTATGCGTTTTGTTTTTAAAATTTATTTCTATAATGGGGTTTAGCTCATTTTCACTGCTGTGTTTGTGCTGCTCTGCACACACTTGATTCCCTTATGAAGATATGTCAATACATGGGTCTTAAGATTCTTATTACTCAGATTTATTTCTGTGCAGTGTATTGGGTGTGTTGAGGCCAGTTCATTGAGCAAGGTGTAGATCTTGTCTAATACTTATTTGGTTTATTGAACGGTATCTGTGCTAATTTCAAACTCTGGTTTTATGCATCACCCCACCTCTCCTTTCCCCTTAAGCTGACATAAGTGTGTTTTCTAAATGTGAGACACTGTTCTGTTATGTAATTCATTTTTTGTGCAGCCATATTTACCCTCCCTCTATAAGTGATATCTTATGATATGTTTCTTTTTCTGTTTGACTAATTTCAAGTAGTATTATCGGACCTAAATCCACTCTTTATCCTTCTACTAGCCTTATTACATTGATTTCATGGTGAAGAGATATTCCATTGTACATAAGTGCCACATCTTCTTTATCCATTGTTCTCTTTCCTGGGATATTTAAGGTGTACTGAAGTTGAGGTTCTTGTAAACAGAGTAGCCCTAAACTGTGGTGTGCTTGTGTCTTGTTGATTTTTAGACTTCCCTAGATATATTCCCATGATTGGAAGTGTCCTGTGCTCTGTAGCTCTGTTTTTTAGATGATTTAGGAACCACCATACACTTCTCCAGAGTGGCTCTCGGCAGTTCACACACTGCCCATCAGCGTATAAAGGCTCCCTGTTCTCCATGGCCTGTCCTGCATTTCTGGTTTTTACAATTGTTTAGGATGGCCCTTTTGACTGGTGGGAAATGAGACTTCTTTGTTGTGCACATTTGCATTGCTTGCTTGCTTCATTGCCCATAAATTGTGTATGCATTTTTTCCTGGATATAATCAGGAAAAAACGCATACGCCCTTTTGGGCCAACTGCATCATTGTCGAAATTCTGCTGCTTTTCATGTGCTTTAAAGACGAGTCCAATCTATCTCTTGAAATCTGTTTCTTGCAATTCTGTCTTGCATTCAGATCCTCTTCTTTGCCTTACCTCAACATATTTTTGGACGTTAGTTTTCATTTATAACTCTGCAGGTTTGTGAATTGCAGTGACCCTGAGCTCCATTTTTTAAGTTGCTCTTTTGTGAGCTGGCCTCAAACCCGCAGGATTGCTTCAGGCCCTATTTTGGCTCGGGTGAGGCGGGCTGAGCCTTTTTTCAATTCTCATTCTTAATGGGAAATTAGAGTGATATGTGCCCGTACAACCCCCTACAACTATTCTCTCATTGGTTCCCCCTCTTCCCGTTCATCCTCCTCACAATTTGCAAAATGTGTGAAACAGAAGTTGAAATGTCCTGATTCTCCAAGTGGGGAGATTCTAAGTAACGTGGCTGGAATGGTGAACAGGAGCACCAGGAGAGGATAAATGAGCTGCATTTTAGACACATCTCCCGATCACATGGTGTACAGTCCTCTGGGTTTTCCATGCATGTTTTAGCTGTAGGAAGATCCCTTGAACCTGCAGATTTGGGACCCATTGAATGGGTACCAGGTAGTGTTACTTTAAAGGGTGTGCATTTCCTCACCCAACCTCACATTTCTCTTAGTGCAAACAGTTTCCAGCCTTATGTCTCATCCTGCTGTGGGTCTAGACGTGTTCAATCCATGTTGCATCACCGTCCCTGAGGAAAAGTTGTAAGAGGTTTTCTCTGTCTCTCTGTCGTTTATTTTTTTCAATTTATTACTATATTGGTTACAGCTTATTTTCAAAGCTCTGTTTCTTGCTGCTGTACATCCACTTGATTCACGTACAGAGAGACATCAGTAAATTCTTTTTCAGATTCTTACCAGTCGTATATATTCTTTTCCGGTGACTTGAGTGTGCTGAGTGCAGTTCTTTTAGCTACCGTGTAGGCCTTGTTGATTATCAGTTTGGTATTTGGAATGGTATCTTTGCTAATTTCAACCTCTTGGATGATGCCTCACCCCTCCCCACCTTTCCCGTTTAGCAGCCTTATGCGTGTTTTCTACATATTTGACTATGTTTTTGTTTTGTAAGTTATTTCATGTGTAGCTATTTTGGATTCCACCTTTAAGTGATATCTTATGATATGTGTCTTTTTCTTTTTGAATTATGTCACTTAGAATGATCATACGTAACTCCCTAAGAGTTGTTACAACTGGCCATATTTCATTGATTTCCAGGCTGAGTAATATTCCACTCTACATAAGTACCACATCTCTATCCATGTTTTCCCTCCAGAGACATTTAAGTTATATCCTAGTCGAGGATCTTTTAAACAGAGAGGCGGTAAACATTGGGGTGCCTGTGTCCTCTCCATTTTTGTTTTTCCCAAGATATACGCCCATGAGTGCAAGTGCCCTATGCTCTGTAGCTCATTTTTTAGATGCTTTAGTAAACACAATACACTTCTCCAGAATGGACGTTGGCAATATATATTTTCCACTATAAGTCTCACAGGGCTCCCTCTTCTCCTTGCCCTGTCCTGCATTTCTGTTGTTTACGCTTTATGAGGATGGCTCTTCTGACTGATCCGAAGTGATATCTTTTGTAGTATTGATTTCCAGTGCCCACCTGTTTGGTTGGCTAAAAAAGTGTATGCCCTTTTCTTGAATATATACAGAAAAAAACGCATACACCCTTTTTGGCCAACTGCAATGTTGGCAATGTTCAGCCCCTTTTCTTGTGCTTAATGGCGAGTCCTTTCTACCTCCTCAAATCCCTTTCCTGCCATTCTCCCTTGCTTACAAGTCCTTTTCTCTGACTTTCCTCAAGACATTTTTCAGTGATAGATATTTTCAACTCTGCAGTTTCGTGAATTTTACTGCCCCTGAGTTCCATTGTTCAACTTGTGTTTATGGGAACTGGCCACAAAGCAGTGGGATTTCCTCAAGCCCTATACTGTTTCCATGGGCAACCCTAGCCTTTGGTCAATTCGTCTTCCTGATTGGAAATTAGAGTGACATGTGCCTGTCTGAACACCTAGGACTTGTCTCTCATTGTTCCTCATCCTTCCGCTTCATCCTCTGGACAAATTCCAAACTGTACGTAACAGGATGTTGACAGTGCTGCCATCTCCAAGTGGGGAGACTGTTAGTAAAGACGCTGGAGGGGTGAACCCGAGGCCCAGGAGATGAGGAGATGAGATGCCTTTTCCAAACTCTTCCCGATCAGACGGTATACCATCCTCTGGGTGTGACAGACATGTTTTAGCAGTAGGAAGAGTCCCATTCATGTAAGGAAAACACCAGGGCTTTTTCAAAATCAGTGTCTCCCCGAAACCCAAACTGGGGAATTTTTTAAGCTACGGCTACACATATGTTCATTAAGGGCCTTGGGAAGTAGGCAGAGTCCAAACTTTAGATGATTGAAGTCTTCAGGTTCAGAATCACTCACCACCAGCTTCCCTTAGGTTACACTTTAACTGTCATTGATAGATGATGTCAATAAAAATATCTATTCTTTTTCAGATTATTTCCCCTTATAGGTTATTGCAAAATGTTGAGTGTAGTTCCCTGTGCTATACAGTAGTTCCTTGTTGATGATCTATTTTATACATAGCAGTGTGTATGTGTTAATCCCAAACTGTTAATTTATCCCTCCTCCCACCTTTCCGCTTTGGTAATAATAAATTATAAGATTTTATACTTCTCAGAAATGGGAGAGCTGAAAGAGAGGTATCATTTTCAATGGAAAAGCATTTAAAACAAGATTGAAGCTTTAACCAAGATTATTAGATGTACATCCTTGGAAAGAAATCACTTCGTTTCTCTAATATTGACCTGACAAATAAGACAAACCTTTTCACTGAACTTGCTTATAATAAAGTGATGGAAATAGCCAATGGAAGCGTTAGAAACATCTTATTTTACCCGAGCCTTATACACTGCTCTATGTTAACTACAGTTTGGCTCACACATCTGTTCATTGAGGTTACAATAGTCTCAATTTCTGTTACTGATCCTCCAGAGTGGACCCCAACAAGTGTCCCCCTGCGCAGTGTCATTGGGGCCAACAGATCGAGACTGAGTTTGGTTCACAAGCAAAGGAAACTTTATATTTTGATCAGAGAATGGAGAGGTGAGAGCATGCACTACCCCGTGGGCTGTGGGCTGGGCTGCTGTGTAGAGATCCTGTCAGAGTCAGTGGGAGGGAGGGGGCGGAGCTCTCGAGGGCCGGGTTGGCTGCAGTTCAGGCTCTATATCGCGGAGTCTGCACTGGGCCCCAGGAGCTGAGGTGTCGACCCAGCCATTCTGCACTAGGAAATCTGGTCTGAAGTGCCGGGTGTGGAACCTCTGCATGCGGGACCCTAGGAGCACATGAAATTAGACAAAGCACAAAGGATAAAAAAGGTTAGACTTGACTTTATTGCACAGATTCTATTTTTATCTCCCAGGGATTTTTAATGGGCTTTGCTGGGGACAAACACCTCCTCTGTCTTTTGTCCCGTTCCTCATTCTTGGAGTTCTGAGGGTGCAGACCCTTCTTCTGTAACTGCTGAGTGCTGAGTTGGGAGTCCTCAAACCCAGGGACGAGGGTCAGAACTTCTCCCCAGCAGCCTCCAGGTGACGTTGATTGTCCCCAGGCCCCCTGCATCCTTGCTCGTCCGCCTGAGCACCAGCATTGGAAGTGTTATAGATTCTAATGACCTTTAAGGGTCCAGGAAAGAGATGTGCAGAGACGCTGTGGGGGCCGGTTTCACCCCGCCCCACATTTGTTTGGCCACCTTAGGCTGACCGTTTCTGCCAGCCTAGATGCTCTGACCAGTAGTCTGCGCTTTCTTCAATTAGGCCCCTGAATTAACGTACAAACAGCACCAGGTGTCAGAGCCCTGCCCGCTCAACTCCCAGACAGTCCAGGGTCAGTGGTGATCAAGGACCATGATGGCCACTGAGTCAACAGCCTTTTGAAGTAAACAGGAGTCCAGCCAGTCTTATTGGCCACCATCAGCACGGTGTCTGTAGGCTTTTCTATGGTGACAGTGTGATATACGGTTCCCCCGCCAAGATTATTAGCTCCCCTCTGGGTGCAGTAAGTCCTGCAAGCAGTAGTCTACTCTTTTGGGACACACTCTTGTTGTTTTATGAGAGAAACTCCAGGTCAAGTGATGTTCACACGAGTCGTCATGGTGCCCTGTTGCCCCCGGTTATCTCTCTGGATGTTGGAGTTGGAGGGCCTCCTCACTCGAGGTTGGTGTGCCCACGGAGCGAACCCTGCAACTTCAGGGCATGGTTGGTGGTTAGGATCACCACGTGGGGTCCTTTTCCCTTAGGAGGGAGGTGGCCTTTCGGGCTGCTGATTTCCAGGTTTTTAGATACCGCCAGTATCTTGGCCAGATGTGGCAGTAGGCCAAGCCCCTTGGTGACCATAGTTTATCCTACCTGGATGGCATTCTTGCATTGTTCCATTTCAAGTGGTCCCAGTTTTTGCACTAATTCTCCAATGGCGATTCACCTTTCACCAGGAATGGAAAGGTCAAAGGGTTTAGCTCAATTAGGGAGTTCCAGGGCAAGGGTCTGAATTGACTGCTCTTTCCATTCTTGAAAGGCCACTTCTGGATTCTGTTCAAAAGGATCATCATCTTTTCCTTTCAGTGTTTCATATAGAGGCCCAGCTAGTAGACTGTAGTTAGGGATCCAGAAGCAGCAAACCCTGGCCTCCCCAGGAACCCCTAAGCTGTCTTCTAGTTTTAGAAAGGGGTAAGGCTGAAAATGGTTTCTTCCCTTTCCTGGGATGGGCTTCTCCGACCTTCTGTGAGAATGAAGCCCAGGCAGGTCACCGCAGTCTGTGATATTTGAGCTTTTTCTTGGACAACTTCTATCCTTTATTGGCTTGGTAGTTCAGAGGCCTCCTTAGTAGGGCTGGCGATCAGAATGTCGTCTGCGTACTGAAGGAGGGTTTCCTTTTCCAGAGGTAGAACTTTTAGGTCTTTAGCTAAGGTTTCCCCAAAGATGGTGTGGGAATTTTTGCACCCTTGGGGCAAGACGGCCCGGAAGTATTGTTTTAGTTGTATGTTGAGTCCTGCCACTCACAAGCCAAAATTTCTTGTGACTCTGGGACTAATGGAATACAAAAGAAGGCATCATTGAAGACTAATACAGAATACCATGTCCTGGTGGTTGGTAGAATGACCAGCAGGGTGTAGGAATTAGGAGCAACTGGAGGTATATCCTCGGTGGCTTCACTGACTGTCCTGACATCCTTTACCAGGTCCCCAGCAGCCCATGGGGCTCTCGTGGTCAGACCAATCCCAGAATATGGAGCTCACCTGGGCAGGTACCCCACCCCCACCCCAGCCCACGGGGCTCTCGTGGTCAGGCCCCTCCCAGGATACAGAGCTACCCTTGCAGGTACCGTGGCAGGCCTGCACACAGGAACCGTGCACATAGCCCTCATTGCAGAGCACCCCCAGCTCACCTGTCGCTCAGAGCTGACACAGAGCACCTCAGAGCAGGACTTGAACTAACAAACAGTAGCTGCGACAGGTCTGTGACCCTGGGCATCACTCTGTGCGGCCTCCCTCCACCTGGTCTTCCAGAGACTTCCACTGCACCCAGGGCACCAGGCCTCTGTCTCCAACCACCACCCACCCCTCCTCTCCCTGACTCCTGGGTTTCTCTCATTAGGAGAGGGTTTTCTTGAAGTTGTCTCCCACTCATGGGCCAGATAAAATGATTAGAAAACAACCCAAAGCTGCAGCCCCTTGTCTATCCTGACTCTCAGGAGCCCACACCTGTTCCTTGGACCTGGCCGGTTCAGCAAGTTCCATTTTCTGCAACTGTGAGCCCCTGAGGGGTGATGATTGGCTGAGCTGGGCAGCCTTACCGTGCCAGCCTGCCCTTCCCAGGTGTGCCTGGGTTGAGATCAATATAAATACCACTCCAGGCAGCAAGAGCCCCTGCAGCCGTGCCTGACGCCATTTTCTCTGCCCTGTCAGCAGTCTCGGGGCTGGGCTGGTGGGAGGGAGTGAGAGGCCACGGCTTTGTGGGTGGCCCAGTGTGAGTGGGGCTCTGCTGGACTTTCTGCAGCAGTTGCCAGGCTGCCACCTGCTAAAGAAGAGGATGTGTCACCCATACCTGCTGCTGGAATTTCTCCCTGGGCAGAGGTGAGGAAGGAAAAAAGCAGTGGGGGCAGGGACAGGACGGGTATCTCAGGCAGGGAAATGGAAATCTTCCAGAAGAGCACCCAGGGCCAGGACCATCCTGGCTGGCCTGCAGGCACCAAGTTGGCCGGCATGCTGTCACTCGTGTGGCTCTATGGCCCTTCCTCTAGGCTTTCAAGTCCTTGTATATATTCAGGTGTTTTACCTGGGACGGGTGGGAACAGTTCAGCAGCAGCTGGCCTGGGGCTCATCTCACGTTTACTCACAGATGCCTCGGCACGGTCCCCCAGGCTTGTAATGAGGACACTCCTTGCGGGGTGGCTGCTGGCTGCATGCAAGCGGAATCCCCACCTCTGACCAACTTCAGAATTGTCTATCACTGGAGCAAGTGCCCTGATTGGGTTTTCATCTGTATAACTGGTGGGTTCTGTTTTGTTTTTTGTTTCAAGGTAGGTTTTATTCCTCTTTTTTGTACTTATGGATGTAAGCATGGAAATAATTCATTCATATAAATACATGTATGTGAAGGGAATAACATTTTTCCGTTTTTTAAAAAATTTTATTTTTCATTTTATTTTATTTATTTTTTATACAGCAGGTTCTTATTGGTTATCTATTTTATACATATAAATGTATACATGTCAATCCCGATCTCCCAACTCCTCCCACCGCCACCCCCCCATGGCTTTCCCCTCTTTGTGTCCATACATTTGTTCTCTACATCTGTGTCTCTATTTCTTCCCTTCAAACCGGTTAATCTGTACAGTTTTTCTAGGTTCCACATATATGCGTTAATATACAATATTTGTTTTTCTCTTTCTGACTTACTTCACTCTGTATGACAGTCTCTAGATCCATCGACGTCTCTACAAATGACCCAATTTCATTCCTTTTTATGGCTAATAGTCCATTTTATATATGTACCACATCTTTATCCATTTGTCTGTCTGTGGGCATTTAGGTTGCTTCCATTACCTGGCTATTGTAAATAGTGCTGCAATGAACATTGTGGTGAATGTGTCTTTTTGATTTATGGTTTTCTCTGGGTATATGCCCAGTAGTGGGTTGCTGGATCATATGGTAATTCTATTTTTAGTTTTTTAAGGAACCTCCATACTGTTCTCCATAGTGACTATCAATTTACATTCCCACCAATCGTGGAAGAGGGTTCCTTTTCTCCACACCCTCTCCAGCATTTGTTGTTTGTAGATTTTCTGATGATGCCCATTCTAACAGGTGTGAGGTGATACCTCATTGTAGTTTTGATTTGCATTTCTCTAATAATTAGTGATGTAGAGCAGCTTTTCATGTGCTCCTTGGCCATCTCTACGTCTTTTTGGAAGAAATGTCTATTTAGATCTTCTGCCCATTTTTGTATTGGGTTGTTTGTTTTTTTAATATTGAGCTGCATCAGCTGTTTATATATATTGGAGATTAATCCTTTGTCCATTGATTCAGTTGCAAATATATTCTCCCATTCTGAGAGTTGTCTTTTTGTGTTTGTAGTTTCCATTGCTTTGCAAAAGCTTTTACGTTTCATTAGGTCCCATTTGTTTAGTTTTCTTTTTTATGTCATTACTCTAGGAGGTGGATCAAAAAAGATCTTGCTGTGATTTATGTTAGAGTATTCTTCCTATGTTTTCCTCTAAGAGTTTTATACTGTCCGGTCTTACATTGAGGTCTCTAATCCATTTTGAATTTATTTTTGTGTATGGTGTTAGGGGGTGTTCTAATTTCATTCTTTTACATGTAGCTGTCCATTTTTCCCAGCACCACTGATTGAAGACACTGTCTTTTCTCCATTGTATAGTCTTGCCTACTTTGTCATAGATTAGTTGACCATACGTGTGTAGGTTTATCTCTGGGCTTCTTTCTTTTTTATTTTCCTTTTACACCTTTATTGGAGTATAATTGCTTTACAATGGAGTGTCAGTTTCTGCTGTATAACAAAGTGAATCAATTATACATATACATATATCACCATATCCCCTCCCTCTTACATCTCCCTCCCACCCTCCACATCCCACCCCTTTAGGTGGTCGCAAAGCACCGAATTGATCTCCCTGTGCTATGTGGCTGCTTCCCAGTAGCTATCGATGTTACATTTGGTAATGTATATATGTCCATGGCACTCTCTCACTTCGTCCCAGCTTACCCTTCCCCCTCCCCGTGTCCTCAAGTCCTTTCTCTATGTCTGTGTCCTTAATCCTGTCCTGCCCCTAGGTTCTTCATAAACATTTTTCTTTAGATTCCATATATCTCTGTTAGCACACGGTATTTATTTTTCTCTTTCTGACTCACTTCACTGTGTAGGACAGACTCTAAGTCCATCCCCCTCACTACAAATAACTCAGTTTTGTTTCTTTTTATGGCTGAGTAATATTCCATTTATATATGTGCCAGATATTCTTTATCCATTCATCTGTCGATGGACACTTAGGTTGCTTCCATGTCCTGGCTATTGTAAGTAGAACTGCAACGAACATTGTTGTATATAACTCTTTTTGAATTATGGTTTTCTCAGGGCAAATGCCCAGTAGCTGGATTGCTGGGTCGTATGGTACTTCTATTTTTAGTTTTTTAAGGAACCTCTATACTGTTATCCCTAGTGGGTATAACAATTTACATTCCCAGCAACAGTGCAAGAACGTTCCCTTTTCTCCAGTAAATGCCTCTCCAGCATTTATTGTTTGTAGATTTTTTGATGATTGCCATTCTGACTGCTGGGAGGTGATAACTCACTGTAGTTTTGATTTGCATTTCTCTAATGATTAGTGATGTTCAGCATCCTTTCATGTGTTTATTGGCAATCTGTATATCTCCTTTGGAGAAATGTCTATTTAGGTCTTCTGCCCATTTTTGGATTGTGTTGTTTGTTTTTGTGATATTGAGCTACACGAGCTGCTTGTAAATTTTGGAGATTAATCTTTTGTCATTTGCTTCATTTGAAAACATTTTCTCCCATTCTGAGGGTTGTATTTTCGTCTTGTTTATGTTTTCCTTTGTTGTGCAAAAGCTTTGAAGTTTCATTAGGTCCCATTTGTTTATTTTTGTTTTTATTTCCACTTCTCTAGGAGGTGGGTCAAAAAGGATCTTGCTGTGATTTATGTCATAGAGTGTTCTGCCTATGTTTTCCTCTAATAATTTTATAGTGTCTGGTCTAACATTTAGATCTCTAATTAATTTTGAGTTTATTTTTGTGTATGGTGTTATGGAGCGTTCTAATTTCATTCTTTCACGTGTGGTTGTCCAGTTTTCCCAGCACCACTTACTGAAGAGACTGTCTTTTCTTCATTGTATATCTTTGCCTCCTTTGTCATAGATGAGTTAGCCATAAGTACGTAGGTTTATCTCTGGGCTTTCTATCTTGTTCAATTGATCTATATTTCTGTTTTTGTGCCAGTACCATATAGTCTTGATTAATGTAGCTTTGTAGTATAGTCTGAAGTTAGGAAGTCTGATTCCTCCAGCTCTTTTAATTTCCCTCAAGATTGCTTTGGCTATTCGGGGTCTTTTGTGTCTCCATACAAATTTTAAGATTTTTTTGTTCTAGTTCTGTAGAAAATGCCAGTGGTATTTGATAGGGATTGCATTGAATCTGTAGCTTGCTTTGGGTACTATAGTCATTTACACAATATTGATTCTTCTAATCCAAGAACATGGTTTATACCTCCATATGTTTATATCATCTTTGATTTCTTTCAGCAGTGTCTTATAGTTTTCTGAGTACAGGTCTTTTACCTCCTTATGTAGGTTCATTCCTCCGTATTTTATTCTTTTTGTTGCAATGGTGAATGAGATTGTTTCCTTAATTTCTCTTTCTGATCTTTCATTATTAGTGTATAGGAATGCAAGAGATTTCTGTGCATTAATTTTGTATCCTGCAACTTTACCAAATTCATTGATTAGCTCTAGTAGTTTTCTGGTGGCATCTTTAGGATTCACTATGTGTAGTATCGTGTCATTTGCAAACAGTGACAATTTTACTTCTTCTTTTCCAATTTGTATTCCTTTTATTTCTTTTTCTTCTCTGATTACTGTGTCTAGGACTTCCAAAACTATGTTGAGTAATAGTGGTGAGAGTGGACATCCTTGTCTTGTTCCTGATCTTAGAGGAAATGCTTTTAGTTTTTCACTATTGAGAATGATGTTTGCTGTGGGTTTGTCATATACTGCCTTTATTATGTTGAGGTAGATTCCCTCTATGCTCACTTTTTGGAGACTTTTAATCATAAATTGGTGTTGAATTTTGTCGAAAGCTTTTCCTGCATCTATTGGGATGATCATATTTTTATTCTACAATTTGTTAATGTGGTGTATCACATTGATTGATTTGTGTATATTGAAGAATTCTTGCATCCCTGGGATAAACCCCACCTGATCATGGTGCATGATCCTTTTAATGTGTTGTTCAATTCTGTTTCCTAGTATTTTGTTGAGGATTTTTACATCTATATTAATCAGTGATATTGGTCTCTAATTTTCTTTTTCTGTAGTATCTTTGTCTGGTTTTGGTATCAGGGTGATGGTGGCCTCATATAATGAGTTTGGGACTGTTCCTTCCCCTGAAAAGTTCTGAAGAGTTTGAGAAGATTGGGTGTTAGCTCTTGTCTAAATGTTTGATAGAATTCACCTCTGATGCCATCTAGTTCTGGACTTTTGTTTGTTGGAAGATTTTTAATCACACTTTCAATTTCATTACTTGTGATAGGTCTGTTCATATTTTCTATTTCTTCCCGGTTCAGTCTTGGAAGGTTATACCTTTCTAAGAATTTGTCCATTTCTTCCAGGTTGTCCATTTTATTGGCATAGAGTTGTTTGTAGAGGTCTCTTAGGATGCTTTGTATTTCTGTGGTGTCTGTTACAACTTCTCCTTTTTCATTTCTAATTTTATTGATTTGAGTCCTCTCCCTCTTTTACTTGAGTCTGGCTACAGGTTTATCATTTTTGTTTATCTTCTCAAAGAACCAGCTTTTAGTTTTATTGATCTTTGCTATTGTTTTTATTTCATTTATTTCTGCTCTGATCTTTATGATTTCTTTCCTTCTATTAACTTTGGGTTTTGTTCTTCGTTCTCTAGTTCCTTTAGGTGTAGGGTTAGATTGTTTATTTGAGATTTTTCTGGTTTCTTGAGGTAGGCTTTTATTGCTATAAACTTCCCTCTTAGAACTGTTTTTGCTGCATCCCATAGGTTTTCAATCATCGTGTTTTTGTTGTCATTTGTCTCTAGGTAGTTTTTGATTTCCTCTTTTATTTCTTCAGTGATCTCTTGGTTATTTAGAAACGTATTGTTTAGCCTCCATGTGTTTGTTTTTTACGTTATTTTCCCTGTAATTGAGTTCTAATCTCATAGCATTGTGGTCGGAACAGCTGCTTGATATGATTTCAGTTTTGTTAAATTTACTGAGACTTTATTTGTGACCCAAGATGTGATCTATCCCGGAGAATGTTCCGTGTACCATTGAGAAGAACTTGTAGTCTGCTGTTTTTGGATGGAATGTCCTATAAATATCCATTAAATCTATCTGGTCTATTGTGTCATTTAAAGCTTGTGTTTCCTTATTAATTTTCTGTCTGGATGATCTCCATTGGTGTAAGTGAGGTGTTAAAGTCCCTTGCTATTATTATGTTACTGTTGATTTCCTCTTTTATAGCTGTTAGCAGTTGCCTTATATATTGAGGTGTTCCTGTGTTGGGTACATATATATTTATAATTGTTATATCTTGGATTGATCCCTTGATCATTATGTAGTGTCCTTCCTTGTCTCTTGTAACATTCTTTATTTTAAAATCTATTTTATCTGATATGAGTATTGCTACTCCAGCTTTCTTTTGATTTTCATTTGCATGGAATATATTTTCCATCCCCTCACTTTCAGTCTGTATGTGTCCCTAGGTTTGAAATGGGTCTCTTGTAGACAGCATATATATGGATCTTGTTTTTCTATCCATTCAGTAAGCCTGTGTCATTTGGTTGGAGCATTTAATCCATTCATGTTTAAGGTAATTATCAATATGTATGTTCCTATTACTATTTTCTTAATTGTTATGGGTTTGTCTTAGTGGGTCCTTTTCTTCTCTTGTGTTTCCCACTTAGAGAAGTTCCTTTAGCATTTGTTGTAGAGCTGGTTTCATGGTGCTGAATTCTCTTAGCTTTTGCTTGTCTGTAAAGCTTTTGATTTCTCCATCAAATCTGAATGAGATACTTGCTGGGTGGAGTACTCTTGGTGGTAGGTTCTTCCTTTTCATCACGTTAAATTTATCATGCCACTCCCTTCTGGCTTGTAGATTTTCTGCTGAGAAATCAGCTGTTAACCTTATGGGAGTTCCGTTGTATGTTGTCATTTTTCCCTTGTTGCTTTCAATAATTTTTCTTTGTCTTTAATTTTTTCAATTTGATTACTGTGTGTCTCGGCATTTTTCTCCTTTGGTTTATCCTGCCTGGGACTCTCTGCGCTTCGTGGACTTCGGTGGCTATTTCTTTTCCCATGTTAGGGAAGTTTTCAACTATAATCTCTTCAGATATTTTCTCGAGTCCTTTCTCTCTCTGTTCTCCATCTGGGACCCCTATAATGCGAATGTTGTTGCATTTAATGTTGTCCCAGAAGTCTCTTAGGTTGTCTTCATTTATTTTCATTCTTTTTCTTTATTCTGTTCCATGGCAGTGATTTCCACCTTTCTGTCTTCCAGGTCACTTATCCGTTCTTCTGTCACAGTTATTCTGCTACTGATTCCTTCTAGTGTATTTTTCATTTCAGTTATTGTATTGTTCATCTCTGTTTGTTTGTTCTTTAATTCTTCTAGGTGTTTGTTCCTTAATTCTTCTAGGTCTTTGTTAAGCATTTCTTGCATCTTCTCGATCTTTGCCTCCATTATTTTTCTAAGGTCTTGGATCATCTTCACTATCATTATTCTGAATTCTTTTACTGGAAGGTTACCTATCCCCACTTCATTTCATTGTTTTTCTGAGGATTTATCTTGTTCCTTGATCTGGTATAAAGTCCTCTGCCTTTTCATTTTCTCTATCTTTCTGTGAATGTGGTTTTCCTTCCACAGGCTGCAGAATTGTAGTTCTTCTTGCTTCTGCTGTCTGCTCTCCAGTGATTGAGTCTATCTGAGAGGCTTGTGCAAGCTTCCTTATGCGAGGGACTGGTGGTGGGTAGAGCTGGGTGTTGCTCTGGTGGGCAGAGCTTTAATCTGCTTGTCTGTGGATTAAATAAAAGTTTAATAAAAAGTTTAATCCGCTTGTCTGCTGAGGCATGGGGCTGGGTTCTCTCCCTGTTGGTTGTTTGGACTGAGGCGACCCAGCACTGGAGCCTACCTTGCTCTTGGTGAGGCTAATGGTGGACTCTGGGAGAGTTCACGCCAAGGAGTATTTCCCAGAACTTCTGCTGTCAGTGTCATTGTCCCCATGGTGAGCTGCAGCCACACCCCACCTCTGCAGGAGACCCTCTAAAACTAGCAGCTAGGTATGATCATTCACCTATGGGGTGACTGCTCCTTCCCCTGGGTCCTGATGTGCACACTACTTTGTGTGTGTCCTCCAAGAGGGGAGTCTCTGTTGAGACTCTGAGTCTCTGAGTGCAGTTGAGACTCTGAGTGGAGTCGCACAGACTCTGGGTCCTGTGGAGCTTCGATGTTTTGTGGTTCTAGAAATCCTATAGGAGACGGTCCACAGCAGGTGAAGCTAATGCTGTCATAGAGGTGGTGAAACCAAAGATCTGCAGTTCCGACTAGAGGTGCTGATGTACAAACAGGACAAAATCATCTCATGTGAATGTAGTTCAGGCATGTTTAAAATGAATGCAGTCATGTTAATGCCTAACATCTTCTATCTTGTGCCTCTCCTCAAGGACCCCATCCTCAGTTCCTGAGTCTCCTGTAAGTCATGTACAGGGGAATGGAGAGTGGGCTCTGTCCAGTCTGAGCCCTGAGTTACCCTGTGTGTATCTTAGGATACTTTGTATTTCTGTGGTGGCTCTTGTAACATCATCTCTTTCAGTTCTGATTTATTTGGGCCCTCTCTTTTAAAAAAAGTACTACTGTTGTCTTTTATTCTTTACAGAAGTTTAATAAGTGTTTGATCTACTACCCTTACTCTATGTATACTTTTTGCCGTGAGATTTTTACTTTTGTTTGTTTTCTTGTTACTGTCAATAATTAGTGAGAATTCTTTTAAGCTACCTTCAACATTGCTTATAAAGCTGCTTTATTAGTGATGACAGAGCTTTAATGGAAGTCGTGTAATGTGCCAGCAAAAAGTCCCTTAAGTGTATGTCTCATTACTTCTTGTTCTTTTTTTTCCTTTTTTCTCTCTTTTTTTCTTGTTCTTTTTTTAATTTTTATTTTTTATCAGAGCAAATTTGATTAAAATGTTTTGTTTGTTCTAGGTGTGTAAGATGTGGTTCTTTTACATGTATCTATACTTCTTCAGATCGTTTTCTCATGTAGCTTGTGACACAATGTTGAGTAGTCTTCTCTTGGTATTCCGTAGGTCTTTGATGATTATATATTTCACATGTGTTTCTATACCTATGTTAACCCCAATATCCTAATATATCCAGTCCTCACACCTTTCCATTTGGTGAACCTTAACTTTGTTTAATGAATCTGTGATTGCCTTTCTCTGTGGAAATATCTTCATTGGTATCAATTTTTAGCTAACACCTATAAGTGATATTATAGGATATGTGTCTTTTGCTGTCTGACTTAGTACAATTTGCCTGATTACCTCTAGAATCATCTACGGTGCTGCAAATGGCATTGTTTCATTTTTTTCCCTAGATAATATTCCATCTGTACATGTACCAGTTCTTCTTTGTCCACTCACCTCTTGATGGACTTTCTGGTTGCCTCCATGTCTTGGCTATTGTAATACTGCTGCACTGCACATTTGCCTGCCTGTGTCTTTCCAATTCTGTCTTCTTATGTTATAGGCCCAAGAGTGGGCCTCCTGTATCATATAGTATCTCAGGGTTTACCGTTTAAATGCACCATGATTCTGTGCTCATTAGTGGCTCTTTCCAGGTTACATCTCACTTAAAGTTGAGGGTATGCATTTCTCCACAACACCTTCAGCATTTATTTATTTATTTATTTTTAACATCTTTATTGAAGTATAATTGCTTTACAATGGTGTGCTAGCTTGTGCTTTACAACAAAATGAATCAGTTATACATATACATATGTTCCCATATCACTTCCCTCTTGCGTCTCCCTCCCTCCCACCCTCCCTCCCCTCCAGGCGGTCACAAGCACCGAGCTGATCTCCCTGTGCCATGCTGCTGCTTCCCACTAACTATCTACCTTACGTTTGGTAGTGTATATATGTCCATGCCTCTCTCTCCCTTTGTCACAGCTTACCCTTCCCCCTCCCCATATCCTCAAGTCCATTCTCTAGTAGGTCTCTGTCTTTACTCCTGTTTTACCCCTAGGTTCTTCATGACATTTTTTTTTCTTAAATTCCAGGTATATGTGTTAGCATACGGTATTTGTCTCTCTCTTTCTGACTTACTTCACTGTGTATGACAGACTCTAGGTCTATCCACCTCATTACAAATAGCTCAATTTTGTTTCTTTTTATGGCTTCAGCATTTATTGTTTGTAGTTTTCTTGCTGATGGATATTCTGACTGGTGTGAGCTGATACCTCTTTGTGGTTGAATTTACATATGACTCATAATCCTTTGAAATTGAGCTTTAAGACATGTCCTTTTTATTTTTCAAACTGTGATTACAGCTTAGCCCTTCAAAGTGTTTTCTAAAGTATGTGTTACATTTTGAAATTTATTGGCCATTACCTCCCTCAAAACATTTTGAGGGCAGGTTTCATTTACAGCCCTGCAGTACTTGTTCACATGAAGTGACCATTAGCACAGGCTTTAAAGCTGCTTTTGCAGATAACGGCCAGATTGCGGCAGCCTTTCTTTGTTCCCCATGCTGGTACTAGGGAAACAGAGCTTCCAGCCAGTGGTCTTCCTCGGTTATAAATTAGAGTGGAATGTGCCCGGATAAACCCCCAAAGGCTGATGTCTCCTTATTTTTGTTTCTTTTTTAAATTTAATTTATATTTTTATCGGAGTAATATTCCATCGTGTATATGGACCACTTCTTGGTGCATAGCTCTGTTGAGGGACATTTTCGTTGCTTCCAAGTGTTGGCTATATTAAATATTGCTGGAGTGCAAGATTGCCAGCCTGTGACTTTTTGATTCTCATTTTCTCAGGTGATAGGCCCAGCAGTGGGTGTGACTGATTGACTAGTAGCTCAATGTTTACCTTTTCAAAGCACCTCCATTGTGTTTTCATTAGTGGCTCTTACCATGTCTCCCTTAGAACCGAGGGTACGAACTTCTCCACAATCCCTTCAGCATTTATAGTTTGCAGCATTTTTGCTAATGGCCAGTCTGACTGCTGTGACCTGATAGGTTTTTGTAATTTGGGTTTGCATGACTTTAAAAATTCCTAAAATTCATCATTTTCCACGCCTTTTTCCTTTCTGTTAAAAATCAAGTGTGAGTACAATATATCTCTTGAAGCTCTCTTCTTGGAAGGTTGCCCTCTTTTGAATTTTTGGTGGATATTCGACCCCAGGATTTTTTTGGAGGGCAGATGTCATTACAGAACTGCAAGTTTGGTGAATATTTAGTGACAATTAGCACTGGGTTTAAAGCTGCTGTTGTGGGAAACGGCCACAAGGAGGCAGCATTTGTCCTTTCCCAAATCTGAGTACTAGGGCAGCAGAGCCTTTCTGGAAGTCCTAGGTTTTAAGTTAGAATGGAATGTGCCAGGAGGAACGCCCATAAGTTTATGTCTCATTACATCTTGGTTTTTAAAATTTATTTAATCGGGGTAATGATTAGATATTGTTTGTCCAGATGTACACAATCTGGTTCATTTGTACAATATATATGTCTATTCATGTTCAGATCCTCTTCCCATGTAAAATATTACAGTGTTCCATAGACCTCCCTTGCTATATGGTCCGTCTTTTCGATATATGTTTATTATATGTATTTGTATACGTATGGTAAGGTTAATCTTAATTTATCCATTCTGCCCACCTTTCCTTTTAGATAAGCATACTTAATTTCTAAGTCTGTGAGTGTCTTTCTCTGTGGAAATATGTTCATTTGTGTTAGTTATTAGATAACGCCTATAAGTGATATCATAGGATATAGGTCTTTTGCTTTCTGACTTACCTCATATTCTGTGATTATCTCCAAGCTCATCTATGGCACCTCAAATAGCAGTGTTTCATTGTTTTCTATGGCTAATATTCTATTGTGAACGTGGACCACTTCTTCTTCATCCATACATCTGTTGATGGACATTTTGGTGGCTTCACTGTCTTGGCTATTGTGAATAAGGCTGCAGTGTAGCTTTTGCAGCCCGAGTCTTCTCGATTCTGGTCTTCTCAGGTGAGAGGCCCAGTGGTGTGACTGCTGCATCGAATGGTATCTCAACTTTTACTTTTAATCGTAGTTCCTTTCTGTTCTCATTATTGGCTCTTACCACGTTACATCTCACCAGCAGCTAGAGGGTACACAGTTCTCTAAAACCCCTTCAGAATTTATTGTTTGTAGATCTTTTGCTGATGGTCAGTCGACTGGTGTGAGTTGAAACCTTTTTGTACATTAGATTTGCATGAGTCTAATAATTCCTGAGGTTGAGCTTTCACCCATTTTCCTTTTTTTAAACAAGAGAGTGAGTCAAACTTACCTCTTCATACTATCGTCTTGAAAAATTTGTCAGTTTTGAATTTTATTGTCCATTCCCTACCTCAGCACAGTTGTTTAGGGCAGGTGTCCTTTGCAGCCCTGAGTCCTTGTGAATGTTAAGAGAACATTAGCTGTGGGCTTAACGCCACTCTTGCGGAAAACGGCCACAAGGCAGCAGAATTTCTACATTGCCAACTCTGGGTTTTTGGGCAGCAGAGCCTTCCTGGAAATCGTGTTAGTAGGCTGCAAATTAGAGTGGAATGTGCCAGAGCACATCCCCAAGAGCTTATATCTCCTTACTTCTTGTTTGTTTTATAAATTTAATTTTTATTAATTATCAGAGCAAACTTGATAAAAATATTTTGTTTCTCCTAGGTGTACAGAATCTGGTTCATTATATCAATGTATCTGTCATTTATCTTTGCATTCTTTACTGTGTAGGTTATTACAGAGTGTTGCCTAGACCTCTCTTGGTATTCCATAGGTATTTTGTGATTATATATTTCATATGTATTAGCACATGTCTGTTAACCCTCATATCCTAATTCACACATTCCTTACACTTTTCCATTTGGTTAAACATAATTTTTTTTTCTTAATCCATGCTTTTCCTTCTCTTGGAAATAAGTTCGTGAGTATCAACTTTTAGGTAACACCTAGAAGTGATGTCATAGGATATCTGTCTTTCACTTTCTTTCTTTAATTTGAGTGATTATCTCTAGGTCCTTATATGGTGGTGCAAACGGCACTGTTTCATTGTTTTCCATGGCTAATATTCCATTGTTTATATGGACCACTTCCTCTTTGTGCATTTTTCTGTTGATGGACATTTTGGTTTCTTCCAAGTCTTGGCTATGTTAAATATTCCTGCAGTACAGGATTGCCAGCCTGTGTCTTTTCCATTCTGCTCTGCTCAGGTGATAGGCACATCAAAGGACCTACCAGATCACATGGTAGCTCAATTTTTACCCTTAAACGCACCTCCATTATGTTCTCGCTACTGGCTGTTACCAGTTTACATCCCCCCAGCAGCTGGAGGGTACACAGTTCTCTGAAACGCCTTCAGCATTTATTCTTTGTAGACTTTTTGCTGAAGAACATTCTGACGGCTGTGAGGTGAACATTTCTGTAATTGGATTTGCATGGCTTTATTCATTGCTGATGTTGCGCATTTTTCAATTTCCTTTTATTTTAAAGAGAAAAAAAGAAAAGACAAAATGTGCGTAAAATATGCCTCTTGACATTGTCTTCTTGAAATGTTGACGTCTTTTGAATTTTCTGGTCGATTACGACCCCAGGACATCTTTTGAGGCCCGGTGTCCTTTACAGTGCTGCACATATTTTGAATATTAAGTGAACATTACCTCTTGGTTTAAAGCTGCTGTTGTGTGAAACAGCCACAAGGCGGCAGCATTTCTCCTTTACCAAATCTGGTTACCAGGGCAACAGAGCCTTAATGGAAGTCCTGTTCTAGGTTGAAAATTAGAATGGGATGTGCCAGGAAAAATTCCTTTCAGTTTATGTCTCATTATTTCTTGTTCATATTTTTAATTTAATTTTTATTTTTTATCGCAGCAAATTTGATTACAATGGTTTTTTTTTTGTTCTAGGTGTGCAAGATGTGGTTCTTTCACACACATACATATATCTATTCTTCTTTGGAACCTTTTCCCAGGTAGGTTATGACACAATGTTGAGTAGTCTTCTCTTGGTATTCCATAGGTCTTTGGTGATTATATATTTCACATGTGTTTCTATATCTATGTTAACCCCAATATCATAATGTATCCAATCCTCACACCTTTTGATTTGGGGAACCATAAGTTTGTTCAATGAATCTGTGATTGCCTTTCTCTGTGGAAATATCTTCATTGTTATCAATTTTCAGGTAACACCTATAAGTGATATACGTTAGGTGTCTTTCGCTTTCTCACTTACTACAAGTTGCATGGTTACCTCTAGACTCATCTATGGTGCTGCAAATGGCATGGTTTCATTTTTTTCCCGAGCTAATATTCCATCTCTATATGTAACAGTTCCTCTTTGTCCACTCATCTGTTGATGGACTTTTGGTTGCTTCCATGTCTTGGCTATTGTAATACTGCTGCAGTGCAGATTTGCCTGCCTGTGTCTTTCCAATTATGTCTTCTTATGTTATAGGCCCAGGAGTGGGCCTGCTGGATCATATAGTAGCTCAATGTTTACCTTTTAAAGGCACCTCCACCCTGTTCCCATTAGTGACTCTTACCAGGTTACGTCCCACTTCAAATTAAGGGTATGCATTTCTCCACAACCTCTTCAGCATTGATCATTTGTAGTTTCTTTCCTGATGGTTATTCTGAATGGTGTGAGCTGATACCTCTGTGTGGTTGGATTTGCATGTGTCTCATAATCCTTTGAAATTGAGCTTTCAGGCATGTCCTTTTATTTTTCAAATGGTTATTACAGCTTAGTTCTTCAAATGGTTTTCTTGAAATATGTGCCACATTTTGAAATACTTTGATCTTTACCTCCTGCAAAACATGATGAAGGCAGGTTTCCTTTACAGCCCTGCAGGACTTGTTCATATGAAGTGAAAATTAGCATAGGTTTTAAAGCTGCTTTTGCAGGTAATGGCCAGAGGGTGGAGCATTTCATAATTCTATGAAACATAACTGAACACACAATATATATTTTTTCTTTTAAATTTCCATTGTTACTTTTTTAAAGTACAATTATAATTGAAGTTCTTTGTAACAAGTGAAATTTAAAAAATTAAAGGAAAAGATAATATTTTACCACTTGCCATCCTTTCCCATTTACTGAAACGACCAGCATAATGTGTAGAGTTCTCATTTTATCCAGGTGTTCTATACATCTGGAATATCATGCTTCTCACTGTAGAAAAACAGATTTAGCTCTCACACTTTTTATAGGCTACATAACAGTCCATAGAACAGAAGTACCAACTATTTCAGACTTAGCTTTTTGAGGGACACTCAGGTTACTTTCTGTTTTATTTTGTTGTTCTTTTTCTGGGGGGGGGTAGGAGTTTATTATTTAATTATTTATTTTTGTTGTGTTGGGTCTGAGTTTCCGTGTGAGGGCTTTCTCTAGTTGTGGCAAGTGGGGGGCCACTCTTGATCTCGGTGCGCGGGCCTCTCACTATTGCAGCCTCTCTTGTTGCAGAGCACAGGCTCCAGATGCGAGGGCTCACTGGTTGTGGCTTATGGGCCTAGTTGCTCCATGGCATGTGGGATCCTCCCAGACCAGGGCTCGAACCTGTGTCCCCTGCATTAGCAGGCAGATTCTAACCACCGCACCACCAGCGAAGCCCCCTATTTTGTTGTTCTGCTAGTTTGTTTTAACCCAAGAAAATATTTTTTTAAATACAAAAAAACTAAATTAAGCTAAGGGTAAGGATTAGGGTTTAGGGTAAGGTTTAAGGTTAGGATACGGGTTAGGATTATTGTACGGCTTAGAGTATGGTTTAGGGTTATGGTTGTGGTATGGGTTAGTGTTAGGGTACAGTTTAGGGTATGGCTATGGTTTAGTGTTAGGGTACGGGTTAAGGTATGGGTTAGTGTTAGGGTATGGGTTAGGATTAGGGTATGGTTTACATTCAGGGTTATGGTTAGGTTTAGTGTATGGGTTAGTGTTAGGTATGGGTTAGGGTAAGGGTTAGGGTTAGGTTTAGTGTTAAGGAAGGGGTACAGTTTAGGGTACAGTATAGGGAACAACAAAGGGTTAGGGTTAGGGTACGTGTTAGGGTACAGTTTAGTGTTAGTGTACGGGTTAGGATTAAGGTATGGTTTAGGGTAAGGGTTAGGGTTAGGGTTAGGGAACGGGTATGGTTTGGGGTACAGTTTAGGGTATGACCACGGGTTAGGAGTAGGGTAAGTGTTAAGGTATAGTTTAGTGTTAGTGTACAGGTTAGGATTATGGTACGGGATAGTGTAAGGGTTAGGGTTAGGGTTAGGGAATGGGTACAGATTAGGTTACAGGTTAGGGTATGACAACAGGTTAGGGTTAGGGTACGTGTGAGTGTATGGGTTAGGATTAGGGTACGGGTTAGGTTATGGGTTAATGTTAGGGGATGGGTTAGGATTAGGGTACGGGTTATGGTACGGTTTAGGGAAAGGGTTAGGATATGGGGTAGGGTAAGGATAAAGTTTAGTGTATGGCTATGTGTTACTGTTAGGGTACATGTTAGCATACGGGTTAGTGTTTGTGTACAGCTTACGGTAAGGGTTAGGGTTAGGGAATGGGTACGGTCTCAGGTACAGGTTAGGGTACGGTAGCGGGATAGGGTTAGGGTACGTGTTAGGATGAGACTTCTTTGTAGTGTAGATTTGAATTTCCCGCTTGCTTGGTTGGCCAAAAAGGGCGTATGCGTTTTATCCTGAATATATTCAGGAAAAAACGCATACGCCCTTTTTGGCCAAGTGCATCGTTGCCGAAGATCTGCCGCTTTTCATATGCTTTAAATGCAATTCCAATCTACCTCCTGAAATCTGTTTCCTGCAATTGTGCCTTGTTTCAAGTCCTCTTCACAGCCATACCTCAATACATTTTTGGACAATAGTTGTCCTTTATAACTCTGCAGGTTTGTGAATTGCAGTGCCCCTGAGCTCGTTTTTTCAACTCGCTTTCTGTGAGCTGGCCACAAATCAACAGGATTGCTTCAGGCCCTATTCTGGTTCCGGCACGGCACGCTGAGTCTTTGGTTAATTCTACATCCTGGTGGGAAATTAGAGTGAAATGTGCCCGTCCAAACACCTACAGCTAGTCTCTCATTGGTTCTCCCTATTCCCGTTCATCCTCCGCAGAAATTGCAGAGTGTGCCAAACAGGAGGTTACAAGCACTGACTCTCCAAGTGGGGAGATTGTTAGTAAAGCGCCTGGAATGGTGAACCCGAGTACCAGCGGACGAATAATGAGATGCGTTTTAGAAACCTTGCCCGATCACACTGTGGACCATCCTCTGGGTTTCCCACACATGTTTTAGCTGTAGGAAGAATCCCTTAAACCTGGAGAGTTGGGACCCATGGAATGGGTAGCACGCAGTACTACTTCAAAGGGTTTGCATTTGCTCACCGAACCTCACCAATCCTCACAGCCCCAAGTGTCCAGCCTTATGTCTCTCCCAGCTGTGGGTGTAGATGTGGTAAATCCAGGTTTCGTCACAAGCCCTGAACGAATTATTTAAGAATTTATCTCTCTTTCACTGTCTTTGTGTTTTGATTTTGAAATTTATTTTTATAATGGGGTTTAGCTGATTTTCACTGCTGTGTTTATGCCGCTCGATGCACACTTGATCCTCTTATGGAGACATATAAACACATAGGTTTTAAGATTCTTACTAGTCAGATATATTCCTCTGCAGTGAATAGGGGTTGTTGAGTCCACTTCGTTGAACAAGGAATATATCTTGTCTATTACTGGCTTATGGAACGGTATCTGTGCTCATTTCAATCTCTGGTTTTATGCAGCACCCCAACTCACCTTTCCCCTTAAGCAAGCATAAGTTGGTTTTCTAAATGTGAGACTCTGTTCTGTTTTGTAATTCAGTTCATGTGTAGCCAAGTTTACATTCCCTCTATAAGTGATATCTTATGACTAGTTTCTTTTTCTGTGTGACTTATTTCACTCAGAATCATCTTACCTAAATCCACTCATTATGCTGCTATGGGCCTGATGACATTGATTTCATTGCAGAGTGATATTCCATTCTATGTAAGTACCACAACTTCTTTATCCATTTTTCTCTTTCTGGGATACTTAAGTTGTTCCGTTGTCGAGGTTCTTGTAAACACAGCAGCCCTAAACTTTGGGGTGGCTGAGTCTTGTTGATTTTAATTTTCCTAAGCTATAGGGTCATAGGTGGAAGTGCCCGAGTCTCTGTAGCTTTATTTTTTAGAGGTTTCAGGAAACACCATACACTTCTCCAGAGTGGCTGTTGGCCATTTACATCCCGCCCATCAGCACAACAAGGCTCCCTGTTCTCCATGGCCTGTCCTGCCTTTCTGGTTTTTACACTTTTTTCAGATGGTCCATTTGACCGGTGGGAAGTGAGACTTCATTGTAGTGCGGATTTCCATTGCACGCTTCCTTGGTTGGCTAAAAAGGCCGTATGCGTTTTTTCCTGGATATATTCAGGAAAAAACGCATGTGCATTTTTTGGCCAAGTGCATCATTGTCGAAGTTCTGCCGCTTTTCATATGTTTTAATGCAGTTTCCATCTACCTCCTGAAATATATTTCCTGCAATTGTGCCGTGCTTTCAAGTCCTCTTTGCAGCCTTACTTCAGTATATTTTTGGATGATAGCTGTCATTTATAACTCTGCAGGTTTATGAATTACAGTGCCCCTAAGGTCCTTTCTTCAACTCGCTTTCTTGTGAGCTGGCAGGAAAACCACAGGATTGCTTCAGGCCCTAATCTGGTTTCATCACGGCACGCTGAGCCTTTTGTTAATTCCTCTTCCTGGTGGGAAATTAGAGTGAAATGTGACCGTCCAAACACCTACAGCTAGTCTCTCATTGGTTCTCCCTATTCCTGTTCAACCTCTGCAGAAACTGCTAACTGTGCTAAACAGGAGTTTTAAGGCACAGACTCTCCACTTGGGGAGATTTTTAGTAAAGCATCTGGAATGGCGAACCCGTGTACCAAGGGACAAAAAATGAGATGAGGTTTAGAAACGTTGCCCGATCACATGGTGTACAATCCTCTGGGTTTCCCATGCATGTTTTAGCTGTAGGAAGAATCCCTTAAACCAGGAGAGTTGGGACCCATGGAATGGGTAGCATACAGTATTACTTCAAAGGGTCTCCATTTGCTCACCGAACCTCACCAATCCTCTCAGCCCCAAATGTCCTGCCTTATGTCTCACCCAGCTGTGGGTGTGGATGTGGTAAATCCAAGTTTCATCACAAGCCCTGAACGAATTATTTAAGTACTTTCTCTCCTTCACTGTCTTTGTTTTTGAAATTTATTTTAATAATGGGGTTTAGTTGATTTTCATGGCTGTGTATACTGCTCTACACACACTTGATTCTCTTACGGAGACATATAAATACATATGTTTTAATATTCTTATTGTCAGATATATTCCTCTGCAGTGAATAGGCGGTGTTGAGTCTAATTCGTTGAGCAAGGAGTATATCTCGTCTATTACATATTTGGCTTATGGAATAGTATCTGTGCTAATTTCAATCTCTGGTTTTACGTAGCACCCCAACTCATCATTCCCCTTAAGAAAGCATAAGTTTGTTTTCTAAATGTGAGACTCTGTTCTGTTTTGTAATTCAGTTCATGTGTAGCCAAGTTTACATTCCCTCTATAAGTGATATCTTATGATAAGTTTCTTTTTCTGTGTGACTTATTTCCTTTGAATCATTGTACCTAAATCCATTCATTATGCTTGTACAGGCCAGACGACATTGATTTCATTGCTGAGTGATGTTCCATTGTACGTAAGTATGAAAACGTCTTTATCCATTTCTCTCTTTCAAGGATATTTAATTTGTACCATAGTCGAGACTCTTGTAAACAGAGCAGCCCTAAACTTTGGGGTGGTTGTTTCTTGTTATTTTAATTTTCCTGAGTTATAGTGCTATAAGTAGGTTTAGGGTTAGGGTTAAGGTTAGGGTTAGGGAACGGGTATGGTTTAGGATGGACAATGGTTTAGGGTGAGCGAAAGTGTTAGGGTACAGGTCAGTGTTAGTGTACCGTTTAGGATTAGGGTAAGTGTTAGGGTAATGCTTCAGGTTAGGGTTATGTTTAGGGAATGGGGATGGTTTAGGGTAGAGGTTAGGGTACGACAACAGTTTAGGGATAGCGTACATGTAAGGGTAAGGGTTAGTGTTAGCGTACGGGTGAGGATTAGGGGACGGGTTAGGGTAAGGCTTCGGGTAAGGGTTAGGGTTAGCGTTAGGGATAGGGGACGGTGACCGTTTAGGGAACAGGTTAGGGTATGACAATGGTTGAGAGTCAGCATTCGTGTTAGGGTATGAGTTAGAGTTAGCGTATGGGTTAGGATTAGGGGACCGGATAGGGTAAGATTTCGGGTAAGGGTTAGGGGACGGGGAAAGTTTAGGGTACAGGTTAGGGTACGACAAGAGTTTAGGGTGAGCGTACATGTTAGGGTATGGGTTAGTGTTAGAATATGGGTTAGAATTAGGGGACGGGTTACGGTAAGGCTTCAGGTAAAGTTTAAGGTTAGGATTAGGGGACTGGGAAGGTTTAGGGTACAGGTTAGGGAACGACGATGGTTTAGGGTGAGTGTACATGTTAGGGCATGGGTTAGTGTTAGCATACGGGTTAGGATTAGTGGACAGGTTAAGGTAAGGCTTCGGGTAAAGGTTAGGGTTAGGGTTAGGGGACGGGGAAGTTTAGGGTACAGTTTAGGGTACGACAATGGTTTAGGGTGAGTGTACGTGTTAGGGTACGGGTTAGTTTAGCGTATGGGTTAGGATTAGGGGACGGGTTAGGGTAAGGCTTCAGGTAAGGGTTGGGTTAGGAGAGGGGGACAGTTTAGGGTACAGGTTAGGGTGTGACAGCGGTTTAGGGTGACCGTACGTGTTAGGGTATGGGTTAGTGTTAGCGTACGGGTTAGGATTAGGTGACGGGTTAGGGTAAGGCTTCAGGTAAGGGTTAGGGTTAGGGTTAAGGGACGGGGACGGTTTAGGGTACAGATTAGGGTACTACAACGGTTTAGGGTGAGTGTACGTGTTAGGATATGAGTTAGTGTTAGCGTACGGGTTAGGATGAAGGGACAGGATGGGATAAGGCTTCGGGTAAGTGTTAGGGTTAGGCTTATGGGACAGGGATGGTTTAGGGTACATGTTAGGGTACAACAACGGTTTAGGGTGAGCATAGGTATTAGAGTACAGGTTAGTGTTAGGGTATGGCTTAGGATTAGGGGACGAGTTAGTGTAAGGCCTCGGGTAAGTGTTAGGGTTAGGGGACAGGGTCGGATTAGGGTACAGTTTAGGGTACAACAATGGTTAAGGGTGAGCATACATGTTAGGGTACAGGATAGTGTCAGCGTATGGGTAAGGATTAGGGGAAAGTTTAGGGTACGGCTTCCAGTAAGGGGTACGGTTAGGGTTAGGGAATGGAGACGGTTTAGGGCACAGGTTAGTGTAGAACAACGGTTTAGGGTGAGCATAAGTGTTAGGATATGGGTTAGTGTTAGCGTACGGGTTAGGATTAGGGGACGGGTTAGGGTAAGGCTTCGGGTAAGGGTTAGAGTTACGGTTAGGGGACGGGGACGGTTTACGGTACAGGTTAGGGTACGACAAAGGTTTAGGGTGAGGCGTACGTGTTAGGGTATGGGTTAGTGTTAGCGTACTTGTTAGGATTAGGGGACGGGTTAGGGTAAGGCTTCGGGTAAGGGTTAGGGATAGGGTTAGGGGACGGGGACAGTTTAGGGGACAGGTAAGTGTACAACAACGGTTTAGGGTGCGCGTAAGTGTGAAGGCACGGGTTAGTGTTATTGTACGGGTTAGGATTAGGGGACGGGTTAGGGTAAGGCTTCGCTAGGGGTTAGGGTTAGGTAAGGGTTAGGGTTACTGTTAGGATTAGGTGGACAGGGACGGTTTCGGGTACAGGTTAAGGTACGACAATGGTTTAGGGTAAGCATACGTGTGAGGGCACGGGTTAGTGTTAGAGTAAGGGTTAGGATTAGTGGACGGGTTAGGGTTAGGGTTAGGGGACAGGGACGGTTTAGGGGACAGGTTAGGGTACGACAACGATTTAGGGTGAGCGTACGTGTGATGGCAAGGGTTAGTGTTAGCGAACGGGTAAGAATTAGGGAATGGGTTAGGGTAAGGCTTCGGGTAAGGGTTAGGGTTAGGGTTAGGGGATGGGGATGGTTTAGGGGACAGGTTAGGGTACGACAACGGTTTAGGGTGAGCGTACGTGTGAGGGCTCGGATTAGTGTTAGCGTATGGGTTAGTATTAGGGTAGGGTTAGGGTAAGGCTTCAGGTAAGGGTTAGGGTTAGGGGACGGGGACGGTTTAGGGGACAGGTTAGGGTACGACAATGGTTTAGGGTGAGCGTACGTGTGAGGGCATGGGTTAGTGTTAGCGTACGCGTTAGGATTAGGGAATGGGTTAGGGTAAGGCTTCGGGTAAGGGTTAGGGTTAGGGTTAGAGTTAGGGGTCGGGGACAGTTTAGGGGACAGGTTAGGGTACGACAACAGTTTAGGGTGAGCGTATGCCTGAGGGCACGGTTTAGTGTTAGCGTAAGGGTTAGGATTAGTGGACGGTTTAGGTTACGTCTTCGGGTAAGGGTTAGGGTTAGTGTTAGGGTTAGGGGATGGGTATGGTTTAGGGGACAGGTTAGGGTACGTCAACGGTTTAGGGTAAACGTACGTGTAATGGCACGGGTTAGTGTTAGCATACGGGTTAGGATTAGGGGATGGTTTAGGGTAAGGCTTCGGGAAAGGGTTAGGGTTAGGGTTAGGGTTAGGGGATTGGGACGGTTTAGGGGACAGGTTAGGGTACGACAACGGTTTAGGGTGAACGTACATGTGAGGGCACGGATTAGTGTTAGTGTACGGGTTAGTATCAGGGGACGGGTTAGGGTAAGGCTTCAGCTAAGGGTTAGGGTTAGGGGACGGGGACGGTTTAGGGGACAGGTTAGGGTACGACAACAGTTTAGGGTGAGCATACGTGTGAGGGCACGGGTTAGTGTTAGCATACGGGTTAGGATTAGGGAACGGGTTAGGATAAGGGTTCGGGTAAGGGTTAGGGTTAAGGTTAGGGTTATTGGATGGGGACGGTTTAGGGGACAGGTTAGGGTACGACAACGTTTTAGGTTGAGCGTACGTGTGAGGGCACAAGTTAGTGTTAGCATATGGGTTAGGATTAGGGGACGAGTTAGGGTTAGGATTAGAGTTAGGGTTAGGGGACGGGGACGGTTTAGGGGACAGGTTAGGATATGACAACGGTTTAGGGTGAGCGTACGTGTGAGGGCACGGGATAGTGTTAGCGTACGGGTTAGGATTAGGGGACGGGTTAGGGTAAGGCTTTGGGTGAGGGTTAGGTTTAGAGTTAGTGTTAGGGGACGGGGACGGTTTAGGGGACAGGTTAGGGTACGACAACGGTTTAGGGTGAGCGTACGTGTGAGGGCACTGGTTAGTGTTAGCGTATGGGTTAGGATTAGGGGACGGGTTAGGGTAAGGCTTTGGGTAAGCGTTAGGGTTAGGTTTAGGGTTAGGGTTAGGGTTAGGGAACGGGGACGGTTTATGGGACAGGTTAGGGTACGTCAATGGTTTAGGGTGAGCGTACGTGTGAGAGCACGTGTTAGTGTTAGCGTACGGGTTAGGATTAGGGGACGATTAGGATAAGGCTTCGGGTAAGGGTTAGGTTTAGGGTTAGTGTTAGGGGATGGGGACGGTTTAGGGGACAGGTTAGGGTACGACAACGGTTTAGGGTGAGCGTACATCTGAGGGCATGGGTTAGTGTTCGCATACAGGTTAGGATTAGGGGATGGGATAGATTAAGGCTTTGGGTACGGGTTAGGGTTAGGGTTAGGATTATGGTGAGGGTTAGGGGAAGGGGATGGTTTAAGGGACAGGTTAGGGTACGCCTACGGTTTAGGGTGAGCGTACGTGTGAGCGCACGGGTTAGTCTTAGCGTTCGGTTTAGGATTAGGGGGCGGGTTAAGGTAAGGCTTCGGGTAAGTGTTAGGGTTAGAGTTAGGGTTAGGGGATGGGGACGGTTTAGGGTATATGTTAGGGTATGACAACGGTTTAGGGTGAGCGTACGTGTGAGGGCATGGGTTAGTGTTAGCGTATGGGTTAGGATTAGGGAACGGGTTAGGGTAAGGTTTCGGGTAAGGGTTAGGGTTAGTGTTAGGGTTAGGGTTAGGGGACGAGGACGGTTTAGGGTTCAGGTTAGGGTATGAAAACGGTTTAGGGTGAGCGTACGTGTGAGGGCACAAGTTAGTGTTAGCGTATGGGTTAGGATTAGAGGTCGAGTTAGGGTTAGGATTAGGGTTAGGGTTAGGGGACGGGGACGGTTTAGGAGACAGGTTAAGTTACGACAACGGTTTAGGGTGAGCGTACGCATGAGGACACGGGATAGTGTTAGGGTTCGGGTTAGGAATAGGGGACAGGTTAGGGTAAGGCTTCGGGTAAGTGTTAGGTTTAGGGTTAGGGCTAGGGGACGGGGACGGTTTAGGGGACAAGTTAGGGTACGACAACGTTTTAGGGTGAGCGTACTTGTTAGGGCACTGGTTAGTGTTAGCGTACTGGTTAGGATTAGGGGACGGGTTAGGGTAAGGCTTCGGGTAAGCGTTAGGTTTAGGGTTAGGGTTAGGGAATGGGGACGGTTTAGGGGACAGGTTAGGGTACGACAATGGTTTAGGGTGAGCGTACATGTGAGGGCACGGGTTAGTGTTAGCGTACGGGTTACGATTAGGTGACAGGTTAGGATAAGGCTTCGGGTAAGGGTTAGGTTTAGGTTTAGGATTAGGGTTAGGGGACGGGGACGGTTTAGGGGACAGGATAGCTTACGCCAATGGTTTAGGGTGAGCGTACGTGTGAGGGCACGGGTTAGTGTTAACATACGGCTTAGGATTAGGGGACGGGTAGGGAAAGGCTTCAGATAAGGGTTAGGGTTAGGGTTAGGGTTAGGGGACGGGGACTGTATAGGGGACAGGTTAGGGTACGTCAACGGTTTAGGGTGAGTGTACGTGTGAGGGCACGGGTTAGTGTTAGCGTACGGGTTAGGATTAGGGGACGGTTTACGGTAAGGCTTCGGGTAAGGTTTAGGGGTAGGGTTAGGGGATGGGGATGGTTTAGGGGATAGGTTAGGGTACGACAATGGTTTAGGTTGAGCGTACTTGTGAGAGAATGGGTTAGTGTTAGCGTATGGGTTAGGATTGGGGGATGGGTTAGGGTAAGGCTTCGGTTAAGGGTTAGGGTTAGGGTTAGTGTTAAGTTTAGGGTTAGGGGATGGGGACGGTTTAGGGGACAGGTTAGGGTCTGACAATGGTTTAGGTTGAGAGTACGTGTGAGGGAATGGGTTAGTGTTAGCGTACGGGTTAGGATTAGGGGACGGGTTAGGGTAAGGCTTCGGTTAAGGGTTAGGGTTAGGGTTAGTGTTAAGGTTAGGGTTAGGGGACAGGGACGGTTTAGGGGACAGGTTAGGGTACAACAACTGTTTAGGGTGAGCGTACGTGTGAGGGCACGGGTTAGTGTTAGCGTATGATATAGGATTAGGGGACGGGTTAGGGTAAGGCTTCGGGTAAGTGTTATGGTTAGGGTTAAGGTTAGGATTAGGGGATGGTGACGGTTTAGGGGACAAGTTAGGGTACTACAAGTGTTTAGGGTGCACGTACGTGTGTGGGCACAGGTTAGTGCTAGCGTACGGGTTAGGATTAGGGGACGGGTTAGCGTAAGGCTTCGGGTAAGTGTTAGTGTAAGGATTAGGGTAAGGGTTAGGGGATGGGGACGGTTCAGGGGACAGGATAGTGTATGACAACGGTTTAGGGTGAGCGTACGTGTGAGGGCACGGGTTAGTGTTAGCGTACGGGTTAGGATTAGGGGACGGTTTAGGGTAAGGCTTCGGGTAAGTGTTACGGTTAGGGTTAGGGTTAGGGGACAGGGATGGTTTAGGGGACAGGATAGTGTATGACAACGGTTTAGGGTGAGCGTACGTGTGAGGGCACGGGTTAGTGTTAGCGTACGGGTGAGGTTTAGGGGACGGGTTAGGTTAAGGCTTTGGGTAAGGGTTAGGGTTAAGGTTAGGGTTATGGGATGGGGACGTTTTAGGGGACAGGTTCGGGTATGACAATGGTTTAGGGTGAGCGTAAGTGTGAGGGCACGTGTTAGTGTTAGCGTATGGGTTAGGATGAGGGCACGGGTAAGGTTAAGGCTTCGGGTTAGGTTAGGGTTAGGGGACGGTGATGGTTTAGGGTACAGGTTAGGGTACGACAACGGTTTAGGGTGAGTGTACGTGTCAGGGCACAGGTTAGTGTTAGCATACGGTTTGGTATTAGGGGACTGGTTAGGGTAAGGCTTCTGCTAAGGCTTAGGGTTAGGGTTAGGGTTAGGGGACGGAGATGGTTTAGGTGACTGGTTAGGGTACGATAATGTTTTAGGGTGAGCGTACGTGTGAGGGCATGGGTTAGTGTTAGCGTACGGTTTAGGATTAGGGGACGGGTTAGGGTAAGGCTTCGGGTAAGGTTTCGGGTAAGGGTTAGGGTTAGTGTTAAGGTTACGGTTAGGGGACGGGGACGGTTTAGGGGATAGGCTAGGGTCCGACAACGGTTTAGGTTGAGCGTACGTGTGAGAGAATGGGTTAGTGTTAGCGTACGGGTTAGGATTAGGGGACGGGTTAGGGTAAGGCTTCATTTAAGGGTTAGGGTTAGGGTGAGTGTTAAGGTTAGGGTTAGGGGACAGGGACGGTTTAGGGGACAGGTTAGTGTACAACAACGGTTTAGGGTGAGCGTACGTGTGAGCGCACGGGTTAGTGTTAGCGTATGGGTTAGGATTAGGGGACGGGTTAGGGTAAGGCTTCGGGTAAGTGTTAGGTTTAGGGTTAGGGTTAGGGGACAGGGACGGTTTAGGGTACAGGATAGTGTATGACAACGGTTTAGGGTGAGAGTACGTGTCAGGGCATGGGTTAGTGTTAGCGTACGGTTTAGGATTAGGGGACGGGTTAGGGTAAGGCTCTGGGTAAGTGTTAGGGTTAGGGTTATGGGACGGGGACGTTTTAGGGGACAGGTTCGGGTATGACAATGGTTTAGGGTGAGCATAAGTGAGAGGGCACGTGTTAGTGTTAGCGTACGAGTTAGGATGAGGGGACGGGTAAGGTTAAGGCTTTGGGTTAGGGTTAGTGTTAGGGGACGGAGACGGTTTAGGGGACTGGTTAGGGTACGACAACGGTTTAGGGTGAGTGTACGTGTCAGAACACAGGTTAGTGTTAGCGTACGGTTTGTTATTAGGGGACTGGTTAGGGTAAGGCTTCTGATAAGGCTTAGGGTTAGGGTTAGGGGACGGGGATGGTTTAGGTGACTGGTTAGTGTACGATAATGTTTTAGGGTGAGCGTACGTGTGAGGGCACGGGTTGGTGTTAGCGTACGGGTTAGGATTATGGGACAGGTTCGTGTAAGGCTGCGGGTAAGTGTTAGGGTTAGGGTTAGGGTTAGGGGACTGGGATGGTTTAGGGGACACGGTAGGGTATGACAACGGTTTAGGGTGAGCGTACGTGTTAGGGTATGGGTTAGTGTTAGCGTACGGGTTAGCATTAGGGGACGGGTTAAGGTAAGGGTTCGGGTAAGTGTTAGGGTTAGGGTTAGGGTTAGGGGACGGGGATGGTATAGAGGACAGGTTAGTGTACGAAAACGGTTTAGGGTCAGCATACGTGTGAGGGCACAGGTTAGTATGGGTGTACGGGTTAAATTATGGGACGGGTTAGAGTAAGGCTTCGGATAAGTGTTAAGGTTAGGGTTAGGGTTAGGGTTAGGGGACCGGGACAGTTTAGGGTACAGGTAAGTGTAGGAAAACAGTTTAGGGTGAGCGTACGTGTGAGGGCATGAGTTAGTGTTAATGTATGGGTTAGGATTAGGGGTTCAGTTAGGTTGAGGATTAGGGTTAGGGTTAAGGGACGGGGACGGTTTAGGGGACAGGGTAGGGTACGACAACGGTTTAGGGTGAGCGTACGTGTGAGGGCATGGGATAGTGTTAGCGTACATGTTAGGAATAGGGGACGGGTTAGTGTAAGGTTTCGGGTAAGTGTTAGGGTTAGGTTTAGGGTTAAGGTTAGGGTTAGGGGACGGGGACGGTTTACGGGACAGGTTAGGGTACGATAATGGTTTTGGGTGAGCGTACGTGTGAGGGCACGGGTTGGTGTTAGCGTACGGGTTAGGATTATGGGACGGGTTCGTGTAAGGCTTTGGGTAAGGGTTAGGGTTAGTGTTAGGGGACTGGGATGGTTTAGGGGACACGGTAGGGTACGACAACGGTTTAGGGTGAGCGTACGTGTTAGGGTATGGGTTAGTGTTAGCGTATGGGTTAGCATTAGGGGATGGGTTAAGGTAAGGGTTCGGGTAAGGGTTAGGGTTAGTGTTAGGGTTAGGGGACGAGGATGGTATAGGGGACAGGTTAGTGTACGACAACGGTTTAGGGTCAGCATACGTGTGAGGGCACAGGTTAGTGTTAGCGTACGGGTTAGGATTATGGGACGGGTTAGAGTAAGGCTTCGGATAAGTGTTAAGGTTAGGGTTAGGGTTAGGGTTAGGGGACCGGGACGGTTTAGGGTACAGGTAAGTGTAGGCAAACAGTTTAGGGTGAGCGTACGTGTGAGGGCATGAGTTAGTGTTAACGTATGGGTTAGGATTAGGGGTTCAGTTAGGTTGAGGATTAGGGTTAGGGTTAAGGGACGGGGACGGTTTAGGGGACAGGGTAGGGTACGACAACGGTTTAGGGTGAGCGTACGTGTGAGGGCATGGGATAGTGTTAGCGTACGTGTTAGGATTAGGGGACAGGTTAGGGTAAGCTTTCGGGTAAGTGTTAGGGTTAGGTTTAGGGTTAGGGCTAGGGTTACGGGATGGGGACGGTTACGGGACAGGTTAGGGTACGATAATGGTTTAGGGTGAGCATACGTGTGAGGGCACGGGTTGGTGTTAGCGTACGGGTTAGGATTATGGGACGGGTTCGTGTAAGGCTTCGGGTAAGGGTTAGGGTTAGGGTTATGGTTAGGGTTAGGGGACGGGGACGGTTTAGGGGACAGGTTAGGGTACGCCAACAGTTTAGCGTGAGTGTACGTGTGATGGCACGGGTTAGTGTTAGCAAACGGGTTAGGATTAGGGGATGGGTTAGGGTAAGGCTTCGGGTAACGGTTAGGGTTAGGGTTAGGGTTAGGGTTAGGGTTATTGGATGCGGACGGTTTAGGGGACAGGTTAGGGTACGACAATGTTTTAGGTTGAGCGTACGTGTGAGGGCATGGGTTAGTGTTAGCGTACGGGTTAAGATTAGCGGACGGGTTAGGGTAAGTTTTCGGGTAAGGGTTAGTGTTAGGGTTAGGGGAAGGGAACGTTTAGGAAACAGGTTAGGGTACGACAGTGGTATAGGGTAAGCGTACGTGTGAGGGCACAGGTTAGTCTTAGCGTACGGGTTAGGATTAGGGCACGGGTTAGGGTAAGGCTTCGGGTAAGTGTTAGGGTTAGGGTTAGGATTAGGGGACGGGGATGGGGACAGTTAGGGGACATGTTAGGGTACGACAACGGTTTAGGGTGAGCGTACGTGTGAGGGCACGGGTTAGTGTTAGCGTATGGGTTAGGATTAGGGGACGGGTTATGTTAAGGCTTCAGGTTAGGGTTGGTTAGGGGACGGGGATGGTTTAGGAGACAGGTTAGGGTACGACAACGGTCTGTGGTGAGCGTACGTGTGAGGGCAAAGGTTAGTGTTAGAGTACGGTTTGGGATTAGGGTATGGGTTAGGGTAAGACTTCTGGTAAGGGTTAGGGTTAGGGTTAGGGGATGGGGACGGTTTAGGGGACAGGTTAGGGTACGACAATGGTTTAGGGTGAGCGTAAGTGTGAGGGCATGGGTTAGTGTTGGCATACAGGTTAGGATTAGGGGACGGGTTAGATTAAGGCTTCGGGTAAGGTTTAGGGTTAGGGTTAAGGTTAGGGGACGGGGATGGTTTAGGGGACAGGGTAGGGTACAACAACGGTTTAGGGTGAGCGTACGTCTGAGAGCACAGGTTAGTGTTAGCGTATGGATTAGCATTAGCGGACGGGTTAGAGTTAGTGTTAGGGTTAGGGGACGGGGATGGTTTAGGGGACAGGTTAGGGTAAGTCAACGGTTTAGGGTGAGCGTACGTGTAAGGGCACGGGTTAGTGTTAGCATACGGGTTAGGATTTGTGGATGGTTTAGGGTAAGGATTCGGGTAAGGGTTAGGGTTAGGTTTAGGGTTAGGGGACGGGGACGGTTTAGGGGACAGGTTACGGTACGACAACGTTTTAGGGTGAGCGTACGTGTGAGGGCACAGGTTCGTGTTAGCGTATGGATTAGGATTAGGGGATGGTTTAGGGTAAGGCTTCAGGTAAGGGTTAAGGTTAGGGTTAGGGTTAGGGGTCGGGGATGGTTTAGGGTACAGGTTAGGGTATGAAAACGGTTTACGGTGAGTATACGTGTGAGGGCACGAGTTGGTGTTAACATATGGGTTAGGATTAGGGGACGAGTTAGGGATAGGATTAGGGTTAGTGTTAGGGGACGGGGACGGTTTAGGGGACAGGTTAGCGTACGACAACGGTTTAGGGTGAGCGTACATGTGAAGGCAGGGGTTAGTGATAGCCTACGGGTTAGGATTAGGCGATGGGTTAGGGTAAGGCTTCGGGTTAGGGTTAGTGTTAGTATTAGGGGATGGGGACTGTTTAGGGAACAGGTGTGGGTACGACAATGGTTTAGGGTAGGCGTACGTGTGAGGGAATGGGTTAGTCTTAGCGTACGGGTTAGGATAAGGGGACGGGTTAGGGTAAGGCTACGGGTAAGTGTTAGGGTTAGGTTCAGGGTTAGGGTTAGGGGACGGGGACGGTTTAGGGGACAGGTTAGGGTACGACAACGGTTTAGGGTGAGCGTACATCTGAGGGCATGGGTTAGCGTTAGCGTACGGGTTAGGATTAGGGGACGGGATAGAGTAAGGCTTTGGGTATGGGTTAGGGTTAGGGTTATGGTGAGGGTTATGGTGAGGGTTAGGGGACGGGGATGGTTAAGGGGACAGGTTAGTGTACGCCAACCGTTTGGGGTGAGTGTACGTGTGAGGGCACGGATTAGTGTTAGCGTACGGGTTAGCAATAGGGGACGGTTTAGGGTAAGACTTAGGGTAAGTGTTAGGGTTAGGGGACGGGGATGGTTTAGGGGACAGGTTAGGGTATGACAATGGTTTAGGGTGAGCGCACGCATGAGGGCACGGTTTAGTGTTAGCGTAAGGGTTAGGATTAGTGGACGTGTTAGGTTACGTCTTTGGGTAAGGGTTAGGGTTAGGGTTAGGGGACGGGGATGGTTTATGGGACAGGTTAGGGTACGACAACGGTTTAGGGTGAGCATACGTGTGAGGGCACGGGTTAGTGTTAGCGTATGGGTTAGGATTAGGTGACGGGTTAGGATAAGGCTTCGGGTAAGGGTTAGGGTTAGGGTTAGGGTTAGGGTTAGGGGATGGGTAGGGTTTAGGGTTAGGGTTAGGGTTGGGGGACGGGGACGCTTTACGGGTCAGGTTAGGGTATGATAACGGTTTAGGGTGAGCGTACATGTGAGGGCACAAGTTAGTGTTAGCGTATGGTTTAGGATTAGGGGACGGGTTAGTGTAAGGCTTCGGGTAAGGGTTAGGGTTAGGGTTAGAGTTAGGGTTAGGGTTAGGGGACGGGGACGGTTTAGGGGACAGGTTAGGGTATGACAATGGTTTAGGGTGAGCGTATGTGTAAGAGCATGGGTTAGTGTTAGCGTACGGATTAGGATTAGGGGACGGGTTAGGGTAAGGCTTTGGGTAAGGTTTAGGATTAGGGTTAGGGTTAGGGATCAGGGATGGTTTAGGGGACAGGGTAGGGTACGACAACGGTTTAGGGTGAGCGTACGTGTGAGGGCACGGGTTAGTGTTAGCGTATGGGTTAGGATTAGGGAACGGGTTAGGGTAAGGTTTGGGTAAGGGTTAGGGTTAGTGTTAAGGTTAGGGTTAGGGGACGGGGACGGTTTAGGGTTCAGGTTAAGGTATGAAAACGGTTTAGGGTGAGCGTACGTGTTATGGCACAAGTTAGTGTTAGCGTATGGGTTAGGATTAGGGTTAGAGTTAGGGTTAGGATTAGGGTTAGGGTTAGGGGACGGGGACGGTTTAGGGGACCGGTTAGGTAACGACAACGGTTTAGGGTGAGCGTACGCATGAGGACACGGGATAGTGTTAGCGTTCGGGTTAGGATTAGGGGACGGGTTAGGGTAAGGCTTCAGGTAAGGGTTAGGTTTAGGGTTAGGGTTAGGGGACGGGGATGGTTTAGAGGACAGGTTAGGGTACGACAACGTTTTAGGGTGAGCATACTTGTTAGGGCACTGGTTAGTGTTAGAGTACGGGTTAGGATTAGGGGACGGGTTAGGGTAAGGGTTCGGGTAAGCGTTAGGGTTAGGGTTAGGGTTAGTGGATGGGGACGGTTTAGGGGACAGGTTAGGGTACGACAATGGTTTAGGGTGAGCGTACGTGTGAGGGTATGGGTTAGTGTTAGCGTACGGGTTAGGATTAGGTGACGGGTTAGGATAAGGCTTCGGGTAAGGGTTAGGGTTAGGGTTAGGGGATGGGGATGGTTTAGGGGACAGGATAGCATACGCCAACGGTTTAGGGTGAGCGTACATGTGAGGGCAGGGGTTAATGTTAGCGTACGGCTTAGGATTAGGGGACGGGTTAGGGTAAGGCTTCGGTTAAGGATTAGGGTTAGGGTTAGTGTTAAGGTTATGGTTAGGGGACGGGGATGGTTTAGGGGATAGGCTAGGGTCCGACAACGGTTTAGGTTGAGCGTACGTGTGAGAGAATGGGTTAGTGTTAGCGTACGGGTTAGGATTAGGGGACGGGTTAGGGTAAGGCTTCATTTAAGGGTTAGGGTTAGGGTGAGTGTTAAGGTTAGGGTTAGGGGACAGGGACGGTTTAGGGGACAGGTTAGTGTACAACAACGGTTTAGGGTGAGCGTACGTGTGAGCGCACGGGTTAGTGTAAGCGTATGGGTTAGGATTAGGGGACGGGTTAGGGTAAGGCTTCGGGTAAGTGTTAGGTTTAGGGTTAGGGTTAGGGGACGGGGACGGTTTAGGGTACAGGATAGTGTATGACAACGGTTTAGGGTGAGCGTACGTGTGAGGGCACGGGTTAGTGTTAGCGTACGGGTTTGGATTAGGGGTTGGGTTAGGGTAAGGCTTCGGGTAAGTGTTAGAATTAGGGATGGGGTTAGGGGATGAGGACTGTTTAGGGGACAGGTAAGGGTACGACAACTGTTTAGGGTGAGCGTCCGTGTGAGGGCACGGGGTAGTGTTAGTGTACGGCTTAGGATTAGGGGATGGGTGAGGGTAGGCTTCGGGTAAGTGTTAGAATTAGGGATGGGGTTAGGGGATGGGGACTGTTTAGGGGACAGGGTAGGGTACGACAACTGTTTAGAGTGAGCATCCGTGTGAGGGCACGGGGTAGTGTTAGCGTAAGGCTTAGGATTAGGGGACGGGTTAGGGTAAGGCTTCAGATAAGTGTCAGGGTTAGGGTTAGTGTACGGGACGGGGACGGTATAGGGGACAGGTTAGGGTACGAAAATATTTTAGGGTGAGCGTACGTGTGAGGGCACGAGTTAGTGTTAGCATATGGGTTAGGATTTGGGGACGGATTAGGGTAAGGCTTTGGGTAAGGGTTAGGGTTAGGGTTAGGGTTAGGGGACGGGTTCGGTTTAGGGGACAGGTTAGGATACCACAGAGGTTTAGTGTGAGTGTATGTGTGAGGGCACGGGTTATCGTTTTGGTACGGGTTAGGATTAGGGGACGGGTTAGGGTAAGGCTTTGGGTAGGGGTAGGTTTAGCGTCAGGGGATGGGGACCATTTCGGGGACAGGTTAGGGTACGACAACTGTTTAGAGTGAGCGTACATGTGAGGGCATGGGTTAGTGTTAGCGTACGGGTTAGGATTAAAGGACGGGTTAGGGTGAGGCTTTGTTTAAGGTTTAGGGTTAGGGTTAGTGTTAAGGTTAGGGTTAGGCGATGGGGATGGTTTAGGGGACAGGTTAGGGTACGACAACGGTTTAGGGTGAGCGTACGTGTGAGGGTACGGGTTAGTGTTAGCATCTGGGTTAGGATTAGGGGATGGTATAAGGTAAGGCTTCGGGTAAGTTTAGGGTTAGGGTTAGGGTTAGGGTTAGGGTTATGGGATGGGGACGGTTTAGGGGACAGGTTAGGGTATGACAGCGCTTTAGGGTGAGCATACGTTTGAGGCCACAGGTTAGTGTTAGCATACGGGTTAGGATTAGGGGACGGGTTAGTGTAAGGTTTTGGGTAAGGGTTAGGTTTAGGGTTAGGGTTAGGTGACGGGGACGGTTTAGGGGACAGGTTAGGGTACGACAAGGTTTTAGGGTGAGCGTACGTGTGACGGCGCCGGTTAATGTTAGCGTATGGGTTAGGATTAGGGGACGGGTTACGGTAAGGCTTAAGGTAAGGGTTAGGTTTAGGGTTAGGTTTAGGGTTAGGGAATGGGGACGGTTTAGGGGACAGGTTAGGGTACGACAACGGTTTATGGTGAGCTTACGTGTGAGGGCACGGGTTAGTGTTAGCGCATGGGTTAGGATTAGGGGACGGGTTAGGGTAAGGCTTCGGGTAAGGGTTAGGTTTAGGGTTAAGGTTAGTGTTAGTGGACGGGGATGGGGACGGTTTAAGGGACAGGTTAGGGTACAACAAAGGTTTAGGGTGAGCGTACGTGTAAGGGCACGGTTTAGTGTTAGCGTACGGGTTAGGTTTAGGGATCGGGTTACTGCAAGGCTTCGTGTAAGGGTTAGGGTTAGGGTTAGGATTAGGGGACGGGTTAGGGGACAGGTTACTGTACGACAACGGTTTAGGGTGAGCGTACGTGTGAGGGCACGGGTTAGTGTTAGCGTACCGGTTAGGATTTGTGGACGGGTTAGCATAAGGCTTCGGGTAAGGGTTAGTGTTAGTTTTAGGGTTAGGGTAAGGGGATGGGGATGGTTTACAGGACAGGTTAGGGTACGACAACGGTTTAGGATGAGCGTATGTGTGAGGGCACGGGTTAGTGTTAGCTTACGGGTTAGGATTAGGGGACAGGTTAGGGTAAGTCTTCGGGTAAGGGTTAGGGTTAGGGTTAGGGTTAGGGGACGGAGACGGTTTAGGGGACAGGTGAGGGTATGAAAACGGTTTAGGGTGAGCGTACATGTGAGGGCACGGGTTAGGGTTAGCGTACGGGTTAGGATTAGGGGACTGGTTATGGTAAGACTCTGGGTAAGGGTTTGGGTTAGGTTAGGCTTAGGGTTAGGGGACGGAGACGGTTTAGTGGACAGGTTAGGGTATGACAACGGTTTAGGGTGAGCGTACATGTGAGGGCACAGGATATTGTGAGCGTACGGGTTAGGATTAGGGGACGGGTTAGGGTAAGGCTTAGGGTAAGGGTAAGGGTTAGGGTTAGGGTTAGGGTTAGGGGACGGGGACATTTTAGTGGACAGGTTAGGGTACGACAACGGTTTAGGGTGAGTGTACGTGTGAGGGCATGGGATAGTGTTGGCATACAGGTTAGGATTAGCGGACGGGTTAGGGTAAGGCTTTAGGTAAGAGTTAGGGTTAGGGTTATGGGGACGGGGACTGTTTAGGGTCCAGGTGAGGGTATGACAACGGTTTAGGGGGAGCGTACGTGTGAGGACATGGGTTAGTGTTAGCGTACGGGTAGGGTTAGGGGACGGGTGAGGGTCAGGCTTCGGGGAAGGGTTAGGGTTATGGTTCGGGCTAGGGTTAGGGTTAGGGGACGGGGACTGTTTGGGGTACAGGTTAGGGTACCACAGTGGTTTAGTGTGAGTGTATGTGTGAGGGCACGGGTTATCGTTTTGGTACGGGTTAGGATTAGGGGACGGGTTAGGGTAAGGCTTTCGGTAGGGGTAGGTTTAGGGTCGGGATGGGGACCATTTCGGGGAAAGGTTAGGGTACGACAACGGTTTAGGGTGAGTGTACGTGTGAGGGCACGGTTTAGTGTTAGCGTACGGGTTAGGATTAGGGGACGGGTTAGTGTAAGGCTTCGGGTAAGTGTTAGGGTTAGGGTTAGGGGACTGGGACGGGGACGGTTTAGAGTCCAGGTGAGGGTACAACAAAGGTTTCGGGTGAGCGTACGTGTGAGGGCACAGGTTAGTGTTAGCGTATGGCTTAGAATTACGGGACGGGTGAGGGGAAGGCTTTGGGGAAGGGTTAGGTTTAGTGTTCGGGCTAGGGTTAGGGTTAGGGGACAGGGACGGTTTAGGGTCCAGGTGAGGGTACGACAACGGTTTAGGGGGAGCGTACGTGTAAGGCCACGGGTTAGTGTTAGTGTACGGGTTAGGATTAGAGGACGGGTGAGGGGAAGGCTTCGGGGAAGGGTTAGGGTTAGGGTTCGGGCTAGGCTTAGGGTTAGGGGACGGGGACGGTTTAGGGTCCGGGTGAGGGTACGACAACGGTTTACGGGGAGCGTACGTGTGAGGGCATGGGTTAGTGTTAGCGTACGGGATAGGATTAGGGGACGGGTGAGGGGAAGGCTTTGGGGAAGGTTTAGGGTTAGGGTTCGGGCTAGGGTTAGGGTTAGGGGACAGGGACGGTTTAGGGTCCAGGTGATGGGACAACCACGGTTTAGGGGGAGCGTACGTGTGAGGGCACGGGTTAGTGTTAGAGCACGGGTTAGGATTAGGGGACTGGGTATGGTAAGACTCTGGGTAAGGGTTAGGGTTAGGTTAGGCTTAGGGTTAGGGGACGGAGACGGTTTAGTGGACAGGTTAGGGTACGACAATGGTTTAGGGTGAGCGTACGTGTGAGGGCAGGGACTAGTGTTAGCATACGGGTTAGGATTAGGGGACGTGTTAGGGTAAGGCTTCGGGTAAGGGTAAGGGTTAGGGTTACGGTTAAGGTTAGGGGATGGGGACATTTTAGGGGAGAGGTTAGGGTACGACAGTGGTTTAGGCTGAGTGTACGTGTGAGGGCATGGGTTAGTGTTGGTGTACAGGTTAGGATTAGCGGACGTGTTAGGGTAAGGCTTCGGTTAAGGGTTAGGGTTGTGGTTAGGGGATGGGGACTTTTTAGGGTCCAAGTGAGGTTACGACAACGGTTTAGGGGGAGCAAACGTGTGAGGGCACGGGTTAGTGTTAGCTTACGGGTTAGGATTAGGGGAAGGGTGAGGGGAAGGCTTCGGGGAAGGGTTAGGATTAGGGTCCGGGCTAGGGTTAAGGTTAGGGGACGGAAACGGTTTAGGGTCCAGGTGAGGGTACAACACGGTTTAGGGTGAGCGTACGAGTGCGGGCATGGGTTAGTGTTAGCGTACGGGTTAGGATTAGGGTACGGGTGAGGGGAAGGCTTCGGGGAAGGGTTAGGGTTAGGGCTCGGGCTAGGGTTAGGGTTAGGGGACAGGGACGGTTTAGGGTCCAGGTGAGGGTACGACAATGGTTTAGGGGGAGCGTACGTGTGAGGCCATGGGTTAGTGTTAGCATACGGGTTAGGATTAGAGGACGGGTGAGGGGAAGGCTTCGGGGAAGGGTTAGGGTTAGGGTTCGGTCTAGGGTTAGGGTTAGGGGACGGGGACGGTTTAGGGTCCAGGTGAGGGTACGACAACGCTTTAGGGGGAGCATACGTGTGAGGGCGCGGGTCAGCGTGAGCGTACGGGTTTGGATTAGGGGACGGGTGAGTGTCAGGCTTCGGGGCAGGGTTAGGGTTAGGGTTAGGGCTAGGGTTAGGGTTAGGGGACGGGGACGGTTTAGGGTCCAGGTGAGGGTACGACAACACTTTAGGGGGAGCGTACGTGTGAGGGCGTGGGTTCGCGTTAGCGTACTTGTTAGGATTAGGGGACGGGTGAGGGTCAGGCTTCGGGGAAGGGTTAGGTTTAGTGTTCGGGCTAGGGTTAGTGTTAGGGGACGGGGACGGTTCAGGGTCCATGTGAGGATACGACAACTCTTTAGGGGGAGCATACGTGTGAGGGCGCAGGTTATCGTGAGCATACGGGTTAGGATTAGGGGACGGGTGAGGGTCAGGCTTCGGGGAAGTGTTAGGGTTAGGGTTCGGGCTAGGTTTAGGGTTAGGGGACGGGGACGGTTTAGGGTCCAGGTGAGGGTACGACAATGCTTTACGGGGAGCGTATGTGTGAGGGCGCGGGTTAGCGTGAGCGTACGGGTTAGGATTAGGGGACGGGTGAGTGTCAGGCTTCGGGGAAGTGTTAGGGTTAGGTTTTGGTCTAGGGTTAGGGTTAGGGGATGGGGACGGTTTAGGGTCCACGTGAGGGTACGACAACGCTTTAGGGGGAGCGTACGTGTGAGGGCGTGGGTTAGTGTTAGCCTACGGGTTAGGATTAGGGGTCGGATGAGGGTCAGGCTTCGGGGAGAGGTTATGGTTAGGGATAGGCTAGGGTTAGGATTAGGGGACCGGGACGGTTTAGGGTAGAGGTGAGGGTACGACAACGCTTTACGGGGAGCGTACGTGTGAGGGCGTGGGTTAGTGTTAGCGTACGGGTTAGGATTAGGGGACGTGTGAGGGTCAGGCTTCGGGGAAGGGTTAGGGTTAGGGTTCTGGCTAGGGTTAGGGTTACGGTTTGGAGACTGTTTAGGGTCCACGTGAGGGTACGACAACGCTTTAGGGAGAGCATATGTGTGAGGGTGCAGGTTAGTGTTAACGTACGGGTTAGGATTAGGGGATGGGTGAGGGTCAGGCTTCTGGGAAGTGTAAGGGATAGGGTTCGGGCTAGGGTTAGGGTTAGGGGAAGGGGACGGTTTAGGGTCCAGATTAGGGTACGACAACGCTTTAGGGGGAGCGAACGTGTGAGGGCGTGGGTTAGTGTTAGCATATGTGATCGGATTAGGGTACGGGTGTGGCTCACGCTTCGGGGAAGTGTTAGGGTTAGGGTTCGGGCTAGGGTTAGGGTTAGGGGACGGGGATGGTTTAGGGTCCAGGTGAGGGTACGACAACGCTTTAGGGGGAGCGTACGTGTGAGGGCGCGGGTCAGTGTTAGTGTACGGTTTAAGATTAGGGGACGGGTGAGGGTCAGGCTTCTGGGAAGGGTTAGGGTTAGGGACAGGCTAGGGTTAGGGATAGGGGCCGGGAACGGTTTAGGGTCCAGGTGAGGGTACGACAACGGTTTACGGGGAGCGTACGTGTGAGGGCGCGGGTTAGTGTTAGAGTACGGGTTAGGATTAGGGGACGGGTGAGGGTCAGGCTTCGTGGAAGGGTTACGGTTAGGGTTCGGGCTAGGGTTAGGTTTAGGGGACGGGGACGGTTGAGGGTCCAGGTGAGGGTCTGTCAACGCTTTAGGGGGAGCGTACTTGTGACGGCGTGGGTTAGTGTTACCGTACTTGTTAGGATTAGGGGACGGGTGAGGGTCAGGCTTCGGGGAATGGTTAGTGTTAGGGTTCGGGCTAGGGTTAGGGTTAGGGGACGGGGACGGTTTAGGGTCCAGATGAGGGTACGAGAACGTTTTAGGGGGAGCGTACATGTGAGGGCGCGGGTTAGCGTTAGGGTACGGGTTAGGATTAGGGCATGGGTGAGGTTCAGGCTTCGGGGAATTGTTAGGGTTAGGGTTCGGGCTAGGGTTAGGGGATGGGGACGGTTTAGGGTCCACGTGAGGGTACGACAAAGCTTTAGGGGGAGCGTACGTGTGAGGGCGCGTGTTAGTGTCAGCGTACGGGTTAGGATTAGGGGACGGGTGAGGGTTAGCCTTCGGGGAAGGGTTAGGGTTAGGGACAGGCTAGGGTTAGGGTTAGGGGACGGGGACGGTTTAGGGTCCAGGTGAGGGTACAACCACGCTTTAGGGGGAGCGTAAGTGTGAGGGCGCGGGTTAGTGTTAGCGTACGGGTTAGGATTAGGGGACGGGTGAGGGTCAGGATTCTGGGAAGGGTTAGGGTTAGGGTTCGGGGTAGGGTTAGGGTTAGGGGACGGGGACGGTTTAGGGTCCAGGTGAGGGTACGACAACGCTTTAGGGGGAGCGTACGTGTGAGGGCGCGGGTTAGGGTTAGCGTGCGGGTTAGGATTAGGGGACGGGTGAGAGTCAGGCTTCGGGGAAGTGTTAGGGTTAGGGTTCGGGCTGGGGTTAAGGGACGGGGACAGGGACGGTTTAGTGTCCAGGTGAGGGTACGACAATGCTTTATGGGGAGCGTACGTGTGAGGGGGCGGGTAAGCGAGAGCGTACAGGCTAGGATTAGGCGACGGGTGAGAGTCAGGCTTCGGAGAAGGGCTAGGGTTAGGGTTCGCGGTAGGGTTAGAGTTAGGAGACGGGGACGGTTTAGTGTCCAGGTGAGTGTACTTCAACGCTTTAGGGGGAGCGTACATGTGAGGGCATGGGTTAGCGTTAGCGTACGGGTTAGGATTAGAGGACGGGTGAGGGTCAGGCTTCGGGGAAGGGTTAGGGTTAGGGTTCAGTCTAGGGTTAGGGTTAGGGGACGGGGACGGTTTAGGTTCCAGGTGAGTGTACGACAACGCTTTAGGGGGAGCATACGTGTGAGGGCATGGGTTAGCGTTAGCGTGCGGGTTAGGATTAGGTAACGGGTGAGGGTGAGGTTTCGGGGAAGGGTTAGGGTTAGGGTTTGGGCTAGGGTTAGGGTTAGGAGACAGGGACGGTTTAGGTTCCAGGTGAGGGTACGACAACGCTTTAGGGAGAGCGTAAGTGTCAGGGTGCCGGTTAGCGTGAGCGTACGTGTTAAGATTAGGGGACGGGTGAGGGTCAGGATTCAGGGAAGTGTTAGGGTTAGGGTTCGGGCTAGGGTTAGGTTTAGGGTATGGGGACGGTTTAGTGTCCAGCTGAGGGTACAACAACGGTTTAGGTGTAGCGTACGTGTGAGGGCGTGGATTAGCGTTAGCGTACGGGTTAGGATTAGGGGACGGGTTGGGTCAGGATTCGGGGAAGGGTTAGGGTTAGGGTTGGGCTAGGGTTACGGTTAGGGGATGGGGATGGTTTAGGGTTCAGGTGAGGGTACGACAACGCTTTAGGGGGAACCTACGTGTGAGGGCGCGGGTTCGCGTTAGCGTGCGGGTTAGGATTAGGGGACGGGTGAGGGTCCGGCTTCGGGGAATGGTTAGGGTTAGGGTTCCGGCTACGGTTAGGGTTATCGGACGGGGACAGTTTAGGGTTCAGGTGAGGTTACGACAACGCTTTAGGGGGAGCGTACGTGTGAGGGCGCGGGTTAGCGTTAGCGTACGGGTTAGGATTAGGGGACGGGGGAGGGTCAGGCTTCGGGGAAGTGTTAGGGTTAGGGTTCGGGCTAGGGTTAGGGTTAGGGGACGGGGACGGTTTAGGGTCCAGGTGAGGGTATGACAACGCTTTAGGGGGAGCGTACAAGTGAGGGCGCGGGTTAGCGTTAGCGTACGGGTTAGGATTAGGGCATGGGTGAGGTTCAGGCTTCGGGGAATTGTTAGGGTTAGGATTCGGGCTAGGGTTAGGGTTAGGGGATGGCGACGGTTTAGGGTCCACGTGAGGGTACGACAAAGCTTTAGGGGGAGCGTACGTGTGAGGGGGCGTGTTATTGTCAGCGTACGGGTTAGGATTAGGGGACGGGGGAGGGTCAGGCTTCGGGGAAGTGTTAGGGTTAGTGTTCGGGGTAGGGTTAGGGTTAGGGGACGGGGACGGTTTAGGGTACAGGTGAGGGTACGACAACGCTTTAGGGGGAGCGTACGTGTGAGGGCGTGGGTTAGTGTTAGTGTACGTGATAGGATTATGGTAAGGGTGAGGGTCAGGCTTTGGGGAAGGGTTAGGGTTAGGGTTCGGGCTAAGGTTAGTGTTAGGGGACGGGGACGGTTTAGGGTCCAGGTGAGGGTACAACAACGCTTTAGTGGGAGCGTATGTGTGAGGGCGTGGGTTAGTGTTAGTGTACGTGATAGGATTATGGTACGGGTGAGAGTCAGGATTCGGGGAAGTGTTAGGGTTAGGGTTCGGGGTAGGATTAGGCTTAGGGGTCGGGGACGGTTTAGGGTCCAGGTGAGGGTACAACCACGCTTTAGGGGGAGCATACGTGTGAGGGCTCGGGTTAGTGTTAGCGTACAGGTTAGGATTAGGGCACGGGTGAGGGTCAGGTTTCTGGGAAGGGTTAGGGTTAGGGTTCGGGGTAGGGTTAGGGTTAGGGGACGGGGACGGTTTAGGGTCCAGGTGAGGGTACGACAACGCTTTAGGGGGAGCGTACGTGTGAGGGCGCGGGTTAGCGTTAGCGTACTGTTTAGGATTAGGGGACGGGTGAGGGTCAGGTTTCGGGGAAGGTTTAGGGTTAGGGTTCGGTCTAGGGTTAGGCTTAGGGGTCGGGGACGGTTTAGGGTCCAGGTGAAGGTACGACAACGCTTTAGGGGGAGCGTATGTGTGAGGACATGGGTTAGCGTTTGCGAACGGGTTAGGATTAGGGGACGGGTGAGGTTCAGGCTTCGGGGAAGGGTAAGTGTTAGGGTTCGGGCTAGGGTTAGGGTTAGGGGACGCGAACGGGTTAGGGTCCAGGTGAGGGTACGACAACGCTTTAGGGGGAGCGTAGGTGTGAGCGCCTGGGTTAGTGTTAGTGTACGTGATAGGATTAGGGTACGGGTGAGGGTCAGGCTTCGGGGAAGGGTTAGGGTTAGGGTTCGGGCTAGGGTTAGTGTTAGGGGACCGGGACGGTTTAAGGTCGAGGTGAGGGTACGACAACGCTTTAGATGGAGCGTACGTGTGAGGGCGCGTGTTAGTGTTAGCATACGGATTAGGATTTGGGGACGGGTGAGTGTCAGGCTTCGGGGAATCGTTAGGGTTAGGGTTCGGGCTAGGGTTAGAGTTAGGGGACGGGGACTGTTTACTGTCCAGGTGAGGGTACGACAACGTTTTAGGAGGAGCGTACGTGTGAGGGCGTAAGTTAGCGTTAGCGTACGGGTTAGGATTAGGGGACGGGTAGGGGTCAGGCTTCGGGGAATAGTTAGGGTTAGGGTTTGGGCTAGGGTTAGGGTTAGGGGACAGGGACGGTTTAGGGTCCAGGTGAATGTATGACAACGCTTTAGGGGGAGCGTACGTGTGAACGCGTGGGTTAGCGTGAGCGTACGTGTTAGGATTAGTGGACGGGTGAGGGTCAGGCTTCGGGGTAGGGTTAGGTTTAGGGTTCAGGCTAGGTTTAGGTTTAGGGGACGGGGACGGTTTGGGGTCCAGGTGAGGGTACAACCACACTTTAGGGGGAGCGTACGTGTGAGGGCGCGGGTTAGTGTTAGCGTACGGGTTAGGATTAGGGGACGGGTGAGGGTCAGGTTTCTGGGAAGGGTTAGGGTTAGGGTTCAGGGTAGGGTTAGGGTTAGGGGACGGGGACGGTTTAGGGTCCAGGTGAGGGTACGACAACGCTTTAGGGGGAGTGTACGTGTGAGGGCGTGGGTGAGAGTTAGCGTACGGGTTAGGATTAGGGGACGGGTGAGGGTCAGGCTTCGTGGAAGGGTTAGGGTTAGGGTTCGGCCTAGGGTTAGGGTTAGGGGACGGGGACGGTTGAGGGTCCAGGTGAGGGTATGGCAACGCTTTACAGGTAGCGTACTTGTGAGGGCGCATGTCAGTGTTAGCGTACAGGTTAGGATTAGGGGACGGGTGAGGGTCAGGCTTCGGGGAAGGGTTAGGGTTAGGGATCAGGCTAGGGTTAAGGTTAGGGGACCGGGACGGTTTAGGGTTCATGTGAGGTTACGAGAACGCTTTAGGGGGAGCGTACGTGTGAGAGCGCGGGTTAGTGTTAGTGTACGGGTTAGGATTAGGGGACGGGTGAGGGTCAGGATTCGGGGAAGGGTTAAGGTTAGGGTTCGGCCTAGGGTTAGGGTTAGGGGACGGGGACGGTTTAGGGTCCAGGTGAGGGTACGACAACGCTTTAGATGGAGCGTACGTGTGAGGGCGCGTGTTAGCGTTAGCTTTCGGATTAGGATTAGGGGACAGGTGAGTGTCAGGCTTCGGGGAATCGTTAGGGTTAGGGTTCGGGCTAGGGTTAGGTTTAGGGGATGGTGACGGTTTAGGGTCCAGGTGAGGGTACGACAATGCTTTAGGTTTAGCATACGTGTGAGGGAGCGGATTAGCGTTAGCGTACGGGTTAGGATTAGGGGACGTGTTGGGTCAGGCTTCGGGGAAGGGTCAGGCTTATGTTTCGGTCTAGGGTTAGGGTTAGGAGAAGGGGATGTTTGAGGGTCCAGGTGAGGGTCCGACAACGCTTTAGGGGGAGTGTAGTTGTGAGAGTGCGGGTCATTGTTAGCGTACTTGTTAGGATTAGGGGACGGGTGAGGATCAGGCTTCGGGGAAGGGTTAGTGTTAGGGATCGGGCGAGGTTTAGGGTCAGGGGACAGGGACGGTTTAGGGTCCAGGTGAGGGTACGACAACGCTTTAGGGGGAGCGTACGTGTGAGGGCGTGGGTTAGCGATCGCGTGCGGGTTAGGATTAGGGGACGGGTGAGGGTCAGGCTTCGGGGAAGGGTTATTGTTAGGGTTCGGGCTAGGGTTAGGGTTAGGGGACGGGGACGGTTTAGGGTCCAGGTGAGGGTACGAGAACGCTTTAGGGGGAGCGTACATGTGAGGGCGCGGGTTAGCGTTAGCGTACGGGTTAGAATTAGGGCATGGGTGAGGTTCAGGCTTCGGGGAATTGTTAGGGTTAGGGTTCGGGCTAGGGTTAGGGTTAGGGGACGGGGACGGTTTAGGGTCCACGTGAGGGTACGAGAACGCTTTAGGGGTAGCGTACGTGTGAGGGCGTGGGTTAGTGTTAGTGTACGTGATAGGATTATGGTACGGGTGAGAGTCAGGATTCGGGGAAGTGTTAGGGTTAGGGTTCGGGGTAGGATTAGGGTTAGGGGCCCGGGACGGTTTAGGGTCCAGGTGAGGGTACGACAACGATTTAGGGGGAGCGTACGTGTGAGGGCGCAGGTTAGTGTGAGCGTACGGGTTAGGATTAGGGGACGGGTGAGGGTCAGGCTTCGGGGAAGGGTTAGGGTTAGGGTTTGGGCTAGGGTTAGGGGACGGGGACTGGGACGGTTGAGGGTCCAGGTTAGGGTATGACAACGCTTTAGGGGTAGCCTACTTGTGAGGGCGCATGTCAGTGTTAGCGTACAGGTTAGGATTAGGGGACAGGTGAGGGTCAGGCTTCGGGGTAGGGTTAGGGTTAGGGTTCGGGGTAGGGTTAGGGTTAGGGGACGGGGACGGTTTAGGGTCCAGGTGAGGTTACGACAACGCTTTAGGGGGAGCGTATGTGTGAGGGCGCGGGTTAGCGTTAGCGTACGGGTTAGGATTAGGGGACGGGTGAGGGTCAGGTTTCGGGGAAGGTTTAGGGTTAGGGTTCGGTCTAGGGTTAGGCTTAGGGGTCGGGGACGGTTTAGGGTCCAGGTGAAGGTACGACAACGCTTTAGGGGGAGCGTATGTGTGAGGGCATGGGTTAGCGTTTGCGTACGGGTTAGGATTAGTGGACGGGTGAGGGTCAGGCTTCGGGGAAGGGTAAGTGTTAGTGTTCGGGCTAGGGTTAGGGTTAGGGGACGCGAACGGGTTAGGGTCCAGGTGAGGGTACGACAACGCTTTAGGGGGAGCGTAGGTGTGAGGGCCTGGGTTAGTGTTAGTGTACGTGATAGGATTAGGGTACGGGTGAGGGTCAGGCTTCGGGGAAGGGTTAGGGTTAGGGTTCGGGCTAGGGTTAGGGTTAAGAGACCGGGACGGTTTAGGATCGAGGTGAGGGTACGACAACGCTTTAGATGGAGCGCACGTGTGAGGGCGCGTGTTAGTGTTAGCATACGGATTAGGATTTGGTGACGGGTGAGTGTCAGGCTTCGGGGAATCGTTAGGGTTAGGGTTCGGGCTAGGGTTAGAGTTAGGGGACGGGGACTGTTTAGTGTCCAGGTGAGGGTACGACAACGCTTTAGGGGGAGCGTACGTGTGAGGGCGTAAGTTAGCTTTAGCGTACGGGTTAGGATTAGGGGACGGGTAGGGGTCAGGCTTCGGGGAATAGTTAGGGTTAGGGTTTGGGCTAGGGTTAGGGTTAGGGGACAGGGACGGTTTAGGGTCCAGGTGAATGTATGACAACGTTTTCGGGGGAGCGTACGTGTGAGCGCGTGGGTTAGCGTTTGCGTACGCGTTAGGATTAGGGGACGGGTGAGGGTCAGGCTTCGGGGAAGGGTAAGGGATAGGGTTCGGGCTAGGGTTAGGGTTGGGGACGCGAACGGGTTAGGGTCCAGGTGAGGGTACGACAACGCTTTAGGGGAAACGTACGTGTGAGGGCGCGGGTTAGTGTGAGCGTACGGGTTAGGATTAGGGGACGGGTGAGGGTCAGGATTCAGGGAAGGTTTAGGGTTAGGGTTCAGTCTAGGGTTAGGGTTAGGGGACGGGGACGGTTTAGGGTCCAGGTGAGGGTACGACAACGCTTTAGGGGGAGCGTACGTGTGAGGGCGTGGGTGAGTGTTAGCGTACGGGTTAGGATTAGGGGACGGGTGAGGGTCAGGCTTCGTGGAAGGGTTAGGGTTAGGGTTCGGCTTAGGGTTAGGGTTAGGGGACGGGGACGGTTGAGGGTCCAGGTGAGGGTATGACAACGCTTTAGGGGTAGCGTAGTTGTGAGAGCGCGGGTCAGTGTTAGCGTACTTGTGAGGATTAGGGGACGGGTGAGGGTCAGGCTTCGGGGAAGGGTTAGGGTTAGGGATCGGGCTAGGTTTAGGTTTAGGGGACCGGGACGGTTTAGGGTCCAGATGAGTGTACGACATTGCTTTAGGGGGAGCATACGTGTGAGGGCACGGGTTAGCGTTAGCGTACAGGTTAGGATTAGGGGACGGGTGAGGGTCAGGCTTCGGGGAAGGGTTAGGGTTAGGGTTTGGGCTAGGGTTAGGGTTAGGGGACGGGGACGGTTTAGGGTCCACGTGAGGATACGACAAAGCTTTAGGGGGAGCATACGTGTGAGGGCGCGTGTTAGTGTCAGCGTACGGGTTAGGATTAGGGGACTGGTGAGGGTCAGGCTTCGGGGAAGTTTTAGAGTTAGGGACAGGCTAGGGTTAGGTTTAGGGGATGGGGACGGTTTAGGGTACAGTTGAGGGTACGACAACGCTTTAGGGGGAGCGTACGTGTGAGGGTGTGGGTTAGCGTTTGCGTACGGGTTAGGATTAGGGGACGGTGAGGGTCAGGCTTCGCGGAAGTTTAAGATTTAGGGTTCGGGCTAGGGTTAGGGCTAGGGGACGGGAACGTTTTAGGGTCCAGTTGAGGGTACGACAACGCTTTAGTGGGAGCGTACGTGTGAGGGCGTGGGTTAGTGTTAGCGTACGTGATAGGATTAGGGTACGGGTGAGGGTCAGGCTTCGGGGAAGGGTTAGGGTTAGGGTTCGGGCTAAGGTTAGGGTTAGGGGACGGGGACGGTTTAGGGTCCAGGTGAGGGTATGACAACGCTTTAGGGGGAGCGTACGTGTGAGGGCGCGGGTTAGTGTTAGCGTACGGGTTAGGATTAGGGGACGGGTGAGGGTCAGGATTCGGGGAAGTGTTAGGGTTAGGATTCGGGCTAGGGTTAGGGGACGGGGACTGGGACGGTTGAGGGTCCAGGTTAGGGTATGGCAACGCTTTAGGGGTAGCGTACTTGTGAGGGCGCATGTCAGTGTTAGCGTACAGGTTAGGATTAGGGGACGTGTGAGGGTCAGGCTTCGGGGAAGGGTTAGGGTTATGGATCAGGCTAGGGTTAAGGTTAGGGGACCGGGACGGTTTAGGGTTCATGTGAGGTTACGAGAGCGCTTTAGGGGGAGCGTACGTGTGAGAGCGCGGGTTAGTGTTAGCGTACGGGTTAGGATTAGGGGACGGGTGAGGGTCAGGATTCGGGGAAGGGTTAAGGTTAGGGTTCGGCCTAGGGTTAGGGTTAGGGGACGGGGACGGTTTAGGGTCCAGGTGAGGGTACGACAACGCTTTAGATGGAGCGTACGTGTGAGGGCGCGTGTTAGTGTTAGCGTACGGATTAGGATTAGGGGACAGGTGAGTGTCAGGCTTCGGGGAATCGTTAGGGTTAGGGTTCGGGCTAGGGTTAGGTTTAGGGGATGGTGACGGTTTAGGGTCCAGGTGAGGGTACGACAACGCTTTAGGTTTAGCATACGTGTGAGGGAGCGGATTAGCGTTAGCGTACGGGTTAGGATTAGGGGACGTGTTGGGTCAGGCTTCGGGGAAGGGTCAGGCTTAGGTTTCAGTCTAGGGTTAGGGTTAGGAGAAGGGGATGGTTGAGGGTCCAGGTGAGGGTACGACAACGCTTTAGGGGCAGCGTACGTGTGAGGGCGTGGGTTAGTTTGAGCGTACGGCTTACGATTATGGGATCAGTGAGGGGAAGTCTTCGGGGAAGTGTTAGGGTTAGGGTTCAGGCTAGGTTTAAGTTTAGGGGACGGGGACGGTTTAGGGTCCACGTCAGGGTACGACAACGGTTTAGGGGGAGCGTACGTGTGAGGACACGGGTTAGTGTGAGCGTACGGGTTAGGATTAGGGGACGGGTGAGGGGAAGGATTCGGGGAAGGGTTAGGGTTAGGGTTGGGGCTAGGGTTAGGGTTAGGGGACGGGGACGGTTTAGGGTCCAGGTGAGGGTACGAAAACGGTTTAGGGGGAGCGTACGTGTGAGGACGCGGGTTAGTGTGAGCGTATGGTTTAGGATTAGGGGACGGGTGAGGGGAAGGCTTCGGGAAGGGTTAGGGTTAGGGTTCGGGCTAGGGTTAGGGTTATGGGACGGGGACGGTTTAGGGTCCAGGTGAGGGTACGACAACGCTTGAGGGGGAGCGTACGTGTGAGCGTGCGGGTTAGTGTGAGCGTACGGGTTAAGATTAGGGGACGTGTGAGGGTCAGGCTTCAGGAAAGGTTTAGGGTTAGGGTTCAGTCTAGGGTTAGGGTTAGGGGAAGGGGACGGTTTAGGGTCCAGGTGAGGGTACGACAACGCTTTAGGGGGAGCGTACGTGTGAGGGCGCGGGTGAGTCTTAGCGTACGAGTTAGGATTAGGGGACGGGTGAGGGTCAGGCTTCGTGGAAGGGTTAGGGTTAGGGTTCGGGCTAGGGATAGGCTTAGGGGACGGGGACGGTTGAGAGTCCAGGTGAGGGTATGACAACGCTTTAGGGGGAGCGTACTTGTGACGGCGCGGGTTAGTGTTAGCGTACGGGTTAGGATTAGGGGACAGGTGAGTGTCAGGCTTCAGGGAAGTGTTAGGTTTAGGGTTCGGGCTAGGGTTAGGGGACAGGGACGGGGACGGTTGAGGGTCCAGGTGAGGGTATGGCAACGCTTTAGGGGGAGTGTAGTTGTGAGAGTGCGGGTCATTGTTAGCGTACTTGTTAGGATTAGGGGACGGGTGAGGATCAGGCTTCGGGGAAGGGTTAGTGTTAGGGATCGGGCGAGGTTTAGGGTCAGGGGACAGGGACGGTTTAGGGTTCAGGTGAGGGTACGACAACGCTTTAGGGGGAGCGTACGTGTGAGGGCGTAGGTTAGCGTTCGCGTGCGGGTTAGGATTAGGGGACGGGTGAGGGTCAGGCTTTGGGGAAGGGTTAGTGTTAGGGTTCGGGCTAGGGTTAGGGTTAGGGGACGGGGACGGTTTAGGGTCCAGGTGAGGGTACGAGAACGCTTTAGGGGGAGCGTACATGTGAGGGCGCGGGTTAGCGTTAGCGTACGGGTTAGGATTAGGGCATGGGTGAGGTTCAGGCTTCGGGGAATTGTTAGGCTTAGGGTTCGGGCTAGGGTTAGGGTTAGGGGACGGGGACGGTTTAGGGTCCACGTGAGGGTACGAGAACGCTTTAGGGGGAGCGTACGTGTGAGGGCGTGGGTTAGTTTGAGCGTACGGGTTAGGATTAGGGGACGGGTGAGGGGAAGGCTTCGGGGAAGTGTTAGGCTTAGGGTTCGGGCTAGGGTTAGGTTTAGGGGATGGGGACGGTTTAGGGTCCAGGAGAGGGTACGACAACGGTTTAGGGGGAGCGTACGTGTGAGGGCGCGGGTTAGTGTGAGCGTATGGGTTAGTATTAGGGGACGGGTGAGGGGAAGGCTTCGGGGAAGGGTTAGGGTTAGGTTTCGGGCTAGGGTTAGGGTTAGGGGACGGGGACGGTTTAGGGTCCAGGTGAGGGTACGACAAAGGTTTAGAGGGAGCGTACGTGTGAGGGCGCGGGTTAGTGTGAGCGAACGGGTTAGGATTAGGGGATGGGTGAGGGGAAGGCTTCGGGGAAGGGTTAGGGTTAAGGGACGGGGACGGTTTACGGTCCAGATGAGGGTACGACAACGGTTTAGGGGGAGCGTACGTGTGAGGACGCAGGTTAGTGTGAGCGTACGGGTTAGGATTAGGAGACGGGTGAGGGGAAGGATTCGGGGAAGGGTTAGGTTTAGGGTTCGGGCTAGGGTTAGGGTTAGGGGACGGGGACGGTTTAGGGTCCAGGTGAGTGTATGACAACGGTTTAGGGGGAGCGCACGTGTTAGGGCGCGGGTTAGTGTGAGCGTACGGGTTAGGATTAGGGGAAGGGTGAGGGTAAGGCTTCGGGGAAGTGTTAGGGTTAGGGTTCGGGCTAGGGTTAGGGTTAGGGGACGGGGACGGTTTAGAGTCCAGGTGAGGGTACGACAACAGTTTAGGGGGAGCGTACGTGTGAGGGCACGGTTTAGTGTGAGCGTACGGGATAGGATTAGGGGACGGGTGAGGGTCAGGCTTCGGGGAAGGGTTAGGGTTAGGGTTCGGGCTATGGTTAGGGTTAAGGGACGGGGACGGTTTAGGGTCCAGGTGAGGGTACGACCACGGTTTAGGGGGAGCATTCGTGTGAGGGCATGGGTTAGTGTGAGCGTACGGATTAGGATTCGGGGACGGGTGAGGGGAAGGCTTCGGGGAAGTGTTAGGGTTAGGTTTCGGGCTAGGGTTAGGGTTAGGGGACGGGGACGGTTTAGGGTCCAGGTGAGGGTACGACAACGGTTTAGGGGGAGCGTACGTGTGAGGGCGCGGGTTAGTGTGAGCGTACGGGTTAGGATAAGTGGACGGGTGAGGGGAAGGCTTCGGGGAAGGGTTAGGGTTAGGGTTCGGGCTACGGTTAGGTTTAGGGGACGGGGACGGTTTAGGATCCAGGTGAAGGTACGACAACGCTTTAGGGGGAGCGTACGTGTGGGGGCGCGGGTTAGTGTTAGCGTACGGGTTAGGATTAGGGTACGGGTGAGGGTCAGGCTTCTGGGAAGTGTTAGGTTTAGGGTTCGGGCTAGGGTTAGGGGACAGGGACGGGGACGGTTGAGCGTCCAGGTGAGGGTATGACAACGCTTTAGGGGGAGTGTAGTTGTGAGAGTGCGGGTCATTGTTAGCGTACTTGTTAGGAATAGGGGACGGGTGAGGATCAGGCTTCGGGGAAGAGTTAGTGTTAGGGATCGGGCGAGGTTTAGGGTCAGGGGACAGGGACCGTTTAGGGTTCAGGTGAGGGTACGACAACGCTTTAGGGGGAGCGTACGTGTGAGGGCGTGGGTTAGCGTTCACGTGCGGGTTAGGATTAGGGGACGGGTGAGGGTCAGGCTTCGGGGAAGGGTTAGTGTTAGGGTTCGGGCTAGGGTTAGGGTTAGGGGACGGGGACGGTTTAGGGTCCAGGTGAGGGTACGAGAACGCTTTAGGGGGAGCGTACATGTGAGGGCGCGGGTTAGCGTTATAGTACGGGTTAGGATTAGGGCATGGGTGAGGTTCAGGCTTCGGGGAATTGTTAGGCTTAGGGTTCGGGCTAGGGTTAGGGTTAGGGGACGGGGACGGTTTAGGGTCCACGTGAGGGTACGAGAACGCTTTAGGGGGAGCGTACATGTGAGGGCGTGGGTTAGCGTTAGCGTACGGGTTAGGATTAGGGGACGGGTGAGGGTCAGGCTTCGAGGAAGGGCTAGGGTTATGGTTCGGCCTAGGGTTAGGGTTAGGGGACGGGGACGGTTTAGGGTCCAGGTGAGGGTATGACAACGCTTTATGGGGAGGGTATGTGTGAGGGCGCCGGTTAGTGTTAGCGTACGAGTAAGGATAAGGGGACGGGTGAGGGCCAGGCTTCAGGGAAGTGTTCGGTTTAGGGTTAGGGCTAGGGTTAGTGATAGGGGACGGGGACGGTTTAGGGTCCAGGTGAGGGGACGACAACGCTTTATGGTAACGTATGAGTGAGAGCGCGGGTTAGTGTTAGCGTATGGGTTAGGATTAGGGGACGGGTGAGGGTCAGGCTCGGGGAAGGTTTAGCATTAGGGTTCGGGCTAGGGTTAGGGTTAGTGGATGGGGACGATTTAGGGTCCAGGTGAGTGTACGACAACACTTTAGGGGGAGCGTACGTGTGAGGGCGCAGGTTATTGTTAGCGTACGGGTTAGGATTAGGGCACGGGTGAGGTTCAGGCTTCGGGGAAGGTTTAGGGTTAGGGTTTGGGCTAGGGTTAGGGTTAGGGGGCGAGGACGGTTTAGGGTCCACGTGAGGGTACGACAAAGCTTTAGGGGGAGCATACGTGTGAGGGCGCGTGTTAGTGTCAGCGTACGGGTTAGGATTATGGGACTGATGAGGGTCAGGCTTCGGGGAAGTGTTAGGGTTAGGGAGAGGCTAGGGTTAAGGTTAGGGGATGGGGACGGTTTGGGTACAGGTGAGGGTACGACAACGCTTTGGGGGAGCGTACGTGTGAGGGCGTGGCTTAGCGTTTGCGTACGGGTTAGGATTAGGGGACGGTTGAGGGTCAGGCTTTGCGGAAGGCTAAGGTTTAGGGTTCAGGCTAGGGTTAGGGCTAGGGGACGGGAACGGTTTAGGGTCCAGGTGAGGGTACGACAACGCTTTTGGGGGAGCGTACGTGTGAGGGTGTGGGTTAGTGTTAGCGTACGTGATAGGATTAGGGTACGGGTGAGTGTCAGGCTTCGGGGAAGGGTTAGGGTTAGGGTTCGGGCTAAGGTTAGGGTTAGGGGACGGGGACGGTTTAGGGTCCAGGTGAGGGTACGACAACGCTTTAGGGGGAGTGTATGTGTGAGGGCGCGGGTTAGTGTTAGCGTACGGGTGAGGATTAGGGGACGGGTGAGGGTCAGGATTCGGGGAAGTGTTAGGGTTAGTGTTTGGGCTAGGGTTAGGGGACGGGGACTGGGACGGTTGAGGGTCCAGGTTAGGGTATGACAACGCTTTAGGGGTAGCGTACTTGTGAGGGCGCATGTCAGTGTTAGCGTACAGGTTAGGATTAGGGGACGGGTGAAGGTCAGGCTTCGGGGAAGGGTTAGGGTTAGGGATCAGGCTAGCGTTAAGGTTAGGGGACCGGGACGGTTCAGGGTTCATGTGAGTTTACAACAACGCTTTAGGGGGAGCGTACGTGTGAGAGCGCGGGTTAGTGTTAGCATACGGGTTAGGATTAGGGGACGGGTGAGGGTCAGGATTCGGGGAAGGGTTAATGTTAGGGTTCGGCCTAGGGTTATGGTTAGGGGACGGGGACGGTTTAGGGTCCAGGTGAGGGTACGACAACGCTTTAGATGGAGCGTACGTGTGAGGGCGCATGTTACTGTTAGCGTACGGATTAGGATTAGGGGACAGGTGAGTGTCAGGCTTCGGGGAATCGTTAGGGTTAGGGTTCGGGCTAGGGTTAGGTTTAGGGGATGGTGACTTTTTAGGGTCCAGGTGAGGGAACGACAACGCTTTAGGTTTAGCATACGTGTGAGGGAGTGGATTAGCGTTAGCGTACGGGTTAGGATTAGGGGACGTGTTGGGTCAGGCTTCGGGGAAGTGTTAGGGTTAGGGTTAGGGCTAGGGTTAGGATTAGGGGACGGGGACGGTTTACGGTCCAGGTGAGTGTATGACAACGGTTTAGGAGGAGCGCACGTGTGAGGGCGTGGGTTAGTGTGAGCGTACGGGTTAGGATTAGGGGAAGGGTGAGGGTAAGGCTTCGGGGAAGTGTTAGGGTTAGGGTTCGGGCTAGGGTTAGGGTTAGGGGACGGGGACGGTTTAGAGTCCAGGTGAGGGTACGACAACGGTTTAGGGGGAGCGTACGTGTGAGGGCGCGGTTTAGTGTGAGCGTACGGGATAGGATTAGGGGACGGGTGAGGGGAAGGCTTCGGGGAAGGGTTAGGGTTAGGGTTCGGGCTATGGTTAGGGTTAGGGGACGGGGACGGTTTAGGGTCCAGGTGAGCGTACGACCACGGTTTAGGGGGAGCATTCATGTGAGGGCGTGGGTTAGTGTGAGCGTACGGATTAGGATTCGGGGACGGGTGAGGGGAAGGCTTCGGGGAAGTGTTAGTGTTAGGTTTCGGGCTAGGGTTAGGGTTAGGGGACAGGGACGGTTTAGGGTCCAGGTGAGGGTACGACAACGGTTTAGGGGGAGCGTACGTGTGAGGGCGCGGGTTAGTGTGAGCGTACGCGTTAAGATTAGGGGACGGGTGAGGGGAAGGCTTCGGGAAAGTGTTAGGGTTAGGGTTCGGGCTAGGGTTATGGTTAGGGGACGGGGACGGTTTAGGGTCCAGGTGAGTGTACGACAACGGTTTAGGGGGAGCGTACGTGTGAGGGCGCGGGTTAGTGTGAGCGTATGGGTTAGGATTAGGGGATGGGTGAGGGTCAGGCTTCAGGGAAGGGTTAGTGTTAGGGATCGGGCTAGGGTTAAGGTTAAGGGACCGGGACGGTTTAGGGTTCATGTGAGGTTACGACAACGCTTTAGCGGGAGCGTACGTGTGAGAACGCAGGTTAGTGTTAGCGTACGGGTTAGGATTAGGTGACGGGTGAGGGTCAGGATTCGGGGAAGGGTTAGGGTTAGGGTTCGGGCTGGGGTTAGGGGATGGGGACAGGGACGGTTTAGTGTCCAGGTGAGGGTATGACAATGCTTTAGGGGGAGCGTACATGTGAGGGTGTGTGTTAGCGTTAGCGTACGGGTTAGGATTAGAGGACGTGTGAGGGTCAGGCTTTGGGGAAGGGTTAGTGTTAGGGTTCAGTCTAGGGTTAGGGTTAGGGGACGGGGACGGTTTAGGGTACAGCTGAGGGTACGACAACGCTTTAGGTGTAGCGTACGTGTGAGGGCGCGGATTAGCGTTAGCGTACGGGTTAGGATTAGGGGAAGGGTTGGGTTAGGATTCGCGGAAGGGTTAGGGTTAGGGTTGGGCTAGGGTTACGGAAAGGAGATGGGGATGGTTTAGGGTTCAGGTGAGGGTACGACAACGCTTTAGGGGGAACCTACGTGTGAGGGCGCGGGTTCGCGTTAGCGTGCGGTTTAGGATTAGGGGATGGGTAAGGGTCAGGCTTCGGGGAACGGTTAGGGTTAGGGTTCCGTCTAGGGTTAGGGTTATCGGACGGGGACGGTTTAGGGTTCAGGTGAGGTGACGACAACGCTTTAGGGCTAGCGTACGTGTGAGGGCGCGGGTTAGCGTTAGCGTACGGGTTAGAATTCGGGGACGGGGGAGGGTCAGGCTTCGGGGAAGTGTTAGGGTTAGGGTTCGGGCTAGGGTTAGCGTTAGGGGACGGGGACGGTTTAGGGTCCAGGTGAGGGTACAACAACGCTTTAGGGGGAGCGTACGTGTGAGGGCGCTGGTTAGTGTTAGCGTAGGAGTAAGGATTAGGTGCCGGGTGAGGTTCCGGCTTCAGGGAAGGGTTCGGTTTAGGGTTCGGGCTAGGGTTAGGGTTAGGGGATGGGGACGGTTTAGGGTCTAGGGGAGGGTACGACAACGCTTTCGGGGAACGTACGTGTGAGAGCGCGGGTTAGTGTAAGCGTACGGGTTAGGATTAGGGGACGGGTGAGGGTCAGGCTTCCGGGAAGGTTTAGGGTTAGAGTTCGGGCTAGGGTTAGGCTTAGGGGTCGGGGACGGTTTAGGGTCCAGGTGAAGGTACGACAACGCTTTAGGGGGAGCGTATGTGTGAGGGCATGGGTTAGCGTTTGCGTACGGGTTAGGATTAGGGGACGGGTGAGGGTCAGGCTTCGGGGAAGGGTTAGGGTTAAGGGGCGGGGACGGTTTACGGTCCAGATGAGGATACGACAACGGTTTAGGGGGAGCGTACGTGTGACGGCACGGGTTAGTGTGAGCGTACGGGTTAGGTTTAGGGGATGGGTGAGGGGAAGGCTTCGGGGAAGGGTTAGGGTTAGGGTTCAGGCTAGGGTTAGGTTTAGGGGACGGGGACGGTTTAGGGTCAAGGTGAGGGTACGACAAAGGTTTAGGGGGAGCGTACGTGTGAAGACGTGGGTTAGTGTGAGCTTATGGGTTAGGATTAGGGGAAGGGTGAGGGGAAGGCTTCAGGGAAGGGTTAGGGTTCGGGCTAGGGTTAGGGTTAGGGGACGGGTACGGTTTCGGGTCCAGGTGAGGGTACGACAATGGTTTAGGGGGAGCGTACATGTGAGGGCACGTGTTAGGCGTTAGCGTGCGGGTTAGGATTTGGGAACGGGTGAGGGTGAGGATTCGGGGAAGGGTTAGGGTTAGGGTTCTGGCTAGGGTTAGGGTTAGGAGACGGGGACGGTTTAGGTTCCAGGTGAGTGTACGACAACGCTTTAGGGAGAGCGTTCGTGTCAGGGTGCGGGTTAGCGTGAGCATACGTGTTAAGATTAGGGGACGGGTGAGGGTCAGGATTCAGGGAAGTGTTAAGGTTAGGGTTTGGGCTAGGGTTAGGTTTGGGTATGGGGACGGTTTAGTGTCCAGGTGAGTGTACAACAACGCTTTAGGTGTAGCGTAAGTGTGAGGGCGTGGATTAGCGTGAGCGTATGGGTTAGGATTAGGGGACGTGTTGGGTCAGGCTTCGGGGAAATGTTAGGCTTAGGTTTCGGTCTAGGTTTAGGGTTAGGGGACGGGGACGGTTTAGGGTCCAGGTGAGGGTACAACAACGGTTTAGGAGGAGCGTACGTGTGAGGGCGCGGGTTAGTGTGAGCGTACGGGTTAGGATTATGGGACGGGTGAGGGGAAGGCTTCGGGGAAGGGTTAGGGTTAGGGTTCGGCTAGGGTTAGGGTTAGGGGACGGGGACGGTTTAGGGTCCAGGTGAGGGTTCGACAACGGTGTAGGGGGAGCGTACGTGTGAGCGTGAGGGTTAGTGTGAGCGTATGGGTTAGGATTGGGGGACGGGTGAGGGGAAGACTTCAGGGAAGTGTTAGGGTTTGGGCTAGGGTTAGGGGACGGGGATGGGCACGGTTTAGGGTCCAGGTGAGGGTACGACAATGGTTTCGGGGGAGCGTATGTGTGAGGGCGTGGGTTAGTGTGAGCGTACGGGTTAGGATTAGGGGACGGGTGAGGGGAAGTCTTCGGGGAAGGGTTAGGTTTAGGGTTCGGGCTAGGGTTAGGGTTAGGGGACGGGGATGGTTTAGGGTCCAGGTGAGGGTACGACAACGCTTTAGGGGGAGCGTACATGTGAGGGCGCGGGTTAGTGTGAGCGTACGGGTTAGGATTAGGGGACTGGTGAGGGGAAGGCTTCGGGGAAGTGTTAGGGTTAGGGTTCGGGCTAGGGTTAGGGTTAGGGTTAGGGTTAGGGGACGGTTTAGTGTCCAGGTGAGGGTACGACAACGGTTTAGGGGGAGCGTACGTGTGAGGGCGCGGTTTAGTGTGAGCGTACGGGTTAGGATTAGGGGACGGGTGAGGGGAAGGCTTCGGGGAAGGGTTAGGGTTAGGGTTCGGGCTAGGGTTAGGGTTAGGGGACGGGGACGGTTTAGGGTCCAGGTGAGGGTACGACAACGGTTTAGGGGGAGCGTACGTGTGAGGGCGCGGGTTAGTGTGAGCGTACGGGTTAGGATTAGGGGACGGGTGAGGGGAAGGCTTTTGGGAAGTGTTAGGGTTAGTGTGCGGGCTAGGGTTAGGGTTAGGGGACGGGGACGGTTTAGGGTCCAGGTGAGGGTACGACAACGGTTTAGGGGGAGCATACATGTGAGGGCGCGGGTTAGTGTGAGCGTACGGGTTAGGATTAGGGGACGTGTGAGGGTCAGGCTTCGGGGAAGTGTTAGGGTTAGGGTTCGGGCTATGGATAGGGGACGGGGACTGGGACGGTTGAGGGTCCAGGTTAGGGTATGACAACGCTCTAGGTGTAGCGTACTTGTGAGGGCGCATGTCAGTGTTAGTGTACAGGTTAGGATTAGGGGACGGGTGAGGGTCAGGCTTCAGGGAAGGGTTAGAGTTAGGGATCGGGCTAGGGTTAAGGTTAGGGAACCGGGACGGTTTAGGGTTCATGTGATGTTACGACAACGCTTTAGGGGGAGCATACGTGTGAGAGCGTGGATTAGTGTTAACGTACGGGTTAGGATTAGGGGACGTGTTGGGTCAGGCTTCGGGGAAGGGTTAGGCTTAGGTTTCGGTCTAGGGTTAGGGTTAGGGGAAGGGGATGGTTTAGGGTCCAGGTGAGGGTACGACAATGCTTTTGGGGGAGCGTACGTGTGAGGGCCTGGGTTAGTTTGAGCGTACGGGTTAGGATTAGGGGACGGGTGAGGGTCAGGTTTCGGGGAAGGGTTAGAGTTAGGGTTCGGGCTAAGGTAAGGGTTAGGGGACGGGGACGGTTTAGGGTCCAGGTGAGGGTACCACAACGGTTTAGGGGGAGTGTACGTGTGAGGGCGCGGGTTAGTGTGAGTGTACAGGTTAGGATTCGGGGACGGGTGAGGGGAAGGCTTCGGGGAAGTGTTAGGTTTAAGGGACGGGGATGGTTTAGGGTCCAGGTGAGGGTACGACAACGGTTTAGGGGGAGCGTACGTGTGAGGACCCGGGTTAGTGTGAGCGTACGGGTTAGGATTAGGGGACGGGTGAGGGGAAGGCTTCGGGGAAGGGTTAGGGTTAGGGTTCGGGCTAGGGTTAGTGTTAGGGGACGGGGACGGTTTAGGGTCAAGGTGAGGGTACGACAACGGTTTAGGGGGAGCGTACGTGTGAGGGCACGGGTTAGTGTGAGGGTACAGTTTAGGATTAGGGGACGGGTGAGGGGAAGGCTTCGGGGAAGGGTTAGGGTTAGGGTTCGGGCTAAGGTTAGGGTTATGGGACAGGGATGGTTTAGGGTCCAGGTTAGGGTACGACAACGGTTTAGGGGAAGCGTACGTGTGAGGGCGTGGGTTAGTGTGAGCGAACGGGTTAGGATTAGGGGACGTGTAAGGGGAAGGCTTGGGGACGGGTTAGGGTTAGGGTTCGGGCTAGGATTAGGTTTAGGGGACGGGGACGGTTTAGGGTCCAGGTGAGGGTACAACAACGGTTTAGGGGGAGCGTACGTGTGAGCGTGAGGGTTAGTGTAAGCGTATCGGTTAGGATTAGGGGACGGATGAGGGGAAGGCTTCAGGGAAGGGTTAGGGTTCGGGCTAGGGTTAGGGTTAGGGGACAGGGACGGTTTAGGGTCCAGGTGAGGGTACGAAAACGGTTTAGGGGGAGCATACGTGTGAGGGCGCTGGTTAATGTGAGCGTACGGGTTAGGATTAGGGGACGGGTGAGGGGAAGGCTTCGGGGAAGGGTTAGGGTTAGGGTTCGGGCTAGGGTTAGGTGACGGGGATGGGGACGTTTTCAGGTCCAGGTGAGGGTACGACAACGGTTTAGGGGGAGCGTACGTGTGAGGGCACGGGTCAGTGTGAGCGTACGGGTTAGGATTAGGGGACGGGTGAGGGGAAGGCTTCGGGCAAGTGTTAGGTTTAGGGTTCCGGCTAGGTTTAGGGTTAGGGAACCGGGACGGTTTAAGGTCCAGATGAGTGTACGACATCGCTTTAGGGGGAGCGTATGTGTGAGGGCACGGGTTAGCGTTAGCGTACAGGTTAGGATTAGGGGACGGGTGAGGGTCAGGCTTCAGGGAAGGGTTAGGGTTAGGGTTTGGGCTAGGGTTAGGGTTAGGGGACGGGGACGGTTTAGGGTCCCCGTGAGGGTACGACAAAGCTTTAGGGGTTGCATACGTGTGAGGGCGCGTGTTAGTGTCAGCGTACGGGTTAGGATTAGGGGACTGGTGAGGGTCAGGCTTCGGGGAAGTGTTAGGGTTAGGGACAGGCTAGGGTTAGGTTTAGGGGATGGGGACGGTTTAGGGTACAGTTGAGGGTACGACAACGCTTTAGGGGGAGCGTACGTGTGAGGGCGTGGGTTAGCGTTTGCGTACGGGTTAGGATTAGGGGACGGTGAGGGTCAGGCTTCGCGGAAGTTTAAGATTTAGGGTTCGGGCTAGGGTTAGGGCTAGGGGACGGGAACGGTTTAGGGTCCAGGTGAGGGTACGACAATGCTTTAGGGGGAGCGTACGTGTGAGGGCGTGGGTTAGTGTTAGCGTACGTGATAGAATTAGGGTACGGGTGAGGGTCAGGCTTCGGGGAAGGGTTAGGGTTAGGGTTCGGTCTAAGGTTAGGGTTAGGGGACGGGGACGGTTTAGGGTAAAGGTGAGGGTACGACAACGCTTTAGGGGGAGCGTACGTGTGAGGGCGCGGGTTAGTGTTAGCGTACGGGTTAGGATTAGGGGACGGGTGAGGGTCAGGTTTCGGGGAAGTGTTAGGGTTAGGGTTCGGGCTAGGGTTAGGGGACGGGGACTGGGACGGTTGAGGGTCCAGGTTAGGGTATGACAACGCTTTAGGGGTAGCGTACTTGTGAGGGCGCATGTCAGTGTTAGCGTACAGGTTAGGATTAGGGGACGGGTGAGGGTCAGGCTTCGGGGAAGGGTTAGGGTTAGGGATCAGGCTAGGGTTAAGGTTGGGGACCGGGACGGTTTAGGGTTCATGTGAGGTTACGAGAACGCTTTAGGGGGAGCGTACGTGTGAGAGCGCGGGTTAGTGTTAGCGTACGGGTTAGGATTAGGGGACGGGTGAGGGTCAGGATTCGGGGAAGGGTTAAGGTTAGGGTTCGGCCTAGGGTTAGGGTTAGGGGACGGGGACGGTTTAGGGTCCAGGTGAGGGTACGACAACGCTTTAGATGGAGCGTACGTGTGAGGGCGCGTGTTAGTGTTAGCGTACGGATTAGGATTAGGGGACAGGTGAGTGTCAGGCTTCGGGGAATCGTTAGGGTTAGGGTTCGGCCTAGGGTTAGGTTTAGGGGATGGTGACGGTTTAGGGTCCAGGTGAGGGTACGACAACGCTTTAGGTTTAGCATACGTGTGAGGGAGCGGATTAGCGTTAGCGTACGGGTTAGGATTAGGGGACGTGTTGGGTCAGGCTTCGGGGAAGGGTCAGGCTTAGGTTTCGGTCTAGGGTTAGGGTTAGGAGAAGGGGATGGTTGAGGGTCCAGGTGAGGGTACGACAACGCTTTAGGGGCAGCGTACGTGTGAGGGCGTGGGTTAGTTTGAGCGTACGGCTTACGATTATGGGACGGGTGAGGGGAAGTCTTCGGGGAAGTGTTAGGGTTAGGGTTCGGGCTAGGGTTAGGGTTAGGGGACGGGGACGGTTTAGGGTCCAGGTGAGGGTACGACAACGGTTTCGTTGGAGCGTACGTGAGAGGGCGCGGGTTAGTGTGAGCGTACGGGCTAGGATTAGGGGACAGGTGAGGGTCAGGCTTCAGGGAAGTGTTAGGTTTAGGGTTCGGGCAAGGGTTAGGGGACAGGGACGGGGACGGTTGAGGGTCCAGGTGAGGGTACGAGAACGCTTTAGGGGGAGCGTACATGTGACGGCGCGGGTTAGCGTTAGCGTACGGGTTAGGATTAGGGCATGGGTGAGGTTCACGCTTCGGGGAATTTTTAGGGTTAGGGTTCGGGCTAGGGTTAGGGTTAGGGGACGGGGACGGTTTAGGGTCCACGTGAGGGTACGAGAACACTTTAGGGGGAGCGTACATGTGAGGGCACGGGTTAGCGTTAGCGTACGGGTTAGGATAAGGGGACGGGTGAGGGTCAGGCTTCGAGGAAGGGCTAGGGTTATGGTTCGGCCTAGGGTTAGTGTTAGGGGACGGGGACGGTTTAGGGTACAGCTGAGGGTACGACTACGCTTTAGGTGTAGCGTACGTGTGAGGGCGCGGATTAGCGTTAGCGTACGGGTTAGGATTAGGGGAAGGGTTGGGTTAGGATTCGCGGAAGGGTTAGGGTTAGGGTTGGGCTAGGGTTACGGAAAGGAGATGGGGATGGTTTAGGGTTCAGGTGAGGGTACGACAACGCTTTAGGGGGAACCTACGTGTGAGGGCGCGGGTTCGCGTTAGCGTGCGTGTTAGGATTAGGGGACGGGGGAGGGTCAGGCTTTGGGGAAGTGTTAGGGTTTGGGTTCGGGCTAGGGTTAGGGTTAGGGGACGGGGACGGTTTAGGGTCCAGGTGAGGGTACAACAACGCTTTAGGGGGAGCGTACGTGTGAGGGCGCTTGTTAGTGTTAGCGTACGAGTAAGGATTAGGTGCCGGGTGAGGGTCCGGCTTCAGGGAAGGGTTCGGTTTAGGGTTCGGGCTAGGGTTAGGGTTAGGGGATGGGGACGGTTTAGGGTCTAGGTGAGGGTACGACAACGCTTTCGGGGAACGTGCGTGTGAGAGCGCGTGTTAGTGTAAGCGCACGGGTTAGGATTAGGGGATGGGTGAGGGTCAGGCTTCCGGGAAGGTTTAGGGTTAGAGTTCGGGCTAGGGTTAGGCTTAGGGGTCGGGGACGGTTTAGGGTCCAGGTGAGGGTACGACAAAGCTTTAGGGGGTGGGAACGTGTTAGGGGGCGGGTTAGCGTTAGCGTACGGGTTAGGATTATGGGACGGGTGAGTGTCAGGCTTCGGGGAAGTGTTAGGGTTAGGGTTCGGCCTAGGGTTAGGGTTAGGGGACGGGGACGGGGACGGTTTAGGGTCCAGGTGAGGGTACGACAACGCTTTAGGGGGAGCGTACGTGTGAGGGCACGGGTTAGCATTAGCGTACGGGTTAGGATTAGGGGACGGGTGAGGGGAAGGCTTCGGGGAAGGGTTAGGATTAGGGTTCGGGCTAGGGTTAGGGTTAGGGTTAGGGGACGGTTTAGTGTCCAGGTGAGGGTACGACAACGGTTTAGGGGGAGCGTACGTGTGAGGGCGTGGGTTAGTGTGAGCGTACGGGTTAGGATTCGGGGACGGGTGAGGGGAAGGCTTCGGGGAAGTGTTAGGTTTAAGGGACGGGGACGGTTTAGGGTCCAGGTGAGGGTACGACAACGGTTTAGGGGGAGCGTACGTGTGAGAACCCGGGTTAGTGTGAGCGTACGGGTTAGGATTAGGGGACGGGTGAGGGGAAGGCTTCGGGGAAGAGTTAGGGTTAGGGTTCGGGCTAAGGTTAGGGTTAGGGGACGGGGATGGTTTAGGGTCCAGGTTACTGTACGACAACGTTTTAGGGGGAGCGTACGTGTGAGGGCGAGGGTTAGTGTGAGCAAACGGGTTAGGATTAGGGGACGGGTAAGGGGAAGGCTTGGGGAAGGGTTAGGGTTAGGTTTCGGGCTAGGATTAGGGTTAGGGGACGGGGACGGTTTAGGGTCCAGGTGAGGGTACAACAACGGTTTAGGGGGAGCGTACGTGTGAGCGTGAGGGTTAGTGTAAGCGTATCGGTTAGGATTAGGGGACGGATGAGGGGAAGGCTTCAGGGAAGTGTTAGGGTTCGGGCTAGGGTTAGGGTTAGGGGACAGGGACGGTTTAGGGTCCAGGTGAGGGTACGACAACGGTTTAGGGGGAGCATACGTGTGAGGGCGCTGGTTAATGTGCGCGTACGGGTTAGGATTAGGGGACGGGTGAGGGGAAGGCTTCGGGGAAGGGTTAGTGTTAGGGTTCGGGCTAGGGTTAGGTGACAGGGATGGGGACATTTTAAGTTCCAGGTGAGGGTACGACAACGGTTTAGGGGGAGCGTACGTGCGAGGGCACGGGTTAGTGTGAGCGTACGGGTTAGGATTAGGGGACGGGTGAGGGGAAGGCTTCGGGGAAGTGTTAGGTTTAGGGTTCCGGCTAGGGTTAGGGTTAGGGGACGGGGACGGTTTAGGGTCCAGGTGAGGATACGACAACGGTTTAGGGGGACCGTACGTGTGAGGGCGCGGGTTAGTGTGAGCGTACGGGTTAGGATTAGGGGACGGGTGAGGGGAAGGCTTCGGGGAAGGGTTAGGGTTAAGGGGCGGGGATGGTTTACGGTCCAGATGAGGATACGACAACGGTTTAGGGGGAGCGTACGTGTGACGGCACGAGTTAGTGTGAGCGTACGGGTTAGGTTTAGGGGACGGGTGAGGGGAAGGCTTCGGCGAAGGGTTAGGGTTAGGGTTCGGGCTAGGGTTAGGTTTAGGGGACGGGGACGGTTTAGTGTCAAGGTGAGCGTACGACAAAGGTTTAGGGGGAGCGTACGTGTGAAGACGTGGGTTAGTGTGAGCGTATGGGTTAGGATTAGGGGAAGGGTGAGGGGAAGGCTTCAGGGAAGGGTTAGGGTTCGGGCTAGGGTTATGGTTAGGGGACGGGTACGGTTTCGGGTCCAGGTGAGGGTACGACAATGGTTTAGGGGGAGCGTACATGTGAGGGCGTGGGTTAGTGTGAGCGTACGGGTTAGGATTAGGGGACGGGTGAGGGGAAGGCTTCGGGGAAGGGTTATGGTTAGGGTTCGGGCTAGGGTTAGTGGACGGGGACGGGGACGGTTTGGGGTCCAGGTGAGGGTACGACAATGCTTTAGGGGGAGCGTACGTGTGAGGGAGCGGGTTAGCGAGAGCGTACTGGTTAGGATTAGGCGACGGGTGAGAGTCAGGCTTCGGGGAAGGGTTAGCGTTAGGGTTCGCGGTAGGGTTAGAGTTAGGAGATGGGGACGGTTTAGGGTACAGCTGAGGGTACGACAACGCTTTAGGGGGAGCGTACATGTGAGAACGCGGGATAGTGTGAGCGTACAGTTTAGGATTAGGGGACGGGTGAGGGGAAGGCTTCGGGGAAGGGTTAGGGTTAGGGTTCGGGCTAAGGTTAGGGTTAGGGGACGGGGATGGTTTAGGGTCCAGGTTAGGGTACGAAAAGGGTTTAGGGGGAGCGTACGTGTGAGGGCGCGGATTAGTGTGAGCGAACGGGTTAGGATTAGGGGACGGGTAACGGGAAGGCTTGGGGAAGTGTTAGGGTTAGGGTTCGGGCTAGGATTAGGGTTAGGGGATGGGGACGGTTTAGGGTCCAGGTGAGGGTACAACAATGGTTTAGGGGGAGCGTACGTGTGAGCGTGAGGGTTATTGTAATCGTATCGGTTAGGATTAGGGGACGGATGAGGGGAAGGCTTCAGGGAAGGGTTAGGGTTCGGGCTAGTGTTAGGGTTAGGGGACAGGGACGGTTTAGGGTCCAGGTGAGGGTACGACAACGGTTTAGGGGGAGCGTACGTGTGAGGGCGCTGGTTAATGTGCACGTACGGGTTAGGATTAGGGGACGGGTGAGGGGAAGGCTTCGGGGAAGGGTTAGGGTTAGGGTTCGGGCTAGGGTTAGGTGACGGGGATTGGGACGTTTTAAGGTCCAGGTGAGGGTACGACAACGGTTTAGGGGGAGCGTACGTGTGAGGGCGCGGGTTAGTGTGAGCGTACGGGTTAGGATTAGGGGACGGGTGAGGGGAAGGCTTCGGGGAAGTGTTAGGTTTAGGGTTCCGGCTAGGGTTAGGGTTAGGGGACGGGGACGGTTTAGGGTCCAGGTGAGGGTACGACAACGGTTTAGGGGGAGCGTACGTGTGAGGGCGCGGGTTAGTGTGAGCGTACGGGTTAGGATTAGGGGACGGGTGAGGGGAAGGCTTCGGGGAAGAGTTAGGGTTAGGGTTCGGGCTAAGGTTAGGGTTAGGGGACGGGGATGGTTTAGGGTCCAGGTTAGTGTACGACAACGTTTTAGGGGGAGCGTACGTGTGAGGGCGCGGGTTAGTGTGAGCGAACGGGTTAGGATTAGGGGACGGGTAAGGGGAAGGCTTGGGGAAGGGTTAGGGTTAGGGTTCGGGCTAGGATTAGGGTTAGGGGACGGGGACGGTTTAGGGTCCAGGTGAGGGTACAACAACGGTTTAGGGGGAGCGTACGTGTGAGCGTGAGGGTTAGTGTAAGCGTATCGGTTAGGATTAGGGGACGGATGAGGGGAAGGCTTCAGGGAAGGGTTAGGGTTCGGGCTAGGGTTAGGGTTAGGGGACAGGGACGGTTTAGGGTCCAGGTGAGGGTACGACAACGGTTTAGGGGGAGCATACGTGTGAGGGCGCTGGTTAATGTGCGCGTACGGGTTAGGATTAGGGGACGGGTGAGGGGAAGGCTTCGGGGAAGGGTTAGGGTTAGGGTTCGGGCTAGGGTTAGGTGACGGGGATTGGGACGTTTTAAGGTCCAGGTGAGGGTACGACAACGGTTTAGGGGGAGCGTACGTGTGAGGGCGCGGGTTAGTGTGAGCGTACGGGTTAGGATTAGGGGACGGGTGAGGGGAAGGCTTCGGGGAAGTGTTAGGTTTAGGGTTCCGGCTAGGGTTAGGGGACGGGGACGGGGACGGTTTAGGGTCCAGGTGAGGGTACGACAACGGTTTAGGGGGAGCGTACGTGTGAGCGCGCGGGTTAGTGTGAGCGTACGGGTTAGGATTAGGGGACGGGTGAGGGGAAGGCTTCGGGGAAGAGTTAGGGTTAGGGTTCGGGCTAAGGTTAGGGTTAGGGGACGGGGATGGTTTAGGGTCCAGGTTAGTGTACGACAACGTTTTAGGGGGAGCGTACGTGTGAGGGCGTGGTTTAGTGTGAGCGAACGGGTTAGGATTAGGGGACGGGTAAGGGGAAGGCTTGGGGAAGGGTTAGGGTTAGGGTTCGGGCTAGGATTAGGGTTAGGGGACGGGGACGGTTTAGGGTCCAGGTGAGGGTACAACAACGGTTTAGGGGGAGCGTACGTGTGACGGCACGGGTTAGTGTGAGCGTACGGGTTAGGTTTAGGGGACGGGTGAGGGGAAGGCTTCGGCGAAGGGTTAGGGTTAGGGTTCGGGCTAGGGTTAGGTTTAGGGGACGGGGACGGTTTAGGGTCAAGGTGAGCGTACGACAAAGGTTTAGGGGGAGCGTACGTGTGAAGACGTGGGTTAGTGTGAGCGTATGGGTTAGGATTAGGGGAAGGGTGAGGGGAAGGCTTCAGGGAAGGGTTAGGGTTCGGGCTAGGGTTATGGTTAGGGGACGGGTACGGTTTCGGGTCCAGGTGAGGGTACGACAATGGTTTAGGGGGAGCGTACATGTGAGGGCGTGGGTTAGTGTGAGCGTACGGGTTAGGATTAGGGGACGGGTGAGGGGAAGGCTTCGGGGAAGGGTTAGGGTTAGGGTTCGGGCTAGGGTTAGGGGACGGGGACGGGGACGGTTTGGGGTCCAGGTGAGGGTACGACAATGCTTTAGGGGGAGCGTACGTGTGAGGGCGTGGGTTAGCGAGAGCGTACAGGTTAGGATTAGGCGACGGGTGAGAGTCAGGCTTCGGGGAACGGTTAGGGTTAGGGTTCGCGGTAGGGTTACAGTTAGGAGACGGGGACGGTTTAGGGTACACCTGAGGGTACCACAACGCTTTAGGGGGAGCGTACGTGTGAGAACGCGGGTTAGCGTTAGAGTGCGGGTTAGGATTAGGGGACGCGTTAGATTCAGGCTTCGGGAAGGGTTAGGTTTAGGGTTCGGTCTAGGGTTAGGGTTAGGGGACGGGGACGTTTAGGGTCCAGGTGAGGGTACGACAAAGCTTTAGGGGGAGGGAATGTGTTAGGGGGCGGGTTAGCGTTAGCGTACGGGTTAGGATTAGGGGACGGGTGAGTGTCAGGCTTCGGGGAAGTGTTAGGGTTAGGGTACGGCCTAGGGTTACGGTTAGGGGATGGGGACGGTTTAGGGTCCAGGTGAGGGTTCGACAACGCTTTAGGGGGAGCGTACGTGTGAGGGCACGGGTTAGCGTTAGCGTGCGGGTTAGGATTAGGGCACGGGTGAGGGTGAGGATTCGGGGAAAGGTTAGGTTTAGGGTTCGGGCTAGGGTTAGGGTTAGGAGACGGGGACGGTTTAGGTTCCAGGTGAGGGTACGACAACGCTTTAGGGAGAGCGTACGTGTGAGGGTGCGGGTTAGCGTGTGCGTACGTGTTAAGATTAGGGGACGGTTGAGGGTCAGGATTCAGGGAAGTGTTAGGTTTAGGGTTCGGGCTAGGGTTAGGTTTAGGGTATGGGGACGGTTTAGTGTCCAGCTGAGTGTACAACAATGCTTTAGGTGTAGCGTAAGTGTTAGGGCGTGGATTAGCGTGAGCGTATGGGTTAGGATTAGGGGACGTGTTGGGTCAGGCTTCGGGGAAATGTTAGGCTTAGGTTTCGGTCTAGGTTTAGGGTTAGGGGACGGGGACGGTTTAGGGTCCAGGTGAGGGTACGACAACGGTTTAGGAGGAGCGTACGTGTGAGGGCGCGGGTTAGTGTGAGTGTACGGGTTAGGATTATGGGACGGGTGAGGGGAAGGCTTCGGGGAAGGGTTAGGGTTAGGGTTCGGGCTAGGGTTAGGGTTATGGGACGGGGATGGTTTAGGGTCCAGTTGAGGGTACGACAAAGGTTTAGGGGGAGCGTAAGTGTGAGGGCGCGGGTTAGTGTGAGCGTACGGGTTAGGATTAGGGGACGGGTGAGGGGAAGGCTTCGGGGAAGGGTTAGGGTTAGGGTTCGGGCTAGGATTAGGGTTAGGGGACGGGGACGGTTTAGGGTCCAGGTGAGGGTACGACAACGGTGTAGGGGGAGCGTACGTGTGAGCGTGAGGGTTAGTGTGAGCGTATGGGTTAGGATTGGGGGACGGGTGAGGGGAAGACTTCAGGGAAGTGTTAGGGTTTGGGCTAGGTTTAGGGGACGGGGATGGGCACGGTTTAGGGTCCAGGTGAGGGTACGACAACGGTTTAGGGGGAGCGTACGTGTGAGGGCGCGGGTTAGTGTGAGCGTACGGGTTAGGATTAGGGGACGGGTGAGGGGAAGTCTTCGGGGAAGGGTTAGGTTTAGGGTTCCGGCTAGGGTTAGGGTTAGGGGACGGGGACGGTTTAGGGTCCAGGTGAGGGTACGACAACGGTTTAGGGGGAGCGTACGTGTGAGGGCGCGGGTTAGTGTGAGCGTACAGGTTAGGATTAGGGGACGGGTGAGGGGAAGGCTTCGGGGAAGGGTTAGGGTTAGGGATCGGGCTAGGGTTAGGGTTAGGGTTATGGGACGGTTTAGTCTCCAGGTGAGGGTACGACAATGGTTTAGGGGGAGCGTACGTGTGAGGGCGCGGGTTAGTGTGAGCGTACTGGTTAAGATTAGGGGACGGTTGAGGGGAAGGCTTCGGGGAAGGGTTAGGGTTAGGGTTCGGGCTAGGGTTAGGGTTAGGCGACGGGGACGATTTAGGGTCCAGGTTAGGGTACGACAACGGTTTAGGGGGAGCGCACGTGTGAGGGCGCGGGTTAGTGTGAGCGTACGGGTTAGGATTAGGGGACGGGTGAGGGGAAGGCTTTGGGGAAGTGTTAGGGTTAGGGTTCGGGCTAGGGTTAGGGTTAGGGGACGGGGACGGTTTAGGGTCCAGGTGAGGGTACGACAACGGTTTAGGGGGAGCGTACGTGTTAGCGTGAGGGTTAGTGTGAGCGTATCGGTTAGGATTAGGGGACGGGTGAGGGTCAGGTTTCGTTTAAGGGTTAGGGTTAGGGTTCGTCCTAGGTTTAGGGTTAGGGGACGGGGACGGTTGAGGGTCCAGGTGAGGGTATGACAACGCTTTAGGGGTAGCGTAGTTGTGAGAGCGCGGGTCAGTGTTAGCGTACTTGTGAGGATTAGGGGACGGGTGAGGGTCAGGCTTCGGGGAAGGGTTAGGGTTAGGGATCGGGCTAGGTTTAGGGTTAGGGGACTGGGACGGTTTAGGGTCCAGGTGAGGGTACGACAACGCTTTAGCGTGAGCGTACGTGTGAGGGCGCGGGTTAGTGTTAGCGTACGGTTTAGGATTAGGGGACGGGTGAGGGTCAGGATTCGGGGAAGTGTTAGGGTTAGGTTTCGGGCTAGGGTTAGGGGACGGGGACTGGGACGGTTGAGGGTCCAGGTTAGGGTATGACAACGCTTCAGGGGTAGCGTACTTGTGAGGGCGCATGTCAGTCTTAGCGTACAGGTTAGGATTAGGGGACAGGTGAGGGTCAGGCTTCGGGGAAGGGTTAGGGTTAGGGATCAGGCTAGGGTTAAGGTTAGGGGACCGGGACGGTTTAGGGATCATGTGAGGTTACGAGAACGCTTTAGGGGGAGCGTACGTGTGAGAGCGCGGGTTAGTGTTAGCGTACGGGTTAGGATTAGGGGACGGGTGAGTGTCAGGATTCGGGGAAGGGTTAAGGTTAGGGTTCGGCCTAGGGTTAGGGTTAGGGGACGGGGACGGTTTAGGGTCCAGGTGAGGGTACGACAACGCTTTAGATGGAGCGTACGTGTGAGGGCGCGTGTTAGTGTTAGCGTACGGATTAGGATTAAGGGACAGGTGAGTGTCAGGCTTCGGGGAATCGTTAGGGTTAGGGTTCGGGCTAGGGTTAGGTTTAGGGGATGGTGACGGTTTAGGGTCCAAGTGAGGGTACGACAACGCTTTAGGTGTAGCATACGTGTGAGGGAGCGGATTAGCGTTAGCGTACGTTTTAGGATTAGGGGACGTGTTGGGTCAGGCTTCGGGGAAGGGTCAGGCTTAGGTTTCGGTCTAGGGTTAGGGTTAGGAGAAGGGGATGGTTGAGGGTCCAGGTGAGGGTACGACAACGCTTTAGGGGCAGCGTACGTGTGAGGGCATGGGTTAGTTTGAGCGTACGGCTTACGATTATGGGACGGGTGAGGGGAAGGCTTCGGGGAAGTGTTAGGGTTAGGGTTCGGGCTAGGGTTAGGGTTAGGGGACGGGGACGGTTTAGGGTCCAGGTGAGGGTATGACAACGCTTTATGGGGAGGGTATGTGTGAGGGCGCCGGTTAGTGTTTGCGTACGAGTGAGGATTAGGGGACGGGTGAGGGCCAGGCTTCAGGGAAGTGTTCGGTTTAGGGTTCGGGCTAGGGTTAGTGATAGGGGACGGGGACGGTTTAGGGTCCAGGTGAGGGGACGACAACGCTTTATGGTAACGTATGAGTGAGAGCGCGGGTTAGTGTTAGCGTATGGGTTAGGATTAGGGGATGGGTGAGGGTCAGGCTCGGGGAAGGTTTAGCATTAGGGTTCGGGCTAGGGTTAGGGTTAGTGGACGGGGACGATTTAGGGTCCAGGTGAGTATACGACAACACTTTAGGGGGAGCGTACGTGTGAGGGCGCAGGTTATTGTTAGCGTACGGGTTAGGATTAGGGCACGGGTGAGGTTCAGGCTTCGGGGAAGTGTTAGGGTTAGGGACAGGCTAGGGTTAGGGTTAGGGGATGGGGACAGTTTAGGGTACAGGTGAGGGTACGACAACGCTTTAGGGGGAGCGTACGTGTGAGGGCGTGGGTTAGCGTTTGCGTACGGGTGAGGATTAGGGGACGGTTGAGGGTCAGGCTTCGCGGAAGGCTAAGATTTAGGGTTCAGGCTAGGGTTAGGGCTAGGGGACGGGAACGGTTTAGGGTCCAGGTGAGCGTACGACAACGATTTTGGGGGAGCGTACGTGTGAGGGCGTGGGTTAGTGTTAGCGTACGTGATAGGATTAGGGTACGGGTGAGGGTCAGGCTTCGGGGAAGGGTTAGGTTTAGGGTTCGGGCTAAGGTTAGGGTTAGGGGACGAGGACGGTTTAGGGTCCAGGTGAGGGTACGACAATGCTTTAGGGGGAGTGTACGTGTGAGGGCGCGGGTTAGTGTTAGCGTACGGGTGAGGATTAGGGGACGGGTGAGGGTCAGGTTTCGGGGAAGTGTTAGGGTTAGTGTTCGGGCTAGGGTTAGGGTTAGGGGACGGGGACGGTTTAGGGTCCAGGTGAGGGTACGACAACGCTTTAGATGGAGCGTACGTGTGAGGGCGCGTGTTAGTGTTAGCGTACGGATTAAGATTAGGGGACGGGTGAGTTTCAGGCTTTGGAGATTCGTTAGGGTTAGGGTTCAGGCTAGGGTTAGGTTTAGGGGAAGGTGACGGTTTAGGGTCCAGGTGAGGGTACGACAACGCTTTAGGTTTAGCATACGTGTGAAGGCGCTGATTAGCGTTAGCGTACGGGTTAGGATTAGGGGACGTGTTGGGTCAGGCTTCGGGGAAGTGTTAGGCTTAGATTTCGGTCTAGGGTTAGGGTTAGGGGAAGGGGATGGTTTAGGGTCCAGGTGACGGTACGACAACGGTTAAGGGGGAGCGTACGTGTGAGGGCGTGGGTTAGTGTGAGCGTACGGGTTAGGATTAGGGGACGGGTGAGGGGAAGGCTTCGGGAAAGTGTTAGGGTTAGGGTTTGGGCTAGGGTTAGGGTTAGGGGACGGGGACGGTTTAGGGTCCAGGTGAGGGTATGACAACGGTTTAGGGGGAGCGTACGTGTGAGGGCATGGCTTAGTTTGAGCGTACAGGTTAGGATTAGGGGACGGGTGAGGGGAAGGCTTCGGGGAAGGGTGAGGGTTAGGGTTCGGGCTAGGGTTAGGGTTAGGGGACGGGGACGGTTTAGGATCCAGGTGAGGATACGACAACGGTTTAGGGGGAGCGTACGTGTGAGGACGCGGGTTAGTGTGAGCGTACGGGTTAGGATTAGGGGACGGGTGAGGGGAAGGCTTCTGGGAAGGGTTAGTCTTAGGGTTCGGGCTAGGGTTAGGGTTAGGGGAAGGGGATGGTTTAGGGTCAAGGTGAGGGTACGGCAAAGGTTTAGGGGGAGCGTATGTGTGCGGGTGCGGGTTAGTGTGAGCGTACAGTTTAGGATTAGGGGACGGGTGAGGGGAAGGCTTCGGGGAAGGGTTAGGGTTAGGGTTCGGGTAGGGTTAGGGTTAGGGGACGGGGACGGTTTAGGGTCCAGGTGAGGGTACGACAACGGTTTAGGGGGAGCGTACGTGTGAGGGTGCGGGTTCGTGTGAGCGTACGGTTTAGGATTAGGGGACGGTTGAGGGGAAGGCTTTGGGGAAGGGTTAGGGTTAGGGTTCGGGGTAGGGTCAGGGTTAGGGTACGGGGACGGTTTAGGATCCAGGTGAGGGTACGACAAAGGTTTAGGTGGAGCGTACGTGTGAGGGCGCGTGTTAGTGTGAGCGAACGGGTTAGGATCAGGGGACGGGTGAGGGGAAGGCTTGGGGAAGGGTTAGGTTTAGGGTTCGGGTAGGGTCAGGGTTAGGGGACGGGGACGGTTTGGGGTCTAGGTGAGGGTACGACAATGCTTTAGGGGGAGCGTACGTGTGAGGGCGCGGGTTAGCGAGAGCGTACAGGTTAGGATTAGGCGACGGTTGAGAGTCAGGCTTCGGGGAAGGTTTAGGGTTAGGGTTCACGGTAGGGTTAGAGTTAGGAGACGGGGACGGTTTAAGGTACAGCTGAGGGTACGACAACGCTTTAGGGGGAGCGTACGTGTGAGGGCGCGGGTTAGCGTTAGCGTGCGGGTTAGGATTTGGGGACGGGTTAGCTTCAGGCTTCGGGAAGGGTTAGGGTTAGGGTTCGGTCTAGGGTTAGGGTTAGGGGACGGGCACGGTTTAGGGTCCAGGTGAGGGTACGACAAAGCTTTAGGGGGAGGGAACGTGTTAGGGGGCGGGTTAGCGTTAGCGTACGGGTTAGGATTAGGGGACGGGTGAGTGTCAGGCTTCTGGGAAGTGTTAGGGTTAGGGTTCGGCCTAGGGTTAGGGTTAGGGGACGGGGACGGTTTAGGGTCCCGGTGAGGGTACGACAACGGTTTAGGAGGAGTGTACGTGTGAGGGCGTGGGTTAGTTTGAGCGTACGGGTTAGGATTATGGGACGGGTGAGGGGAAGGCTTCGGGGAAGGGTTAGGGTTAGGGTTCGGGCTAGGCTTAGGGTTAGGGGACGGGGACGGTTTAGGGTCCAGTTGAGGGTACGACAAAGGTTTAGGGGGAGCGTAAGTGTGAGGACGCGGGTTAGTGTGAGCGTACGGGTTAGGATTAGGGGACGGGTGAGGGGAAGGCTTCGGGGAAGGGTTAGGGTTAGGGTTCGGGCTAGGATTAGGGTTAGGGGACGGGGACGGTTTAGGGTCCAGGTGAGGTTACGACAACGGTGTAGGGGGAGCGTACGTGTGAGCGTGAGGGTTAGTGTGAGCGTATGGGTTAGGATTGGGGGACGGGTGAGGGGAAGACTTCAGGGAAGGGTTAGGGTTTGGGCTAGGTTTAGGGGACGGGGATGGGCACGGTTTAGGGTACAGGTGAGGGTACGACAATGCTTTAGGGGGAGGGTACGTGTGAGGGCATGGGTTAGTGTGAGCGTACGGGTTAGGATTGGGGACGGGTGAGGGGAAGGCTTCGGGGAAGGGTTAGGGTTAGAGTTCGGGCTAGGGTTACGTTTAGGGGATGGGGACGGTTTAGGGTCAAGGTGAGGGTACGACAACGCTTTAGGGGGAGTGTACGTGTGAGTGCGCGGGTGAGTGTGAGCGTAAGGGTTAGATTTAGGGGACGGGAGAGGGGAAGGCTTCGGGGAGGGGTTAGGTTTTGGGTTCGGGCTAGGGTTAGGGTTAGGGGACGGGGACGGTTTAGGGTCCAAGTGAGGGTACGACAACGCTTTAGGGGGAGCGTTTATGTGAGGGCGTGGTTTAGTGTGAGCGTACAGTTTAGGATTAGGGGACGGGTTGGGGAAGGGTTAGGGTTAGGGTTCGGGCTAGGGTTAGGGTTAGGGGACGGGGACGGTTTAGGGTCCAGGTGAGGGTACGACAATGCTTTAGGGGGAGCGTACGTGTGAGGGCGCGGTTTAGCGTGAGCGTACAGGTTAGGATTAGGCGACGGTTGACAGTCAGGCTTCGGGGAAGGGTTAGGGTTAGGGTTCGCGGTAGGGTTAGAGTTAGGAGACGGGGACGGTTTAGTGTCCAGGTGAGGGTACGACAACACTTTGGTGGAGCGTACATGTGAGGGTGTGGGTTAGCGTTAGCATACGGGTTAGGATTAGAGGAAGGGTGAGGGGAAGGCTTCGGGGAAGGGTTAGGGTTAAGGGACGGGGACGGTTTACGATCCAGATGAGGGTACGACAACGGTTCAGGGGGAGCGTACGTGTGAGGGCGCGGGTTAGTGTGAGCGTACGGGTTAGGATTAGGGGACGGGTGAGGGGAAGGCTTCGGGGAACGGTTAGGGTTAGGGTTCGGGCTAGGGTTAGGGTTAGGGTACGGGGAAGGTTTAGGGTCACGGTGAGGGTACGACAACGGTTTAGGGGGAGTGTACGTGTGAGGGCGCGGGTTAGTGTGAGCGTACGGGTTAGATTTAGGGGACGGGTGTGGGGAAGGCTTCGGGGAAGGGTTAGGTTTCGGGCTAGGGTTAGGGTTAGGGGACGGGGACGGTTTAGGGTCCAGGTGAGGGTACGACAACGATATAGTGGGAGTGTACGTGTGAGGGCGCGGGTTAGTGTGAGCGTACGGGTTAGGATTAGGAGACGGGTAAGGGGAAGGCTTCGCAGAAGTGTTAGGGTTAGGGTTCGGGCTAAGTATAGGGTTAAGAGACGGGGACGGTTTAGGGTCCAGGTGAGGGTACGACAATGCTTTAGGGCGAGCGTACATGTGACGGCGCGGGTTAGTGTGAGCATACGGGTTAGGATTAGGGGACGGGTGAGGGGAAGGCTTCGGGGAAGGGTTAGGGTTAGGGTTCGGGCTAGGGTTGGGGTTAGGGGACGGGGACGGTTTAGGGTCCAGATGAGGGTACGACAACGCTTTAGGGGTAGCGTACGTGTGAGGGCACAGGTTAGTGTGAGCGTACGGGTTAGGATTAGGGGATGTGTGAGGGGAAGGCTTCGGGGAAGTGTTAGGGTTAGGGTTCGGTCTAGGGTTAGGGTTAGGGGATGGGGACGGTTTAGGGTCCAGGTGAGGGTACGACAACGCTTTAGGGGGAGCATACGTGTGTGGGCGCGGGTTAGTGTGACCGTAAGGGTTAGGATTAGGGGACGGGTGAGGGGAAGGCTTCAGGGAAGGGTTAGGTTTAGGGTTCGGGCTAGGGTTACGGTTACGGGACGGGGACGGTTTAGGGTCAAGGTGAGGGTACGAAAACGCTTTAGGGGGAGTGTACGTGTGAGGGCACGGGTTAGTGTGAGCGTAAGGGTTAGATTTAGGGGAAGGGTGAGGGGAAGGCTTCGGGGAAGGGTTAGGGTTCGGGCTACGGTTAGGGTTAGGGGACGGGGATGATTTAGGGTCCAGGTGAGGGTACGACAATGCTTTAGGGGGAGCGTACGTGTGAGGGCGCTGTTTAGCGAGAGCGTACAGGTTAGGATTAGGCGACGGGTGAGAGTCAGGCTTCGGGGAAGGGTTAGAGTTAGGGTTCGCGATAGGGTTAGAGTTAGGAGACGGGGACGGTTTAGTGTCCAGGTGAGGGTACGACAACGCTTTGGGGGAGCGTACATGTGAGGGTGTGGGTTAGCGTTAGCGTACGGGTTAGGATTAGAGGACGGGTGAGGGGAAGGTTTCGGGGAAGGGTTAGGGTTAGGGTTCGGGCTAGGGTTAGTGTTAGGGTACGGGGACGGTTTAGGGTCACGGTGAGGGTACGACAACGGTTTAGGGGGAGTGAACGTGTGAGGTCGTGGGTTAGTGTGAGCGTACGGGTTAGATTTAGGGGACGGCTGAGGGGTAGGCTTCGGGGAAGGGTTAGGGTTAGGGTTCGGGCTAGGGTTAGGGTTAGGGGAAGGGGACAGTTTAGGGTCCAGGTGAGTGTACGACAACGGTTTCGGGGGAGCGTACGTGTGAGGGCGCGGGTTAGGCTGAGCGTACGGGTTAGGATTAGCAGACGGGTGAGGGGAAGGCTTCGGGGAAGGGTTAGTGTTAGGGTTCGGGCTAGGGTTAGGTTTAGGGGACGGGGACGGTTTAGGGTCAAGGTGAGGGTACGACAACGCTTTAGGGGGAGTGTACGTGTGAGGGCGTGGGTTAGTGTGAGCGTACGGGTTAGGATTAGGTGACGGGTGAGGGGAATGCTTCGCGGAAGGGTTAGAGTTAGGGTTTGGGCTAAGGATAGGGTTAAGAGACGGGGATGGTTTAGGGTCCAGGTGAGGGTACGAAAATGCTTTAGGGCGAGCGTACATGTGAGGGCGCGGGTTAGTGTGAGCATACGGGTTAGGATTAGGGGACGGGTGAGGGGAAGGCTTCGGGGAAGGGTTAGGGTTAGGGTTCGGGCTAGGGTTAGGGTTAGGGGACGGGGACGGTTTAGGGTCCAGGTGAGGGTAGCACAACGGTTTAATGGGAGCGTACGTGTGAGGGCGCGGGTTACTGTGAGCGTACTGGTTAGGATTAGGGGACGGGTGAGGGGAAGGCTTCGGGGAAGGGTTAGGGTTAGGGTTCGGGCTAGGGTTAGGGTTAGGGGACGGGGACGGTTTAGGGTCCAGGTGAGGGTACGACAACGCTTTAGGGGTAGCGTACGTGTGAGGGCGCGGCTTAGTGTGAGTGTGCGGGTTAGGATTATGGGATGGGTGAGGGGAAGGCTTCGGGGAAGGGTTAGGGTTAGGGTTCAGTCTAGGGTAAGGGTTAGGGGACGGGGACGGTTTAGGGTCCAGGTGAGGGTACGACAACGCTTTAGGGGGAGGGTATGTGTGTGGGCGCGGGTTAGTGTGACCATAAGGGTTAGGATTAGGGGACGGGTGAGGGGAAGGCTTCGGGGAAGGGTTAGGGTTATGGTTCGGGCTAGGGTTACGGTTAGGGGACGGGGACGGTTTAGGGTCAAGGTGAGTTTACGACAATGCTTTAGGGGGAGTGTACGTGTGAGGGCGCGAGTTAGTGTGAGCGTAAGGGTTAGATTTAGGGGACGGGTGAGGGGAAGGCTTCGGAGAAGGGTTAGGGTTTGGGCTAGGGTTAGGGTTAGGGGACGGGGACGGTTTAGGGTCCAGGTGAGGGTATGACAACACTTTAGGGGGAGGGTACGTGTGAGGGCGTGGGTTAGTGTGAGCGTACGGGTTAGGATTAGGGGACGGGTGAGGGGAAGGCTTCAGGGAAGTGTTAGGGTTAGGGTTCCGGCTAGGGTTAGGGTTAGGAGACGGGGACGGTTTAGGATCCAGGTGAGGGTACGACAACGGTTTAGGGGGTGCGTACGTGTGAGGGCGTGGGTTAGTGTGAGGGTACGGTTTAGGATTAGGGAACGGGTGAGGGGAAGGCTTCGGGGAAGGGTTAGGGTTAGGGTTCGGGCTAGTGTTAGGGTTAGGGGACGGGGACGGTTTAGGGTCCAGTTGAGGGTACGACAAAAGTTTACAGCAAGCGTACGTGTGAGGGTGCGGGTTAGTGTGCGCGTACGGGTTAGGATTAGGGGACGGGTGAGGGGAAGACTTCGGGGAAGAGTTAGGGTTAGGGTTCGTGCTAGGGTTAGGTTTAGGGGATGGGGACGGTTTAGGGTCCAGATGAGGGTACGACAACGGTTTAGGGGGAGCGTACGTGTGAGGGCGCGGGTTAGTGTCACCGTACGGTTAGGATTAGGGGACGGGTGAGAGGAAGGCTTTGGGGAAGGGTTAGGTTTAGGGTTTGCGCTAGGGTTAGGGTTAGGGGACAGGGAGGGTTTAGGGTCCAGGTGAGGGTACGACAACGGTTTCGGGGGAGCGTACGTGTGAGGGCGTGGGTTAGTGTGAGCGTACGGGTTAGGATTAGGGGAGGGGTGAGGGGAAGGTTTCGGGGAAGGGTTAGGGTTAGGGTTCGGGCTAGGGTAAGGGTTAGGGGACAGGGACGGTTTAGGGTCCAGGTGAGGATACGACAAAGCTTTAGGGGGAGCGTACGTGTGAGGGTGCGGGTTAGTGTGAGCGTACGGGTTAGGATTAGGGGACGGGTGAGGGGAAGGCTTCGGGGAAGTATTACAGTTAGGGTTCGGGCTAGGGTTATGGTTATTGGACGGGGACGCTTTAGGGTCCAGGTGAGGGTATGACAACGCTTTAGGGGGAGGTTACATTTGAGGGCGCGGGTTAGTGTGAGCGTAAGGGTTAGGATTAGGGGACGGGTGAGGGGAAGGCTTCAGGGAAGGGTTAGGGTTAGGGTTCGGGCTAGGATTAGTGTTAGGGGACGGGGACGGTTTAGGGTCCAGGTGAGGGTACGACAACGGTTTAGGGGGAGCGTACGTGTGAGGGCATGGGTTAGTGTGAGCGTATGGGTTAGGATTATGGGACGGGTGAGGGGAAGGCTTCGGGGAAGCGTTAGGGTTAGGGTTTGGGCTAGGATTAGGGTTAAGAAACGGGGACGGTTTAGGGTCCAGGTGAGGGTATGACAACGCTTTAGGGGGAGCGTACATGTGAGGGTGCAGATTAGTGTGAGCGTACTGGTTAGGATTACGGGACGGGTGAGGGGAAGGCTTCGGGGAAGTGTTAGGGTTAGTGTTCGGGCTAGGGTTAGGGTTAGGGGACGGGGACGGTTTAGGTTCCAGGAGAGAGTACGACAACGGTTTAGGGGGAGCGAATGTGTGAGGGCGCGGGTTAGTGTGAGAGTACGTGTTAGGATTAGGGGACGGGTGAGGGGAAGGCTTCGGGGAAGGGTTAGGGTTAGGGTTCGGGTTAGGGTTAGGTTTAGGCGATGGGGACGGTTTAGGGTCCAGGTGAGGGTACGACAACGGTTTAGGGGGTGCGTACGTGTGAGGGTGTGGGTTAGTGTTAGGGGACGGGTTAGGATTAGGGGACGGGTGAGGGGAAGGCTTCAGGGAAGGGTTAGGGTTAGGCTTCAGGCTAGGGTTAGGGTTAGGGGACGGGGACGGTTTAGTGTCCAGGTGAGGGTACGACAAAGGTTTACGGCGAGCGTATGTGTGAGGCCGCGGGTTAGTGTGCGTTTACGGGTTAGGATTAGGGGACGGGTGAGGGGAAGTCTTCGGGGAAGATTTAGGGTTAGGGTTCGGGCTAGGGTTAGGGTTAGGGGACGGGGACGGTTTAGGGTCCAGGTGAGTGTACGACAACGGTTTAGGGGGAGTGTACATGTGAGGGCGCGGGATAGTGTGAGCGTACGGTTTAGGATTAGGGGACGGGTGAGGGGAAGGCTTCGGGGAAGTTTAGGGTTAGGTTTCGGGCTAGGATTAGGGTTAGGGTTAGGGGACGGGGACCGTTTAGGGTCCAGGTGAGGGTACGACAATGGTTTAGGGGGAGCGTACGTGTGAGGGCATGGGTTAGTGTGAGCGTACGGGTTAGAATTAGGGGACTGGTGAGGGGAAGGCTTCGTGGAAGTGTTAGGGTTAGGGTTCGGGCTAGGGTTAGGTTTAGGGGATGGTGACGGTTTAGGGTCCAGGTGAGGGTACGACAACGCTTTAGGTTTAGCATACGTGTGAGGGCGCTGATTAGCGTTAGTGTACGGGTTAGGATTAGGGGACGTGTTGGGTCAGGCTTCGGGGAAGGGTTAGGCTTAGGTTTCGGTCTAGGGTTAGGGTTAGGGGAAGGGGATGGTTTAGGGTCCAGGTGAGGGTACGACAACGCTTTAGGGGGAGCGTACGTGTGAGGCCCTGGGTTAGTTTGAGCGTATGGGTTAGGATTTGGGGACGGGTGAAGGGAAGGCTTCGGGGAAGGGTTAGGGTTAGGGTTCGGGTTAGGGTTAGGGTTAGGGGACGGAGACGGTTTAGGGTCCAGGTGAGGTTTCGACAACGGTTTAGGGGGAGTGTACGTGTGAGGGCGCGGGTTAGTGTGAGCGTACGGGTTAGGATTCGGGGACGGGTGAGGGGAAGGCTTCGGGGAAGGGTTAGGGTTAGGGTTCGGGGTAGGGTTAGGTTTAGGGGACGGGGACGGTTTAGGGTCCAGGTGAGGGTACGGCAACGGTTTAGGGGGAGTGTACGTGTGAGGGCGCGTGTTAGTGTGAGGGTACGGGTTAGGAATATGTTACGGGTGAGTTGAAGTCTTTGGGGAAGGGTTAGGGTTACGGGTCGGGCTAAGGTTAGGGTTAGGGGACGGGGACGGTTTAGGGTCCAGGAGGGTACGACAACGCTTTAGATGGAGCGTACGTGTGAGGGTGTTGGTTATTGTGAGCGTACGGGTAAGGATTAGGGGACGGGTGAGCGAAGGCTTCGTGGAAGTGTTAGGGTTAGGGTTCGGGCTGGGGTTAGGTTTAGGGGACTGGGACGATATAGGGTCCAGGTGAGGGTACGACAACGGTTTAGGGGGAGAATACGTGTGAGGGCGCGGGTTATTGTGAGCGTACGGGTTAGGATTATGGGATGGGTGAGGGGAAGGCTTCGGGGAAGTGTTCGGATTAGGGTTTGGACTAGGGTTAGGGTTAGGGGACGGGGACGGTTTAGGGTCCAGGTGAGGGTACGACAACGGTTTAGGGGGAGCGTACGTGTGAGGGCGCGGGTTAGTGTGAGCGTACGGGTTAGGATTAGGGGACGGGTGAGTGGAAGGCTTCGGGGAAGGGTTAGGTTTCGGGTTAGGGTTAGGGTTAGGGGACGGGGACGGTTTAGGGTCCAGGTGAGGGTACGACAACGCTTTAGGGGGAGCGTAAGTGTGAGGGCGCAGGTCAGTGTGAGCGTACGGGTTAGGATTAGGGAACGGGTGAGGGGAAGGCTTCGGGGAAGGTTTAGGGTTATCTTTCGGGCTAGGGTTAGGGGACGGGGACGGGGACGGTTTAGGGTCCAGGTGAGGGTACGACAACGCTTTAGGGGGAGCGTACGTGTGAGAGCATGGGTTAGTGTGAGCGTACGGGTTAGGATTAGGGGACGGGTGAGTGGAAGGCTTCGGGGAAGGGTTAGGGTTAGGGTTCGGGCTAGGGTTAGGGTTAGGGTACGGGGACGGTTTAGGGTCGAGGTGAGGGTACGACAACGGTTTAGGGGGAGCCTACGTGTGAGGACGCGAGTTAGTGTGTGCGTACGGGTTAGGATTAGGGGACGGGTGAGGGGTAGGCTTTTGGGAAGGGTTAGGGTTAGGGTGCGGGCTAGGGTTAGGTTTAGGGGACGGGGACGGTTTAGGGTCCAGGTGAGGGTACGACAACGGTTTAGGGGGAGCGTACATGTGAGGGCGCGGGTTAGTGTGAGCGTACGGTTTAGGATTAGGGTACGGGTGAGCGTCAGGCTTCGGGGAAGGGTTAGGGTTAGGGTTCGGGCTAGGGTTAGGGGACGGGGACTGGGACGGTTGAGGGTCCAGTTTCGGGTATCACAACGCTTTAGGGGTAGCGTACTTGTGAGGGCGCATGTCAGTGTTAGCGTACAGGTTAGGATTAGGGGACGGGTGAGGGTCAGGCTTCAGGGAAGGGTTAGGGTTAGGGATCAGGCTAGGGTTAAGGTTAGGGGACCGGGACGGTTTATGGTTCATGTGAGGTTACGAAAACGCTTTAGGGGGAGCGTACGTGTGAGAGCGCGGGTTAGTGTTAGCGTACGGGTTAGGATTAGGTGACGGGTGAGGGTCAGGATTCGGGGAAGGGTTAGGGTTAGAGTTCGGCCTAGGGTTAGGGTTAGGGGACGGGGACGGTTTAGGGTCCAGTTGAGGGTACGACAACGCTTTAGATAGAGCGTACGTGTAAGGGCGCGTGTTAGTGTTAGCGTACGGATTAGGAATAGGGGACGGGTGAGTGTCAGCCTTCGGGGAATCGTTAGGGTTAGGGTTCGGGCTAGGGTTAGGTTTAGGGGATGGTGACGGTTTAGGGTCCAGGTGAGGGTACGACAACGCTTTAGATAGAGCATACGTGTAAGGGCGCGTGTTAGTGTTAGCGTACGGATTAGGATTAGGGGACGGGTGAGTGTCAGGCTTCGGGGAATCGTTAGGGTTAGGGTTCGGGCTAGGGTTAGGTTTAGGGGATGGTGACGGTTTAGGGTCCAGGTGAGGGTACGACAACGCTTTAGGTTTAGCATACGTGTGAGGGCGCTGATTAGCATTAGTGTACGGGTTAGGATTACGGGACGTGTTGGGTCAGGCTTCGGGGAAGTGTTAGGGTTAGGGTTCGGGCTAGGGTTAGAGTTAGGGGACGGGGATGGTTTAGCGTCCAGGTGAGGGTACGACAACGGTTTAGGGGGAGTGTACGTGTGAGGGCGCGTGTTAGTGTGAGCGTACGGGTTAGGATTAGGGGACGGGTGAGGGGAAGGCTTCGGGGAAGGGTGAGGGTTAGGGTTCGGGCTAGGGTTAGGGTTAGGGGACGGGGACGGTTTAGGGTCCTGGAGGGTACGACAACCCTTTAGGGGGAGCGTACGTGTGAGGGTGTTGGTTAGTGTGAGCGTACGGGTAAGGATTAGGGGACGGGTGAGGCGAAGGCTTCGGGGAAGGTTTAGGGTTAGGGTTCGGGCTAGGTTTAGGGTTAGGGGACGGAGACGGTATAGGGTCCAGGTGAGGGTACGACAATGGTTTAGGGGGAGCCTACGTGTGAGGGCGCGGGTTAGTGTCAGCGTACGGGTTAGGATTAGGGGACGGGTGAGGGGAAGGGTTAGGGTTAGGGTTTCGGCTAGGGTTAGGGTTAGGGGACGGGGACGGTTTAGGGTCCAGGTGAGGGTACAACAACGGTTTGGGGGAGCGTACGTGTGCGGGCATGAGTTAGTGTGAGCGTACGGGTTAGGATTAGGGGACGGATGAGGTGAAGGCTTCGTGGAAGTGTTAGGGTTAGTGTTCGGGCTAGGGTGAGGGTTAGGGGACGGGGACGACATAGGGTGCAGGTGAGGGTACGACAACGGTTTAGGGGGAGAATACGTGTGAGGGCGCGGGTTATTGTGAGCATACGGGTTAGGATTATTGGACGGGTGAGGGGAAGGCTTCGGGGAAGTGTTAGGATTAGGGTTCGGACTAGGGTTAGGGTTAGGGGACGGGGACTGTTTAGGGTCCAGGTGAGGGTACGACAACGGTTTAGGGGGAGCGTACGTGTGAGGGCGCGGGTTAGTGGGAGCGTACGGGTTAGGATTAGGGGACGGGTGAGTGGAAGGCTTCGGGGACGGGTTAGGTTTCAGGCTAGGGTTAGGGTTAGGGGACGGGGACGGTTTAGAGTCCAGGTGAGGGTACGACAACGATTTAGGGGGAGTGTACATGTGAGGGCGCGGGTTAGTGTGAGCGTACGGGTTAGGATTAGGGGACGGTTTAGGGGAAGGCTTCGGGGAAGGGTTAGGGTTAGGTTTTGGGCTAAGGATAGGGTTAAGAGACAGGGACGGTTTAGGGTCCAGGTGAGGGTACGACAATGGTTTAGGGGGAGCGTACGTGTGAGGGCGTGGGTTACTTTGAGTGTACGGGTTAGGATTAGGGGACGGGTGAGGGGAAGGCTTCGTGGAAGGGTTAGGATTAGGGTTCGGGCTAGGGTTAGGGTTAGGGGATGGGGAAGGTTTAGGGTCCAGGTGAGTGTACGACAACGGTTTAGGGGGAGAATACGTGTGAGGGCGCGGGTTAGTGTGAGCGTACGGGTTAGGATTAGGGGAAGGGTGAGGGGAAGGCTTCGGGGAAGGGTTAGGGTTAGGGTTCGGGCTGGGTTTAGTGGACGGGGACGGGGACGGTTTAGGGTCCAGTTGAGGGTACGACAATGCTTTAGGGGGAGCGTACGTGTGAGGGCGCGGTTTAGCGAGACCATACAGGTTAGTATTAGGGGACGGGTGAGAGTCAGGCTTCGGGGAAGGGTTAGGGTTAGGGTTCGCGGTAGGGATAGAGTTAGGAGACGGGGACGGTTTAGTGTCCAGGTGAGGGTAAGACAACGCTTTGGGGGAGCTTACATGTGAGGGTGTGGGTTAGCATTAGAGTACGGGTTAGGATTAGAGGACGGGTGAGGGGAAGGCTTCGGGCTAGGGTTAGGGTTAGGGGACGGGGACGGTTTAGGGTCCAGGTGAGGGTACGACAACGCTTTAGGGGGAGCGTACGTGTGAGGGCGCGGGTTAGTGTGAGCGTACGGGTTAGGATTAGGGGACGGGTGAGGGGAATGCTTCGGGGAAGGGTAGGGGTTAGGGTTCGGGCTAGGGTTAGGGTTAGGGGACGGGGACTGTTTAGGGTCCAGGTGAGGGTACGACATCGGTTTAGAGGGAGAGTACGTGTGAGGGCGTGGATTAGTGTGAGCGTACGGGTTAGGATTAGGGCACGGGTGAGGGGAAGGCTTCGGGGAAGGGTTACGGTTAGGGTTCGGGCTAGGGTTAGGTTTAGGGGACGGGGACGGTTTCGGGTCCAGGTTAGGGTATGACAACGCTTTAGGGGTAGGGTACGTGTGAGGGCGTGGGTTAGTGTGAGCGAACGGGTTAGGATTATGGGATGGGTGAGGGGAAGGCTTCAGGGAAGTGTTACGTTTAGGGTACGGAGTAGGGTTAGGGTTAGGGGACGGGGACGGTTTAGGGTCCAGTTGAGGGTACGACAACGCTTTAGGGGGAGCGTACGTGTGAGGGCGCAGATTAGTGTGAGCGTACGGGTAAGGATTAGGGGACGGGTGAGGGGAAGGCTTCGGAGAAGGGTTAGGGTTAGGGTTCGGGCTAGGGTTAGGGTTAGGGGACGGGGACGGTTTAGGTTCCAGGTGAGAGTACAACAACGGTTTAGGGAGAGCGAATGTGTGAGGGCGCGGGTTAGTGTGAGGGTACGTGTTAGGATTAGGGGACGGGTGAGGGGAAGGCTTCGGGGAAGGGTTAGGGTTAGGGTTCGGTCTAGGGTTAGGGTTAGGCCATGGGGACGGTTTAGGGTCCAGGTGAGGGTACGACAACGCTTTAGGGGGAGTGTAGGTGTGAGGGCGCGGGTTAGTGTGAGCGTACGGGTTAGGATTAGGGGACGGGTGAGGGGAAGGCTTCGGGTAAGAGTTACGGTTAGGGTTCTGGCTAGGGATAGGGTTAGGGGACGGGGACGGTTTAGGGTCCAGGTGAGGGTACGACAACGATTTAGGGGGAGTGTACATGTGAGGGCACGGGTTAGTGTGAGCGTACGGGTTAGATTTAGGGTACGGGTGAGGGGAAGGCTTCGGGGAAGGGTTAGGGTTCGGGCTAGGGTTAGGTTTAGGGGATGGGGTCGGTTTAGGGTCCAGGTGAGGGTACGACAACGCTTTAGGGGGAGCATATGTGTGAGGGTGCAGGTTAGTGTGAGCGTACGGGTTAGGAATAGGGGACGGCTGAGGGGAAGGCTTCGGGGAAGGGTTAGGTATAGGGTTCAGGCTAAGGTTAGCGTTAAGAGACGGGGACGGTTTAGGGTCCAGGTGAGTGTACGAAAACGGTTTCGGGGGAGCGTACGTGTGAGGGCGCGGGTGAGTGTGAGCGTACGGGTTAGGATTAGGGGACGGGTGAGGGAAAGGCTTCGGAGAAGGGTTAGGCTTAGGGTTTGGGCTAGGGTTAGAGTTAGGGGACGGGGACGGTTTAGTGTCCAGGTGACGGTACGACAACGTTTTAGGTGGAACGTACATGTGAGGGCGCGGGTCAGTGTGAGCGTACGGGTAAGGATTAGGGGACAGGTGAGGGGAAGGCTTCGGGGAAGGGTTAGGGTTAGGGTTCGGGCTAGGGTTAGGGTTAGGGGACGGGGACGGTATAGGGTCCAGGTGAGGGTACGACAACGGTTTAGGGGGAGCGTACGTGTGAGGGCGCGGATTAGTGTCAGCATACAGGTTAGGATTAGGGGACGGGTGAGGGGAAGGCTTCGGGGAAGGGTTAGGGTTAGGGTTTGGGCTCGGGTTAGGGTTTGGGGACGGGGAGGGTTTAGGGTCCAGGTGAATGTACGACAACGGTTTAGGGGTAGCGTATGTGTGAGGGCGCGGGTTACTGTGAGCTTACGGGTTAGGATTAGGGGACGGGTGAGGGGAAGGCTTTGGGGAAGGTTTAGGGTTAGGGTTCGGGCTAGGGTTAGGGTTAGGGGACGGGGATGGTTTAGGGTCCAGGTGAGGGTACGACAATGCTTTAGGGGGAGCGTACGTTTGAGGGCGTGGGTTAGTGTGAGCGTACGGGTTAGGATTCGGGGATGGGTGAGGGGAAGGCTTTGGGGAAGGGTTACGGTTAGGGTTCGGGCTAGGGTTAAGTTTAGGGGACGGGGACGGTTTAGTGTCCAGGTGAGTGTATGACAACGGTTTAGAGGGAGCGTACGTGTGAGGGCGCGGGTTAGTGTGAGCGTACGGGTTAGGATTAGGGGACGGGTGAGGGGATGGCTTCGGGTAAGTGTTAGCTTTAGGGATCGGGCTGAGGTTAGGGTTAGGGGACGGGGATGGTTTAGGGTCCAGGTGAGGGTACGAGAACGGTTAGGGGGAGGGTACGTGTGAGGGCGCGGGTTAGTGTGAGTGTCGAGTTAGGAATAGGGCACGGGTGAGGGGAAGGCTTCGCGGAAGGGTTAGGGTTACGGTTCGGGCTAGGGTTAGGGTTAGGGGACGGGGACGGTGTAGGGTCCAGGTGAGGGTACGACAACGGTTTAGGGGGAGCGTACGTGTGAGGGCATGGGTTAGTGTGAGCGTACAGATTAGGACTAGGGGACGGGTGAGGGGTAGGCTTCGGGAAGGGTTAGGGTTAGGGTTTGGGCTAGGGATAGGGTTAGGGGATGGAGACGGTTTAGGGTCCAGGTGAGTGTACGACAACGGTTTAGGGGGAGCGTACATGTGAGGGCGCGGGTTAGTGTGAGCGTACGGGTTAGGATTAGGGGACGGGTGAGGGGAAGGCTTCGGGGAAGGGTTAGGGTTAGGGATCGGGCTAGGATTAGGGTTAGAGTTAGGGGACGGGGACGGTTTAGGGTCAAGGTGAGTGTACGACAACGGTTTAGGGGGAGTGTACGTGTGAGGGCGTGGTTTAGTGTGAGCGTACGAGTTAGATTTATGGGACGGGTGAGGGGAAGGCTTCGGGGAAGGGTTAGGGTTCAGGCTATGGTTAGGGTTAGGGGACGGGGACGGTTTAGGGTCCAGGTGAGGGTACGACAACGATTTAGGGGGAGTGTACGTGTGAGGGCGCGGGTTAGTGTGAGCGTACGGGTTAGGATTAGGCGACTGGTGAGGGGAAGGCTTCGGGGAAGGGTTAGGGTTAGGGTTCGGGCTAAGGTTAGGGTTAAGACACGGGGACGGTTTAGGGTCCAGGTGAGGGTACGAGAACGGTTTAGGGGGAGTGCACATGTGTGGGCGCGTGTTAGTGTGAGCGTACGGGTTAGGATTAGGGGAGGGGTGAGGGGAAGTCTTCGGGGAAGGGTTAGGGTTAGGGTTCGGGCTAGGGTTAGGGTTAGGGGACGGGGACGGTTTAGGGTCCAGGTGAGGGTACGACAACACTTTAGGGGGAGCGTACGTGTGAGGGCACTGGTTAGTGTGAGCGTACGGGTAAGGATTAGGGGACGGGTGAGGCGAAGGCTTCGGGGAAGTGTTAGGGTTAGGGTTCGGGCTAGGGTTAGGGTTTAGGGACGGGGACGGTATAGGGTCCAGGTGAGGGTACGACAACGGTTGAGGGGGAGCGTACGTGTGAGGGCGCGGGTTAGTGTCAGCGTACGGGTTAGGATTAGGGGACGGGTGAGGGGAAGGCTTCGGGGAAGGGTTAGGTTTAGGGTTTCGGCTAGGGTTAGGGTTAGGGGACGGGGAGGATTTAGGGTCCAGGTGAGGGTACGACAATGGTTTAGGGGGAGCATACGTGTGAGGGCGCGGGTTAGTGTAAGCGTACGGATTAGGGTTATGGGACGGGTGAGGTGAAGGTTTCGGGGAAGGGTTACAGTTAGGGTTCGGGGTAGGGTTAGGGTTAGGGGACGGGGACGGTTTAGGGTCAAGGTGAGGGTACGACAACGGTTTAGGGGGAGTGTACGTGTGAGGGCGTGGGTTAGTGTGAGCGAACGGGTTAGATTTAGGGGACGGATGAGGGGAAGGCTTCGGGGAAGTGTTAGGGTTATGGTTCGGGCTAAAGATAGGGTTAAGAGACGGGGATGGTTTAGGGTCCAGGTGAGGGTACGACAATTCTTTAGGGGGAGCGTACATGTGAGGGCGTGGGTTAGTGTGAGCATATGGGTTAGGATTAGGGGACGGGTGAGGGAAAGGCTTCGGGTAAGGGTTAGGGTTAGGGTTCGGGCTAGGGTTAGGGTTAGGGGACGGGGACGGTTTAGGGTCCAGGTGAGGGTAGGACAATGGTTTAGGGGGAGGGTACGTGTGAGGGCGCGGGTTAGTGTGAGTGTACGGATTAGGATTAGGGGACGGGTGAGGGGAAGGCTTCGGGGAAGGTTTAGGTTTATCTTTCGGGCTAGGGTTAGGGGACGGGGACGGGGACGGTTTAGGGTCCAGGTGAGGGTACGACAACGCTTTAGGGGGAGCGTACGTGTGAGGGCGCGGGTTAGTGTGAGCGTACGGGTAAGGATTAGGGGACGGGTGAGGGGAAGGCTTCGGGGAAGGGTTAGGGTTAGGGTTCGGGCTAGGGTTAGGGTTAGGTGACGGGGACGGTTTAGGGTCAAGGTGAGGGTATGACAACGCTTTAGGGGGAGGGTACGTGTGAGGGCGCGGGTTAGAGTGAGCGTACGTGTTAGGATTAGGGGACGTGTGAGGGGAAGGCTTCGGGGAAGGGTTATGGTTAGGGTTCGGGCTAGGGTTAGGGTTAGGGGACGGGGACGGTTTAGGGTCCAGGTGAGGGTATGACAACGCTTTAGGGGGAGGGTACGTGTGAGGGTGTGGGTTAGTGTGAGCGTACGGGTTAGGATTAGGTGATGGGTGAGGGGAAGGCTTCGGGTACGGGTTAGGGTGAGGGTTCGGGCTAGGGTTCGGATTAGGGGACGGGGATGATTTAGGGTCCAGGTGAGGGTACGACAACGGTTTTAGGGGGAGTGTACGTGTGAAGACGTGGGTTAGTGTGAGCGTACGGGTTAGGATTAGGGGACGGGTGAGGGGAAGGCTTCTGGGAAGGTTTAGGGTTAGTGTTCGGGATAGGGTTTGCGTTAGGGGACGGGGACCGTTTAGGGTCCAGGTGAGGGTACGACAATGGTTTAGGGGGAGCGTACGTGTGAGGGCGCGGGTTAGTGTGAGCGTACAGGTTATGATTCGGGGACGGGTGAGGGGAAGGCTTTGGGGAAGGTTTAGGGTTAGGGTTCGGGCTACGGTTACGTTTAGGGGACGGGGACGGTTTAGGGTCCAGGTGGGGGTACGACAACGGTTTAGGGAGAGCGTACGTGTGAGGGCACGGGTTAGTGTGAGCGTACGGGTTAGGATTAGGGGACGGGTGAGGGGAAGGCTTCGGGAAGGGTTAGGTTTGGGGTTCTGGTTAGGGTTAGGGTTAGGGGACGGGGACGGTTTAGGGTCCACGTGAGTGTACGACAATGGTTTAGGGGGAGAGTACGTGTGAGGGCGCCGGTTAGTGTGAGCGTACGGGTTAGGATTAGGGGACGGGTGAGGGGAAGGCTTCGGGCAAGGTTTAGGGTTAGGGTTCGGGCTAGGGTTAGGGTTAGGGGATCGGGACGGTTTAGGGACCAGGTGAGGGTACGACAACGGTTTAGGGGGAGCGTACGTGTGAAGGCGCGGGTTAGTGTGACCGTACGGGTTAGGATTAGGGGACGGATGAGGGGAAGGCTTCGGGTAAGTGTTAGGGTTAGGGTTCGGGCTAGGGTTAGGGTTAGGGGATGGGGACGGTTTAGGGTCCAGGTGATGGTACGACAACGGTTTAGGGGGATCCTACGTGTGAGGGTGTGGGTTAGTGTGCGCGTACGGGTTAGGATTTGGGGACGCGTGAGGGGAAGGCTTCGGGGAAGGGTTAGGGTTAGGGTTCGGGCTAGGGTTATGGTTAAGGGACGGGGACGGTTTAGGTTCCAGTTGAGGGTACGACAACGGTTTACGGGGAGCGTACGTGTGAGGGCGCGGGTTAGTGTGAGCGTACGGGTTAGGATTAGGGGACGGGTGAGGGGAAGGCTTCGGGGAGGGTTTAGCGTTAGGGTTCAGGCTAGGGTAAGGGTTAGGGGACGGGGACGGTTTAGGGACCAGGTGAGGGTACGACAACGGTTTAGGGGGAGCGTACGTGTGAGGGCGCGGCTTAGTTTCAGCGTACGGTATAGGATTAGGGGACGGGTGAGGGGAAGGCTTCAGGGAAGTGTTAGGGTTAGGGTTCGGGCTAGGGTTAGGGTTAGGGGACGGAGACGGTTTAGGGTCAAGGTGAGGGTACGACAACGGTTTAGGGGTAGCGTACGTGTGAGGGCGCGGGTTAGTGTGAGCGTACGGGTTAGGATTTGGGGACTGGTGAGGGGAAGGCTTTGGGGAAGGGTTAGGGTTAGGGTTCGGGCTAGGGTTAGGGTTAGGGGACGGGGACGGTTTAGGGTCCAGCTGAGGGTACGACAGCGGTTTAGGGGGAGCGTACGTGTGAGGGCACGGGTTAGTGTGGGCGTACGGATTAGGATTAGGGGAAGGGTGAGGGGTAGGCTTCGAGGAAGGGTTAGGTTTAGGGTTCGGTGTAAGGTTAGGGTTAGGGGACGGGGACGGTTTAGGGTCCAGTTGAGGGTACGACGACGGTTTAGGGGGAGCGTACGTTTGAGGGCGCAGGTTAATGTGAGCGTACGGGTTAGGATTTGGGGACGGGTGAGGGGAAGGCTTCGGGGAAGTGTTAGGGTTAGGGTTGGGGCTAGGGTTAGGGTTAGGGAAGGGGAAGGTTTAGGTTCCAGGTGAGGGTACGACAACGGTTAAGGGGGAGCGTACGTGTGAGGGCGTGCGTTAGTGTGACCGTACGGGCTAGGATTAGGGGACAGGTGAGGGGAAGGCTTCTGGGAAGTGTTAGGGTTAGGGTTCGGGCTAGGGTTAGGGTTAGGGGACGGAGACGGTTTAGGTTCCAGGTGAGAGTACGACAACGGTTTAGGGGGAGCATACGTGTGAGGGCGTGGGTTAGTGTGAGCATACGGGTTAGGATTAGAGGACGGGGGAGGGGACGGCTTCGGGAAAGTGTTAGGGTTAGGGTTCGGGCTAGTTTTAGTGTTAGGGGACGGCGACGGTTTAGGGTCCAGTGAGGGTACGACAACGGTTTAGGGGTAGCGTACGTGTGACAGCGCGGGTTAGTGTGAGCGTACAGGTTAGGATTAGTGGACGGGTGAGGGGAAGGTTTTGGGGAAGGGTTAGAGTAGGGTTCGGGCTAGGGTTAGTGTTAGGGGACGGGGACGGTTTAGGGTCCAGGTGAGGGTATGACAACGGTTTAGGGGGAGCGTACGTGTGAGGGCGTGGGTTAGTGTGAGCGTACGGGTTAGGATTTGGGGACGGGTGAGTGGAAGGCTTCGGGGAAGGTTTATGTTTAGTGTTCGGGCTAGGGTTAGGGTTAGGGGACGGGGACGGTTTAGGGTCTAGGTGAGGGTACCACAACGGTTTAGGGGCAGCGTACGTGTGAGCGGGCTGTTTAGTTTGAGCGTACGGGTTAGGATTAGGGGACGGGTGAGGGGAAGGCTTCGGGGAAGAGTTAGGTTTAGGGTTCCCGCTAGGGTTAGGGTTAGGGGACAGGGACAGATTAGGGTCCAGGTGAGGGTACGACAACGGTATAGGGGGAGCGTACGTGTTAGGGCGCGGGTTAATGTGAGTGTACGGGTTAGGATTAGGGGAGGGGTGAGGGGAAGGCTTCGGGGAAGTGTTGGGGTTAGGGTTCGGTCTAGAGTTAGGGTTAGGGGACGGGGACGATTTAGGGTCCAGGTGAGGGTACGACAACGGTTTAGGGGTAGCGTACGTGTGAGGGCACGGGTTACTGTGAGCGTACGGGTTAGGATTAGGGGACGGGTGAGGGGAAGGCTTCGGGGAAGGTTTAGGGTTAGGGTTCGGGCTAGGGTTAGGGTTAGGGGACGGGGACGGTTTAGGGTCCAGGTGAGGGTACGACAACGGTTTAGGGGGAGCGTACGTGTGAGCGCGCGGGTTAGTGTGAGCGTACGGGTTAGGATTAGGGGACGGGTGAGGGGAAGGCTTCGGGGAATGGTTAGGGTGAGGGTTCGGGCTAGGGTTAGTGCTAGGGGTTGGGGACGGTTTAGGGTCCAGGTGAGGGTACGACAACGGTGTAGGGGGCGCGTAAGTGTGAGGGCGCGTTTCAGTGTGAGCGTACGGGTTAGAATTAGGGGACGGATGAGGGGAAGGCTTCGGGAAAGGTTTAGGGTTAGGGATCGGACTAGGGTTAAGGTTCGGGGATGGGCAGGGTTTCGGGTACAGGTGAGGGTACGACAACGGTTTAGGGGGAGCGTACGTGTGAGGGCGTGGGTTAGTGTGAGCGTATGGGTTCGGATTAGGGGACGGGTGAGGGGAAGGCTTCGGGGAAGGGTTAGGGTGAGGGTTCGGGCTAGGGTTCGGATTAGGGGACGGGGACGATTTAGGGACAGGTGAGGGTACGACAGCGGTTTTAGGGGGAATGTACGTGTGAAGACGTGGGTTAGTGTGAGCGTACGGGTTAGGATTAGGGGACGGGTGAGGGGAAGGCTTCTGGGAAGGTTTAGGGTTAGGGTTCGGGATAGGGTTTGGGTTAGGGGACGGGGACCGTTTAGGGTCCAGGTGAGGGTAAGACAACGGTTTAGGGGGAGCGTACGTGTGACGGCGCAGGGTAGTGTGAGCGTACGGGTTAGGATTAGGGAACGTGTGAGGGGAAGGCTTCGGGGAAGGTTTAGGGTTAGGGTTCGGGCTTGGGTTAGGGTTAGGGGACGAGGACGGTTTAGGGTCAAGGTGAGGGTTCGACAACGCTTTAGGGGGAGCGTACGTGTGAGGGCGCGGGTTAGTGTGAGCGTACGGGTTAGGATTAAGGGACGGGTGAGGGGAAGGCTTCGGGGAAGGGTTAGGGTTAGAGTTCGGGCTAGGGTTAGGGTTAGGGGACGGGGACGGTTTAGGGTCCAGGTGAGGGTACGACCACGGTTTAGGGGGAGCGTACGTGTGAGGGCATGGGTAAGTGTGAGCGTACGGGTTAGGATTAGGGGATGTGTGAGGGGAAGACTTCGGGGACGGGTTAGGGTTATGGTTCGAGCTAGGGTTAGGGTTAGGGGATGGGGACAGTTTAGGGTCCAGGTGAGGGTACGACAACGGTTTAGGGGCGGCGTACGTGTGAGCGGGCTGATTAGTGTGAGCGTACTGGTTAGGATTAGGGGACGGGTGAGGGGAAGGCTTCGCGGAAGTGTTAGGGTTAGGGTTCGGGCTAGGGTTAGTGTTAGGGTACTGGGACGGTTTAGGGTCCAGGTGACGGTACGAGAACGTTTTAGGGGGTGCGTACGTGTGAGGGCGCGGGTTAGTGTGAGCGTATGGGTTAGGATTAAGGGATGTGTGAGGGGAAGACTTCGGGGAAAGAGTAGGGTTAGGGTTTGAGCTAGGGTTAGGGTTAGGGGATGGGGACGGTTTAGGGTTCAGGTGAGGGTACGACAACGGTTTAGGCGGAGTGTACGTGTGAGGGCGCGGGTTAGTGTGAGCGTACGGGTTAGGCTTAGGGGACGGGTGAGGGGAAGGCTTCGGGGAAATGTTAGGGTTAGGGTTCAGGCTAGGGTAAGGTTTAGGGACGGGGATGGTTTAAGGTCCAGGTGAGGGTATGACAACGGTTTAGGGGGACCGTACATGTGAGGGCGCTGGTTAGTGTGAGCGTATGAGTTAGGATTAGGGGACGGGTGAGGGGAAGGCTTCGGGGAAGGGTTAGGGTTAGGTTTCGGGCTAGGGTTTGGTTAGGGTACTGGGACGGTTTAGGGTCCAGGTGAGGGTACGACAACGGTTTAGGGGGTGTGTACGTGTGAGGGCGCGGGTTAGTGTGAGCGTACGGGTTAGGATTAGGGGATGTGTGAGGGGAAGACTTCGGGGAAGGGGTAGGGTTAGGGTTTGAGCTAGGGTTAGGTTTAGGGGATGGGGACGGTTTAGGGTCCAGGTGAGGGTACGACAACGGTTTAGGGGGAGTGTACGTGTGAGGGCGAGGGTTAGTGTGAGAGTACGGGTTAGGCTTAGGGGACGGGTGAGGGGCAGGCTTCAGGGAAGGGTTAGGGTTAGGGTTCGGGCTAGGGTTTGGTTAGGCGACGGGGACCGTTTAGGGTCCAGGTGAGGGTACGACAACGGTTTAGGAGGAGCGTACGTGTGAGGGCGCAGGTAGTGTGAGCGTACGGGTTAGGATTAGTGGACAGGTGAGGGGAAGGCTTCGGGGAAGTGTTAGGGTTAGGGTTCGGCCTAGGGTTAGGGTTAGGGGACGGGGACGGTTTAGGGTCCAGGTGAGGGTACGACAACGTTTGATGGGGAGCGTATGTGTGAGCGCGTGGGTAAGTGTCAGCGTACGGTTTAGGATTAGGGGACGGTTGAGAGGAAAGGCTTCGGGGAAGGGTTAGGGTTAGGGTTCGGGCTAGGGTTAGGGTTAGGGGACAGGGACAGTTTAGGGTCCAGGTGAGTGTACGACAACGGTTTAGGGGGAGCGTACGTGTTAGGGCGCGGGTTAGTGTGAGCGTACGGGTTAGGATTAGGGGACGGGTGAGGGGAAGGCTTCGGGGAAGGGTTAGGGTTAGGGTTCGGGCTAGGGTTAGGGTTAGGGGACGGGGACGGTTTAGGGTCCAGGTGAGGGTACGACAACGGTTTAGGGGGAGCGTACGTGTGAGGGCGCGGGTTAGTGTGAGCGTAAGGGTTAGGAATAGGGGACGGGTGAGGGGAAGGCTTCGGGGAAGGTTTAGGGTTAGGGTTCGGGCTAGGGTTAGGGTTAGGGGACGGGCACGGTTTAGGGTCCAGGTGAGTGTACGACAACGGTTTAGGGGGAGCGTAAGTGTGAGGGAGCAGGTTAGTGTGAGCGTACGGGTTAGGATTAGGGGACGGGTGAGGGGAAGGCTTCGGGGAAGGGTTAGGGTTAGGGTTCGTGCTAGGGTTAGGGTTAGGGGATGGGGACGGTTTAGGGTCAAGGTAAGGGTACAAAAACGGTTTAGGTGGAGCGTACATGTGAGGGCACGGGTTAGTGTGAGCGTACGGTTTAGGATTAGGGGATGGGTGAGGGGAAGGCTTCGGGGACGGGTTAGGGTTAGGGTTTGGGCTAGGGTTAGGGTTAGGGGACGGGGACGGTTTAGGGTCCAGGTGAAGGTACGACAACGGTTTAGGGGGAGCGTACGTGTGAGGGCGCGGGTTAGTGTGAGCGTACGGGTTAGGATTAGGGGACGTGTGAGGGGAAGGCTTCGCGGAAGGGTTAGGTTTAGGGTTCGGGCTAGGGTTAGGGTTAGGGGACGGGGACGGTTTAGGGTCCAGGTGAGGGTACGACAACGGTGTACGGGGAGCGAAAGTGTGAGGGCGCGTTTCAGTGTGAGCGTACGGGTTAGAATTAGGGGACGGGTGAGGGGAAGGCTTCGGGGAAGTGTTAGGGTTAGGGATTGGACTAGGGTTAAGGTTCGGGGATGGGGAGGGTTTCGGGTACAGGTGAGGGTACGAAAACGGTTTAGGAGGAGCGTACGTGTGAAGACGTGGGTTAGTGTGAGCGTACGGGTTATGATTAGGGGACGGGTGAGGGGAAGGCTTCGGGGAATGGTTAGGGTTAAGGTTCGGGCTAGGGTTAGGGTTAGGGGATGGGGACGGTTTAGGGTCTAGGTGAGGGCACGACAATTGTTTAGGGGGAGCGAACGTGTGAGGGCATGGGTTAGTGTGAGCGTACGGGTTAGGATTAGGGGACGGGTGAGAGGAAGGCTTCGGGGAAGTGGTAGGGTTAGGGTTCGGGCTAGGGTTACGGTTAGGGGACGGGAACTGTTTAGGGTCCAGGTGAGGGTACGACAATGGTTTAGAGGGAGCGTACGTGTGAGGGCGCAGGTTAGTGTGAGCGTACGCGTTAGGATTGGTGGACGGGTGAGGGGAAGGCTTCGGGGAAGTGTTAGGGTTAGGGTTCGGGCTAGGGTTAGGGTTAGGGGACAGGGACGGTTTAGGGTCCAGGTGAGGGTACGACAACGGTTCAGAGGGAGCGTACGTGTGAGGGCGCGGGTTAGTGTGAGCGTACGGGTTAGGATTAGGGGACGGGTGAGGGGAAGGCTTCGGGGACGGGTTAGTGTTAGGGTTTGGGTAGGGTTAGGGTTAGGGGATGGGGACGGTTTAGGGTCCAGGTGAGGGTACCACAACGGTTTAGGGGCAGCGTACGTGTGAGCGGGCTGTTTAGTGTGAGCGTACGGGTTAGGATTAGGGGACGGGTGAGGGAAAGGCTTCGGGGAAGGTTTAGGGTTAGGGTTCGGGCTAGGGTTAGGGTTAGGGGACGGGGACAGTTTAGGATCCAGGTGAGGGTACGACAAAAGTTTAGGGGGAGCGTACGTGTTAGGGCGTGGCTTAGTGTGAGCGTACGGGCTAGGATTAGGGGACGGGTGAGGGGAAGGCTTCGGGGAAGGGTTAGGGTTAAGGTTCGGGCTAGGGTTAGTGTTAAGTTATGGGGACGGTTTAGGGTCCAGGTGAGGGCACGACAATGGTTTAGGGGGAGCGTACGTGTGAGGGCGCGGGTTAGTGTGAGCGTACGGGTTAGGATTAGGGGACGGGTGAGGGGATGTCTTCGGGGAAGAGTTAGGGTTAGGGTTCGGGCTAGTGTTAGGGTTAGGGGACGGGGACGGTTTAGGGTCCAGGTGAGGGTACGACAACGGTTTAGGGGGAGCGTACGTGTGAGGGCGTGGGTTATTGTGAGCGTACGGTTTAGAATTAGGGGACAGGTGAGGGGAAGGCTACGGGGAAGGTTTAGGGTTAGGGTTCGGGGAGGTTTAGTGTTAGGGGACGGGGACATTTTAGGGTCCAGGTGAGTGTACGACAACGGTTTAGGGGGAGCGTAAGTGTGAGGGCGCTGGTTAGTGTGAGCGTACGGGTTAGGATTAGGGGACGGGTGAGGGCAAGGCTTCGGGGAAGGGTTAGGGTTAGGGTTCGGGGTAGGGTTAGGGTTAGGGGATGGGGACGGTTTAGGGTCCAGGTGTGGGTACGACAACGGTTTAGGGGGAGCGTATGTGTGAGGGCGCGGGTTAGTGTGAGTGTACGGGTTCGGATTAGGCGACGGGTGAGGGGAAGGATTCGGGGAAGGGTTAGGGTGAGGGTTCGGGCTAGGGTTCGGATTAGGGGACGGGGACGATTTAGGGTCCAGGTGAGGGTACGACAACGGTTTTAGGGGGAGTGTACGTGTGAAGACGTGGGTTAGTGTGAGCGTACGGGTTAGGATTAGGGGACGGGTGAGGGGAAGGCTTTGCGGAAGCGTTAGGGTTAGGGTTAGGACTAGGGTTAGGGTTAGGGGACGGGGACGGTTTAGGGTCCAGGTGAGGGTACGACAACGCTTTAGGGGGAGCGTACGTGTGAGGGCGCGGGTTAGTGTGAGCGTACGGGTTAGGATTAGGGGACGGGTGAGGGGAAGGATTCGGGGAAGGGTTAGGGGTAGGATTCGGGCTAGAGTTAAGGTTAGGGGACGGGGACGGTTTAGGGTCCAGGTGAGAGTACGACCACGGTTTAGGGGGAGCGTACGTGTGAGGGCACGGGTTAGTGTGAGCATACGGATTAGGATTAGGGGATGGGTGAGGGGAAGGCTTCGGGGACGGGTTAGGGTTAGGGTTTGGGTAGGGTTAGTGTTAGGGGATGGGGACGGTTTAGGGTCCAGGTGAGTGTACCACAACGGTTTAGGGGCAGCGTACGTGTGAGCGGGCTGTTTAGTGTGAGCGTACGGGTTACGATTAGGGGACGGGTGAGGGGAAGGCTTCGAGGAAGTGTTAGGGTTAGGGTTCGGGCTAGGGTTAGGGTTAGGGGACGGGGACGGTTTAGGGTCCAGGTGAGGGTACGACGACTGTTTAGGGGGATCGTACGTGTGAGGGCGCGGGTTAGTGTGAGCGTACGGGTTAGGATTAGGGGACGGGTGAGGGTAAGGCTTCGGGGAAGGGTTAGGGTTAGGGTTCGTGCTAGGGTTAGGATTAGGGGACGGGGACGGTTTAGCGTCCAGCTGAGGGTACGGCAACAGTTTAGGGGGAGCGTACGTGTGAGGGCGCGGGTTAGTGTGAGCGTACGGGTTAGGATTAGGGGACGGGTGAGGGGAAGGCTTCAGGAAAGTGTTAGTGTTAGGGTTCGGGCTAGGGTTAGGGTTTGGGGACGGGGAGAGTTTAGGGTCCAGGTGAGGGTACGACAACGCTTTAGGGGGCGCGTACGTGTGAGGGCGTGGGTTAGTGTGAGCGTACGGGTTAGGATTAGGGGATGGGTGAGGGGAAGGCTTCAGGGAAGGGTTAGGGTTAGGGTTCGGGCTAGGGTTAGGGTTAGGGGATGCGGACGGTTTAGGGTCAAGGTGAGGGTACGAAAACGGTTTAGGTGGAGCGTACGTGTGAGGGCACGGGTTAGTGTGAGCGTACGGGTTAGGATTAGGGGATGGGTGAGGGGAAGGCTTCGGGGACGGGTTAGGGTTAGGGTTCAGGCTAGGGTTAGGGTTAGGGGATAGGGACGGTTTAGGGTCCAGGTGAGGGTACGACAACGCTTTAGGGGGAGCGTACGTGTGAGGGCGCGGGTTAGTGTGAGCATGCGGGTTAGGATTAGGTGATGGGTGAGGGGAAGGATTCGGGGAAGGTTTAGGGTTAGGATTCGGGCTAGAGTTAAGTTTAGGGGACGGGGACGGTTTAGAGTCCACGTGAGTGTACGACAACGGTTTAGGGGGAGCATACGTGTGAGGGCGTGGGTTATGTGAGCGTACGGGTTAGGATTAGGTGACAGGTGAGGGGAAGGCTTCGGGGAAGGGTTAGGGTTAGGGTTCGGGCTAGGGTTAGGGTTAGGGGAGGGGGACGGTTTAGGGTCCAGATGAGGGTACGACAACGGTTTAGGGGGACCGTTCGTGTGAGGGCGCGGGTTAGTGTGAGCGTACGGGTTAGGATTAGGGGATGGGTGAGGGGAAGGCTTCAGGGAAGGGTTAGGGTTAGGGTTCTGGCTAGGGTTAGGATTAGGGGACGGAGACGGTTTAGGGTCCAGGTGAGGGTACGACAACGGTTGAGGGGGAGCATACGTTTGAGCGTGTGGGTTAGTGTCAGCATACGGGTTAGGATTAAGGGACGGTTGAGGGGAAGGCTTCGGGGAAGGGTTAGGGTTAGGGTTCGGGCTAGGGTTAGGGTTAGGGGACGGGGACGGTTTAGGGTCCAGGTGAGGGTACGACCACGGTTTAGGGGGAGCGTACGTGTGAGTGCACGGGTTAGTGTGAGCATACGGGTTAGGATTAGTGGATGGGTGAGGGGAAGGCTTCGGGGACGGGTTTGGGTTAGGGTTTGGGCTAGGGTTAGGGTTAGGGGATGGGGACGGTTTAGGGTCCAGGTGAGGGTACGACAACGGTTTAGGGGGAGCGTACGTGTGAGGGCGCGGGTTAGTGTGAGCGTACGGGTTAGGATAAGGGGACGGGTGAGGGGAAGGCTTCGGGGAAGGGTTAGGGTTAGGGTTCGGGCTACGGTTAGGTTTAGGGCACGGGGACGGTTTAGGGTCCAGGTGAGGGTACGACAATGCTTTAGGGGGAGCGTACGTGTGAGGGCGCGGGTTAGCGAGAGCGTCCAGTTTAGGATTAGGCGACGGGTGAGAGTCAGGCTTCGGGGAAGTGTTAGGGTTAGGGTTCGCGGTAGGGTTAGAGTTAGGAGACGGGGACGGTTTAGTGTCCAGGTGAGGGTATGACAATGCTTTAGGGGGAGCGTACATGTGAGGGTGTGGGTTAGCGTTAGTGTACGGGTTAGGATTTGAGGACGTGTGAGGGTCAGGCTTTGAGGAAGGGTTAGAGTTAGGGTTCAGTCTAGGGTTAGTGTTAGGGGACGGGGACGGTTTAGGGTACAGCTGAGGGTACGACAACGCTTTAGGTGTAGCGTACGTGTGAGGGCGCGGATTAGCGTTAGCGTACGGGTTAGGATTAGGGGAAGGGTTGGGTTAGGATTCGCGGAAGGGTTAGGGTTAGGGTTGGGCTAGGGTTACGGAAAGGAGATGGGGATGGTTTAGGGTTCAGGTGAGGGTACGACAACGCTTTAGGGGGAACCTACGTGTGAGGGCGCGGGTTCGCGTTAGCGTGCGTGTTAGGATTAGGGGACGGGGGAGGGTCAGGCTTCGGGGAAGTGTTAGGGTTTGGGTTCGGGCTAGGGTTAGGGTTAGAGGACGGGGACGGTTTAGGGTCCAGGTGAGGGTACAACAACGCTTTAGGGGGAGCGTACGTGTGAGGGCGCTTGTTAGTGTTAGCGTACGAGTAAGGATTAGGTGCCGGGTGAGGGTCCGGCTTCAGGGAAGGGTTCGGTTTAGGGTTCGGGCTAGGGTTAGGGTTAGGGGATGGGGACGGTTTAGGGTCTAGGTGAGGGTACGACAACTCTTTCGGGGAACGTACGTGTGAGAGCGCGGGTTAGTGTAAGCGTACGGGTTAGGATTAGGGGACGGGTGAGGGTCAGGCTTCCGGGAAGGTTTAGGGTTAGAGTTCGGGCTAGGGTTAGGCTTAGGGGTCGGGGACGGTTTAGGGTCCAGGTGAGGGTACGACAAAGCTTTAGGGGGAGGGAACGTGTTAGGGGGCGGGTTAGCGTTAGCGTACGGGTTAGGATTAGGGTACGGGTGAGTGTCAGGCTTCGGGGAAGTGTTAGGGTTAGGGTTCGGCTTAGGGTTAGGGTTAGGGGACGGGGACGGGGACGGTTTAGGGTCCAGGTGAGGGTACGACAACGCTTTAGGGGGAGCGTACGTGTGAGGGCACGGGTTAGCATTAGCGTGCGGTTTAGGATTAGGGAACGGGTGAGGGTGAGGATTCGGGGAAGGGTTAGGGTTAGGGTTCGGGCTAGGGTTAGGGTTAGGAGACGGGGACGGTTTAGGTTCCAGGTGAGTGTACGACAACGCTTTAGGGAGAGCGTTCGTGTCAGGGTGCGGGTTAGCGTGAGCGTACGTGTTAAGATTAGGGGACGGGTGAGGGTCAGGATTCAGGGAAGTGTTAGGGTTAGGGTTCGGGCTAGGGTTAGGTTTAGGGTATGGGGACGGTTTAGTGTCCAGCTGAGTGTACAACAACGCTTTAGGTGTAGCGTAAGTGTGAGGGCGTGGATTAGCGTGAGCGTATGGGTTAGGATTAGGGGACGTGTTGGGTCAGGCTTCGGGGAAATGTTAGGCTTAGGTTTCGGTCTAGGTTTAGGGTTAGGGGACGGGGACGGTTTAGGGTCCAGGTGAGGGTACGACAACGGTTTAGGAGGAGCGTACGTGTGAGGGCGAGGGTTAGTGTGAGCGTACGGGTTAGGATTATGGGACGGGTGAGGGGAAGGCTTCGGTGAAGTGTTAGGGTTAGGGTTCGGGCTAGGGTTAGGGTTAGGGGACGGGGACGGTTTAGGGTCCAGTTGAGGGTACGACAAAGGTTTAGGGGAGCGTAAGTGTGAGGGCGCTGGTTAGTGTGAGCGTACGGTTTAGGATTAGGGGACGGGTGAGGGGAAGGCTTCGGGGAAGGGTTAGGGTTAGGGTTCGGGCTAGGGTTAGGGTTAGGGGACGGGGTCGGTTTAGGGTCCAGGTGAGGGTACGACCACGGTTTAGGGGGAGCGTACGTGTGAGGGTATGGGTAAGTGTGAGCGTACGGGTTAGGATTAGGGGATGGGTGAGGGGAAGGCTTCGGGGACGGGTTAGGGTTAGGGTTTGGGTAGGGTTAGGGTAGGGGATGGGGACGGTTTAGGGTCCAGGTGAGGGTACGACAACGTTTTAGGGGCGGCGTACGTGTGAGCGGGCTGATTAGTGTGAGCTTACGGGTTAGGATTAGGGGATGTGTGAGGGGAAGACTTCGGGGAAGGGGTAGGGTGAGGGTTTGAGCTAGGGTTAGGGTTAGGGGATGTGGACGGTTTAGGGTCCAGGTGAGAGTACGACAACGGTTTAGGGGGAGTGTACGTGTGAGGGCGAGGGTTAGTGTGAGCGTACAGGTTAGGATTAGGGGATGGGTGAGGGGAAGGCTTCGGGGAAGGGTTAGGGTTAGGGTTCTGGCTAGGGTTAGGGTTAGGGGACGGAGACGGTTTAGGGTCCAGGTGAGGGTACGACAACGGTTGAGGGGGAGCGTACGTGTGAGCGCGTGGGTTAGTGTCAGCGTACGGGTTAGGATTAGGGGACGGTTGAGGGGAAGGCTTCGGGGAAGGGTTAGGGTTAGGGCTCGGGCTAGGGTTAGGGTTAGGGTTAGGGGACGGTTTAGTGTCCAAGTGAGGGTACGACAACGGTTTAGGGGGAGTGTACGTGTGAGGGCGTGGGTTAGTGTGAGCGTACGGGTTAGGATTCGGGGACGGGTGAGGGGAAGGCTTCGGGGAATGGTTAGGGTTAAGGGACGGGGACGGTTTACGGTCCAGATGAGGATACGACAACAGTTTAGGGGGAGCGTACGTGTGACGGCACGGGTTAGTGTGAGCGTACGGGTTAGGTTTAGGGGACGGGTGAGGGGAAGGGTTCGGCGAAGGGTTAGGGTTAGGGTTCGGGCTAGGGTTAGGTTTAGGGGACGGGGACGGTTTAGGGTCAAGGTGAGCGTACGACAAAGGTTTAGGGGGAGCGTACGTGTGAAGACGTGGGTTAGTGTGAGCGTATGGGTTAGGATTAGGGGAAGGGTGAGGGGAAGGCTTCAGGGAAGGTTTAGGGTTCGGGCTAGGGTTATGGTTAGGGGACGGGGACGGTTTAGGGTCCAGGTGAGGGTACGACAACGCTCTAGGTGTAGCGTACTTGTGAGGGCGCATGTCAGTGTTAGTGTACAGGTTAGGATTAGGGGACGGGTGAGGATCAGGCTTCAGGGAAGGGTTAGAGTTAGGGATCGGGCTAGGGTTAAGGTTAGGGGACCGGGACGGTTTAGGGTTCATGTGAGGTTACGACAACGCTTTAGGGGGAGCATACGTGTGAGAGCGCGGGTTAGTGTTAGCGTACGGGTTAGGATTAGGGGACGTGTTGGGTCAGGCTTCGGGGAAGGGTTAGGCTTAGGTTTCGGTCTAGGGTTAGGGTTAGGGGAAGGGGATGGTTTAGGGTCCAGGTGAGGGTACGACAATGCTTTTGGGGGAGCGTACGTGTGAGGGCCTGGGTTAGTTTGAGCGTACGGGTTAGGATTAGGGGACGGGTGAGGGTCAGGTTTTGGGGAAGGGTTAGAGTTAGGGTTCGGGCTAGGGTAAGGGTTAGGGGACGGGGACGGTTTAGGGTCCAGGTGAGGGTACGACAACGGTTTAGGGGGAGTGTACGTGTGAGGGCGCGGGTTAGTGTGAGTGTACAGGTTAGGATTCGGGGACAGGTGAGGGGAAGGCTTCGGGGAAGTGTTAGGTTTAAGGGACTGGGACGGTTTAGGGTCCAGGTGAGGGTACGACAACGGTTTAGGGGGAGCGTACGTGTGAGGACCCGGGTTAGTGTGAGCGTACGGGTTAGGATTAGGGGACGGGTGAGGGGAAGGCTTCGGGGAAGGGTTAGGGTTAGGGTTCGGGCTAGGGTTAGTGTTAGGGGACGGGGACGGTTTAGGGTCAAGGTGAGGGTACGACAACGGTTTAGGGGGAGCGTACGTGTGAGGGCGCGGGTTAGTGTGAGGGTACAGTTTAGGATTAGGGGACGGGTGAGGGGAAGGCTTCGGGGAAGGGTTAGGGTTAGGGTTCGGGCTAAGGTTAGGGTTATGGGACAGGGATGGTTTAGGGTCCAGGTGAGGGTACGACAACGGTTTAGGGGGATCGTACGTGTGAGGGCGTGGGTTAGTGTGAGCGAACGGGTTAGGATTAGGGGACGTGTAAGGGGAAGGCTTGGGGAAGGGTTAGGGTTAGGGTTCGGGCTAGGATTAGGTTTAGGGGACGGGGACGGTTTAGGGTCCATGTGAGGGTACAACAACGGTTGAGGGGGAGCGTACGTGTGAGCGTGAGGGTTAATGTAAGCGTATCGGTTAGGATTAGGGGACGGATGAGGGGAAGGCTTCAGGGAAGGGTTAGGGTTCGGGCTAGAGTTAGTGTTAGGGGACAGGGACGGTTTAGGGTCCAGGTGAGGGTACGACAACGGTTTAGGGGGAGCATATGTGTGAGGGCGCTGGTTAATGTGAGCGTACGGGTTAGGATTAGGGGACGGGTGAGGGGAAGGCTTCGGGGAACGGTTAGGGTTAGGGTTCGGGCTAGGGTTAGGTGACGGGGATGGGGACGTTTTAAGGTCCAGGTGAGGGTACGACAACGGTTTAGGGGGAGCGTACGTGTGAGAGCGCGGGTTAGTGTGAGCGTACGGGTTAGGATTAGGGGACGTGTGAGGGGAAGGCTTCGGGCAAGTGTTAGGTTTAGGGTTCCGGCTAGGGTTAGAGGACGGGGACAGGGACGGTTTGGGGTCCAGGTGAGGGTACGACAATGCTTTAGGGGGAGCGTACGTGTGAGCGCGCGGGTTAGCGAGAGCGAACAGGTTAGGATTAGGCGACGGGTGAGAGTCAGGCTTCAGGGAACGGTTAGGGTTAGGGTTCGCGGTAGGGTTAGAGTTAGGAGACGGGGACGGTTTAGGGTACAGCTGAGGGTACGACAATGCTTTAGGGGGAGTGTACGTGTGAGGGCGCAGGTTAGCGTTAGAGTGCGGGTTAGGATTAGGGGACGGGTTAGGTTCAGGCTTCGGGAAGGTTTAGGGTTAGGGTTCGGGCTATGGTTAGGGTTAGGGGACGGGGACGGTTTAGGGTCCAGGTGAGGGTACGACAACGCTTTAGGGGAAACGTACGTGTGAGGGCGCGGGTTAGTGTGAGCTTACGGGTTAGGATTAGGGGACAGGTGAGTGTCAGGATTCAGGGAAGGTTTAGGGTTAGGGTTCAGTCTAGGGTTAGGGTTAGGGGACGGGGACGGTTTAGGGTCCAGGTGAGGGTACGACAACGCTTTAGGGGGAGCGTACGTGTGAGGGCGTGGGTGAGTGTTAGCGTACGGGTTAGGATTAGGGGACGGGTGAGGGTCAGGCTTCGTGGAAGGGTTAGGGTTAGGGTTCGGCCTAGGTTTAGGGTTAGGGGACGGGGACGGTTGAGGGTCCAGGTGAGGGTATGACAACGCTTTAGGGGTAGCGTAGTTGTGAGAGCGCGGGTCAGTGTTAGCGTACTTGTGAGGATTAGGGGACGGTTGAGGGTCAGGCTTCGGGGAAGGGTTAGGGTTAGGGATCGGGCTAGGTTTAGGGTTAGGTAACCGGGACGGTTTAAGGTCCAGATGAGTGTACGACATCGCTTTAGGGGGAGCGTACGTGTGAGGGCATGGGTTAGCGTTAGCGTACAGGTTAGGATTAGGGGACGGGTGAGGGTCAGGCTTCGGGGAAGGGTTAGGGTTAGGGTTTGTGCTAGGGTTAGGGTTAGGGGACGGGGACGGTTTAGGGTCCCCGTGAGGGTACGACAAAGCTTTAGGGGTTGCATACGTGTGAGGGCGCGTGTTAGTGTCAGCGTACGGGTTAGGATTAGGGGACTGGTGAGGGTCAGGCTTCGGGGAAGTGTTAGGGTTAGGGACAGGCTAGGGTTAGGTTTAGGGGATGGGGACGGTTTAGGGTACAGTTGAGGGTACGACAACGCTTTAGGGGGAGCGTACGTGTGAGGGCGTGGGTTAGCGTTTGCGTACGGGTTAGGATTAGGGGACGGTGAGGGTCAGGCTTCGCGGAAGTTTAAGATTTAGGGTTCGGGCTAGGGTTAGGGCTAGGGGACGGGAACGGTTTAGGGTCCAGGTGAGGGTACGACAACGCTTTAGGGGGAGCGTACGTGTGAGGGCGTGGGTTAGTGTTAGCGTACGTGATAGGATTAGGGTACGGGTGAGGGTCAGGCTTCGGGGAAGGGTTAGGGTTAGGGTTCGGGCTAAGGTTACGGTTAGGGGACGGGGACGGTTTAGGGTAAAGGTGAGGGTACGACAACGCTTTAGGGGGAGCGTACGTGTGAGGGCGCGGGTTAGTGTTAGCGTACGGGTTAGGATTAGGGGACGGGTGAGGGTCAGGTTTCGGGGAAGTGTTAGGGTTAGGGTTCGGGCTAGGGTTAGGGGACGGGGACTGGGACGGTTGAGGGTCCAGGTTAGGGTATGACAACGCTTTAGGGGTAGCGTACTTGTGAGGGCGCATGTCAGTGTTAGCGTACAGGTTAGGATTAGGGGACGGGTGAGGGTCAGGCTTCGGGGAAGGGTTAGGGTTAGGGATCAGGCTAGGGTTAAGGTTAGGGGACCGGGACGGTTTAGGGTTCATGTGAGGTTACGAGAACGCTTTAGGGGTAGCGTACGTGTGAGAGCGCGGGTTAGTGTTAGCGTACGGGTTAGGATTAGGGGACGGGTGAGGGTCAGAATTCGGGGAAGGGTTAAGGTTAGGGTTCGGCCTAGGGTTAGGGTTAGGGGACGGGGACGGTTTAGGGTCCAGGTGATGGTACGACAACGCTTTAGATGGAGCGTACGTGTGAGGGCGCGTGTTAGTGTTAGCGTACGGATTAGGATTAGGGGACAGGTGAGTGTCAGGCTTCGGGGAATCGTTAGGGTTAGGGTTCGGGCTAGGGTTAGGTTTAGGGGATGGTGACGGTTTAGGGTCCAGGTGAGGGTACGACAACGCTTTAGGTTTAGCATACGTGTGAGGGAGCAGATTAGCGTTAGCGTACGGATTAGGATTAGGGGACGTGTTGGGTCAGGCTTCGGGGAAGGGTCAGGCTTAGGTTTCGGTCTAGGGTTAGGGTTAGGAGAAGGGGATGGTTGAGGGTCCAGGTGAGGGTATGACAACGATTTAGGGGGAGCGTACTTGTGACGGCGCGGGTTAGTGTTAGCGTACGGGTTAGGATTAGGGGACAGGTGAGGGTCAGGCTTCAGGGAAGTGTTAGGTTTAGGGTTCGGGCTAGGATTAGGGGACAGGGACGGGGACGGTTGAGGGTCCAGGTGAGGGTATGACAACGCTTTAGGGGGAGTGAAGTGGTGAGAGTGCGGGTCATTGTTAGCGTACTTGTTAGGATTAGGGGACGGGTGAGGATCAGGCTTCGGGGAAGGGTTAGTGTTAGGGATCGGGCGAGGTTTAGGGTCAGGGGACAGGGACGGTTTAGGGTTCAGGTGAGGGTACGACAACGCTTTAGGGGGACCGTACGTGTGAGGGCGTGGGTTAGCGTTCGCGTGTGGGTTAGGATTAGGGGACGGGTGAGGGTCAGGCTTCGGGGAAGGGTTAGGGTTAGGGTTCGGGCTAGGGTTAGGGTTAGGGGACGGGGACGGTTTAGGGTCCAGGTGTGGGTACGAGAACGCTTTAGGGGGAGTGTACATGTGAGGGCGCGGGTTAGCGTTAGCGTACGGGTTAGGATTAGGGCATGGGTGAGGTTCAGGCTTCGGGGAATTGTTAGGCTTAGGGTTCGGGCTAGGGTTAGGGTTAGGGGACGGGGACGGTTTAGGGTCCACGTGAGGGTACGAGAACGCTTTAGGGGGAGCGTACATGTGAGGGCGCGGGTTAGCGTTAGCGTACGGGTTAGGATTAGGGGACGGGTGAGGGTCAGGCTTCGAGGAAGGGCTAGGGTTATGGTTCGGCCTAGGGTTAGGGTTAGGGGACGGGGACGGTTTAGGGTCCAGGTGAGGGTATGACAACGCTTTATGGGGAGGGTATGTGTGAGGGCGCCGGTTAGTGTTAGCGTACGAGTAAGGATAAGGGGACGGGTGAGGGCCAGGCTTCAGTGAAGTGTTCGGTTTAGGGTTCGGGCTAGGGTTAGTGATAGGGGACGGGGACGGTTTAGGGTCCAGGTGAGGGGACGACAACGCTTTATGGTAACGTATGAGTGAGAGCGCGGGTTAGTGTTAGCGTATGGGTTAGGATTAGGGGACGGGTGAGGGTCAGGCTCGGGGAAGGTTTAGCATTAGGGTTCGGGCTAGGGTTAGGGTTAGTGGATGGGGACGATTTAGGGTCCAGGTGAGTGTACGACAACACTTTAGGGGGAGTGTACGTGTGAGGGCGAGGGTTATTGTTAGCGTACGGGTTAGGATTAGGGCACGGGTGAGGGTCAGGCTTCGGGGAAGGTTTAGGGTTAGGGTTTGGGCTAGGGTTAGGGTTAGGGGGCGAGGACGGTTTAGGGTCCACGTGAGGGTACGACAAAGCTTTAGGGGGAGCATACGTGTGAGGGCGCGTGTTAGTGTCAGCGTACGGGTTAGGATTATGGGACTGATGAGGGTCAGGCTTCGGGGAAGTGTTAGGGTTAGGGAGAGGCTAGGGTTAAGGTTAGGGGATGGGGACGGTTTGGGTACAGGTGAGGGTACGACAACGTTTTAGGGGGAGCGTACGTGTGAGGGCGTGGGTTATCGTTTGCGTACGGGTTAGGATTAGGGGACGGTTGAGGGTCAGGCTTCGCGGAAGGCTAAGGTTTAGGGTTCAGGCTAGGGTTAGGGCTAGGGGACGGGAACAGTTTAGGGTCCAGGAGAGGGTACGACAACGCTTTTGGGGGAGTGTACGTGTGAGGGCGCGGGTTAGTGTTAGCGTACGGGTGAGGATTAGGGGACGGGTGAGGGTCAGGATTCGGGGAAGTGTTAGGGTTAGTATTCGGGCTAGGGTTAGGGGACGGGGACTGGGACGGTTGAGGGTCCAGGTTAGGGTATGACAACGCTTTAGGGGTAGCGTACTTGTGAGGGCGCATGTCAGTGTTAGCGTACAGGTTAGGATTAGGGGACGGGTGAAGGTCATGCTTCGGGGAAGGGTTAGGGTTAGGGATCAGGCTAGGGTTAAGGTTAGGGGACCGGGACGGTTCAGGGTTCATGTGAGTTTACGACAACGCTTTAGGGGGAGCGTAAGTGTGAGAGCGCGGGTTAGTGTTAGCATATGGGTTAGGATTAGGGGACGGGTGAGGGTCAGGATTCGGGGAAGGGTTAAGGTTAGTGTTCGGCCTAGGGTTAGGGTTAGGGTACGGGGACGGTTTAGGGTCCAGGTGAGGGTACGACAACGCTTTAGATGGAGCGTACGTGTGAGGGCGCATGTTAGTGTTAGCGTACGGATTAGGATTAGGGGACAGGTGAGTGTCAGGCTTCGGGGAATCGTTAGGGTTAGGGTTCGGGCTAGGGTTAGGTTTAGGGGATGGTGACTTTTTAGGGTCCAGGTGAGGGAACGACAACGCTTTAGGTTTAGCATACGTGTGAGGGAGCGGATTAGCGTTAGCGTACGGGTTAGGATTAGGGGACGTGTTGGGTCAGGCTTCGGGGAAGTGTTAGGGTTAGGGTTAGGGCTAGGGTTAGGGTTAGGGGACGGGGACGGTTTAGGGTCCAGGTGAGGGTACGACAATGGTTTAGGGGGAGCGTACGTGAGAGGGCGCGGGTTAGTGTGAGTGTACAGGTTAGGATTAGGGGACGGGTGAGGGGAAGGCTTCGGGAAAAGGTTAGGGTTAGGGTTCGGGCTAGGTTTAGGTTTAGGGGACGGGGACGGTTTAGGGTCCACATCAGGGTACGACAACGGTTTAGGGGGAGCGTACGTGTGAGGGTGTGGGTTAGTTTGAGCGTACGGGTTAGGATTAGGGGACGGGTGAGGGGAAGGCTTCGGGGAAGTGTTAGGATTAGGGTTCGGGCTAGGGTTAGGGTTAGGGGATGGGAACGGTTTAGGGTCCAGGAGAGGGTACGACAACGGTTTAGGGGGAGCGTACGTGTGAGGGCGCGGGTTAGTGTGAGCGTATGTGTTAGTATTAGGGGACGGGTGAGGGGAAGGCTTCGGGGAAGGGTTAGGGTTAGGGTTCGGGCTAGGGTTAGGGTTAGGGGACGGGGACGGTTTAGGGTCCAGGTGAGGGTACGAGAAAAGTTTAGAGGGAGCGTACGTGTGAGGGCGCGGGTTAGTGTGAGCGAACGGGTTAGGATTAGGGGATGGGTGAGGGGAAGGCTTCGGGGAAGGGTTAGGGTTAAGGGACGGGGACGGTTTACGGTCCAGATGAGGGTACGACAACGGTTTAGGGGGAGCGTACGTGTGAGGACGCAGGTTAGTGTGAGCGTACGGGTTAGGATTAGTAGACGGGTGAGGGGAAGGATTCGGGGAAGGGTTAGGTTTAGGGTTCGGGCTAGGGTTAGGGTTAGGGGATGGGGACGGTTTAGGGTCCAGGTGAGTGTATGACAACGGTTTAGGGGGAGCGCACGTGTGAGGGCGCGGGTTAGTGTGAGCGTACGGGATAGGATTAGGGGAAGGGTGAGGGTAAGGCTTCGGGGAAGTGTTAGGGTTAGGGTTCGGGCTAGGGTTAGGGTTAGGGGACGGGGACGGTTTAGAGTCCAGGTGAGGGTACGACAACGGTTTAGGGGGAGCGTACGTGTGAGGGCGCGGTTTAGTGTGAGCGTACGGGATAGGATTAGGGTACGGGTGAGGGTCAGGCTTCGGGGAAGGGTTAGGGTTAGGGTTCGAGCTAAGGTTAGGGTTAGGGGACGGGGACGGTTTAGGGTCCAGGTGAGGGTACGACAACGCTTTAGGGGGAGTGTACGTGTGAGGGCGCGGATTAGTGTTAGCGTACGGGTGAGGATTAGGGGACGGGTGAGGGTCAGGTTTCGGGGAAGTGTTAGGGTTAGTGTTTGGGCTAGGGTTAGGGGACGGGGACTGGGACGGTTGAGGGTCCAGGTTAGGGTATGACAACGCTTTAGGGGTAGCGTACTTGTGAGGTCGCATGTCAGTGTTAGCGTACAGGTTAGGATTAGGGGACGGGTGAAGGTCAGGCTTCGGGGAAGGGTTAGGGTTAGGGATCAGGCTAGGGTTAAGGTTAGGGGACCGGGACGGTTCAGCGTTCATGTGAGTTTACAACAACGCTTTAGGGGGAGCGTAAGTGTGAGAGCGCGGGTTAGTGTTAGCATACGGGTTAGGATTAGGGGACGGGTGAGGGTCAGGATTCGGGGAAGGGTTAAGGTTAGGGTTCGGCCTAGGGTTAGGGTTTGGGGACGGGGACGGTTTAGGGTCCAGGTGAGGGTACGACAACGCTTTAGATGGAGCGTACGTGTGAGGGCGCATGTTAGTGTTAGCGTACGGATTAGGATTAGGGGACAGGTGAGTGTCAGGCTTCGGGGAATCGTTAGGGTTAGGGTTCGGGCTAGGGTTAGGTTTAGGGGATGGTGACTTTTTAGGGTCCAGGTGAGGGAACGACAACGCTTTAGGTTTAGCATACGTGTGAGGGAGTGGATTAGCGTTAGCGTACGGGTTAGGATTAGGGGACGTGTTGGGTCAGGCTTCGGGGAAGTGTTAGGGTTAGGTTTCGGGCTAGGGTTAGGGTTAGGGAACAGGGACGGTTTAGGGTCCAGGTGAGGGTACGACAACGGTTTAGGGGGAGCGTACGTGTGAGGGCGCGGGTTAGTGTGAGCGTACGGGTTAGGATTAGGGGACAGGTGAGGGGAAGGCTTCGGGAAAGTGTTAGGGTTAGGGTTCGGGCTAGGGTTATGGTTAGGGCACAGGGACGGTTTAGGGTCCAGGTGAAGGTACGACAACGGTTTAGGGGGAGCGTACGTGTGAGGGCGCGGGTTAGTGCGAGCGTATGGGTTAGGATTAGGGGACGGGTGAGGGTCAGGCTTCAGGGAAGGGTTAGTGTTAGGGATCGGGCTAGGGTTAAGGTTAAGGGACCGGGACGGTTTAGGGTTCATGTGAGGTTACGACAACGCTTTAGCGGGAGCGTACGTGTGAGAACGCAGGTTAGTGTTAGCGTACGGGTTAGGATTAGGTGACGGGTGAGGGTCAGGATTCGGGGAAGGGTTAGGGTTAGGGTTCGGGCTGGGGTTAGGGGATGGGGACAGGGACGGTTTAGTGTCCAGGTGAGGGTATGACAATGCTTTAGGGGGAGCGTACATGTGAGGGTGTGTGTTAGCGTTAGCGTGCGGGTTAGGATTAGAGGACGTGTGAGGGTCAGGCTTTGGGGAAGGGTTAGTGTTAGGGTTCAGTCTAGGGTTAGGGTTAGGGGACGGGGACGGTTTAGGGTACAGCTGAGGGTACGACAACGCTTTAGGTGTAGCGTACGTGTGAGGGCACGGATTAGCGTTAGCGTACGGGTTAGGATTAGGGGAAGGGTTGGGTTAGGATTCGCGGAAGGGTTAGGGTTAGGGTTGGGCTAGGGTTACGGAAAGGAGATGGGGATGGTTTAGGGTTCAGGTGAGGGTACGACAACGCTTTAGGGGGAACCTACGTGTAAGGGCGCGGGTTCGCGTTAGCGTGCGGGTTAGGATTAGGGGATGGGTAAGGGTCAGGCTTCGGGGAATGGTTAGGGTTAGGGTTCCGTCTAGGGTTAGGGTTATCGGACGGGGACGGTTTAGGGTTCAGGTGAGGTGACGACAACGCTTTAGGGCTAGCGTACGTGTGAGGGCGCGGGTTAGCGTTAGCGTACGGGTTAGGATTAGGGGACGGGGGAGGGTCAGGCTTCGGGGAAGTGTTAGGGTTAGGGTTCGGGCTAGGGTTAGCGTTAGGGGACGGGGACGGTTTAGGGTCCAGGTGAGGGTACAACAACGCTTTAGGGGGAGCGTACGTGTGAGGGCGCTGGTTAGTGTTAGCGTAGGAGTAAGGATTAGGTGCCGGGTGAGGTTCCGGCTTCAGGGAAGGGTTCGGTTTAGGGTTCGGGCTAGGGTTAGGGTTAGGGGATGGGGACGGTTTAGGGTCTAGGTGAGGGTACGACAACGCTTTCGGGGAACGTACGTGTGAGAGCGCGGGTTAGTGTAAGCGTACGGGTTAGGATTAGGGGACGGGTGAGGGTCAGGCTTCCGGGAAGGTTTAGGGTTAGAGTTCGGGCTAGGGTTAGGCTTAGGGGTCGGGGACGCTTTAGGGTCCAGGTGAAGGTACGACAACGCTTTAGGGGGAGCGTATGTGTGAGGGCATGGGTTAGCGTTTGCGTACGGGTTAGGATTAGGGGACGGATGAAAGTCAGGCTTCGGGGAAGGGTTACGGTTAGGGTTCGGGCTAGGGTTAGGGTTAGGGGACGGGAAAGGTTTAGGGTCCAGGTGAAGGTACGACAACACTTTAGGGGGAGCGTACGTGTGAGGGCGCGGGTTAGTGTGAGCGTACGGGTTAGGATTAGGGGACGGGTGAGGGGAAGGCTTCGGAGATTCATTAGGGTTAGGGTTCAGGCTAGGGTTAGGTATAGGGGAAGGTGACGGTTTAGGGTCCAGGTGAGGGTACGACAACGCTTTAGGTTTAGTATACGTGTGAGGGCGCTGATTAGCGTTAGCGTACGGGTTAGGATTAGGGGACGTGTTGGGTCAGGCTTCGGGGAAGTGTTAGGCTTAGATTTCGGTCTAGGGTTAGGGTTAGGGGAAGGGGATGGTTTAGGGTCCAGGTGAGGGTACGACAACGCTTTTGGGGGAGCGAAAGTGTGAGGGCCTGGGTTAGTTTGAGCGTACGGGTTAGGATTAGGGGACGGGTGAGGGGAAGGCTTAGGGGAAGCGTTAGGTTTAGGGTTCGGGCTAGGGTTAGGGTTAGGGGACGGGGACAGTTTAGGGTCCAGGTGAGGGTACGACAACGGTTTAGGGGGAGTGTACGTGTGAGGGCGCGGGTAATTGTGAGGGTACAGGTTAGGATTCGGGGACGGGTGAGGGGAAGGCTTCGGGGAAGTGTTAGGGTTAGGGTTCGGGCTAGGGTTAGGGTTAGGGGACGGGGACGGTTTAGGGTCCAGGTGAGGGTACGACAACGGTTTAGGGGGATCGTACATGTGAGGGCGTGGGTTAGTGTGAGCATACGGGTTAGGATTAGGGGACGGGTGAGGGGAAGGCTTCGGGGAAGTGTTAGGGTTAGGGTTCGGGCTAGGGTTAGGGTTAGGGGACGGGGACGGTTTAGGGTCCAGGTGAGGGTACAACAACGGTTTAGGGGGAGCGTACGTGTGAGGGCATGGGTTAGTTTGAGCGTACGGGTTAGGATTAGAGGACGGGTGAGGGGAAGGCTTCGGGGAAGTGTGAGGGTTAGGGTTCGGGCTAGGGTTAGGGTTAGGGGACGGGCACGGTTTAGGGTCCAGGTGAGGATACGACAACGGTTTAGGGGGAGCGTACGTGTGAGGACGCGGGTTAGTGTGAGCGTACGGGATAGGATTAGGGGACGGGTGAGGGGAAGGCTTCGGGGAAGGGTTAGGTTTAGGTTTCGGGCTAGGGTTAGGGTTAGGGGACGGAGACGGTTTAGGTTCCAGGTGAGGGTACGACAACGGTTTAGGGGGAGTGTACGTGTGAGGGCGCAGGTTAGTGTGAGCGTACGGGTTAGGATTAGGGGACGGGTGAGGGGAAGGCTTCGGGGAGGGTTTAGGGTTAGGGTTCAGGCTAGGGTTAGGGTTAGGGGACGGGGATGGCTTAGGGACCAGGTGAGGGTATGACAACGGTTTAGGGGGAGCTTATGTGTGAGGGCGCGGGTTAGTTTGAGCGTACGGGATAGGATTAGGGGACGGGTGAGTGGAAAGCTTCAGGGAAGGGTTAGGTTTAGGGTTCGGGCTAGGGTTAGGGTTAGGGGACGGGGACGAATTAGGGTACAGTTGAGGGTACGACAGCGGTTTAGTGGGAGCGTACGTGTGAGGGCGTGGGTCAGTGTGAACGTACGGGTTAGGATTAGGGGACGGGTGAAGGGAAGGCTTTGGGGAAGGGTTAAGGTTAGGGTTCGGGCTAGGGTTAGGGTTAGGGGACGTGGACGGTTTAGGGTACAGTTGAGGGTACGACAGTGGTTTAGGGGGAGCGTACGTGTGAGGGCACGGGTTAGTGTGGGCGTACGGATTAGGATTAGGGGAAGGGTGAGGGGTAGGCTTCGAGAAAGGGTTAGGTTTAGGGTTCGGGCTAGGGTTAGGGTTAAGGGACGGGGACGGATTAGGGTACAGTTGAGGGGACGACAACGGTTTAGGGGGAGCGTACGTTTGAGGGCGCAGGTTAGTGTGAGCGTACGATATAGGATTAGGGGACGGGTGAGGGGAAGGCTTCGGGGAAGGGTTAGGTTTAGGGATGGGGCTAGGGTTAGGGTTAGGGAAAGGGAAGCTTTAGGTTCCAGGTGAGAGTACGACAACGGTTTATGGGGAGCGTACGTGTGAGGGTGCGGGTTAGTGTGAGCGTACGGGTTAGGATTAGGGGACGGGTGAGGGGAAGGCTTCGGGGAAGGGTTAGGGTTAGGGTTCGGGCTAAGGTTAGGGTTAGGGGACTGGGACGGTTTAGGGTCCAGGTGAGGGTACGACAACGGTTTAGGGGGAGCGTACGTGTGAGGGCGCGGGTTAGTGTGACCGTACGGGGTAGGATTAGGGGACAGGTGAGGGGAAGGCTTCGGGGAAGGGTTAGGGTTAGGGTTCGGGCTAGGGTTAGGGTTAGGGGACGGGGACGGTTTAGGGACCAGGTGAGGGTACGACAACGGTTTAGGGGGAGCGTACGTGTGAGGGAGCGGGTTAGTGTGAGCGTACAGGATAGGATTAGGGGACGGGTGAGGGGAAGGCTTCGGGGAAGGGTTAGGTTTAGGTTTCGGGCTAGGGTTAGGGTTAGGGGACGGAGACGGTTTAGGTTCCAGGTGAGGGTACGACAACGGTTTAGGGGGAGCGTACGTGTGAGGGCGCGGGTTAGTGTGAGCGTACGGGGTAGGATTAGGGGACGGGTGAGGGGAAGGCTTCAGGGAAGGGTTAGGGTTAGGGTTCGGGCTAGGGTTAGGGTTAGGGGATGGGGACGGTTTAGGTTCCAGGTGAGGGTACGATAACGGTTTAGGGTGAGCGTACGTGTGAGGGCGCGGGTTAGTGTGAGCGTACGGGTTAGGATTAGGGGACGGGTGAGGGGAAGGCTTCGGGGAAGAGTTAGGGTTAGGGTTCGGGCTAGGGTTAGGGTTAGGGGACGGGGACGGTTTAGGGTGCTGGTGAGGGTACGACAACGGTTTAGGGGGAGCGTACGTGTGAGGGCGTGGGTTAGTGTGAGCGTAAGGGTTAGGATTAGGGGACGGGTGAGGGGAAGGCTTCGGGTAAGGGTTAGGGTTAGGGTTCGGGCTAGGGTTAGGGTTAGGGGCTGGGGACGGTTTAGGGTCCAGGTCAGGGTATGACAACGGTTTAGGGGGATCCTACGTGTGAGGGGGTGGGTTAGTGTGAGCGTACGGGTTAGGATTAGGGGACGGGTGAGGGGAAGGCTTTGGGGAAGGGTTAGGGTTAGGGTTCGGGCTAGTGTTAGGTTTAGGGGACGGGGACGGTTTAGGGTACAGCTGAGGGTACGACAGCGGTTTAGGGGGAGCGTACGTGTGAGGGCACGGGTTAGTGTGGGCGTACGGATTAGGATTAGGGGAAGGGTGAGGGGTAGGCTTCGAGGAAGGGTTAGGTTTAGGGTTCGGTCTAGGGTAAGGGTTAGGGGACGGAGACGGTTTAGGGTCCAGTTGAGGGTACGACAACGGTTTAGGGGGAGCGTACGTTTGAGGGCGCAGGTTAGTGTGAGCGTACGGGTTAGGATTAGGGGACGGGTGAGGGGAAGTCTTCGGGGAAGGGTTAGGGTTAGGGTTCGGGCTAGGGTTAGTGTTAGGGGACGGGGAAGGTTTAGGGTCCAGGTGAGGGTACGACAACACTTTAGGGGGAGCGTACGTGTGAGGGCACTGGTTAGTGTGAGCGTACGGGTAAGATTTAGGGGACGGGTGAGGCGAAGGCTTCGGGGAAGGGTTAGGGTTAGGGTTCGGGCTAGGGTTAGGGTTAGGGGACGGGGACGGTATAGGGTCCAGGTGAGGGTACGACAATGGTTGTGGGGGAGCGTACGTGTGAGGGCGCGGGTTAGTGTCAGCGTACGGGTTAGGATTAGGGGACGGGTGAGGGGAAGGCTTCGGGGAAGGGTTAGGTTTAGGGTTTCGGCTAGGGTTAGGGTTAGGGGACGGGGAGGATTTAGGGTCCAGGTGAGGGTACGACAATGGTTTAGGGGGAGCATACGTGTGAGGGCGCGGGTTAGTGTAAGCGTACGGATTAGGGTTATGGGACGGGTGAGGTGAAGGTTTCGGGGAAGGGTTACAGTTAAGGTTCGGGGTAGGGTTAGGGTTAGGGGACGGGGACGGTTTAGGGTCAAGGTGAGGGTACGACAACGGTTTAGGGGGAGTGTACGTGTGAGGGCGTGGGTTAGTGTGAGCGTACGGGTTAGATTTAGGGGACGGGTGAGGGGAAGGCTTCGGGGAAGGGTTAGGGTTATGGTTCGGGCTAAGGATAGGGTTAAGAGACGGGGACGGTTTAGGGTCCAGGTGAGGGTACGACAATTCTTTAGGGGGAGCGTACATGTGAGGGCGTGGGTTAGTGTGAGCATATGGGTTAGGATTAGGGGACGGGTGAGGGAAAGGCTTCGGGTAAGGGTTAGGGTTAGGGTTCGGGCTAGGGTTAGGGTTAGGGGACGGGGACGGTTCAGGGTCCAGGTGAGGGTAGGACAACGGTTTAGGGGGAGGGTACGTGTGAGGGCGCGGGTTAGTGTGAGAGTACGGGTTAGGATTAGGGGACGGGTGAGGGGAAGGCTTCGGGGAAGGTTTAGGTTTATCTTTCGGGCTAGGGTTAGGGGACGGGGACGGGGACGGTTTAGGGTCCAGGTGAGGGTACGACAACGCTTTAGGGGGAGCGTACGTGTGAGGGCGCGGGTTAGTGTGAGCGTTCGGGTAAGGATTAGGGGACGGGTGAGGGGAAGGCTTCGGGGAAGGGTTAGGGTTAGGGTTCGGGCTAGGGTTAGGGTTAGGTGACGGGGACGGTTTAGGGTCAAGGTGAGGGTATGACAACGCTTTAGGGGGAGGGTACGTGTGAGGGCGCGGGTTAGAGTGAGCGTACGGGTTAGGATTAGGGGACGTGTGAGGGGAAGGCTTCAGGGAAGTGTTAGGGTTAGGGTTCGGGCTAGGGTTAGGGTTAGGGGAAGGGGACGGTTTAGTGTCCAGGTGAGTGTATGACAACGGTTTAGCGGGACCGTACGTGTGATGGCGTGGGTTAGTGTGAGCGTACGGGTTAGGATTAGGGGACGGGTGAAGGGAAGGCTTCGGGGAAGCGTTAGGTTTAGGGTTCGGGCTGGGGTTAGGGTTAGGGGACTGGGATGTTTTAGGGTCCAGGTGAGGGTACGACAACGCTTTAGGGTTAGCGTACGTGTGAGCGCGCGGTTTAGTGTGAGCGTAGGGGTTAGGATTAGGGGACGGGTGAGGGGAAGGCTTCGGGGAAGTGTTAGGGTTAGGGTTCAGGCTAGGGTTAGGGTTAGGGGACGGGGACGGTTTAGGGTCCAGGTGAGGGTACGACAACGGTTTAGCGGGAGCGTACGTGTGAGGGCGCGGGTTAGTGTGAGCGTACGGGTTAGGATTAGGGGACGGGTGACGGAAAGGCTTCGGGTAAGGGTTAGGTTTAGGGTTCGGGCTGAGGTTAGGGTTAGGGGATGGGGATGGTTTAGGGTCCAGGTGAGGGTACGAGAACGGTTTAGGGGGAGCGTACGTGTGAGGGCAAAGGTTAGTGTAAGCGTACGGGCTACGATTAGGGGACGGGTGAGGGCAAGGCTTCGGTGAAGGTTTAGGTTTAGGCTTCGGGCTAGGGTTAGGGTTAGGGGACGGGGACGGTTTAGGGTCCAGGTGAGGGTACGACAACGGTTTAGGGGGAGCGTACGTGTGAGGGCGTGGGTTAGTGTGAGCGTCGGGTTAGCAATAGGGCACGGGTGAGGGGAAGGCTTCGCGGAAGTGTTAGGGTTAGGGTTCGGACTAGGGTTAGGGTTAGGGGACGGGGACGATTTAGGGTCCCGGTGAGGGTACGACAACGGTTTAGGGGGAGCGTACGTGTGAGGGCACGGGTTAGTGTGAGCGTACGGATTAGGATTAGGGGACGGCTGAGGTGTAGACTTCGGGGAAGGGTTAGGGTTAGGGTTCGGGCTAGGGTTAGGGTTAGGGGACGGGGACGGTTTAGCGTCCAGGTGAGTGTACGACAACGGTTTAGGGGGAGCGTACATGTGAGGGCACGGGTGAGTGTGAGCGTACGGGTTAGGATTAGGGGACGGGTGAGGGGAAGGCTTCGGGAAAGGTTTAGTGTTAGGGTTCGGGCTAGGGTTAGGGTTAGGGGACGGGGACGGTTTAGGGTCCAGGTGAGGGTACGACAACGGTTTAGGGGGAGCGTACGTGTGAGGGCGCGGGTTAGTGTGAGCTTACGGGTTAGGATTAGGGGATGTGTGAGGGGAAGGCTTCGGGGAAGGGTTCGGGTTAGGGTTCGGGCTAGGGTTAGGTTTAGGGGACGGGGACGGTTTAGGGTGCAGGTGGTGGTACGACAACGGTTTAGGGGAGCGTACGTGTGAGGGCACGGGTTAGTGTGAGCGTACGGATTAGGATTAGGGGACTGGTGAGGGGAAGGCTTCGGGGAAGGGTTAGGGTTAAGGTTCGGGCTAGGGTTAGGGTTAGGGCACGGGGACGGTTTAGGGTCCAGGTGACGGTATGACAACGCTTTAGGGGGAGGGTACGTGTGAGGGCGTGGGTTAGTGTGAGCGTACGGGTTAGGATTAGGGGACGGGTGAGGGGAAGGTTTCGGGGAAGGGTTTGGGTTAGGGTTCGTGCTAGGGTTAGGGTTAGGGGACGGGGACGGTTTAGGTTCCAGGTGAGGGTACGACAACGATTTAGGGGGTGCGTACGTGTGAGGGCGTGGGTTAGTGTTAGCGTACGGGTTAGGATTAGGGGACGGGTGAGGGGAAGGCTTCGGGGAAGGGTTATGGTTAGGGTTCGGGCTAGGGTTAGGGTTAGGGGACGGGGACGGTTTAGGGTCCAGGTGAGGGTATGACAACGCTTTAGGGGGAGGGTACGTGTGAGGGTTTGGGTTAGTGTGAGCGTACGGGTTAGGATTAGGGGACAGGTGAGAGAAGGCTTCAGGGAAGGGTTAGGGTTAGGGTTCGTGCTAGGGTTAGGGTTCGGGGACGGGGACGGTTTAGGGTCAAGGTGAGGGTACGATAACGGTTTAGGCGGAGCGTACGTGTGAGGGCACAGGTTAGTGTGAGCGTACAGATTAGGATTAGGGGAAGGGTGAGGGGTAGGCTTCGGGGAAGGGTTAGGTTTAGGGTTCGGGCTAGGGTTAGGGTTAGGGAACGGGGACGGTTTAGGGTCCAGGAGAGGGTACGACAACGGTTTAGGGGGAGCGTACGTTTGAGGGCGCAGGTTAGTGTGAGCGTACGGGTTAGGATTAGGTGATGGCTGAGGGGAAGGCTTCGGGGACGGGTTAGGGTTAGGGTTCGGGCTAGGGTTAGGGTTAGGGGACGGGGACAGTTTAGGGTCCAGGTGAGGGGAAGACAACGGTTTACGGGGAGCATATGTGTGAGGGCGCGGGTTAGTGTGAGCGTACGGGTTAGGATTAGGTGATGGGTGAGGGGAAGGCTTCGGGGACGGGTTAGGGTTAGGGTTTGAGTAGGGTTAGGGTTAGGGGATGGGGACGGTTTAGGGTCCAGGTGAGAGTACCACAACGGTTTAGGGGCAGCGTACGTGTGAGCGGGCTGTTTAGTTTGAGCGTACGGGTTAGGATTAGGGGACGGGTGAGGGGAAGGCTTCGGGGAAGGGTTAGGGTTAGGGTTCGGGCTAGGGTTAGGGTTAGGGGACGGGGACAGTTTAGGGTCCAGGTGAGGGTACGACAACGGTATAGGGGGAGCGTACGTGTTAGGGCGCGGGTTAGTGTGAGCGTACGGGTTAGGATTAGGGGACGGGTGAGGGGAAGGCTTCGGGGAAGTGTTAGGGTTAGGGTTCGGGCTAGGGTTAGGGTTAGGGGTCGGGGACGATTTAGGGTCCAGGTTAGGGTACGACAACGGTTTAGGGGGAGCGTACGTGTGAGGGCACGAGTTACTGTGAGCGTACGGGTTAGGATTAGGGGACGGGTGAGGGGAAGGCTTCGGGGAAGGTTTAGGGTTAGGGTTCGGGCTAGGGTTAGGGTTAGGTGACGGGGACGGTTTAGGGTCCAGGTGAGTGTACAACAACGGTTTAGGAGGAGCGTAAGTGTGAGGGCGCGGGTTAGTGTGAGCGTACGGGTTAGGATTAGGGGACGGGTGAGGGGAAGGCTTCGGGGAAGGGTTATGGTTAGGGTTCGGGCTAGGGTTAGGGTTAGGGGATGGGGACGGTTTAGGGTCAAGGTGAGGGTACGAAAACGGTTTAGGTGGAGCGTACCTGTGAGGGCACGGGTTAGTGTGAGCGTACGGGTTAGGATTAGGGGATGGGTGAGGGGAAGGCTTCGGGGACGGGTTAGGGTTAGGGTTCGGGCTAGGTTTAGGGTTAGGGGATGAGGACGGTTTACGGTCCAGATGTGGGTACGACAACGCTTTAGGGGCAGCGTACGTGTGAGCGGGCTGGATAGTGTGAGCGAACGGGTTAGGATTCGGGGATGGGTGAGGGGAAGGCTTCTGGGAAGGGTTAGGGTTATGGTTCGGGCTAGGGATAGGGTTAGGTGATGGGGACGGTTTAGGGTCCAGGTAAGGGTACGACAACAGTTTAGGGGGAGCGTACGTGTGAGGGCACGGGTTACTGTGAGCGTACGGGTTAGGATTAGGGGACGGGTGAGGGGAAGGCTTCGGGGAAGGTTTAGGGTTAGGGTTCGGGCTAGGGTTAGGGTTAGGTGACGGGGACGGTTTAGGGTCCAGGTGAGTGTACAACAACGGTTTAGGAGGAGCGTAAGTGTGAGGGCGCGGGTTAGTGTGAGCGTACGGGTTAGGATTAGGGGACGGGTGAGGGGAAGGCTTCGGGGAAGGGTTATGGTTAGGGTTCGGGCAAGGGTTAGGGTTAGGGGATGGGGACGGTTTAGGGTCAAGGTGAGGGTACGAAAACGGTTTAGGTGGAGCGTACCTGTGAGGGCACGGGTTAGTGTGAGCGTACGGGTTAGGATTAGGGGATGGGTGAGGGGAAGGCTTCGGGGAAGGGTTATGGTTAGGGTTCGGGCTAGGGTTAGGGTTAGGGGACGGGGACGGTTTAGGGTCCAGGTGAGGGTATGACAACGCTTTAGGGGGAGGGTACGTGTGAGGGTGTGGGTTAGTGTGAGCGTACGGGTTAGGATTAGGTGATGGGTGAGGGGAAGGCTTCGGGTACGGGTTAGGGTGAGGGTTCGGGCTAGGGTTCGGATTAGGGGACGGGGATGATTTAGGGTCCAGGTGAGGGTACGACAACGGTTTTAGGGGGAGTGTACGTGTGAAGACGTGGGTTAGTGTGAGCGTACGGGTTAGGATTAGGGGACGGGTGAGGGGAAGGCTTCTGGGAAGGTTTAGGGTTAGTGTTCGGGATAGGGTTTGCGTTAGGGGACGGGGACCGTTTAGGGTCCAGGTGAGGGTACGACAATGGTTTAGGGGGAGCGTACGTGTGAGGGCGCGGGTTAGTGTGAGCGTACAGGTTATGATTCGGGGACGGGTGAGGGGAAGGCTTTGGGGAAGGTTTAGGGTTAGGGTTCGGGCTACGGTTACGTTTAGGGGACGGGGACGGTTTAGGGTCCAGGTGGGGGTACGACAACGGTTTAGGGAGAGCGTACGTGTGAGGGCACGGGTTAGTGTGAGCGTACGGGTTAGGATTAGGGGACGGGTGAGGGGAAGGCTTCGGGAAGGGTTAGGTTTGGGGTTCTGGTTAGGGTTAGGGTTAGGGGACGGGGACGGTTTAGGGTCCACGTGAGTGTACGACAATGGTTTAGGGGGAGAGTACGTGTGAGGGCGCCGGTTAGTGTGAGCGTACGGGTTAGGATTAGGGGACGGGTGAGGGGAAGGCTTCGGGCAAGGTTTAGGGTTAGGGTTCGGGCTAGGGTTAGGGTTAGGGGATCGGGACGGTTTAGGGACCAGGTGAGGGTACGACAACGGTTTAGGGGGAGCGTACGTGTGAAGGCGCGGGTTATTGTGACCGTACGGGTTAGGATTAGGGGACGGATGAGGGGAAGGCTTCGGGTAAGTGTTAGGGTTAGGGTTCGGGCTAGGGTTAGGGTTAGGGGATGGGGACGGTTTAGGGTCCAGGTGATGGTACGACAACGGTTTAGGGGGATCCTACGTGTGAGGGTGTGGGTTAGTGTGCGCGTACGGGTTAGGATTTGGGGACGCGTGAGGGGAAGGCTTCGGGGAAGGGTTAGGGTTAGGGTTCGGGCTAGGGTTATGGTTAAGGGACGGGGACGGTTTAGGTTCCAGTTGAGGGTACGACAACGGTTTACGGGGAGCGTACGTGTGAGGGCGCGGGTTAGTGTGAGCGTACGGGTTAGGATTAGGGGACGGGTGAGGGGAAGGCTTCGGGGAGGGTTTAGCGTTAGGGTTCAGGCTAGGGTAAGGGTTAGGGGACGGGGACGGTTTAGGGACCAGGTGAGGGTACGACAACGGTTTAGGGGGAGCGTACGTGTGAGGGCGCGGCTTAGTTTCAGCGTACGGTATAGGATTAGGGGACGGGTGAGGGGAAGGCTTCAGGGAAGTGTTAGGGTTAGGGTTCGGGCTAGGGTTAGGGTTAGGGGACGGAGACGGTTTAGGGTCAAGGTGAGGGTACGACAACGGTTTAGGGGTAGCGTACGTGTGAGGGCGCGGGTTAGTGTGAGCGTACGGGTTAGGATTTGGGGACTGGTGAGGGGAAGGCTTTGGGGAAGGGTTAGGGTTAGGGTTCGGGCTAGGGTTAGGGTTAGGGGACGGGGACGGTTTAGGGTCCAGCTGAGGGTACGACAGCGGTTTAGGGGGAGCGTACGTGTGAGGGCACGGGTTAGTGTGGGCGTACGGATTAGGATTAGGGGAAGGGTGAGGGGTAGGCTTCGAGGAAGGGTTAGGTTTAGGGTTCGGTGTAAGGTTAGGGTTAGGGGACGGGGACGGTTTAGGGTCCAGTTGAGGGTACGACGACGGTTTAGGGGGAGCGTACGTTTGAGGGCGCAGGTTAATGTGAGCGTACGGGTTAGGATTTGGGGACGGGTGAGGGGAAGGCTTCGGGGAAGTGTTAGGGTTAGGGTTGGGGCTAGGGTTAGGGTTAGGGAAGGGGAAGGTTTAGGTTCCAGGTGAGGGTACGACAACGGTTAAGGGGGAGCGTACGTGTGAGGGCGTGCGTTAGTGTGACCGTACGGGCTAGGATTAGGGGACAGGTGAGGGGAAGGCTTCTGGGAAGTGTTAGGGTTAGGGTTCGGGCTAGGGTTAGGGTTAGGGGACGGAGACGGTTTAGGTTCCAGGTGAGAGTACGACAACGGTTTAGGGGGAGCATACGTGTGAGGGCGTGGGTTAGTGTGAGCATACGGGTTAGGATTAGAGGACGGGGGAGGGGACGGCTTCGGGAAAGTGTTAGGGTTAGGGTTCGGGCTAGTTTTAGTGTTAGGGGACGGCGACGGTTTAGGGTCCAGTGAGGGTACGACAACGGTTTAGGGGTAGCGTACGTGTGACAGCGCGGGTTAGTGTGAGCGTACAGGTTAGGATTAGTGGACGGGTGAGGGGAAGGTTTTGGGGAAGGGTTAGAGTAGGGTTCGGGCTAGGGTTAGTGTTAGGGGACGGGGACGGTTTAGGGTCCAGGTGAGGGTATGACAACGGTTTAGGGGGAGCGTACGTGTGAGGGCGTGGGTTAGTGTGAGCGTACGGGTTAGGATTTGGGGACGGGTGAGTGGAAGGCTTCGGGGAAGGTTTATGTTTAGTGTTCGGGCTAGGGTTAGGGTTAGGGGACGGGGACGGTTTAGGGTCTAGGTGAGGGTACCACAACGGTTTAGGGGCAGCGTACGTGTGAGCGGGCTGTTTAGTTTGAGCGTACGGGTTAGGATTAGGGGACGGGTGAGGGGAAGGCTTCGGGGAAGAGTTAGGTTTAGGGTTCCCGCTAGGGTTAGGGTTAGGGGACAGGGACAGATTAGGGTCCAGGTGAGGGTACGACAACGGTATAGGGGGAGCGTACGTGTTAGGGCGCGGGTTAATGTGAGTGTACGGGTTAGGATTAGGGGAGGGGTGAGGGGAAGGCTTCGGGGAAGTGTTGGGGTTAGGGTTCGGTCTAGAGTTAGGGTTAGGGGACGGGGACGATTTAGGGTCCAGGTGAGGGTACGACAACGGTTTAGGGGTAGCGTACGTGTGAGGGCACGGGTTACTGTGAGCGTACGGGTTAGGATTAGGGGACGGGTGAGGGGAAGGCTTCGGGGAAGGTTTAGGGTTAGGGTTCGGGCTAGGGTTAGGGTTAGGGGACGGGGACGGTTTAGGGTCCAGGTGAGGGTACGACAACGGTTTAGGGGGAGCGTACGTGTGAGCGCGCGGGTTAGTGTGAGCGTACGGGTTAGGATTAGGGGACGGGTGAGGGGAAGGCTTCGGGGAATGGTTAGGGTGAGGGTTCGGGCTAGGGTTAGTGCTAGGGGTTGGGGACGGTTTAGGGTCCAGGTGAGGGTACGACAACGGTGTAGGGGGCGCGTAAGTGTGAGGGCGCGTTTCAGTGTGAGCGTACGGGTTAGAATTAGGGGACGGATGAGGGGAAGGCTTCGGGAAAGGTTTAGGGTTAGGGATCGGACTAGGGTTAAGGTTCGGGGATGGGCAGGGTTTCGGGTACAGGTGAGGGTACGACAACGGTTTAGGGGGAGCGTACGTGTGAGGGCGCGGGTTAGTGTGAGCGTATGGGTTCGGATTAGGGGACGGGTGAGGGGAAGGCTTCGGGGAAGGGTTAGGGTGAGGGTTCGGGCTAGGGTTCGGATTAGGGGACGGGGACGATTTAGGGACAGGTGAGGGTACGACAGCGGTTTTAGGGGGAATGTACGTGTGAAGACGTGGGTTAGTGTGAGCGTACGGGTTAGGATTAGGGGACGGGTGAGGGGAAGGCTTCTGGGAAGGTTTAGGGTTAGGGTTCGGGATAGGGTTTGGGTTAGGGGACGGGGACCGTTTAGGGTCCAGGTGAGGGTAAGACAACGGTTTAGGGGGAGCGTACGTGTGACGGCGCAGGGTAGTGTGAGCGTACGGGTTAGGATTAGGGAACGTGTGAGGGGAAGGCTTCGGGGAAGGTTTAGGGTTAGGGTTCGGGCTTGGGTTAGGGTTAGGGGACGAGGACGGTTTAGGGTCAAGGTGAGGGTTCGACAACGCTTTAGGGGGAGCGTACGTGTGAGGGCGCGGGTTAGTGTGAGCGTACGGGTTAGGATTAAGGGACGGGTGAGGGGAAGGCTTCGGGGAAGGGTTAGGGTTAGAGTTCGGGCTAGGGTTAGGGTTAGGGGACGGGGACGGTTTAGGGTCCAGGTGAGGGTACGACCACGGTTTAGGGGGAGCGTACGTGTGAGGGCATGGGTAAGTGTGAGCGTACGGGTTAGGATTAGGGGATGTGTGAGGGGAAGACTTCGGGGACGGGTTAGGGTTATGGTTCGAGCTAGGGTTAGGGTTAGGGGATGGGGACAGTTTAGGGTCCAGGTGAGGGTACGACAACGGTTTAGGGGCGGCGTACGTGTGAGCGGGCTGATTAGTGTGAGCGTACTGGTTAGGATTAGGGGACGGGTGAGGGGAAGGCTTCGCGGAAGTGTTAGGGTTAGGGTTCGGGCTAGGGTTAGTGTTAGGGTACTGGGACGGTTTAGGGTCCAGGTGACGGTACGAGAACGTTTTAGGGGGTGCGTACGTGTGAGGGCGCGGGTTAGTGTGAGCGTATGGGTTAGGATTAAGGGATGTGTGAGGGGAAGACTTCGGGGAAAGAGTAGGGTTAGGGTTTGAGCTAGGGTTAGGGTTAGGGGATGGGGACGGTTTAGGGTTCAGGTGAGGGTACGACAACGGTTTAGGCGGAGTGTACGTGTGAGGGCGCGGGTTAGTGTGAGCGTACGGGTTAGGCTTAGGGGACGGGTGAGGGGAAGGCTTCGGGGAAATGTTAGGGTTAGGGTTCAGGCTAGGGTAAGGTTTAGGGACGGGGATGGTTTAAGGTCCAGGTGAGGGTATGACAACGGTTTAGGGGGACCGTACATGTGAGGGCGCTGGTTAGTGTGAGCGTATGAGTTAGGATTAGGGGACGGGTGAGGGGAAGGCTTCGGGGAAGGGTTAGGGTTAGGTTTCGGGCTAGGGTTTGGTTAGGGTACTGGGACGGTTTAGGGTCCAGGTGAGGGTACGACAACGGTTTAGGGGGTGTGTACGTGTGAGGGCGCGGGTTAGTGTGAGCGTACGGGTTAGGATTAGGGGATGTGTGAGGGGAAGACTTCGGGGAAGGGGTAGGGTTAGGGTTTGAGCTAGGGTTAGGTTTAGGGGATGGGGACGGTTTAGGGTCCAGGTGAGGGTACGACAACGGTTTAGGGGGAGTGTACGTGTGAGGGCGAGGGTTAGTGTGAGAGTACGGGTTAGGCTTAGGGGACGGGTGAGGGGCAGGCTTCAGGGAAGGGTTAGGGTTAGGGTTCGGGCTAGGGTTTGGTTAGGCGACGGGGACCGTTTAGGGTCCAGGTGAGGGTACGACAACGGTTTAGGAGGAGCGTACGTGTGAGGGCGCAGGTAGTGTGAGCGTACGGGTTAGGATTAGTGGACAGGTGAGGGGAAGGCTTCGGGGAAGTGTTAGGGTTAGGGTTCGGCCTAGGGTTAGGGTTAGGGGACGGGGACGGTTTAGGGTCCAGGTGAGGGTACGACAACGTTTGATGGGGAGCGTATGTGTGAGCGCGTGGGTAAGTGTCAGCGTACGGTTTAGGATTAGGGGACGGTTGAGAGGAAAGGCTTCGGGGAAGGGTTAGGGTTAGGGTTCGGGCTAGGGTTAGGGTTAGGGGACGGGGACAGTTTAGGGTCCAGGTGAGTGTACGACAACGGTTTAGGGGGAGCGTACGTGTTAGGGCGCGGGTTAGTGTGAGCGTACGGGTTAGGATTAGGGGACGGGTGAGGGGAAGGCTTCGGGGAAGGGTTAGGGTTAGGGTTCGGGCTAGGGTTAGGGTTAGGGGACGGGGACGGTTTAGGGTCCAGGTGAGGGTACGACAACGGTTTAGGGGGAGCGTACGTGTGAGGGCGCGGGTTAGTGTGAGCGTAAGGGTTAGGAATAGGGGACGGGTGAGGGGAAGGCTTCGGGGAAGGTTTAGGGTTAGGGTTCGGGCTAGGGTTAGGGTTAGGGGACGGGCACGGTTTAGGGTCCAGGTGAGTGTACGACAACGGTTTAGGGGGAGCGTAAGTGTGAGGGAGCAGGTTAGTGTGAGCGTACGGGTTAGGATTAGGGGACGGGTGAGGGGAAGGCTTCGGGGAAGGGTTAGGGTTAGGGTTCGTGCTAGGGTTAGGGTTAGGGGATGGGGACGGTTTAGGGTCAAGGTAAGGGTACAAAAACGGTTTAGGTGGAGCGTACATGTGAGGGCACGGGTTAGTGTGAGCGTACGGTTTAGGATTAGGGGATGGGTGAGGGGAAGGCTTCGGGGACGGGTTAGGGTTAGGGTTTGGGCTAGGGTTAGGGTTAGGGGACGGGGACGGTTTAGGGTCCAGGTGAAGGTACGACAACGGTTTAGGGGGAGCGTACGTGTGAGGGCGCGGGTTAGTGTGAGCGTACGGGTTAGGATTAGGGGACGTGTGAGGGGAAGGCTTCGCGGAAGGGTTAGGTTTAGGGTTCGGGCTAGGGTTAGGGTTAGGGGACGGGGACGGTTTAGGGTCCAGGTGAGGGTACGACAACGGTGTACGGGGAGCGAAAGTGTGAGGGCGCGTTTCAGTGTGAGCGTACGGGTTAGAATTAGGGGACGGGTGAGGGGAAGGCTTCGGGGAAGTGTTAGGGTTAGGGATTGGACTAGGGTTAAGGTTCGGGGATGGGGAGGGTTTCGGGTACAGGTGAGGGTACGAAAACGGTTTAGGAGGAGCGTACGTGTGAAGACGTGGGTTAGTGTGAGCGTACGGGTTATGATTAGGGGACGGGTGAGGGGAAGGCTTCGGGGAATGGTTAGGGTTAAGGTTCGGGCTAGGGTTAGGGTTAGGGGATGGGGACGGTTTAGGGTCTAGGTGAGGGCACGACAATTGTTTAGGGGGAGCGAACGTGTGAGGGCATGGGTTAGTGTGAGCGTACGGGTTAGGATTAGGGGACGGGTGAGAGGAAGGCTTCGGGGAAGTGGTAGGGTTAGGGTTCGGGCTAGGGTTACGGTTAGGGGACGGGAACTGTTTAGGGTCCAGGTGAGGGTACGACAATGGTTTAGAGGGAGCGTACGTGTGAGGGCGCAGGTTAGTGTGAGCGTACGCGTTAGGATTGGTGGACGGGTGAGGGGAAGGCTTCGGGGAAGTGTTAGGGTTAGGGTTCGGGCTAGGGTTAGGGTTAGGGGACAGGGACGGTTTAGGGTCCAGGTGAGGGTACGACAACGGTTCAGAGGGAGCGTACGTGTGAGGGCGCGGGTTAGTGTGAGCGTACGGGTTAGGATTAGGGGACGGGTGAGGGGAAGGCTTCGGGGACGGGTTAGTGTTAGGGTTTGGGTAGGGTTAGGGTTAGGGGATGGGGACGGTTTAGGGTCCAGGTGAGGGTACCACAACGGTTTAGGGGCAGCGTACGTGTGAGCGGGCTGTTTAGTGTGAGCGTACGGGTTAGGATTAGGGGACGGGTGAGGGAAAGGCTTCGGGGAAGGTTTAGGGTTAGGGTTCGGGCTAGGGTTAGGGTTAGGGGACGGGGACAGTTTAGGATCCAGGTGAGGGTACGACAAAAGTTTAGGGGGAGCGTACGTGTTAGGGCGTGGCTTAGTGTGAGCGTACGGGCTAGGATTAGGGGACGGGTGAGGGGAAGGCTTCGGGGAAGGGTTAGGGTTAAGGTTCGGGCTAGGGTTAGTGTTAAGTTATGGGGACGGTTTAGGGTCCAGGTGAGGGCACGACAATGGTTTAGGGGGAGCGTACGTGTGAGGGCGCGGGTTAGTGTGAGCGTACGGGTTAGGATTAGGGGACGGGTGAGGGGATGTCTTCGGGGAAGAGTTAGGGTTAGGGTTCGGGCTAGTGTTAGGGTTAGGGGACGGGGACGGTTTAGGGTCCAGGTGAGGGTACGACAACGGTTTAGGGGGAGCGTACGTGTGAGGGCGTGGGTTATTGTGAGCGTACGGTTTAGAATTAGGGGACAGGTGAGGGGAAGGCTACGGGGAAGGTTTAGGGTTAGGGTTCGGGGAGGTTTAGTGTTAGGGGACGGGGACATTTTAGGGTCCAGGTGAGTGTACGACAACGGTTTAGGGGGAGCGTAAGTGTGAGGGCGCTGGTTAGTGTGAGCGTACGGGTTAGGATTAGGGGACGGGTGAGGGCAAGGCTTCGGGGAAGGGTTAGGGTTAGGGTTCGGGGTAGGGTTAGGGTTAGGGGATGGGGACGGTTTAGGGTCCAGGTGTGGGTACGACAACGGTTTAGGGGGAGCGTATGTGTGAGGGCGCGGGTTAGTGTGAGTGTACGGGTTCGGATTAGGCGACGGGTGAGGGGAAGGATTCGGGGAAGGGTTAGGGTGAGGGTTCGGGCTAGGGTTCGGATTAGGGGACGGGGACGATTTAGGGTCCAGGTGAGGGTACGACAACGGTTTTAGGGGGAGTGTACGTGTGAAGACGTGGGTTAGTGTGAGCGTACGGGTTAGGATTAGGGGACGGGTGAGGGGAAGGCTTTGCGGAAGCGTTAGGGTTAGGGTTAGGACTAGGGTTAGGGTTAGGGGACGGGGACGGTTTAGGGTCCAGGTGAGGGTACGACAACGCTTTAGGGGGAGCGTACGTGTGAGGGCGCGGGTTAGTGTGAGCGTACGGGTTAGGATTAGGGGACGGGTGAGGGGAAGGATTCGGGGAAGGGTTAGGGGTAGGATTCGGGCTAGAGTTAAGGTTAGGGGACGGGGACGGTTTAGGGTCCAGGTGAGAGTACGACCACGGTTTAGGGGGAGCGTACGTGTGAGGGCACGGGTTAGTGTGAGCATACGGATTAGGATTAGGGGATGGGTGAGGGGAAGGCTTCGGGGACGGGTTAGGGTTAGGGTTTGGGTAGGGTTAGTGTTAGGGGATGGGGACGGTTTAGGGTCCAGGTGAGTGTACCACAACGGTTTAGGGGCAGCGTACGTGTGAGCGGGCTGTTTAGTGTGAGCGTACGGGTTACGATTAGGGGACGGGTGAGGGGAAGGCTTCGAGGAAGTGTTAGGGTTAGGGTTCGGGCTAGGGTTAGGGTTAGGGGACGGGGACGGTTTAGGGTCCAGGTGAGGGTACGACGACTGTTTAGGGGGATCGTACGTGTGAGGGCGCGGGTTAGTGTGAGCGTACGGGTTAGGATTAGGGGACGGGTGAGGGTAAGGCTTCGGGGAAGGGTTAGGGTTAGGGTTCGTGCTAGGGTTAGGATTAGGGGACGGGGACGGTTTAGCGTCCAGCTGAGGGTACGGCAACAGTTTAGGGGGAGCGTACGTGTGAGGGCGCGGGTTAGTGTGAGCGTACGGGTTAGGATTAGGGGACGGGTGAGGGGAAGGCTTCAGGAAAGTGTTAGTGTTAGGGTTCGGGCTAGGGTTAGGGTTTGGGGACGGGGAGAGTTTAGGGTCCAGGTGAGGGTACGACAACGCTTTAGGGGGCGCGTACGTGTGAGGGCGTGGGTTAGTGTGAGCGTACGGGTTAGGATTAGGGGATGGGTGAGGGGAAGGCTTCAGGGAAGGGTTAGGGTTAGGGTTCGGGCTAGGGTTAGGGTTAGGGGATGCGGACGGTTTAGGGTCAAGGTGAGGGTACGAAAACGGTTTAGGTGGAGCGTACGTGTGAGGGCACGGGTTAGTGTGAGCGTACGGGTTAGGATTAGGGGATGGGTGAGGGGAAGGCTTCGGGGACGGGTTAGGGTTAGGGTTCAGGCTAGGGTTAGGGTTAGGGGATAGGGACGGTTTAGGGTCCAGGTGAGGGTACGACAACGCTTTAGGGGGAGCGTACGTGTGAGGGCGCGGGTTAGTGTGAGCATGCGGGTTAGGATTAGGTGATGGGTGAGGGGAAGGATTCGGGGAAGGTTTAGGGTTAGGATTCGGGCTAGAGTTAAGTTTAGGGGACGGGGACGGTTTAGAGTCCACGTGAGTGTACGACAACGGTTTAGGGGGAGCATACGTGTGAGGGCGTGGGTTATGTGAGCGTACGGGTTAGGATTAGGTGACAGGTGAGGGGAAGGCTTCGGGGAAGGGTTAGGGTTAGGGTTCGGGCTAGGGTTAGGGTTAGGGGAGGGGGACGGTTTAGGGTCCAGATGAGGGTACGACAACGGTTTAGGGGGACCGTTCGTGTGAGGGCGCGGGTTAGTGTGAGCGTACGGTTTAGGATTAGGGGATGGGTGAGGGGAAGGCTTCAGGGAAGGGTTAGGGTTAGGGTTCTGGCTAGGGTTAGGATTAGGGGACGGAGACGGTTTAGGGTCCAGGTGAGGGTACGACAACGGTTGAGGGGGAGCATACGTTTGAGCGTGTGGGTTAGTGTCAGCATACGGGTTAGGATTAAGGGACGGTTGAGGGGAAGGCTTCGGGGAAGGGTTAGGGTTAGGGTTCGGGCTAGGGTTAGGGTTAGGGGACGGGGACGGTTTAGGGTCCAGGTGAGGGTACGACCACGGTTTAGGGGGAGCGTACGTGTGAGTGCACGGGTTAGTGTGAGCATACGGGTTAGGATTAGTGGATGGGTGAGGGGAAGGCTTCGGGGACGGGTTTGGGTTAGGGTTTGGGCTAGGGTTAGGGTTAGGGGATGGGGACGGTTTAGGGTCCAGGTGAGGGTACGACAACGGTTTAGGGGGAGCGTACGTGTGAGGGCGCGGGTTAGTGTGAGCGTACGGGTTAGGATAAGGGGACGGGTGAGGGGAAGGCTTCGGGGAAGGGTTAGGGTTAGGGTTCGGGCTACGGTTAGGTTTAGGGCACGGGGACGGTTTAGCGTCCAGGTGAGGGTACGACAATGCTTTAGGGGGAGCGTACGTGTGAGGGCGCGGGTTAGCGAGAGCGTCCAGTTTAGGATTAGGCGACGGGTGAGAGTCAGGCTTCGGGGAAGTGTTAGGGTTAGGGTTCGCGGTAGGGTTAGAGTTAGGAGACGGGGACGGTTTAGTGTCCAGGTGAGGGTATGACAATGCTTTAGGGGGAGCGTACATGTGAGGGTGTGGGTTAGCGTTAGTGTACGGGTTAGGATTTGAGGACGTGTGAGGGTCAGGCTTTGAGGAAGGGTTAGAGTTAGGGTTCAGTCTAGGGTTAGTGTTAGGGGACGGGGACGGTTTAGGGTACAGCTGAGGGTACGACAACGCTTTAGGTGTAGCGTACGTGTGAGGGCGCGGATTAGCGTTAGCGTACGGGTTAGGATTAGGGGAAGGGTTGGGTTAGGATTCGCGGAAGGGTTAGGGTTAGGGTTGGGCTAGGGTTACGGAAAGGAGATGGGGATGGTTTAGGGTTCAGGTGAGGGTACGACAACGCTTTAGGGGGAACCTACGTGTGAGGGCGCGGGTTCGCGTTAGCGTGCGTGTTAGGATTAGGGGACGGGGGAGGGTCAGGCTTCGGGGAAGTGTTAGGGTTTGGGTTCGGGCTAGGGTTAGGGTTAGAGGACGGGGACGGTTTAGGGTCCAGGTGAGGGTACAACAACGCTTTAGGGGGAGCGTACGTGTGAGGGCGCTTGTTAGTGTTAGCGTACGAGTAAGGATTAGGTGCCGGGTGAGGGTCCGGCTTCAGGGAAGGGTTCGGTTTAGGGTTCGGGCTAGGGTTAGGGTTAGGGGATGGGGACGGTTTAGGGTCTAGGTGAGGGTACGACAACTCTTTCGGGGAACGTACGTGTGAGAGCGCGGGTTAGTGTAAGCGTACGGGTTAGGATTAGGGGACGGGTGAGGGTCAGGCTTCCGGGAAGGTTTAGGGTTAGAGTTCGGGCTAGGGTTAGGCTTAGGGGTCGGGGACGGTTTAGGGTCCAGGTGAGGGTACGACAAAGCTTTAGGGGGAGGGAACGTGTTAGGGGGCGGGTTAGCGTTAGCGTACGGGTTAGGATTAGGGTACGGGTGAGTGTCAGGCTTCGGGGAAGTGTTAGGGTTAGGGTTCGGCTTAGGGTTAGGGTTAGGGGACGGGGACGGGGACGGTTTAGGGTCCAGGTGAGGGTACGACAACGCTTTAGGGGGAGCGTACGTGTGAGGGCACGGGTTAGCATTAGCGTGCGGTTTAGGATTAGGGAACGGGTGAGGGTGAGGATTCGGGGAAGGGTTAGGGTTAGGGTTCGGGCTAGGGTTAGGGTTAGGAGACGGGGACGGTTTAGGTTCCAGGTGAGTGTACGACAACGCTTTAGGGAGAGCGTTCGTGTCAGGGTGCGGGTTAGCGTGAGCGTACGTGTTAAGATTAGGGGACGGGTGAGGGTCAGGATTCAGGGAAGTGTTAGGGTTAGGGTTCGGGCTAGGGTTAGGTTTAGGGTATGGGGACGGTTTAGTGTCCAGCTGAGTGTACAACAACGCTTTAGGTGTAGCGTAAGTGTGAGGGCGTGGATTAGCGTGAGCGTATGGGTTAGGATTAGGGGACGTGTTGGGTCAGGCTTCGGGGAAATGTTAGGCTTAGGTTTCGGTCTAGGTTTAGGGTTAGGGGACGGGGACGGTTTAGGGTCCAGGTGAGGGTACGACAACGGTTTAGGAGGAGCGTACGTGTGAGGGCGAGGGTTAGTGTGAGCGTACGGGTTAGGATTATGGGACGGGTGAGGGGAAGGCTTCGGTGAAGTGTTAGGGTTAGGGTTCGGGCTAGGGTTAGGGTTAGGGGACGGGGACGGTTTAGGGTCCAGTTGAGGGTACGACAAAGGTTTAGGGGAGCGTAAGTGTGAGGGCGCTGGTTAGTGTGAGCGTACGGTTTAGGATTAGGGGACGGGTGAGGGGAAGGCTTCGGGGAAGGGTTAGGGTTAGGGTTCGGGCTAGGGTTAGGGTTAGGGGACGGGGTCGGTTTAGGGTCCAGGTGAGGGTACGACCACGGTTTAGGGGGAGCGTACGTGTGAGGGTATGGGTAAGTGTGAGCGTACGGGTTAGGATTAGGGGATGGGTGAGGGGAAGGCTTCGGGGACGGGTTAGGGTTAGGGTTTGGGTAGGGTTAGGGTAGGGGATGGGGACGGTTTAGGGTCCAGGTGAGGGTACGACAACGTTTTAGGGGCGGCGTACGTGTGAGCGGGCTGATTAGTGTGAGCTTACGGGTTAGGATTAGGGGATGTGTGAGGGGAAGACTTCGGGGAAGGGGTAGGGTGAGGGTTTGAGCTAGGGTTAGGGTTAGGGGATGTGGACGGTTTAGGGTCCAGGTGAGAGTACGACAACGGTTTAGGGGGAGTGTACGTGTGAGGGCGAGGGTTAGTGTGAGCGTACAGGTTAGGATTAGGGGATGGGTGAGGGGAAGGCTTCGGGGAAGGGTTAGGGTTAGGGTTCTGGCTAGGGTTAGGGTTAGGGGACGGAGACGGTTTAGGGTCCAGGTGAGGGTACGACAACGGTTGAGGGGGAGCGTACGTGTGAGCGCGTGGGTTAGTGTCAGCGTACGGGTTAGGATTAGGGGACGGTTGAGGGGAAGGCTTCGGGGAAGGGTTAGGGTTAGGGCTCGGGCTAGGGTTAGGGTTAGGGTTAGGGGACGGTTTAGTGTCCAAGTGAGGGTACGACAACGGTTTAGGGGGAGTGTACGTGTGAGGGCGTGGGTTAGTGTGAGCGTACGGGTTAGGATTCGGGGACGGGTGAGGGGAAGGCTTCGGGGAATGGTTAGGGTTAAGGGACGGGGACGGTTTACGGTCCAGATGAGGATACGACAACAGTTTAGGGGGAGCGTACGTGTGACGGCACGGGTTAGTGTGAGCGTACGGGTTAGGTTTAGGGGACGGGTGAGGGGAAGGCTTCGGCGAAGGGTTAGGGTTAGGGTTCGGGCTAGGGTTAGGTTTAGGGGACGGGGACGGTTTAGGGTCAAGGTGAGCGTACGACAAAGGTTTAGGGGGAGCGTACGTGTGAAGACGTGGGTTAGTGTGAGCGTATGGGTTAGGATTAGGGGAAGGGTGAGGGGAAGGCTTCAGGGAAGGTTTAGGGTTCGGGCTAGGATTATGGTTAGGGGACGGGGACGGTTTAGGGTCCAGGTGAGGGTACGACAACGCTCTAGGTGTAGCGTACTTGTGAGGGCGCATGTCAGTGTTAGTGTACAGGTTAGGATTAGGGGACGGGTGAGGATCAGGCTTCAGGGAAGGGTTAGAGTTAGGGATCGGGCTAGGGTTAAGGTTAGGGGACCGGGACGGTTTAGGGTTCATGTGAGGTTACGACAACGCTTTAGGGGGAGCATACGTGTGAGAGCGCGGGTTAGTGTTAGCGTACGGGTTAGGATTAGGGGACGTGTTGGGTCAGGCTTCGGGGAAGGGTTAGGCTTAGGTTTCGGTCTAGGGTTAGGGTTAGGGGAAGGGGATGGTTTAGGGTCCAGGTGAGGGTACGACAATGCTTTTGGGGGAGCGTACGTGTGAGGGCCTGGGTTAGTTTGAGCGTACGGGTTAGGATTAGGGGACGGGTGAGGGTCAGGTTTTGGGGAAGGGTTAGAGTTAGGGTTCGGGCTAGGGTAAGGGTTAGGGGACGGGGACGGTTTAGGGTCCAGGTGAGGGTACGACAACGGTTTAGGGGGAGTGTACGTGTGAGGGCGCGGGTTAGTGTGAGTGTACAGGTTAGGATTCGGGGACAGGTGAGGGGAAGGCTTCGGGGAAGTGTTAGGTTTAAGGGACTGGGACGGTTTAGGGTCCAGGTGAGGGTACGACAACGGTTTAGGGGGAGCGTACGTGTGAGGACCCGGGTTAGTGTGAGCGTACGGGTTAGGATTAGGGGACGGGTGAGGGGAAGGCTTCGGGGAAGGGTTAGGGTTAGGGTTCGGGCTAGGGTTAGTGTTAGGGGACGGGGACGGTTTAGGGTCAAGGTGAGGGTACGACAACGGTTTAGGGGGAGCGTACGTGTGAGGGCGCGGGTTAGTGTGAGGGTACAGTTTAGGATTAGGGGACGGGTGAGGGGAAGGCTTCGGGGAAGGGTTAGGGTTAGGGTTCGGGCTAAGGTTAGGGTTATGGGACAGGGATGGTTTAGGGTCCAGGTGAGGGTACGACAACGGTTTAGGGGGATCGTACGTGTGAGGGCGTGGGTTAGTGTGAGCGAACGGGTTAGGATTAGGGGACGTGTAAGGGGAAGGCTTGGGGAAGGGTTAGGGTTAGGGTTCGGGCTAGGATTAGGTTTAGGGGACGGGGACGGTTTAGGGTCCATGTGAGGGTACAACAACGGTTGAGGGGGAGCGTACGTGTGAGCGTGAGGGTTAATGTAAGCGTATCGGTTAGGATTAGGGGACGGATGAGGGGAAGGCTTCAGGGAAGGGTTAGGGTTCGGGCTAGAGTTAGTGTTAGGGGACAGGGACGGTTTAGGGTCCAGGTGAGGGTACGACAACGGTTTAGGGGGAGCATATGTGTGAGGGCGCTGGTTAATGTGAGCGTACGGGTTAGGATTAGGGGACGGGTGAGGGGAAGGCTTCGGGGAACGGTTAGGGTTAGGGTTCGGGCTAGGGTTAGGTGACGGGGATGGGGACGTTTTAAGGTCCAGGTGAGGGTACGACAACGGTTTAGGGGGAGCGTACGTGTGAGAGCGCGGGTTAGTGTGAGCGTACGGGTTAGGATTAGGGGACGTGTGAGGGGAAGGCTTCGGGCAAGTGTTAGGTTTAGGGTTCCGGCTAGGGTTAGAGGACGGGGACAGGGACGGTTTGGGGTCCAGGTGAGGGTACGACAATGCTTTAGGGGGAGCGTACGTGTGAGCGCGCGGGTTAGCGAGAGCGAACAGGTTAGGATTAGGCGACGGGTGAGAGTCAGGCTTCAGGGAACGGTTAGGGTTAGGGTTCGCGGTAGGGTTAGAGTTAGGAGACGGGGACGGTTTAGGGTACAGCTGAGGGTACGACAATGCTTTAGGGGGAGTGTACGTGTGAGGGCGCAGGTTAGCGTTAGAGTGCGGGTTAGGATTAGGGGACGGGTTAGGTTCAGGCTTCGGGAAGGTTTAGGGTTAGGGTTCGGGCTATGGTTAGGGTTAGGGGACGGGGACGGTTTAGGGTCCAGGTGAGGGTACGACAACGCTTTAGGGGAAACGTACGTGTGAGGGCGCGGGTTAGTGTGAGCTTACGGGTTAGGATTAGGGGACAGGTGAGTGTCAGGATTCAGGGAAGGTTTAGGGTTAGGGTTCAGTCTAGGGTTAGGGTTAGGGGACGGGGACGGTTTAGGGTCCAGGTGAGGGTACGACAACGCTTTAGGGGGAGCGTACGTGTGAGGGCGTGGGTGAGTGTTAGCGTACGGGTTAGGATTAGGGGACGGGTGAGGGTCAGGCTTCGTGGAAGGGTTAGGGTTAGGGTTCGGCCTAGGTTTAGGGTTAGGGGACGGGGACGGTTGAGGGTCCAGGTGAGGGTATGACAACGCTTTAGGGGTAGCGTAGTTGTGAGAGCGCGGGTCAGTGTTAGCGTACTTGTGAGGATTAGGGGACGGTTGAGGGTCAGGCTTCGGGGAAGGGTTAGGGTTAGGGATCGGGCTAGGTTTAGGGTTAGGTAACCGGGACGGTTTAAGGTCCAGATGAGTGTACGACATCGCTTTAGGGGGAGCGTACGTGTGAGGGCATGGGTTAGCGTTAGCGTACAGGTTAGGATTAGGGGACGGGTGAGGGTCAGGCTTCGGGGAAGGGTTAGGGTTAGGGTTTGTGCTAGGGTTAGGGTTAGGGGACGGGGACGGTTTAGGGTCCCCGTGAGGGTACGACAAAGCTTTAGGGGTTGCATACGTGTGAGGGCGCGTGTTAGTGTCAGCGTACGGGTTAGGATTAGGGGACTGGTGAGGGTCAGGCTTCGGGGAAGTGTTAGGGTTAGGGACAGGCTAGGGTTAGGTTTAGGGGATGGGGACGGTTTAGGGTACAGTTGAGGGTACGACAACGCTTTAGGGGGAGCGTACGTGTGAGGGCGTGGGTTAGCGTTTGCGTACGGGTTAGGATTAGGGGACGGTGAGGGTCAGGCTTCGCGGAAGTTTAAGATTTAGGGTTCGGGCTAGGGTTAGGGCTAGGGGACGGGAACGGTTTAGGGTCCAGGTGAGGGTACGACAACGCTTTAGGGGGAGCGTACGTGTGAGGGCGTGGGTTAGTGTTAGCGTACGTGATAGGATTAGGGTACGGGTGAGGGTCAGGCTTCGGGGAAGGGTTAGGGTTAGGGTTCGGGCTAAGGTTACGGTTAGGGGACGGGGACGGTTTAGGGTAAAGGTGAGGGTACGACAACGCTTTAGGGGGAGCGTACGTGTGAGGGCGCGGGTTAGTGTTAGCGTACGGGTTAGGATTAGGGGACGGGTGAGGGTCAGGTTTCGGGGAAGTGTTAGGGTTAGGGTTCGGGCTAGGGTTAGGGGACGGGGACTGGGACGGTTGAGGGTCCAGGTTAGGGTATGACAACGCTTTAGGGGTAGCGTACTTGTGAGGGCGCATGTCAGTGTTAGCGTACAGGTTAGGATTAGGGGACGGGTGAGGGTCAGGCTTCGGGGAAGGGTTAGGGTTAGGGATCAGGCTAGGGTTAAGGTTAGGGGACCGGGACGGTTTAGGGTTCATGTGAGGTTACGAGAACGCTTTAGGGGTAGCGTACGTGTGAGAGCGCGGGTTAGTGTTAGCGTACGGGTTAGGATTAGGGGACGGGTGAGGGTCAGAATTCGGGGAAGGGTTAAGGTTAGGGTTCGGCCTAGGGTTAGGGTTAGGGGACGGGGACGGTTTAGGGTCCAGGTGATGGTACGACAACGCTTTAGATGGAGCGTACGTGTGAGGGCGCGTGTTAGTGTTAGCGTACGGATTAGGATTAGGGGACAGGTGAGTGTCAGGCTTCGGGGAATCGTTAGGGTTAGGGTTCGGGCTAGGGTTAGGTTTAGGGGATGGTGACGGTTTAGGGTCCAGGTGAGGGTACGACAACGCTTTAGGTTTAGCATACGTGTGAGGGAGCAGATTAGCGTTAGCGTACGGATTAGGATTAGGGGACGTGTTGGGTCAGGCTTCGGGGAAGGGTCAGGCTTAGGTTTCGGTCTAGGGTTAGGGTTAGGAGAAGGGGATGGTTGAGGGTCCAGGTGAGGGTATGACAACGATTTAGGGGGAGCGTACTTGTGACGGCGCGGGTTAGTGTTAGCGTACGGGTTAGGATTAGGGGACAGGTGAGGGTCAGGCTTCAGGGAAGTGTTAGGTTTAGGGTTCGGGCTAGGATTAGGGGACAGGGACGGGGACGGTTGAGGGTCCAGGTGAGGGTATGACAACGCTTTAGGGGGAGTGAAGTGGTGAGAGTGCGGGTCATTGTTAGCGTACTTGTTAGGATTAGGGGACGGGTGAGGATCAGGCTTCGGGGAAGGGTTAGTGTTAGGGATCGGGCGAGGTTTAGGGTCAGGGGACAGGGACGGTTTAGGGTTCAGGTGAGGGTACGACAACGCTTTAGGGGGACCGTACGTGTGAGGGCGTGGGTTAGCGTTCGCGTGTGGGTTAGGATTAGGGGACGGGTGAGGGTCAGGCTTCGGGGAAGGGTTAGGGTTAGGGTTCGGGCTAGGGTTAGGGTTAGGGGACGGGGACGGTTTAGGGTCCAGGTGTGGGTACGAGAACGCTTTAGGGGGAGTGTACATGTGAGGGCGCGGGTTAGCGTTAGCGTACGGGTTAGGATTAGGGCATGGGTGAGGTTCAGGCTTCGGGGAATTGTTAGGCTTAGGGTTCGGGCTAGGGTTAGGGTTAGGGGACGGGGACGGTTTAGGGTCCACGTGAGGGTACGAGAACGCTTTAGGGGGAGCGTACATGTGAGGGCGCGGGTTAGCGTTAGCGTACGGGTTAGGATTAGGGGACGGGTGAGGGTCAGGCTTCGAGGAAGGGCTAGGGTTATGGTTCGGCCTAGGGTTAGGGTTAGGGGACGGGGACGGTTTAGGGTCCAGGTGAGGGTATGACAACGCTTTATGGGGAGGGTATGTGTGAGGGCGCCGGTTAGTGTTAGCGTACGAGTAAGGATAAGGGGACGGGTGAGGGCCAGGCTTCAGTGAAGTGTTCGGTTTAGGGTTCGGGCTAGGGTTAGTGATAGGGGACGGGGACGGTTTAGGGTCCAGGTGAGGGGACGACAACGCTTTATGGTAACGTATGAGTGAGAGCGCGGGTTAGTGTTAGCGTATGGGTTAGGATTAGGGGACGGGTGAGGGTCAGGCTCGGGGAAGGTTTAGCATTAGGGTTCGGGCTAGGGTTAGGGTTAGTGGATGGGGACGATTTAGGGTCCAGGTGAGTGTACGACAACACTTTAGGGGGAGTGTACGTGTGAGGGCGAGGGTTATTGTTAGCGTACGGGTTAGGATTAGGGCACGGGTGAGGGTCAGGCTTCGGGGAAGGTTTAGGGTTAGGGTTTGGGCTAGGGTTAGGGTTAGGGGGCGAGGACGGTTTAGGGTCCACGTGAGGGTACGACAAAGCTTTAGGGGGAGCATACGTGTGAGGGCGCGTGTTAGTGTCAGCGTACGGGTTAGGATTATGGGACTGATGAGGGTCAGGCTTCGGGGAAGTGTTAGGGTTAGGGAGAGGCTAGGGTTAAGGTTAGGGGATGGGGACGGTTTGGGTACAGGTGAGGGTACGACAACGTTTTAGGGGGAGCGTACGTGTGAGGGCGTGGGTTATCGTTTGCGTACGGGTTAGGATTAGGGGACGGTTGAGGGTCAGGCTTCGCGGAAGGCTAAGGTTTAGGGTTCAGGCTAGGGTTAGGGCTAGGGGACGGGAACAGTTTAGGGTCCAGGAGAGGGTACGACAACGCTTTTGGGGGAGTGTACGTGTGAGGGCGCGGGTTAGTGTTAGCGTACGGGTGAGGATTAGGGGACGGGTGAGGGTCAGGATTCGGGGAAGTGTTAGGGTTAGTATTCGGGCTAGGGTTAGGGGACGGGGACTGGGACGGTTGAGGGTCCAGGTTAGGGTATGACAACGCTTTAGGGGTAGCGTACTTGTGAGGGCGCATGTCAGTGTTAGCGTACAGGTTAGGATTAGGGGACGGGTGAAGGTCATGCTTCGGGGAAGGGTTAGGGTTAGGGATCAGGCTAGGGTTAAGGTTAGGGGACCGGGACGGTTCAGGGTTCATGTGAGTTTACGACAACGCTTTAGGGGGAGCGTAAGTGTGAGAGCGCGGGTTAGTGTTAGCATATGGGTTAGGATTAGGGGACGGGTGAGGGTCAGGATTCGGGGAAGGGTTAAGGTTAGTGTTCGGCCTAGGGTTAGGGTTAGGGTACGGGGACGGTTTAGGGTCCAGGTGAGGGTACGACAACGCTTTAGATGGAGCGTACGTGTGAGGGCGCATGTTAGTGTTAGCGTACGGATTAGGATTAGGGGACAGGTGAGTGTCAGGCTTCGGGGAATCGTTAGGGTTAGGGTTCGGGCTAGGGTTAGGTTTAGGGGATGGTGACTTTTTAGGGTCCAGGTGAGGGAACGACAACGCTTTAGGTTTAGCATACGTGTGAGGGAGCGGATTAGCGTTAGCGTACGGGTTAGGATTAGGGGACGTGTTGGGTCAGGCTTCGGGGAAGTGTTAGGGTTAGGGTTAGGGCTAGGGTTAGGGTTAGGGGACGGGGACGGTTTAGGGTCCAGGTGAGGGTACGACAATGGTTTAGGGGGAGCGTACGTGAGAGGGCGCGGGTTAGTGTGAGTGTACAGGTTAGGATTAGGGGACGGGTGAGGGGAAGGCTTCGGGAAAAGGTTAGGGTTAGGGTTCGGGCTAGGTTTAGGTTTAGGGGACGGGGACGGTTTAGGGTCCACATCAGGGTACGACAACGGTTTAGGGGGAGCGTACGTGTGAGGGTGTGGGTTAGTTTGAGCGTACGGGTTAGGATTAGGGGACGGGTGAGGGGAAGGCTTCGGGGAAGTGTTAGGATTAGGGTTCGGGCTAGGGTTAGGGTTAGGGGATGGGAACGGTTTAGGGTCCAGGAGAGGGTACGACAACGGTTTAGGGGGAGCGTACGTGTGAGGGCGCGGGTTAGTGTGAGCGTATGTGTTAGTATTAGGGGACGGGTGAGGGGAAGGCTTCGGGGAAGGGTTAGGGTTAGGGTTCGGGCTAGGGTTAGGGTTAGGGGACGGGGACGGTTTAGGGTCCAGGTGAGGGTACGAGAAAAGTTTAGAGGGAGCGTACGTGTGAGGGCGCGGGTTAGTGTGAGCGAACGGGTTAGGATTAGGGGATGGGTGAGGGGAAGGCTTCGGGGAAGGGTTAGGGTTAAGGGACGGGGACGGTTTACGGTCCAGATGAGGGTACGACAACGGTTTAGGGGGAGCGTACGTGTGAGGACGCAGGTTAGTGTGAGCGTACGGGTTAGGATTAGTAGACGGGTGAGGGGAAGGATTCGGGGAAGGGTTAGGTTTAGGGTTCGGGCTAGGGTTAGGGTTAGGGGATGGGGACGGTTTAGGGTCCAGGTGAGTGTATGACAACGGTTTAGGGGGAGCGCACGTGTGAGGGCGCGGGTTAGTGTGAGCGTACGGGATAGGATTAGGGGAAGGGTGAGGGTAAGGCTTCGGGGAAGTGTTAGGGTTAGGGTTCGGGCTAGGGTTAGGGTTAGGGGACGGGGACGGTTTAGAGTCCAGGTGAGGGTACGACAACGGTTTAGGGGGAGCGTACGTGTGAGGGCGCGGTTTAGTGTGAGCGTACGGGATAGGATTAGGGTACGGGTGAGGGTCAGGCTTCGGGGAAGGGTTAGGGTTAGGGTTCGAGCTAAGGTTAGGGTTAGGGGACGGGGACGGTTTAGGGTCCAGGTGAGGGTACGACAACGCTTTAGGGGGAGTGTACGTGTGAGGGCGCGGATTAGTGTTAGCGTACGGGTGAGGATTAGGGGACGGGTGAGGGTCAGGTTTCGGGGAAGTGTTAGGGTTAGTGTTTGGGCTAGGGTTAGGGGACGGGGACTGGGACGGTTGAGGGTCCAGGTTAGGGTATGACAACGCTTTAGGGGTAGCGTACTTGTGAGGTCGCATGTCAGTGTTAGCGTACAGGTTAGGATTAGGGGACGGGTGAAGGTCAGGCTTCGGGGAAGGGTTAGGGTTAGGGATCAGGCTAGGGTTAAGGTTAGGGGACCGGGACGGTTCAGCGTTCATGTGAGTTTACAACAACGCTTTAGGGGGAGCGTAAGTGTGAGAGCGCGGGTTAGTGTTAGCATACGGGTTAGGATTAGGGGACGGGTGAGGGTCAGGATTCGGGGAAGGGTTAAGGTTAGGGTTCGGCCTAGGGTTAGGGTTTGGGGACGGGGACGGTTTAGGGTCCAGGTGAGGGTACGACAACGCTTTAGATGGAGCGTACGTGTGAGGGCGCATGTTAGTGTTAGCGTACGGATTAGGATTAGGGGACAGGTGAGTGTCAGGCTTCGGGGAATCGTTAGGGTTAGGGTTCGGGCTAGGGTTAGGTTTAGGGGATGGTGACTTTTTAGGGTCCAGGTGAGGGAACGACAACGCTTTAGGTTTAGCATACGTGTGAGGGAGTGGATTAGCGTTAGCGTACGGGTTAGGATTAGGGGACGTGTTGGGTCAGGCTTCGGGGAAGTGTTAGGGTTAGGTTTCGGGCTAGGGTTAGGGTTAGGGAACAGGGACGGTTTAGGGTCCAGGTGAGGGTACGACAACAGTTTAGGGGGAGCGTACGTGTGAGGGCGCGGGTTAGTGTGAGCGTACGGGTTAGGATTAGGGGACAGGTGAGGGGAAGGCTTCGGGAAAGTGTTAGGGTTAGGGTTCGGGCTAGGGTTATGGTTAGGGCACAGGGACGGTTTAGGGTCCAGGTGAAGGTACGACAACGGTTTAGGGGGAGCGTACGTGTGAGGGCGCGGGTTAGTGCGAGCGTATGGGTTAGGATTAGGGGACGGGTGAGGGTCAGGCTTCAGGGAAGGGTTAGTGTTAGGGATCGGGCTAGGGTTAAGGTTAAGGGACCGGGACGGTTTAGGGTTCATGTGAGGTTACGACAACGCTTTAGCGGGAGCGTACGTGTGAGAACGCAGGTTAGTGTTAGCGTACGGGTTAGGATTAGGTGACGGGTGAGGGTCAGGATTCGGGGAAGGGTTAGGGTTAGGGTTCGGGCTGGGGTTAGGGGATGGGGACAGGGACGGTTTAGTGTCCAGGTGAGGGTATGACAATGCTTTAGGGGGAGCGTACATGTGAGGGTGTGTGTTAGCGTTAGCGTGCGGGTTAGGATTAGAGGACGTGTGAGGGTCAGGCTTTGGGGAAGGGTTAGTGTTAGGGTTCAGTCTAGGGTTAGGGTTAGGGGACGGGGACGGTTTAGGGTACAGCTGAGGGTACGACAACGCTTTAGGTGTAGCGTACGTGTGAGGGCACGGATTAGCGTTAGCGTACGGGTTAGGATTAGGGGAAGGGTTGGGTTAGGATTCGCGGAAGGGTTAGGGTTAGGGTTGGGCTAGGGTTACGGAAAGGAGATGGGGATGGTTTAGGGTTCAGGTGAGGGTACGACAACGCTTTAGGGGGAACCTACGTGTAAGGGCGCGGGTTCGCGTTAGCGTGCGGGTTAGGATTAGGGGATGGGTAAGGGTCAGGCTTCGGGGAATGGTTAGGGTTAGGGTTCCGTCTAGGGTTAGGGTTATCGGACGGGGACGGTTTAGGGTTCAGGTGAGGTGACGACAACGCTTTAGGGCTAGCGTACGTGTGAGGGCGCGGGTTAGCGTTAGCGTACGGGTTAGGATTAGGGGACGGGGGAGGGTCAGGCTTCGGGGAAGTGTTAGGGTTAGGGTTCGGGCTAGGGTTAGCGTTAGGGGACGGGGACGGTTTAGGGTCCAGGTGAGGGTACAACAACGCTTTAGGGGGAGCGTACGTGTGAGGGCGCTGGTTAGTGTTAGCGTAGGAGTAAGGATTAGGTGCCGGGTGAGGTTCCGGCTTCAGGGAAGGGTTCGGTTTAGGGTTCGGGCTAGGGTTAGGGTTAGGGGATGGGGACGGTTTAGGGTCTAGGTGAGGGTACGACAACGCTTTCGGGGAACGTACGTGTGAGAGCGCGGGTTAGTGTAAGCGTACGGGTTAGGATTAGGGGACGGGTGAGGGTCAGGCTTCCGGGAAGGTTTAGGGTTAGAGTTCGGGCTAGGGTTAGGCTTAGGGGTCGGGGACGCTTTAGGGTCCAGGTGAAGGTACGACAACGCTTTAGGGGGAGCGTATGTGTGAGGGCATGGGTTAGCGTTTGCGTACGGGTTAGGATTAGGGGACGGATGAAAGTCAGGCTTCGGGGAAGGGTTACGGTTAGGGTTCGGGCTAGGGTTAGGGTTAGGGGACGGGAAAGGTTTAGGGTCCAGGTGAAGGTACGACAACACTTTAGGGGGAGCGTACGTGTGAGGGCGCGGGTTAGTGTGAGCGTACGGGTTAGGATTAGGGGACGGGTGAGGGGAAGGCTTCGGAGATTCATTAGGGTTAGGGTTCAGGCTAGGGTTAGGTATAGGGGAAGGTGACGGTTTAGGGTCCAGGTGAGGGTACGACAACGCTTTAGGTTTAGTATACGTGTGAGGGCGCTGATTAGCGTTAGCGTACGGGTTAGGATTAGGGGACGTGTTGGGTCAGGCTTCGGGGAAGTGTTAGGCTTAGATTTCGGTCTAGGGTTAGGGTTAGGGGAAGGGGATGGTTTAGGGTCCAGGTGAGGGTACGACAACGCTTTTGGGGGAGCGAAAGTGTGAGGGCCTGGGTTAGTTTGAGCGTACGGGTTAGGATTAGGGGACGGGTGAGGGGAAGGCTTAGGGGAAGCGTTAGGTTTAGGGTTCGGGCTAGGGTTAGGGTTAGGGGACGGGGACAGTTTAGGGTCCAGGTGAGGGTACGACAACGGTTTAGGGGGAGTGTACGTGTGAGGGCGCGGGTAATTGTGAGGGTACAGGTTAGGATTCGGGGACGGGTGAGGGGAAGGCTTCGGGGAAGTGTTAGGGTTAGGGTTCGGGCTAGGGTTAGGGTTAGGGGACGGGGACGGTTTAGGGTCCAGGTGAGGGTACGACAACGGTTTAGGGGGATCGTACATGTGAGGGCGTGGGTTAGTGTGAGCATACGGGTTAGGATTAGGGGACGGGTGAGGGGAAGGCTTCGGGGAAGTGTTAGGGTTAGGGTTCGGGCTAGGGTTAGGGTTAGGGGACGGGGACGGTTTAGGGTCCAGGTGAGGGTACAACAACGGTTTAGGGGGAGCGTACGTGTGAGGGCATGGGTTAGTTTGAGCGTACGGGTTAGGATTAGAGGACGGGTGAGGGGAAGGCTTCGGGGAAGTGTGAGGGTTAGGGTTCGGGCTAGGGTTAGGGTTAGGGGACGGGCACGGTTTAGGGTCCAGGTGAGGATACGACAACGGTTTAGGGGGAGCGTACGTGTGAGGACGCGGGTTAGTGTGAGCGTACGGGTTAGGATTAGGGGACGGGTGAGGGGAAGGCTTTGGGGAAGGGTTAGGGTTAGGGTTCGGGGTAGGGTCAGGGTTAGAGGACGGGGACGGTTTAGGATCCAGGTGAGGGTACGACAAAGGTTTAGGTGGAGCGTACGTGTGAGGTCGCGGGTTAGTGTGAGCGAACGGGTTAGGATCAGGGGACGGGTGAGGGGAAGGCTTGGAGAAGGGTTAGGGTTAGGGTTCGGGCTAGGATTAGGGTTAGGGGATGGGGACGGTTTACGGTCCAGGTGAGGTTACAACAACGGTTTAGGGGGAGCATACGTGTGAGCGTGAGGCTTAGTGTGAGCGTATCGGTTAGTATTAGGGGACGGATGAGGGGAAGGCTTCGGGGAAGGGTTACGGTTAGGGTTCGGGCTAGGGTTAGGGTTAGGGGACGGGGACGGTTTAGGGTCCAGGTGAGGGTACGACAACGCTTTAGGGGGAGCGTACGTGTGAGGGCGTGGGTTACTGTGAGGGTACGGGTTAGGATTAGGGAACGGGTGAGGGGAAGGCTTCGGAGAAGGGTTAGGGTTAGGGTTCGGGCTAGTGTTAGGGTTAGGGGACGGGGACGGTTTAGGGTCCAGTTGAGGGTACGACAAAGGTTTACAGCAAGCGTACGTGTGAGGGCGCGGGTTAGTGTGCGCGTACGGGTTAGGATTAGGGGACGGGTGAGGGGAAGACTTCGGGGAAGAGTTAGGGTTAGGGTTCGTGCTAGGGTTAGGTTTAGGGGATGGGGACGGTTTAGGGTCCAGATGAGGGTACGACAACGGTTTAGGGGGAGCGTACGTGTGAGGGCGCGGGTTAGTGTCACCGTACGGTTAGGATTAGGGGACGGGTGAGAGGAAGGCTTTGGGGAAGGGTTAGGTTTAGGGTTTGCGCTAGGGTTAGGGTTAGGGGACAGGGAGGGTTTAGGGTCCAGGTGAGGATACGACAACGGTTTCGGGGGAGCGTACGTGTGAGGGCACGGGTTAGTGTGAGCGTAAGGGTTAGGATTAGGGGACGGGTGAGGGGAAGGCTTAAGGGAAGGGTTAGGGTTAGGGTTCGGGCTAGGGTAAGGGTTAGGGGACAGGGACGGTTTAGGGTCCAGGTGAGGATACGACAAAGCTTTAGGGGGAGCGTACGTGTGAGGGTGCGGGTTATTGTGAGCGTACGGGTTAGGATTAGGGAACGGGTGAGGGGAAGGCTTCGGGGAATTATTACAGTTAGGGTTCGGGCTAGGGTTACGGTTATTGGACGGGGACGCTTTAGGGTCCAGGTGAGGGTATGACAACGCTTTAGGGGGAGGTTACATTTGAGGGCGCGGGTTAGTGTGAGCGTAAGGGTTAGGATTAGGGGACGGGTGAGGGGAAGGGTTAGGGTTAGGGTTTCGGCTAGGGTTAGGGTTAGGGGACGGGGACGGTTTAGGGTCCAGGTGAGGGTACGACAACGGTTTAGGGGGAGCGTACGTGTGAGGGCATGGGTTAGTGTGAGCGTACGGGTTAGGATTAGGGGACGGATGAGGTGAAGGCTTCGTGGAAGTGTTAGGGTTAGTGTTCGGGCTAGGGTGAGGGTTAGGGGACGGGGACGATATAGGGTGCAGGTGAGGGTACGACAACGGTTTAGGGGGAGAATACGTGTGAGGGCGCGGGTTATTGTGAGCATATGGGTTAGGATTACTGGACGGGTGAGGGGAAGGCTTCGGGGAAGTGTTAGGATTAGGGTTCGGACTAGGGTTAGGGTTAGGGGACGGGGACGGTTTAGGTTCCAGGTGAGGGTACGACAACGCTTTAGGGGGAGCGTACGTGTGAGGGCGCGGGTTAGTGTGAGCGTACGGGTTAGGATTAGGGGACGGGTGAGGGGAAGGCTTCGGGGACGGGTTAGGTTTCGGGCTAGGGTTAGGGTTAGGGGACGGGGACGGTTTAGGGTCCAGGTGAGGGTACGACAACGCTTTAGGGGGAGTGTACGTGTGAGGGCGCGGGTTAGTGTGAGCGTACGGGTTAGGATTAGGGCACGGGTGAGGGGAAGGCTTCGGGGAAGGGTTACGGTTAGGGTTCGGGCTAGGGTTAGGTTTAGGGGACGGGGACGGTTTAGGGTCCAGGTTAGGGTATGACAACGCTTTAGGGGTAGGGTACGTGTGAGGGCGTGGGTTAGTGTGAGCGAACGGGTTAGGATTATGGGACGGGTGAGGGGAAGGCTTCAGGGAAGTGTTACGTTTAGGGTACGGGCTAGGGTTAGGGTTAGGGGATGGGGACGGTTTAGGGTCCAGTTGAGGGTATGACAACGCTTTAGGGGGAGCGTACGTGTGAGGGCGCAGATTAGTGTGAGCGTACGGGTTAGGATTAGGGGAAGGGTGAGGGGAAGGCTTCGGAGAAGGGTTAGGGTTAGGGTTCGGGCTAGGGTTAGGGTTAGGGAACGGGGACGGTTTAGGTTCCAGGTGAGAGTACAACAACGGTTTAGGGAGAGCGAATGTGTGAGGGCGCGGGTTAGTGTGAGCGTACGGGTTAGGATTAGGGGACGGGTGAGGGGAAGGCTTCGGGGAAGGGTTAGGTTTAGGGTTCGGTCTAGGGTTAGGGTTAGGCGATGGGGACGGTTTAGGGTCCAGGTGAGGGTACGACAACGCTTTAGGGGGAGTGTAGCTGTGAGGGCGCGGGTTAGTGTGAGCTTACGGGTTAGGATTAGGGGACGGGTGAGGGGAAGGCTTCGGGTAAGAGTTACGGTTAGGGTTCTGGCTAGGGTTAGGGTTAGGGGACGGGGACGGTTTAGGGTCCAGGTGAGGGTACGACAACGATTTAGGGGGAGTGTACATGTGAGGGCACGGGTTAGTGTGAGCGTACGGGTTAGATTTAGGGTACGGATGAGGGGAAGGCTTCGGGGAAGTGTTAGGGTTCGGGCTAGGGTTAGGTTTAGGGGATGGGGTCGGTTTAGGGTCCAGGTGAGGGTACGACAACGCTTTAGGGGGAGCATACGTGTGAGGGTGCGAGTTAGTGTGAGCGTACGGGTTAGGAATAGGGGACGGCTGAGGGGAAGGCTTCGGGGAAGGGTTAGGGTTAGGGTTCAGGCTAAGGTTAGCGTTAAGAGACGGGGACGGTTTAGGGTCCAGGTGAGTGTACGAAAACGGTTTCGGGGGAGCGTACGTGTGAGGGCGCGGGTGAGTGTGAGCGTACGGGTTAGGATTAGGGGACGGGTGAGGGAAAGGCTTCGGAGAAGGGTTAGGCTTAGGGTTTGGGCTAGGGTTAGGGTTAGGGGACGGGGACGGTTTAGTGTCCAGGTGACGGTACGACAACGTTTTAGGTGGAGCGTACATGTGAGGGCGCGGGTCAGTGTGAGCGTACGGGTAAGGATTAGGGGACAGGTGAGGGGAAGGCTTCGGGGAAGGGTTAGGGTTAGGGTTCGGGCTAGGGTTAGGGTTAGGGGACGGGGACGGTATAGGGTCCAGGTGAGGGTACGACAACGGTTTAGGGGGAGCGTACGTGTGAGGGCGCGGATTAGTGTCAGCATACATGTTAGGATTAGGGGACGGGTGAGGGGAAGGCTTCGGGGAAGGGTTAGGGTTAGGGTTTGGGCTCGGGTTAGGGTTTGGGGACGGGGAGGGTTTAGGGTCCAGGTGAATGTACGACAATGGTTTAGGGGGAGCGTATGTGTGAGGGCGCGGGTTACTGTGAGCTTACGGGTTAGAATTAGGGGACGGGTGAGGGGAAGGCTTTGGGGAAGGTTTAGGGTTAGGGTTCGGGCTAGGGTTAGGGTTAGGGGACGGGGACGGTTTAGGGTCCAGGTGAGGGTACGACAATGCTTTAGGGGGAGCGTACGTGTGAGGGCGTGGGTTAGTGTGAGCGTACGGGTTAGGATTCGGGGATGGGTGAGGGGAAGGCTTTGGGGAAGGGTTACGGTTAGGGTTCGGGCTAGGGTTAAGTTTAGGGGACGGGGACGGTATAGGGTCCAGGTGAGGGTACGACAACGGTTTAGGGGGAGCGTACGTGTGAGGGCGCGGATTAGTGTCAGCATACAGGTTAGGATTAGGGGACGTGTGAGGGGAAGGCTTCGGGGAACGGTTAGGGTTAGGGTTTGGGCTCGGGTTAGGGTTTGGGGACGGGGAGGGTTTAGGGTCCAGGTGAATGTACGACAATGGTTTAGGGGGAGCGTATGTGTGAGGGCGCGGGTTACTGTGAGCTTACGGGTTAGAATTAGGGGACGGGTGAGGGGAAGGCTTTGGGGAATGTTTAGGGTTAGGGTTCGGGCTAGGGTTAGGGTTAGGGGACGGGGACGGTTTAGGGTCCAGGTGAGGGTACGACAATGCTTTAGGGGGAGCGTACGTGTGAGGGCGTGGGTTAGTGTGAGCGTACGGGTTAGGATTCGGGGATGGGTGAGGGGAAGGCTTTGGGGAAGGGTTACGGTTAGGGTTCGGGCTAGGGTTAAGTTTAGGGGACGGGGACGGTTTAGTGTCCAGGTGAGTGTATGACAACGGTTTAGCGGGAGCGTACGTGTGAGGGCGCGGGTTAGTGTGAGCGTACGGGTTAGGATTAGGGGACGGGTGAGGGGATGGCTTCGGGTAAGTGTTAGCTTTAGGGATCGGGCTGAGGTTAGGGTTAGGGGACGGGGATGGTTTAGGGTCCAGGTGAGGGTACGAGAACGGTTAGGGGGAGGGTACGTGTGAGGGAGCGGGTTAGTGTGAGCGTCGAGTTAGGAATAGGGCACGGGTGAGGGGAAGGCTTCGCGGAAGGGTTAGGGTTAGGGTTCGGGCTAGGGTTAGGGTTAGGGGACGGGGACGGTTTAGGGTCCAGGTGAGGGTACGACAACGGTTTAGGGGGAGCGTACGTGTGAGGGCATGGGTTAGTGTGAGCGTACAGATTAGGACTAGGGGACGGGTGAGGGGTAGGCTTCGGGAAGGGTTAGGTTTAGGGTTTGGGCTAGGGATAGGGTTAGGGGATGGGGACGGTTTAGGGTCCAGGTGAGTGTACGACAACGGTTTAGGGGGAGCGTACATGTGAGGGCGCGGGTTAGTGTGAGCGTACGGGTTAGGTTTAGGGGACGGGTGAGGGGAAGGCTTCGGGGAAGGGTTAGGCTTAGGGATCGGGCTAGGATTAGGGTTAGAGTTAGGGGACGGGGACGGTTTAGGGTCAAGGTGAGTGTACGACAACGGTTTAGGGGGAGTGTACGTGTGAGGGCGCGGTTTAGTGTGAGCGTACGGGTTAGATTTATGGGACGGGTGAGGGGAAGGCTTCGGGGAAGGGTTAGGGTTCAGGCTCTGGTTAGGGTTAGGGGACGGGGACGGTTTAGGGTCCAGGTGAGGGTACGACAACGATTTAGGGGGAGTGTACGTGTGAGGGCGCGGGTTAGTGTGAGCGTACGGGTTAGGATTAGGCGACTGGTGAGGGGAAGGCTTCGGGGAAGGGTTAGGGTTAGGGTTCGGGCTAAGGTTAGGGTTAAGACACGGGGACGGTTTAGGGTCCAGGTGAGGGTACGACAACTGTTTAGTGGGAGTGCACATGTGAGGGCGCGTGTTAGTGTGAGCGTACGGGTTAGGATTAGGGGACGGGTGAGGGGAAGTCTTCGGGGAAGGGTTAGGGTTAGGGTTCGGGCTAGGGTTAGGGTTAGGGGACGGGGACGCTTTAGGGTCCAGGTGAGGGTACGACAACACTTTAGGGGGAGCGTACGTGTGAGGGCACTGGTTAGTGTGAGCGTACGGGTAAGGATTAGGGGACGGGTGAGGCGAAGTCTTCGGGGAAGGGTTAGGGTTAGGGTTCGGGCTAGGGTTAGGGTTAGGGGACGGGGACGGTATAGGGTCCAGGTGAGGGTACGACAATGGTTGAGGGGGAGCGTACGTATGAGTGCGCGGGTTAGTGTGAGCGTACGGGTTAGGATTAGGGGACGGGTGAGGGGAAGGCTTCGGGGAAGGGTTAGGTTTAGGGTTTCGGCTAGGGTTAGGGTTAGGGGACGGGGAGGATTTAGGGTCCAGGTGAGGGTACGACAATGGTTTAGGGGGAGCATACGTGTGAGGGCGCGGGTTAGTGTAAGCGTACGGATTAGGGTTATGGGACGGGTGAGGTGAAGGTTTCGGGGAAGGGTTACAGTTAGGGTTCGGGGTAGGGTTAGGGTTAGGGGACGGGGACGGTTTAGGGTCAAGGTGAGGGTACGACAACGGTTTAGGGGGAGTGTACGTGTGAGGGCGTGGGTTAGTGTGAGCGTACGGGTTAGATTTAGGGGACGGGTGAGGGGAAGACTTCGGGGAAGGGTTAGGGTTATGGTTCGGGCTAAGGATAGGGTTAAGAGACGGGGACGGTTTAGGGTCCAGGTGAGGGTACGACAATTCTTTAGGGGGAGCGTACATGTGAGGGCGTGGGTTAGTGTGAGCATATGGGTTAGGATTAGGGGACGGGTGAGGGAAAGGCTTCGGGTAAGGGTTAGGGTTAGGGTTCGGGCTAGGGTTAGGGTTAGGGGACGGGGACGGTTTAGGGTCCAGGTGAGGGTAGGACAACGGTTTAGGGGGAGGGTACGTGTGAGGGCGCGGGTTAGTGTGAGTGTACGGGTTAGGATTAGGGGACGGGTGAGGGGAAGGCTTCGGGGAAGGTTTAGGTTTATCTTTCGGGCTAGGGTTAGGGGACGGGGACGGGGACGGTTTAGGGTCCAGGTGAGGGTACGACAACGCTTTAGGGGGAGCGTACGTGTGAGGGCGCGGGTTAGTGTGAGCGTACGGGTAAGGATTAGGGGACGGGTGAGGGGAAGGCTTCGGGGAAGGGTTAGGGTTAGGGTTCGGGCTAGGGTTAGGGTTAGGTGACGGGGACGGTTTAGGGTCAAGGTGAGGGTATGACAACGCTTTAGGGGGAGGGTACGTGTGAGGGCGCGGGTTAGAGTGAGCATACGGGGTAGGATTAGGGGACGTGTGAGGGGAAGGCTTCAGGGAAGTGTTAGGGTTAGGGTTCGGGCTAGGGTTAGGGTTAGGGGAAGGGGACGGTTTAGTGTCCAGGTGAGTGTATGACAACGGTTTAGCGGGACCGTACGTGTGATGGCGTGGGTTAGTGTGAGCATACGGGTTAGGATTAGGGGACGGGTGAAGGGAAGGCTTCGGGGAAGCGTTAGGTTTAGGGTTCGGGCTGGGGTTAGGGTTAGGGGACTGGGATGTTTTAGGGTCCAGGTGAGGGTACGACAACGCTTTAGGGTTAGCGTACGTGTGAGCGCGCGGTTTAGTGTGAGCGTACGGGTTAGGATTAGGGGACGGGTGAGGGGAAGGCTTCGGGGAAGTGTTAGGGTTAGGGTTCAGGCTAGGGTTAGGGTTAGGGTACGGGGAGTGTATAGGGTCAAGGTGAGGGTACGACAATGGTTTAGGGGGAGTGTACATGTGAGGGCGCGGCTTAGTGTGAGCGTACGGGTTAGATTTAGGGCACGGGTGAGGGGAAGGCTTCGGGGAAGGGTTAGGGTTCGGGCTAGGGTTAGGTTTAGAGGACGGCGATGGCTTAGGGTCCAGGTGAGGGTACGACAACGGTTTAGCGGGAGCGTACGTGTGAGGGCGCGGGTTAGTGTGAGCGTACGGGTTAGGATTAGGGGACGGGTGAGGGAAAGGCTTCGGGTAAGGGTTAGGTTTAGGGTTCGGGCTGAGGTTAGGGTTAGGGGACGGGGATGGTTTAGGGTCCAGGTGAGGGTACGAGAACGGTTTAGGGGGAGCGTACGTGTGAGGGCAAAGGTTAGTGTAAGCGTACGGGCTACGATTAGGGGACGGGTGAGGGCAAGGCTTCGGTGAAGGTTTAGGTTTAGGCTTCGGGCTAGGGTTAGGGTTAGGGGATGGGGACGGTTTAGGGTCCAGGTGAGGGTACGACAATGGTTTAGGGGGAGCGTACGTGTGAGGGCGTGGGTTAGTGTGAGCGTCGGGTTAGGAATAGGGCACGGTTGAGGGGAAGGCTTCGCGGAAGTGTTAGGGTTAGGGTTCGGACTAGGGTTAGGGTTAGGGGACGGGGACGGTTTAGGGTCCCGATGAGGGTACGACAACGGTTTAGGGGGAGCGTACGTGTGAGGGCACGGGTTAGTGTGAGCGTACGGATTAGGATTAGGGGACGGCTGAGGGGTAGACTTCGGGGAAGGGTTAGGGTTAGGGTTCGGGCTAGGGTTAGGGTTAGGGGACGGGGACAGTTTAGCGTCCAGGTGAGTGTACGACAACGGTTTAGGGGGAGCGTACGTGTGAGGGCGCGGGTTAGTGTGAGCGTACGGGTTAGGATTAGGGGACGGGTGAGGGGAAGGCTTCGGGGAAGGTTTAGTGTTAGGGTTCGGGCTAGGGTTAGGGTTAGGGGACGGGGACGGTTTAGGGTCCAGTTGAGGGTACGACAACGGTTTAGGGGGAGCGTACGTGTGGGGCGCGGGTTAGTGTGAGCTTACGGGTTAGGATTAGGGGATGGGTGAGGGGAAGGCTTCGGGGAAGGGTTCGGGTTAGGGTTCGGGCTAGGGTTAGGGTTAGGGGACGGGGACGGATTAGGGTACAGTTGAGGGTACGACAGCGGTTTAGGGGGAGCGTTCGTGTGAGGGCGTGGGTCAGTGTGAGCGTACGGGTTAGGCTTAGGGGACGGGTGAGGGGCAGGCTTCAGGGAAGGGTTAGGGTTAGGGTTCGGGCTAGGGTTTGGTTAGGCGACGGGGACCGTTTAGGGTCCAGGTGAGGGTACGACAACGGTTTAGGAGGAGCGTACGTGTGAGGGCGCAGGTTAGTGTGAGCGTACGGGTTAGGATTAGTGGACAGGTGAGGGGAAGGCTTCGGGGAAGTGTTAGGATTAGGGTTCGGGCTAGGGTTAGGGTTAGGGGACGGGGACGGTTTAGGGTCCAGGTGAGGGTACGACAACGTTTGAGGGGGAGCGTATGTGTGAGCGCGTGGGTAAGTGTCAGCGTACGGTTTAGGATTAGGGGACGGTTGAGAGGAAAGGCTTCGGGGAAGGGTTAGGGTTAGGGTTCGGGCTAGGGTTAGGGTTAGGGGACGGGGACAGTTTAGGGTCCAGGTGAGGGTACGACAACGGTTTAGGGGGAGCGTACGTGTTAGGGCGCGGGTTAGTGTGAGCGTACGGGTTAGGATTAGGGGACGGGTGAGGGGAAGGCTTCGGGGAAGGGTTAGGGTTAGGGTTCGGGCTAGGGTTAGGGTTAGGGGACGGGCACGGTTTAGCGTCCAGGTGAGTGTACGACAACGGTTTAGGGGGAGCGTAAGTGTGAGGGAGCGGGTTAGTGTGAGCGTACGGGTTAGGATTAGGGGACGGGTGAGGGGAAGGCTTCGGGGAAGGGTTAGGGTTAGGGTTCGTGCTAGGGTTAGGGTTGGGGGATGGGGACGGTTTAGGGTCAAGGTAAGGGTACGAAAACGGTTTAGGTGGAGCGTACATGTGAGGGCACGGGTTAGTGTGAGCGTACGGTTTAGGATTAGGGGATGGGTGAGTGGAAGGCTTCGGGGACGGGTTAGGGTTAGGGTTTGGGCTAGGGTTAGGGTTAGGGGACGGGGACGGTTTAGGGTCCAGGTGAGGGTACGACAACGGTTTAGGGGGAGCGTACGTGTGAGGGCGCGGGTTAGTGTGAGCGTACGTGTTAGGATTAGGGGACGTGTGAGGGGAAGGCTTCGGGGAAGGGTTAGGTTTAGGGTTCGGGCTAGGGTTAGGGTTAGGGGACGGGGACGGTTTAGGGTCCAGGTGAGGGTACGACAACGGTGTACGGGGAGCGTAAGTGTGAGGGCGCGTTTTAGTGTGAGCGTACGGGTTAGAATTAGGGGACGAGTGAGGGGAAGGCTTTGGGGAAGTGTTAGGGTTAGGGATCGGACTAGGGTTAAGGTTCGGGGATGGGGAGGGTTTCGGGTACAGGTGAGGGTACGAAAACGGTTTAGGAGGAGCGTACGTGTGAAGACGTGGGTTAGTGTGAGCGTACGGGTTATGATTAGGGGACGGGTGAGGGGAAGGCTTCGGGGAATGGTTAGGGTTAAGGTTCGGGCTAGGGTTAGGGTTAGGGGATGGGGACGGTTTAGGGTCTAGGTGAGGGCACGACAATTGTGTAGGGGGAGCGAACGTGTGAGGGCGCGGGTTAGTGTGAGCGTACGGGTTAGGTTAGGGGACGGGTGAGAGGAAGGCTTCGAGGAAGTGGTAGGGTTAGGGTTCGGGCTAGGGTTAGGGTTAGGGGACGGGAACTGTTTAGGGTCCAGGTGAGGGTACGACAATGGTTTAGAGGGAGCGTACGTGTGAGGGCGCAGGTTAGTGTGAGCGTACGGGTTAGGATTGGGGGACGGGTGAGGGGAAGGCTTCGGGGAAGGGTTAGGGTTAGGGTTCGGGCTAGGGTTAGGGTTAGGGGACAGGGACGGTTTAGGGTCCAGGTGAGGGTACGACAACGGTTTAGAGGGAGCGTACGTGTGAGGGCGCGGGTTAGTGTGAGCGTACGGGTTAGGATTAGGGGACGGGTGAGGGGAAGGCTTCGGGTACGGGTTAGTGTTAGGGTTTGGGTAGGGTTAGGGTTAGCGGATGGGGACGGTTTAGGGTCCAGGTGAGGGTACCACAACGGTTTAGGGGCAGCGTACGTGTGAGCGGGCTGTTTAGTGTGAGCGTACGGGTTAGGATTAGGGGACGGGTGAGGGAAAGGCTTCGGGGAAGGTTTAGGGTTAGGGTTCGGTCTAGGGTTAGGGTTAGGGGACGGGGACAGTTTAGGATCCAGGTGAGGGTACGACAAAAGTTTAGGGGGACCGTACGTGTTAGGGCGTGGCTTAGTGTGAGCGTACGGGCTAGGATTAGGGGACGGGTGAGGGGAAGGCTTCGGGGAAGGGTTAGGGTTAAGGTTCGGGCTAGGGTTAGGGTTAGGGGATGGGGACGGTTTAGGGTCCAGGTGAGGGCACGACAATGGTTTAGGGGGAGCGTACGTGTGAGGGCGCGGGTTAGTGTGAGCGTACGGGTTAGGATTAGGGGACGGGTGAGGGGATGTCTTCGGGGAAGAGTTAGGGTTAGGGTTCGGGCTAGTGTTAGGGTTAGGGGACGGGGACGGTTTAGGGTCCAGGTGAGGGTACGACAACGGTTTAGGGGGAGCGTACGTGTGAGGGCGTGGGTTATTGTGAGCGTACGGTTTAGAATTAGGGGACAGGTGAGGGGAAGGCTACGGGGAAGGTTTAGGGTTAGGGTTCGGGGAGGTTTAGTGTTAGGGGACGGGGACAGTTTAGGGTCCAGGTGAGTGTACGACAACGGTTTAGGGGGAGCGTAAGTGTGAGGGCGCTGGTTAGTGTGAGCGTACGGGTTAGGATTAGGGGACGGGTGAGGGGAAGGCTTCGGGGAAGGGTTAGGGTTAGGGTTCGGGGTAGGGTTAGGGTTAGGGGATGGGGACGGTTTAGGGTCCAGGTGTGGGTACGACAACGCTTTAGGGGCAGCGTACGTGTGAGCGGGCTGGATAGTGTGAGCGTACGGGTTAGGATTTGGGGATGGGTGAGGGGAAGGCTTCTGGGGAGGGTTAGGGTTATGGTTTGGGCTAGGGTTAGGGTTAGGGGATGGGGACGGTTTAGGGTCCAGATAAGGGTACGACAACGGTTTAGGGGGAGCGTACGTGTGAGGGCGCGGGTTAGTGTGAGTGTACGGGTTCGGATTAGGGGACGGGTGAGGGGAAGGATTCGGGGAAGGGTTAGGGTGAGGGTTCGGGCTAGGGTTCGGATTAGGGGACGGGGACGATTTAGGGTCCAGGTGAGGGTACGACAACGGTTTTAGGGGGAGTGTACGTGTGAAGACGTGGGTTAGTGTGAGCGTACGGGTTAGGATTAGGGGACGGGTGAGGGGAAGGCTTTGCGGAAGCGTTAGGGTTAGGGTTAGGACTAGGGTTAGGGTTAGGGGACGGGGACGGTTTAGGGTCCGGGTGAGGGTACGACAACGCTTTAGGGGGAGCGTACATGTGAGGGCGCGGCTTAGTGTGAGCGTACGGGTTAGGATTAGGGGACGGGTGAGGGGAAGGATTCGGGGAAGGGTTAGGGGTAGGATTCGGGCTAGAGTTAAGGTTAGGGGACGGGGACGGTTTAGGGTCCAGGTGAGGGTACGACCACGGTTTAGGGGGAGCGTACGTGTGAGGGCACGGGTTAGTGTGAGCATACGGATTAGGATTAGGGGATGGGTGAGGGGAAGGCTTCGGGGACGGGTTAGGGTTAGGGTTTGGGTAGGGTTAGGGTTAGGGGATGGGGACGGTTTAGGGTCCAGGTGAGGGTACCACAACGGTTTAGGGGCAGCGTACGTGTGAGCGGGCTGTTTAGTGTGAGCGTACGGGTTAGGATTAGGGGACGGGTGAGGGGAAGGCTTCGAGGAAGTGTTAGGGTTAGGGTTCGGGCTAGGGTTAGGGTTAGGGGACGGGGACGGTTTAGGGTCCAGGTGAGGGTACGACGACTGTTTAGGGGGATCGTACGTGTGAGGGCGCGGGTTAGTGTGAGCGTACGGGTTAGGATTAGGGGACGGGTGAGGGTAAGGCTTCGGGGAAGGGTTAGGGTTAGGGTTCGGGCTAGCGTTAGGATTAGGGGACGGGGACGGTTTAGCGTCCAGCTGAGGGTACGGCAACGGTTTAGGGGGAGCGTACGTGTGAGGGCGCAGGTTAATGTGAGCGTACGGGTTAGGATTAGGGGACGGGTGAGTGGAAGGCTTCAGGAAAGTGTTAGTGTTAGGGTTCGGGCTAGGGTTAGGGTTTGGGGACGGGGACAGTTTAGGGTCCAGGTGAGGGTACGACAACGCTTTAGGGGGTGCGTACGTGTGAGGGCGTGGGTTAGTGTGAGCGTACGGGTTAGGATTAGGGGATGGGTGAGGGGAAGGCTTCAGGGAAGGGTTAGGGTTAGGGTTCGGGCTAGGGTTAGGTTTAGGGGATCCGGACGGTTTAGGGTCAAGGTGAGGGTACGAAAAAGGTTTCGGTGGAGCGTACGTGTGAGGGCACGGGTTAGTGTGAGCGTACGGGTTAGGATTAGGGGATGGGTGAGGGGAAGGCTTCGGGGACGGGTTAGGGTTAGGGTTCAGGCTAGGGTTAGGGTTAGGGGATAGGGATGGTTTAGGGTCCAGGTGAGGGTACGACAACGCTTTAGGGGGAGCGTACGTGTGAGGGCGCGGGTTAGTGTGAGCATGCGGGTTAGGATTAGGTGATGGGTGAGGGGAAGGATTCGGGGAAGTTTTAGGGTTAGGATTCGGGCTAGAGTTAAGTTTAGGGGACGGGGACGGTTTAGAGTCCACGTGAGGGTACGACAACGGTTTAGGGGGAGCATACGTGTGAGGGCGTGGGTTATGTGAGCGTACGGGTTAGGATTAGGTGACGGGTGAGGGGAAGGCTTCGGGGAAGGGTTAGGGTTAGGGTTCGGGCTAGGGTTAGGGTTAGGGGAGGGGGACGGTTTAGGGTCCAGATGAGGGTACGACAACGGTTTAGGGGGACCGTTCGTGTGAGGGCGCGGGTTAGTGTGAGCGTACGGGTTAGGATTAGGGGATGGGTGAGGGGAAGGCTTCAGGGAAGGGTTAGGGTTAGGGTTCTGGCTAGGGTTAGGATTAGGGAACGGAGACGGTTTAGGGTCCAGGTGAGGGTACGACAACGGTTGAGGGGGAGCGTACGTTTGAGCGTGTGGGTTAGTGTCAGCATACGGGTTAGGATTAAGGGACGGTTGAGGGGAAGGCTTCGGGGAAGGGTTAGGGTTAGGGTTCGGGCTAGGGTTAGGGTTAGGGGACAGGGACGGTTTAGGATCCAGGTGAGGGTACGACCACGGTTTAGGGGAAGCGTACGTGTGAGTGCACGGGTTAGTGTGAGCATACGGGTTAGGATTAGTGGATGGGTGAGGGGAAGGCTTCGGGGACGGGTTTGGGTTAGGGTTCGGGCTAGGGTTAGGGTTAGGGGATGGGGACGGTTTAGGGTCCAGGTGTGGGTATGACAACGGTTTAGGGGCAGCGTACGTGTGAGCGGGCTGGATAGTGTGAGCCTACGGGTTAGGATTAGGGGACGGTCGAGGGGAAGGCTTCGGTGAAGGGTTAGGGTTAAGGTTCGGGCTAGGGTTAGGGTTAGGGGATGGGGACGGTTTAGGGTCCAGGTGTGGGTACGACAACGGTTTAGGGGGAGCGTACGTGTGAGGGCGCGGATTAGTGTGAGCGTACGGGTTAGAATTACGGGCCGGGTGAGGGGAAGGCTTCGGGGAAGTGTAAGGGTTAGGGGACGGGGACGTTTTAGTGTCCAGGTGAGGGTACGACAACGCTTTAGGTGGAGCGAACGTGTGAGGGCGTGGGTAGTGTGATGGTACGGGTTAGGATTAGGTGACGGGTGACCTGAAGGCTTCGGGGAAGGGTTAGGGTTAGGGTTCGGCTAGGGTTAGGGTTAGGAGACGGGGACGGTTTAGGGTCCAGGTGAGTGTACGACAACAGTTTAGGGGGAGCGTATGTGTGAGGGCGTGCGTTACTGTGAGCGTACGGGTTAGTATTAGGGGCGGGTGAGGGGAAGGCTTCGGGGAAGGGTTACGGTTAGGGTTCGGGCTAGGGTTAGGGTTAGGGGACGGGGACGGTTTAGGGTCCAGGTGAGGGTACGACAACGCTTTAGGGGGAGCGTACGTGTGAGGGCGTGGTTTAGTGTGAGGGTACGGGTTAGGATTAGGGAACGGGTGAGGGGAAGGCTTCGGGGAAGGGTTAGGGTTAGGGTTCGGGCTAGTGTTAGGGTTAGGGGACGGGGACGGTTTAGGGTCCAGTTGAGGGTACGACAAAGGTTTACAGCAAGCGTACGTGTGAGGGCGCGGGTTAGTGTCACCGTACGGTTAGGATTAGGGGACGGGTGAGAGGAAGGCTTTGGGGAAGGGTTAGGTTTAGGGTTTGCGCTAGGGTTAGGGTTAGGGGACAGGGAGGGTTTAGGGTCCAGGTGAGGTTACGACAACGGTTTCGGGGGAGCGTACGTGTGAGGGCGTGGGTTAGTGTGAGCGTACGGGTTAGGATTAGGGGAGGGGTGAGGGGAAGGTTTCGGGGAAGGGTTAGGGTTAGGGTTCGGGCTAGGGTAAGGGTTAGGGGACAGGGACGGTTTAGGGTCCAGGTGAGGATACGACAAAGCTTTAGGGGGAGCGTACGTGTGAGGGTGTGGGTTAGTGTGAGCGTACGGGTTAGGATTAGGGGACGGGTGAGGGGAAGGCTTCGGGGAATTATTACAGTTAGGGTTCGGGCTAGGGTTACGGTTATTGGACGGGGACGCTTTAGGGTCCAGGTGAGGGTATGACAACGCTTTAGGGGGAGGTTACATTTGAGGGCGCGGGTTAGTGTGAGCGTAAGGGTTAGGATTAGGGGACGGGTGAGGGGAAGGCTTCAGGGAAGGGTTAGGGTTAGGGTTCGGGCTAGGGTTAGTGTTAGGGGACGGGGACGGTTTAGGGTCCAGGTGAGGGTACGACAACGGTTTAGGGGGAGCGTACGTGTGAGGGCATGGGTTAGTGTGAGCGTACGGGTTAGGATTATGGGACGGGTGAGGGGAAGGCTTCGGGGAAGCGTTAGGTTTAGGGTTCGGGCTGGGGTTAGGGTTAGGGGACGGGGATGGTTTAGGGTCCAGGTGAGTGTAGAGAACGGTTTAAGGGGAGCGTACATGTGAGGGCAAGGGTTAGTGTGAGTGTACGGGTTAGGATTAGGGGACGGGTGAGGGGAAGGCTTCGTGGAAGTGTTAGGGTTAGGGTTTGGGCTAGGATTAGGGTTAAGAAACGGGGATGGTTTAGGGTCCAGGTGAGGGTATGACAACGCTTTAGGGGGAGCGTACATGTGAGGGTGCAGATTAGTGTGAGCGTACGGGTTAGGATTACGGGACGGGTGAGGGGAAGGCTTCGGGGAAGTGTTAGTGTTAGTGTTCGGGCTAGGGTTAGGGTTAGGGGACGGGGACGGTTTAGGTTCCAGGAGAGAGTACGACAACGGTTTAGGGGGAGCGAATGTGTGAGGGCGCGGGTTAGTGTGAGAGTACGTGTTAGGATTAGGGGACGGGTGAGGGGAAGGCTTCGGGGAAGGGTTAGGGTTAGGGTTCGGGTTAGGGTTAGGGTTAGGCGATGGGGACGGTTTAGGGTCCAGGTGAGGGTACGACAACGGTTTAGGGGGTGCGTACGTGTGAGGGTGTGGGTTAGTGTTAGGGGACGGGTTAGGATTAGGGGACGGGTGAGGGGAAGGCTTCGGGGAAGGGTTAGGGTTAGGGTTCGGGCTAGGGTTAGGGTTAGGGGACGGGGACGGTTTAGTGTCCAGGTGAGGGTACGACAAAGGTTTACGGCGAGCGTATGTGTGAGGGCGCGGGTTAGTGTGCGTGTACGGGTTAGGATTAGGGGACGGGTGAGGGGAAGTCTTCGGGGAAGAGTTAGGGTTAGGGTTCGGGCTAGGGTTAGGATTAGGGGACGGGGACGGTTTAGGGTCCAGGTGAGTGTACGACAACGGTTTAGGGGGAGTGTACATGTGAGGGCGCGGGATAGTGTGAGCGTACGGGTTAGGATTAGGGGACGGGTGAGGGGAAGGCTTCGGGGAAGTTTAGGGTTAGGTTTCGGGCTAGGATTAGGGTTAGGGTTAGGGGACGGGGACGGTTTAGGGTCCAGGTGAGGGTACGACAATGGTTTAGGGGGAGCGTACGTGTGAGGGCATGGGTTAGTGTGAGCGTACGGGTTAGAATTAGGGGACTGGTGAGGGGAAGGCTTCGTGGAAGTGTTAGGGTTAGGGTTCGGGCTAGGGTTAGGTTTAGGGGATGGTGACGGTTTAGGGTCCAGGTGAGGGTACGACAACGCTTTAGGTTTAGCATACGTGTGAGGGCGCTGATTAGCGTTAGTGTACGGGTTAGGATTAGGGGACGTGTTGGGTCAGGCTTCGGGGAAGGGTTAGGCTTAGGTTTCGGTCTAGGGTTAGGGTTAGGGGAAGGGGATGGTTTAGGGTCCAGGTGAGGGTACGACAACGCTTTAGGGGGAGCGTACGTGTGAGGCCCTGGGTTAGTTTGAGCGTATGGGTTAGGATTTGGGGACGGGTGAAGGGAAGGCTTCGGGGAAGGGTTAGGGTTAGGGTTCGGGTTAGGGTTAGGGTTAGGGGACGGAGACGGTTTAGGGTCCAGGTGAGGTTTCGACAATGGTTTAGGGGGAGTGTACGTGTGAGGGCGCGGGTTAGTGTGAGCGTACGGGTTAGGATTCGGGGACGGGTGAGGGGAAGGCTTCGGGGAAGTGTTAGGGTTAGGGTTCGGGCTAGGGTTAGGTTTAGGGGACGGGGACGGTTTAGGGTCCAGGTGAGGGTACGACAATGGTTTAGGGGGAGCGTACATGTGAGGGCGTGGGTTAGTGTGAGCGTACGGGTTAGGATTAGGGGACGGGTGAGGGGAAGGCTTCGGGGAAGGTTTAGGGTTAGGGTTCGGGCTAGGGTTAGGGTTAGGGGACGGGGACGGTTTAGGGTCCAGGAGGGTACGACAACCCTTTAGGGGGAGTGTACGTGTGAGGGTGTTGGTTATTGTGAGCGTACGGGTAAGGATTAGGGGACGGGTGAGGCGAAGGCTTCGTGGAAGTGTTAGGGTTAGGGTTCGGGCTGGGGTTAGGTTTAGGGGACTGGGACGATATAGGGTCCAGGTGAGGGTACGACAACGGTTTAGGGGGAGAATACGTGTGAGGGCGCGGGTTATTGTGAGCGTACGGGTTAGGATTATGGGATGGGTGAGGGGAAGGCTTCGGGGAAGTGTTAGGATTAGGGTTGACTAGGGTTAGGGTTAGGGGACGGGGACGGTTTAGGGTCCAGGTGAGGGTACGACAACGGTTTAGGGGGAGCGTACGTGTGAGGGCGCGGGTTAGTGTGAGCGTACGGGTTAGGATTAGGGGACGGGTGAGTGGAAGGCTTCGGGGAAGAGTTAGGTTTCGGGCTAGGGTTAGGGTTAGCGGACGGGGACGGTTTAGGGTCCAGGTGAGGGTACGACAACGGTTTAGGGGGAGCCTACGTGTGAGGACGCGAGTTAGTGTGTGCGTACGGGTTAGGATTAGGGGACGGGTGAGGGGTAGGCTTTTGGGAAGTGTTAGGGTTAGGGTGCGGGCTAGGGTTAGGGTTAGGGGACGGGGACGGTTTAGGGTCCAGGTGAGGGTACGACAACGGTTTAGGGGGAGCGTACATGTGAGGGCGCGGGTTAGTGTGAGCGTACGGTTTAGGATTAGGGTACGGGTGAGCGTCAGGCTTCGGGGAAGGGTTAGGGTTAGGGTTCGGGCTAGGGTTAGGGGACGGGGACTGGGACGGTTGAGGGTCCAGTTTCGGGTATCACAACGCTTTAGGGGTAGCGTACTTGTGAGGGCGCATGTCAGTGTTAGCGTACAGGTTAGGATTAGGGGACGGGTGAGGGTCAGGCTTCAGGGAAGGGTTAGTGTTAGGGATCAGGCTAGGGTTAAGGTTAGGGGACCGGGACGGTTTATGGTTCATGTGAGGTTACGACAACGCTTTAGGGGGAGCGTACGTGTGAGAGCGCGGGTTAGTGTTAGCGTACGGGTTAGGATTAGGTGACGGGTGAGGGTCAGGATTCGGGGAAGGGTTAGGGTTAGAGTTCGGCCTAGGGTTAGGGTTAGGGGACGGGGACGGTTTAGGGTCCAGTTGAGGGTACGACAACGCTTTAGATAGAGCGTACGTGTAAGGGCGCGTGTTAGTGTTAGCGTACGGATTAGGATTAGGGGACGGGTGAGTGTCAGGCTTCGGGGAATCGTTAGGGTTAGGGTTCGGGCTAGGGTTAGGTTTAGGGGATGGTGACGGTTTAGGGTCCAGGTGAGGGTACGACAACGCTTTAGGTTTAGCATACGTGTGAGGGCGCTGATTAGCATTAGTGTACGGGTTAGGATTACGGGACGTGTTGGGTCAGGCTTCGGGGAAGTGTTAGGGTTAGGGTTCGGGCTAGGGTTAGGGTTAGGGGACGGGGATGGTTTAGGGTCCAGGTGAGGGTACGACAACGGTTTAGGGGGAGTGTACGTGTGAGGGCGCGTGTTAGTGTGAGCGTACGGGTTAGGATTAGGGGACGGGTGAGGGGAAGGCTTCGGGGACGGGTTAGGTTTCGGGCTAGGGTTAGGGTTAGGGGACGGGGACGGTTTAGGGTCCAGGTGAGGGTACGACAACGATTTAGGGGGAGTGTACGTGTGAGGGCGCGGGTTAGTGTGAGCGTACGGGTTAGGATTAGGGGACGGTTTAGGGGAAGGCTTCGGGGAAGGGTTAGGGTTAGGGTTTGGGCTAAGGATAGGGTTAAGAGACAGGGACGGTTTAGGGTCCAGGTGAGGGTACGACAATGGTTTAGGGGGAGCGTACGTGTGAGGGCGTGGGTTACTTTGAGTGTACGGGTTAGGATTAGGGGACGGGTGAGGGGAAGGCTTCGTGGAAGGGTTAGGATTAGGGTTCGGGCTAGGGTTAGGGTTAGGGGACGGGGAAGGTTTAGGGTCCAGGTGAGTGTACGACAACGGTTTAGGGGGAGCATACGTGTGAGGGCGCGGGTTAGTGTGAGCGTACGGGTTAGGATTAGGGGAAGGGTGAGGGGAAGGCTTCGGGAAAGGGTTAGGGTTAGGGTTCGGGCTGGGTTTAGTGGACGGGGACGGGGACGGTTTAGGGTCCAGTTGAGGGTACGACAATGCTTTAGGAGGAGCGTACGTGTGAGGGCGCGGTTTAGCGAGACCATACAGGTTAGGATTAGGGGACGTGTGAGAGTCAGGCTTCGGGGAAGGGTTAGGGTTAGGGTTCGCGGTAGGGATAGAGTTAGGAGACGGGGACGGTTTAGTGTCCAGGTGAGGGTAAGACAACGCTTTGGGGGAGCTTACATGTGAGGGTGTGGGTTAGCATTAGAGTACGGGTTGGGATTAGAGGACGGGTGAGGGGAAGGCTTCGGGGAAGGGTTAGGGTTAAGGGTCGGGGATGGTTTACGGTCCAGATGAGGGTACGACAATGGTTCAGGGGGCGCGTACGTGTGAGGGCGTGGGTTAGTGTGAGCGTACGGGTTAGGATTAGGGGACGGGTGAGGGGAAGGCTTCGGGGAAGTGTTAGGGTTAGGGTTGGGGCTAGGGTTAGGGTTAGGGGACGGGGACGGTTTAGGGTCCAGGTGAGGGTACGACAACGCTTTAGGGGGAGCGTACGTGTGAGGGCGCGGGTTAGTGTGAGCGTACGGTTTAGGATTAGGGGACGGGTGAGGGGAAGGCTTCGGGGAAGGGTAGGGGTTAGGGTTCGGGCTAGGGTTAGGGTTAGGGGACGGGGACGGTTTAGGGTACAGGTGAGAGTACGACAAAGGTTTAAGGGGAGCATACGTGTGAGGGCGCGGGTTAGTGTGAGGGTACGGGATGGGATTAGGGGACGGGTGAGGGGAAGGCTTCGGGGAAGAGTTATGGTTAGGGTTCGGGCTAGTTTTAGAATTAGGGGATGGGGACGGTTTAGGGTCCAGGTGAGGGTACGACATCGGTTTAGAGGGAGAGTACGTGTGAGGGCGTGGATTAGTGTGAGCGTACGGGTTAGGATTAGGGCACGGGTGAGGGGAAGGCTTCGGGGAAGGGTTACGGTTAGGGTTCGGGCTAGGGTTAGGTTTAGGGGACGGGGACGGTTTAGGGTCCAGGTTAGGGTATGACAACGCTTTAGAGGTAGGGTACGTGTGAGGGCGTGGGTTAGTGTGAGCGAACGGGTTAGGATTATGGGACGGGTGAGGGGAAGGCTTCAGGGAAGTGTTACGTTTAGGGTACGGGCTAGGGTTAGGGTTAGGGGACGGGGACGGTTTAGGGTCCAGTTGAGGGTACGACAACGCTTTAGGGGGAGCGTACGTGTGAGGGCGCAGATTAGTGTGAGCGTACGGGTTAGGATTAGGGGACGGGTGAGGGGAAGGCTTCGGAGAAGGGTTAGGGTTAGTGTTCGGGCTAGGGTTAGGGTTAGGGGACGGGGACGGTTTAGGTTCCAGGTGAGAGTACAACAACGGTTTAGGGAGAGCGAATGTGTGAGGGCGCGGGTTAGTGTGAGGGTACGTGTTAGGATTAGGGGAGGGGTGAGGGGAAGGCTTCGGGGAAGGGTTAGGGTTAGGGTTCGGTCTAGGGTTAGGGTTAGGCGATGGGGACGGTTTAGGGTCCAGGTGAGGGTACGACAACGCTTTAGGGGGAGTGTAGGTGTGAGGGCGCGGGTTAGTGTGAGCTTACGGGTTAGGATTAGGGGACGGGTGAGGGGAAGGCTTCGGGTAAGAGTTACGGTTAGGGTTCTGACTAGGGATAGGGTTAGGGGACGGGGACGGTTTAGGGTCCAGGTGAGGGTACGACAACGATTTAGGGGGAGTGTACATGTGAGGGCACGGTTTAGTGTGAGCGTACGGGTTAGATTTAGGGTACGGGTGAGGGGAAGGCTTCGGGGAAGGGTTAGGGTTCGGGCTATGGTTAGCTTTAGGGGATGGGGTCGGTTTAGGGTCCAGGTGAGGGTACGACAACGCTTTAGGGGGAGCATACGTGTGAGGGTGCGGGTTAGTGTGAGCGTACGGGTTAGGAATAGGGGACGGCTGAGGGGAAGGCTTCGGGGAAGGGTTAGGGTTAGGGTTCAGGCTAAGGTTAGCGTTAAGAGACGGGGACGGTTTAGGGTCCAGGTGAGTGTACGAAAACGGTTTCGGGGGAGCGTACGTGTGAGGGCGCGGGTGAGTGTGAGCGTACGGGTTAGGATTCGGGGATGGGTGACCGGAAGGCTTTGGGGAAGGGTTACGGTTAGGGTTCGGGCTAGGGTTAAGTTTAGGGGACGGGGACGGTTTAGTGTCCAGGTGATTGTATGACAACGGTTTAGCGGGAGCGTACGTGTGAGGGCGCGGGTTAGTGTGAGCGTACGGGTTAGGATTAGGGGACGGGTGAGGGGATGGCTTCGGGTAAGTGTTAGCTTTAGGGATCGGGCTGAGGTTAGGGTTAGGGGACGGGGATGGTTTAGGGTCCAGGTGAGGGTACGAGAACGGTTAGGGAGAGGGTACGTGTGAGGGCGCGGGTTAGTGTGAGCGTCGAGTTAGGAATAAGGCACGGGTGAGGGGAAGGCTTCGCGGAAGGGTTAGGGTTAGGGTTCGGGCTAGGGTTAGGGTTAGGGGACGGGGACGGTTTAGGGTCCAGGTGAGGGTACGACAACGGTTTAGGGGGAGCGTACGTGTGAGGGCATGGGTTAGTGTGAGCGTACAGATTAGGACTAGGGGACAGGTGAGGGGTAGGCTTCGGGAAGGGTTAGGGTTAGGGTTTGGGCTAGGGATAGGGTTAGGGGATGGGGACGGTTTAGGGTCCAGGTGAGTGTACGACAACGGTTTAGGGGGAGCGTACATGTGAGGGCGCGGGTTAGTGTGAGCGTACGGGTTAGGATTAGGGGACGGGTGAGGGGAAGGCTTCGGGGAAGGGTTAGGGTTGGGGATCGGGCTAGGATTAGGGTTAGAGTTAGGGGACGGGGACGGTTTAGGGTCAAGGTGAGTGTACGACAACGGTTTAGGGGGAGTGTACGTGTGAGGGCGCGGTTTAGTGTGAGCGTACGGGTTAGATTTATGGGACGGGTGAGGGGAAGGCTTCGGGGAAGGGTTAGGGTTCAGGCTATCGTTAGGGTTAGGGGACGGGGACGGTTTAGGGTCCAGGTGAGGGTACGACAACGATTTAGGGGGAGTGTACGTGTGAGGGCGCGGGTTAGTGTGAGCGTACGGGTTAGGATTAGGCGACTGGTGAGGGGAAGGCTTCGGGGAAGGGTTAGGGTTAGGGTTCGGGCTAAGGTTAGGGTTAAGACACGGGGACGGTTTAGGGTCCAGGTGAGGGTACGACAACGGTTTAGGGGGAGTTAACATGTGAGGGCGCATGTTAGTGTGAGCGTACGGATTAGGGTTATGGGACGGGTGAGGTGAAGGTTTCGGGGAAGTGTTACAGTTAGGGTTCGGGGTAGGGTTAGGGTTAGGGGACGGGGACGGTTTAGGGTCAAGGTGAGGGTACGACAACGGTTTAGGGGGAGTGTACGTGTGAGGGCGTGGGCTAGTTTGAGGGTACGGGTTAGATTTAGGGGACGGGTGAGGGGAAGGCTTCGGGGAAGGGTTAGGGTTATGGTTCGGGCTAAGGATAGGGTTAAGAGACGGGGACGGTTTAGGGTCCAGGTGAGGGTACGACAATTCTTTAGGGGGAGCGTACATGTGAGGGCGTGGGTTAGTGTGAGCATATGGGTTAGGATTAGGGGACGGGTGAGGGAAAGGCTTCGGGTAAGGGTTAGGGTTAGGGTTCGGGCTAGGGTTAGGGTTAGGGGATGGGGACGGTTTAGGGTCCAGGTGAGGGTAGGACAACGGTTTAGGGGGAGGGTACGTGTGAGGGCGCGGGTTAGTGTGAGTGTACGGGTTAGGATTAGGGGACGGGTGAGGGGAAGGCTTCGGGGAAGGTTTAGGTTTATCTTTCGGGCTAGGGTTAGGGGACGGGAAGGGGACGGTTTAGGGTCCAGGTTAGGGTACGACAACGCTTTAGGGGGAGCGTACGTGTGAGGGCGCGGGTTAGTGTGAGCGTACGGGTAAGGATTAGGGGACGGGTGAGGGGAAGGCTTCGGGGAAGTGTTAGGGTTAGGGTTCGGGCTAGGGTTAGGGTTAGGTGATGGGGACGGTTTAGGGTCAAGGTGAGGGTATGACAACGCTTTAGTGGGAGGGTACGTGTGAGGGCGCGGGTTAGAGTGAGCGTACGGGTTAGGATTAGGGGACGTGTGAGGGGAAGGCTTCAGGGAGGTGTTAGGGTTAGGGTTCGGGCTAGGGTTAGGGTTAGGGGAAGGGGACGGTTTAGTGTCCAGGTGAGTGTATGACAACGGTTTAGCGGGACCGTACGTGTGATGGCGTGGGTTAGTGTGAGCGTACGGGTTAGGATTAGGGGACGGGTGAAGGGAAGGCTTCGGGGAAGCGTTAGGTTTAGGGTTCGGGCTGGGGTTAGGGTTAGGGGACTGGGATGTTTTAGGGTCCAGGTGAGGCTACGACAACGCTTTAGGGTTAGCATACGTGTGAGCGCGCGGTTTAGTGTGAGCGTACGGGTTAGGATTAGGGGACGGGTGAGGGGAAGGCTTCGGGGAAGTGTTAGGGTTAGGGTTCAGGCTAGGGTTAGGGTTAGGGGACGGGGAGGGTATAGGGTCAAGGTGCGGGTACGACAACGGTTTAGGGGGAGTGTACATGTGAGGGCGCGGGTTAGTGTGAGCGTACGGGTTAGATTTAGGGCACGGGTGAGGGGAAGGCTTCGGGGAAGGGTTAGGGTTCGGGCTAGGGTTAGGTTTAGAGGACGGCGACGGCTTAGGGTCCAGGTGAGGGTACGACAACTGTTTAGCGGGAGCGTACGTGTGTGGGCGCGGGTTAGTGTGAGCGTACGGGTTAGGATTAGGGGACGGGTGAGGGAAAGGCTTCGGGTAAGGGTTAGGTTTAGGGTTCGGGTTGAGGTTAGGGTTAGGGGACGGGGATGGTTTAGGGTCCAGGTGAGGGTACGAGAACGGTTTAGGGGGAGCGTACGTGTGAGGGCAAAGGTTAGTGTAAGCGTACGGGCTACGATTAGGGGACGGGTGAGGGCAAGGCTTCGGTGAAGGTTTAGGTTTAGGCTTCGGGCTAGGGTTAGGGTTAGGGGACGGGGACGGTTTAGGGTCCAGGTGAGGGTACGACAACGGTTTAGGGGGAGCGTACGTGTGAGGGCGTGGGTTAGTGTGAGCGTCGGGTTAGGAATAGGGCACGGGTGAGGGGAAGGCTTCGCGGAAGTGTTAGGGTTAGGGTTCGGACTAGGGTTAGGGTTAGGGGACGGGGACGGTTTAGGGTCCCGGTGAGGGTACGACAACGGTTTAGGGGGAGCGTACGTCTGAGGGCGCGGGTTAGTGTGAGCGTACGGGTTAGGATTAGGGGATGGGTGAGGGGAAGGCTTCGGGGAAGGTTTAGTGTTAGGGTTCGGGCTAGGGTTAGGGTTAGGGGACGGGGACGGTTTAGGGTCCAGGTGAGGGTACGACAACGGTTTAGGGGGAGCGTACGTGTGAGGGCGTGGGTTAGTGTGAGCGTACGGGTTAGGATTAGGGGATGGGTGAGGGGAAGGCTTCGGGGCAGGGTTCGGGTTAGGGTTCGGGCTAGGGGTAGGTTTAGGGGACGGGGACGGTTTAGGGTGCAGGTGGGGGTACGACAACGGTTTAGGGGAGCGTACGTGTGAGGGCACGGGTTAGTGTGAGCGTACGGATTAGGATTAGGGGACTGGTGAGGGGAAGGCTTCGGGGAAGGGTTAGGGTTAAGGTTCGGGCTAGGGTTAGGGTTAGGGCACGGGGACGGTTTAGGGTCCAGGTGATTGTACGACAATGGTTTAGGGGGAGCGTACGTGTGAGGGCGTGGGTTACTGTGATCGTACGGGTTAGGATTAGGGGACGGGTGAGGGGAAGGCTTTGGGGAAGATTTAGGGTTAGGGTTCGGGCCTGGGTTAGGATTAGGGGACGGGCACGGTTTAGGGACCAGGTGAGGGTACGACAACGGTTTAGGGGGAGCGTACGTGTGAGGGCGCGGGTTAGTGTGAGCGTACGGGATAGGATTAGGGGACGGGTGAGGGGAAGGCTTCGGGGAAGGGTTAGGTTTAGGTTTCGGGCTAGGGTTAGGGTTAGGGGACGGAGACGGTTTAGGTTCCAGGTGAGGGTACGACAACGGTTTAGGGGGAGCGTACGTGTGAGGGCGCGGGTTAGTGTGAGCGTACGGGTTTGGATTAGGGGACGGGTGAGGGGAAGGCTTCGGGGAGGGTTTAGGGTTAGGGTTCAGGCTAGGGTTAGGGTTAGGGGACGGGGATGGTTTAGGGACCAGGTGAGGGTATGACAACGGTTTAGGGGGAGCTTATGTGTGAGGGCGCAGGTTAGTTTGAGCGTACGGGATAGGATTAGGGGACGGGTGAGGGGAAGGCTTCAGGGAAGGGTTAGGGTTAGGGTTCGGGCTAGGGTTAGGGTTAGGGGACTGGGACGGTTTAGGGTTCAGGTGAGGGTACGACAACGGTTTAGGGGGAGCGTACGTGTGAGGGCGCGGGTTAGTGTGACCGTACGGGCTAGGATTAGGGGACAGGTGAGGGGAAGGCTTCGGGGAAGGGTTAGGGTTAGGGTTCGGGCTAGGGTTAGGGTTAGGGGACGGGGACGGTTTAGGGACCAGGTGAGGGTACGACAACGGTTTAGGGGGAGCGTACGTGTGAGGGTGCGGGTTAGTGTGAGCGTACAGGATAGGATTAGGGGACGGGTGAGGGGAAGGCTTCGGGGAAGTCTTAGGTTTAGGTTTCGGGCTAGGGTTAGGGTTAGGGGACGGAGACGATTTAAGTTCCAGGTGAGGGTACGACAACGGTTTAGGGGGAGCGTACGTTTGAGGCCGTGGGTTAGTGTGAGCATACGGGTTAGGATTAGGAGACGGGGGAGGGGAAGGCTTCGGGAAAGTGTTAGGGTTAGGGTTCGGGCTAGGGTTAGGGTTAGGGGACGGCGACGGTTTAGGGTCCAGTGTGGGTACGACAACGGTTTAGGGGTAGTGTACGTGTGACGGCGCGGGTTAGTGTGAGCGTACGGGTTAGGATTAGGGGACGGGTGAGGGGAAGGTTTTGGGGAAGGGTTAGGGTAGGGTTCGGGCTAGGGTTAGGGTTAGGGGACGGGGACGGTTTAGGGTCCAGGTGACGGTATGACAACGCTTTAGGGGGAGGGTACGTGTGAGGGAGTGGGTTAGTGTGAGCGTACGGGTTAGGATTAGGGGACGGGTGAGGGGTAGGCTTCGGGGAAGGGTTAGGTTTAGGGTTCGGGCTAGGGTTAGGGTTCGGGGACGGGGACGGTTTAGGGTCAAGGTGAGGGTACGATAACGGTTTAGGGGGAGCGTACGTGTGAGGGCACGGGTTAGTGTGAGCGTACGGATTAGGATTAGGGGAAGTGTGAGGGGTAGGCTTCGGGGAAGGGTTAGGTTTAGGGTTCGGGCTAGGGTTAGGGTTAGGGAACTGGGACGGTTTAGGGTCCAGGAGAGGGTACGACAACGGTTTAGGGGGAGCGTACGTTTGAGGGAGCAGGTTAGTGTGAGCGTACGGGTTAGGATTAGGTGATGGGTGAGGGGAAGGCTTCGGGGACGGGTTAGGGTTAGGGTTCGGGCTAGGGTTAGGGTTAAGGGACGGGGACGGTTTAGGGTCCAGGTGAGGGGAAGACAACGGTTTAGGGGGAGCATACATGTGAGGGCGCGGGTTAGTGTGAGCGTACGGGTTAGGATTAGGTGATGGGTGAGGGGAAGGCTTCGGGGACGGGTTAGGGTTAGGGTTTGGGTAGGGTTAGGGTTAGGGGATGGGGACGGTTTAGGGTCCAGGTGAGAGTACCACAACGGTTTAGGGGCAGCGTACGTGTGAGCGGGCTGTTTAGTTTGAGCGTACGGGTTAGGATTAGGGGACGGGTGAGGGGAAGGCTTCGGGGAAGGGTTAGGGTTAGGGTTCGGGCTAGGGTTATGGTTAGGGGACGGGGACAGTTTAGGGTCCAGGTGAGGGTACGACAACGGTATAGGGGGAGCGTACGTGTTAGGGCGCGGGTTAGTGTGAGCGTACGGGTTAGGATTATGGGACGGGTGAGGGGAAGGCTTCGGGGAAGTGTTAGGGTTAGGGTTCGGGCTAGGGTTAGGGTTAGGGGTCGGGGACGATTTAGGGTCCAGGTGAGGGTACGACAACGGTTTAGGGGGAGCGTACGTGTGAGGGTACGGGTTACTGTGAGCGTACGGGTTAGGATTAGGGGACGGGTGAGGGGAAGGCTTCGGGGAAGGTTTAGGGTTAGGGTTTGGGCTAGGGTTAGGGTTCGGTGACGGGGACGGTTTAGGGTCCAGGTGAGTGTACAACAACGGTTTAGGAGGAGCGTAAGTGTGAGGGCGCGGGTTAGTGTGAGCGTACGGGTTAGGATTAGGGGACGGGTGAGGGGAAGGCTTCGGGGAAGGGTTATGGTTAGGGTTCGGGCTAGGGTTAGGGTTAGGGGATGGGGACGGTTTAGGGTCAAGGTGAGGGTACGAAAACGGTTTAGGTGGAGCGTACCTGTGAGGGCACGGGTTAGTGTGAGCGTACGGGTTAGGATTAGGGGATGGGTGAGGGGAAGGCTTCGGGGACGGGTTAGGGTTAGGGTTCGGGCTAGGTTTAGGGTTAGGGGATGAGGACGGTTTAGGGTCCAGGTGTGGGTACGACAACGCTTTAGGGGCAGCGTACGTGTGAGCGGGCTGGATAGTGTGAGCGAACGGGTTAGGATTCGGGGATGGGTGAGGGGAAGGCTTCTGGGAAGGGTTAGGGTTATGGTTCGGGCTAGGGATAGGGTTAGGGCATGGGGACGGTTTAGGGTCCAGGTAAGGGTACGACAACAGTTTAGGGGGAGCGTACGTGTGAGGGCGCGGGTTAGTGTGAGCGTACGGGTTCGGATTAGGGGACGGGTGAGGGGAAGGCTTCGGGGAAGGGTTAGGGTGAGGGTTCGGGCTAGGGTTCGGTTTAGGGGACGGGGATGATTTAGGGTCCAGGTGAGGGTACGACAACGGTTTTAGGGGGAGTGTACGTGTGAAGACGTGGGTTAGTGTGAGCGTACGGGTTAGGATTAGGGGACGGGTGAGGGGAAGGCTTCTGGGAAGGTTTAGGGTTAGGGTTCGGGATAGGGTTTGCTTTAGGGGACGGGGACCGTTTAGGGTCCAGGTGAGGGTACGACAACGGTTTAGGGGGAGCGTACGTGTGAGGGCGCGGGTTAGTGTGAGCGTACAGGTTATGATTCGGGGACGGGTGAGGGGAAGGCTTTGGGGAAGGTTTAGGGTTAGGGTTCGGGCTACGGTTACGTTTAGGGGACGGGGACGGTTTAGGGTCCAGGTGGGGGTACGACAACGGTTTAGGGAGAGCGTACGTGTGAGGGCACGGGTTAGTGTGAGCGTACGGGTTAGGATTAGGGGACGGGTGAGGGGAAGGCTTCGGGGAAGGGTTAGGTTTGGGGTTCTGGTTAGGGTTAGGGTTAGGGGACGGGGACGGTTTAGGGTCCACGTGAGTGTACGACAATGGTTTAGGGGGAGAGTACGTGTGAGGGCGCGGGTTAGTGTGAGCGTACGGGTTAGGATTAGGGGACGGGTGAGGGGAAGGCTTCGGGGAAGGTTTAGGGTTAGGGTTCGGGCTAGGGTTAGGGTTAGGGGATCGGGACGGTTTAGGGACCAGGTGAGGGTACGACAACGGTTTAGGGCGAGCGTACGTGTGAGGGCGCGGGTTAGTGTGAGCTTATGGGTTAGGATTAGGGGACGGGTGAGGAGAAGGCTTCAGGGAAGTGTTAGGGTTAGGGTTCGGGCTAGGGTTAGGGTTAGTGGACGGGGACGGTTTAGGTTCTAGGTGAGGGTACGATAACGGTTTAGGGTGAGCGTACGTGTGAGGGCGCGGGTTAGTGTGAGCGTACGGGTTAGGATTAGGGGACGGGTGAGGGGAAGGCTTCGGGGAAGAGTTAGGGTTAGGGTTCGGGCTAGGGTTAAGGTTAGGGGACGGGGACGGTTTAGGGTCCAGGTGAGTGTACGACAACGGTTTAGGGAGAGCGTACGTGTGAGGGCGCGGGTTAGTGTGACCGTACGGGTTAGGATTAGGGGACGGTTGAGGGGAAGGCTTCGGGTAAGTATTAGGGTTAGGGTTCGGGCTAGGGTTAGGGTTAGGGGATGGGGACGGTTTAGGGTCCAGGTGAGGGTACGACAACGGTTTAGGGGGACCCTACGTGTGAGGGTGTGGGTTAGTGTGCGCGTACGGGTTAGGATTTGGGGACGCGTGAGGGGAAGGCTTCGGGGAAGGGTTATGGTTAGGGTTCGGGCTAGGGTTATGGTTAAGGGACGGGGACGGTTTAGGGTCCAGTTGAGGGTACGACAACGGTTTACGGGGAGCGTACGTGTGAGGGCGCGGGTTAGTGTGAGCGTACGGGTTAGGATTAGGGCACGGGTGAGGGGAAGGCTTCGGGTAAGTGTTAGGGTTAGCGTTCGGGCTAGGGTTTGGGTTAGGGGACGGGGATGGTTTAGGGTCCAGTGAGGGTACGACAACGGTTTAGGGGTAGCGTATGTGTGAGGGCGCGTGTTAGTGTGAGCGTACGGGTTAGGATTAGGGGACGGGTGAGGGGAAGGCTTCGGGGAGGGTTTAGGGTTAGGGTTCAGGCTAGGGTAAGGGTTAGGGGACGGGGACGGTTTAGGGACCAGGTGAGGGTACGACAACGGTTTAGGGGGAGCGTACGTGTGAGGGCGTGGGTTAGTTTCAGCGTACGGGATAGGATTAGGGGACGGGTGAGGGGAAGGCTTCAGGGAAGTGTTAGGTTTAGTTTTCGGGCTAGGGTTAGGGTTAGGGGACGGAGACGGTTTAGGGTCAAGGTGAGGGTACGACAACGGTTTAGGGGGAGCGTACGTGTGAGGGCGCGGGTTAGTGTGAGCGTACGGGTTAGGATTTGGGGACGGGTGAGGGGAAGGCTTCGGGAAAGTGTTAGGGTTAGGGTTCGGGCTAGGGTTAAGGTTAGGGGTCGGTGTCGGTTTAGGGTCCAGTGAGGGTGCAACAACGGTTTAGGGGTAGCGTACGTGTGAGGGCGTGGGTTAGTGTGAGCGTACGGGTTAGGATTAGGGGACGGGTGAGGGGAAGGCTTTAGGGAAGGGTTAGGGTTAGGGTTCGGGCTAGGGTTAGGGTTAGGGGACGGGGACGGTTTAGGGTCCAGCTGAGGGTACGACAGCGGTTTAGGGGGAGCGTACGTGTGAGGGCACGGGTTAGTGTGGGCGTACGGATTAGGATTAGGGGAAGGGTGAGGGGAAGGCTTCGAGGAAGGGTTAGGTTTAGGGTTCGGTCTAGGGTTAGGGTTAGGGGACGGGGACGGTTTAGGGTCCAGTTGAGGGTACGACGACGGTTTAGGGGGAGCGTACGTTTGAGGGCGCAGGTTAATGTGAGCGTACGGGTTAGGATTAGGGGACGGGTGAGGGGAAGGCTTCGGGGAAGTGTTAGGGTTAGGGTTGGGGCTAGGGTTAGGGTTAGGGAAGGGGAAGGTTTAGGTTCCAGGTGAGGGTACGACAACCGTTTAGGGGGAGCGTACGTGTGAGGGCGCGCGTTAGTGTGACCGTACGGGCTAGGATTAGGGGACAGGTGAGGGGAAGGCTTCGGGGAAGGGTTAGGGTTAGGGTTCGGGCTACGGATAGGGTTAGGGGACGGGGACGGTTTAGGTTCCAGGTGAGGGTACGACAACGGTTTAGGGGGAGCATACGTGAGAGGGCGTGGGTTAGTGTGAGCATACGGGTTAGGATTAGAGGACGGGGGAGGGGAAGGCTTCGGGAAAGTGTTAGGGTTAGGGTTCGGGCTAGTTTTAGTGCTGGGGACGGCGACGGTTTAGGGTCCAGTGAGGGTACGACAACGGTTTAGGGGTAGCGTACGTGTGACAGCGCAGGTTAGTGTGAGCGTACGGGTTAGGATTAGGGGACGGGTGAGGGGAAGCTTTTGGGGAAGTGTTAGGGTAGGGTTCGGGCTAGGGTTAGTGTTAGGGGACGGGGACGGTTTAGGGTCCAGGTGAGGGTACGACAAGGGTTTAGGGGGAGCGTACGTGTGAGGGCATGGGTTAGTGTGAGCGTACGGGTTAGGATTTGGGGACGGATGAGTGGAAGGCTTCGGGGAATGTTTATGTTTAGTGTTCGGGCTAGGGTTAGGGTTAGGGGACGGGGACGGTTTAGGGTCTAGGTGAGGGTACCACAACGGTTTAGGGGCAGCGTACGTGTGAGCGGGCTGTTTAGTTTGAGCGTACGGGTTAGGATTAGGGGACGGGTGAGGGGAAGGCTTCGGGGAAGGGTTAGCTTTAGGGTTCGGGCTAGGGTTAGGGTTAGGGGACAGGGACAGATTAGGGTCCAGGTGAGGGTACGACAACGGTATAGGGGGAGCGTACGTGTTAGGGCGCGGGTTAATGTGAGCGTACGGGTTAGGATTAGGGGACGGGTGAGGGGAAGGCTTCGGGGAAGTGTTGGGGTTAGGGTTCGGTCTAGGGTTAGGGTTAGGGTTAGGGGACGGGGACGGTTTAGGGTCCAGGTGAGGGTACGACAACGGTTTAGGGGGAGCGTACGTGTGAGAGCGCGGGTTAGTGTGAGCGTACGGGTTAGGATTAGGGGAAGTGTGAGGGGAAGGCTTCGGGGAAGGGTTAGGTTTAGGGTTCGGGCTAGGGTTAGGGTTAGGGGACGGGGACGGTTTAGGGTCCAGGTGAGGGTACGACAACGGTTTAGGGGGAGCGTACGTGTGAGCGCGCGGGTTAGTGTGAGCGTACGGGTTAGGATTAGGGGACGGGTGAGGGGAAGGCTTCGGGGAATGGTTAGGGTGAGGGTTCGGGCTAGGGTTAGTGCTAGGGGTTGGGGACGGTTTAGGGTCCAGGTGAGGGTACGACAACGGTGTAGGGGGCGCGTAAGTGTGAGGGCGCGTTTCAGTGTGAGCGTACGGGTTAGAATTAGGGGACGGGTGAGGGGAAGGCTTCGGGGAAGGTTTAGGGTTAGGGATCGGACTAGGGTTAAGGTTCGGGGATGGGCAGGGTTTCGGGTACAGGTGAGGGTACGACAACGGTTTAGGGGGAGCGTACGTGTTAGGGTGCGGGTTAGTGTGAGCGTACGGGCTAGGATTAGGTGACTGGTGAGGGCAAGGCTTCGGGGAAGGGTTAGTGTTAGGGTTCGGGCTAGGGTTAGGGTTAGGGGACGGGGATGGTTTAGGGTCCAGGTGAGGGTATGACAACGGTTTAGGGGGAGCGTACGTGTGAGGGCGCGGGTTAGTGTGAGTGTACGGGTTAGGATTAGGGGACGGGTGAGAGGAAGGCTTCGGGGAAGGGTTAGGGTTAGGGTTCGGACTAGGGTTAGGTTTAAGTGACGGGGACGGTTTAGGGTCCAGGTGAGGGTACGACAACGGTTTAGGGGGAGCGTACGTGTGAAGACGTGGGTTAGTGTTAACGTACGGGTTTGGATTAGGGGACGGGTGAGGGGAAGGCTTCGGGGAATGGTTAGGGTTAAGGTTCGGGCTAGGGTTAGGTTTAGGGGATGGGGACGGTTTAGGGTCCAGGTGAGGGCACGACAATGGTTTAGGGGAAGCGTACGTGTGAGGGCGCGTGTTAGTGTGAGCGTACGCGTTAGGATTAGGGGACGGGTGACGGGATGTCTTCGGGGAAGAGTTAGGGTTAGGGTTCGGGCTAGGGTTAGGGTTAGGGGACGGGGACGGTTTAGGGTCCAGGTGAGGGTACGACAACGGTTTAGGGGGAGCGTACGTGTGAGGGCGCGGGTTAGTGTGAGCGTACGGGTTAGGATTAGGGGACAGATGAGGGGAAGGCTTCGGGGAAGGTTTAGGGTTAGGGTTCGGGCTAGGTTTAGTGTTAGGGGACGGGGACGGTTTAGGGTCCAGGTGAGTGTACGACAACGGTTTAGGGGGAGCGTAAGTGTGAGGGCGCGGGTTAGTGTGAGCGTACGGGTTAGGATTAGGGGACGTTGAGGGGAAGGCTTCGGGGAAGAGTTAGGGTTAGGGTTCGGGCTAGGGTTAGGGTTAGGGGATGGGGACGGTTTAGGGTCCAGGTGTGGGTACGACAACGCTTTAGGGGCAGCGTACGTGTGAGCGGGCTGGATAGTGTGAGCGAACGGTTTAGGATTCGGAGATGGGTGAGGGGAAGGCTTCTGGGAAGGGTGAGGGTTATGGTTCGGGCTAGGGTTAGGGTTAGGGGATGGGGACGGTTTAGGGTCCAGGTAAGGGTACGACAACGGTTTAGGGGGAGCGTACGTGTGAGGGCGCGGGTTAGTGTGAGCATACGGGTTAGGATTAGGGAACGTGTGAGGGGAAGGCTTCGGGGAAGGTTTAGGGTTAGGGTTCGGGCTTGGGTTAGGGTTAGGGGACGAGGACAGTTTAGGGTCAAGGTGAGGGTTCGACAACGCTTTAGGGGGAGCGTACGTGTGAGGGCGCGGGTTAGTGTGAGCGTACGGGTTAGGATTAAGGGACGGGTGAGGGGAAGGCTTCGGGGAAGGGTTAGGGTTAGAGTTCGGGCTAGGGTTAGGGTTAGGGGACGGGGACGGTTTAGGGTCCAGGTGAGGGTACGACCACGGTTTAGGGGGAGCGTACGTGTGAGGGCATGGGTAAGTGTGAGCGTACGGGTTAGGATTAGGGGATGTGTGAGGGGAAGACTTCGGGGAATGGTTAGGGTTATGGTTCGAGCTAGGGTTAGGGTTAGGGGATGGGGACAGTTTAGGGTCCAGGTGAGGGTACGACAACGGTTTAGGGGGACCCTACGTGTGAGGGCGCGGGTTAGTGTGAGCGTATGAGTTAGGATTAGGGGACGGGTGAGGGGAAGGCTTCGGGGAAGGGTTAGGGTTAGGGTTCGGGCTAGGGTTTGGTTAGGGTACTGGGACGGTTTAGGGTCCAGGTGAGGGTACGACAACGGTTTAGGGGGTGCGTACGTGTGAGGGCGAGGGTTAGTGTGAGCGTACGGGTTAGGATTAGGGGACGGGTGAGGGGAAGGCTTCGGGGAAGGGTTAGGGTTAGGGTTCGTGCTAGGGTTAGGGTTAGGGGATGGGGATGGTTTAGGGTCAAGGTAAGGGTACGAAAACGGTTTAGGTGGAGCGTACATGTGAGGGCACGGGTTAGTGTGAGCGTACAGTTTAGGATTAGGGGATGGGTGAGGGGAAGGCTTCGGGGACGGGTTAGGGTTAGGGTTTGGTCTAGGGTTAGGGTTAGGGGACGGGGACGGTTTAGGGTCCAGGTGAGGGTACGACAACGGTTTAGGGGGAGCGTACGTGTGAGGGCGCGGGTTAGTGTGAGCGTACGGGTTAGGATTAGGGGACGTGTGAGGGGAAGGCTTCGGGGAAGGGTTAGGTTTAGGGTTCGGGCTAGGGTTAGGGTTAGGGGACGGGGACGGTTTAGGGTCCAGGTGAGGGTACGACAACGGTGTACGGGGAGCGTAAGTGTGAGGGCGCGTTTTAGTGTGAGCGTACGGGTTAGAATTAGGGGACGGGTGAGGGGAAGGCTTCGGGGAAGTGTTAGGGTTAGGGATCAGACTAGGGTTAAGGTTCGGGGATGGGGAGGGTTTCGGGTACAGGTGAGGGTACGAAAACGGTTAAGGAGGAGCGTACGTGTGAAGACGTGGGTTAGTGTGAGCGTACGGGTTATGATTAGGGGACGGGTGAGGGGAAGGCTTCGGGGAATGGTTAGGGTTAAGGTTCGGGCTAGAGTTAGGGTTAGGGGATGGGGACGGTTTAGGGTCTAGGTGAGGGCACGACAATTGTTTAGGGGGAGCGAACGTGTGAGGGCGCGGGTTAGTGTGAGCGTACGGGTTAGGATTAGGGGACGGGTGAGAGGAAGGCTTCGGGGAAGTGGTAGGGTTAGGGTTCGGGCTAGGGTTAGGGTTAGGGGACGGGAACTGTTTAGGGTCCAGGTGAGGGTACGACAATGGTTTAGAGGGAGCGTACGTGTGAGGGCGCAGGTTAGTGTGAGCGTACGGGTTAGGATTGGGGGACGGGTGAGGGGAAGGCTTCGGGGAAGGGTTAGGGTTAGGGTTCGGGCTACGGTTAGGGTTAGGGGACAGGGACGGTTTAGGGTCCAGGTGAGGGTACGACAACGGTTTAGAGGGAGTGTACGTGTGAGGGCGCGGGTTAGTGTGAGCGTACGGTTTAGGATTAGGGGACGGGTGAGGGGAAGGCTTCGGGGACGGGTTAGTGTTAGGGTTTGGGTAGGGTTAGGGTTAGGGGATGGGGACGGTTTAGGGTCCAGGTGAGGGTACCACAACGGTTTAGGGGCAGCGTACGTGTGAGAGGGCTGTTTAGTGTGAGCGTACGGGTTAGGATTAGGGGACGGGTGAGGGAAAGGCTTCGGGGCAGGTTTAGGGTTAGGGTTCGGGCTAGGGTTAGGGTTAGGGGACGGGGACAGTTTAGGATCCAGGTGAGGGTACCACAAAAGTTTAGGGGGAGCGTACGTGTTAGGGCGTGGCTTAGTGTGAGCGTACGGGCTAGGATTAGGGGACGGGTGAGGGGAAGGCTTCGGGGAAGGGTTAGGGTTAAGGTTCGGGCTAGGGTTAGGGTTAGGGGATGGGGACGGTTTAGGGTCCAGGTGAGGGCACGACAATGGTTTAGGGGGAGCGTACGTGTGAGGGCGCGGGTTAGTGTGAGCGTACGGGTTAGGATTAGGGGACGGGTGAGGGGATGTCTTCGGGGAAGAGTTAGGGTTAGGGTTCGGGCTAGTGTTAGGGTTAGGGGACGGGGACGGTTTAGGGTCCAGGTGAGGGTACGACAAAGGTTTAGGGGGAGCGTACGTGTGAGGGCGTGGGTTATTGTGAGCGTACGGTTTAGAATTAGGGGACAGGTGAGGGGAAGGCTACGGGGAAGGTTTAGGGTTAGGGTTCGGGGAGGTTTAGTGTTAGGGGACGGGGACAGTTTAGGGTCCAGGTGAGTGTACGACAACGGTTTAGGGGGAGCGTAAGTGTGAGGGCGCTGGTTAGTGTGAGCGTACGGGTTAGGATTAGGGGACGGGTGAGGGGAAGGCTTCGGGGAAGGGTTAGGGTTAGGGTTCGGGGTAGGGTTAGGGTTAGGGGATGGGGACGGTTTAGGGTCCAGGTGTGGGTACGACAACGCTTTAGGGGCAGCGTACGTGTGAGCGGGCTGGATAGTGTGAGCGTACGGGTTAGGATTTGGGGATGGGTGAGGGGAAGGCTTCTGGGGAGGGTTAGGGTTATGGTTTGGGCTAGGGTTAGGGTTAGGGGATAGGGACGGTTTAGGGTCCAGGTGAGCGTACGACAACGCTTTAGGGGGAGCGTACGTGTGAGGGCGCGGGTTAGTGTGAGCATGCGGGTTAGGATTAGGTGATGGGTGAGGGGAAGGATTCGGGGAAGGTTTAGGGTTAGGATTCGGGCTAGAGTTAAGTTTAGGGGACGGGGACGGTTTAGAGTCCACGTGATGGTACGACAACGGTTTAGGGGGAGCATACGTGTGAGGGCGTGGGTTATGTGAGCGTACGGGTTAGGATTAGGTGACGGGTGAGGAGAAGGCTTCGGGGAAGGGTTAGGGTTAGGGTTCGGGCTAGGGTTAGGGTTAGGGGAGGGGGACGGTTTAGGGTCCAGATGAGGGTACGACAACGGTTTAGGGGGACCGTTCGTGTGAGGGCGCGGTTTAGTGTGAGCGTACGGGTTAGGATTAGGGGATGGGTGAGGGGAAGGCTTCAGGGAAGGGTTAGGGTTAGGGTTCTGGCTAGGGTTAGGATTAGGGGACGGAGACGGTTTAGGGTCCAGGTGAGGGTACGACAACGGTTGAGGGGGAGCGTACGTTTGAGCGTGTGGGTTAGTGTCAGCATACGGGTTAGGATTAAGGGACGGTTGAGGGGAAGGCTTCGGGGAAGGGTTAGGGTTAGGGTTCGGGCTAGGGTTAGGGTTAGGGGACGGGGACGGTTTAGGGTCAAGGTGAGGGTACGACCACGGTTTAGGGGGAGCGTACGTGTGAGTGCACGGGTTAGTGTGAGCATACGGGTTAGGATTAGTGGATGGGTGAGTGGAAGGCTTCGGGGACGGGTTTGGGTTAGGGTTCGGGCTAGGGTTAGGGTTAGGGGTTGGGGACGGTTTAGGGTCCAGGTGTGGGTATGACAACGGTTTAGGGGCAGCGTACGTGTGAGCGGGCTGGATAGTGTGAGCCTACGGGTTAGGATTAGGGGACGGTCGAGGGGAAGGCTTCGGTGAAGGGTTAGGGTTAAGGTTCGGGCTAGGGTTAGGGTTAGGGGATGGGGACGGTTTAGGGTCCAGGTGTGGGTACGACAACGGTTTATGGGGAGCGTACGTGTGAGGGCGTGGGTTAGTGTGAGCGTACGGGTTAGGATTTGGGGACGGGTGAGTGGAAGGCTTCGGGGAAGGTTTATGTTTAGTGTTCGGGCTAGGGTTAGGGTTAGGGGACGGGGACGGTTTAGGGTCTAGGTGAGGGTACCACAACGGTTTAGGGGCAGCGTACGTGTGAGCGGGCTGTTTAGTTTGAGCGTACGGGTTAGGATTAGGGGACGGGTGAGGGGAAGGCCTCGGGGAAGGGTTAGGTTTAGGGTTCGGGCTAGGGTTAGGGTTAGGGGACAGGGACAGATTAGGGTCCAGGTGAGGGTACGACAACGGTATAGGGGGAGCGTACGTGTTAGGGCGCGGGTTAATGTGAGCGTACGGGTTAGGATTAGGGGACGGGTGAGGGGAAGGCTTCGGGGAAGTGTTGGGGTTAGGGTTCGGTCTAGGGTTAGGGTTAGGGGACGGGGACGATTTAGGGTCCAGGTGAGGGTACGACAACGGTTTAGGGGTAGCGTACGTGTGAGGGCACGGGTTACTGTGAGCGTACGGGTTAGGATTAGGGGACGGGTGAGGGGAAGGCTTCGGGGAAGGGTTAGGGTTAGGGTTCTGGCTAGGGTTAGGTTTAAGTGACGGGGACGGTTTAGGGTCCAGGTGAGGGTACGACAACGGTTTAGGGGGAGCGAACGTGTGAAGACGTGGGTTAGTGTTAGCGTACGGGTTTGGATTAGGGGACGGGTGAGGGGAAGGCTTCGGGGAATGGTTAGGGTTAAGGTTCGGGCTAGGGTTAGGGTTAGGGGATGGGGATGGTTTAGGGTCCAGGTGAGGGCACGACAATGGTTTAGGGGAAGCGTACGTGTGAGGGCGCGTGTTAGTGTGAGCGTACGCGTTAGGATTAGGGGACGGGTGACGGGATGTCTTCGGGGAAGAGTTAGGGTTAGGGTTCGGGCTAGGGTTAGGGTTAGGGGACGGGGACGGTTTAGGGTCCAGGTGAGGGTACGACAACGGTTTAGGGGGAGCGTACGTGTGAGAGCGCGGGTTAGTGTGAGCGTACGGGTTAGGATTAGGGGAAGTGTGAGGGGAAGGCTTCGGGGAAGGGTTAGGTTTAGGGTTCGGGCTAGGGTTAGGGTTAGGGGACGGGGACGGTTTAGGGTCCAGGTGAGGGTACGACAACGGTTTAGGGGGAGCATACGTGTGAGCGCGCGGGTTAGTGTGAGCGTACGGGTTAGGATTAGGGGACGGGTGAGGGGAAGGTTTTGGGGAATGGTTAGGGTGAGGGTTCGGGCTAGGGTTAGTGCTAGGGGTTGGGGACGGTTTAGGGTCCAGGTGAGGGTACGACAACGGTGTAGGGGGCGCGTAAGTGTGAGGGCGCGTTTCAGTGTGAGCGTACGGGTTAGAATTAGGGGACGGGTGAGGGGAAGGCTTCGGGGAAGGTTTAGGTTTAGGGATCGGACTAGGGTTAAGGTTCGGGGATGGGCAGGGTTTCGGGTACAGGTGAGGGTACGACAACGGTTTAGGGGGAGCGTACGTGTTAGGGTGCGGGTTAGTGTGAGCGTACGGGCTAGGATTAGGGGACTGGTGAGGGCAAGGCTTCGGGGAAGGGTTAGGGTTAGGGTTCGGGCTAGGGTTAGGGTTAGGGGACGGGGATGGTTTAGGGTCCAGGTGAGGGTATGACAACGGTTTAGGGGGAGCGTACGTGTGAAGACGTGGGTTAGTGTTAGCGTACGGGTTTGGATTAGGGGACGGGTGAGGGGAAGGCTTCGGGGAATGGTTAGGGTTAAGGTTCGGGCTAGGGTTAGGGTTAGGGGATGGGGACGGTTTAGGGTCCAGGTGAGGGCACGACAATGGTTTAGGGGAAGCGTACGTGTGAGGGCGCGTGTTAGTGTGAGCGTACGCGTTAGGATTAGGGGACGGGTGACGGGATGTCTTCGGGGAAGAGTTAGGGTTAGGGTTCGGGCTAGGGTTAGGGTTAGGGGACGGGGACTGTTTAGGGTCCAGGTGAGGGTACGACAACGGTTTAGGGGGAGCGTACGTGTGAGGGCGCGGGTTAGTGTGAGCGTACGGGTTAGGATTAGGGGACAGATGAGGGGAAGGCTTCGGGGAAGGTTTAGGGTTAGGGTTCGGGCTAGGTTTAGTGTTAGGGGACGGGGACGGTTTAGGGTCCAGGTGAGTGTACGACAACGGTTTAGGGGGAGCGTAAGTGTGAGGGCGCGGGTTAGTGTGAGCGTACGGGTTAGGATTAGGGGACGTTGAGGGGAAGGCTTCGGGGAAGGGTTAGGGTTAGGGTTCGGGCTAGGGTTAGGGTTAGGGGATGGGGACGGTTTAGGGTCCAGGTGTGGGTACGACAACGCTTTAGGGGCAGCGTACGTGTGAGCGGGCTGGATAGTGTGAGCGAACGGTTTAGGATTCGGGGATGGGTGAGGGGAAGGCTTCTGGGAAGGGTGAGGGTTATGGTTCGGGCTAGGGTTAGGGTTAGGGGATGGGGACGGTTTAGGGTCCAGGTAAGGGTACGACAACGGTTTAGGGGGAGCGTACGTGTGAGGGCGTGGGTTAGTGTGAGCGTACGGGTTCGGATTAGGGGACGGGTGAGGGGAAGGCTTCGGGGAAGGGTTAGGGTGAGGGTTCGGGCTAGGGTTCGGATTAGGGGACGGGGACGATTTAGGGACAGGTGAGGGTACGACAACGGTTTTAGGGGGAATGTACGTGTGAAGACGTGGGTTAGTTTGAGCGTACGGGTTAGGATTAGGGGACGGGTGAGGGGAAGGCTTCTGGGAAGGTTTAGGGTTAGGGTTCGGGATAGGGTTTGGGTTAGGGGACAGGGACCGTTTAGGGTCCAGGTGAGGGTAAGACAACGGTTTAGGGGGAGCATACGTGTGACGGCGCAGGTTAGTGTGAGCATACGGGTTAGGATTAGGGAACGTGTGAGGGGAAGGCTTCGGGGAAGGTTTAGGGTTAGGGTTCGGGCTTGGGTTAGGGTTAGGGGACGAGGACGGTTTAGGGTCAAGGTGAGGGTTCGACAACGCTTTAGGGGGAGCGTACGTGTGAGGGCGCGGGTTAGTGTGAGCGTACGGGTTAGGATTAAGGGACGGGTGAGGGGAAGGCTTCGGGGAAGGGTTAGGGTTAGAGTTCGGGCTAGGGTTAGGGTTAGGGGACGGGGACGGTTTAGGGTCCAGGTGAGGGTACGACCACGGTTTAGGGGGAGCGTACGTGTGAGGGCATGGGTAAGTGTGAGCGTACGGGTTAGGATTAGGGGATGTGTGAGGGGAAGACTTCGGGGACGGGTTAGGGTTATGGTTCGAGCTAGGGTTAGGGTTATGGGATGGGGACAGTTTAGGGTCCAGGTGAGGGTACGACAACGGTTTAGGGGGACCCTACGTGTGAGGGCGCGGGTTAGTGTGAGCGTATGAGTTAGGATTAGGGGACGGGTGAGGGGAAGGCTTCGGGGAAGGGTTAGGGTTAGGGTTCGGGCTAGGGTTTGGTTAGGGTACTGGGACGGTTTAGGGTCCAGGTGAGGGTACGACAACGGTTTAGGGGGTGCGTACGTGTGAGGGCGCGGATTGGTGTGAACGTACGGGTTAGGATTAGGGGATGTGTGAGGGGAAGACTTCGGGGAAGGGGTAGGGTTAGGGTTTGAGCTAGGGTTAGGGTTAGGGGATGGGGACGGTTTAGGGTCCAGGTGAGGGTACGACAACGGTTTAGGGGGAGTGTACGTGTGAGGGCGAGGGTTAGTGTGAGCGTACGGGTTAGGATTAAGGGACGGGTGAGGGGAAGGCTTCGGGGAAGGGTTAGGGTTAGGGTTCGTGCTAGGGTTAGGGTTAGGGGATGGGGACGGTTTAGGGTCAAGGTAAGGGTACGAAAACGGTTTAGGTGGAGCGTACATGTGAGGGCACGGGTTAGTGTGAGCGTACAGTTTAGGATTAGGGGATGGGTGAGGGGAAGGCTTCGGGGACGGGTTAGGGTTAGGGTTTGGTCTAGGGTTAGGGTTAGGGGACGGGGACGGTTTAGGGTCCAGGTGAGGGTACGACAACGGTTTAGGGGGAGCGTACGTGTGAGGGCGCGTGTTAGTGTGAGCGTACGGGTTAGGATTAGGGGACGTGTGAGGGGAAGGCTTCGGGGAAGGGTTAGGTTTAGGGTTCGGGCTAGGGTTAGGGTTAGGGGACGGGGACGGTTTAGGGTCCAGGTGAGGGTACAACAACGGTGTACGGGGAGCGTAAGTGTGAGGGCGCGTTTTAGTGTGAGCGTACGGGTTAGAATTAGGGGACGGGTGAGGGGAAGGCTTCGGGGAAGTGTTAGGGTTAGGGATCAGACTAGGGTTAAGGTTCGGGGATGGGGAGGGTTTCGGGTACAGGTGAGGGTACGAAAACGGTTAAGGAGGAGCGTACGTGTGAAGACGTGGGTTAGTGTGAGCGTACGGGTTATGATTAGGGGACGGGTGAGGGGAAGGCTTCGGGGAATGGTTAGGGTTAAGGTTCGGGCTAGAGTTAGGGTTAGGGGATGGGGACGGTTTAGGGTCTAGGTGAGGGCACGACAATTGTTTAGGGGGAGCGAACGTGTGAGGGCGCGGGTTAGTGTGAGCGTACGGGTTAGGATTAGGGGACGGGTGAGAGGAAGGCTTCGGGGAAGTGGTAGGGTTAGGGTTCGGGCTAGGGTTAGGGTTAGGGGACGGGAACTGTTTAGGGTCCAGGTGAGGGTACGACAATGGTTTAGAGGGAGCGTACGTGTGAGGGCGCAGGTTAGTGTGAGCGTACGGGTTAGGATTGGGGGACGGGTGAGGGGAAGGCTTCGGGGAAGGGCTGGTGTTAGGGTTCGGGCTAGGGTTAGGGTTAGGGGACAGGGACGGTTTACGGTCCAGGTGAGGGTACGACAACGGTTTAGAGGGAGTGTACGTGTGAGGGCGCGGGTTATTGTGAGCGTACGGGTTAGGATTAGGGGACGGGTGAGGGGAAGGCTTCGGGGACGGGTTAGTGTTAGGGTTTGGGTAGGGTTAGGGTTAGGGGATGGGGACGGTTTAGGGTCCAGGTGAGGGTACCACAACGGTTTAGGGGCAGCGTACGTGTGAGCGGGCTGTTTAGTGTGAGCGTACGGGTTAGGATTAGGGGACGGGTGAGGGAAAGGCTTCGGGGCAGGTTTAGGGTTAGGGTTCGGGCTAGGGTTAGGGTTAGGGGACGGGGACAGTTTAGGATCCAGGTGAGGGTACGACAAAAGTTTAGGGGGAGCGTACGTGTTAGGGCGTGGCTTAGTGTGAGCGTACGGGCTAGGATTAGGAGACAGGTGAGGGGAAGGCTTCGGGGAAGGGTTAGGGTTAGGGTTCGGGGAGGTTTAGTGTTAGGGGACGGGGACAGTTTAGGGTCCAGGTGAGTGTACGACAAAGGTTTAGGGGGAGCGTAAGTGTGAGGGCGCTGGTTAGTGTGAGCGTACGGGTTAGGATTAGGGGACGGGTGAGGGGAAGGCTTCGGGGAAGGGTTAGGGTTAGGGTTCGGGGTAGGGTTAGGGTTAGGGGATGGGGACGGTTTAGGGTCCAGGTGTGGGTTCGACAACGCTTTAGGGGCAGCGTACGTGTGAGCGGGCTGGATAGTGTGAGCGTACGGGTTAGGATTTGGGGATGGGTGAGGGGAAGGCTTCTGGGGAGGGTTAGGGTTATGGTTTGGGCTAGGGTTAGGGTTAGGGGATGGGGACGGTTTAGGGTCCAGATAAGGGTACGACAACAGTTTAGGGGGAGCGTACGTGTGAGGGCGCGGGTTAGTGTGAGTGTACGGGTTCGGATTAGGGGACGGGTGAGGGGAAGGATTCGGGGAAGGGTTAGGGTGAGGGTTCGGGCTAGGGTTCGGATTAGGGGACGGGGACGATTTAGGGTCCAGGTGAGGGTACGACAACGGTTTTAGGGGGAGTGTACGTTTGAAGACGTGGGTTAGTGTGAGCGTACGGGTTAGGATTAGGGGACGGGTGAGGGGAAGGCTTTGCGGAAGCGTTAGGGTTAGGGTTAGGACTAGGGTTAGGGTTAGGGGACGGGGACGGTTTAGGGTCCAGGTGAGGGTACGACAACGCTTTAGGGGGAGCGTACGTGTGAGGGCGCGGGTTAGTGTGAGCGTACGGGTTAGGATTAGGGGACGGGTGAGGGGAAGGATTCGGGGAAGGGTTAGGGGTAGGATTCGGGTTAGAGTTAAGGTTAGGGGACGGGGACGGTTTAGGGTCCAGGTGAGGGTACGACCACGTTTTAGGGGGAGCGTACGTGTGAGGGCACGGATTAGTGTGAGCATACGGATTAGGATTAGGGGATGGGTGAGGGGAAGGCTTCGGGGACGGGTTAGGTTTAGGGTTTGGGTAGGGTTAGGGTTAGGGGATGGGGACGGTTTAGGGTCCAGGTGAGGGTACCACAACGGTTTAGGGGCAGCGTACGTGTGAGCGGGCTGTTTAGTGTGAGCGTACGGGTTAGGATTAGGGGACGGGTGAGGGGAAGGCTTCGAGGAAGTGTTAGGGTTAGGGTTCGGGTAGGGTTAGGGTTAGGGGACGGGGACGGTTTAGGGTCCAGGTGAGGGTACGACGACTGTTTAGGGGGATCGTACGTGTGAGGGCGCGGGTTAGTGTGAGTGTACGGGTTAGGATTAGGGGACGGGTGAGGGTAAGGCTTCGGGGAAGGGTTAGGGTTAGGGTTCGGGCTAGGGTTAGGATTAGGGGACGGGGACGGTTTAGCGTCCAGCTGAGTGTACGGCAACGGTTTAGGGGGAGCGTACGTGTGAGGGCGCGGGTTAGTGTGAGCGTACGGGTTAGGATTAGGGGACGGGTGAGGGGAAGGCTTCAGGAAAGTGTTAGTGTTAGGGTTCGGGCTAGGGTTAGGGTTTGGGGACGGGGACAGTTTAGGGTCCAGGTGAGGGTACGACAACGCTTTAGGGGGTGCGTACGTGTGAGGGCGTGGGTTAGTGTGAGCGTACGGGTTAGGATTAGGGGATGGGCTAGGGGAAGGCTTCAGGGAAGGGTTAGGGTTAGGGTTCGGGCTAGGGTTAGGGTTAGGGGATGCGGACGGTTTAGGGTCAAGGTGAGGGTACGAAAACGGTTTAGGTGGAGCGTACGTGTGAGGGCACGGGTTAGTGTGAGCGTACGGGTTAGGATTAGGGGATGGGTGAGGGGAAGGCTTCGGGGACGGGTTAGGGTTAGGGTTCAGGCTAGGGTTAGGGTTAGGGGATAGGGACGGTTTAGGGTCCAGGTGAGCGTACGACAACGCTTTAGGGGGAGCGTACGTGTGAGGGCGCGGGTTAGTGTGAGCATGCGGGTTAGGATTAGGTGATGGGTGAGGGGAAGGATTCGGGGAAGGTTTAGGGTTAGGATTCGGGCTAGAGTTAAGTTTAGGGGACGGGGACGGTTTAGAGTCCACGTGAGGGTACGACAACGGTTTAGGGGGAGCATACGTGTGAGGGCGTGGGTTATGTGAGCGTACGGGTTAGGATTAGGTGACGGGTGAGGGGAAGGCTTCGGGGAAGGGTTAGGGTTAGGGTTCGGGCTAGGGTTAGGGTTAGGGGAGGGGGACGGTTTAGGGTCCAGATGATGGTACGACAACGGTTTAGGGGGACCGTTCGTGTGAGGGCGCGGTTTAGTGTGAGCGTACGGGTTAGGATTAGGGGATGGGTGAGGGGAAGGCTTCAGGGAAGGGTTAGGGTTAGTGTTCTGGCTAGGGTTAGGATTAGGGGACGGAGACGGTTTAGGGTCCAGGTGAGGGTACGACAACGGTTGAGGGGGAGCGTACGTTTGAGCGTGTGGGTTAGTGTCAGCATACGGGTTAGGATTAAGGGACAGTTGAGGGGAAGGCTTCGGGGAAGGGTTAGGGTTAGGGTTCGGGTTAGGGTTAGGGTTAGGGGACGGGGACGGTTTAGGGTCCAGGTGAGGGTACGACCACGGTTTAGGGGGAGCGTACGTGTGAGTGCACGGGTTAGTGTGAGCATACGGGTTAGGATTAGTGGATGGGTGAGGGGAAGGCTTCGGGGAAGGGTTAGGGTTAGGGTTCGGGCTAGGGTTAGGGTTAGGGGATGGGGACGGTTTAGGGTCCAGGTGTGGGTATGACAACGGTTTAGGGGCAGCGTACGTGTGAGCGGGCTGGATAGTGTGAGCCTACGGGTTAGGATTAGGGGACGGTCGAGGGGAAGGCTTCGGTGAAGGGTTAGGGTTAAGGTTCGGGCTAGGGTTAGGGTTAGGGGATGGGGACGGTTTAGTGTCCAGGTGAGGGTACGACAACGCTTTAGGGGGAGCGTACGTGTGAGGGCGCGGGTTAGTGTGAGCGTACGGGTTAGGATTAGGAGACGGGTGAGGGGAAGGCTTCGGGGAAGGGTTAGGGTTAGGGTTCGGGCTAGGGTTAGGGTTAGGGGACGGGGACTGTTTAGGGTCCAGGTGAGGATACGACAACGATTTAGGTGGAGCGAACGTGTGAGGGCGTGGGTAGTGTGATGGTTCGGGTTAGGATTAGGTGACGGGTGACCTGAAGGCTTCGGGGAAGGGTTAGGGTTAGGGTTCGGCTAGGGTTAGGGTTAGGAGACGGGGACGGTTTAGGGTCCAGGTGAGTGTACGACAACAGTTTAGGGGGAGCGTATGTGTGAGGGCGTGCGTTAGTGTGAGCGTACGGGTTAGTATTAGGGGCGGGTGAGGGGAAGGCTTCGGGGAAGGGTTACGGTTAGGGTTCGGGCTAGGGTTAGGGTTAGGGGACGGGGACGGTTTAGGGTCCAGGTGAGGGTACGACAACGCTTTAGGGGGAGCGTACGTGTGAGGGCGTGGGTTAGTGTGAGCGTACGGGTTAGGATTAGGGGACTGGTGAGGGGAAGGCTTCGGGGAAGGATTAGGGATAGGGTTCGGGCTAGGGTTAGGGTTAGGGGACGGGGACGGTTTAGGGTGCAGGTGAGGGTACGACAACGGTTTAGGGGGAGCGTACGTGTGAGGGCGCGGGTTAGTGTGAGTGTACGGGTTAGGATTAGGAGACGGGTGAGGGGAAGGCTTCGGGAAAGGGTAAGGGTTAGGGGACGGGGACGTTTTAGTGTCCAGGTGAGGGTACGACAACGCTTTAGGGGGAGCGTACGTGTGAGGGCGCGGGTTAGTGTGAGCGTACGGGTTAGGATTAGGGGACGGGTGAGGGGATGTCTTCGGGGAAGGGTTAGGGTTAGGGTTCGGGCTAGGGTTAGGGTTAGGGAACGGGGACGGTTTAGGGTGCAGGTGAGGGTACGACAACGGTTTAGGGGGAGCGTACGTGTGAGGGCGCGGGTTAGTGTGAGTGTACGGGTTAGGATTAGGAGACGGGTGAGGGGAAGGCTTCGGGAAAGTGTTAGGGTTAGGGTTCGGGCTAGGGTTAGGGTTAGGGGACGGGGACTGTTTAGGGTCCAGGTGAGGATACGACAACGATTTAGGTGGAGCGAACGTGTGAGGGCGTGGGTAGTGTGATGGTTCGGGTTAGGATTAGGTGACGGGTGACCTGAAGGCTTCGGGGAAGGGTTAGGGTTAGGGTTCGGCTAGGGTTAGGGTTAGGAGACGGGGACGGTTTAGGGTCCAGGTGAGTGTACGACAACAGTTTAGGGGGAGCGTATGTGTGAGGGCGTGCGTTAGTGTGAGCGTACGGGTTAGTATTAGGGGCGGGTGAGGGGAAGGCTTCGGGGAAGGGTTATGGTTAGGGTTCGGGCTAGGGTTAGGGTTAGGGGACGGGGACGGTTTAGGGTCCAGGTGAGGGTACGACAACGCTTTAGGGGGAGCGTACGTGTGAGGGCGTGGGTTAGTGTGAGCGTACGGGTTAGGATTAGGGGACTGGTGAGGGGAAGGCTTCGGGGAAGGATTAGGGATAGGGTTCGGGCTAGGGTTAGGGTTAGGGGACGGGGACGGTTTAGGGTGCAGGTGAGGGTACGACAACGGTTTAGGGGGAGCGTACGTGTGAGGGCGCGGGTTAGTGTGAGTGTACGGGATAGGATTAGGAGACGGGTGAGGGGAAGGCTTCGGGAAAGGGTAAGGGTTAGGGGACGGGGACGTTTTAGTGTCCAGGTGAGGGTACGACAACGCTTTAGGGGGAGCGTACGTGTGAGGGCGCGGGTTAGTGTGAGCGTACGGGTTAGGATTAGGGGACGGGTGAGGGGATGTCTTCGGGGAAGGGTTAGGGTTAGGGTTCGGGCTAGGGTTAGGGTTAGGGAACGGGGACGGTTTAGGGTGCAGGTGAGGGTACGACAACGGTTTAGGGGGAGCGTACGTGTGAGGGCGCGGGTTAGTGTGAGTGTACGGGTTAGGATTAGGAGACGGGTGAGGGGAAGGCTTCGGGAAAGTGTTAGGGTTAGGGTTAGGGCTAGGGTTAGGGTTAGGGGACGGGGACTGTTTAGGGTCCAGGTGAGGATACGACAACGATTTAGGTGGAGCGAACGTGTGAGGGCGTGGGTAGTGTGATGGTACGGGTTAGGATTAGGTGACGGGTGACCTGAAGGCTTCGGGGAAGGGTTAGGGTTAGGGTTCGGCTAGGGTTAGGGTTAGGAGATGGGGACGGTTTAGGGTCCAGGTGAGTGTACGACAACAGTTTAGGGGGAGCGTATGTGTGAGGGCGTGCGTTAGTGTGAGCGTACGGGTTAGTATTAGGGGCGGGTGAGGGGAAGGCTTCGGGGAAGGGTTACGGTTAGGGTTCGGGCTAGGGTTAGGGTTAGGGGACGGGGACGGTTTAGGGTCCAGGTGAGGGTACGACAACGCTTTAGGGGGAGCGTACGTGTGAGGGCGTGGGTTAGTGTGAGCGTACGGGTTAGGATTAGGGGACTGGTGAGGGGAAGGCTTCGGGGAAGGATTAGGGATAGGGTTCGGGCTAGGGTTAGGGTTAGGGGACGGGGACGGTATAGGGTCCAGGTAAGGGTACGACAACGGATTACGGGGAGCGTACATGTGAGGGCACAGGTTAGTGTGAGCGTACGGGTTAGGATTAGGGGACGGGTGAGGGGAAGGCTTCGGGAAAGGGTTAGGGTTAGGGTTCGGGCTAAGGTTAGAGTTAGTGGACGGGGACGGTTTAGGGTCCAGGTGAGTGTACGACAGCAGTTTAGGGGGAGCGTACGTGTGAGGGCGCGGGTTAGTGTGAGCGTACGGGTTAGGATTAGGGGACGGGTGAGGGGAAGGCTTCGGGGAAGGGTTAGGGTTAGGGATCGGGCTAGGGTTAGGGTTAGGGGACGCGGACGGTTTAGGGACCAGGTGCGGGTACAACAACGTTTTATGGGGAGCGTACGTGTGAGGGCGTGGGTTAGTGTGAGCGTACGGGTTAGGATTAGGGGACGGGTGAGGGGAAGGCTTCGGGGAAGGTTTAGGGTTAGGGTTCGGGCTTGGGTTAGGGTTAGGGGACGAGGACGGTTTAGGGTCAAGGTGAGGGTACGACAACACTTTAGGGGGAGCGTACGTGTGAGGGCGCGGGTTAGTGTGAGCGTACGGGTTAGGATTAGGGGACGGGTGAGGGGAAGGCTTTGGGGAAGGGTTAGGGTTAGGGTTCGGGCTAGGGTTAGGGTTAGGGGACGGGGTCGGTTTAGGGTCCAGGTGAGGGTACGACCACGGTTTAGGGGGAGCGTACGTGTGAGGGCATGGGTAAGTGTGAGCGTACGGGTTAGGATTAGGGGATGGGTGAGGGGAAGGCTTCGGGGACGGGTTAGGGTTAGGGTTTGGGTAGGGTTAGGGTTAGGGGATGGGGACGGTTTAGGGTCCAGGTGAGGGTACGACAACGGTTTAGGGGCGGCGTACGTGTGAGCGGGCTGATTAGTGTGAGCGTACGGGTTAGGATTAGGGGATGTGTGAGGGGAAGACTTCGGGGAAGGGGTAGGGTTAGGGTTTGAGCTAGGGTTAGGGTTAGGGGATGTGGACGGTTTAGGGTCCAGGTGAGGGTACGACAACGGTTTAGGGGGAGTGTACGTGTGAGGGCGAGGGTTAGTGTGAGCGTACGGGTTAGGATTAGGGGATGGGTGAGGGGAAGGCTTCGGGGAAGGGTTAGGGTTAGGGTTCTGGCTAGGTTTAGGGTTAGGGGACGGAGACGGTTTAGGGTCCAGGTGAGGGTACGACAACGGTTGAGGGGGAGCCTACGTGTGAGCGCGTGGGTTAGTGTCAGCGTACGGGTTAGGATTAGGGGACGGTTGAGGGGAAGGCTTCGGGGAAGGGTTAGGGTTAGGGCTCGGGCTAGGGTTAGGGTTAGGGGACGGGGACGGTTTAGGGTCCAGGTGAGGGTACGACCACGGTTTAGGTGGAGCGTACGTGTGACAGCACGGGTTAGTGTGAGCATACGGGTTAGGATTAGGGGATCGGTGAGGGGAAGGCTTCGGGGACGGGTTAGGGTTAGGGTTTGGGTAGGGTTAGGGTAAGGGGATGGGGACTGTTTAGGTTCCAGGTGAGGGTACCACAACGGTTTAGGGGCAGCGTACGTGTGAGCGGGCTGTTTAGTTTGAGCGTACGGGTTAGGATTAGGGGACGGGTGAGGGGAAGGCTTCGGGGAAGGTTTAGGGTTAGGGTTCGGGCTAGGGTTAGGGTTAGGGGACGGGGAACGTTTACGGTCCAGGTGAGGGTACGACAACGGTTTAGGGGGAGCGTACGTGTTAGTGCGCGGGTTAGTGTGAGCGTACGGGTTACGATTAGGGGACGGGTGAGGGGAAGGCTTCGGGGAATGGTTAGGGTTAGGGTTCGGGCTAGGGTTAGGGTTAGGGGACGGGGACGGTTTAGGGTCCAGGTGAGTGTACGACAACGGTTTAGGGGGAACGTAAGTGTGAGGGCGTGGGTTATGTGAGCGTACGGGTTAGGATTAGGGGACGGGTGAGGGGAAGGCTTCGGGGAAGCGTTAGGGTTATGGTTAGGGCTAGGGTTAGGGTTAGGGGACGGGGAAGGTTTAGGGTCCAGGTGAGGGTACGACAACGGTTTAGGGGGAGCGTACGTGTGAGGGCGCGGGTTAGTGTCAGTGTACGGGTTAGGATTATTGGACGGGTGTGGGGAAGGATTCGGGGAAGGGTTAGGGTTAGGATTCGGGCTAGAGTTAAGGTTAGGGGACGGGGACGGTTTAGGGTCCAGGTGAGGGTACGACCACGGTTTAGGGGGAGCATACGTGTGAGGGCACGGTTTAGTGTGAGCATACGGGTTAGGATTAGGGGATGGTTGAGGGGAAGGCTTCGGGGACGGGTTAGGGTTAGGGTTTGGGTAGGGTTAGGGTTAGGGAATGGGGACGGTTTAGGGTCCAGGTGAGGGTACCACAACGGTTTAGGGGCAGCGTACGTGTGAGCGGGCTGTTTAGTTTGAGCGTACGGGTTAGGATTAGGGGACGGGTGAGGGGAAGGCTTCGGGGAAGGGTTAGGTTTAGGGTTCGGGCTAGGGTTAGCGTTAGTGGACGGGGATGGTTTAGGGTCCAGGTGAGGGTACGACAACGGTTTAGGGGGAGCGTACGTGTGAGGGCGCGGGTTAGTGTGAGCGTACGGGTTAGGATTAGGGGACGGGTGAGGGGAAGGCTTCGGGGAAGGTTTAGGGTTAGGGTTCGGGCTAGGGTTAGGGTTAGGGGACGGGGACGGTTTAGGGTCCAGGTGAGTGTACGACAACGGTTTAGGGGGAGCGTAAGTGTGAGGGCGCGTTTTAGTGTGAGCGTACGGGTTAGAATTAGGGGACGGGTGAGGGGAAGGCTTCGGGGAAGGGTTAGGATTAGGGATCGGACTAGGGTAAAGGTTCGGGGATGGGGAGGGTTTCGGGTTCAGGTGAGGGTACGACAACGGTTTAGGGGGAGCGTACGTGTGAAGACGTGGGTTAGTGTGAGCGTACGGTTTATGATTACGGGACGGGTGAGGGGAAGGCTTCGTGGAATGGTTAGGGTTAAGGTTCGGGCTAGGGTTAGGGTTAGGGGATGGGGACGGTTTAGGGTCCAGGTGAGGGCCCGACAATTGTTTAGGGGGAGCGTACGTGTGAGGGCGCGCGTTAGTGTGAGCGTACGGGTTAGGATTAGGGGACGGGTGAGGGGAAGGCTTCGGGGAAGGGTTAGGGTTAGGGTTCGGGCTAGGGTTTGGGTTAGGTGACGGGGACGGTTTAGGGTCCAGGTGAGGGTACGACAACGGTTTAGTGGGAGCGTACGTGTGAAGACGTGGGTTAGTGTGAGCGTACGGGTTAGGATTAGGGGACGGGTGAGGGGAGGGCTTCGGGGAAGAGTTAGGGTTAGGGTTCGGGCTAGGGTTAGGGTTAGGGGATGGGGACGGTTTAGGGTCCAGGTGTGGGTACGACAACGCTTTAGGGGCAGCGTACGTGTGAGCGGGCTGGATAGTGTGAGCGTACGGGTTAGGATTAGGGGATGGGTGAGGGGAAGGCTTCTGGGAAGGGTTAGGGTTATGGTTCGGGCTAGGGTTAGGGTTAGGGGATGGGGACGGTTTAGGGTCCAGGTAAGGGTACGACAACAGTTTAGGGGGAGCGTACGTGTGAGGGCCTGGTTTAGTGTGAGCGTACGGGTTCGGATTAGGGGACGGGTGAGGGGAAGTCTTCGGGGAAGTGTTAGGGTGAGGGTTCGGGCTAGGGTTCGGATTAGGGGACGGGGACGATTTAGGGTCCAGGTGAGGGTACGACAACGGTTTTAGGGGGAGTGTACGTGTGAAGACGTGGGTTAGTGTGAGCGTACGGGTTAGGATTAGGGGACGGGTGAGGGGAAGGCTTCGGGGAAGCGTTAGGGTTAGGGTTAGGGCTAGGGTTAGTGTTAGGGGACGGGGACGGTTTAGGGTCCAGGTGAGGGTATGACAACGGTTTAGGGGTAGCGTACGTGTGAGGGCGCGGGTTAGTGTGAGCGTACGGGTTAGGATTAGGGGACGGGTGAGGGGAAGGCTTCGGGTAAGTGTTAGGTTTAGGGTTCGGGCTAGGGTTATGGTTAGGGCACGGGGTCGGTTTAGGGTCCAGGTGAGGATACGACAACGGTTTAGGGGGATCCTACGTGTGAGGGCGCGGGTTAGTGTGAGCGTACGGGTTAGGATTTGGGGACGGGTGAGGGGAAGGCTTCGGGGAAGGGTTAGGGTTAGGGTTCGGGCTAGGGTTAGGGTTAAGGGACGGGGACGGTTTAGGGTCCAGGTGAGGGTAGGACAACGGTTTAGGGGGAGCATACGTGTGAGGGCGCGTGTTTCTGTGAGTGTACGGGTTAGGATTAGGGGACGGGTGAGGGGAAGGCTTCGGGGAAGGTTTTGGTTTAGGCTTCGGGCTAGGGTTAGGCTTAGGGGACGGGGACGGTTTAGGGACCAGGTGAGGGTACGACAACGGTTAAGGGGGAGCATACGTGTGAGGGCACGGGTTAGTGTGAGCGTACGGGATAGGATTAGGGGACGGGTGAGGGGAAGGCTTCGGGGAAGTGTTAGGTTTAGGATTTTGGCTAGGTTTAGGGTTAGGGGACGGAGACGGTTTAGGTTCCTGGTGATGGTACGATAACGGTTTAGTGGGAGCGTAAGTGTGAGGGCGCGGGATATTGTGAGCGTACGGGTTAGGATTAGGGGACGTGTGAAGGGAAGGCTTCGGGGAAGGGTTAGGGTTAGGGTTCGGGCTAGGGTTAGGGTTAGGAGATGGGGACGGTTTAGGGTCAAGGTGAGGGTACGAAAACGGTTTTGGTGGAGCGTACATGTGAGGGCACGGGTTAGTGTGAGCGTACGGGTTAGGATTAGGGGATGGGTGAGGGGAAGGCTTCGGGGACGGGTTAGGGTTAGGGTTCGGGCTAGGGTTAGGTTTAGGGGATGGGGACGGTTTAGGGTCCAGGTGTGGGTACGACAACGGTTTAGGGGGAGCGTACGTGTGAGGGCGCGGGTTAGTGTGAGCGTACGGATTAGGATTAGGGGACGGGTGAGGGGTAGGCTTCGGGGAAGGGTTAGGGTTAGGGTTCGTGGTAGGGTTAGGGTTAGGTGACGGGGACGGTTTAGGGTCCAGCTGAGTGTACGACAATGGTTTACGGGGAGCGTACGTGTGAGGGCGCAGGTTAGTGTGAGCGTACGGGTTAGGATTAGGGGACGGGTGAGGGGAAGGCTTCAGGGAAGGTTTAGGGTTAGGGTTCGGGCTAGGGTTAGGGTTAGGGGACGGGGACGGTTTAGAGTCCAGGTGAGGGTACGACAACGGTTTAGGGGGATCCTACGTGTGAGGGCGCGGGTTAGTGTGAGCGTACGGGTTACGATTTGGGGACGGGTGAGGAGAAGGCTTCGGGGAAGTGTTAGGCTTAGGGTTCGGGCTAGGATTAGGTTTAAGGGACGGGGACGGTTTAGGGTCCAGGTGAGGGTACGACAACGGTTTAGGGGGAGCGTACGTTTCAGGGCGCGGGTTAGTGTGAGTGTACGGGTTAGGATTAGGGGACGGGTGAGGGGAAGGCTTCGCGGAAGGGATAGGGTTAGGGTTAGGGGATGGGGACGGTTTAGGGTCCAGGTGAGGGTACGACAACGGTTTTGGGGGAGCGTATGTGTGAGGGCACGGGTTAGTGTGAGCGTACGGATTAGGATTAGGGGACGGGTGAGGGGTAGGCTTCGGGGAAGGTTTAGGGTTAGGGTTCGGGGTAGGGTTAGGGTTAAGGGACGAGGACGGTTTAGGGTCCAGGTGAGTGTATGACAACGGTTTAGGGGGAGCATACATGTGAGGGCGCGGGTTAGTGTGAGCGTACGGGTTAGGATTAGGGGACGGGTGAGGGGAAGGCTTCGGGGAAGTGTTAGGATTAGGCTTCGGGCTAAGTTTAGGGTTAGGGGACGGAGACGGTTTAGGTTCCTGGTGAGGGTACGACAACGGTTTAGGGGGAGCGTATGTGTGAGCGCGCGGGTTAGTGTGAGCGTACGGGTTAGGCTTAGGGGACGTGTGAGGGGAAGGCTTCGGGGAAGGGTTAGGGTTAGGGCTCGGGCTAGGGTTAGGGTTAGGGGATGGAGAAGGTTTAGGGTCTAGGTGAGGGTACGAAAACGGTTTAGGGGGTGCGTACGTGTAATGGAGCGGGTTAGTGTGAGCGTACAGGTTAGGATTAGGGGACGGGTGTGGGGAAGGCTTCGGGGAAGGTTTAGGGTTAGGTTTCGGGCTAGGGTTAGGATTAGGGGACGGGGACGGTTTAGCGTCCAGGTGAGTGTACGGCAACGGTTTAGGGGGAGCGTACGTGTGAGGGCGCGGGTTAGTGTGAGCTACCGGTTAGGATTAGGGGACGGGTGACGGGAAGGCTTCGGGAAAGTGTTAGGGTTAGGGTTCGGGCTAGGGTTAGGGTTAGGGGATAGGGACGGTTTAGGGTCCAGTGAGGGTACGACAACGGTTTAGGGGGAGCGTACGTGTGAGGGCGCGGGTTAGTGTGAGCGTGCGGGTTAGGATTAGGGGACGGGTGAGGGGAAGGTTTCGGGGAAGGGTTAGGGTTAGGATTCGGGCTAGAGTTAAGGTTAGGGGATGGGGACGGTTTAGTGTCCACGTGAGGGTAAGACAACGGTTTAGGGGGAGCATACGTGTGAGGGCGTGGGTTATGTGAGCGTACGGGTTAGGATTAGGGGATGGGTGAGGGGAAGGATTCGGGGAAGGGTTAGGGTTAGTGTTCGGGCTAGGGTTAGGGTTAAGGGACGGGGACGATTTAGGGTCCAGGTGAGGGTACGACAACGGTTTAGGGGGAGCGTACGTGTGAGGGCGCAGGTTAGTGTGAGCGTACGGTTTAGGATTAGGGGACGGGTGAGGGGAAGGCTTCGGGGAAGGTTTAGGTTTAGGGTTCGGGCTAGGGTTAGGGTTAGGGGACGGGGACGGTTTAGGGTCCAGGTGAGGGTACGACAACGGTTTAGGGGGAGCGTACGTTTGAGGGCGCAGCTTAGTGTGAGCGTACGGGTTAGGATTAGGGGACGGGTGAGGGGAAGGCTTCGGGGAAGGGTTAGGGTTAGGGTTGGGGCTAGGGTTAGGATTAGGGAAGGGGAAGGTTTAGGTTCCAGGTGAGGGTACGACAACGGTTTAGGGGGAGCGTACGTGTGAGGTTGCGGGTTAGTGTGAGCGTACGGGTTAGGATTAGGGGACGGGTGAGGGGAAGGCTTCGGGGAATGGTTAGGGTTAGGGTTCGGTATAGGGTTAGGGTTAGGGGACGGAGACGGTTTAGGGTCCAGGTGAGGGTACGACAATGGTTTAGGGGGAGCGTACGTTTTAGGGCGCAGGTTAGTGTGAGCGTACGGGTTAGGATTAGGGGACGGGTGAGGGGAAGGCTTCGGGGAAGGGTTAGGGTTAGGGTTCGGGCTACGGTTAGGGTTAGGGGACGGGGACGGTTTAGGGTCCAGGTGAGGGTACGACAACGCTTTAGGGGGTGCGTACGTGTGAGGGCGTGGGTTAGTGTGAGCGTACGGGTTAGGATTAGGGGACGGGTGAGGGGAAGGCTTCGGGGAAGGGTTACGTTTAGGGTTCTGGCTAGGGTTAGGATTAGGGGACGGAGACGGTTTAGGGTCCAGGTGAGGGTACGACAACGGTTGAGGGCGAGCGTACATGTGAGCGGGCAGTTTAGTGTGAGCGTACGGGTTAGGATTAGGGGACGGGTGAGGGGAAGGCTTCGGGGAAAGGTTAGGTTTAGGGTTCGGGCTAGGGTTAGGGTTAGGGGATGGGGACGGTTTAGGGTCCAGGTGTGGGTAAGACAACGGTTTAGGGGCAGCGTACGCGTGAGCGGGCTGGATAGTGTGAGCGTATGGGTTAGGATTAGGGGACGGGTGAGGGGAAGGCTTCGGGGAAGGGTTAGGGTTAAGGTTCGGGCTAGGGTTAGGTTTAGGGGATGGGGACGGTTTAGGGTCCAGGTGAGGGAACGACAATGGTTTAGGGGGAGCGTACGTGTGAGGGCGCTGGTTAGTGTGAGCGTACGGGTTAGTATTAGGCGACGGGTGAGGGGATGTCTTCGGGGAAGGGTTAGGGTTAGGGTTCGGGTTAGGGTTAGGGTTAGGGGACGGGGACAGTTTAGGGTCCAGGTGAGGGTATGACAACGGTTTAGGGGTAGCGTACGTGTGAGGGCGCGGGTTAGTGTGAGCGTATGGGTTAGGATTAGGGGACGGGTGAGGGCAAGGCTTCGGGTAAGGGTTAGGGTTAGGGTTCGGGCTAGGGTTATGGTTAGGGCATGGGGACGGTTTAGGGTCCAGGTGAGGATACGACAACGGTTTAGGGGGATCCTACGTGTGAGGGCGCGGGTTAGTGTGAGCGTACGGGTTAGGATTTGGGGACGGGTGAGGGGAAGGCTTCGGGGAAGGGTTAGGGTTAGGGTTCGGGCTAGGGTTAGGGTTAAGGGACGGGGACGGTTTAGGGTCCAGGTGAGGGTAGGACAACGGTTTAGGGGGAGCATACGTGTGAGGGCGCGTGTTTCTGTGAGTGTACGGGTTAGGATTAGGGGACGGGTGAGGGGAAGGCTTCGGGGAAGATTTTGGTTTAGGCTTCGGGCTAGGGTTAGGCTTAGGGGACGGGGACGGTTTAGGGACCAGGTGAGGGTACGACAACGGTTAAGGGGGAGCGTACGTGTGAGGGCACGGGTTAGTGTGAGCGTACGGGATAGGATTAGGGGACGGGTGAGGGGAAGGCTTCGGGGAAGTGTTAGGTTTAGGATTTTGGCTAGGTTTAGGGTTAGGGGACGGAGACGGTTTAGGTTCCTGGTGAGGGTACGATAACGGTTTAGTGGGAGCGTAAGTGTGAGGGCGCGGGATATTGTGAGCGTACGGGTTAGGATTAGGGGACGTGTGAAGGGAAGGCTTCGGGGAAGGGTTAGGGTTAGGGTTCGGGCTAGGGTTAGGGTTAGGAGATGGGGACGGTTTAGGGTCAAGGTGAGGGTACGAAAACGGTTTTGGTGGAGCGTACATGTGAGGGCACGGGTTAGTGTGAGCGTACGGGTTAGGATTAGGGGATGGGTGAGGGGAAGGCTTCGGGGAAGGGTTAGGGTTAGGGTTCGTGGTAGGGTTAGGGTTAAGGGACGGGGACGGTTTAGGGTCCAGCTGAGTGTACGACAATGGTTTACGGGGAGCGTACGTGTGAGGGCGCAGGTTAGTGTGAGCGTACGGGTTAGGATTAGGGGACGTGTGAGGGGAAGGCTTCAGGGAAGGTTTAGGGTTAGGGTTCGGGCTAGGGTTAGGGTTAGGGGACGGGGACGGTTTAGGGTCCAGGTGAGGGTACGACAACGGTTTAGGGGGATCCTACGTGTGAGGGCGCGGGTTAGTGTGAGCGTACGGGTTACGATTTGGGGACGGGTGAGGAGAAGGCTTCGGGGAAGTGTTAGGCTTAGGGTTCGGGCTAGGATTAGGTTTAAGGGACGGGGACGGTTTAGGGTCCAGGTGAGGGTATGACAACGGTTTAGGGGGAGCGTACGTTTCAGGGCGCGGGTTAGTGTGAGTGTACGGGTTAGGATTAGGGGACGGGTGAGGGGAAGGCTTCGCGGAAGGGATAGGGTTAGGGTTCGGGCTAGGGTTAGGGTTAGGGGATGGGGACGGTTTAGGGTCCAGGTGAGGGTACGACAACGGTTTTGGGGGAGCGTATGTGTGAGGGCACTGGTTAGTGTGAGCGTACGGATTAGGATTAGGGGACGGGTGAGGGGTAGGCTTCGGGGAAGGGTTAGGGTTAGGGTTCGGGGTAGGGTTAGGGTTAAGGGACGAGGACGGTTTAGGGTCCAGGTGAGTGTATGACAACGGTTTAGGGGGAGCATACATGTGAGGGCGCGGGTTAGTGTGAGCGTACGGGTTAGGATTAGGGGACGGGTGAGGGGAAGGCTTCGGGGAAGTGTTAGGTTTAGGCTTCGGGCTAAGTTTAGGGTTAGGGGACGGAGACGGTTTAGGTTCCTGGTGAGGGTACGACAACGGTTTAGGGGGAGCGTATGTGTGAGCGCGCGGGTTAGTGTGAGCGTACGGGTTAGGCTTAGGGGACGTGTGAGGGGAAGGCTTCGGGGAAGGGTTAGGGTTAGGGCTCGGGCTAGGGTTAGGGTTAGGGGATGGAGAAGGTTTAGGGTCTAGGTGAGGGTACGAAAACGGTTTAGGGGGTGCGTACGTGTAATGGAGCGGGTTAGTGTGAGCGTACAGGTTAGGATTAGGGGACGGGTGTGGGGAAGGCTTCGGGGAAGGTTTAGGGTTAGGTTTCGGGCTAGGGTTAGGATTAGGGGACGGGGACGGTTTAGCGTCCAGGTGAGTGTACGGCAACGGTTTAGGGGGAGCGTACGTGTGAGGGCGCGGGATAGTGTGAGCCTACCGGTTAGGATTAGGGGACGGGTGACGGGAAGGCTTCGGGAAAGTGTTAGGGTTAGGGTTCGGGCTAGGGTTAGGGTTAGGGGATAGGGACGGTTTAGGGTCCAGTGAGGGTACGACAACGGTTTAGGTGTAGCGTACGTGTGAGGGCATGGGTTAGTGTGAGCGTACGGATTAGGATTAGGGGACGTGTGAGGGGAAGGCTTTGGGGAAGGGTTAGGGTTAGGGTTCAGGCTAGGGTTAGGGTTAGGGGACTGGGACGGTTTAGGGTCCAGGTGAGGGTACGACAACGCTTTAGGGGGTGCGTACGTGTGAGGGCGTGGGTTAGTGTGAGCGTACGGGTTATGATTAGGGGACAGGTGAGGGGAAGGCTTCGGGGAAGGGTTACGGTTAGGGTTCGGGCTAGGGTTAGGGTTAGGGGACGGGGACGGTTTAGGGTCCAGGTGAGGGTATGACAACGCTTTAGGGGGAGGGTACGTGTGAGAGCGCGGGTTAGTTTGAGCGTACGGGTTAGGATTAGGGGACGGGTGAGGGGAAGGCTTCAGGGAAGGTTTAGGGTTAGGGTTCGGGCTAGGGTTAGGGTTAGGGGACGGGGACGGTTTAGGGTCCAGGTGAGGGTACGACAACGGTTTAGGGGGAGCGTACGTGTGAGGGCACGCGTTAGTGTGAGCGTACGGGTTCGGATTAGGGGACGGGTGAGGGGAAGGCTTCGGGGAAGGGTTAGGGTGAGGGTTCGGGCTAGGGTTAGAATTAGGGGACGGGGACGATTTAGGGTCCAGGTGAGGGTACGACAACGGTTTAAGGGGGAGTGTACGTGTGAAGACGTGGTTTAGTGTGAGCGTACGGGTTAGGATTAGGGGACGGGTGAGGGGAAGGCTTCGGGGAAGCGTTAGGGTTATGGTTCGGGCTAGGGTTAGGGTTAGGTTACGGGGAAGGTTTAGGGTCCAGGTGAGGGTACGACAACGGTTTAGAGGGAGCGTACGTGTGAGGACGCGGGATAGTGTGAGCGTACGGGGTAGGATTAGTGGACGGGTGAGGGGAAGAATTCGGGGAAGAGTTAGGGTTAGGATTAGGGCTAGAGTTAAGTTTAGGAGACGGGGACGGTTTAGTGTCCACGTGAGGGTACGACAACGGTTTAGGGGGAGCATACGTGTGAGGGCGTGGGTTATGTGAGCGTACGGGTTAGGATTAGGGGACAGGTGAGGGGAAGGCTTCGGGGAAGGGTTAGGTTTAGGGTTCGGGCTAGGGTTAGGGTTAGGGGAGGGGGACGGTTTAGGGTCCAGATGAGGGTACGACAACGGTTTAGGGGGACCGTTCGTGTGAGGGCGCGGGTTAGTGTGAACGTACGGGTTAGGATTAGGGGATGGGTGAGGGGAAGGCTTCGGGGAAGGGTTAGGGTTAGGGTTCTGGCTAGGGTTAGGGTTAGGGGACGGAGACGGTTTAGGGTCCAGGTGAGGGTACGACAACGGTTGAAGGGGAGCGTACATGTGAGCGCGTGGGTTAGTGTCAGCGTACGGTTTAGGATTAGGGGACGGTTGAGGGGAAGGCTTCGGGGAAGGGTTAGGGTTAGGGCTCGGGCTAGGGTTAGGGTTAGGGTACGGGGACGGTTTAGGGTCCAGGTTAGGGTACGACCACGGTTTAGGGGGAGCGTACGTGTGAGGGCATGGGTTAGTGTCAGCATACGGGTTAGGATTAGGGGATGGGTGAGGGGAAGGCTTCGGGGACGGGTTAGGGTTAGGGTTTGGGTAGGGTTAGGGTTAGGGCATGGGGACAGTTTAGGGTCCAGGTGAGGGTACCACAACGGTTTAGGGGCAGCGTACGTGTGAGCGGGATGTTTAGTGTGAGCGTACGGGTTAGGATTAGGTGACAGGTGAGGGGAAGGCTTCGGGGAAGGGTTAGGGTTAGGGTCCGGGCTAGGGTTAGGGTTAGGGGACGGGGACAGTTTAGGGTCCAGGTGAGGGTACGACAACGGTTTATGGGGAGCGTACGTGTTAGGGCGCGGGTTAGTGTGAGCGTACGGGCTAGGATTAGGGGACGGGTGAGGGGAAGGCTTCGGGGAAGGGTTAGGGTTAGGGTTCGGGCTAGGGTTAGGGTTAGGGGACGGGGACGGTTTAGGGTCCAGGTGAGGGTACGACAACGGTTTAGGGGGAGGGTACGTGTGAGGGCGTGGGTTAGTGTGAGCGTACGGGTTAGGATTAGGGGACGGGTTAGGGGAAGGCTTTGGGGAAGGTTTAGTGTTAGGGTTCGGGCTAGGGTTAGGGTTAGGGGCCGGGGACGGTTTAGGGTCCAGGTGAGTGTACGACAATGGTATAGGGGGAGAGTAAGTGTGAGGGCGCGGGTTAGTGTGAGCGTACAGGTTAGGATTAGGGGACGGGTGAGGGGAAGGCTTCGGGGAAGTGTTAGGGTTAGGGTTCGGGCTAGGGTTAGGGTTAGGGTATGGGGACGGTTTAGGGTCAAGGTGAGGGAACGAAAACGGTTTAGGTGGAGCGTACGTGTGAGGGCACGGGTTAGTGTGAGCGTATGGGTTAGGATTAGGGGATGGGTGAGGGGAAGGCTTCGGGGACGGGTTAGGGTTAGGGTTCGGGCTACGGTTAGGGTTAGGGGATGGGGACGGTTTAGGGTCCAGGTGTGGGTACGACAACGGTTTAGGGGCAGCGTCCATGTGAGCGGACTGGATAGTGTGAGCGTACGGGTTAGGATTAGGGGACGGGTGAGGGGAAGGCTTCGGGGAAGGGTTAGGGTTAGGGTTCGGGCTAGGGTTAGGGTTAGGGGACGGGGACGGTTTAGGGTCCAGGTGAGGGTACGACAACGGTTTAGGGGGAGCGTACGTGTGAGGGCGGGGGTTAGTGTGAGCGTACGGGTTAGGATTAGGGGATGGGTGAGGGGAAGGCTTCGGGGAAGTGTTAGGGTTAGGATTCAGGCTAGGGTTAGGGTTAGGGGATAGGGACTGTTTAGGGTCCAGGTGAGGGTACGACAACGCTTTAGGGGGAGGGTACGTGTGAGGGCGCGGGTTAGTGTGAGCGTATGGGTTAGGATTAAGGGACAGGTGAGGGGAAGGCTTCGGGGAAGGGTTAGTGTTAGGGTTCAGACTAGGGTTAGCGTCAGGGGACAGGGACGCTTTAGGGTCCAGGTGAGGGTACGACAACGGTTTAGGGGGAGCGTTCGTGTGAGGGGGTGGGTTAGTGTGAGCGTACGGGTTAGAATTAGGCGACGGGTGAGGGGAAGGCTTCGGGGAAGGTTTAGGTTTATCTTTCGGGCTAGGGTTAGGGGACGGGGACGGGTACGGTTTAGGGTCCAGGTGAGTGTACGACAACGGTTTAGGGGGAGTGTACCTGTGAGGGCACGGGTTAGTGTGAGCGTACCGGTTAAGATTAGGGGACAGGTGAGGGGAAGGCTTCGGGGAAGGGTTAGGGTTAGTGTTCGGGCTAGGGTTAGGGGACGGGGATGGGGACGGTTTAGGGTCCAGGTGAGGGTACGACAATGCTTTAGGGGGAGCGTACGGGTGAGGGCGCGGTTTAGCGAGAGCGTACAGGTTAGGATTAGGCGACGGATGAGAGTCAGGCTTCGGGGAAGGGTTAGGGTTAGGGTTCGCGGTAGGGTTAGAGTTAGGAGACGGGGAAGGTTTAGTGTCCAGGTGTGTGTACGACAACGCTTTAGGGGGAGCGTACACGTGAGGGTGTAGTTTAGCGTTAGCGTACGGGTTACGATTAGAGGACGGGTGAGGGGAAGGCTTCGGGGAAGAGTTAGGGTTAAGGGACGGGGACGGTTTACGGTCCAGATGAGGGTTCGACAACGGTTTAGGGGGAGCGTACGTGTGAGGGCGCGGGTTAGTGTGAGCGTACGGGTTAGGATAAGGGGACGGGTGAGTGGAAGGCTTCGGGAAAGGGTTAGGGTTAGGGTTCGGGGTAGGGTTAGGGTTTGGGGACGGGGACGAATTAGGGTCCAGGTGAGGGTACGACAACGGTTTAGGGAGAGCGCACGTTTGAGGGCGCGGGTTAGTGTGAGCGTACGGCTTAGGATTAGGGGACGGGTGAGGGTAAGGCTTCGGGGAAGTTTTAGGCTTAGGGTTCGGACTAGGGTTAGGGTTAGGGGACGGGGACGAATTAGGGTCCAGGTTAGGGTACGACAACGGTTTCGGGCGATCGTACGTGTGAGGGTGCGGGTTAGTGTGAGCGTACGGGTTAGGATTAGGGGACGGGTGAGGGGAAGGCTTCGGGGAAGGGTTAGGGTTAGGGTTCGGGCTATGGTTAGGGTTAGGGGACGGGGATGGTTTAGGGTCCAGGTGAGGGTACGACAACGGTTTAGGGGGAGCGTAGGTGTGAGGGCGTGGGTTAGTGTGAGCGTACGGGTTAGGATTAGGGGACGGGTGAGGGGAAGGCTTCGGGGAAGGGTTAGGTTTAGGGTTCGGGCTAGGGTTAGTGTTAGGGGATGGGGACAGTTTAGGGTCCAGGTGTGGGTACGACAACAGTTTAGGGGCAGCGTAGGTTTGAGCGGACTGGATAGTGTGAGCGTACGGGTTAGGACTAGGGGACGGGTGAAGGGAAGGCTTCGGGGAAGGGTTAGGTTTAGGGTTCTGGCTAGGGTTAGGGTTAGGGGATGGGGACGGTTTAGTGTCCAGGTGAGGGTACGACAACGCTATAGGGGGAGCGTACGTGTGAGGGCGTGGGTTAGTGTGAGGGTACGGGTTAGGATTAGGGGACGGGTGAGGGGAAGACTTCGGGGAAGGGTTAGGGTTAGGGTTCAGGCTAGGGTTAGGGTTAGGAGACAGGGATGGTTTAGGGTCCAGGTGAGGTTACGACAACGGTTTAGTGGGAGCGTACATGTGAGGGCACGGATTAGTGTGAGCGTACGGGTTAGGATTAGGGTACGGGTGAGGGGAAGGCTTCGGGGAAGTGTTAGGGTTAGGGTTCGGGCTAGGGTTAGGGTTAGGGGACGGGGACGGTTTAGGGTCCAGGTGAGGCTACAACAACGTTTTACGGGGAGCGTACGTGTGAGGGCGCGGGTTAGTGTGAGCGTACGGTTTAGGATTAGGGGACGGGTGAGGGGAAGGCTTCGGGGAAGGGTTAGGGTTTGGGTTCGGGCTAGGGTTAGGGTTAGGGGACGGGGATGGTTTAGGGTCCAGGTGAGGGTACGACAACGCTTTAGGGGGAGCGTACGTGTGTGGGCGTGGGTTAGTGTGAGCGTACGGGTTAGGATTAGGGGACGGTGAGGGGAAGGCTTCGCGGAAGGGTTAGGGTTAGGGTTCTGGCTAGGGTTAGGGTTAGGGGACGGGGACGGTTTAGGTTCCAGGTGAGGGTACGACAACGTTTTACGGGGAGGGTACGTGTGAGGGCGCGGGTTAGTGTGAGCGTACGGGTTAGGTTTAGGGGACGGGTGAGGGGAAGGCTTCGGGGAAGGGTTAGGGTTAGTGTTCTGGCTAGGCTTAGGGCTAGGGGACGGGGACGGTTTAGGGTCCAGGTGAGGGTATGACAACGGTTTAGGGGGAGCATACGTGTGAGGGCGCGGGTTAGTGTGAGCGTACGGGTTAGAATTAGGGGACGGGTGAGGGGAAGGCTTCGGGGAAGGGTTAGGGCTAAGGTTCGGCCTAGGGTTAGGGTTAGGGGACGGGGACGGTTTAGGGTCCGGTGAGGGTACGACAACATTTTAGGGGAAGCGTACGTGTGAGGTCGTGGGTTAGTGTGACCTTACAGGTTAGGATTAGGGGACGGGTGAGGGGAAGGCTTCGGGGAAGGGTTAGGGGTAGGGTTCGGGCTAGGGTTAGGGTTAGGGGACGGGGACGGTTTAGGGTCCAGGTAAAGGTACGAGTATGGTTTAGGCGGAGCGTACGTGTTAGGGTTCGGGTTAGGGTTAGGTTTAGGGGACGGGGACAGTTTAGGGTCCAGGTGAGGGTACGACAACCCTTTTGGGGGAGCGTACGTGTGAGGGCTTGCGTTAGTGTGAGCGTACGGGTTAGGATTAGAGGACGGGTGAGGGGAAGGCTTCGTGGAAGTGTTAGGATTAGGGTTCGGGCTAGGGTTACGGCTCGGGGACGGGGACGGTTTAGGGTACAGGTGAGGATACGACAACGGTTTAGGTGGAGCGTACGTATGAGGGCGCGGGTTAGTGTGAGCGTACGGGTTAGGATTAGGGGACGGGTGAAGGGAAGGCTTCGGGGAAGTGTTAGGGTTAGGGTTCAGGCTAGGGTTAGGGTTAGGGGACGGGGACGGTTTCGGGTCCAGTTGAGGGTACGAGAGCGGTTTAGGGTGAGTGTACGTGTGAGGGCGCGGGTTAGTGTGAGCGTACGGGTTAGGATTAGGGGACGTGTCAGGGGAAGCTTTCGGGGAAGGGTTAGGGTTACGGTTTGGGCTAGGGTTAGGGTTAGGGGATGGGGACGGTTTAGGGTCAAGGTGAAGGTACGACAACGGTTTATGGGGAGCGTACGTGTGTGGGCGCGGGTTATTGTGAGCGTACGGGTTAGGATTAGGGGACGTGTGAGGGGAACGTTTCGGGGAAGGGTTAGGGATAGTGTTCGGGATAGGGTTAGGGTTAGGGGTCGGGGACGGTTTAGGGTCCAGGTGAGGGTATGACAACGGTTTAGGGGGAGCGTACCTGTGAGGGCGCGGGTTAGTGTGAGCGTACGGGTTAGGATTAGGAGACGGGTGAGGGGAAGGCTTCGGGGAAGTGTTAGGTTTAGGGTTCGGGCTAGGGTTAGGGTTAGGGGATGGGGACGGTTTAGGGTCCAGGTGAGGGTACGACAACGGTTTAGGGGGAGCGTACGTGTGAGGGCACAGGTTAGTGTGAGCGTACGGGTTAGGATTAGGGGATGGGTGAGGGGAAGGCTTCGGGGAAGTGTTAGGTTTAGGTTTCGGGCTAGGGTTAGTGTTAGAGGACGGGGACGGTTTAGGGTCCAGGTGAGGGTACGACAACGGTTTAGGGGGAGCGTACGTGGGAGGGCGCGGGTTAGTGTGAGCGTACGGGTTAGGATTAGGGGACGGGTGAGGGGAAGGCTTCGGGGAAGGGTTAGGGTTAGGGTTCAGGCTAGGGTTAGGGTTAGGGGACGGGGACGGTTTCGGGTCTATTTGAGGGTACGAGAGCGGTTTAGGGTGAGCGTACGTGTGAGGGCGCGGGTTAGTGTGAGCGTACGGGTTAGGATTAGGGGACGTGTGAGGGGAACGTTTCGGGGAAATGTTAGTGATAGTTTTCGGGATAGGGTTTGGGTTAGGGGACGGGGACGGTTTAGGGTCTAGGTGAGGGGACGACAACGGTTTAGTGGGAGCGTACGTGTGAGGGCGCGGGTTAGTGTGAGCGTAAGGGTTAGGATTAGGGGACGGGTGAGGGGAAGGCTTCGGTGAAGTGTTAGGTTTAGGGTTTGGGCTAGGGTTAGGGTTAGGGGACGGGGATGGTTTAGGGTCCAGGTGAGGGTACGACAACGGTTTAGGGGGAGCGTACGTGTGAGGGCGCGTGTTAGTGTGAGCGTACGGGTTAGGATTAGGGGATGGGTGAGGGGAAGGCTTCGGGGAAGTGTTAGGTTTAGGGTTCGGGCTAGGGTTAGGGTTAGGGGACGGGGACGGTTTAGGGTCCAGGTGAGGGTACGACAACGGTTAAGGGGGAGCGTACGTGGGAGAGCGCGGGTTAGTGTGAGCGTACGGGTTAGGATTAGGGGACGGGTGAGGGGAAGGCTTCGGGGAAGGGTTAGGTTTAGGGTTCGGGCTAGGGTTAGGGCTCGGGGACGGGGACGGTTTAGGGTACAGGTGAGGATACGACAACGGTTTATGGGGAGCGTACGTGTGAGGGCGCGGGTTAGAGTGAGCGTACGGGTTACGATTAGGGGACGGGTGAGGGGAAGGCTTCGGGGAAGGGTTAGGGTTAGCTTTCGAGCTAGGGTTAGGGTTAGGGGTCGGGGACGGTTTAGGGTCCACGTGAGGGTACGACAACGGTTTAGGGGGAGCGTACGTTTGAGGGCACGGGTTAGTGTGAGGGTACGGGTTAGGATTAGAGGACGGGTGAGGGGAAGGGTTCGGGGAAGGGTTAGATTTAGGGTTCGGGCTAGGGTTAGCGTTAGGGGACGGAGACTGTTTAGGGTCTAGGTGAGGGTACGACAACGGTTTAGGGGGAGCGTAAGTGTGAGGTCGTCGGTTAGTGTGAGCGTCCGGGTTAGCATTAGGGGACGGGTGAGGGGAAGACTTCGGGGAAGGGTTAGGGTTAGGGTTCGGGCTAGGGTTAGGGTTAGGGGACGGGGACGGTTTAGGGTCCAGGTGAGGGTACGACAACGGTTTAGGGGTAGCGAGTCTGTGAGGGCGCGGGTTAGTGTGAGGGTACGGGTTAGGATTAGGGGACGGGTGAGGGGAAGACTTCGGGTAAGGGTTAGGGTTAGGGTTGAGGCTAGGGTTAGGGTTAGGAGACAGGGATGGTTTAGGGTCCAGGTGAGGTTACGACAACGGTTTAGTGGGAGCGTACATGTGAGGGCACGGGTTAGTGTGAGCGTACGGGTTAGGATTAGGGGACGGGTGAGGGGAAGGCTTCAGGGAAGTGTTAGGGTTAGGGTTTGGGCTAGGGTTAGGGTTAGGGGACGGGGACGGTTTAGGGTCCAGGTGAGGCTACAACAACGCTTTAGGGGGAGCGTACGTGTAAGGGCGCGGGTTAGTGTGAGCGTACAGTTTAGGATTAGGGGACGGGTGAGGGGAAGGCTTCGGGGAAGGGTTACGGTTTGGGTTCGGCCTAGGGTTAGGGTTAGGGGACGGGGACGGTTTAGGGTCCAGGTGAGGGTACGACAACGCTTTAGGGGGAGCGAATGTGTGAGGTTGCGGGTTAGTGTGAGCGTACGGGTTAGGATTAGGGGACGGGTGAGTGGAAGGCTTCGTGGAAGGGTTCGGGCTAGGGTTAGGGTTAGGGGACGGGGACGGTTTAGGGTCCATGTCAGGGTACGACAACGGTTTAGGGGGAGCGTACGTGTGAGGGCGCGGGTTAGTGTGAGTGTATGGGTTAGGATTAGGGGACGGGTGAGGGGAAGGCTTCGGGGAAGGGTTAGGGTTAGGGTTCGGGCTAGGGTTAGGGTTAGGGGACGGGGACGGTTTAGGGTCCAGGTGACGGTACGACAACGCTTTCGGGGGAGAGTACGTGTGAGGGCGCGGTTTAGTGTGAGCGTACGGGTTAGGATTAGGGGACGGATGAGGGGAAGGCTTCGGGGAATGGTTAGGTTTAGGGTTCGGGCTAGGGTTAGGGTTAGGGGACGCGGACGGTTTAGGGTCCAGGTGAAGGTACGAGTATGGTTTAGGCGGAGCGTACGTGTGAGGGCGTGGGTTAGTGTGAGCGTACAGGTTAGGATTAGGGGACGGGTGAGGGGAAGGCTTCGGGGAAGAGTTAGGGTTAGGGTTTGGGCTAGGGTTAGGGTTAGGGAATGGGGACCGTTTTGGCTCCAGGTGAGGGTACGACAATGGTTTAAGGGGAGTGTACGTGTGAGGGCGCGGGTTAGTGTCAGGGTACGGGTTAGGATTAGGGGACGGGGGAGGGGAAGGCTTCGGGGAAGGGTTAGGGTTAGGGTTCAGGCTAGGGTTAGGGTTAGGGGACGGGGACCGTTTTCGCTCCAGGTGAGGGTACGACAATGGTTTAGGGGGAGTGTACGTGTGAGTGCGTGGGTTAGTGTGAGCGTACGGGTTAGGATTAGGGGACGGGTGAGGGGAAGGCTTCGGGGAAGAGTTAGGGTTAGGGTTCGGGCTAGGGTTAGGGTTACGGGACGGGGACGGTTTAGGGTCCAGGTGAGGGTACGACAACGGTTTAGGGGGAGCGAATGTGTGAGGGTGTGGGTTAGTGTGAGCGTACGGGTTAGGATTAGGGGACGGGTGAGGGGAAAGCTTCGTGGAAGGGTTCGGGCTAGGGTAAGGGTTAGGGGACGGGGACGGTTTAGGGTCCAAGTGAGGGTACGACAACGGTTTAGGGGGAGCGTACGTATGAGGGCGCGTGTTAGTGTGAGCGTACGAGTTAGGATTAGGGGACGGGTGAGGGGAAGGCTTCAGGAAAGTGTAAGGTTTAGGGTTCGGGCTAGGGTTAGGGTTAGGGGATGGGGACGGTTTAGGGTCCAGGAGAGGGTATGACAACAGTTTAGGGGGAGCGTACATGTGAGGGCGCGGGTTAGTGTGAGCGTACAGGTTAGGATTAGGGGACGGGTGAGGGGAAGGCTTCGGGGAAGGGTTAGGGTTAGGGTTCGGGCTAGGGTTAGGGTTAGGGAACGGGGACCGTTTTGGCTCCAGGTGAGGGTACGACAATGGTTTAGGGGGAGTGTACGTGTGAGGGCGCGGGTTAGTGTCAGCGTACGGGTTAGGATTAGGGGACGGGGGAGGGGAAGGCTTCGGGGAAGGGTTAGGGTTAGGGTTCAGGCTAGGGTTAGGGTTAGGGGACGGGGACCGTTTTCGCTCCAGGTGAGGTTACGACAATGGTTTAGGGGGAGTGTACGTGTGAGCGCGCGGGTTTGTGTGAGCGTACGGGTTAGGATTAGGGGACGGGTGAGAGGAAGGCTTCGGGGAAGAGTTAGGGTTAGGGTTCAGGCTAGTGTTAGGGTTACGGGACGGGGACGGTTTAGGGTCCAGGTGAGGGTACGACAACGGTTTAGGGGGAGCGAATGTGTGAGGGTGTGCGTTAGTGTGAGCGTACCGGTTAGGATTAGGGTTCGGGTGAGGGGAAGGCTTCGGGGAAGGGTTAGGGTTAGGGTTCATGCTAGGGTTAGGGGTAGGGGACGGGGACGGTTTAGGGTCCAGGTGAGGGTACGACAACGGTTTAGTGTGAGCATATGTGTGAGGGCACGTGTTAGTGTGAGCGTACGGGTTAGGATTAGGGGACGGGTGAGGGGAAGGCTTCGGGAAAGTGTAAGGTTTAGGGTTCGGGCTAGGGTTAGGGTTAGGGAACGGGGAAGGTTTAGGGTCCAGGTGAGGGTACGACAACGCTTTACGGGGAGGGTACGTGTGAGGGCGCGGGTTAGTGTGAGCGTATGGGTTAGGATTAGGGGACGGGTGAGGGGAAGGCTTCGGGGAAGGGTTAGGGTTAGTGTTCTGGCTAGGCTTAGGGCTAGGGGACGGGGACTGTTTAGGGTCCAGGTGAGGGTATGACAACGGTTTAGGGGGAGCGTACGTGTGAGGGCGCGGGTTAGTGTGAGCGTACGGGTTAGAATTAGGGGACGGGTGAGGGGAAGGCTTCGGGGAAGGTTTAGGGTTAGGGTTCGGGCTAGGGTTAGGGTTAGGGGACGGGGACGGTTTAGGTTCCTGGTGAGGGTACGACAACGCTTTACGGGGAGGGTACGTGTGAGGGCGCGGGTTAGTGTGAGCGTATGGGTTAGGATTAGGGGACGGGTGAGGTGAAGGCTTCGGGGAAGGGTTAGGGTTAGTGTTCTGGCTAGGCTTAGGGCTAGGGGACGGGGACTGTTTAGGGTCCAGGTGAGGGTATGACAACGGTTTAGGGGGAGCGTACGTGTGAGGGCGCGGGTTAGTGTGAGCGTACGGGTTAGGATTAGGGGATGGGTGAGGGGAAGGCTTCGGGGAAGGGTTAGGGCTAGGGTTCGGCCTAGGGTTAGGGTTAGGGGACGGGGACGGTTTAGGGTCCAGGTGAGGGTACGACAACATTTTAGGGGAAGCGTACGTGTGAGGTCGTGGGTTAGTGTGACCGTACGGGTTAGGATTAGGGGACCGGTGAGGGGAAGGCTTTGGGGAAGGGTTAGGGTTAGGGTTCGGGCTAGGGTTAGGGTTAGGGGACGGGGACGGTTTAGGGTCCAGGTGAGGGTACGACAATGCTTTAGGGGGAGGGTACGTGTGAGGGAGCGGGTTAGTGTGAGGGTACGGGTTAGGATTAGGCGATGTTTGAGGGGAAGGCTTCGGGGAAAGGTTAGGGTTAGGGTTCGGGCTAGGGTTAGGGTTAGTGGAAAGGGACGGTTTAGGGTCCAGGTGAGGGTATGACAACGTTTTAGGGGGAGCGTACGTTTGAGGGCGCGTGTTAGTGTGAGCGTACGAGTTAGGATTAGGCGAAGTGTGAGGGGAAGGCTTCGGGGAAGGGTTAGGTTTAGGGTTCGGGCTAAGGTTAGGGTTAGGGGACGGGGACGGTTTAGGGTCGAGGTGAGGGTACGACAACGCTTTAGGGGGAGGGTACCTGTGAGGGCGCGGGTTAGTGTGAGGGTACTGGTTAGGATTAGGGGACGGGTGAGGGGAAGGCTTCGGGGAAGTGTTAGGGTTAGGGTTCGGGCTAGGGTTAGGGTTAGGGGACGGGGACGGTTTAGGGTCCATGTGAGGGTACGACAACGGTTTAGGGGGAGCGTACGTGTGAGGGCACGGGTTAGTGTGAGTGTACGGGTTAGGATTAGGGGACGGGTGAGGGGAAGGCTTTGGGGAAGGGTTAGGGTTAGGGTTTGGGCTAGGGCTAGGGTTAGGTTTAGGGGACGGGGACCATTTAGGGTCCAGGTGAGGGTACGACAACAGTTTAGGGGGAGCGTACGTGTGAGGGCGCGGGTTAGTGTGAACGTAAGGGTTAGGATTAGGGGACGGGTGAGGGGAAGGCTTCGGGGAAGTGTTAGGTTTAGGGTTCCGGCTAGGGTTAGGGTTAGGGGACTGGGACGGTTTAGGGTACAGTTGAGGGTACGAGAGTGGTTTAGGGGGAGCGTACGTGTGAGGGCACAGGTTAGTGTGAGCGTACGGGTTAGGATTAGGGGACGGGTGAGGGGAAGGCTTCGGGGAAGTGTTTGAGTTAGGGTTCGGGCTAGGGTTAGGGTTAGGGGACCGAGACGGTTTAGGGTCCAGGTGAGGGTACGACAACGGTTTAGGGGGAGAGCACGTGTGAGGACGCGGGTTAGTGTGAGCGTACGGTTTAGGATTAGGGCACGGGTGAAGGGAAGGCTTCGGGGAAGGGTTAGGTTTAGGGTTCGGGCTAGGGTTAGGATTAGGGGATGGGGACGGTTTAGTGTCCAGGTGAGGGTACGACAACGCTATAGGGGGAGCGTACGTGTGAGGGCGTGGGTTAGTGTGTGCGTACGGGTTAGGATTAGGGGACGGGTGAGGGGAAGATTTCGGGAAAGTGTTAGGGTTAGGGTTCGGGCTAGGGTTAGGGTTAGGGGATGGGGACGGTTTAGGGTCCAGGTGAGGGTATGACAACGGTTTAGGGGTAGCGTACGTGTGAGGGCACGGGTTAGTGTGAGCGTACGGGTTAGGATTAGGGGACGGGTGAGGGGAAGGTTTCGGGGAAGTGTTAGGGTTAGGGTTCGGGCTAGGGTTAGGGTTAGGGGACGGGCACGTTTTAGGGTCCAGGTGAGGGTACGACAACGCTTTAGGGGGAGTGTACGTGTGAGGGCGCGGGGTTGTGTGAGCGTACGGGTTAGGATTAGGGGACGGGTTAGGGGAAGGCTTTTGGGAAGGGTTAGGGTTAGGGTTCAGGCTAGGGTTAGGGTTAGGGGATGGGTACGGTTTAGGGTCCATGTGATGACACGATAGCAGTTTAGGGGGAGCGTACGTGTAAGGGCGCGGGTTAGTGTGAGCGTACGGGTTAGGATCATGGGACGGGTGAGGGGAAGGCTTCGGGGAAGGGTTAAGGATAGGGTTCGGGCTAGGGTTAGGGGACGGGGACGGGGACGGTTTAGGGTCCAAGTGAGTGTACGACAACGGTTTAGGGGAACTGTACGTGTGCGGGCGCGGATTAGTGTGAGCGTACGCGATAGGATTAGGGGACGTGTGAGGGGAAGGCTTCGTGAAAGGGTTAGGGTTAGAGTTCGGGCTAGGGTTAGGGTTAGGGGACGGAGACGGTTTAGGGTCCATTTGAGGGTACGACAGAGGTTTAGGGGGAGCGTACGTGTGAGGGCGCGGGTTAGTGTGAGCGTAGGGGTTAGGATTAGGGGACGGGTGAGGGGAAGGCTTCGGGGAAGGGTTAGGGTTAGGGTTCTGGCTAGGGTTAGGGTTAGGGGACGGGGACGGTTTAGGGTCCAGGTGAGTGTACGACAACGGTTTAGGGGGAGCGTACCTGTGAGGGCGCGGGTTAGTGTGAGCGTACGATTTAGGATTAGGGGACGCGTGAGGGGAAGGCTTCGGGGAATGTTTAGGGTTAGGTTTCGGGCTAGGGTTAGGGTTAGGGGACGGGGACGGTTTAGGGTCCAGGTGAGGGTACGACAGCGGTTTAGGGGGAGCGTACATGTGAGGGAATGGGTTAGTGTGAGCGTACGGGTTAGGATTAGGGGACAGGTGAGGGGAAGGCTTCGGGGAAGGGTTAGGGTTAGGGTTCGGGCTAGGGTTAGGGTTAGGGGACTGGGACGGTTTAGGGTCCAGGTGAGGGTACGACAACGCTTTAGGGGGAAGTTTAGTGTGAGGGCGCGGGTTAGTGTGACGGTACGGGTTAGGATTAGGGGATGGGTGAGGGGAAGGCTTCGGGGAAGGGTTAGGGTTAGGGTTTGGGCTAGGTTTAGGGTTAGGGGATTGGGACTGTTTAGGGTCCAGGTGAGGGTACGACAACGGTTTAGGGGCAGCGTACGTGTGAGTCCGGTGGTTAGTGTGAGCGTACGGGTTAGGATTAGGGGACGGGTGAGGGGAAGGCTTCCAGGAAGGGTTAGGGTTACGGTTCGGGCTAGGGTTAGGGTTAGGGGACGGGGACGGTTTAGGGTCCAGGTGAGGGTACGACAACGCTTTAGGGGGAGCGTACATGTGAGGGTGCGGGTCAGTGTGAACGTACGGGTTAGGATTAGGGGACGGGTGAGGGGAAGGCTTCGGGGAAGGGTTAGCGTTAGGGTTCGGTCTAAGGTTAGGGGACGGGGACGGGGACGGTTTAGGGTCCAAGTGAGTGTACGACAACGGTTTAGGGGAACTGTACGTATGCGGGCGCGGGTTAGTGTGAGCGTACGGGATAGGATTAGGGGACTGGTGAGGGGAAGGCTTCGTGAAAGGGTTAGGGTTAGAGTTCGGGCTAGGGTTAGGGTTAGGTGACGGGGACGGTTTAGTGTCCAGTTGAGGGTACGACAGCGGTTTAGGGGGAGCGTACGTGTGAGGGCGCGGGTTAGTGTGAGCGTACGGGTTAGGATTAGGGGATGGGTGAGGGGAAGGCTTCGGGGAAGGGTTAGGGTTACGGTTTGGACTAGGGTTAGGGTTAGGGGACGGGGACGGTTTAGGGTCCAGGTGAGGGTACGACAACGGTTTAGGGGGAGCGTACGTGTGAGGGCGCGGGTTAGTGTGAGCGTACGGGTTAGGATTAGGGGACGGGTGAGGGGAAGGCTTCGGGGAAGGGTTAGGGTTAGGGTTCGGGCTAGGGTGAGTGTTAGGGGACGGGGACGGTTTAGGGTCCAGGTGAGGGTATGACAACGGTTTAGGGGTAGCGTACGTGTGAGGGCGCGGGTTAGTGTGAGCGTACGGGTTAGGATTAGGGGACGGGTGAGGGGAAGGCTTCGGGGAAGGGTTAGGGTTAGTGTTCGGGCTAGGGTTAGGGTTAGGGGACAGGGACGGTTTAGGGTCCAGGTGAGGGTACAAAAACCATTTAGGGGGAGCTAATGTGTGAGGGCGCAGGTTAGTGTGAGGGTACGGGTTAGGATTAGGGGACGGGTGAGGGGAAGATTTCGGGGAAGGGTTAGGTTTAGGGTTCGGTCTAGGGTTAGGGTTAGGGAACGGGTACGGTTTAGGGTCCAGGTGATGGTACGATAGCGGTTTCGGGGGAGCGTACGTGTGAGGGGCGGGTTAGTGTGAACATACGGGTTAGGATTAGGGGACGGGTGAGGGGAAGATTTCGGGGAAGGGTTAGGGTTACCGATCGGGCTAGGGTTAGGATTAGGGGACGGGGATGGTTTAGGGTCCAGGTTCGGTTACGACAACGGTTTATGGCGAGCGTACGTGTGAGGGCGTGGGTTAGTGTGACCGTAAGGGTTAGGATTATGGGACCGGTGAGGGGAAGGCTTCGGGGAAGGGTTAGGGTTAGGGTTCGGGCTACGGTTAGGGTTAGGGGATGGGGACGGTTTAGGGTCCAGGTGAGGGTACGACAACGGTTGAGGGGGAGCGTATGTGTGACGGCGCGGGTTAGTGTGAGTGTACGGGTTAGGATTAGGGGACGGGTGAGGGGAAGACTTCGGGGAAGGTGTAGGGTTAGCGTTCAGGCTAGGTTTAGGTTTAGGGGTCGGGGACGGTTTAGGGTCCAGGTGAGGGTACGACAGAGCTTTAGGGGGAGCGTACGTGTGAGGGCGCGTGTTAGTGTGAGCGTACGGGTTAGGATTAGGGGACGGGTGAGGGGAAGGCTTCGGGTAAGGGTTAGGTTTAGTGTTCGGGCTAGGGTTAGGGTTAGGGGACAGGGACGGTTTAGGGTCCAGGAGAGGGTACGACAACGCTTTAAGGGGAGCGTACATGTGAGGGCGCGGGTCAGTGTGAGCGTACGGGTTAGGATTAGGAGACGGGTGAGGGGAAGGCTTCGGGGAAGGGTTAGCGTTAGGGTTCGGGCTAGGGTTAGGGTTAGGGGATGGGGACGGTTTAGGGTCCAGGTGAGGGTACGACAACGGTTTAGGGGCAGCGTACGTGTGAGCGCGTGGGTTAGTGTGAGCGTACGGGTTAGGATGAGGGGACAGGTGAGGGGAAGGCTTCCGGGAAGGGTTAGGGTTAGGGTTCGGGCTAGGGTTAGGGTTAGGGGACGGGGACCGTTTAGGGTCCAGGTGAGGGTACGACAATGGTTTAGGGGTAGCGTACGTGTGAGGGCGCGGGTTAGTGTGAGCGTACAGGTTAGGATTAGGGGACGGTGAGGGGAAGGCTTCGGGGAAGGGTTAGGTTTAGTGTTCGGGCTAGGGTTAGCGTTAGGGAATGGGGATGGTTTAGGGTACAGGTGAGGGTACGGCAACGGTTTAGGGGGACTGTACGTGTGCGGGCGCGGGTTATTGTGAGCGTACGGGTTAGGAATACGGGCCGGGTGAGGGGAAGTCTTCGGGGAAGTGTTAGGGTTAGGGTTCGGGCTAGGGTTAGGGTTAGGGGACGGGGACGGTTTAGGGTCCAGTTGAGGGTACGATAGCGGTTTAGGGGGAGCGTACGTGTGAGGGCACGCGTTACTGTGAGCGTACGGGTTAGGATTAGGGGACGGGTGAGGGTAAGGCTTCGGGGAAGTGTTAGGGTTAGGATTCGGTGTAGGGTTAGGGTTAGGGGACGGGGACGGTTTAGGGTCCAGGTGAGGGTACGACAACGCTTTAGGGGGATGGTACGTGTGAGGGCGCGGGTTACTGTGAGCGTACGGGTTAGGATTAGGGGACGTGTGAGGGGAAGGCTTCGGGGAAGAGTTATTGTTAGGGTTCGGGCTAGGGTTAGGGTGAGGGGACGGGGACGGTTTAGGGTCCACGTGAGGGTACGACAACGGTTTAGGGGGAGCGTACGTGTGAGGGCGCAGGTTACTGTGAGCGTACGGGTTAGGATTAGGGGACGGGTGAGGGGAAGGCTTCGGGGAAGGTTTAGGGTTAGGGTTCAGGCTAGGGTTAGGATTAGGTGACGGGGACGGTTTAGGGTGCAGGTGAGGGTACGACAGAGCTTTAGGGGGAGCGTACGTGTGAGGGCGTAGGTTAGTGTGAGCGTACGGGTTAGGATTAGGGGACAGGTGAGGGGAATTCTTCGGGGAAGGGTTAGGGTTAGGGTTCGGGCTAGGGTTAGGGTTAGGGGACGGGCACGTTTTAGGGTCCAGGTGAGGGTTCGACAACGCTTTAGGGGGAGCGTACGTGTGAGGGCGCGGGATAGTGTGAGCGTACGGGTTAGGATTAGGGGACGGGTTAGGGGAAGGCTTTTGGGAAGAGTTAGGGTTAGGGTTCAGGCTAGGGTTAGGGTTAGGGGACGGGGACGGTTGAGGGTCCAGGTGAGGGTACGACAACGGTTTAGGGGGAGCGTATGTGTGAGGGCGCGGGTTAGTGTGAGCGTACGGGTTAAGATTAGGGGACGGGTGAGGGGAAGGCTTCGGGGAAGGGTTAGGGTTAGGGTTCGGGCTAGGGTTAGGGTTAGGGGACGGGGACGGTTTAGGGTCCATGTGATGGTATGACAGCAGTTTAGGGGGAGCGTACATGTGAGGGCGCGGGTTAGTGTGAGCATACGTGTTAGGATTAGGGGACGGGTGAGGGGAAAGCTTCGGGGAAGGGTTAGGGTTAGGGTTATTCTTCTTACTGATGTGAAATTAGAGTGACATGTGCCCATTGAAACCGCTACATCTAGTTTCTCACTGGTTCCCCCTATTCCCTTTCATCCTCCGCACTAACTGCAGACTGTGCGATACCAGAACTTAAAGGCATTGACTCTCCATGTGGGGATATTTTTAGTAAAGCGGCTGGAATGTCGATCCGGAGCCCCAGGAGAGGAAAAATGAGGTGCGTTTTAGAAACCTTTCCCGATCATATGGTATACCAGTCGCTGGGTTTCCCAAGCATGGTTTAGCTGTAGGAAGATTCCCTTCACCCTGGAGTGTTGGGACCCTTGGCATGAGTAGCATGAAGTATTGCATGAAACTTTTGGCAGTTGCTCACCAAAGCTCACCAATCCTCTCAGCCCCTAGTGTCCAGCCTTATGTCTTATCCAGCTGTGGGTTTATATGTGGTCATTCCAGGTTGCATCACAGCCCCTGAGCGAATTTTGTAAGAATTTTTCTCTCTTTCATTGTTTCTGCGTTTTGTTTTTAAAATTTATTTCTATAATGGGGTTTAGCTCATTTTCACTGCTGTGTTTGTGCCGCTCTGCACACACTTGATTCCCTTATGGAGATATATCAATACATGGGTTTTAAGATTCTTATTACTCAGATATATTTCCCTGCGGTGTATAGGGTGTGTTGAGGCCAGTTCACTGAGCAAGGTGTAGATCTTGTCTAATATCTATTTGGTTTATTGAACGGTATCTGTGCTAATTTCAAACTCTGGTTTTATGCATCACCCCACCTCTCCTTTCCCCTTAAGCTGAAATAAGTGTGTTTTCTAAATGTGAGACACTGTTCTGTTCTGTAATTCATTTCTTGTGCAGCCATATTTACCCTCCCTCTATAAGTGATATCTTATGATATGTTTCTTTTTCTGTTTGACTTATTTCAAGTAGTATTATCGGACCTCAATCCACTCTTTATCCTTCTACTAGCCTTATTACATTGATATCATGGTGAAGAGATATTCCATTGTACATAAGTACCACATCTTCTTTATCCATTGTTCTCTTTCCTGGGATATTTAAGGTGTACTGAAGTTGAGGTTCTTGTAAACAGAGTAGCCCTAAACTGTGGTGTGCTTGTGTCTTGTTGATTTTTAGACTTCCCTAGATATACTCCCATGATTGGAAGTGTCCTATGCTCTGTAGCTCTGTTTTTTAGATGATTTAGGAACCACCATACACTTCTCCAGAGTGGCTCTCGGCAGTTCACACACTGCCCATCAGCGTATAAAGGCTCCCTGTTCTCCATGGCCTGTCCTGCATTTCTGGTTTTTACAATTTTTTAGGATGGCCCTTTTGACCAGTGGGAAATGAGACTTCTTTGTTGTGCACATTTGCATTGCTTGCTTGCTTCGTTCCCCATAAAGTGCATATGCGTTTTTTCCTGGATATAATCAGGAAAAAACGCATACGCCCTTTTGGGCCAACTGCATCATTGTCGAAAATCTGCCGCTTTTCATGTGCTTTAAAGATGAGTCCAATCTATCTCTTGAAATCTGTTTCTTGCAATTCTGTCTTGCATTCAGATCCTCTTCTTTGCCTTACCTCAACATATTTTTGGACGTTAGTTTTCATTTATAACTCTGCAGGTTTGTGAATTGCAGTGACCCTGAGCTCCATTTTTTAAATTGCTCTTTTGTGAGCTGGCCTCAAACCCGCAGGATTGCTTCAGGCCCTATTTTGGCTCGGGCGAGGCGGGCTGAGCCTTTTTTTAATTCTTATTCTTAATGGGAAATTAGAGTGATATGTGCCCGTCCGAACCCCTACAACTATTCTCTCATTGGTTCCCCCTCTTCCCGTTCATCCTCCTCACAATTTGCAAAATGTGTGAAACAGAAGTTGAAATGTGCTGATTCTCCAAGTGGGGAGATTCTAAGTAACGTGGCTGGAATGGTGAACAGGAGCACCAGGAGAGGATAAATGAGCTGCATTTTAGACACATCTCCCGATCACATGGTGTACAGTCCTCTGGGTTTTCCATGCATGTTTTAGCTGTAGGAAGATCCCTTGAACCTGCAGATTTGGGACCCATTGAATGGGTACCAGGTAGTATTACTTTAAAGGGTGTGCATTTCCTCGCCCACCCTCACATTTCTCTTAGTGCAAACAGTTTCCAGCCTTATGTCTCATCCTGCTGTGGGTCTAGATGTGTTCAATCCATGTTGCATCACCGGCCCTGAGGAAAAGTTGTAAGAGGTTTTCTCTCTGTCGTTTATTTTTTTCAATTTATTACTATATTGGTTACAGCTGATTTTCAAAGCTCTGTTTCTTGCTGCTGTATATCCACTTGATTCACGTACAGAGAGACATCAGTAAATTCTTTTTCAGATTCTTACCAGTCGTATATATTCTTTTCCGGTGACTTGAGTGTGCTGAGTGCAGTTCTTTTAGCTACTGTGTAGGCCTTGTTGATTATCAGTTTGGTATTTGGAATGGTATCTTTGCTAATTTCAACCTCCTGGATGATGCCTCACCCCTCCCCACCTTTCCCGTTTAGCAGCCTTATGCGTGTTTTCTACATATTTGACTATGTTTTTGTTTTGTAATTTATTTCATGTGTAGCCATTTTGGATTCCACCTTTAAGTGATATCTTATGATATGTGTCTTTTTCTTTTTGAATTATGTCACTTAGAATGATCATACGTAACTCCTCCGGAGTTGTTACAACTGGCCATATTTCATTGATTTCCAGGCTGAATAATATTCCACTCTACCTAAGTACCACATCTCTATCCATTTTTTCTCTCCAGAGACATTTAAGTTATATCCTAGTCAAGGATCTTTTAAACAGAGAGGGGGTAAACATTGGGGTGCCTGTGTCCTCTCGATTTTTGTTTTTCCCAAGATATACGCCCATGAGTGCAAGTGCCCTATGCTCTGTAGCTCATTTTTTAGATGCTTTAGTAAACACAATACACTTCTCCAGAATGGCCGTTGGCAATATACATTTCCACTATAAGTCTCACAGGGCTCCCTCTTCTCCTTGCCCTGTCCTGCATTTTTGTTGTTTACGCTTTATGAGGATGGCTCTTCTGACTGATGCGAAGTGATATCTCTTGTAGTATTGACTTCCAGTGCCCACCTGTTTGGTTGGCTAAAAAAGTGTATGCCCTTTTCTTGAATATATACAGAAAAAAACGCATACACCCTTTTTGGCCAACTGCAATGTTGGCAATGTTCAGCTCCTTTTCTTGTGCTTAATGGCGAGTCCTTTCTACCTCCTCAAATCCCTTTCCTGCCATTCTCCCTTGCTTACAAGTCCTTTTCTCTGACTTTCCTCAAGACATATTTCAGTGATGGATATTTTCAACTCTGCAGTTTCGTGAATTTTACTGTCCCTGAGTTCCATTGTTCAACTTGTGTTTATGGGAACTGGCCACAAAGCAGCGGGATTTCCTCAAGCCCTATACTGTTTCCATGGGCAACCCTAGCCTTTGGTCAATTCGTCTTCCTGATTGGAAATTAGAGTGACATGTGCCTGTCTGAACACCTAGGACTTGTCTCTCATTGTTCCTCATCCTTCCGCTTCATCCTCTGGACAAATTCCAAACTGTACGCAACAGGATGTTGACAGTGCTGCCATCTCCAAGTGGGGAGACTGTTAGTAAAGACGCTGGATGGGTGAACCCGAGCACCAGGAGATGAGGAGATGAGATGCCTTTTCCAAACTCTTCCCGATCAGACGGTATACCATCCTCTGGGTGTGACAGACATGTTTTAGCAGTAGGAAGAGTCCCATTCATGTAAGGAGAACACCAGGGCTTTTTCAAAATCAGTGTCTCCCCGAAACCCAAACTGGGGAATTTTTTAAGCTACGGCTACACATATGTTCATTAAGGGCCTTGGGAAGTAGGCAGAGTCCAAACTTTAGATGATTGAAGTCTTCAGGGTCAGAAGCACTCACCACCAGCTTCCCCTAGGTTACACTTTAACTGTCATTGATAGATGATGTCAATAAAAATATCTATTCTTTTTCAGATTATTTCCCCTTATAGGTTATTGCAAAATGTTGAGTGTAGTTCCCTGTGCTATACAGTAGTTCCTTGTTGATGATCTATTTTATACATAGCAGTGTGTATGTGTTAATCCCAAACTGTTAATTTATCCCTCCTCCCACCTTTCCGCTTTGGTAATAATAAATTATAAGATTTTATACTTCTCAGAAATGGGGGAGCTGAAAGAGAGGTATCATTTTCAATGGAAAAGCATTTAAAACAAGATTGAAGCTTTAACCAAGATTATTAGATGTACATCCTTGGAAAGAAATCACTTCGTTTCTCTAATATTGACCTGACAAATAAGACAAACCTTTTCACTGAACTTGCTTATAATAAAGTGATGGAAATAGCCAATGGAATCGTTAGAAACATCTTATTTTACCCGAGCCTTATACACTGTTCTATGTTAACTACAGTTTGGCTCACACATCTGTTCATTGAGGTTACAATAGTCTCAATTTCTGTTACTGATCCTCCAGAGTGGACCCCAACAAGTGTCCCCCTGTGCAGTGTCATTGGGGCCAACAGATCGAGACTGAGTTTGGTTCACAAGCAAAGGAAACTTTATATTTTGATCAGAGAATGGAGAGGTGAGAGCATGCACTACCCTGTGGGCTGTGGGCTGGGCTGCTGTGTAGAGATCCTGTCAGAGTCAGTGGGAGGGAGGGGGCGGAGCTCTCGAGGGCCGGGTTGGCTGCAGCTCAGGCTCTATATCTCGGAGTCTGCACTGGGCCCCAGGAGCTTAGGTGTCGACCCAGCCATTCTGCACTAGGAAATCTGGTCTGAAGTGCCGGGTGTGGAACCTCTGCATGCGGGACCCTAGGAGCACATGAAATTAGACAAAGCACAAAGGATAAAAAAGGTCAGACTTGACTTTATTGCCCAGATTCTATTTTTATCTCCCAGGGATTTTTAATGGGCTTTGCTGGGGACAAACCCCTCCTCTGCCTTTTGTCCCGTTCCTCATTCTTGGAGTGCTGAGGGTGCAGACCCTTCTTCTGTAACTGCTGAGTGCTGAGTTGGGAGCCCTCATACCAAGGGGCGAGGGTCAGAGCTTCTCCCCAGCAGCCTCCAGGTGACGTTGATTGTCCCCAGGCCCCCTGCCTCCCTGCTCGTCCACCTGAGCACCAGCATTGGAAGCGTTATAGATTCTAATGACCTTTAAGGGTCCAGGAAAGAGATGTGCAGAGACGCTGTGGGGGCCGGTTTCACCCCGCCCCACATTTGTTCGGCCACCTTAGGCTGACCGTTTCTGCCAGCCTAGATGCTCTGAACAGTAGTCTGTGCTTTCTTCAATTAGGCCCCTGAATTAACGTACAAACAGCACCAGGTGTCAGAGCCCTGCCCGCACAACTCCCAGGCAGTCCAGGGTCAGTGGTGATCAAGGACCATGATGGCCACTGAGTCAACAGCCTTTTGAAGTAAACAGGAGTCCAGCCGGTCTTATTGGCCACCATCACCATGGTGTCTGTAGGCTTTTCTATGGTGACAGTGTGATATACGGTTCCCCCGCCAAGATTATTAGCTCCCCTCTGGGTGCAGTAAGTCCTGAAAGCAGTAGTCTACTCTTTTGGGACACACTCTTGTTGTTTTATGAGAGAAACTCCAGGTCAAGTGATGTTCACACGAGTCGTCATGGTGCCCTGTTGCCCCCAGTTATCTCTCTGGATGTTGGAGTTGGAGGGCCTCCTCACTCGAGGTTGGTGTGCCCACGGAGCAAACCCTGCAACTTCAGGGCATGGTTGGTGGTTAGGATCACCACGTGGGGTCCTTTTCCCTTAGGAGGGAGGTGGCCTTTTGGGCTGCTGATTTCCAGGTTTTTAGATACCGCCAGTATCTTGGCCAGATGCGGCAGTGGGCCAAGCCCCTTGGTGACCGTAGTTTATCCTACCTGGATGGCATTCTTGCATTGTTCCATTTCAAGTGGTCCCAGTTTTTGCACTAATTCTCCAATGGCGATTCACCTTTCACCGGGAATGTAAAGGTCAAAGGGTTTAGCTAAATTAGGGAGTTCCAGGGCAAGGGTCTGAATTGACTGCTCTTTCCATTCTTGAAAGGCCACTTCTGGATTCTGTTCAAAAGGATCATCATCTTTTCCTTTCAGTGTTTCATATAGAGGTCCAGCTAGTAGACTGTAGTTAGGGATCCAGAAGCAGCAAACCCTGGCCTCCCCAGGAACCCCTAAGCTGTCTTCTAGTTTTAGAAAGGGGTAAGGCCGAAAATGGTTTCTTCCCTTTCCTGGGATGGGCTTCTCCGACCTTCTGTGAGAATGAAGCCCAGGCAGGTCACCGCAGTCTGTGATATTTGAGCTTTTTCTTGGACAACTTCTATCCTTTATTGGCTTGGTAGTTCAGAGGCCTCCTTAGTAGGGCTGGCAATCAGAATGTCGTCTGAGTACTGAAGGAGGGTTTCCTTTTCCAGAGGTAGAACTTTTAGGTCTTTAGCTAAGGTTTCCCCAAAGATAGTGTGGGAATTTTTGAACCCTTGGGGCAAGACGGCCCGGAAGTATTGTTTTAGTTGTATGTTGAGTCCTGCCACTCACAAGCCAAAATTTCTTGTGACTCTGGGACTAATGGAATACAAAAGAAGGCATCATTGAAGACTAATACAGAATACCATGTCCTGGTGGTTGGTAGAATGACCAGCAGGGTGTAGGAATTAGGAGCAACTGGAGGTATATCCTCGGTGGCTTCACTGACTGTCCTGACATCCTTTACCAGGTCCCCAGCAGCCCATGGGGCTCTCGTGGTCAGACCAATCCCAGAATATGGAGCTCACCTGGGCAGGTACCCCACCCCCCACCCCAGCCCACGGGGCTCTCGTGGTCAGGCCCCTCCCAGGATACAGAGCTACCCTTGCAGGTACCGTGGCAGGGCTGGGCACACAGGAACCGTGCACATAGCCCTCATTGCAGAGCACCCCCAGCTCACCTGTCGCTCAGAGCTGACACAGAGCACCTCAGAGCAGGACTTGAACTAACAAACAGCAGCTGCGACAGGTCTGTGACCCTGGGCATCACTCTGTGCGGCCTCCCTCCACCTGGTCTTCCAGAGACTTCCACTGCACCCAGGGCACCAGGCCTCTGTCTCCAACCACCACCCACTCCTCCTCTCCCTGACTCCTGGGTTCCTCTCATTAGGAGAGGGTTTTCTTGAAGTTGTCTCCCACTCATGGGCCAGATAAAATGATTAGAAAACAAGCCAAAGCTGCAGCCCCTTGTCTATCCTGACTCTCAGGAGCCCACACCTGTTCCTTGGACCTGGCCGGTTCAGCAAGTTCCATTTTCTGCAACTGTGAGCCCCTGAGGGGTGATGATTGGCTGAGCTGGGCAGCCTTACAGTGCCGGCCAGCCCTCCCCAGGTGTGCCTGGGTTGAGATCAATATAAATACCACTCCAGGCAGCAAGAGCCCCTGCAGCCGTGCCTGACGCCATTTTCAATGCCCTATCAGCAGTCTCGGGGCTGGGCTGGTGGGAGGGAGTGAGAGGCCACGGCTTTGTGGGTGGCCCAGTGTGAGTGGAGCTCTGCTGGACTTTCTGCAGCAGTTGCCAGGCTGCCACCTGCTAAAGAAGAGGATGTGTCACCCATACCTGCTGCTGGAATTTCTCCCTGGGCAGAGGTGAGGAAGAAAAAAGCAGTGGGGGCAGGGACAGGACGGGTATCTCAGGCAGGGAAATGGAAATCTTCCAGAAGAGCACCCAGGGCCAGGACCATCCTGGCTGGCCTGCAGGCACCAAGTCGGCCGGCATGCTGTCACTCGTGTGGCTCTATGGCCCTTCCTCTAGGCTTTCAAGTCCTTGTATATATTCAGGTGTTTTACTTGGGATGGGTGGGAATAGTTCAGCAGCAACTGGCCTGGGGCTCAACTCACGTTTACTCACAGATGCCTCGGCACGGTGCCCCAGCTTTGCAATGAGGACGCTTGTTGCGTGGGGGCTGCTGGCTGAATGGGAGACGATTCCCCACCACTGACCAACTTCAGAATTGTTTACAACTGGAGCAAGTGCCCTGATACGGTTTTCCTCTGTGGAACTGGTGGGTTCTGTGTTTTTTTTCTCTTTTTCATTTTTGGTTCAAGGTAGATTTTATTCCTCTTTTTTGTATTTACAGATATAAGCATGGAAATAATTTATTCATATAAATACATGTATGTGAAGGGAATAATTGTTTTTTCTGTTTTATTTTTTAAATTTTATTTCTTTTCAATTTTGAATTTTATTTTATATTTTTATACAGCAGGTTCTTATTGGTTATCTATTTTATACATATAAATGTATACATGCCAATCCCAGTCTCTCAACTCCTCCCACCACCACCCCCCCAACAGCTTTCCCCCCTTGTTGTCCATACATTTGTTGTCTACATCTGTTGCTCTATTTATGCCTTGCAAAATGGTTAATCTGTACAGTTTTTCTAGGTTCCACATATATGCATGAATATACAAGATTTGTTTTTCTCTTTCTGACTTACTTCACTCTGTATGACAGTCTCTAGACCCATCGACGTCTCTACAAATGACCCAATTTCATTCCTTTTCATGGCTTAGTAATATTCCATTTTATATATGTACCACAGCTTTATGCATTCGTCTGTCTGTGGGCATTTAGGTTGCTTCCATTACCTCGATATTGTAAATAGTGATGCAATGAACATTGCGGTGAATGTCTCTTTTTGATTTATGGTTTTGTCTGGGTATATGTCCAGTACTGGGATTACTGTATCATATGGTAATTCTATTGTTAGTTTCTTAAGAACTCCATATTGTTCTCCAGTGACTGTATCAATTTATATTCCCAACAATAGTGGAAGAGGGATCCTTTTCTCCACACCCTTTCCAGCATTTTTTGTTTGTAGATTTTCTGATGATGCCCATTCTATCAGCTGTGAGGTGATACCTCATTGTTGAGTCCATTTTGTTGAGCAAGGGGTAGGTCTTGTCTATTACATATTTGGCTTATGGAACACTATCTGTGCTAATGTCAAACTCTGGTTTTAGGCAGCACCCCAACTCACCTTCCCCCTTAAGCAAGCATAAGTTGGTTTTCTAAACTTGAGACTCTGTTCTGTTTTGTAATCCAGTTCCTGTGTAGCCAAGTTTACATTCCGTGTATTAGTGATATCTTATGATGTTTATTTTTCTGTGTGACTTATTTCAGTTAGAATCATCATACCTGAATCCACTCATTATGCTGCTACGGGCCTGATGACATAGATTTCATTGCTGAGTGATATTGCATTTTACGTAAGTACCACAACTTCTTTATCCATTTTTCACTTTCTGCGATATTGAACTTGTACTGTACACGAGGATCTTGTAAACAGAGCCATCCCAAACTTTGGGGTGGCTGTGTCTTTTTGATTTTAATTTCCGTAAGCTATAGGACCATAAGTGGAAGTGCCCTATGCTCCGCTGCTTAGTTTTTTAGATGTTTCAGGAAACACCATGCACTTCTCCCGAATGGCTGTTGGCAATTGACATCCCGCCCATCAGCATAACAAGGCTCCCAGTTCTCCATGGCCTGTCCTGCCTTTCTGGATTTTACACTTTTTTCAGATGGCCCTTTTGACCAGGGGGAAGTGAGACTTCATTGTAGTGCAGATTTCCTTTGCAAGCTTGCTTGGTTGGCCATAAAGTGCGTATGCGTTTTTTCTTGAATACATTCAGGAAAAAACGCATACGCACTTTTTGGCCAAGTGCATCATTGTGGACGTTCTGCCTCTTTTCCTATGCTTTAAATGTAATTCCAGTCTACCTCCTGAAATCGGTTTCCTGCAATTCTGCCCCGCTTTCAAGTCCTCTTGGCAGCCTTACTTCAGTATATTTTTGGACGATAGCTGTCATTTATAACTCTGCAGGTTTGTGAATTACAGTGCCCCTGAGCTCCTTTCTTCAACTCGCTTTCTTGGGAGCTGGCCGCAACACCGCAGGATTGCTTCAGGCCCTAATCTGGTTCCGGCACAGCACGCTGAGCCTTTGGTTAATTCCTCTTCCTGGTGGGAAATGAGAGTTAAATTTGCCCGTCCAGACACCTCCAGCTAGTCTCTCATTGGTTCTCCCTATTCCTGTTCATCTTCCGCAGAAATTGCAAACTGGGCCAAACAGGAGGTTAAAGGCACTGACTCTAAAAGTCGGGAGAGTGTTAGTAAAGCGTCTGGAATGTTGAACCCGAGTACCAGAGGATGAGAACTGAGACATATTGGAACACGTCTACCGATCACACGGTTGATCATACTCTGGGTTCCACATGCATGTTTTAGCTGAAGGAAGAATCCCTTAAACCTGGACAGTTCAATCCCGTGGAATGGTACTATGCAATATGACTTCAAAGGGTCTTCATTTGCTCACCGAACCTCTCCAATCCTATCACTGCTGCATTTATGCCCCTGTACAGACGCTTGATTCTCTTTCGGAGACATAGCCATCCATAGGTTTTAAGATACTTACAAGTCAGGTACATTCTTAGGCGTTTAATATGGGGTGTTGCGTCCATTTTGTTGAGCAAGGAGTAGCTCTTGTCTATTCCATATTTGGCTTAAGGAACTTTATCTGTGCTCATTTCAATCTCTGGTTTTGTGCAGCACCCCAACTCACCTTTCCCCTTAAGCAAGCATAAGTTGGTTTTCTAAATTTGAGACCCTGTTCTGTTTTGTAATCCAGTTCCTGGGTACCCAAGTTTACATTCCGTGTATTAGTGATATCTTATGTTTCTTTTTCTGTGTGACTTATTTCAGTTAGAATCATCATACCTGAATCCACTCATTATGCTGCTACGGGCCTGATGACATAGATTTCATTGCTGAGTGATATTGCATTGTACGTAAGTACCACAGCTTCTTTATGCATTTTTCACTTTCTGCGATATTTAGCTTGTACCATAAACCAGGTTCTTTTAAAGAGATCCATCCCAAATTTTGGGGTGGCTGTGTCTTTTTGATTTGAATTTCCCTAAGCTATAGGACCATAAGTGGAAGTGCCCTAGGCTCTGTTGCTTTGTTTTTTAGATGTTTCAGGAAACACCATACACTTCTCCCTAGTGGCTGTTGGCAATTTACATCCCGCCCATCAGCATAACAAGGCTCCCAGTTCTCCATGGCCTGTCCTGCCTTTCTGGATTTTACACATTTTTCAGATGGCCCTTTTGACCAGGGGGAAGTGAGACTTCATTGTAGTGCAGATTTCCTTTGGGAGCTTGCTTGGTTGGCCAAAAAGGGCGTATGCGTTTTTTCCTGAATATATTCAGGAAAAAACGCATACGCCCTTTTTGGCCAAGTGCATCATTGCGGACGTTCTGCTCTTTTCCTATGCTTTAAATGCAATTGCAGTCTACCTCCTGAAATCGGTTTCCTGCAATTCTGCCCCGCTTTCAAGTTCTGTTGGCAGCCTTACTTCAGTATATTTTTGGACGATAGCTGTCATTTATAACTCTGCAGGATTGTGAATTACAGTGCCCCTGAGCTCCTTTCTTCAACTCGCTTTCTTGTGAGCTGGCCACAACACCGCAGGATTGCTTCAGGCCCTAATCTGGTTCCGGCACGGCACGCTGAGCCTTTGGTTAATTCCTCTTCCTGGTGGGAATGAGAGTTAAATTTCCCGTCCAGACACCTCCAGCTAGTCGCTCATTGGTTCTCCCTATTCCTGTTCATCTTCCGCAGAAATTGCAAACTGGGCCAAACAGGAGGTGAAAGGCACTGACTCTCCAAGTCGGGAGAGTGTTAGTAAAGCGTCTGGAATGTTGCACCCGAGTACCAGGGGACGAGAACTGAGATATATTGGAACACGTCTCCCGATCACACGGTTGATCATACTCTGGGTTCCACATGCATGTTTTAGCTGAAGGAAGAATCCCTTAAACCTGGAGAGTTGAGACCCGTGGAATGGGTACCATGCAATATGACTTCAAAGGGTCTTCATTTGCTCACCGAACCTCTCCAATCCTATCACTGCTGCGTTTATGCCCCTGGACACACGCTTGATTCTCTTTCAGAGACATAGCAATCCATAGGTTTTAAGATACTTACAAGTCAGGTACATTCTTAGGCGTTTAATATGGGGTGTTGAGTCCATTTCGTTGAGGAAGGAGTAGCTCTTGTCTATTCCATATTTGGCTTAAGGAACTTTATCTGTGCTCATCTCAATCTCTGGTTTTGTGCAGCACCCCAACTCACCTTTCCCCTTAAGCAAGCATAAGTTGGTTTTCTAAATTTGAGACCCTGTTCTGTTTTGTAATCCAGTTCCTGTGTATCCAAGTTTACATTCCGTGTATTAGTTATAAATTATGATGTTTCTTTTTCTGTGTGACTTATTTCAGTTAGAATCATCATACCTGAATCCACTCATTATGCTGCTACGGGCGTGATGACATATATTTCATTGCTGAGTGATATTGCATTGTACGTAAGTACCACAGCTTCTTTATGCATTTTTCACTTTCTGCGATATTTAGCTTGTACCATAAACCAGGTTCTTTTAAAGAGATCCATCCCAAATTTTGGGGTGGCTGTGTCTTTTTTATTTGAATTTCCCTAAGCTATAGGACCATAAGTGGAAGTGCCCTAGGCTCTGTTGCTTGGTTTTCTAGATGTTTCAGGAAACACCATACACTTCTCCCGAGTGGCTGTTGGCAATTTACATCCCGCCCATCAGCATAACAAGGCTCCCAGTTCTCCATGGCCTGTCCTGCCTTTCTGGATTTTACACTTTTTTCAGGTGGCCCTTTTGACCGGGGGAAGTGAGACTTCATTGTAGTGCAGATTTCCTTTGCAAGCTTGCTTGGTTGGCCAAAAAGGGCGTATGCTTTTTTTCCCGAATATATTCAGGAAAAAACGCATACGCCCTTTTTGGCCTAGTGCATCATTGTCGGCGTTCTGCCTCTTTTCCTATGCTTTAAATGCAATTCCAGTCTACCTCCTGAAATCGGTTTCCTGCAATTCTGCCCCACTTTCAAGTCCTCTTGGCAGCCTTACTTCAGTATATTTTTGGACGATAGCTGTCATTTATAACTCTGCAGGTTTGTGAATTATAGTGTCCCTGAGCTCCTTTCTTCAACTCGCTTTCTTGTGAGCTGGCCGCAACACCGCAGGATTGCTTCAGGCCCTAATCTGGTTGAGGCACGGCACGCTGAGCCTTTGGTTAATTCCTCTTCCTGGTGGGAAATGAGAGTTAAATTTGCCCGTCCAGACACCTCCAGCTAGTCTCTCATTGGTTCTCCCTATTCCTGTTCATCTTCCGCAGAAATTGCAAACTGGACCAAACAGGAGGTTAAAGGCACTGACTCTCCAAGTCGGGAGAGTGTTAGTAAAGCGTCTGGAATGTTGCACCCGAGTACCAGGGGACGAGAACTGAGACATATTGGAACACGTCTCCCGATCACACGGTTGATCATACTCTGGGTTCCACATGCATGTTTTAGCTGAAGGCAGAATCCCTTAAACCTGGAGAGTTGAGACCCGTGGAATGGGTACCATGCAATATGACTTCAAAGGGTCTTCATTTGCTCACCGAACCTCTCCAATCCTATCAGTGCTTCGTTTATGCCCCTGTACACATGCTTGATTTTCTTTCAGAGACATAGCAGTGCATAGGTTTTAAGATACTTACTAGTCAGGTACATTCTTAGGCGTTTAATATGGGGTGTTGAGTCCATTTCGTTGAGCAAGGAGTAGTTCTTGTCTATACCATATTTGGCTTAAGGAACTTTATCTGTGCTCATTTCAATCTCTGGTTTTATGCAGCACCCCAACTCACCTTTCCCCTTAAGCAAGCATAAGTTGGTTTTCTAAATTTGAGACCCTGTTCTGTTTTGTAATCCAGTTCCTCTGTAGCCAAGTTTACATTCCGTGTATTAGTGATATCTTATGATGTTTCTTTTTCTGTGTGACTTATTTCAGTTAGAATCATCATACCTGAATCCACTCATTATGCTGCTAAGGCCCTGAAGACATAGATTTCATTGTTGAGTGATATTGCATTGTACGTAAGTACCACAACTTCTTTATCCATTTTTCACTTTCTACGATATTGAACTTGTACCGTAAATGAGATTCTTGTAAACAGAGCCGTCCCAAACTTTGGGGTGGCTGTGTATTTTTGATTTTAATTTCCCTAAGTTATAGGACCATAAGTGGAAGTGCTCTAGGCTCCGCTGCTATGTTTTATAGATATTTCAGAAAGCAACATACACTTCTCCCGAGTGGCTGTTGGCAATTTAGATCCGGCCCATTAGCATAACAAGGCTCCTAGTTCTCCATGGCCTGTCCTGTCTTTCTGGATTTTACACTTTTTTCAGATGGCCCTTTTGACCGGGGGGAAGTGAGACTTCATTGTAGTGCAGATTTCCTTTGCAAGCTTGCTTGGTTGGCCAAAAATGGCCTATGCGTTTTTTCCTGAATATATTCAGGAAAAAACGCATACGCTCTTTTTGGCCAAGTGCATCATTGTGGACGTTCTGTCTCTTTTCCTATGCTTTAAATGCAATTCCAGTCTACCTCCTGAAATCGGTTTCCTGCAATTCTGCCCCGCTTTCAAGTACTCTTGGCAGCCTTACTTCAGTATATTTTTGGACGATAGCTGACATTTATAACTCTGCAGGTTTGTGAATTACAGTGCCCCTGAGCTCCTTTCTTCAACTCGCTTTCTTGTGAGCTGGCCGCAACACCGCAGGATTGCTTCAGGCCCTAATCTGGTTCCGACACGGCACGCTGAGCCTTTGGTTAATTCCTCTTCCTGGTGGGAAATGAGAGTTAAATTTGCCCGTCCAGACACCTCCAGCTAGTCTCTCACTGGTTCTCCTATTCCTGTTCATCTTCCGCAGAAATTGCAAACTGGGCCAACAGGAGGTTAAAGGCACTGACTCTCCAAGTCGGGAGAGTGTTAGTAAAGCGTCTGGAATGTTGCACCCGAGTACCAAGGGACGAGAACTGAGACATATTGGAACACGTCTCCCGATCACACGGTTGATCATACTCTGGGTTCCACATGCATGTTTTAGCTGAAGGCAGAATCCCTTAAACCTGGAGAGTTGAGACCCGTGGAATGGGTACCATGTAATATGACTTCAAAGGGTCTTCATTTGCTCACCGAACCTCTCCAATCCTATCACTGCTGCGTTTATGCCCCTGTACACACGCTTGATTTTCTTTCAGAGACATAGCAGTGCATAGGTTTTAAGATACTTACTAGTCAGGTACATTCTTAGGCGTTTAATATGGGGTGTTGAGTCCATTTCGTTGAGCAAGGAGTAGTTCTAGTCTATACCATATTTGGCTTAAGGAACTTTATCTGTGCTCATTTCAATCTCTGGTTTTATGCAGCACCCCAACTCACCTTTCCCCTTAAGCAAGCATAAGTTGGTTTTCTAAATTTGAGACCCTGTTCTGTTTTGTAATCCAGTTCCTGTGTAGCCAAGTTTACATTCCGTGTATTAGTGATATCCTATGATGTTTCTTTTTCTGTGTGACTTATTTCAGGTAGAATCATCATACCTGAATCCACTCATTATGCTGCTACGGGCCTGATGACATAGATTTCATTGCTGAGTGATATTGCATTGTACGTAAGTACCAAAATTTTTATTCATTTTTCAGTTTCTGCGATATTGAACTTGTACCATAAACGGGGTTCTTGTAAACAGAGCCGTCCCAAACTTTGGGGTGGCTGTGTCTTTTTGATTTTAATTTCCCTAAGCTATAGGACCATAAGTGGAAGTGCCCTAGGCTCTGTTGCTTTGTTTTTGAGATGTTTCAGGAAACACCATACACCTCACCCTAGTCGCTGTTGGCAATTTACATCCCGCCCATCAGCATAACAAGGCTCCCAGTTCTCCATGGCCTGTCCTGCCTTTCTGGATTTTACACTTTTTTCAGATGGCCCTTTTGACCGGGGGGAAGTGAGACTTCATTGTAGGGCAGATTTCCTTTGCAAGCTTGCTTGGTTGGCCAAAAAGGGCGTATGCGTTTTTTCCTGAATATATTCAGGAAAAAACGCATACGCCCTTTTTGGCCAAGTGCATCATTGTGGACGTTCTGCCTCTTTTCCTATGCTTTAAATGCAATTCCAGTCTACCTCCTGAAATTGCTTTCCTGCAATTCTGCCCTGCTTTCAAGTCTTCTTGGCAGCCTTACTTCAGTATATTTTTGGACGATAGCTGTCATTTATAACTCTGCAGGTTTGTGAATTACAGTGCCCCTGAGCTCCTTTCTTCAACTCGCTTTCTTGTGAGCTGGCTGCAACACCGCACGATTGCTTCAGGCCCTAATTGCGTTCCGGCACGGCACGCTGAGCCTTTGGTTAATTCCTCTTCCTGGTGGGAAATGAGAGTTAAATTTCCCCGTCCAGACACCTCCAGCTAGTCTCTCATTGGTTCTCCCTATTCCTGTTCATCTTCCGCAGAAATTGCAAACTGGGCCAAACAGGAGGTTAAAGGCACTGACTCTCCAAGTCGGGAGAGTGTTAGTAAAGCGTCTGGAATGTTGCACCCGAGTACCAGGGGACGAGAACTGAGACATATTGGAACACGTCTCCCGATCACACGGTTGATCATACTCTGGGTTCCACAGGCATGTTTTAGCTGAAGGCAGAATCCCTTAAACCTGGAGATTTGAGACCCGTGGAATGGATACCATGCAATATGACTTCAAAGGGTCTTCATTTGCTCACCGAACCTCTCCAATCCTATCACTGCTGCGTTTATGCCCCTGTACACATGCTTGATTTTCTTTCAGAGACATAGCAGTGCATAGGTTTTAAGATACTTACTAGTCAGGTACATTCTTAGGCGTTTAATATGGGGTGTTGAGTCCATTACGTTGAGCGAGGAGTAGTTCTTGTCTATACCATATTTGGCTTAAGGAAATTTATCTGTGCTCATTTCAATCTCAGGTTTTATGCAGCACCCCAACTCACCTTTCCCCTTAAGCAAGCATAAGTTGGTTTTCTAAATTTGAGACCCTGTTCTGTTTTGTAATCCAGTTCCTCTGTAGCCAAGTTTACATTCCGTGTATTAGTGATATCTTATGATGTTTCTTTTTCTGTGTGACTTATTTCAGTTAGAATCATCATACCTGAATCCACTCATTATGCTGCTAAGGCCCTGAAGACATAGATTTCATTGCTGAGTGATATTGCATTGTACGTAAGTACCACAACTTCTTTATCCATTTTTCACTTTCTACGATATTGAACTTGTACCGTAAATGAGGTTCTTGTAAACAGAGCTGTCCCAAACTTTGGGGTGGCTGTGTCTTTTTGATTTTAATTTCCCTAAGCTATAGGACCATAAGTGGAAGTGCCCTAGGCTCCGCTGCTATGTTTTTTAGATGTTTCAGGAAGCACCATACACTTCTTCCGAGTGGCTCTTGGCAATTTACATCCCGACCATCAGCATAACAAAGCTCCCAGTTCTCCATGGCCTGTCCTGCCTTTCTGGATTTTACACTTTTTTCAGATGGCCCTTTTGACTGGGGGGAAGTGAGACTTCATTGTAGTGCAGATTTCCTTTGCAAGCTTGCTTGGTTGGCCAAAAAGGGCGTATGCGTTTTTTCCTGAATATATTCAGGAAAAAACGCATATGCACTTCTTGGCCAAGTGCATCATTGTGGACGTTCTGCCGCTTTTCCTATGCTTTAAATGCAATTCCAGTCTACCTCCTGAAATCGGTTTCCTGCAATTCTGCCCCGCTTTCAAGTCCTCTTGGCAGCCTTACTTCAGTATATTTTTGGACGATAGCTGTCATTTATAACTCTGCAGGTTTGTGAATTACAGTGCCCCTGAGCTCCTTTCTTCAACTCGCTTTCTTGTGAGCTGGCCGCAACACCGCAGGATTGCTTCAGGCCCTAATCTGGTTCCGGCACGGCACACTGAGCCTTTGGTTAATTCCTCTTCCTGGTGGGAAATGAGGGTTAAATTTGCCCGTCCAGACACCTCCATGTAGTCTCTCATTGGTTCTCCTATTCCTGTTCATCTTCCGCAGAAATTGCAAACTTGGCCAAACAGGAGGTTAAAGGCACTGACTCTCCAAGTCGGGAGAGTGTTAGTAAAGCGTCTGGAATGTTGCACCCGAGTACCAGGGAACGAGAACTGAGACATATCGGAACACGTCTCCCGATCACACGGTTGATCATACTCTGGGTTCCACATGCATGTTTTAGCTGAAGGCAGAATCCCTTAAACCTGGAGAGTTGAGACCTGTGGAATGGGTACCATGCAATATGACTTCTAAGGGTCTTCATTTGCTCACCGAACCTCTCCAATCCTATCACTGCTGCGTTTATGCCCCTGTACACACGCTTGACTTTCTTTCAGAGACATAGCAATCCATAGGTTTTAAGATACTTACTAGTCAGGTACATTCTTAGGCGTTTAATATGGGGTGTTGAGTCCATTTCGTTGAGCAAGGAGTAGCTCTTGTCTATTCCATATTTGGCTTAAGGAATTTTATCTGTGCTCATTTCAATCTCTGGTTTTAGGCAGCACCCCAACTCACCTTTCCCCTTAAGCAAGCATAAGTTGGTTTTCTAAATTTGAGACCCTGTTCTGTTTTGTAATCCAGTTCCTGTGTAGCCAAGTTTACATTCCGTGTATTAGTGATATCTTATGATGTTTCTTTTTCTGTGTGACTTATTTCACTTAGAATCATCATACCTGAATCCACTCATTATGCTGCTACGGGCCTGATGACATAGATTTCATTGCTGAGTGATATTGCATTGTACATAAGTACCACAACTTCTTTATCCATTTTTCACTTTCTGCGATATTGAACCTTAACCGTAAATGAGGTTCTTGTAAACAGACCCGTCCCAAACTTTGGGGTGGCTGTGTCTTTTTTATTTTAATTTCCCTAAGCTATAGTTCCATAAGTGGAAGTGCCCTAGGCTCTGTTGCTTTTTTTTTAGATGTTTCAGGAAACACCATACACCTCTCCCGAGTGACTGTTGGCAATTCACATCCCGCCCATCAGCATAACAAGGCTCCCAGTTCTCCATGGCCTGTCCTGCCTTTCTGGATTTTACACTTTTTTCAGATGGCCCTTTTGACCGTGGGGAAGTGAGACTTCATTGTAGTGCAGATTTCCTTTGCAAGCTTGCTTGGTTGGCCAAAAAGGGCGTATGCGTTTTTTCCTGAATATATTCAGGAAAAAACGCATACGCCCTTTTTGGCCAAGTGCATCATTGTGGACGTTCTGCCTCTTTTCCTATGCTTTAAATGCAATTCCAGTCTACCTCCTGAAATCGGTTTCCTGCAATTCTGCCCCGCTTTCAAGTACTCTTGGCAGCCTTACTTCAGTATATTTTTGGATGATAGCTGTCATTTATAACTCTGCAGGTTTGTGAATTACAGTGCCCCTGAGCTCCTTTCTTCAACTCGCTTTCTTGGGAGCTGGCCGCAACACCGCAGGATTGCTTCAGGCCCTAATCTGGTTCCGGCACGGCACGCTGAGCCTTTGGTTAATTCCTCTTCCTGGTGGGAAATGAGAGTTAAATTTGCCCGTCCAGACACCTCCAGCTAGTCTCTCATTGGTTCTCCCTATTCCTGTTCATCTTCCGCAGAAATTGCAAACTGGGCCAAACAGGAGGTTAAAGGCACTGACTCTCCAAGTCGGGAGAGTGTTAGTAAAGCGTCTGGAACGTTGCACCCAAGTACCAGGGGACGAGAACTGAGACATATTGGAACATGTCTCCCGATCACACGGTTGATCATACTCTGGGTTCCACATGCATGTTTTAGCTGAAGGCAGAATCCCTTAAACCTGGAGAGTTGAGACCCGTGGAATGGGTACCATGCAATATGACTTCAAAGGGTCTTCATTTGCTTACCGAACCTCTCCAATCCTATCACTGCTGCGTTTATGCCCCTGTACACATGCTTGATTTTCTTTCAGAGACATAGCAATCCATAGGTTTTAAGATAGTTACTAGTCAGGTACATTCTTAGGCGTTTAATATGGGGTGTTGAGTCCATTTCGTTGAGCAAGGAGTAGTTCTTGTCTATTCCATATTTGGCTTAAGGAAATTTATCTGTGCTCATTTCAATCTCTGGTTTTATGCAGCACCCCAACTCACCTTTCCCCTTAAGCAAGCATAAGTTGGTTTTCTAAATTTGAGACCCTGTTCTGTTTTGTAATCCAGTTCCTGTGTAGCCAAGTTTACATCCCGTGTATTAGTGATATCTTATGATGTTTCTTTTTCTGTGTGACTTATTTCAGTTAGAATCATCATACCTGAATCCACTCATTATGCTACTATGGGCCTGATGACATAGATTTCATTGCTGAGTGATATTGCATTGAAAGTAAGTACCACAATTTCTTTATTCATTTTTCACTTTCTGCGCTATTGAACTTGTACCGTAAACGAGGTTCTTGTAAACAGAGCCGTCCCAAACTTTGGGGTGGCTGTGTCTTTTTGATTTTAATTTCCCTAAGCTATAGGACCATAAGTGGAAGTGCCCTAGGCTCTGTTGCTTTGTTTTTTAGATGTTTCAGGAAACACCATACACCTCTCCTGAGTGGCTCTTGGCAATTTACATCCCGCCCATCAGCATAACAAGGCTCCCAGTTCTCCATGTCCTGTCCTGCCTTTCTGGATTTTACACTTTTTTCAGATGGCCCTTTTGACTGGGGGGAAGTGAGACTTCATTGTAGTGCAGATTTCCTTTGCAAGCTTGCTTGGTTGGCCAAAAAGGGCGTATGCGTTTTTTCCTGAATATATTCAGGAAAAAACGCATACGCCCTTTTTGGCCAAGTGCATCATTCTCCACGTTCTGCCTCTTTTCCTATGCTTTAAATGCAATTCCAGTCTACCTCCTGAAATCGGTTTCCTGCAATTCTGCCCCGCTTTCAAGTCCTCTTGGCAGCCTTACTTCAGTATATTTTTGGACGATAGCTGTCATTTATAACTCTGCATGTTTGTGAATTACAGTGCCCCTGAGCTACTTTCTTCAACTCGCTTTCTTGTGAGCTGGCCACAACACCGCAGGATTGCTTCAGGCCCTAATTTGGTTCCGGCACAGCATGCTGAACCTTTGGTTAATTCCTCTTCCTGGTGGGAATTGAGAGTTAAATTTGCCCTTCCAGACACCTCCAGCTAGTCTCTCATTGGTTCTCCCTATTCATGTTTATCTTCCGCAGAAATTGCAAACTGGGCCAAACAGGAGGTTAAATGCACTGACTCTCCAAGTCGGGAGAGTGTTAGTAAAGTGTCTGGAATGTTGCACCCGAGTACCAGGGGACGAAAACTGAGACATATTTGAACACGTCTCCCGATCACACAGTTGGTCATACTCTGGGTTTCACATCCATGTTTTAGCTGAAGGAAGAATCCCTTAAACCTGGAGAGTTGAGACCCGTGGAATGGGTACCATGCAATATGACTTCAAAGGGTCTTCATTTCCTCACCGCACCTCTCCAATCCTATCACTGCTACGTTTATGCCCCTGTACACACGCTTGATTCTCTTTCGGAGACATAGCACTCCATAGCTTTTAAGATACTTACTAGTCAGGTACATTCTTAGGCATTTAATATGGGGTTTTGAGTCCATTTCGTTGAGCAAGGAGTAGCTCTTGTCTATTCCATATTTGGCTTAAGGAACTTTATCTGTGCTCATTTCAATCTCTGGTTTTAGGGAGCACCCCAACTCATCTTTCCCCTTAAGCAAGCATAAGTTTGTTTTCTAAATTTGAGACCCTGTTCTGTTTTGTAATTCAGTTCCTGTGTAGCCAAGTTTACATTCCGTGTATTAGTGATATCTTATGATGTTTCTTTTTCTGTGTGACTTATTTCAGTAGGAATCTTCATACCTGAATCCACTCTTTATGCTGCTATGGGCCTGAAGTCATAGATATCATTGCTGAGTGATATTGCATTGTACGTAAGTACCACAACTTCTTTATCCATTTTTTGCTTTTTGCGATATTGAACTTGTACCGTAAACGAGGTTCTTGTATACAGAGACGTCCCAAACATTGGGGTGGGTGTCTTTTTGATTTTAATTTCCATATGCTATAGGACCATAAGTGGAAGTGCCCTAAGCTCCATTGCTTTTTTTTTAGATGTTTCAGGAAACACCATACACTTCTCCCGAGTGGCTGTTGGCAATTATCATCCCGCCCATCAGCATAACAAGGCTCCCAGTTCTCCATGGCCTGTCCTGCCTTTCTGGATTTTACACTTTTTTCAGATGGCCCTTTTGACCGGGGGGAAGTGAGACTTCATTGTAGTGCAGATTTCCTTTGCAAGCTTGCTTGGTTGGCCAAAAAGGGCGTATGCGTTTTTTCCTGAATATATTCAGGAAAAAACGCATATGCACTTCTTGGCCAAGTGCATCATTGTGGACGTTCTGCCGCTTTTCCTATGCTTTAAATGCAATTCCAGTCTACCTCCTGAAATCGGTTTCCTGCAATTCTGCCCCGCTTTCAAGTCCTCTTGGCAGCCTTACTTCAGTATATTTTTGGACGATAGCTGTCCTTTATAACTCTGCAGGTTTGTGAATTACAGTGCCCCTGAGCTCCTTTCTTCAACTCGCTTTCTTGTGAGCTGGCCGCAACACCGCAGGATTGCTTCAGGCCCTAATCTGGTTCCGGCACGGCACACTGAGCCTTTGGTTAATTCCTCTTCCTGGTGGGAAATGAGAGTTAAATTTGCCCGTCCAGACACCTCCATCTAGTCTCTCATTGGTTCTCCTATTCCTGTTCATCTTCCGCAGAAATTGCAAACTGGGCCAAACAGGAGGTTAAAGGCACTGACTCTCCAAGTCGGGAGAGTGTTAGTAAAGCGTCTGGAATGTTGCACCCGAGTACCAGGGAACGAGAACTGAGACATATCGGAACACGTCTCCCGATCACACGGTTGATCATACTCTGGGTTCCACATGCATGTTTTAGCTGAAGGCAGAATCCCTTAAACCTGGAGAGTTGAGACCTGTGGAATGGGTACCATGCAATATGACTTCAAAGGGTCTTCATTTGCTCACCGAACCTTTCCAATCCTATCACTGCTACATTTATGACCCTGTACACATGCTTGATTCTCTTTCGGAGACATAGCAATCCATAGGTTTTAAGATACTTACTAGTCAGGTACATTCTTAGGCGTTTAATATGGTGTGTTGAGTCCATTTCGTTGAGCAAGGAGTAGCTCTTGTCTATTCCATATTTAGCTTAAGGAACATTATCTGTGCTCATTTCAATCTCTGGTTTTATGCAGCACCCCAACTCACCTTTCCCCTTAAGCAAGCATAAGTTGGTTTTCTAAATTTGAGACCCTGTTTTGTTTTGTAATCAGTTCCTCTGTAGCCAAGTTTTCATTCCATGTATTAGTGATATCTTATGATGTTTCTTTTTCTGTGTGAGTTATTTCAGTTAGAATCATCATACCTGAATCCACTGATTATGCTGCTACGGGCCTGATGACATAGATTTCATTGCTGAGTGATATTGCATTGTACGTAAGTACCACAATTTTTATTCATTTTTCAGTTTCTGCGATATTGAACTTGTACCATAAACGGGGTTCTTGTAAACAGAGCCGTCCCAAACTTTGGGGTGGCTGTGTCTTTTTGATTTTAATTTCCCTAAGCTATAGGACCATAAGTGGAAGTGCCCTAGGCTCTGTGGCTTTGTTTTTTAGATGTTTCAGGAAACACCATACACTTCTCCCAAGTGGCTGTTGGCAATTTACATCCCGCCCATCAGCATAACAATGTTCCCAGTTCTCCATGGCCTGTCCTGCCTTTCTGGATTTTACACTTTTTTCAGATGACCCTTTTGACCGGGGGGAAGTGAGACTTCATTGTAGTGCAGATTTCCTTTGCAAGCTTGCTTGGTTGTCCGAAAAGCGCGTATGCGTTTTTTCCTGAATATATTCAGGAAAAAATGCATACGCCCTTTTTGGCCAAGTGCATCATTGTGGACGTTCTGCCTCTTTTCATATGCTTTAAATGCAATTCCAGTCTACCTCCTGAAATCGGTTTCCTGCAATTCTGACCCTCTTTCAAGTCCTCTTGGCAGCCTTACTTCAGTATATTTTTGGACGATAGCTGTCATTTATAACTCTGCAGGTTTGTGAATTACAATGCCCCTGAGCTCCTTTCTTCAACTCGCTTTCTTGTGAGCTGCCCGAAACACCGCAGGATTGCTTCAGGCCCTCATCTGTATCTGGCACGGCATGCTGACCCTTTGGTTAATTCCTCTTCCTGGTGGGAAATGAGAGTTAAATTTGCCCGTTCAGACACCTCCAGCTAGTCTCTCATTGGTTCTCTCTATTCCTGTTCATCTTCTGGAGAAATTGTAAACTGGGCCAAACAGGAGGTTAAAGGCACTGACTCTCCAAGTTGGGAGAGTGTTAGTAAAGCGTCTGGAATGTTGCACCCGAGTACCAGGGGACGAGAACTGAGACATATTGGAACACATCTCCCGATCACACGGTTGATCATACTCTGGGTTCCACGTGCATGTTTTAGCTGAAGGCAGAATCCCTTAAACCTAGAGAGTTGAGACCCGTGGAATGGGTACCATGCAATATGACTTCAAAGGATCTTCATTTGCTCACCGAACCTCTCCAATCCTATCACTGCTGCATTTATGCCCCTGTACACATGCTTGATTCTCTTTCAGAGACATAGCAATCCATAGATTTTAAGATATTTATTAGTCAGGTACATTCTTAGGCGTTTAATATGGGGTGTTGAGTCCATTTCGTTGAGCAAGGAGTAGTTCTTGTCTATTCCATATTTGGCTTAAGGAACTTTATCTGTGCTCATATCAATCTCTGGTTTTATGCAGCACCCCAACTCACCTTTCCCCTTAAGCAAGCATAAGTTGGTTTTCTAACTTTGAGACCCTGTTCTGCTTTGTAATCCAGTTCCTGTGTAGCCAATTTTACATTCCGTGTATTAGTGATATCTTATGATGTTTCTTTTTCTGTGTGACTTATTTCAGGTAGAATCATCATACCTGAATCCACTCATTATGCTGCTACGGGACTGATGACATAGATTTCATTGCTGAGTGATATTGCATTGTACGTAAGTACCACAACTTCTTTATCCATTTTTCACTTTCTGCGATATTGAACCTTAACCGTAAATGAGGTTCTTGTAAACAGAGCCGTCCCAAACTTTGGGGTGGCTGTGTCTTTTTGATTTTAATTTCCCTAAGCTATAGTTCCATAAGTGGAAGTGTCCTACGCTCTGTTGCTTTTTTTTTAGATGTTTCAGGAAACACCATACACCTCTCCCGAGTGGCTGTTGGCAATTTACATCCCGCCCATCAGCATAACAAGGCTCCCAGTTCTCCATGGCCTGTCCTGCCTTTCTGGATTTTACACTTTTTTCAGATGGCCCTTTTGACCGTGGGGAAGTGAGACTTCATTGTAGTGCAGATTTCCTTTGCAAGCTTGCTTGGTTGGCCAAAAAGGGCGTATGCGTTTTTTCCTGAATATATTCAGGAAAAAACGCATACGCCCTTTTTGTCCAAGTGCATCATTGTGGACGTTCTGCCTCTTTTCCTATGCTTTAAATGCAATTCCAGTCTACCTCCTGAAATCGGTTTCCTGCAATTCTGCCCCACTTTCAAGTACTCTTGGCAGCCTTACTTCAGTATATTTTTGGACGATAGCTGTCATTTATAACTCTGCAGGTTTGTGAATTACAGTGCCCCTGAGCTCCTTTCTTCAACTCGCTTTCTTGTGAGCTGGCCGCAACACCGCAGGATTGCTTCAGGCCCTAATCTGGTTCCGGCACGGCACGCTGAGCCTTTGGTTAATTCCTCTTCCTGGTGGGAAATGAGAGTTAAATTTGCCCGTCCAGACACCTCCAGCTAGTCTCTCATTGGTTCTCCCTATTCCTGTTCATCTTCCGCAGAAATTGCAAACTGGGCCAAACAGGAGGTTAAAGGCACTGACTCTCCAAGTCGGGAGAGTGTTAGTAAAGCGTCTGGCATGTTGCACCCAAGTACCAGGGGACGAGAACTGAGACATATTGGAACACGTCTCCCGATCACACGGTTGATCATACTCTGGGTTCCACGTGCATGTTTTAGCTGAAGGAAGAATCCCTTAAACCTGGAGAGTTGAGACCCGTGGAATGGGTACCATGCAATATGACTTCAAAGGGTCTTCATTTGCTCACCGAACCTCTCCAATCCTATCACTGCTGCGTTTATTCCCCTGTACACACGCTTGATTTTCTTTCAGAGACATAGCAATCCATAGGTTTTAAGATACTTACTAGTCAGGTACATTCTTAGGCGTTTATTATGGGGTGTTGAGTCCATTTCGTTGAGCAAGGAGTAGTTCTTGTCTATTCTATATTTGGCTTAAGGAACTTTATCTGTGTTCATTTAAATCTCTGGTTTTATGCAGCACCCCAACTCACCTTTCCCCTTAAGCAAGCATAAGTTGGTTTTCTAAATTTGAGACCCTGTTCTGTTTTGTAATCCAGTTCCTGTGTAGCCAAGTTTACATCCCGTGTATTAGTGATATCTTATGATGTTTCTTTTTCTGTGTGACTTATTTCAGTTAGAATCATCATACCTGAATCCACTCATTATGCTGCTACGGGCCTGATGACATAGATTTCATTGCTGAGTGATATTGCATTGTACGTAAGTACCACAACTTCTTTATCCATTTTTCACTTTCTGCGATATTGAACTTGTACCATAAACGAGGTTCTTGTAAACAGAGCCGTCCCAAACTTTGGGGTGGCTGTGTCTTTTTGATTTTAATTTCCCTAAGCTATAGGACCATAAGTGGAAGTGCCCTAGGCTCTGTTGCTTTGTTTTTTAGATGTTTCAGGAAACACCATACACCTCTCCCCAGTGGCTCTTGGCAATTTACATCCCGCCCATCAGCATAACAAGGTTCCCAGTTCTCCATGGCCTGTCCTGCCTTTCTGGATTTTACACTTTTTTCAGATGGCCCTTTTGACTGGGGGGAAGTGAGACTTCATTGTAGTGGAGATTTCCTTTGCAAGCTTGCTTGGTTGGCCAAAAAGGGCGTATGCGTTTTTTCCTGAATATATTCAGGAAAAAACGCATACGCCCTTTTTGGCCAAGTGCATCATTGTGGACGTTCTGCCTCTTTTCCTATGCTTTAAATGCAATTCCAGTCTACCTCCTGAAATCGGTTTCCTGCAATTCTGCCCCGCTTTCAAGTCCTCTTGGCAGCCTTACTTCAGTATATTTTTGGACGATAGCTGTCATTTATAACTCTGCAGGTTTGTGAATTATAGTGTCCCTGAGCTCCTTTCTTCAACTCGCTTTCTTGGGAGCTGGCCGCAACACCGCAGGATTGCTTCAGGCCCTAATCTGGTTCCGGCACGGCACGCTGAGCCTTTGGTTAATTCCTCTTCCTGGTGGGAAATGAGAGTTAAATTTGCCCGTCCAGACACCTCCAGCTAGTCTCTCATTGGTTCTCCCTATTCCTGTTCATCTTCCGCAGAAATTGCAAACTGGGCCAAACAGGAGGTTAAAGGCACTGACTCTCCAAGTCGGGAGAGTGTTAGTAAAGCGTCTGGAATGTTGCACCCGAGTACCAGGGGACGAGAACTGAGACATATTGGAACATGTCTCCCGATCACACGGTTGATCATACTCTGGGTTCCACGTGCATGTTTTAGCTGAAGGAAGAATCCCTTAAACCTGGAGAGTTGAGACCCGTGGAATGGGTACCATGCAATATGACTTCAAAGGGTCTTCATTTACTCACCGAACCTCTCCAATCCTATCACTGCTGCGTTTATGCCCCTGTACACACGCTTGATTTTCTTTCAGAGACATAGCAATCCATAGGTTTTAAGATTCTTACTAGTCAGGTACATTCTTAGGCCTTTAATATGGGGTGTTGAGTCCATTTCGTTGAGCAAGGAGTAGTTCTTGTCTATTCCATATTTGGCTTAAGGAACTTTATCTGTGCTCATTTCAATCTCTGGTTTGATGCAGCACCCCAACTCACCTTTCCCCTTAAGCAAGCATAAGTTGGTTTTCTAAATTTGAGACCCTGTTCTATTTTGTAATCCAGTTCCTGTGTAGCCAAGTTTACATCCCGTGTATTAGTGATATCTTATGATGTTTCTTTTTCTGTGTGACTTATTTCAGTTAGAATCATCATACCTGAATCCACTCATTATGCTGCTACGGGCCTGATGACATAGATTTCATTGCTGAGTGATATTGCATTGTACGTAAGTACCACAACTTCTTTATCCATTTTTCACTTTCTGCGATATTGAACTTGTACCGTAAATGAGGTTCTTGTAAACAGAGCCGTCCCAAACTTTGGGGTGGCTGTGTCTTTTTGATTTTAATTTCCCTAAGCTATAGGACCATAAGTGGAAGTGCCCTAGGCTCTGTTGCTTTGTTTTTTAGATGTTTCAGGAAACACCATACACCTCTCCCGAGTGGCTGTTGGCAATTTACATCCCGCCCATCAGCATAACAAGGCTCCCAGTTCTCCATGGCCTGTCCTGCCTTTCTGGATTTTACACTTTTTTCAGATGGCCCTTTTGACCGGGGGGAAGTGAGACTTCATTGTAGTGCAGATTTCCTTTGCAAGCTTGCTTGGTTGGCCAAAAAGGGCGTATGCGTTTTTTCCTGAATATATTCAGGAAAAAACGCATACGCCCTTTTTGGCCAAGTGCATCATTGTGGACGTTCTGCCTCTTTTCCTATGCTTTACATGCAATTCCAGTCTACCTCCTGAAATCGGTTTCCTGCAATTCTGCCCTGCTTTCAACTCCTCTTGGCATCCTAATTCAATATATTTTTGGAAGATAGCTGTCATTTATAACTCTGCAGGTTTGTGAATTACAGTGCCCCTGAGCTCCTTTCTTCAACTCGCTTTCTTGTGAGCTGGCCGCAACACCGCAGGATTGCTTCAGGCCCTAGTTTGGTTCCGGCACGGCATGCTGAGCCTTTGGTTAATTCCTCTTCCTGGTGGGAAATAAGAGTTAAATTTGCCCGTCCGGACACCTCCACCTAATCTCTCATTGGTTCTCCCTATTCCTGTTCATCTTCCGCAGAAATTGCTAACTGGGCCAAACAGGAGGTTAAAGGCACTGACTCTCCAAGTGGGGAGAGTGTTAGTAAAGCGTCTGGAATGTTGCACCCGAGTACCAGGGGACGAAAACTGAGACACATTTGAACACGTTTTCCGACCACATGGTGGATCATACTCTGGGTTCCACATGCATGTTTTAGCTGAAGGAAGAATCACTTAAACATGGAGAGTTGAGACCCATGGAATGGGTACCATGCAATATGACTTCAAAGGGTCTGCATTTGCTCACCGAACCTCACCAATCCTATCACTGCTGCGTTTATGCCGCTGTACACACGCTTGATTCTCTTTCGGAGACATATAAATCCATAGGTTTTAAGATTCTTACTAGTCAGTTAGATTCTTACTAGTCAGGTATATTCTTAGGCGTTTAATATGGGGTGTTGAGTCCACTTCGTTGAGCAAGGAGTAGCTCTTGTCTATTACATATTTGGCTTATGGAACGGTATCTGTGCTCATTTCAATCTCTGGTTTTATGCAGCTCCCCAACTCACCTTTCCCCTTAAGCAAGCATAAGTTGGTTTTCTACATTTGACACCCTGTTCTGTTTTGTAATTCAGTTCTTTTGTAGCCAAGTTTACATTCCGTGTAGTAGTGATACCATATGATGTTCCTTTTTCTGTGTGACTTATTTCACTTAGAATCATCGTACCTGAATCCACTCATTATGCTGCTACGGGCCTGATGACATAGATTTCATTGCTGAGTGATATTGCATTGTATGTAAGTACCACAACTTCTTTATCCATTTTTCGCTTTCTGTGATATTGAAGTTGTACAGTAAACGGGGGACTCAACACTCCATATTAAACGCCTAAGAATCTACCTGACTAGTAAGAATCTTAAAACCTATGGATTTATATGTCTCTGAAAGAGAATCAAGCGTGTGTACAGCGGCATAAACGCAGCAGTGATAGGATTGCTGACGTTCGGTGAGCAAATGCAGACCCTTTGAAGTCATATTGCATGGTACCCATTCCATGGGTCTAAACTCTCCAGGTTTAAGGGATTCTTCCTTCAGCTAAAACATGCATGTGGAACCCAGAGTATGATCCACCGTGTGATAGGCAAACGTGTTCAAATGTGTCTCAGTTTTCGTCCCCTGGTACTCGGGTGCAACATTCCAGACGCTTTACTAACACTCTCCTCACTTGGAGAGTCAGTGCCTTTAACCTCCTGTTTGGCCCAGTTTGCAATTTCTGTGGAAAATGAACAGGAATAGGGAGAACCAATGAGAGACTAGGTGGAGGTGTCCGGACGGGCAAATTTAACTCTCATATCCGACCAGGAAGAGGAATTAACCAAAGGCTCAGCGTGCCATGCCGGAACCACACTAGGGCCAAAGGAATCCTGCGGTGTTGCGGCCAGCTCACAAGAAAGCGAGTTGAAGAAAGGAGCTCAGGGACACTGTAATTCACAAACCTTCAGAGTTATAAATGACAGCTATCTTCCAAAAATATATTGAAGTAAGGCTGCCAAGAGGAGTTGAAAGCGGGGCAGAATTGCACAAAACCGATTTCAGGAGGTAGACTGGAATTGCATGTAAAGCATAGGAAAAGAGGCAGAACGTCCACAATGATGCACTTGGCCAAAAAGGGCGTATGCGTCTTTTCCTGAATATATTCAGGAAAAAACGCATACGCCCTTTTTGGCCAACCAAGCAAGCTTGCAAAGGAAATCTGCACTACAATGAAGTCTCACTGCCCCCTGGTCAAAAGGGCCATCTGAAAAAAGTATAAAATCCAGAAAGGCAGGACAGGCCATGGAGAACTGGGAGCCTTGTTATGCTGATGGGCGGGATGTAAATTGCCAGCAGCCACTCTGGAGAAGTGTATGGTGTTTCCTGAAACATCCAAAAAACAAAGCAACAGAGCCTAGGGCACTTCCACTTATGGTCCTATAGCTTAGGGAAATTAAAATCAAAAAGACACAGCCACCCCAAAGTTTGGGACGGCTCTGTTTACAAGAACCTCATTTACGGTAGAAGTTCAATATCGCAGAAAGTGAAAAATGGATAAAGAAGTTGTGGTACTTACGTACAATGCAATATCACTCAGCGATGAAATCTATGTCATCAGGCCCATAGCAGCATAATGAGTGGATTCAGGTATGATGATTCTAACTGAAATAAGTCACACAGAAAAAGAAACATCATAAGATACCACTAATGGTTCTTGTAAACAGAGCCGTCCCAAACTTTGGGGTGGCTGTGTCTTTTTGATTTTAATTTCCCTAAGCTATAGGACAATAAGTGGAAGTGCCCTAGGCTCTGTTGCTTTGTTTTTTGGATGTTTCAGGAAACACCATACACTTCTCCAGAGTGGCTGCTGGCAATTTATATCCCGCCCATCAGCATAACTAGGCTCCCAGTTCTCCATGGCCTGTCCTGCCTTTCTGGATTTTACACTTTTTTCAGATGGCCCTTTTGACCGGGGAGCAGTGAGACTTCATTGTAGTGCAGATTTCCTTTGCAAGCTTGCTTGGTTGGCCAAAAAGGGCGTATGTGTTTTTTCCTGAATATATTCAGGAAGAAACGCATACGCCCTTTTTGGCCAAGTGCATCATTGTGGACGTTCTGCCTCTTTTCCTATGCTTTACATGCAATTCCAGTCTACCTCCTGAAATCGGTTTCCTGCAATTCTGCCCTGCTTTCAACTCCTCTTGGCATCCTAATTCAATATATTTTTGGAAGATAGCTGTCCTTTATAACTCTGCAGGTTTGTGAGTTACAGTGGCCCTGAGCTCCTTTCTTCAACTCGCTTTCTTGTGAGCTGGCCGCAACACCGCAGGATTGCTTCTGGTCCTAGTGTGGTTCCGGCATGGCACGCTGAGCCTTTGGTTAATTCCTCTTCCTGGTGGGAAATGAGAGTTAAATTTGCCCGTCCAGACACCTCCACCTAGTCTCTCATTGGTTCTCCCTATTCCTGTTCATTTTCCACAGAAATTGCAAATTGGGCCATACAGGAGGTTAAAGGCACTGACTCTCCAAGTGGGGAGAGTGTTAGTAAAGCGTCTGGAATGTTGCACCCGAGTACCAGGGGACGAAAACTGAGACACATTTGAACACGTTTCCCGATCACACGGTGGATCATACTCTGGGTTCCACATGCATGTTTTAGCTGAAGGAAGAATCCCTTAAACCTGGAGAGTTTAGACCCATGGAATGGGTACCATGCAATATGACTTCAAAGGGTCTGCATTTGCTCACCGAACCTCACCAATCCTATCACTGCTGCGTTTATGCCGCTGTACACACGCTTGATTCTCTTTCGGAGACATATAAATCTATAGGTTTTAAGATTCTTACTAGTCAGGTAGATTCTTACTAGTCAGGTATATTCCTAGGCGTTTAATATAGGGTGTTGAGTCCACTTCGTTGAGCAAGATGTACCTTTTGTGTATTATATTTTTGGCTTATGGAACGGTATCTGTGCCAATTTTAATCTCTGGTTTCATGCAGCACCCCATATCGGCTTTCCCCTTAAGCAAGCATAAGTTGGTTTTCTACATTTTTGACCCTGTTCTGTTTTGTAATTCAGTTCCTGTGTAGCCAAGTTTACATTCCGTGTAGTAGTGATATCTTATGATGTTTCTTTTTCTGTGTGACTAATTTCACTTAGAATCATCGTACCTGAATCCACTCATTATGCTGCTCCGGGCCTGATGTCATAGATTTCATTGCTGAGTGATATTGCATTGTACGTAAGTACCACAACTTCTTTATCCATTTTTCGCTTTTTGCGATATTTAACTTGTACCGTAAACGAGGTTCTTGTAAACAGAGCCATCCCAAACTTTGGGGTGGCTGTGTCTTTTTGATTTTAATTTCCCTAAGCTATAGGACCATAAGTGGAAGTGCCCTAGGCTCTGTTGCTTAGTTTTTTGGATGTTTCAGGAAACACCATACACTTCTCCAGAGTGGCTGTTGGCCATTTACATCTCGCCCATCAGCATAACAAGGCTCCCAGTTCTCCATGGCCTGTCCTGCCTTTCTGGATTTTACACTTTTTTCAGAAGGCCCTTTGACCGGGGGGGCAGTGAGACTTCATTGTAGTGCAGATTTCCTTTGCGAGCTTGCTTGGTTGGCCAGAAAGGGCGTATGCGTTTCTTCCTGAATATATTCAGGAAAGAACGCATACGCCCTTTTTGGCCAAGTGCATCATTGTCGACGTTCTGAGTCTTTTCATATGTTTTCAGTGCAATTCCAGTCTACCTCCTGAAATCGGTTTCCTGCAGTTCTGCCTTGCTCTCAGTTCCTCTTCATAGCCTTACCTCAATATACGTTTGGAAAATAGTTGGCCTTTATAACTCTGCAGGTTTTTCAATTGCAGTGGCCCTTAGCTCCATTTTTCAGCTCTTATTTTTGTGATCTTGCCTCATATCCACAGGATTTCTTCAGGCCCTATTCTTCTTCTGGGGCGCCTTGCTCTGCCTTTGGTTAATTCTTCTTCCTGATGTGAAATTAGAGTGACATGTGCCCATTGAAACCGCTACAGCTATTTTCTCACTGGTTCCCCCTATTCCCATTCATCCTCCGCACTAACTGCAGACTGTGCGATACCGGAACTTAAAGGCATTGACTCTCCATGTGGAGATGTTGTTAGTAAAGTGGCTGGAATGTTGATCCGGAGCCCCAGGAGAGGAAAATGAGGTGCATTTTAGAAACCTTTCCCGATCATATGGTATACCATCTGCTGGATTTCCCATGCATGGTTTAGCTGTAGGAAGATTCCCTTCAACTTGGAGTGTTGGGACCCTTGGAATAAGTAGCATGAAGTATTGCATTAAACTTTCGGCAGTTGCTCACCAAAGCTCTCCAATCCTTTCAGCCCCAAGTGTCCAGCCTTATGTCTTATCCAGCTGTGGGTTTATATGTGGTCATTCCAGGTTGCATCACAGCCCCTGAGCGAATTTTGTAAGAATTTTTCTCTCTTTCATTGTTTCTGCGTTTTGGTTTTAAAATTTATTCCTATAATGGGGTTTAGCTCATTTTCACTGCTGTGTTTGTGCCGCTCTGCGCACACTTGATTCCCTTATGGAGATATATCAATACATGGGTTTTAAGATTCTTATTACTCAGATATATTTCTCTGTGGTGTATAGGGTGTGTTGAGGCCAGTTCATTGAGCAAGGTGTAGATCTTGTCTGATACCTATTTGGTTTATTGAACGGTATCTGTGCTAATTTCAAACTCTGGTTTTATGCATCACCCCACCTCTCCTTTCCCCTTAAGCTGACATAAGTGTGTTTTCTAAATGTGAGACACTGTTCTGTTTTGTCATTCATTTTTTGTGCAGCCATATTTATCCTCCCTCTATAAGTGATATCTTATGATATGTTTCTTTTTCTGTTTGACTTATTTCAAGTAGTATTATCGGACCTCAATCCACTCTTTATCCTTCTACTAGCCTTATTACATTGATTTCATGGTGAAGAGATATTCCATTGTACATAAGTACCACATTTTCTTTATCCATTGTTCTCTTTCCTGGGATATTTAAGGTGTACTGAAGTTGAGGTTCTTGTAAACAGAGTAGCCCTAAACTGTGGTGTGCTTGTGTCTTGTTGATTTTTAGACTTCCCTAGATATACTCCCGTGATTGGAAGTGCCCTATGCTCTGTCGCTCTGTTTTTTAGATGATTTAGGAACCACCATACACTTCTCCAGAGTGGCTCTCGGCAGTTCACACACTGTCCATCAGCGTATAAAGGCTCCCTGTTCTCCATGGCCTGTCCTGCATTTCTGGTTTTTACAATTTTTTCGGATGGCCCTTTTGACCGGTGGGAAATGAGACTTCTTTGTTGTGCACATTTGCATTGCTTGCTTGCTTGGTTGCCCATAAAGTGCGTATGCGTTTTTTCCTGGATATATTCAGGAAATAACACATACTCCCTTTTGGGCCAACTGCATCATTGTCGAAATTCTGCCGCTTTTCATGTGCTTTAAAGGCGAGTCCAATCTATCTCTTGAAATCTGTTTCTTGCAATTCTGTCTTGCATTCAGATCCTCTTCTTTGCCTTACCTCAACATATTTTTGGACGTTAGTTTTCATTTATAACTCTGCAGGTTTGTGAATTGCAGTGACCCTGAGCTCCATTTTTTAAGTTGCTCTTTTGTGAGCTGGCCTCAAAACTGCAGGATTGCTTCAGGCCCTATTTTGGCTCCGGCGAGGCGGGCTGAGCCTTTTTTTAATTCTTATTCTTAATGGGAAATTAGAGTGACATGTGCCCGTCCAAACCCCTACAACTATTCTCTCATTGTTTCCCCCTGTTCCCGTTCATCCTCCTCACAATTTGCAAAATGTGTGAAACAGAAGTTTAAATGTGCTGATTCTCTAAGTGGGGAGATTCTAAGTAACGTGGCTGGAATGATGAACAGGAGCACCAGGAGAGGATAAATGAAGTGCATTTTAGACACATCTCCCGATCACATGGTGTACAGTCCTCTGGGTTTTCCATGCATGTTTTAGCTGTAGGAAGATTCCTTGAACCTGCAGATTTGGGACCCATTGAATGGGTACCAGGTAGTATTACTTTAAAGGGTGTGCATTTCCTCACCCAACCCCACATTTCTCTTAGTGCGAACAGTTTCCAGCCTTATGTCTCATCCTGCTGTGGGTCTAGATGTGTTCAATCCATGTTGCATCACCGTCCCTGAGGAAAAGTTGTAAGAGGTTTTCTCTGTCTCTCTGTCGTTTATTTTTTTCAATTTATTACTATGTTGTTTACAGCTGATTTTCAAAGCTCTGTTTCTTGCTGCTGTACATCTACTTGATTCACGTACAGAGAGACATCAATAATTTCTTTTTCAGATTCTTACCAGTCATAGATATTCTTTTCCGGTGACTTGAGTGTGCTGAGTGCAGTTCTTTTAGTTACCGTGTAGGCCTTGTTGATTATCAGTTTGGTATTTGGAATGGTATCTTTGCTAATTTCAACCTCCTGGATGATGCCTCACCCCTCCCCACCTTTCCCGTTTAGCAGCCTTACACGTGTTTTCTACATATTTATGTCACTTAGAATGATCATACGTAACTCCTCCGGAGTTGTTACAACTGGCCATATTTCATTGATTTCCAGGCTGAGTAATATTCCACTCTACATAAGTACCACATCTCTATCCATTTTTTCCCTCCAGAGACATTTAAGTTATATCCTAGTCGAGGATCTTTTAAACAGAGAGGCAGTAAACATTGGGGTGCCTGTGTCCTCTCGATTTTTGTTTTTCCCAAGATATACGCCCATGAGTGCAAGTGCCCTATGCTCTGTAGCTCATTTTTTAGATGCTTTAGTAAACACAATACAGTTCTCCAGAATGGCCGTTGGCAATATACATTTCCACTATAAGCCTCACAGGGCTCCCTCCTCTCCTTGCCCTGTCCTGCATTTCTGGCGTTTACACTTTATGAGGATGGCTCTTCTGACTGATGCGAAGTGATATCTTTTGTAGTATTGATTTCCAGTGCCCACCTGTTTGGTTGGCTAAAAAAGTGTATGCCCTTTTCTTGAATATATACAGAAAAAAACGCATACAGCCTTTTTGGCCAACTGCAATGTCGGAAATGTTCAGCCCCTTTTCTTGTGCTTAATGGCGAGTCCTTTCTACCTCCTCAAATCCCTTTCCTGCCATTCTCCCTTGCTTGCCAATCCTTTTCTCTGACTTTCCTCAAGACATTTTTCAGTGATAGATATTTTCAACTCTGCAGTTTCGTGAATTTTACTGCCCCTGAGTTCCATTGTTCAACTTGTGTTTATGGGAACTGGCCACAAAGCAGTGGGATTTCCTCAAGCCCTATACTGTTTCCATGGGCAACCCTGGCCTTTGGTCAATTCATCTTCCTGATTGGAAATTAGAGTGACATGTGCCTGTCTGAACACCTAGGACTTGTCTCTCATTGTTCCTCATCCTTCCGCTTCATCCTCTGGACAAATTCCAAACTGTACGCAACAGGATGTTGACAGTGTTGACATCTCCAAGTGGGGAGACTGTTAGTAAAGACGCTGGAGGGGTGAACCCGAGCACCAGGAGATGAGGAGATGAGATGCCTTTTCCAAACTCTTCCCGATCAGACGGTATACCATCCTCTGGATGTGACAGACATGTTTTAGCAGTAGGAAGAGTCCCATTCATGTAAGGAGAACACCAGGGCTTTTTCAAAATCAGTGTCTCCCCGAAACCCAAACTGGGGAGTTTTTTAAGCTACGGCTACACATATGTTCATTAAGGGCCTTGGGAAGTAGGCAGAGTCCAAACTTTAGATGACTGAAGTCTTCAGGGTCAGAAGCACTCACCACCGGCTTCCCTTAGGTTACACTTTAACTGTCATTGATAGATGATGTCAATAAAAATATCTATTCTTTTTCCGATTATTTCCCCTTATAGGTTATTGCACAATATTGAGTGTAGTTCCCTGTGCTATACAGTAGTTCCTTGTTGATGATCTATTTTATACATAGCAGTGTGTATGTGTTAATTCCAAACTGTTAATTTATCCCTCCTCCCACCTTTCCCCTTTGGTAATAATAAATTATAAGATTTTATACTTCTCAGAAATGGGGGAGCTGAAAGAGAGGTATCATTTTCAATGGAAAAGCATTTAAAACAAGATTGAAGCTTTAACCAAGATTATTAGATGTACATCCTTGGAAAGAAATCACTTCATTTCTCTAATATTGACCTGACAAATAGGACAAACCTTCTCACTGAACTTGCTTATAATAAAGTGATGGAAATATCAAATGGAAGTGTTAGAAACATCTTATTTTACCCGAGCCTTATAAACTGTTCTATGTTAACTACAGTTTGGCTCACACATCTGTTCATTGAAGTTACAATAGTCTCAATTTCTGTTACTGATCCTCCAGAGTGGACCCCAACAAGGGTCCCCCTGCCCAGTGTCATTGGGGCCAACAGATCGAGACTGAGTTTGGTTCCCAAGCAAAGGAAACTTTATATTTTCATCAGAGAATGGAGAGGTGAGAGCATGCACTACCCCGTGGGCTGTGGGCTGGGCTGCTGTGTAGAGATCCTGTCAGAGTCAGTGGGAGGGAGGGGGCGGAGCTCTCAAGGGCCGGGTTGGCTGCAGCTCAGGCTCTATATCTCGGAGTCTGCACTGGGCCCCAGGAGCTGAGGTGTCGACCCAGCCATTCTGCACCAGGAAATCTGGTCTGAAGTGCCGGGTGTGGAACCTCTGCATGCGGGACCCTAGGAGCACGTGAAATTAGACAAAGCACAAAGGATAAAAAAGGTCAGACTTGACTTTATTGCCCAGATTCTATTTTTATCTCCCAGGGATTTTTAATGGGCTTTGCTGGGGACAAACCCCTCCTCTGCCTTTTGTCCCGTTCCTCATTCTTGGAGTGCTGAGGGTGCAGACCCTTCTTCTGTAACTGCTGAGTGCTGAGTTGGGAGCCCTCATACCAGGGGACGAGGGTCAGAATTTCTCCCCAGCAGCCTCCAGGTGACGTTGATTGGCCCCAGGACCCCTGCCTCCCTGCTCGTCCGCCTGAGCACCAGCATTGGAAGTGTTATAGATTCTAATGACCTTTAAGGGTCCAGGAAAGAGATGTGCAGAGACGCTGTGGGGGCCGGTTTCACCCCGCCCCACATTTGTTCGGCCACCTTAGGCTGACCGTTTCTGCCAGCCTAGATGCTCTGACCAGTAGTCTGCTCTTTCTTCAATTAGGCCCCTGAATTAACATAAAAACAGCACCAGGTGTCAGAGCCCTGCCCGCTCAACTCCCAGACAGTCCAGGGTCAGTGGTGATCAAGGACCATGATGGCCACTGAGTCAACAGCCTTTTGAAGTAAACAGGAGTCCAGCCGGTCTTATTGGCCACCATCATCACGGTGTCTGTAGGCTTTTCTATGGTGACAGTGTGATATACGGTTCCCCCGCCAAGATTATTAGCTCCCCTCCGGGTGCAGGAAGTCCTGCAAGCAGTAGTCTACTCCTTCGGGACACACTATTGTTGTTTTATGAGAGAAACTCCAGGTCAAGTGATGTTCACATGAGTCGTCATGGTGCCCTGTTGCCTCCGGTTATCTCTCTGGATGTTGGAGTTGGAGGGCCTCCTCACTCGAGGTCGGTGTGCCCACGGAGCGAACCCTGCAACTTCAGGGCATGGTTGGTGATTAGGATCACCACGTGGGGTCCTTTTCCCTTAGGAGGGAGGTGGCCTTTTGGGCTGCTGATTTCCAGGTTTTTAGATACCGCCAGTATCTTGGCCAGATGTGGCAGTGGGCCAAGCCCCTTGGTGACTGTAGTTTATCCTACCTGGATGGCATTCTTGCGTTGTTCCATTTCAAGTGGTCCCAGTTTTTGCACTAATTCTCCAATGGCGATTCACCTTTCACCGGGAATGGAAAGGTCAAAGGGTTTAGCTCAATTAGGGAGTTCCAGGGCAAGGGTCTGAATTGACTGCTCTTTCCATTCTTGAAAGGCCACTTCTGGATTCTGTTCAAAAGGATCATCATCTTTTCCTTTCAGTGTTTCATATAGAGGCCCAGCTAGTAGACTGTAGTTAGGGATCCAGAAGCAGCAAACCCTGGCCTCCCCAGGAACCCCTAAGCTGTCTTCTAGTTTTAGAAAGGGGTAAGGCTGCAAATGGTTTCTTCCCTTTCCTGGGATGGGCTTCTCTGACCTTGTGTGAGAATGAAGCCCAGGCAGGTCACCGCAGTCTGTGATATTTGAGCTTTTTCTTGGACAACTTCTATCCTTTATTGGCTTGGTAGTTCAGAGGCCTCCTTAGTAGGGCTGGCAATCAGAATGTCGTCTGCATATTGAAGGAGGGTTTCCTTTTCCAGAGGTAGAACTTTTCGGTCGTTAGCTAAGCTTTCCCCAAAGATGGTGTGGGAATTTTTGAACCCTTGGGGCAAGACGGCCCGGAAGTATTGTTTTAGTTGTATGTTGAGTCCTGCCACTCACAAGCCAAAATTTCTTGTGACTCTGGGACTAATGGAATACAAAAGAAGGCATCATTGAAGACTAATACAGAATACCATGTCCTGGTGGTTGGTAGAATGACCAGCAGGGTGTAGGAATCAGGAGCAACTGGAGGTATATCCTCGGTGGCTTCACTGACTGTCCTGACATCCTTTACCAGGTCCCCAGCAGCCCATGGGGCTCTCGTGGTCAGGCCAATCCCAGGATATGGAGCTCTCCTGGGCAGGTACCCCACCCCCAACCCAGCCCACGGGGCTCTCATGGTCAGGCCCCTCCCAGGATACAGAGCTACCCTTGCAGGTACCGTGGCAGGGCTGGGCACACAGGAACCGTGCACATAGCCCTCATTGAAGAGCACCCCCAGCTCACCTGTCGCTCAGAGCTGACACAGAGCACCTCAGAGCAGGACTTGAACTAACAAACAGCAGCTCCGACAGGTCTGTGACCCTGGGCATCACTCTGTGTGGCCTCCCTCCACCTGGTCTTCCAGAGACTTCCACTGCACCCAGGGCACCAGGCCTCTGTCTCCAACCACCACCCACCCCTCCTCTCCCTGACTCCTGGGTTCCTCTCATTAGGAGAGGGTTTTCTTGAAGTTGTCTCCCACTCATGGGCCAGATAAAATGATTAGAAAACAAGCCAAAGCTGCAGCCCCTTGTCTATCCTGACTCTCAGGAGCCCACACCTGTTCCTTGGACCTGGCCGGTTCAGCAAGTTCCATTTTCTGCAACTGTGAGCCCCTGAGGGGTGATGATTGGCTACCTGGGCAGCCTTACCATGCTGGCCAGCCCTCCCCAGGTGTGCCTGGGTTGAGATCAATATAAATACCACTCCAGGCAGCAAAAGCCCCTGCAGCTGTGCCTGACGCCATTTTCTCTGCCCTGTCAGCAGTCTCGGGGCTGGGCTGGTGGGAGGGAGTGAGAGGCCACGGCTTTGTGGGTGGCCCAGTGTGAGTGGGGCTCTGCTGGACTTTCTGCAGCAGATGCCAGGCTGCCACCTGCTAAAGAAGAGGATGTGTCACCCATACCTGCTGCTGGAATTTCTCCCTGGGCAGAGGTGAGGAAGGAAAAAAGCAGTGGGGGCAGGGACAGGACGGGTATCTCAGGCAGGGAAATGGAAATCTTCCAGAAGAGCACCCAGGGCCAGGACCATCCTGGCTGGCCTGCAGGCACCAAGTCAGCTGGCATGCTGTCACTCGTGTGGCTCCATGGCCCTTCCTCTAGGCTTTCAAGTCCTTGTATATATTCAGGTGTTTTACCTGGGAAGGGTGGGAACAGTTCAGCAGCAAGTGGCCTGGGGCTCAGCTCACGTTTACTCACAGATGCCTCGGCACGGTGCCCCAGCTTTGCAATGAGGACGCTTGTTGTGTGGGGGCTGCTGGCTGAATGGGAGACGATTCCCCACCACTGACCAACTTCAGAATTGTTTACAACTGGAGCAAGTGCCCTGATATGGTTTTCCTCTGAGTAACTGGTGGGTTCTGTTTTTTTTTTTCTCTTTTTCGTTTTTGGTTCAAGGTAGATTTTATTCCTCTTTTTTGTATTTACAGATATAAGCATGGAAATAATTTATTCATATAAATACATGTATGTGAAGGGAATAATTGTTTTTTCTGTTTTATTTTTTAAATTTTATTTCTTTTTAATTTTGAATTTTATTTTATATTTTTATACAGCAGGTTCTCATTGGTTATCTATTTTATACATATAAATGTTTACATGCCAATCCCAATCTCTCAACTCCTCCCACCACCACCCCTCCAAGAGCTTTCCCCCCTTGTTGTCCATACGATTGTTGTCTACATCTGTTGCTCTATTTATGCCTTGCAAAATGGTTAATCTGTACAGTTTTTCTAGGTTCCACATATATGCATGAATATACAAGATTTGTTTTTCTCTTTCTGACTTACTTCACTCTGTAGGACAGTCTCTAGATCCATCGACGTCTCTACAAATGACCCAATTTCATTCCTTTCATGGCTTAGTAATATTCCATTTTATATATGTACCACAGCTTTATGCATTCGTCTGTCTGTGGGCATTTAGGTTGCTTCCATTACCTCGATATTGTAAATAGTGATGCAATGAACATTGCGGTGAATGTCTCTTTTTGATTTATGGTTTTGTCTGAGTATATGTCCAGTCCTGGGATTGCTGTATCATATGGTAATTCTATTATTAGTTTCTTAAGAAACTCCATATTGTTCTCCATAGTGACTGTATCAATTTATATTCCCAACAATAGTGGAAGAGGGTTCCTTTTCTCCACACCCTTTCCAGCATTTGTTGTTTGTAGATTTTCAGATGATGCCCATTCTAACAGGTGTGAGGTGATACCTCATTGTTGAGTCCATTTCGTTGAGCAACGGGTAGGTCTTGTCTATTACATATTTGGCTTATGGAACGGTATCTGTGCTAATTTCAAACTCTGGTTTTATGCAGCACCCCAACTCACCTTTCCCCTTAAGCAAGCATAAGTTGGTTTTCTAAACTTGAGACCCTGTTCTGTTTTGTAATTCAGTTCATGTGTAGCCAAGTTTACATTCCGTGCATTAGTGATACCTTATGATGTTTCTTTTTCTGTGTGACTTATTTCACTTAGAATCATCATGCCTCAATCCACTCATTATGCTGGTACAGGCCTGGTGACACAGATTTCATTGCTGAGTGGTATTCTGTTGTACATAAGTACCGCAACTTCTTTATCAATTATTTGTTCTCTGGGATATTTAACTTGTACTGTAGAAGAGGCTCCTGTAAACAGAGCCGTTGTAAATTTTGGGGTGGCTGTGTCTTTTTGATTTTAATTTCCCTAAGCTATAGGACCATAAGTGGAAATGCCCTAGATTCTGTTGCTTTGTTTTTCAGATGTATCAGGAAACACCATACACTTCTCCAGAGTGGCTGTTGGCAATGTACATCCCGCCCATAAGCATAACAAGGCTCCTTTTTCCCCATGGCCTGTCTTGCCTTTCTGGATTTTACACTTTTCTCAGTGGCCCTTTAGACCGGGGGGAAGTGACACTTCATAGTAGTTCGGATTTCCATTGCAAGCTTGCTTGGTTTGCCAAAAAGGGCGTATGTGTTTTTTCCTGAATATATTCAGGAACAAACTCATACGCCCTTTGTTGCCAAGTGCATCATTGTCGATGTTCTGCCTCTTTTCCTATGCTTTAAATGCAAATCCAGTCTACCTCCTGAATTCGGTTTCCTGCAATTCTGCCCCGCTTTCAAGTCCTCTTCGCAGCCTTACTTCAATATATTTTTGGACGTTATCTGTCATTTATAACTCTGCAGGTTTGTGAATTACAGGGCCCCTGAGCTCCTTTCTTCAACTCGCTTTCTTGTGAGCAGGCCGCAAACCCGCAAGACTGCTTCAGGCCCTAATCTGCTTCTGGCAGGGCACGCTGAGCCTTTGGTTAATTCCTCTTCCTGGTGGGAAATGAGTGTTAAATATGCCCGTCCAGACACCTACCTCACTCTCAACCCCTTGGTGATGTGGGTCCTCTGGTTTGTGGCCACTTTTGCTGGGTTCCTCACCTTTCAATGATGTGGCCCCACTAGTGTGAGGACACTCCTGCTTGGTTCTCATCCACGTGGTTATGTGGACCCCCTGGTGAGAGTCTGTTCCTGGCTTTGTTCCTCACCCACCTGTGAGGGAGACCCTCTGCTGATAGGTCACTCCTGCATGGCTGGCACACATTGCCTTGGTGAAGTCAGCCGTGTGGTGGCAGTTGGAGCGTGCTGGGAATCTCTTCCCCCGGTGATGAGGGTCCTCTTGCGTCAGGCCCTAACTGCTGGGCTCACCAACTTTTCTTAGGGAGCCCAGTGATGCTTTGGCACTCCTCTTAGGATCCCATCTCCATGGGGATGTGGGCCTTCTGCTCTGAGGTCCCAACGGCTGGGTTGTTCACATTTTCATGATGTGGGCTCTCTGGTGTTAGTTCACAGAAGCCTGGATCCCATAGCCTCTGTGCTCTTGGCTGCCTGCTGGGAGGTTCCAACTGCTGGATTCCTCACTTTTTTAATTTTTTGGGCCCTCTGTTGTGAGGATCCTCCTGCCTGCCTCACTCCCAGCCCCTTCGTGATGTGTGTCGTCTGGTTTGAGGCCACATGTGCTGGGTTCCTCACCTTTCGATGATGTGGGACCAATGGTCTTAGGAGACTCCTGCCTGGTTCACATCCCCTTGGTGATGTGGGCCCTCTGTTGAGAGTCTGATCCCGGCTGGGTTCCTCACCCATCTGTGAGGTAGGCCGTCTGATGTGAGGTCACTCTTGCCTGGCTTGCTCACCTCGCCTTGTGGACATGAGCCCTCTGGTGGCACTTGGAGCCTGCTGGGAGCCTCCTCTCCTCGGTGATGAGGGCCCTCTGGCATCAGGCCCTAACTGCTGGGCTCCCTACATTTTGTGATGTACGCCCAGTGGTGCGAGGACACTCCAGCCAGGTTCACATCCCCATTGGGGTGTGGGCCTTCTGCTCTGAGGTCCCAAAGCCTGGGTTGCTCACAGTTTCATGATGTGGGCTCTCTGCTGTTAGTTCACTCCTGCCTGCATCCCATAGCTTCTGTGCTCTGGGCCGCCTGCTGGGAGGTTCCAACTGCTGGATTCCTCACCTTTCTTATTCTTTGGGCCCTCTGTTTTTAGGCTACTCCTGCCTGCCTCACTCCCATTCCCTTTGTGATATGTGTCCTCTGATTTGAGGCCACATGTGCTGGGTTCCGCACCTTTCGATGATGTGACCCCACTGGAGGGAAGACAGTCCTGACTGGTTCCCATCCCCTTGCTGATGTGGGCCCTCAGGTGAGAGTCTGATCCTGGCTGGGTTCCTCACCCTTCTGTGAGGTGGGCCCTCTGCTGTGAGGTCAATCATGCCTGTCTGGCACACGTCACCTTGGCGACGTGGGCCCTCTGGTGGCAGTTGGAGTGTGCTGGGATCCTCCTCCCCTCGGTGATGAGGGCCCTCTTGCCTTAGGCCATAACTGCTGGGCTCCCCACATTTTCTGATGTGCGCCAAGTGAGTGAGGAGACTCTTGCCAGGTTCCCATCCCCATGGCGATATGGGCCTTCTGCTCTGAGGTCAAAACGGCTGGCTTGCTCACAGTACCATGATGTGGGCCCTCTGCTGTGAGTTCACTCCGGCAAGGATCCCTTATCATCGGTGCTCTGAGCCGCCTGCTGGGAGGTTCCAACTGCTGGATTCCTCAACTTTTTTATTCTATGTGCCCTCTGTTGTGAGGCTCCTCCTGCCTGCCTCACTGCCAGCCCCTTGGTGATGACTGTCCTATGGCTTGAGGCCACATGTGCTGCGTTCCTCACCTTTCGATGATGTGACCCCACTCGTGTGAGGACACTCCTGCCTGGTTCCCATCCCCTTGGTGAGGTGGGCCCTCTGGCGAGAGTCTAATCCTGGCTGGGTTCCTCAACGTTCTGTGAGGTAGGCCCTCTGCTGTGAGGTCACTCCTGCCTGGCTGGCACACGTCACCTTGGAGACGTGAGCCCTCTGGTGGCAGTTGGAGCGTGCAGGGCGCCTCCTCCTCTCGGTGATGACGGCCCTCTGGCGTCAGGCCCTAAATGGTGGGCTCCCCACATTTTCTGATGTGTGCCCAGTGGTGCGAGGACACTCCAGCCAGGTTCCCATTCCCATGGGGATGTGGTCCTTCTGCGCTGAGGTCTCAACTCCTGGGTTGCTCACAGTTTTGTGATGTGGGCCCTCTGCTGTGAGTTCACTGTGGCCTGGATCCCATAGCCTCGGTGTTCTGGGCCGCCTGCTGGAAGGTCTAAATGCTGGAATCCTCACGTTTTTTATATTATGTGCCCTGTGTTGTGAGGCTACTCCTGCCTGCCTCACTCCAAGGCCCTTGGTGATGTGGGTCCTCTGGTTTGAGGACACATGTGCTGGGTTCCTCACCTTAAGATGATGAGGCCCCACTGGTGTGAGGATAATCCTGACTGGGTCCCATCCCCTTTGTGATGTGGGCCCTCTGGTGAGAGTCTGATCCTGGCTGGGTTCCTCACCCATCTGTGAGGTGGGCCCTCTACTATCAGGTAACTCTTGCCTGGGTTGCTCACCTCGCCTTGTTGACATGAGCCCTCTGGTGGCAATTGGACCCTGCTGGGAGCCTCCTCAGCTCTGTGATGAGGGCCCTCTGACGTCAGGCCCTAACTGCTGGGCTCCCCAACTTTTCTTAGTGAGCCCAGTGTTGCTCAAGCACTCCTCTTAGGTTCCCATCCCCATGGGGATGTGGGCCTTCTGCTCTGAGGTTCCAACGGCTGGGTTGATCACAATTTCATGATGTGGGCTCTCTGGTGTTAGTTCACTGTGGCCTGGATCCCATAGCCTCTGTGGTCTTGGCTGCCTGCTGGGAGGTTCCAACTGCTCGATTCCTCAACTTTTGTATTCTATGGGTCCTGTGTTGTGATGCTCCTCCTGCCTGCCTCACTCGCAACCCCTTCGTGATGTGGGTCTTCTGGTTTGAGGCCACATGTGCTGGGTTAGGCAACTTTCAATGATGTGGCCCCACTGGTGTGAGGACACTCCTGCCTGGTTCCCATCCCCTTGGTGATGTGGGCCTTCTGGTGACAGTCTTATCCTGGCTGAGTTCCTCACTCTTCTGTGAGGTAGGCCCTCTGCTGTGAGGTCAATCCTGCCTGACTTGCACACATCACCTTGGCGACGTGGGCCCTCTGTTGGCACATGGAACCTGCTGGGAGCCTCCTGCCCTCGGTGATGATGGCCCTCTAGCATCAGGCTCTAACTGCTGGGCTCCCCACGTTTTCTGATGTGAGCCCAGTGATACCAGGACACTCCTGTCAGGTTCCCATCCCCATGGGGATGTGGGCTTTCTGCTCTGAGGTCCCAATGCCTGGGTTGCTCACAGTTTCATGATGTGGGCTCTCTGGTGTTAGTTAACTCCTGCCTGCATCCCATAGCTTCTGTGCTCTCGGCCGCCTGCTGGGAGGTTCCAAATGCTGGATTCCTCACTTTTTTTATTCTTTGGGCCCTCTGTTTTTAGGCTACTCCTACCTGCCTCACTCCCATCCCCTTTGTGATGTATGTCCTCTGATATGAGGCCACATGTGCTGGGTTCCTCACCTTTCGATGATGTGGTCCCACTGGTGGGAGGACAGTCCTGACTGGTTCCCATCCCCTTGGTGTTGTGGGCCCTCTGGTGAGAGTCTCATCCTGCCTCGGTTCCTCACCCTTCTGTGAGATAGGCCCTCTGCTGTGAGGTCACTACTGCCTGGCTGGTGCATGCCACCTTGTAGACGTGGGCCCTCTGTTGGCAGTTGGAACCTGCTGGGAGTCTCCTCCCCTCAGTTATGAGGGCCCCCTGGCATCAGGCCCTAACTGCTGGGCTCCTAACATTTTCTGATATGTGCTAAGTGGTGCAAAGCCACTCCTGCCAGGTTCCCATCCCAATGGGGATGTGGGCCTTCTGTTCTGAGGTCCCAACAGCTGGGCTGCTCACAGGTTCATGATGTGGGCCCTCTGCTGTGAGTTCACTGCGGCCTGGATCCCATAGCCTCGGTGCTCTGGGCCACTTGCTGGGAGGTTCCAACTGCTGGAGTCCTCAACTTTTATATTCTATGGACCCTGTGTTGTGAGGCCAGTCCTGCCAGCCTCATTCCGAACCCCTTGGTGATGTGGTTCCTCTGGTTTGAGGACACATGTGCTGGGATCCTCACCTTTCGATGATGTTGTCCCACTGGTGTGGGGACACTCCTGCCTGGTTCCCATCCCCTTGGTGATGTGGGCCCTCTGGTGAGAGTCTGATCCTGGCTGTGTTCCTCACCCTTCTGTGAGGTGGGCCCTCTGCTGTGAGGTCACTCCTGCCAGGCTGGCACACATCGCCTTGGCGACGTTGGCCCTCTGGTGGCAGCTGGAGCCTGCTGGGAGCCTCCTCCTCTCGGTGATGAGTGCCCTCTAGCGTCAGGCCCTAACTTCTGAGCACCCCACGTTTTCTGAAGTGAGCCCAGTGATGCCAGGACACTCCTGTCATGTTCCCATCACCATGGGGATGTGGACCTTCTGCTCTGAGGTCCCAATGTCTGGGTTGCTCACAGTTTCATGATGTGGGCTGTCTGGTGTTAGTTCACTCTGGCCTGGTTCCTCTAGCCTCTGTGCTCTGGGCCGCCTGCTGGGAGGTTCCAACTGCTGGATTCCTCACCTTTCTTATTTTTGGGCCCTCTGTTATGAGGCTCCTCCTGCCTGCCTCACTCCCAGCCCCTTGGTGATGGGTGTCCTATGGTTTGAAGCCACATGTTCTGGGTTCCTCACCTTTAGATGATGTGGCCCTACTCATGTGAGGACACTCCTGCCTGGTTCCAATCCATTTGGTGATGTGGGCCCTCTGGTGCGAGTCTGATCCTGACTGGGTTCGTCACACTTCTCTGAGGTGGACCCTCTGCTGTGAGGTCATTCGTGCCTGGTTGGCACACATCGCCTTGGCGACGTCAGCCCTCTGGTGGCAGTTGGAGCCTGCTGGGAGCCTCCTTCCCTTGGTGATGAGGGTCCTCTGGCGCCAGGCCCTAACTGCTGGTCGCCCAAAATTTTCTGATACGTTCTCAGTGGTGCGAGGACACTCCTACCAGAATTCCATCCCCATGGGGATGTGGGCCTCCTGCTCTGAGGTCCCAATGGCTGGGTTGCTCAGTTTCATGACATGGGCCCTCTTCTGTGAGTTCACTGTGGCCTGGATCCCATAGCCTCGGTGCTCTGGGCCGCCTGCTGGGAGGTTCCAACTGCTGGATTCCTCACTTTTTTATTCTATGTGCCCAGTGTTGTGAGGCTACTCCTGCCTGCCTCACTCCGAGGTCCTTGGTGATGTGGGTCCTCTGGTTTGAGGACACATGTGCTGAGTACCTCAGCTTTGGATGATGTGGCCCCACTGATGTGAAGACACTCCTGCCTGGTTCCCATCCCCTTGGTGATGTGGGCCCTCTGGTGAGAGTCTGATGTTGGCTGGGTTTCTCACCCTTCTGTGAGGTGGGACCTCTGCTGTGAGGTAACTCCTGCCTGGCATGCTAACGTTGCCTTGGCAATGTGAGCCCTCAGGTGGCAGTTGGAGCCTGCTGGGAATCTCCTCCCCTCAGTTATGAGAGCTCTGGATAAAACACATATGCCCTTTTTTGCCAAGTGCATTATTTTCCAAGTTCTGTCTCTTTTCCTATGCTTTAAGAGCTACTCCCGTGTACGTTTTGAAATCAATTTCCAGCAATTCTGCCCTGCATTCAAGTCCTCTTCGCAGCCTTACTTCAGCATAATTTTGGATGATAGCTGTCATTTATAACTCCGAAGGTTTCTGAATTACAGTGCCCCTGAGCTCCTTTCTTCAACTCACTTTCTTGTGAGCTGGCCGCAACACCGCAGGATCTCCTCAGGCCCTAATTTAGTTCCAGCATGGCACGCGGAGCCTTTGGTTAATTCCTCTTCCTGGTGGGAAATGAGAGTTAAATTTGCCCGTCCGGACACCTCCACCTAGTCTCTCATTGGTTCTCCCTATTCCTGTTCATTTTCCACAGAAATTGCAAACTGGGCCAAACAGGAGGTTAAAGGCACTGACTCTCCAAGTGGGGAGAGTGTTAGTAAAGCGTCTGGAATGTTGCACCCGAGTACCAGGAAACGAAAACTGAGACACATTTGAACACGTTTTCCGATCACATGGTGGATCATACTCTGGGTTCCACATGCATGTTTTAGCTGAAGGAAGAATCCCTTAAACAGGGAGAGTTGAGACCCATGGAATGGGTACCATGCAATATGACTTCAAAGGGTCTGCATTTGCTCACCGAACCTCAGCAATCCTATCACTGCTGCGTTTATGCCACTGTACACACGCTTGATTCTCTTTCGGAGACATATAAATCCATAGGTTTTAAGATTCTTACTAGTCAGGTAGATTCTTACTAGTCAGGTATATTCTTAGGCGTTTAATATGGGGTGTTGAGTCCACTTCGTTGAGCAAGGAGTAGCTCTTGTCTATTACATATTTGGCTTATGGAACGGTATCTGTGCTCATTTCAATCTCTGGTTTTATGCAGCACCCCAACTCACCCGTCCCCTTAAGCAAGCATAAGTTGGTTTTCTACATTTGACACCCTGTTCTGTTTTGTAATTCAGTTCTTGTGTAGCCAAGTTTACATTCCGTGTATTAGTGATATCTTATGATGTTTCTTTTTCTGTGTGACTAATTTCACTTAGAATCATCGTACCTGAATCCACTCATTATGCTGCTACGGGCCTGATGACATAGATTTCATTGCTGAGTGATATTGCATTGTACATAAGTACCACAACTTCTTTATCCATTTTTCGCTTTCTGTGATATTGAACTTGTTCGGTAAACGAGGTTCTTGTAAACAGAGCAGTCCCAAACTTTGGGGTGGCTGTGTCTTTTTGATTTTAATTTCCCTAAGCTATAGGACCATAAGTGGAAGTGCCCTAGGCTCTGTTGCTTTGTTTTTTGGATGTTTCAGGAAACACCATACACTTCTCCAGAGTGGCTGCTGGCAATTTACATCCCGCCCATCAGCATAACTAGGCTCCCAGTTCTCCATGGCCTGTCCTGCCTTTCTGGATTTTACACTTTTTACAGATGGCCCTTTTGACCGGGGAGCAGTGAGACTTCATTGTAGTGCAGATTTCCTTTGCAAGCTTGCTTGGTTGGCCAAAAAGGGCGTATGCGTTTTTTCCTGAATATATTCAGGAAAAAACGCATACGCCCTTTTTGGCCAAGTGCATCATTGTGGACGTTCTGCCTCTTTTCCTATGCTTTACATGCAATTCCAGTCTACCTCCTGAAATCGGTTTCCTGCAATTCTGCCCCCCTTTCAACTCCTCTTGGCAGCCTTACTTCAATATATTTTTGGAAGATAGCTGTCCTTTATAACTCTGCAGGTTTGTGAATTACAGTGCCCCTGAGCTCCTTTCTTCAACTCGCTTTCTTGTGAGCTGGCCGCAACACCGCAGGATTGCTTCTGGTCCTAGTGTGGTTCCGGCATGGCACGCTGAGCCTTTGGTTAATTCCTCTTCCTGGTTGGAAATGAGAGTTAAATTTGCCCGTCTGGACACCTCCACCTAGTCTCTCATTGGTTCTCCCTATTCCTGTTCATTTTCCACAGAAATTGCAAACTGGGCCAAACAGGAGGTTAAAGGCACTGACTCTCCAAGTGGGGAGAGTGTTAGTAAAGCGTCTGGAATGTTGCACCCGAGTACCAGGAAACGAAAATTGAGACACATTTGAACACGTTTTCCGATCACACGGTGGATCATACTCTGGGTTCCACATGCATGTTTTAGCTGAAGGAAGAATCCGTTAAACAGGGAGAGTTGAGACCCATGGAATGGGTACCATGCAATATGACTTCAAAGGGTCTGCATTTGCTCACCGAACCTCAGCAATCCTATCACTGCTGCGTTTATGCCGCTGTACACACGCTTGATTCTCTTTCGGAGACATATAAATCCATAGGTTTTAAGATTCTTACTAGTCAGGTAGATTCTTACTAGTCAGGTATATTCTTAGGCGTTTAATATGGGGTGTTGAGTCCACTTCGTTGAGCAAGGAGTAGCTCTTGTCTATTACATATTTGGCTTATGGAACGGTATCTGTGCTCATTTCAATCTCTGGTTTTATGCAGCACCCCAACTCACCCGTCCCCTTAAGCAAGCATAAGTTGGTTTTCTACATTTGACACCCTGTTCTGTTTTGTAATTCAGTTCTTGTGTAGCCAAGTTTACATTCCGTGTATTAGTGATATCTTATGATGTTTCTTTTTCTGTGTGACTAATTTCACTTAGAATCATCGTACCTGAATCCACTCATTATGCTGCTACGGGCCTGATGACATAGATTTCATTGCTGAGTGATATTGCATTGTACATAAGTACCACAACTTCTTTATCCATTTTTCGCTTTCTGTGATATTGAACTTGTTCGGTAAACGAGGTTCTTGTAAACAGAGCCGTCCCAAACTTTGGGGTGGCTGTGTCTTTTTGATTTTAATTTCCCTAAGCTATAGGACCATAAGTGGAAGTGCCCTAGGCTCTGTTGCTTTGTTTTTTGGATGTTTCAGGAAACACCATACACTTCTCCAGAGTGGCTGCTGGCAATTTACATCCCGCCCATCAGCATAACAAGGCTCCCAGTTCTCCATGGCCTGTCCTGCCTTTCTGGATTTTACACTTTTTTCAGATGGCCCTTTTGACCGGGTGGCAGTGAGACTTCATTGTAGTGCAGATTTCCTTTGCAAGCTTGCTTGGTTGGCCAAAAAGGGCGTATGCGTTTTTTCCTGAATATATTCAGGAAAAAACGCATACGCCCTTTTTGGCCAAGTGCATCATTGTGGACGTTCTGCCTCTTTTCCTATGCTTTACATGCAATTCCAGTCTACCTCCTGAAATCGGTTTCCTGCAATTCTGCCCCGCTTTCAACTCCTCTTGGCAGCCTTACTTCAATATATTTTTGGAAGATAGCTGTCATTTATAACTCTGCAGGTTTGTGAATTACAGTGCCCCTGAGCTCCTTTCTTCAACTCGCTTTCTTGTGAGCTGGCCGCAACACCGCAGGATTCCTTCAGGCCCTAGTTTGATTCCGGCAGGACATGCTGAGCCTTTGGTTAATTCCTCTTCCTGGTGGGAAATGAGAGTTAAATTTGCCCGTCCAGACACCTCCACCTAGTCTCTCATTGGTTCTCCCTATTCCTGTTCATTTTCCACAGAAATTGCAAATTGGGCCATACAGGAGGTTAAAGGCACTGACTCTCCAAGTGGGGAGAGTGTTAGTAAAGCGTCTGGAATGTTGCACCCGAGTACCAGGGGACGAAAACTGAGACACATTTGAACACGTTTCCCGATCACACGGTGGATCATACTCTGGGTTCCACATGCATGTTTTAGCTGAAGGAAGAATCCCTTAAACCTGGAGAGTTGAGACCCATGGAATGGGTACCATGCAATATGACTTCAAAGGGTCTGCATTTGCTCACCGAACCTCACCAATCCTATCACTGCTGCGTTTATGCCGCTGTACACACGCTTGATTCTCTTTCGGAGACATATAAATCTATAGGTTTTAAGATTCTTACTAGTCAGGTAGATTCTTACTAGTCAGGTATATTCCTAGGCGTTTAATATAGGGTTTTGAGTCCACTTCGTTGAGCAAGATGTACCTTTTGTCTATTATATTTTTGGCTTATGGAACGGTATCTGTGCCAATTTTAATCTCTGGTTTCATGCAGCACCCCATATCGGCTTTCCCCTTAAGCAAGCATAAGTTGGTTTTCTACATTTTTGACCCTGTTCTGTTTTGTAATTCAGTTCCTGTGTAGCCAAGTTTACATTCCGTGTAGTAGTGATATCTTATGATGTTTCTTTTTCTGTGTGACTAATTTCACTTAGAATCATCGTACCTGAATCCACTCATTATGCTGCTCCGGGCCTGATGTCATAGATTTCATTGCTGAGTGATATTGCATTGTACGTAAGTACCACAACTTCTTTATCCATTTTTCGCTTTTTGCGATATTTAACTTGTACCGTAAACGAGGTTCTTGTAAACAGAGCCATCCCAAACTTTGGGGTGGCTGTGTCTTTTTGATTTTAATTTCCCTAAGCTATAGGACCATAAGTGGAAGTGCCCTAGGCTCTGTTGCTTAGTTTTTTGGATGTTTCAGGAAACACCATACACTTCTCCAGAGTGGCTGTTGGCCATTTACATCTCGCCCATCAGCATAACAAGGCTCCCAGTTCTCCATGGCCTGTCCTGCCTTTCTGGATTTTACACTTTTTTCAGAAGGCCCTTTGACCGGGGGGGCAGTGAGACTTCATTGTAGTGCAGATTTCCTTTGCGAGCTTGCTTGGTTGGCCAGAAAGGGCGTATGCGTTTCTTCCTGAATATATTCAGGAAAGAACGCATACGCCCTTTTTGGCCAAGTGCATCATTGTCGACGTTCTGAGTCTTTTCATATGTTTTCAGTGCAATTCCAGTCTACCTCCTGAAATCGGTTTCCTGCAGTTCTGCCTTGCTCTCAGTTCCTCTTCATAGCCTTACCTCAATATACGTTTGGAAAATAGTTGGCCTTTATAACTCTGCAGGTTTTTCAATTGCAGTGGCCCTTAGCTCCATTTTTCAGCTCTTATTTTTGTGATCTTGCCTCATATCCACAGGATTTCTTCAGGCCCTATTCTTCTTCTGGGGCGCCTTGCTCTGCCTTTGATTAATTCTTCTTCCTGATGTGAAATTAGAGTGACATGTGCCCATTGAAACCGCTACAGCTATTTTCTCACTGGTTCCCCCTATTCCCATTCATCCTCCGCACTAACTGCAGACTGTGCGATACCGGAACTTAAAGGCATTGACTCTCCATGTGGAGATGTTGTTAGTAAAGTGGCTGGAATGTTGATCCGGAGCCCCAGGAGAGGAAAATGAGGTGCATTTTAGAAACCTTTCCCGATCATATGGTATACCATCTGCTGGATTTCCCATGCATGGTTTAGCTGTAGGAAGATTCCCTTCAACTTGGAGTGTTGGGACCCTTGGAATAAGTAGCATGAAGTATTGCATTAAACTTTCGGCAGTTGCTCACCAAAGCTCTCCAATCCTTTCAGCCCCAAGTGTCCAGCCTTATGTCTTATCCAGCTGTGGGTTTATATGTGGTCATTCCAGGTTGCATCACAGCCCCTGAGCGAATTTTGTAAGAATTTTTCTCTCTTTCATTGTTTCTGCGTTTTGGTTTTAAAATTTATTTCTATAATGGGGTTTAGCTCATTTTCACTGCTGTGTTTGTGCCGCTCTGCGCACACTTGATTCCCTTATGGAGATATATCAATACATGGGTTTTAAGATTCTTATTACTCAGATATATTTCTCTGTGGTGTATAGGGTGTGTTGAGGCCAGTTCATTGAGCAAGGTGTAGATCTTGTCTGATACCTATTTGGTTTATTGAACGGTATCTGTGCTAATTTCAAACTCTGGTTTTATGCATCACCCCACCTCTCCTTTCCCCTTAAGCTGACATAAGTGTGTTTTCTAAATGTGAGACACTGTTCTGTTTTGTCATTCATTTTTTGTGCAGCCATATTTATCCTCCCTCTATAAGTGATATCTTATGATATGTTTCTTTTTCTGTTTGACTTATTTCAAGTAGTATTATCGGACCTCAATCCACTCTTTATCCTTCTACTAGCCTTATTACATTGATTTCATGGTGAAGAGATATTCCATTGTACATAAGTACCACATTTTCTTTATCCATTGTTCTCTTTCCTGGGATATTTAAGGTGTACTGAAGTTGAGGTTCTTGTAAACAGAGTAGCCCTAAACTGTGGTGTGCTTGTGTCTTGTTGATTTTTAGACTTCCCTAGATATACTCCCGTGATTGGAAGTGCCCTATGCTCTGTCGCTCTGTTTTTTAGATGATTTAGGAACCACCATACACTTCTCCAGAGTGGCTCTCGGCAGTTCACACACTGTCCATCAGCGTATAAAGGCTCCCTGTTCTCCATGGCCTGTCCTGCATTTCTGGTTTTTACAATTTTTTCGGATGGCCCTTTTGACCGGTGGGAAATGAGACTTCTTTGTTGTGCACATTTGCATTGCTTGCTTGCTTGGTTGCCCATAAAGTGCGTATGCGTTTTTTCCTGGATATATTCAGGAAATAACACATACTCCCTTTTGGGCCAACTGCATCATTGTCGAAATTCTGCCGCTTTTCATGTGCTTTAAAGGCGAGTCCAATCTATCTCTTGAAATCTGTTTCTTGCAATTCTGTCTTGCATTCAGATCCTCTTCTTTGCCTTACCTCAACATATTTTTGGACGTTAGTTTTCATTTATAACTCTGCAGGTTTGTGAATTGCAGTGACCCTGAGCTCCATTTTTTAAGTTGCTCTTTTGTGAGCTGGCCTCAAAACTGCAGGATTGCTTCAGGCCCTATTTTGGCTCCGGCGAGGCGGGCTGAGCCTTTTTTTAATTCTTATTCTTAATGGGAAATTAGAGTGACATGTGCCCGTCCAAACCCCTACAACTATTCTCTCATTGTTTCCCCCTGTTCCCGTTCATCCTCCTCACAATTTGCAAAATGTGTGAAACAGAAGTTTAAATGTGCTGATTCTCTAAGTGGGGAGATTCTAAGTAACGTGGCTGGAATGATGAACAGGAGCACCAGGAGAGGATAAATGAGGTGCATTTTAGACACATCTCCCGATCACATGGTGTACAGTCCTCTGGGTTTTCCATGCATGTTTTAGCTGTAGGAAGATTCCTTGAACCTGCAGATTTGGGACCCATTGAATGGGTACCAGGTAGTATTACTTTAAAGGGTGTGCATTTCCTCACCCAACCCCACATTTCTCTTAGTGCGAACAGTTTCCAGCCTTATGTCTCATCCTGCTGTGGGTCTAGATGTGTTCAATCCATGTTGCATCACCGTCCCTGAGGAAAAGTTGTAAGAGGTTTTCTCTGTCTCTCTGTCGTTTATTTTTTTCAATTTATTACTATGTTGTTTACAGCTGATTTTCAAAGCTCTGTTTCTTGCTGCTGTACATCTACTTGATTCACGTACAGAGAGACATCAATAATTTCTTTTTTAGATTCTTACCAGTCATAGATATTCTTTTCCGGTGACTTGAGTGTGCTGAGTGCAGTTCTTTTAGTTACCGTGTAGGCCTTGTTGATTATCAGTTTGGTATTTGGAATGGTATCTTTGCTAATTTCAACCTCCTGGATGATGCCTCACCCCTCCCCACCTTTCCCGTTTAGCAGCCTTACACGTGTTTTCTACATATTTATGTCACTTAGAATGATCATACGTAACTCCTCCGGAGTTGTTACAACTGGCCATATTTCATTGATTTCCAGGCTGAGTAATATTCCACTCTACATAAGTACCACATCTCTATCCATTTTTTCCCTCCAGAGACATTTAAGTTATATCCTAGTCGAGGATCTTTTAAACAGAGAGGCAGTAAACATTGGGGTGCCTGTGTCCTCTCGATTTTTGTTTTTCCCAAGATATACGCCCATGAGTGCAAGTGCCCTATGCTCTGTAGCTCATTTTTTAGATGCTTTAGTAAACACAATACAGTTCTCCAGAATGGCCGTTGGCAATATACATTTCCACTATAAGCCTCACAGGGCTCCCTCCTCTCCTTGCCCTGTCCTGCATTTCTGGCGTTTACACTTTATGAGGATGGCTCTTCTGACTGATGCGAAGTGATATCTTTTGTAGTATTGATTTCCAGTGCCCACCTGTTTGGTTGGCTAAAAAAGTGTATGCCCTTTTCTTGAATATATACAGAAAAAAACGCATACAGCCTTTTTGGCCAACTGCAATGTCGGAAATGTTCAGCCCCTTTTCTTGTGCTTAATGGCGAGTCCTTTCTACCTCCTCAAATCCCTTTCCTGCCATTCTCCCTTGCTTGCCAATCCTTTTCTCTGACTTTCCTCAAGACATTTTTCAGTGATAGATATTTTCAACTCTGCAGTTTCGTGAATTTTACTGCCCCTGAGTTCCATTGTTCAACTTGTGTTTATGGGAACTGGCCACAAAGCAGTGGGATTTCCTCAAGCCCTATACTGTTTCCATGGGCAACCCTGGCCTTTGGTCAATTCATCTTCCTGATTGGAAATTAGAGTGACATGTGCCTGTCTGAACACCTAGGACTTGTCTCTCATTGTTCCTCATCCTTCCGCTTCATCCTCTGGACAAATTCCAAACTGTACGCAACAGGATGTTGACAGTGTTGACATCTCCAAGTGGGGAGACTGTTAGTAAAGACGCTGGAGGGGTGAACCCGAGCACCAGGAGATGAGGAGATGAGATGCCTTTTCCAAACTCTTCCCGATCAGACGGTATACCATCCTCTGGGTGTGACAGACATGTTTTAGCAGTAGGAAGAGTCCCATTCATGTAAGGAGAACACCAGGGCTTTTTCAAAATCAGTGTCTCCCCGAAACCCAAACTGGGGAGTTTTTTAAGCTACGGCTACACATATGTTCATTAAGGGCCTTGGGAAGTAGGCAGAGTCCAAACTTTAGATGACTGAAGTCTTCAGGGTCAGAAGCACTCACCACCGGCTTCCCTTAGGTTACACTTTAACTGTCATTGATAGATGATGTCAATAAAAATATCTATTCTTTTTCCGATTATTTCCCCTTATAGGTTATTGCACAATATTGAGTGTAGTTCCCTGTGCTATACAGTAGTTCCTTGTTGATGATCTATTTTATACATAGCAGTGTGTATGTGTTAATTCCAAACTGTTAATTTATCCCTCCTCCCACCTTTCCCCTTTGGTAATAATAAATTATAAGATTTTATACTTCTCAGAAATGGGGGAGCTGAAAGAGAGGTATCATTTTCAATGGAAAAGCATTTAAAACAAGATTGAAGCTTTAACCAAGATTATTAGATGTACATCCTTGGAAAGAAATCACTTCATTTCTCTAATATTGACCTGACAAATAGGACAAACCTTCTCACTGAACTTGCTTATAATAAAGTGATGGAAATATCAAATGGAAGTGTTAGAAACATCTTATTTTACCCGAGCCTTATAAACTGTTCTATGTTAACTACAGTTTGGCTCACACATCTGTTCATTGAAGTTACAATAGTCTCAATTTCTGTTACTGATCCTCCAGAGTGGACCCCAACAAGGGTCCCCCTGCCCAGTGTCATTGGGGCCAACAGATCGAGACTGAGTTTGGTTCCCAAGCAAAGGAAACTTTATATTTTCATCAGAGAATGGAGAGGTGAGAGCATGCACTACCCCGTGGGCTGTGGGCTGGGCTGCTGTGTAGAGATCCTGTCAGAGTCAGTGGGAGGGAGGGGGCGGAGCTCTCAAGGGCCGGGTTGGCTGCAGCTCAGGCTCTATATCTCGGAGTCTGCACTGGGCCCCAGGAGCTGAGGTGTCGACCCAGCCATTCTGCACCAGGAAATCTGGTCTGAAGTGCCGGGTGTGGAACCTCTGCATGCGGGACCCTAGGAGCACGTGAAATTAGACAAAGCACAAAGGATAAAAAAGGTCAGACTTGACTTTATTGCCCAGATTCTATTTTTATCTCCCAGGGATTTTTAATGGGCTTTGCTGGGGACAAACCCCTCCTCTGCCTTTTGTCCCGTTCCTCATTCTTGGAGTGCTGAGGGTGCAGACCCTTCTTCTGTAACTGCTGAGTGCTGAGTTGGGAGCCCTCATACCAGGGGACGAGGGTCAGAACTTCTCCCCAGCAGCCTCCAGGTGACGTTGATTGGCCCCAGGACCCCTGCCTCCCTGCTCGTCCGCCTGAGCACCAGCATTGGAAGTGTTATAGATTCTAATGACCTTTAAGGGTCCAGGAAAGAGATGTGCAGAGACGCTGTGGGGGCCGGTTTCACCCCGCCCCACATTTGTTCGGCCACCTTAGGCTGACCGTTTCTGCCAGCCTAGATGCTCTGACCAGTAGTCTGCTCTTTCTTCAATTAGGCCCCTGAATTAACATAAAAACAGCACCAGGTGTCAGAGCCCTGCCCGCTCAACTCCCAGACAGTCCAGGGTCAGTGGTGATCAAGGACCATGATGGCCACTGAGTCAACAGCCTTTTGAAGTAAACAGGAGTCCAGCCGGTCTTATTGGCCACCATCATCACGGTGTCTGTAGGCTTTTCTATGGTGACAGTGTGATATACGGTTCCCCCGCCAAGATTATTAGCTCCCCTCCGGGTGCAGGAAGTCCTGCAAGCAGTAGTCTACTCCTTCGGGACACACTATTGTTGTTTTATGAGAGAAACTCCAGGTCAAGTGATGTTCACATGAGTCGTCATGGTGCCCTGTTGCCTCCGGTTATCTCTCTGGATGTTGGAGTTGGAGGGCCTCCTCACTCGAGGTCGGTGTGCCCACGGAGCGAACCCTGCAACTTCAGGGCATGGTTGGTGATTAGGATCACCACGTGGGGTCCTTTTCCCTTAGGAGGGAGGTGGCCTTTTGGGCTGCTGATTTCCAGGTTTTTAGATACCGCCAGTATCTTGGCCAGATGTGGCAGTGGGCCAAGCCCCTTGGTGACTGTAGTTTATCCTACCTGGATGGCATTCTTGCGTTGTTCCATTTCAAGTGGTCCCAGTTTTTGCACTAATTCTCCAATGGCGATTCACCTTTCACCCGGAATGGAAAGGTCAAAGGGTTTAGCTCAATTAGGGAGTTCCAGGGCAAGGGTCTGAATTGACTGCTCTTTCCATTCTTGAAAGGCCACTTCTGGATTCTGTTCAAAAGGATCATCATCTTTTCCTTTCAGTGTTTCATATAGAGGCCCAGCTAGTAGACTGTAGTTAGGGATCCAGAAGCAGCAAACCCTGGCCTCCCCAGGAACCCCTAAGCTGTCTTCTAGTTTTAGAAAGGGGTAAGGCTGCAAATGGTTTCTTCCCTTTCCTGGGATGGGCTTCTCTGACCTTGTGTGAGAATGAAGCCCAGGCAGGTCACCGCAGTCTGTGATATTTGAGCTTTTTCTTGGACAACTTCTATCCTTTATTGGCTTGGTAGTTCAGAGGCCTCCTTAGTAGGGCTGGCAATCAGAATGTCGTCTGCATATTGAAGGAGGGTTTCCTTTTCCAGAGGTAGAACTTTTCGGTCGTTAGCTAAGCTTTCCCCAAAGATGGTGTGGGAATTTTTGAACCCTTGGGGCAAGACGGCCCGGAAGTATTGTTTTAGTTGTATGTTGAGTCCTGCCACTCACAAGCCAAAATTTCTTGTGACTCTGGGACTAATGGAATACAAAAGAAGGCATCATTGAAGACTAATACAGAATACCATGTCCTGGTGGTTGGTAGAATGACCAGCAGGGTGTAGGAATCAGGAGCAACTGGAGGTATATCCTCGGTGGCTTCACTGACTGTCCTGACATCCTTTACCAGGTCCCCAGCAGCCCATGGGGCTCTCGTGGTCAGGCCAATCCCAGGATATGGAGCTCTCCTGGGCAGGTACCCCACCCCCAACCCAGCCCACGGGGCTCTCATGGTCAGGCCCCTCCCAGGATACAGAGCTACCCTTGCAGGTACCGTGGCAGGGCTGGGCACACAGGAACCGTGCACATAGCCCTCATTGAAGAGCACCCCCAGCTCACCTGTCGCTCAGAGCTGACACAGAGCACCTCAGAGCAGGACTTGAACTAACAAACAGCAGCTCCGACAGGTCTGTGACCCTGGGCATCACTCTGTGTGGCCTCCCTCCACCTGGTCTTCCAGAGACTTCCACTGCACCCAGGGCACCAGGCCTCTGTCTCCAACCACCACCCACCCCTCCTCTCCCTGACTCCTGGGTTCCTCTCATTAGGAGAGGGTTTTCTTGAAGTTGTCTCCCACTCATGGGCCAGATAAAATGATTAGAAAACAAGCCAAAGCTGCAGCCCCTTGTCTATCCTGACTCTCAGGAGCCCACACCTGTTCCTTGGACCTGGCCGGTTCAGCAAGTTCCATTTTCTGCAACTGTGAGCCCCTGAGGGGTGATGATTGGCTACCTGGGCAGCCTTACCATGCTGGCCAGCCCTCCCCAGGTGTGCCTGGGTTGAGATCAATATAAATACCACTCCAGGCAGCAAAAGCCCCTGCAGCTGTGCCTGACGCCATTTTCTCTGCCCTGTCAGCAGTCTCGGGGCTGGGCTGGTGGGAGGGAGTGAGAGGCCACGGCTTTGTGGGTGGCCCAGTGTGAGTGGGGCTCTGCTGGACTTTCTGCAGCAGATGCCAGGCTGCCACCTGCTAAAGAAGAGGATGTGTCACCCATACCTGCTGCTGGAATTTCTCCCTGGGCAGAGGTGAGGAAGGAAAAAAGCAGTGGGGGCAGGGACAGGACGGGTATCTCAGGCAGGGAAATGGAAATCTTCCAGAAGAGCACCCAGGGCCAGGACCATCCTGGCTGGCCTGCAGGCACCAAGTCAGCTGGCATGCTGTCACTCGTGTGGCTCCATGGCCCTTCCTCTAGGCTTTCAAGTCCTTGTATATATTCAGGTGTTTTACCTGGGAAGGGTGGGAACAGTTCAGCAGCAAGTGGCCTGGGGCTCAGCTCACGTTTACTCACAGATGCCTCGGCACGGTGCCCCAGCTTTGCAATGAGGACGCTTGTTGTGTGGGGGCTGCTGGCTGAATGGGAGACGATTCCCCACCACTGACCAACTTCAGAATTGTTTACAACTGGAGCAAGTGCCCTGATACGGTTTTCCTCTGAGTAACTGGTGGGTTCTGTTTTTTTTTTTCTCTTTTTCGTTTTTGGTTCAAGGTAGATTTTATTCCTCTTTTTTGTATTTACAGATATAAGCATGGAAATAATTTATTCATATAAATACATGTATGTGAAGGGAATAATTGTTTTTTCTGTTTTATTTTTTAAATTTTATTTCTTTTTAATTTTGAATTTTATTTTATATTTTTATACAGCAGGTTCTCATTGGTTATCTATTTTATACATATAAATGTTTACATGCCAATCCCAATCTCTCAACTCCTCCCACCACCACCCCTCCAAGAGCTTTCCCCCCTTGTTGTCCATACGATTGTTGTCTACATCTGTTGCTCTATTTATGCCTTGCAAAATGGTTAATCTGTACAGTTTTTCTAGGTTCCACATATATGCATGAATATACAAGATTTGTTTTTCTCTTTCTGACTTACTTCACTCTGTAGGACAGTCTCTAGATCCATCGACGTCTCTACAAATGACCCAATTTCATTCCTTTCATGGCTTAGTAATATTCCATTTTATATATGTACCACAGCTTTATGCATTCGTCTGTCTGTGGGCATTTAGGTTGCTTCCATTACCTCGATATTGTAAATAGTGATGCAATGAACATGGCGGTGAATGTCTCTTTTTGATTTATGGTTTTGTCTGAGTATATGTCCAGTCCTGGGATTGCTGTATCATATGGTAATTCTATTATTAGTTTCTTAAGAAACTCCATATTGTTCTCCATAGTGACTGTATCAATTTATATTCCCAACAATAGTGGAAGAGTGTTCCTTTTCTCCACACCCTTTCCAGCATTTGTTGTTTGTAGATTTTCAGATGATGCCCATTCTAACAGGTGTGAGGTGATACCTCATTGTTGAGTCCATTTCGTTGAGCAACGGGTAGGTCTTGTCTATTACATATTTGGCTTATGGAACGGTATCTGTGCTAATTTCAAACTCTGGTTTTATGCAGCACCCCAACTCACCTTTCCCCTTAAGCAAGCATAAGTTGGTTTTCTAAACTTGAGACCCTGTTCTGTTTTGTAATTCAGTTCATGTGTAGCCAAGTTTACATTCCGTGCATTAGTGATACCTTATGATGTTTCTTTTTCTGTGTGACTTATTTCACTTAGAATCATCATGCCTCAATCCACTCATTATGCTGGTACAGGCCTGGTGACACAGATTTCATTGCTGAGTGGTATTCTGTTGTACATAAGTACCGCAACTTCTTTATCAATTATTTGTTCTCTGGGATATTTAACTTGTACTGTAGAAGAGGCTCCTGTAAACAGAGCCGTTGTAAATTTTGGGGTGGCTGTGTCTTTTTGATTTTAATTTCCCTAAGCTATAGGACCATAAGTGGAAATGCCCTAGATTCTGTTGCTTTGTTTTTCAGATGTATCAGGAAACACCATACACTTCTCCAGAGTGGCTGTTGGCAATGTACATCCCGCCCATAAGCATAACAAGGCTCCTTTTTCCCCATGGCCTGTCTTGCCTTTCTGGATTTTACACTTTTCTCAGTGGCCCTTTAGACCGGGGGGAAGTGACACTTCATAGTAGTTCGGATTTCCATTGCAAGCTTGCTTGGTTTGCCAAAAAGGGCGTATGTGTTTTTTCCTGAATATATTCAGGAACAAACTCATACGCCCTTTGTTGCCAAGTGCATCATTGTCGATGTTCTGCCTCTTTTCCTATGCTTTAAATGCAAATCCAGTCTACCTCCTGAATTCGGTTTCCTGCAATTCTGCCCCGCTTTCAAGTCCTCTTCGCAGCCTTACTTCAATATATTTTTGGACGTTATCTGTCATTTATAACTCTGCAGGTTTGTGAATTACAGGGCCCCTGAGCTCCTTTCTTCAACTCGCTTTCTTGTGAGCAGGCCGCAAACCCGCAAGACTGCTTCAGGCCCTAATCTGCTTCTGGCAGGGCACGCTGAGCCTTTGGTTAATTCCTCTTCCTGGTGGGAAATGAGTGTTAAATATGCCCGTCCAGACACCTACCTCACTCTCAACCCCTTGGTGATGTGGGTCCTCTGGTTTGTGGCCACTTTTGCTGGGTTCCTCACCTTTCAATGATGTGGCCCCACTAGTGTGAGGACACTCCTGCTTGGTTCTCATCCACGTGGTTATGTGGACCCCCTGGTGAGAGTCTGTTCCTGGCTTTGTTCCTCACCCACCTGTGAGGGAGACCCTCTGCTGATAGGTCACTCCTGCATGGCTGGCACACATTGCCTTGGTGAAGTCAGCCGTGTGGTGGCAGTCGGAGCGTGCTGGGAATCTCTTCCCCCGGTGATGAGGGTCCTCTTGCGTCAGGCCCTAACTGCTGGGCTCACCAACTTTTCTTAGGGAGCCCAGTGATGCTTTGGCACTCCTCTTAGGATCCCATCTCCATGGGGATGTGGGCCTTCTGCTCTGAGGTCCCAACGGCTGGGTTGTTCACATTTTCATGATGTGGGCTCTCTGGTGTTAGTTCACAGAAGCCTGGATCCCATAGCCTCTGTGCTCTTGGCTGCCTGCTGGGAGGTTCCAACTGCTGGATTCCTCACTTTTTTAATTTTTTGGGCCCTCTGTTGTGAGGATCCTCCTGCCTGCCTCACTCCCAGCCCCTTCGTGATGTGTGTCGTCTGGTTTGAGGCCACATGTGCTGGGTTCCTCACCTTTCGATGATGTGGGACCAATGGTCTTAGGAGACTCCTGCCTGGTTCACATCCCCTTGGTGATGTGGGCCCTCTGTTGAGAGTCTGATCCCGGCTGGGTTCCTCACCCATCTGTGAGGTAGGCCGTCTGATGTGAGGTCACTCTTGCCTGGCTTGCTCACCTCGCCTTGTGGACATGAGCCCTCTGGTGGCACTTGGAGCCTGCTGGGAGCCTCCTCTCCTCGGTGATGAGGGCCCTCTGGCATCAGGCCCTAACTGCTGGGCTCCCTACATTTTGTGATGTACGCCCAGTGGTGCGAGGACACTCCAGCCAGGTTCACATCCCCATTGGGGTGTGGGCCTTCTGCTCTGAGGTCCCAAAGCCTGGGTTGCTCACAGTTTCATGATGTGGGCTCTCTGCTGTTAGTTCACTCCTGCCTGCATCCCATAGCTTCTGTGCTCTGGGCCGCCTGCTGGGAGGTTCCAACTGCTGGATTCCTCACCTTTCTTATTCTTTGGGCCCTCTGTTTTTAGGCTACTCCTGCCTGCCTCACTCCCATTCCCTTTGTGATATGTGTCCTCTGATTTGAGGCCACATGTGCTGGGTTCCGCACCTTTCGATGATGTGACCCCACTGGAGGGAAGACAGTCCTGACTGGTTCCCATCCCCTTGCTGATGTGGGCCCTCAGGTGAGAGTCTGATCCTGGCTGGGTTCCTCACCCTTCTGTGAGGTGGGCCCTCTGCTGTGAGGTCAATCATGCCTGTCTGGCACACGTCACCTTGGCGACGTAGGCCCTCTGGTGGCAGTTGGAGTGTGCTGGGATCCTCCTCCCCTCGGTGATGAGGGCCCTCTTGCCTTAGGCCATAACTGCTGGGCTCCCCACATTTTCTGATGTGCGCCAAGTGAGTGAGGAGACTCTTGCCAGGTTCCCATCCCCATGGCGATATGGGCCTTCTGCTCTGAGGTCAAAACGGCTGGCTTGCTCACAGTACCATGATGTGGGCCCTCTGCTGTGAGTTCACTCCGGCAAGGATCCCTTATCATCGGTGCTCTGAGCCGCCTGCTGGGAGGTTCCAACTGCTGGATTCCTCAACTTTTTTATTCTATGTGCCCTCTGTTGTGAGGCTCCTCCTGCCTGCCTCACTGCCAGCCCCTTGGTGATGACTGTCCTATGGCTTGAGGCCACATGTGCTGCGTTCCTCACCTTTCGATGATGTGACCCCACTCGTGTGAGGACACTCCTGCCTGGTTCCCATCCCCTTGGTGAGGTGGGCCCTCTGGCGAGAGTCTAATCCTGGCTGGGTTCCTCAACGTTCTGTGAGGTAGGCCCTCTGCTGTGAGGTCACTCCTGCCTGGCTGGCACACGTCACCTTGGAGACGTGAGCCCTCTGGTGGCAGTTGGAGCGTGCAGGGCGCCTCCTCCTCTCGGTGATGACGGCCCTCTGGCGTCAGGCCCTAAATGGTGGGCTCCCCACATTTTCTGATGTGCGCCTAGTGGTGCGAGGACACTCCAGCCAGGTTCCCATTCCCATGGGGATGTGGTCCTTCTGCGCTGAGGTCTCAACTCCTGGGTTGCTCACAGTTTTGTGATGTGGGCCCTCTGCTGTGAGTTCACTGTGGCCTGGATCCCATAGCCTCGGTGTTCTGGGCCGCCTGCTGGAAGGTCTAAATGCTGGAATCCTCACGTTTTTTATATTATGTGCCCTGTGTTGTGAGGCTACTCCTGCCTGCCTCACTCCAAGGCCCTTGGTGATGTGGGTCCTCTGGTTTGAGGACACATGTGCTGGGTTCCTCACCTTAAGATGATGAGGCCCCACTGGTGTGAGGATAATCCTGACTGGGTCCCATCCCCTTTGTGATGTGGGCCCTCTGGTGAGAGTCTGATCCTGGCTGGGTTCCTCACCCATCTGTGAGGTGGGCCCTCTACTATCAGGTAACTCTTGCCTGGGTTGCTCACCTCGCCTTGTTGACATGAGCCCTCTGGTGGCAATTGGACCCTGCTGGGAGCCTCCTCAGCTCTGTGATGAGGGCCCTCTGACGTCAGGCCCTAACTGCTGGGCTCCCCAACTTTTCTTAGTGAGCCCAGTGTTGCTCAAGCACTCCTCTTAGGTTCCCATCCCCATGGGGATGTGGGCCTTCTGCTCTGAGGTTCCAACGGCTGGGTTGATCACAATTTCATGATGTGGGCTCTCTGGTGTTAGTTCACTGTGGCCTGGATCCCATAGCCTCTGTGGTCTTGGCTGCCTGCTGGGAGGTTCCAACTGCTCGATTCCTCAACTTTTGTATTCTATGGGTCCTGTGTTGTGATGCTCCTCCTGCCTGCCTCACTCGCAACCCCTTCGTGATGTGGGTCTTCTGGTTTGAGGCCACATGTGCTGGGTTAGGCAACTTTCAATGATGTGGCCCCACTGGTGTGAGGACACTCCTGCCTGGTTCCCATCCCCTTGGTGATGTGGGCCTTCTGGTGACAGTCTTATCCTGGCTGAGTTCCTCACTCTTCTGTGAGGTAGGCCCTCTGCTGTGAGGTCAATCCTGCCTGACTTGCACACATCACCTTGGCGACGTGGGCCCTCTGTTGGCACATGGAACCTGCTGGGAGCCTCCTGCCCTCGGTGATGATGGCCCTCTAGCATCAGGCTCTAACTGCTGGGCTCCCCACGTTTTCTGATGTGAGCCCAGTGATACCAGGACACTCCTGTCAGGTTCCCATCCCCATGGGGATGTGGGCTTTCTGCTCTGAGGTCCCAATGCCTGGGTTGCTCACAGTTTCATGATGTGGGCTCTCTGGTGTTAGTTAACTCCTGCCTGCATCCCATAGCTTCTGTGCTCTCGGCCGCCTGCTGGGAGGTTCCAAATGCTGGATTCCTCACTTTTTTTATTCTTTGGGCCCTCTGTTTTTAGGCTACTCCTACCTGCCTCACTCCCATCCCCTTTGTGATGTATGTCCTCTGATATGAGGCCACATGTGCTGGGTTCCTCACCTTTCTATGATGTGGTCCCACTGGTGGGAGGACAGTCCTGACTGGTTCCCATCCCCTTGGTGTTGTGGGCCCTCTGGTGAGAGTCTCATCCTGCCTCGGTTCCTCACCCTTCTGTGAGATAGGCCCTCTGCTGTGAGGTCACTACTGCCTGGCTGGTGCATGCCACCTTGTAGACGTGGGCCCTCTGTTGGCAGTTGGAACCTGCTGGGAGTCTCCTCCCCTCAGTTATGAGGGCCCCCTGGCATCAGGCCCTAACTGCTGGGCTCCTAACATTTTCTGATATGTGCTAAGTGGTGCAAAGCCACTCCTGCCAGGTTCCCATCCCAATGGGGATGTGGGCCTTCTGTTCTGAGGTCCCAACAGCTGGGCTGCTCACAGGTTCATGATGTGGGCCCTCTGCTGTGAGTTCACTGCGGCCTGGATCCCATAGCCTCGGTGCTCTGGGCCACTTGCTGGGAGGTTCCAACTGCTGGATTCCTCAACTTTTATATTCTATGGACCCTGTGTTGTGAGGCCAGTCCTGCCAGCCTCATTCCGAACCCCTTGGTGATGTGGTTCCTCTGGTTTGAGGACACATGTGCTGGGATCCTCACCTTTCGATGATGTTGTCCCACTGGTGTGGGGACACTCCTGCCTGGTTCCCATCCCCTTGGTGATGTGGGCCCTCTGGTGAGAGTCTGATCCTGGCTGTGTTCCTCACCCTTCTGTGAGGTGGGCCCTCTGCTGTGAGGTCACTCCTGCCAGGCTGGCACACATCGCCTTGGCGACGTTGGCCCTCTGGTGGCAGCTGGAGCCTGCTGGGAGCCTCCTCCTCTCGGTGATGAGTGCCCTCTAGCGTCAGGCCCTAACTTCTGAGCACCCCACGTTTTCTGATGTGAGCCCAGTGATGCCAGGACACTCCTGTCATGTTCCCATCACCATGGGGATGTGGGCCTTCTGCTCTGAGGTCCCAATGTCTGGGTTGCTCACAGTTTCATGATGTGGGCTGTCTGGTGTTAGTTCACTCTGGCCTGGTTCCTCTAGCCTCTGTGCTCTGGGCCGCCTGCTGGGAGGTTCCAACTGCTGGATTCCTCACCTTTCTTATTTTTGGGCCCTCTGTTATGAGGCTCCTCCTGCCTGCCTCACTCCCAGCCCCTTGGTGATGGGTGTCCTATGGTTTGAAGCCACATGTTCTGGGTTCCTCACCTTTAGATGATGTGGCCCTACTCATGTGAGGACACTCCTGCCTGGTTCCAATCCATTTGGTGATGTGGGCCCTCTGGTGCGAGTCTGATCCTGACTGGGTTCGTCACACTTCTCTGAGGTGGACCCTCTGCTGTGAGGTCATTCGTGCCTGGTTGGCACACATCGCCTTGGCGACGTCAGCCCTCTGGTGGCAGTTGGAGCCTGCTGGGAGCCTCCTTCCCTTGGTGATGAGGGTCCTCTGGCGCCAGGCCCTAACTGCTGGTCGCCCAAAATTTTCTGATACGTTCTCAGTGGTGCGAGGACACTCCTACCAGAATTCCATCCCCATGGGGATGTGGGCCTCCTGCTCTGAGGTCCCAATGGCTGGGTTGCTCAGTTTCATGACATGGGCCCTCTTCTGTGAGTTCACTGTGGCCTGGATCCCATAGCCTCGGTGCTCTGGGCCGCCTGCTGGGAGGTTCCAACTGCTGGATTCCTCACTTTTTTATTCTATGTGCCCAGTGTTGTGAGGCTACTCCTGCCTGCCTCACTCCGAGGTCCTTGGTGATGTGGGTCCTCTGGTTTGAGGACACATGTGCTGAGTACCTCAGCTTTGGATGATGTGGCCCCACTGATGTGAAGACACTCCTGCCTGGTTCCCATCCCCTTGGTGATGTGGGCCCTCTGGTGAGAGTCTGATGTTGGCTGGGTTTCTCACCCTTCTGTGAGGTGGGACCTCTGCTGTGAGGTAACTCCTGCCTGGCATGCTAACGTTGCCTTGGCAATGTGAGCCCTCAGGTGGCAGTTGGAGCCTGCTGGGAATCTCCTCCCCTCAGTTATGAGAGCTCTGGATAAAACACATATGCCCTTTTTTGCCAAGTGCATTATTTTCCAAGTTCTGTCTCTTTTCCTATGCTTTAAGAGCTACTCCCGTGTACGTTTTGAAATCAATTTCCAGCAATTCTGCCCTGCATTCAAGTCCTCTTCGCAGCCTTACTTCAGCATAATTTTGGATGATAGCTGTCATTTATAACTCCGAAGGTTTCTGAATTACAGTGCCCCTGAGCTCCTTTCTTCAACTCACTTTCTTGTGAGCTGGCCGCAACACCGCAGGATCTCCTCAGGCCCTAATTTAGTTCCAGCATGGCACGCGGAGCCTTTGGTTAATTCCTCTTCCTGGTGGGAAATGAGAGTTAAATTTGCCCGTCCGGACACCTCCACCTAGTCTCTCATTGGTTCTCCCTATTCCTGTTCATTTTCCACAGAAATTGCAAACTGGGCCAAACAGGAGGTTAAAGGCACTGACTCTCCAAGTGGGGAGAGTGTTAGTAAAGCGTCTGGAATGTTGCACCCGAGTACCAGGAAACGAAAACTGAGACACATTTGAACACGTTTTCCGATCACATGGTGGATCATACTCTGGGTTCCACATGCATGTTTTAGCTGAAGGAAGAATCCCTTAAACAGGGAGAGTTGAGACCCATGGAATGGGTACCATGCAATATGACTTCAAAGGGTCTGCATTTGCTCACCGAACCTCAGCAATCCTATCACTGCTGCGTTTATGCCACTGTACACACGCTTGATTCTCTTTCGGAGACATATAAATCCATAGGTTTTAAGATTCTTACTAGTCAGGTAGATTCTTACTAGTCAGGTATATTCTTAGGCGTTTAATATGGGGTGTTGAGTCCACTTCGTTGAGCAAGGAGTAGCTCTTGTCTATTACATATTTGGCTTATGGAACGGTATCTGTGCTCATTTCAATCTCTGGTTTTATGCAGCACCCCAACTCACCCGTCCCCTTAAGCAAGCATAAGTTGGTTTTCTACATTTGACACCCTGTTCTGTTTTGTAATTCAGTTCTTGTGTAGCCAAGTTTACATTCCGTGTATTAGTGATATCTTATGATGTTTCTTTTTCTGTGTGACTAATTTCACTTAGAATCATCGTACCTGAATCCACTCATTATGCTGCTACGGGCCTGATGACATAGATTTCATTGCTGAGTGATATTGCATTGTACATAAGTACCACAACTTCTTTATCCATTTTTCGCTTTCTGTGATATTGAACTTGTTCGGTAAACGAGGTTCTTGTAAACAGAGCAGTCCCAAACTTTGGGGTGGCTGTGTCTTTTTGATTTTAATTTCCCTAAGCTATAGGACCATAAGTGGAAGTGCCCTAGGCTCTGTTGCTTTGTTTTTTGGATGTTTCAGGAAACACCATACACTTCTCCAGAGTGGCTGCTGGCAATTTACATCCCGCCCATCAGCATAACTAGGCTCCCAGTTCTCCATGGCCTGTCCTGCCTTTCTGGATTTTACACTTTTTACAGATGGCCCTTTTGACCGGGGAGCAGTGAGACTTCATTGTAGTGCAGATTTCCTTTGCAAGCTTGCTTGGTTGGCCAAAAAGGGCGTATGCGTTTTTTCCTGAATATATTCAGGAAAAAACGCATACGCCCTTTTTGGCCAAGTGCATCATTGTGGACGTTCTGCCTCTTTTCCTATGCTTTACATGCAATTCCAGTCTACCTCCTGAAATCGGTTTCCTGCAATTCTGCCCCCCTTTCAACTCCTCTTGGCAGCCTTACTTCAATATATTTTTGGAAGATAGCTGTCCTTTATAACTCTGCAGGTTTGTGAATTACAGTGCCCCTGAGCTCCTTTCTTCAACTCGCTTTCTTGTGAGCTGGCCGCAACACCGCAGGATTGCTTCTGGTCCTAGTGTGGTTCCGGCATGGCACGCTGAGCCTTTGGTTAATTCCTCTTCCTGGTTGGAAATGAGAGTTAAATTTGCCCGTCTGGACACCTCCACCTAGTCTCTCATTGGTTCTCCCTATTCCTGTTCATTTTCCACAGAAATTGCAAACTGGGCCAAACAGGAGGTTAAAGGCACTGACTCTCCAAGTGGGGAGAGTGTTAGTAAAGCGTCTGGAATGTTGCACCCGAGTACCAGGAAACGAAAATTGAGACACATTTGAACACGTTTTCCGATCACACGGTGGATCATACTCTGGGTTCCACATGCATGTTTTAGCTGAAGGAAGAATCCGTTAAACAGGGAGAGTTGAGACCCATGGAATGGGTACCATGCAATATGACTTCAAAGGGTCTGCATTTGCTCACCGAACCTCAGCAATCCTATCACTGCTGCGTTTATGCCGCTGTACACACGCTTGATTCTCTTTCGGAGACATATAAATCCATAGGTTTTAAGATTCTTACTAGTCAGGTAGATTCTTACTAGTCAGGTATATTCTTAGGCGTTTAATATGGAGTGTTGAGTCCACTTCGTTGAGCAAGGAGTAGCTCTTGTCTATTACATATTTGGCTTATGGAACGGTATCTGTGCTCATTTCAATCTCTGGTTTTATGCAGCACCCCAACTCACCCGTCCCCTTAAGCAAGCATAAGTTGGTTTTCTACATTTGACACCCTGTTCTGTTTTGTAATTCAGTTCTTGTGTAGCCAAGTTTACATTCCGTGTATTAGTGATATCTTATGATGTTTCTTTTTCTGTGTGACTAATTTCACTTAGAATCATCGTACCTGAATCCACTCATTATGCTGCTACGGGCCTGTTGACATAGATTTCATTGCTGAGTGATATTGCATTGTACGTAAGTACCACAATTTCTTTATCCATTTTTCGCTTTCTGTGATATTGAACTTGTACCGTAAACGAGGTTCTTGTAAACAGAGCCGTCCCAAACTTTGGGGTGGCTGTGTCTTTTTGATTTTAATTTCCCTAAGCTATAGGACAATAAGTGGAAGTGCCCTAGGCTCTGTTGCTTTGTTTTTTGGATGTTTCAGGAAACACCATACACTTCTCCAGAGTGGCTGCTGGCAATTTACATCCCGCCCATCAGCATAACTAGGCTCCCAGTTCTCCATGGCCTGTCCTGCCTTTCTGGATTTTACACTTTTTACAGATGGCTCTTTTGACCGGGGAGCAGTGAGACTTCATTGTAGTGCAGATTTCCTTTGCAAGCTTGCTTGGTTGGCCAAAGAGGGCGTATGCGTTTTTTCCTGAATATATTCAGGAAAAAACGCATACGCCCTTTTTGGCCAAGTGCATCATTGTGGACGTTCTGCCTCTTTTCCTATGCTTTACATGCAATTCCAGTCTACCTCCTGAAATCGGTTTCCTGCAATTCTGCCCCCCTTTCAACTCCTCTTGGCAGCCTTACTTCAATATATTTTTGGAAGATAGCTGTCCTTTATAACTCTGCAGGTTTGTGAATTACAGTGCCCCTGAGCTCCTTTCTTCAACTCGCTTTCTTGTGAGCTGGCCGCAACACCGCAGGATTGCTTCTGGTCCTAGTGTGGTTCCGGCATGGCACGCTGAGCCTTTGGTTAATTCCTCTTCCTGGTTGGAAATGAGAGTTAAATTTGCCCGTCTGGACACCTCCACCTAGTCTCTCATTGGTTCTCCCTATTCCTGTTCATTTTCCACAGAAATTGCAAACTGGGCCAAACAGGAGGTTAAAGGCACTGACTCTCCAAGTGGGGAGAGTGTTAGTAAAGCGTCTGGAATGTTGCACCCGAGTACCAGGAAACGAAAATTGAGACACATTTGAACACGTTTTCCGATCACACGGTGGATCATACTCTGGGTTCCACATGCATGTTTTAGCTGAAGGAAGAATCCGTTAAACAGGGAGAGTTGAGACCCATGGAATGGGTACCATGCAATATGACTTCAAAGGGTCTGCATTTGCTCACCGAACCTCAGCAATCCTATCACTGCTGCGTTTATGCCACTGTACACACGCTTGATTCTCTTTCGGAGACATATAAATCCATAGGTTTTAAGATTCTTACTAGTCAGGTAGATTCTTACTAGTCAGGTATATTCTTAGGCGTTTAATATGGGGTGTTGAGTCCACTTCGTTGAGCAAGGAGTAGCTCTTGTCTATTACATATTTGGCTTATGGAACGGTATCTGTGCTCATTTCAATCTCTGGTTTTATGCAGCACCCCAACTCACCCGTCCCCTTAAGCAAGCATAAGTTGGTTTTCTACATTTGACACCCTGTTCTGTTTTGTAATTCAGTTCTTGTGTAGCCAAGTTTACATTCCGTGTATTAGTGATATCTTATGATGTTTCTTTTTCTGTGTGACTAATTTCACTTAGAATCATCGTACCTGAATCCACTCATTATGCTGCTACGGGCCTGATGACATAGATTTCATTGCTGAGTGATATTGCATTGTACATAAGTACCACAACTTCTTTATCCATTTTTCGCTTTCTGTGATATTGAACTTGTTCGGTAAACGAGGTTCTTGTAAACAGAGCCGTCCCAAACTTTGGGGTGGCTGTGTCTTTTTGATTTTAATTTCCCTAAGCTATAGGACCATAAGTGGAAGTGCCCTAGGCTCTGTTGCTTTGTTTTTTGGATGTTTCAGGAAACACCATACACTTCTCCAGAGTGGCTGCTGGCAATTTACATCCCGCCCATCAGCATAACAAGGCTCCCAGTTCTCCATGGCCTGTCCTGCCTTTCTGGATTTTACACTTTTTTCAGATGGCCCTTTTGACCGGGGGGCAGTGAGACTTCATTGTAGTGCAGATTTCCTTTGCAAGCTTGCTTGGTTGGCCAAAAAGGGCGTATGCGTTTTTTCCTGAATATATTCAGGAAAAAACGCATACGCCCTTTTTGGCCAAGTGCATCATTGTGGACGTTCTGCCTCTTTTCCTATGCTTTACATGCAATTCCAGTCTACCTCCTGAAATCGGTTTCCTGCAATTCTGCCCCGCTTTCAACTCCTCTTGGCAGCCTTACTTCAATATATTTTTGGAAGATAGCTGTCATTTATAACTCTGCAGGTTTGTGAATTACAGTGCCCCTGAGCTCCTTTCTTCAACTCGCTTTCTTGTGAGCTGGCCGCAACACCGCAGGATTCCTTCAGGCCCTAGTTTGATTCCGGCAGGACATGCTGAGCCTTTGGTTAATTCCTCTTCCTGGTGGGAAATGAGAGTTAAATTTGCCCGTCCAGACACCTCCACCTAGTCTCTCATTGGTTCTCCCTATTCCTGTTCATTTTCCACAGAAATTGCAAATTGGGCCATACAGGATGTTAAAGGCACTGACTCTCCAAGTGGGGAGAGTGTTAGTAAAGCGTCTGGAATGTTGCACCCGAGTACCAGGGGACGAAAACTGAGACACATTTGAACACGTTTCCCGATCACACGGTGGATCATACTCTGGGTTCCACATGCATGTTTTAGCTGAAGGAAGAATCCCTTAAACCTGGAGAGTTGAGACCCATGGAATGGGTACCATGCAATATGACTTCAAAGGGTCTGCATTTGCTCACCGAACCTCACCAATCCTATCACTGCTGCGTTTATGCCGCTGTACACACGCTTGATTCTCTTTCGGAGACATATAAATCTATAGGTTTTAAGATTCTTACTAGTCAGGTAGATTCTTACTAGTCAGGTATATTCCTAGGCGTTTAATATAGGGTTTTGAGTCCACTTCGTTGAGCAAGATGTACCTTTTGTCTATTATATTTTTGGCTTATGGAACGGTATCTGTGCCAATTTTAATCTCTGGTTTCATGCAGCACCCCATATCGGCTTTCCCCTTAAGCAAGCATAAGTTGGTTTTCTACATTTTTGACCCTGTTCTGTTTTGTAATTCAGTTCCTGTGTAGCCAAGTTTACATTCCGTGTAGTAGTGATATCTTATGATGTTTCTTTTTCTGTGTGACTAATTTCACTTAGAATCATCGTACCTGAATCCACTCATTATGCTGCTCCGGGCCTGATGTCATAGATTTCATTGCTGAGTGATATTGCATTGTACGTAAGTACCACAACTTCTTTATCCATTTTTCGCTTTTTGCGATATTTAACTTGTACCGTAAACGAGGTTCTTGTAAACAGAGCCATCCCAAACTTTGGGGTGGCTGTGTCTTTTTGATTTTAATTTCCCTAAGCTATAGGACCATAAGTGGAAGTGCCCTAGGCTCTGTTGCTTAGTTTTTTGGATGTTTCAGGAAACACCATACACTTCTCCAGAGTGGCTGTTGGCCATTTACATCTCGCCCATCAGCATAACAAGGCTCCCAGTTCTCCATGGCCTGTCCTGCCTTTCTGGATTTTACACTTTTTTCAGAAGGCCCTTTGACCGGGGGGGCAGTGAGACTTCATTGTAGTGCAGATTTCCTTTGCGAGCTTGCTTGGTTGGCCAGAAAGGGCGTATGCGTTTCTTCCTGAATATATTCAGGAAAGAACGCATACGCCCTTTTTGGCCAAGTGCATCATTGTCGACGTTCTGAGTCTTTTCATATGTTTTCAGTGCAATTCCAGTCTACCTCCTGAAATCGGTTTCCTGCAGTTCTGCCTTGCTCTCAGTTCCTCTTCATAGCCTTACCTCAATATACGTTTGGAAAATAGTTGGCCTTTATAACTCTGCAGGTTTTTCAATTGCAGTGGCCCTTAGCTCCATTTTTCAGCTCTTATTTTTGTGATCTTGCCTCATATCCACAGGATTTCTTCAGGCCCTATTCTTCTTCTGGGGCGCCTTGCTCTGCCTTTGGTTAATTCTTCTTCCTGATGTGAAATTAGAGTGACATGTGCCCATTGAAACCGCTACAGCTATTTTCTCACTGGTTCCCCCTATTCCCATTCATCCTCCGCACTAACTGCAGACTGTGCGATACCGGAACTTAAAGGCATTGACTCTCCATGTGGAGATGTTGTTAGTAAAGTGGCTGGAATGTTGATCCGGAGCCCCAGGAGAGGAAAATGAGGTGCATTTTAGAAACCTTTCCCGATCATATGGTATACCATCTGCTGGATTTCCCATGCATGGTTTAGCTGTAGGAAGATTCCCTTCAACTTGGAGTGTTGGGACCCTTGGAATAAGTAGCATGAAGTATTGCATTAAACTTTCGGCAGTTGCTCACCAAAGCTCTCCAATCCTTTCAGCCCCAAGTGTCCAGCCTTATGTCTTATCCAGCTGTGGGTTTATATGTGGTCATTCCAGGTTGCATCACAGCCCCTGAGCGAATTTTGTAAGAATTTTTCTCTCTTTCATTGTTTCTGCGTTTTGGTTTTAAAATTTATTCCTATAATGGGGTTTAGCTCATTTTCACTGCTGTGTTTGTGCCGCTCTGCGCACACTTGATTCCCTTATGGAGATATATCAATACATGGGTTTTAAGATTCTTATTACTCAGATATATTTCTCTGTGGTGTATAGGGTGTGTTGAGGCCAGTTCATTGAGCAAGGTGTAGATCTTGTCTGATACCTATTTGGTTTATTGAACGGTATCTGTGCTAATTTCAAACTCTGGTTTTATGCATCACCCCACCTCTCCTTTCCCCTTAAGCTGACATAAGTGTGTTTTCTAAATGTGAGACACTGTTCTGTTTTGTCATTCATTTTTTGTGCAGCCATATTTATCCTCCCTCTATAAGTGATATCTTATGATATGTTTCTTTTTCTGTTTGACTTATTTCAAGTAGTATTATCGGACCTCAATCCACTCTTTATCCTTCTACTAGCCTTATTACATTGATTTCATGGTGAAGAGATATTCCATTGTACATAAGTACCACATTTTCTTTATCCATTGTTCTCTTTCCTGGGATATTTAAGGTGTACTGAAGTTGAGGTTCTTGTAAACAGAGTAGCCCTAAACTGTGGTGTGCTTGTGTCTTGTTGATTTTTAGACTTCCCTAGATATACTCCCGTGATTGGAAGTGCCCTATGCTCTGTCGCTCTGTTTTTTAGATGATTTAGGAACCACCATACACTTCTCCAGAGTGGCTCTCGGCAGTTCACACACTGTCCATCAGCGTATAAAGGCTCCCTGTTCTCCATGGCCTGTCCTGCATTTCTGGTTTTTACAATTTTTTCGGATGGCCCTTTTGACCGGTGGGAAATGAGACTTCTTTGTTGTGCACATTTGCATTGCTTGCTTGCTTGGTTGCCCATAAAGTGCATATGCGTTTTTTCCTGGATATATTCAGGAAATAACACATACTCCCTTTTGGGCCAACTGCATCATTGTCGAAATTCTGCCGCTTTTCATGTGCTTTAAAGGCGAGTCCAATCTATCTCTTGAAATCTGTTTCTTGCAATTCTGTCTTGCATTCAGATCCTCTTCTTTGCCTTACCTCAACATATTTTTGGACGTTAGTTTTCATTTATAACTCTGCAGGTTTGTGAATTGCAGTGACCCTGAGCTCCATTTTTTAAGTTGCTCTTTTGTGAGCTGGCCTCAAAACTGCAGGATTGCTTCAGGCCCTATTTTGGCTCCGGCGAGGCGGGCTGAGCCTTTTTTTAATTCTTATTCTTAATGGGAAATTAGAGTGACATGTGCCCGTCCAAACCCCTACAACTATTCTCTCATTGTTTCCCCCTGTTCCCGTTCATCCTCCTCACAATTTGCAAAATGTGTGAAACAGAAGTTTAAATGTGCTGATTCTCTAAGTGGGGAGATTCTAAGTAACGTGGCTGGAATGATGAACAGGAGCACCAGGAGAGGATAAATGAGGTGCATTTTAGACACATCTCCCGATCACATGGTGTACAGTCCTCTGGGTTTTCCATGCATGTTTTAGCTGTAGGAAGATTCCTTGAACCTGCAGATTTGGGACCCATTGAATGGGTACCAGGTAGTATTACTTTAAAGGGTGTGCATTTCCTCACCCAACCCCACATTTCTCTTAGTGCGAACAGTTTCCAGCCTTATGTCTCATCCTGCTGTGGGTCTAGATGTGTTCAATCCATGTTGCATCACCGTCCCTGAGGAAAAGTTGTAAGAGGTTTTCTCTGTCTCTCTGTCGTTTATTTTTTTCAATTTATTACTATGTTGTTTACAGCTGATTTTCAAAGCTCTGTTTCTTGCTGCTGTACATCTACTTGATTCACGTACAGAGAGACATCAATAATTTCTTTTTTAGATTCTTACCAGTCATAGATATTCTTTTCCGGTGACTTGAGTGTGCTGAGTGCAGTTCTTTTAGTTACCGTGTAGGCCTTGTTGATTATCAGTTTGGTATTTGGAATGGTATCTTTGCTAATTTCAACCTCCTGGATGATGCCTCACCCCTCCCCACCTTTCCCGTTTAGCAGCCTTACACGTGTTTTCTACATATTTATGTCACTTAGAATGATCATACGTAACTCCTCCGGAGTTGTTACAACTGGCCATATTTCATTGATTTCCAGGCTGAGTAATATTCCACTCTACATAAGTACCACATCTCTATCCATTTTTTCCCTCCAGAGACATTTAAGTTATATCCTAGTCGAGGATCTTTTAAACAGAGAGGCAGTAAACATTGGGGTGCCTGTGTCCTCTCGATTTTTGTTTTTCCCAAGATATACGCCCATGAGTGCAAGTGCCCTATGCTCTGTAGCTCATTTTTTAGATGCTTTAGTAAACACAATACAGTTCTCCAGAATGGCCGTTGGCAATATACATTTCCACTATAAGCCTCACAGGGCTCCCTCCTCTCCTTGCCCTGTCCTGCATTTCTGGCGTTTACACTTTATGAGGATGGCTCTTCTGACTGATGCGAAGTGATATCTTTTGTAGTATTGATTTCCAGTGCCCACCTGTTTGGTTGGCTAAAAAAGTGTATGCCCTTTTCTTGAATATATACAGAAAAAAACGCATACAGCCTTTTTGGCCAACTGCAATGTCGGAAATGTTCAGCCCCTTTTCTTGTGCTTAATGGCGAGTCCTTTCTACCTCCTCAAATCCCTTTCCTGCCATTCTCCCTTGCTTGCCAATCCTTTTCTCTGACTTTCCTCAAGACATTTTTCAGTGATAGATATTTTCAACTCTGCAGTTTCGTGAATTTTACTGCCCCTGAGTTCCATTGTTCAACTTGTGTTTATGGGAACTGGCCACAAAGCAGTGGGATTTCCTCAAGCCCTATACTGTTTCCATGGGCAACCCTGGCCTTTGGTCAATTCATCTTCCTGATTGGAAATTAGAGTGACATGTGCCTGTCTGAACACCTAGGACTTGTCTCTCATTGTTCCTCATCCTTCCGCTTCATCCTCTGGACAAATTCCAAACTGTACGCAACAGGATGTTGACAGTGTTGACATCTCCAAGTGGGGAGACTGTTAGTAAAGACGCTGGAGGGGTGAACCCGAGCACCAGGAGATGAGGAGATGAGATGCCTTTTCCAAACTCTTCCCGATCAGACGGTATACCATCCTCTGGGTGTGACAGACATGTTTTAGCAGTAGGAAGAGTCCCATTCATGTAAGGAGAACACCAGGGCTTTTTCAAAATCAGTGTCTCCCCGAAACCCAAACTGGGGAGTTTTTTAAGCTACGGCTACACATATGTTCATTAAGGGCCTTGGGAAGTAGGCAGAGTCCAAACTTTAGATGACTGAAGTCTTCAGGGTCAGAAGCACTCACCACCGGCTTCCCTTAGGTTACACTTTAACTGTCATTGATAGATGATGTCAATAAAAATATCTATTCTTTTTCCGATTATTTCCCCTTATAGGTTATTGCACAATATTGAGTGTAGTTCCCTGTGCTATACAGTAGTTCCTTGTTGATGATCTATTTTATACATAGCAGTGTGTATGTGTTAATTCCAAACTGTTAATTTATCCCTCCTCCCACCTTTCCCCTTTGGTAATAATAAATTATAAGATTTTATACTTCTCAGAAATGGGGGAGCTGAAAGAGAGGTATCATTTTCAATGGAAAAGCATTTAAAACAAGATTGAAGCTTTAACCAAGATTATTAGATGTACATCCTTGGAAAGAAATCACTTCATTTCTCTAATATTGACCTGACAAATAGGACAAACCTTCTCACTGAACTTGCTTATAATAAAGTGATGGAAATATCAAATGGAAGTGTTAGAAACATCTTATTTTACCCGAGCCTTATAAACTGTTCTATGTTAACTACAGTTTGGCTCACACATCTGTTCATTGAAGTTACAATAGTCTCAATTTCTGTTACTGATCCTCCAGAGTGGACCCCAACAAGGGTCCCCCTGCCCAGTGTCATTGGGGCCAACAGATCGAGACTGAGTTTGGTTCCCAAGCAAAGGAAACTTTATATTTTCATCAGAGAATGGAGAGGTGAGAGCATGCACTACCCCGTGGGCTGTGGGCTGGGCTGCTGTGTAGAGATCCTGTCAGAGTCAGTGGGAGGGAGGGGGCGGAGCTCTCAAGGGCCGGGTTGGCTGCAGCTCAGGCTCTATATCTCGGAGTCTGCACTGGGCCCCAGGAGCTGAGGTGTCGACCCAGCCATTCTGCACCAGGAAATCTGGTCTGAAGTGCCGGGTGTGGAACCTCTGCATGCGGGACCCTAGGAGCACGTGAAATTAGACAAAGCACAAAGGATAAAAAAGGTCAGACTTGACTTTATTGCCCAGATTCTATTTTTATCTCCCAGGGATTTTTAATGGGCTTTGCTGGGGACAAACCCCTCCTCTGCCTTTTGTCCCGTTCCTCATTCTTGGAGTGCTGAGGGTGCAGACCCTTCTTCTGTAACTGCTGAGTGCTGAGTTGGGAGCCCTCATACCAGGGGACGAGGGTCAGAACTTCTCCCCAGCAGCCTCCAGGTGACGTTGATTGGCCCCAGGACCCCTGCCTCCCTGCTCGTCCGCCTGAGCACCAGCATTGGAAGTGTTATAGATTCTAATGACCTTTAAGGGTCCAGGAAAGAGATGTGCAGAGACGCTGTGGGGGCCGGTTTCACCCCGCCCCACATTTGTTCGGCCACCTTAGGCTGACCGTTTCTGCCAGCCTAGATGCTCTGACCAGTAGTCTGCTCTTTCTTCAATTAGGCCCCTGAATTAACATAAAAACAGCACCAGGTGTCAGAGCCCTGCCCGCTCAACTCCCAGACAGTCCAGGGTCAGTGGTGATCAAGGACCATGATGGCCACTGAGTCAACAGCCTTTTGAAGTAAACAGGAGTCCAGCCGGTCTTATTGGCCACCATCATCACGGTGTCTGTAGGCTTTTCTATGGTGACAGTGTGATATACGGTTCCCCCGCCAAGATTATTAGCTCCCCTCCGGGTGCAGGAAGTCCTGCAAGCAGTAGTCTACTCCTTCGGGACACACTATTGTTGTTTTATGAGAGAAACTCCAGGTCAAGTGATGTTCACATGAGTCGTCATGGTGCCCTGTTGCCTCCGGTTATCTCTCTGGATGTTGGAGTTGGAGGGCCTCCTCACTCGAGGTCGGTGTGCCCACGGAGCGAACCCTGCAACTTCAGGGCATGGTTGGTGATTAGGATCACCACGTGGGGTCCTTTTCCCTTAGGAGGGAGGTGGCCTTTTGGGCTGCTGATTTCCAGGTTTTTAGATACCGCCAGTATCTTGGCCAGATGTGGCAGCGGGCCAAGCCCCTTGGTGACTGTAGTTTATCCTACCTGGATGGCATTCTTGCGTTGTTCCATTTCAAGTGGTCCCAGTTTTTGCACTAATTCTCCAATGGCGATTCACCTTTCACCGGGAATGGAAAGGTCAAAGGGTTTAGCTCAATTAGGGAGTTCCAGGGCAAGGGTCTGAATTGACTGCTCTTTCCATTCTTGAAAGGCCACTTCTGGATTCTGTTCAAAAGGATCATCATCTTTTCCTTTCAGTGTTTCATATAGAGGCCCAGCTAGTAGACTGTAGTTAGGGATCCAGAAGCAGCAAACCCTGGCCTCCCCAGGAACCCCTAAGCTGTCTTCTAGTTTTAGAAAGGGGTAAGGCTGCAAATGGTTTCTTCCCTTTCCTGGGATGGGCTTCTCTGACCTTGTGTGAGAATGAAGCCCAGGCAGGTCACCGCAGTCTGTGATATTTGAGCTTTTTCTTGGACAACTTCTATCCTTTATTGGCTTGGTAGTTCAGAGGCCTCCTTAGTAGGGCTGGCAATCAGAATGTCGTCTGCATATTGAAGGAGGGTTTCCTTTTCCAGAGGTAGAACTTTTCGGTCGTTAGCTAAGCTTTCCCCAAAGATGGTGTGGGAATTTTTGAACCCTTGGGGCAAGACGGCCCGGAAGTATTGTTTTAGTTGTATGTTGAGTCCTGCCACTCACAAGCCAAAATTTCTTGTGACTCTGGGACTAATGGAATACAAAAGAAGGCATCATTGAAGACTAATACAGAATACCATGTCCTGGTGGTTGGTAGAATGACCAGCAGGGTGTAGGAATCAGGAGCAACTGGAGGTATATCCTCGGTGGCTTCACTGACTGTCCTGACATCCTTTACCAGGTCCCCAGCAGCCCATGGGGCTCTCGTGGTCAGGCCAATCCCAGGATATGGAGCTCTCCTGGGCAGGTACCCCACCCCCAACCCAGCCCACGGGGCTCTCATGGTCAGGCCCCTCCCAGGATACAGAGCTACCCTTGCAGGTACCGTGGCAGGGCTGGGCACACAGGAACCGTGCACATAGCCCTCATTGAAGAGCACCCCCAGCTCACCTGTCGCTCAGAGCTGACACAGAGCACCTCAGAGCAGGACTTGAACTAACAAACAGCAGCTCCGACAGGTCTGTGACCCTGGGCATCACTCTGTGTGGCCTCCCTCCACCTGGTCTTCCAGAGACTTCCACTGCACCCAGGGCACCAGGCCTCTGTCTCCAACCACCACCCACCCCTCCTCTCCCTGACTCCTGGGTTCCTCTCATTAGGAGAGGGTTTTCTTGAAGTTGTCTCCCACTCATGGGCCAGATAAAATGATTAGAAAACAAGCCAAAGCTGCAGCCCCTTGTCTATCCTGACTCTCAGGAGCCCACACCTGTTCCTTGGACCTGGCCGGTTCAGCAAGTTCCATTTTCTGCAACTGTGAGCCCCTGAGGGGTGATGATTGGCTACCTGGGCAGCCTTACCATGCTGGCCAGCCCTCCCCAGGTGTGCCTGGGTTGAGATCAATATAAATACCACTCCAGGCAGCAAAAGCCCCTGCAGCTGTGCCTGACGCCATTTTCTCTGCCCTGTCAGCAGTCTCGGGGCTGGGCTGGTGGGAGGGAGTGAGAGGCCACGGCTTTGTGGGTGGCCCAGTGTGAGTGGGGCTCTGCTGGACTTTCTGCAGCAGATGCCAGGCTGCCACCTGCTAAAGAAGAGGATGTGTCACCCATACCTGCTGCTGGAATTTCTCCCTGGGCAGAGGTGAGGAAGGAAAAAAGCAGTGGGGGCAGGGACAGGACGGGTATCTCAGGCAGGGAAATGGAAATCTTCCAGAAGAGCACCCAGGGCCAGGACCATCCTGGCTGGCCTGCAGGCACCAAGTCAGCTGGCATGCTGTCACTCGTGTGGCTCCATGGCCCTTCCTCTAGGCTTTCAAGTCCTTGTATATATTCAGGTGTTTTACCTGGGAAGGGTGGGAACAGTTCAGCAGCAAGTGGCCTGGGGCTCAGCTCACGTTTACTCACAGATGCCTCGGCACGGTGCCCCAGCTTTGCAATGAGGACGCTTGTTGTGTGGGGGCTGCTGGCTGAATGGGAGACGATTCCCCACCACTGACCAACTTCAGAATTGTTTACAACTGGAGCAAGTGCCCTGATACGGTTTTCCTCTGAGTAACTGGTGGGTTCTGTTTTTTTTTTTCTCTTTTTCGTTTTTGGTTCAAGGTAGATTTTATTCCTCTTTTTTGTATTTACAGATATAAGCATGGAAATAATTTATTCATATAAATACATGTATGTGAAGGGAATAATTGTTTTTTCTGTTTTATTTTTTAAATTTTATTTCTTTTTAATTTTGAATTTTATTTTATATTTTTATACAGCAGGTTCTCATTGGTTATCTATTTTATACATATAAATGTTTACATGCCAATCCCAATCTCTCAACTCCTCCCACCACCACCCCTCCAAGAGCTTTCCCCCCTTGTTGTCCATACGATTGTTGTCTACATCTGTTGCTCTATTTATGCCTTGCAAAATGGTTAATCTGTACAGTTTTTCTAGGTTCCACATATATGCATGAATATACAAGATTTGTTTTTCTCTTTCTGACTTACTTCACTCTGTAGGACAGTCTCTAGATCCATCGACGTCTCTACAAATGACCCAATTTCATTCCTTTCATGGCTTAGTAATATTCCATTTTATATATGTACCACAGCTTTATGCATTCGTCTGTCTGTGGGCATTTAGGTTGCTTCCATTACCTCGATATTGTAAATAGTGATGCAATGAACATTGCGGTGAATGTCTCTTTTTGATTTATGGTTTTGTCTGAGTATATGTCCAGTCCTGGGATTGCTGTATCATATGGTAATTCTATTATTAGTTTCTTAAGAAACTCCATATTGTTCTCCATAGTGACTGTATCAATTTATATTCCCAACAATAGTGGAAGAGTGTTCCTTTTCTCCACACCCTTTCCAGCATTTGTTGTTTGTAGATTTTCAGATGATGCCCATTCTAACAGGTGTGAGGTGATACCTCATTGTTGAGTCCATTTCGTTGAGCAACGGGTAGGTCTTGTCTATTACATATTTGGCTTATGGAACGGTATCTGTGCTAATTTCAAACTCTGGTTTTATGCAGCACCCCAACTCACCTTTCCCCTTAAGCAAGCATAAGTTGGTTTTCTAAACTTGAGACCCTGTTCTGTTTTGTAATTCAGTTCATGTGTAGCCAAGTTTACATTCCGTGCATTAGTGATACCTTATGATGTTTCTTTTTCTGTGTGACTTATTTCACTTAGAATCATCATGCCTCAATCCACTCATTATGCTGGTACAGGCCTGGTGACACAGATTTCATTGCTGAGTGGTATTCTGTTGTACATAAGTACCGCAACTTCTTTATCAATTATTTGTTCTCTGGGATATTTAACTTGTACTGTAGAAGAGGCTCCTGTAAACAGAGCCGTTGTAAATTTTGGGGGGGCTGTGTCTTTTTGATTTTAATTTCCCTAAGCTATAGGACCATAAGTGGAAATGCCCTAGATTCTGTTGCTTTGTTTTTCAGATGTATCAGGAAACACCATACACTTCTCCAGAGTGGCTGTTGGCAATGTACATCCCGCCCATAAGCATAACAAGGCTCCTTTTTCCCCATGACCTGTCTTGCCTTTCTGGATTTTACACTTTTCTCAGTGGCCCTTTAGACCGGGGGGAAGTGACACTTCATAGTAGTTCGGATTTCCATTGCAAGCTTGCTTGGTTTGCCAAAAAGGACGTATGTGTTTTTTCCTGAATATATTCAGGAACAAACTCATACGCCCTTTGTTGCCAAGTGCATCATTGTCGATGTTCTGCCTCTTTTCCTATGCTTTAAATGCAAATCCAGTCTACCTCCTGAATTCGGTTTCCTGCAATTCTGCCCCGCTTTCAAGTCCTCTTCGCAGCCTTACTTCAATATATTTTTGGACGTTATCTGTCATTTATAACTCTGCAGGTTTGTGAATTACAGGGCCCCTGAGCTCCTTTCTTCAACTCGCTTTCTTGTGAGCTGGCCGCAAACCCGCAAGACTGCTTCAGGCCCTAATCTGCTTCTGGCAGGGCACGCTGAGCCTTTGGTTAATTCCTCTTCCTGGTGGGAAATGAGTGTTAAATATGCCCGTCCAGACACCTACCTCACTCTCAACCCCTTGGTGATGTGGGTCCTCTGGTTTGTGGCCACTTTTGCTGGGTTCCTCACCTTTCAATGATGTGGCCCCACTAGTGTGAGGACACTCCTGCTTGGTTCTCATCCACGTGGTTATGTGGACCCCCTGGTGAGAGTCTGTTCCTGGCTTTGTTCCTCACCCACCTGTGAGGGAGACCCTCTGCTGATAGGTCACTCCTGCATGGCTGGCACACATTGCCTTGGTGAAGTCAGCCGTGTGGTGGCAGTTGGAGCGTGCTGGGAATCTCTTCCCCCGGTGATGAGGGTCCTCTTGCGTCAGGCCCTAACTGCTGGGCTCACCAACTTTTCTTAGGGAGCCCAGTGATGCTTTGGCACTCCTCTTAGGATCCCATCTCCATGGGGATGTGGGCCTTCTGCTCTGAGGTCCCAACGGCTGGGTTGTTCACATTTTCATGATGTGGGCTCTCTGGTGTTAGTTCACAGAAGCCTGGATCCCATAGCCTCTGTGCTCTTGGCTGCCTGCTGGGAGGTTCCAACTGCTGGATTCCTCACTTTTTTAATTTTTTGGGCCCTCTGTTGTGAGGATCCTCCTGCCTGCCTCACTCCCAGCCCCTTCGTGATGTGTGTCGTCTGGTTTGAGGCCACATGTGCTGGGTTCCTCACCTTTCGATGATGTGGGACCAATGGTCTTAGGAGACTCCTGCCTGGTTCACATCCCCTTGGTGATGTGGGCCCTCTGTTGAGAGTCTGATCCCGGCTGGGTTCCTCACCCATCTGTGAGGTAGGCCGTCTGATGTGAGGTCACTCTTGCCTGGCTTGCTCACCTCGCCTTGTGGACATGAGCCCTCTGGTGGCACTTGGAGCCTGCTGGGAGCCTCCTCTCCTCGGTGATGAGGGCCCTCTGGCATCAGGCCCTAACTGCTGGGCTCCCTACATTTTGTGATGTACGCCCAGTGGTGCGAGGACACTCCAGCCAGGTTCACATCCCCATTGGGGTGTGGGCCTTCTGCTCTGAGGTCCCAAAGCCTGGGTTGCTCACAGTTTCATGATGTGGGCTCTCTGCTGTTAGTTCACTCCTGCCTGCATCCCATAGCTTCTGTGCTCTGGGCCGCCTGCTGGGAGGTTCCAACTGCTGGATTCCTCACCTTTCTTATTCTTTGGGCCCTCTGTTTTTAGGCTACTCCTGCCTGCCTCACTCCCATTCCCTTTGTGATATGTGTCCTCTGATTTGAGGCCACATGTGCTGGGTTCCGCACCTTTCGATGATGTGACCCCACTGGAGGGAAGACAGTCCTGACTGGTTCCCATCCCCTTGCTGATGTGGGCCCTCAGGTGAGAGTCTGATCCTGGCTGGGTTCCTCACCCTTCTGTGAGGTGGGCCCTCTGCTGTGAGGTCAATCATGCCTGTCTGGCACACGTCACCTTGGTGACGTGGGCCCTCTGGTGGCAGTTGGAGTGTGCTGGGATCCTCCTCCCCTCGGTGATGAGGGCCCTCTTGCCTTAGGCCATAACTGCTGGGCTCCCCACATTTTCTGATGTGCGCCAAGTGAGTGAGGAGACTCTTGCCAGGTTCCCATCCCCATGGCGATATGGGCCTTCTGCTCTGAGGTCAAAACGGCTGGCTTGCTCACAGTACCATGATGTGGGCCCTCTGCTGTGAGTTCACTCCGGCAAGGATCCCTTATCATCGGTGCTCTGAGCCGCCTGCTGGGAGGTTCCAACTGCTGGGTTCCTCAACTTTTTTATTCTATGTGCCCTCTGTTGTGAGGCTCCTCCTGCCTGCCTCACTGCCAGCCCCTTGGTGATGACTGTCCTATGGCTTGAGGCCACATGTGCTGCGTTCCTCACCTTTCGATGATGTGACCCCACTCGTGTGAGGACACTCCTGCCTGGTTCCCATCCCCTTGGTGAGGTGGGCCCTCTGGCGAGAGTCTAATCCTGGCTGGGTTCCTCAACGTTCTGTGAGGTAGGCCCTCTGCTGTGAGGTCACTCCTGCCTGGCTGGCACACGTCACCTTGGAGACGTGAGCCCTCTGGTGGCAGTTGGAGCGTGCAGGGCGCCTCCTCCTCTCGGTGATGACGGCCCTCTGGCGTCAGGCCCTAAATGGTGGGCTCCCCACATTTTCTGATGTGCGCCCAGTGGTGCGAGGACACTCCAGCCAGGTTCCCATTCCCATGGGGATGTGGTCCTTCTGCGCTGAGGTCTCAACTCCTGGGTTGCTCACAGTTTTGTGATGTGGGCCCTCTGCTGTGAGTTCACTGTGGCCTGGATCCCATAGCCTCGGTGTTCTGGGCCGCCTGCTGGAAGGTCTAAATGCTGGAATCCTCACGTTTTTTATATTATGTGCCCTGTGTTGTGAGGCTACTCCTGCCTGCCTCACTCCAAGGCCCTTGGTGATGTGGGTCCTCTGGTTTGAGGACACATGTGCTGGGTTCCTCACCTTAAGATGATGAGGCCCCACTGGTGTGAGGATAATCCTGACTGGGTCCCATCCCCTTTGTGATGTGGGCCCTCTGGTGAGAGTCTGATCCTGGCTGGGTTCCTCACCCATCTGTGAGGTGGGCCCTCTACTATCAGGTAACTCTTGCCTGGGTTGCTCACCTCGCCTTGTTGACATGAGCCCTCTGGTGGCAATTGGACCCTGCTGGGAGCCTCCTCAGCTCTGTGATAAGGGCCCTCTGATGTCAGGCCCTAACTGCTGGGCTCCCCAACTTTTCTTAGTGAGCCCAGTGTTGCTCAAGCACTCCTCTTAGGTTCCCATCCCCATGGGGATGTGGGCCTTCTGCTCTGAGGTTCCAACGGCTGGGTTGATCACAATTTCATGATGTGGGCTCTCTGGTGTTAGTTCACTGTGGCCTGGATCCCATAGCCTCTGTGGTCTTGGCTGCCTGCTGGGAGGTTCCAACTGCTCGATTCCTCAACTTTTGTATTCTATGGGTCCTGTGTTGTGATGCTCCTCCTGCCTGCCTCACTCGCAACCCCTTCGTGATGTGGGTCTTCTGGTTTGAGGCCACATGTGCTGGGTTAGGCAACTTTCAATGATGTGGCCCCACTGGTGTGAGGACACTCCTGCCTGGTTCCCATCCCCTTGGTGATGTGGGCCTTCTGGTGATAGTCTTATCCTGGCTGAGTTCCTCACTCTTCTGTGAGGTAGGCCCTCTGCTGTGAGGTCAATCCTGCCTGACTTGCACACATCACCTTGGCGACGTGGGCCCTCTGTTGGCACATGGAACCTGCTGGGAGCCTCCTGCCCTCGGTGATGATGGCCCTCTAGCATCAGGCTCTAACTGCTGGGCTCCCCACGTTTTCTGATGTGAGCCCAGTGATACCAGGACACTCCTGTCAGGTTCCCATCCCCATGGGGATGTGGGCTTTCTGCTCTGAGGTCCCAATGCCTGGGTTGCTCACAGTTTCATGATGTGGGCTCTCTGGTGTTAGTTAACTCCTGCCTGCATCCCATAGCTTCTGTGCTCTCGGCCGCCTGCTGGGAGGTTCCAAATGCTGGATTCCTCACTTTTTTTATTCTTTGGGCCCTCTGTTTTTAGGCTACTCCTACCTGCCTCACTCCCATCCCCTTTGTGATGTATGTCCTCTGATATGAGGCCACATGTGCTGGGTTCCTCACCTTTCGATGATGTGGTCCCACTGGTGGGAGGACAGTCCTGACTGGTTCCCATCCCCTTGGTGTTGTGGGCCCTCTGGTGAGAGTCTCATCCTGCCTCGGTTCCTCACCCTTCTGTGAGATAGGCCCTCTGCTGTGAGGTCACTACTGCCTGGCTGGTGCATGCCACCTTGTAGACGTGGGCCCTCTGTTGGCAGTTGGAACCTGCTGGGAGTCTCCTCCCCTCAGTTATGAGGGCCCCCTGGCATCAGGCCCTAACTGCTGGGCTCCTAACATTTTCTGATATGTGCTAAGTGGTGCAAAGCCACTCCTGCCAGGTTCCCATCCCAATGGGGATGTGGGCCTTCTGTTCTGAGGTCCCAACAGCTGGGCTGCTCACAGGTTCATGATGTGGGCCCTCTGCTGTGAGTTCACTGCGGCCTGGATCCCATAGCCTCGGTGCTCTGGGCCACTTGCTGGGAGGTTCCAACTGCTGGATTCCTCAACTTTTATATTCTATGGACCCTGTGTTGTGAGGCCAGTCCTGCCAGCCTCATTCCGAACCCCTTGGTGATGTGGTTCCTCTGGTTTGAGGACACATGTGCTGGGATCCTCACCTTTCGATGATGTTGTCCCACTGGTGTGGGGACACTCCTGCCTGGTTCCCATCCCCTTGGTGATGTGGGCCCTCTGGTGAGAGTCTGATCCTGGCTGTGTTCCTCACCCTTCTGTGAGGTGGGCCCTCTGCTGTGAGGTCACTCCTGCCAGGCTGGCACACATCGCCTTGGCGACGTTGGCCCTCTGGTGGCAGCTGGAGCCTGCTGGGAGCCTCCTCCTCTCGGTGATGAGTGCCCTCTAGCGTCAGGCCCTAACTTCTGAGCACCCCACGTTTTCTGATGTGAGCCCAGTGATGCCAGGACACTCCTGTCATGTTCCCATCACCATGGGGATGTGGGCCTTCTGCTCTGAGGTCCCAATGTCTGGGTTGCTCACAGTTTCATGATGTGGGCTGTCTGGTGTTAGTTCACTCTGGCCTGGTTCCTCTAGCCTCTGTGCTCTGGGCCGCCTGCTGGGAGGTTCCAACTGCTGGATTCCTCACCTTTCTTATTTTTGGGCCCTCTGTTATGAGGCTCCTCCTGCCTGCCTCACTCCCAGCCCCTTGGTGATGGGTGTCCTATGGTTTGAAGCCACATGTTCTGGGTTCCTCACCTTTAGATGATGTGGCCCTACTCATGTGAGGACACTCCTGCCTGGTTCCAATCCATTTGGTGATGTGGGCCCTCTGGTGCGAGTCTGATCCTGACTGGGTTCGTCACACTTCTCTGAGGTGGACCCTCTGCTGTGAGGTCATTCGTGCCTGGTTGGCACACATCGCCTTGGCGACGTCAGCCCTCTGGTGGCAGTTGGAGCCTGCTGGGAGCCTCCTTCCCTTGGTGATGAGGGTCCTCTGGTGCCAGGCCCTAACTGCTGGTCGCCCAAAATTTTCTGATACGTTCTCAGTGGTGCGAGGACACTCCTACCAGAATTCCATCCCCATGGGGATGTGGGCCTCCTGCTCTGAGGTCCCAATGGCTGGGTTGCTCAGTTTCATGACATGGGCCCTCTTCTGTGAGTTCACTGTGGCCTGGATCCCATAGCCTCGGTGCTCTGGGCCGCCTGCTGGGAGGTTCCAACTGCTGGATTCCTCACTTTTTTATTCTATGTGCCCAGTGTTGTGAGGCTACTCCTGCCTGCCTCACTCCGAGGTCCTTGGTGATGTGGGTCCTCTGGTTTGAGGACACATGTGCTGAGTACCTCAGCTTTGGATGATGTGGCCCCACTGATGTGAAGACACTCCTGCCTGGTTCCCATCCCCTTGGTGATGTGGGCCCTCTGGTGAGAGTCTGATGTTGGCTGGGTTTCTCACCCTTCTGTGAGGTGGGACCTCTGCTGTGAGGTAACTCCTGCCTGGCATGCTAACGTTGCCTTGGCAATGTGAGCCCTCAGGTGGCAGTTGGAGCCTGCTGGGAATCTCCTCCCCTCAGTTATGAGAGCTCTGGATAAAACACATATGCCCTTTTTTGCCAAGTGCATTATTTTCCAAGTTCTGTCTCTTTTCCTATGCTTTAAGAGCTACTCCCGTGTACGTTTTGAAATCAATTTCCAGCAATTCTGCCCTGCATTCAAGTCCTCTTCGCAGCCTTACTTCAGCATAATTTTGGATGATAGCTGTCATTTATAACTCCGAAGGTTTCTGAATTACAGTGCCCCTGAGCTCCTTTCTTCAACTCGCTTTCTTGTGAGCTGGCCGCAACACCGCAGGATCTCCTCAGGCCCTAATTTAGTTCCAGCATGGCACGCGGAGCCTTTGGTTAATTCCTCTTCCTGGTGGGAAATGAGAGTTAAATTTGCCCGTCCGGACACCTCCACCTAGTCTCTCATTGGTTCTCCCTATTCCTGTTCATTTTCCACAGAAATTGCAAACTGGGCCAAACAGGAGGTTAAAGGCACTGACTCTCCAAGTGGGGAGAGTGTTAGTAAAGCGTCTGGAATGTTGCACCCGAGTACCAGGAAACGAAAACTGAGACACATTTGAACACGTTTTCCGATCACACGGTGGATCATACTCTGGGTTCCACATGCATGTTTTAGCTGAAGGAAGAATCCCTTAAACAGGGAGAGTTGAGACCCATGGAATGGGTACCATGCAATATGACTTCAAAGGGTCTGCATTTGCTCACCGAACCTCACCAATCCTATCACTGCTGCGTTTATGCCGCTGTACACACGCTTGATTCTCTTTCGGAGACATATAAATCCATAGGTTTTAAGATTCTTACTAGTCAGGTAGATTCTTACTAGTCAGGTATATTCTTAGGCGTTTAATATGGGGTGTTGAGTCCACTTCGTTGAGCAAGGAGTAGCTCTTGTCTATTACATATTTGGCTTATGGAACGGTATCTGTGCTAATTTCAATCTCTGGTTTTATGCAGCACCCCAACTCACCCGTCCCCTTAAGCAAGCATAAGTTGGTTTTCTACATTTGACTCCCTGTTCTGTTTTATAATTCAGTTCTTGTGTAGCCAAGTTTACATTCCGTGTATTAGTGATATCTTATGATGTTTCTTTTTCTGTGTGACTAATTTCACTTAGAATCATCGTACCTGAATCCACTCATTATGCTGCTACGGGCCTGATGACATAGATTTCATTGCTGAGTGATATTGCATTGTACATAAGTACCACAACTTCTTTATCCATTTTTCGCTTTCTGTGATATTGAACTTGTTCGGTAAACGAGGTTCTTGTAAACAGAGCCGTCCCAAACTTTGGGGTGGCTGTGTCTTTTTGATTTTAATTTCCCTAAGCTATAGGACCATAAGTGGAAGTGCCCTAGGCTCTGTTGCTTTGTTTTTTGGATGTTTCAGGAAACACCATACACTTCTCCAGAGTGGCTGCTGGCAATTTACATCCCGCCCATCAGCATAACAAGGCTCCCAGTTCTCCATGGCCTGTCCTGCCTTTCTGGATTTTACACTTTTTTCAGATGGCCCTTTTGACTGGGGGCAGTGAGACTTCATTGTAGTGCAGATTTCCTTTGCAAGCTTGCTTGGTTGGCCAAAAAGGGCATATGCGTTTTTTCCTGAATATATTCAGGAAAAAACGCATACGCCCTTTTTGGCCAAGTGCATCATTGTGGACGTTCTGCCTCTTTTCCTATGCTTTACATGCAATTCCAGTCTACCTCCTGAAATCGGTTTTGTGCAATTCTGCCCCCCTTTCAACTCCTCTTGGCAGCCTTACTTCAATATATTTTTGGAAGATAGCTGTCATTTATAACTCTGCAGGTTTGTGAATTACAGTGCCCCTGAGCTCCTTTCTTCAACTCGCTTTCTTGTGAGCTGGCCGCAACACCGCAGGATTGCTTCAGGCCCTAGTTTGGTTCCGGCACGGCATGCTGAGCCTTTGGTTAATTCCTCTTCCTGGTGGGAAATGAGAGTTAAATTTGCCCGTCCGGACACCTCCACCTAGTCTCTCATTGGTTCTCCCAATTCCTGTTCATTTTCCACAGATATTGCAAACTGGGCCAAACAGGAGGTTAAAGGCACTGACTCTCCAAGTGGGGAGAGTGTTAGTAAAGCGTCTGGAATGTTGCAACCGAGTACCAGGGGACGAAAACTGAGACACATTTGAACACGTTTCCCGATCACACGGTGGATCATACTCTGGGTTCCACATGCATGTTTTAGCTGAAGGAAGAATCCATTAAACCTGGAGAGTTGAGACCCATGGAATGGGTACCATGCAATATGACTTCAAAGGGTCTGCATTTGCTCACCGAACCTCAGCAATCCTATCACTGCTGCGTTTATGCCGCTGTACACACGCTTGATTCTCTTTCGGAGACATATAAATCCATAGGTTTTAAGATTCTTACTAGTCAGGTAGATTCTTAGGCGTTTAATATGGAGTGTTGAGTCCACTTCGTTGAGCAAGGAGTAGCTCTTGTCTATTACATATTTGGCTTATGGAACGGTATCTGTGCTCATTTCAATCTCTGGTTTTTTGCAGCACCCCAACTCACCCGTCCCCTTAAGCAAGCATAAGTTGGTTTTCTACATTTGACACCCTGTTCTGTTTTGTAATTCAGTTCTTGTGTAGCCAAGTTTACATTCCGTGTATTAGTGATATCTTATGATGTTTCTTTTTCTGTGTGACTAATTTCACTTAGAATCATCGTACCTGAATCCACTCATTATGCTGCTATGGGCCTGTTGACATAGATTTCATTGCTGAGTGATATTGCATTGTACGTAAGTACCACAATTTCTTTATCCATTTTTCGCTTTCTGTGATATTGAACTTGTACCGTAAACGAGGTTCTTGTAAACAGAGCCGTCCCAAACTTTGGGGTGGCTGTGTCTTTTTGATTTTAATTTCCCTAAGCTATAGGACAATAAGTGGAAGTGCCCTAGGCTCTGTTGCTTTGTTTTTTGGATGTTTCAGGAAACACCATACACTTCTCCAGAGTGGCTGCTGGCAATTTACATCCCGCCCATCAGCATAACTAGGCTCCCAGTTCTCCATGGCCTGTCCTGCCTTTCTGGATTTTACACTTTTTACAGATGGCCCTTTTGACCGGGGAGCAGTTAGACTTCATTGTAGTGCAGATTTCCTTTGCAAGCTTGCTTGGTTGGCCAAAGAGGGCGTATGCGTTTTTTCCTGAATATATTCAGGAAAAAACGCATACGCCCTTTTTGGCCAAGTGCATCATTGTGGACGTTCTGCCTCTTTTCCTATGCTTTACATGCAATTCCAGTCTACCTCCTGAAATCGGTTTCCTGCAATTCTGCCCCCCTTTCAACTCCTCTTGGCAGCCTTACTTCAATATATTTTTGGAAGATAGCTGTCCTTTATAACTCTGCAGGTTTGTGAATTACAGTGCCCCTGAGCTCCTTTCTTCAACTCGCTTTCTTGTGAGCTGGCCGCAACACCGCAGGATTGCTTCTGGTCCTAGTGTGGTTCCGGCATGGCACGCTGAGCCTTTGGTTAATTCCTCTTCCTGGTTGGAAATGAGAGTTAAATTTGCCCGTCTGGACACCTCCACCTAGTCTCTCATTGGTTCTCCCTATTCCTGTTCATTTTCCACAGAAATTGCTAACTGGGCCAAACAGGAGGTTAAAGGCACTGACTCTCCAAGTGGGGAGAGTGTTAGTAAAGCGTCTGGAATGTTGCACCCGAGTACCAGGAAACGAAAATTGAGACACATTTGAACACGTTTTCCGATCACACGGTGGATCATACTCTGGGTTCCACATGCATGTTTTAGCTGAAGATAGAATCCCTTAAACAGGGAGAGTTCAGACCCATGGAATGGGTACCATGCAATATGACTTCAAAGGGTCTGCATTTGCTCACCGAACCTCAGCAATCCTATCACTGCTGCGTTTATGCCACTGTACACACGCTTGATTCTCTTTCGGAGACATATAAATCCATAGGTTTTAAGATTCTTACTAGTCAGGTAGATTCTTACTAGTCAGGTATATTCTTAGGCGTTTAATATGGGGTGTTGAGTCCACTTCGTTGAGCAAGGAGTAGCTCTTGTCTATTACATATTTGGCTTATGGAACGGTATCTGTGCTCATTTCAATCTCTGGTTTTATGCAGCACCCCAACTCACCCGTCCCCTTAAGCAAGCATAAGTTGGTTTTCTACATTTGACACCCTGTTCTGTTTTGTAATTCAGTTCTTGTGTAGCCAAGTTTACATTCCGTGTATTAGTGATATCTTATGATGTTTCTTTTTCTGTGTGACTAATTTCACTTAGAATCATCGTACCTGAATCCACTCATTATGCTGCTACGGGCCTGATGACATAGATTTCATTGCTGAGTGATATTGCATTGTACATAAGTACCACAACTTCTTTATCCATTTTTCGCTTTCTGTGATATTGAACTTGTTCGGTAAACGAGGTTCTTGTAAACAGAGCCGTCCCAAACTTTGGGGTGGCTGTGTCTTTTTGATTTTAATTTCCCTAAGCTATAGGACCATAAGTGGAAGTGCCCTAGGCTCTGTTGCTTTGTTTTTTGGATGTTTCAGGAAACACCATACACTTCTCCAGAGTGGCTGCTGGCAATTTACATCCCGCCCATCAGCATAACAAGGCTCCCAGTTCTCCATGGCCTGTCCTGCCTTTCTGGATTTTACACTTTTTTCAGATGGCCCTTTTGACCGGGGGGCAGTGAGACTTCATTGTAGTGCAGATTTCCTTTGCAAGCTTGCTTGGTTGGCCAAAAAGGGCGTATGCGTTTTTTCCTGAATATATTCAGGAAAAAACGCATACGCCCTTTTTGGCCAAGTGCATCCTTGTGGACGTTCTGCCTCTTTTCCTATGCTTTACATGCAATTCCAGTCTACCTCCTGAAATCGGTTTCCTGCAATTCTGCCCCGCTTTCAACTCCTCTTGGCAGCCTTACTTCAATATATTTTTGGAAGATAGCTGTCATTTATAACTCTGCAGGTTTGTGAATTACAGTGCCCCTGAGCTCCTTTCTTCAACTCGCTTTCTTGTGAGCTGGCCGCAACACCGCAGGATTCCTTCAGGCCCTAGTTTGATTCCGGCAGGACATGCTGAGCCTTTGGTTAATTCCTCTTCCTGGTGGGAAATGAGAGTTAAATTTGCCCGTCCAGACACCTCCACCTAGTCTCTCATTGGTTCTCCCTATTCCTGTTCATTTTCCACAGAAATTGCAAATTGGGCCATACAGGAGGTTAAAGGCACTGACTCTCCAAGTGGGGAGAGTGTTAGTAAAGCGTCTGGAATGTTGCACCCGAGTACCAGGGGACGAAAACTGAGACACATTTGAACACGTTTCCCGATCACACGGTGGATCATACTCTGGGTTCCACATGCATGTTTTAGCTGAAGGAAGAATCCCTTAAACCTGGAGAGTTGAGACCCATGGAATGGGTACCATGCAATATGACTTCAAAGGGTCTGCATTTGCTCACCGAACCTCACCAATCCTATCACTGCTGCGTTTATGCCGCTGTACACACGCTTGATTCTCTTTCGGAGACATATAAATCTATAGGTTTTAAGATTCTTACTAGTCAGGTAGATTCTTACTAGTCAGGTATATTCCTAGGCGTTTAATATAGGGTGTTGAGTCCACTTCGTTGAGCAAGATGTACCTTTTGTCTATTATATTTTTGGCTTATGGAACGGTATCTGTGCCAATTTTAATCTCTGGTTTCATGCAGCACCCCATATCGGCTTTCCCCTTAAGCAAGCATAAGTTGGTTTTCTACATTTTTGACCCTGTTCTGTTTTGTAATTCAGTTCCTGTGTAGCCAAGTTTACATTCCGTGTAGTAGTGATATCTTATGATGTTTCTTTTTCTGTGTGACTAATTTCACTTAGAATCATCGTACCTGAATCCACTCATTATGCTGCTCCGGGCCTGATGTCATAGATTTCATTGCTGAGTGATATTGCATTGTACGTAAGTACCACAACTTCTTTATCCATTTTTCGCTTTTTGCGATATTTAACTTGTACCGTAAACGAGGTTCTTGTAAACAGAGCCATCCCAAACTTTGGGGTGGCTGTGTCTTTTTGATTTTAATTTCCCTAAGCTATAGGACCATAAGTGGAAGTGCCCTAGGCTCTGTTGCTTAGTTTTTTGGATGTTTCAGGAAACACCATACACTTCTCCAGAGTGGCTGTTGGCCATTTACATCTCGCCCATCAGCATAACAAGGCTCCCAGTTCTCCATGGCCTGTCCTGCCTTTCTGGATTTTACACTTTTTTCAGAAGGCCCTTTGACCGGGGGGGGCAGTGAGACTTCATTGTAGTGCAGATTTCCTTTGCGAGCTTGCTTGGTTGGCCAGAAAGGGCGTATGCGTTTCTTCCTGAATATATTCAGGAAAGAACGCATACGCCCTTTTTGGCCAAGTGCATCATTGTCGATGTTCTGAGTCTTTTCATATGTTTTCAGTGCAATTCCAGTCTACCTCCTGAAATCGGTTTCCTGCAGTTCTGCCTTGCTCTCAGTTCCTCTTCATAGCCTTACCTCAATATACGTTTGGAAAATAGTTGGCCTTTATAACTCTGCAGGTTTTTCAATTGCAGTGGCCCTTAGCTCCATTTTTCAGCTCTTATTTTTGTGATCTTGCCTCATATCCACAGGATTTCTTCAGGCCCTATTCTTCTTCTGGGGCGCCTTGCTCTGCCTTTGGTTAATTCTTCTTCCTGATGTGAAATTAGAGTGACATGTGCCCATTGAAACCGCTACAGCTATTTTCTCACTGGTTCCCCCTATTCCCATTCATCCTCCGCACTAACTGCAGACTGTGCGATACCGGAACTTAAAGGCATTGACTCTCCATGTGGAGATGTTGTTAGTAAAGTGGCTGGAATGTTGATCCGGAGCCCCAGGAGAGGAAAATGAGGTGCATTTTAGAAACCTTTCCCGATCATATGGTATACCATCTGCTGGATTTCCCATGCATGGTTTAGCTGTAGGAAGATTCCCTTCAACTTGGAGTGTTGGGACCCTTGGAATAAGTAGCATGAAGTATTGCATTAAACTTTCGGCAGTTGCTCACCAAAGCTCTCCAATCCTTTCAGCCCCAAGTGTCCAGCCTTATGTCTTATCCAGCTGTGGGTTTATATGTGGTCATTCCAGGTTGCATCACAGCCCCTGAGCGAATTTTGTAAGAATTTTTCTCTCTTTCATTGTTTCTGCGTTTTGGTTTTAAAATTTATTTCTATAATGGGGTTTAGCTCATTTTCACTGCTGTGTTTGTGCCGCTCTGCGCACACTTGATTCCCTTATGGAGATATATCAATACATGGGTTTTAAGATTCTTATTACTCAGATATATTTCTCTGTGGTGTATAGGGTGTGTTGAGGCCAGTTCATTGAGCAAGGTGTAGATCTTGTCTGATACCTATTTGGTTTATTGAACGGTATCTGTGCTAATTTCAAACTCTGGTTTTATGCATCACCCCACCTCTCCTTTCCCCTTAAGCTGACATAAGTGTGTTTTCTAAATGTGAGACACTGTTCTGTTTTGTCATTCATTTTTTGTGCAGCCATATTTATCCTCCCTCTATAAGTGATATCTTATGATATGTTTCTTTTTCTGTTTGACTTATTTCAAGTAGTATTATCGGACCTCAATCCACTCTTTATCCTTCTACTAGCCTTATTACATTGATTTCATGGTGAAGAGATATTCCATTGTACATAAGTACCACATTTTCTTTATCCATTGTTCTCTTTCCTGGGATATTTAAGGTGTACTGAAGTTGAGGTTCTTGTAAACAGAGTAGCCCTAAACTGTGGTGTGCTTGTGTCTTGTTGATTTTTAGACTTCCCTAGATATACTCCCGTGATTGGAAGTGCCCTATGCTCTGTCGCTCTGTTTTTTAGATGATTTAGGAACCACCATACACTTCTCCAGAGTGGCTCTCGGCAGTTCACACACTGTCCATCAGCGTATAAAGGCTCCCTGTTCTCCATGGCCTGTCCTGCATTTCTGGTTTTTACAATTTTTTCGGATGGCCCTTTTGACCGGTGGGAAATGAGACTTCTTTGTTGTGCACATTTGCATTGCTTGCTTGCTTGGTTGCCCATAAAGTGCGTATGCGTTTTTTCCTGGATATATTCAGGAAATAACACATACTCCCTTTTGGGCCAACTGCATCATTGTCGAAATTCTGCCGCTTTTCATGTGCTTTAAAGGCGAGTCCAATCTATCTCTTGAAATCTGTTTCTTGCAATTCTGTCTTGCATTCAGATCCTCTTCTTTGCCTTACCTCAACATATTTTTGGACGTTAGTTTTCATTTATAACTCTGCAGGTTTGTGAATTGCAGTGACCCTGAGCTTCATTTTTTAAGTTGCTCTTTTGTGAGCTGGCCTCAAAACTGCAGGATTGCTTCAGGCCCTATTTTGGCTCCGGCGAGGCGGGCTGAGCCTTTTTTTAATTCTTATTCTTAATGGGAAATTAGAGTGACATGTGCCCGTCCAAACCCCTACAACTATTCTCTCATTGTTTCCCCCTGTTCCCGTTCATCCTCCTCACAATTTGCAAAATGTGTGAAACAGAAGTTTAAATGTGCTGATTCTCTAAGTGGGGAGATTCTAAGTAACGTGGCTGGAATGATGAACAGGAGCACCAGGAGAGGATAAATGAGGTGCATTTTAGACACATCTCCCGATCACATGGTGTACAGTCCTCTGGGTTTTCCATGCATGTTTTAGCTGTAGGAAGATTCCTTGAACCTGCAGATTTGGGACCCATTGAATGGGTACCAGGTAGTATTACTTTAAAGGGTGTGCATTTCCTCACCCAACCCCACATTTCTCTTAGTGCGAACAGTTTCCAGCCTTATGTCTCATCCTGCTGTGGGTCTAGATGTGTTCAATCCATGTTGCATCACCGTCCCTGAGGAAAAGTTGTAAGAGGTTTTCTCTGTCTCTCTGTCGTTTATTTTTTTCAATTTATTACTATGTTGTTTACAGCTGATTTTCAAAGCTCTGTTTCTTGCTGCTGTACATCTACTTGATTCACGTACAGAGAGACATCAATAATTTCTTTTTTAGATTCTTACCAGTCATAGATATTCTTTTCCGGTGACTTGAGTGTGCTGAGTGCAGTTCTTTTAGTTACCGTGTAGGCCTTGTTGATTATCAGTTTGGTATTTGGAATGGTATCTTTGCTAATTTCAACCTCCTGGATGATGCCTCACCCCTCCCCACCTTTCCCGTTTAGCAGCCTTACACGTGTTTTCTACATATTTATGTCACTTAGAATGATCATACGTAACTCCTCCGGAGTTGTTACAACTGGCCATATTTCATTGATTTCCAGGCTGAGTAATATTCCACTCTACATAAGTACCACATCTCTATCCATTTTTTCCCTCCAGAGACATTTAAGTTATATCCTAGTCGAGGATCTTTTAAACAGAGAGGCAGTAAACATTGGGGTGCCTGTGTCCTCTCGATTTTTGTTTTTCCCAAGATATACGCCCATGAGTGCAAGTGCCCTATGCTCTGTAGCTCATTTTTTAGATGCTTTAGTAAACACAATACAGTTCTCCAGAATGGCCGTTGGCAATATACATTTCCACTATAAGCCTCACAGGGCTCCCTCCTCTCCTTGCCCTGTCCTGCATTTCTGGCGTTTACACTTTATGAGGATGGCTCTTCTGACTGATGCGAAGTGATATCTTTTGTAGTATTGATTTCCAGTGCCCACCTGTTTGGTTGGCTAAAAAAGTGTATGCCCTTTTCTTGAATATATACAGAAAAAAACGCATACAGCCTTTTTGGCCAACTGCAATGTCGGAAATGTTCAGCCCCTTTTCTTGTGCTTAATGGCGAGTCCTTTCTACCTCCTCAAATCCCTTTCCTGCCATTCTCCCTTGCTTGCCAATCCTTTTCTCTGACTTTCCTCAAGACATTTTTCAGTGATAGATATTTTCAACTCTGCAGTTTCGTGAATTTTACTGCCCCTGAGTTCCATTGTTCAACTTGTGTTTATGGGAACTGGCCACAAAGCAGTGGGATTTCCTCAAGCCCTATACTGTTTCCATGGGCAACCCTGGCCTTTGGTCAATTCATCTTCCTGATTGGAAATTAGAGTGACATGTGCCTGTCTGAACACCTAGGACTTGTCTCTCATTGTTCCTCATCCTTCCGCTTCATCCTCTGGACAAATTCCAAACTGTACGCAACAGGATGTTGACAGTGTTGACATCTCCAAGTGGGGAGACTGTTAGTAAAGACGCTGGAGGGGTGAACCCGAGCACCAGGAGATGAGGAGATGAGATGCCTTTTCCAAACTCTTCCCGATCAGACGGTATACCATCCTCTGGGTGTGACAGACATGTTTTAGCAGTAGGAAGAGTCCCATTCATGTAAGGAGAACACCAGGGCTTTTTCAAAATCAGTGTCTCCCCGAAACCCAAACTGGGGAGTTTTTTAAGCTACGGCTACACATATGTTCATTAAGGGCCTTGGGAAGTAGGCAGAGTCCAAACTTTAGATGACTGAAGTCTTCAGGGTCAGAAGCACTCACCACCGGCTTCCCTTAGGTTACACTTTAACTGTCATTGATAGATGATGTCAATAAAAATATCTATTCTTTTTCCGATTATTTCCCCTTATAGGTTATTGCACAATATTGAGTGTAGTTCCCTGTGCTATACAGTAGTTCCTTGTTGATGATCTATTTTATACATAGCAGTGTGTATGTGTTAATTCCAAACTGTTAATTTATCCCTCCTCCCACCTTTCCCCTTTGGTAATAATAAATTATAAGATTTTATACTTCTCAGAAATGGGGGAGCTGAAAGAGAGGTATCATTTTCAATGGAAAAGCATTTAAAACAAGATTGAAGCTTTAACCAAGATTATTAGATGTACATCCTTGGAAATAAATCACTTCATTTCTCTAATATTGACCTGACAAATAGGACAAACCTTCTCACTGAACTTGCTTATAATAAAGTGATGGAAATATCAAATGGAAGTGTTAGAAACATCTTATTTTACCCGAGCCTTATAAACTGTTCTATGTTAACTACAGTTTGGCTCACACATCTGTTCATTGAAGTTACAATAGTCTCAATTTCTGTTACTGATCCTCCAGAGTGGACCCCAACAAGGGTCCCCCTGCCCAGTGTCATTGGGGCCAACAGATCGAGACTGAGTTTGGTTCCCAAGCAAAGGAAACTTTATATTTTCATCAGAGAATGGAGAGGTGAGAGCATGCACTACCCCGTGGGCTGTGGGCTGGGCTGCTGTGTAGAGATCCTGTCAGAGTCAGTGGGAGGGAGGGGGCGGAGCTCTCAAGGGCCGGGTTGGCTGCAGCTCAGGCTCTATATCTCGGAGTCTGCACTGGGCCCCAGGAGCTGAGGTGTCGACCCAGCCATTCTGCACCAGGAAATCTGGTCTGAAGTGCCGGGTGTGGAACCTCTGCATGCGGGACCCTAGGAGCACGTGAAATTAGACAAAGCACAAAGGATAAAAAAGGTCAGACTTGACTTTATTGCCCAGATTCTATTTTTATCTCCCAGGGATTTTTAATGGGCTTTGCTGGGGACAAACCCCTCCTCTGCCTTTTGTCCCGTTCCTCATTCTTGGAGTGCTGAGGGTGCAGACCCTTCTTCTGTAACTGCTGAGTGCTGAGTTGGGAGCCCTCATACCAGGGGACGAGGGTCAGAACTTCTCCCCAGCAGCCTCCAGGTGACGTTGATTGGCCCCAGGACCCCTGCCTCCCTGCTCGTCCGCCTGAGCACCAGCATTGGAAGTGTTATAGATTCTAATGACCTTTAAGGGTCCAGGAAAGAGATGTGCAGAGACGCTGTGGGGGCCGGTTTCACCCCGCCCCACATTTGTTCGGCCACCTTAGGCTGACCGTTTCTGCCAGCCTAGATGCTCTGACCAGTAGTCTGCTCTTTCTTCAATTAGGCCCCTGAATTAACATAAAAACAGCACCAGGTGTCAGAGCCCTGCCCGCTCAACTCCCAGACAGTCCAGGGTCAGTGGTGATCAAGGACCATGATGGCCACTGAGTCAACAGCCTTTTGAAGTAAACAGGAGTCCAGCCGGTCTTATTGGCCACCATCATCACGGTGTCTGTAGGCTTTTCTATGGTGACAGTGTGATATACGGTTCCCCCGCCAAGATTATTAGCTCCCCTCCGGGTGCAGGAAGTCCTGCAAGCAGTAGTCTACTCCTTCGGGACACACTATTGTTGTTTTATGAGAGAAACTCCAGGTCAAGTGATGTTCACATGAGTCGTCATGGTGCCCTGTTGCCTCCGGTTATCTCTCTGGATGTTGGAGTTGGAGGGCCTCCTCACTCGAGGTCGGTGTGCCCACGGAGCGAACCCTGCAACTTCAGGGCATGGTTGGTGATTAGGATCACCACGTGGGGTCCTTTTCCCTTAGGAGGGAGGTGGCCTTTTGGGCTGCTGATTTCCAGGTTTTTAGATACCGCCAGTATCTTGGCCAGATGTGGCAGTGGGCCAAGCCCCTTGGTGACTGTAGTTTATCCTACCTGGATGGCATTCTTGCGTTGTTCCATTTCAAGTGGTCCCAGTTTTTGCACTAATTCTCCAATGGCGATTCACCTTTCACCGGGAATGGAAAGGTCAAAGGGTTTAGCTCAATTAGGGAGTTCCAGGGCAAGGGTCTGAATTGACTGCTCTTTCCATTCTTGAAAGGCCACTTCTGGATTCTGTTCAAAAGGATCATCATCTTTTCCTTTCAGTGTTTCATATAGAGGCCCAGCTAGTAGACTGTAGTTAGGGATCCAGAAGCAGCAAACCCTGGCCTCCCCAGGAACCCCTAAGCTGTCTTCTAGTTTTAGAAAGGGGTAAGGCTGCAAATGGTTTCTTCCCTTTCCTGGGATGGGCTTCTCTGACCTTGTGTGAGAATGAAGCCCAGGCAGGTCACCGCAGTCTGTGATATTTGAGCTTTTTCTTGGACAACTTCTATCCTTTATTGGCTTGGTAGTTCAGAGGCCTCCTTAGTAGGGCTGGCAATCAGAATGTCGTCTGCATATTGAAGGAGGGTTTCCTTTTCCAGAGGTAGAACTTTTCGGTCGTTAGCTAAGCTTTCCCCAAAGATGGTGTGGGAATTTTTGAACCCTTGGGGCAAGACGGCCCGGAAGTATTGTTTTAGTTGTATGTTGAGTCCTGCCACTCACAAGCCAAAATTTCTTGTGACTCTGGGACTAATGGAATACAAAAGAAGGCATCATTGAAGACTAATACAGAATACCATGTCCTGGTGGTTGGTAGAATGACCAGCAGGGTGTAGGAATCAGGAGCAACTGGAGGTATATCCTCGGTGGCTTCACTGACTGTCCTGACATCCTTTACCAGGTCCCCAGCAGCCCATGGGGCTCTCGTGGTCAGGCCAATCCCAGGATATGGAGCTCTCCTGGGCAGGTACCCCACCCCCAACCCAGCCCACGGGGCTCTCATGGTCAGGCCCCTCCCAGGATACAGAGCTACCCTTGCAGGTACCGTGGCAGGGCTGGGCACACAGGAACCGTGCACATAGCCCTCATTGAAGAGCACCCCCAGCTCACCTGTCGCTCAGAGCTGACACAGAGCACCTCAGAGCAGGACTTGAACTAACAAACAGCAGCTCCGACAGGTCTGTGACCCTGGGCATCACTCTGTGTGGCCTCCCTCCACCTGGTCTTCCAGAGACTTCCACTGCACCCAGGGCACCAGGCCTCTGTCTCCAACCACCACCCACCCCTCCTCTCCCTGACTCCTGGGTTCCTCTCATTAGGAGAGGGTTTTCTTGAAGTTGTCTCCCACTCATGGGCCAGATAAAATGATTAGAAAACAAGCCAAAGCTGCAGCCCCTTGTCTATCCTGACTCTCAGGAGCCCACACCTGTTCCTTGGACCTGGCCGGTTCAGCAAGTTCCATTTTCTGCAACTGTGAGCCCCTGAGGGGTGATGATTGGCTACCTGGGCAGCCTTACCATGCTGGCCAGCCCTCCCCAGGTGTGCCTGGGTTGAGATCAATATAAATACCACTCCAGGCAGCAAAAGCCCCTGCAGCTGTGCCTGACGCCATTTTCTCTGCCCTGTCAGCAGTCTCGGGGCTGGGCTGGTGGGAGGGAGTGAGAGGCCACGGCTTTGTGGGTGGCCCAGTGTGAGTGGGGCTCTGCTGGACTTTCTGCAGCAGATGCCAGGCTGCCACCTGCTAAAGAAGAGGATGTGTCACCCATACCTGCTGCTGGAATTTCTCCCTGGGCAGAGGTGAGGAAGGAAAAAAGCAGTGGGGGCAGGGACAGGACGGGTATCTCAGGCAGGGAAATGGAAATCTTCCAGAAGAGCACCCAGGGCCAGGACCATCCTGGCTGGCCTGCAGGCACCAAGTCAGCTGGCATGCTGTCACTCGTGTGGCTCCATGGCCCTTCCTCTAGGCTTTCAAGTCCTTGTATATATTCAGGTGTTTTACCTGGGAAGGGTGGGAACAGTTCAGCAGCAAGTGGCCTGGGGCTCAGCTCACGTTTACTCACAGATGCCTCGGCACGGTGCCCCAGCTTTGCAATGAGGACGCTTGTTGTGTGGGGGCTGCTGGCTGAATGGGAGACGATTCCCCACCACTGACCAACTTCAGAATTGTTTACAACTGGAGCAAGTGCCCTGATATGGTTTTCCTCTGAGTAACTGGTGGGTTCTGTTTTTTTTTTTCTCTTTTTCGTTTTTGGTTCAAGGTAGATTTTATTCCTCTTTTTTGTATTTACAGATATAAGCATGGAAATAATTTATTCATATAAATACATGTATGTGAAGGGAATAATTGTTTTTTCTGTTTTATTTTTTAAATTTTATTTCTTTTTAATTTTGAATTTTATTTTATATTTTTATACAGCAGGTTCTCATTGGTTATCTATTTTATACATATAAATGTTTACATGCCAATCCCAATCTCTCAACTCCTCCCACCACCACCCCTCCAAGAGCTTTCCCCCCTTGTTGTCCATACGATTGTTGTCTACATCTGTTGCTCTATTTATGCCTTGCAAAATGGTTAATCTGTACAGTTTTTCTAGGTTCCACATATATGCATGAATATACAAGATTTGTTTTTCTCTTTCTGACTTACTTCACTCTGTAGGACAGTCTCTAGATCCATCGACGTCTCTACAAATGACCCAATTTCATTCCTTTCATGGCTTAGTAATATTCCATTTTATATATGTACCACAGCTTTATGCATTCGTCTGTCTGTGGGCATTTAGGTTGCTTCCATTACCTCGATATTGTAAATAGTGATGCAATGAACATTGCGGTGAATGTCTCTTTTTGATTTATGGTTTTGTCTGAGTATATGTCCAGTCCTGGGATTGCTGTATCATATGGTAATTCTATTATTAGTTTCTTAAGAAACTCCATATTGTTCTCCATAGTGACTGTATCAATTTATATTCCCAACAATAGTGGAAGAGTGTTCCTTTTCTCCACACCCTTTCCAGCATTTGTTGTTTGTAGATTTTCAGATGATGCCCATTCTAACAGGTGTGAGGTGATACCTCATTGTTGAGTCCATTTCGTTGAGCAACGGGTAGGTCTTGTCTATTACATATTTGGCTTATGGAACGGTATCTGTGCTAATTTCAAACTCTGGTTTTATGCAGCACCCCAACTCACCTTTCCCCTTAAGCAAGCATAAGTTGGTTTTCTAAACTTGAGACCCTGTTCTGTTTTGTAATTCAGTTCATGTGTAGCCAAGTTTACATTCCGTGCATTAGTGATACCTTATGATGTTTCTTTTTCTGTGTGACTTATTTCACTTAGAATCATCATGCCTCAATCCACTCATTATGCTGGTACAGGCCTGGTGACACAGATTTCATTGCTGAGTGGTATTCTGTTGTACATAAGTACCGCAACTTCTTTATCAATTATTTGTTCTCTGGGATATTTAACTTGTACTGTAGAAGAGGCTCCTGTAAACAGAGCCGTTGTAAATTTTGGGGTGGCTGTGTCTTTTTGATTTTAATTTCCCTAAGCTATAGGACCATAAGTGGAAATGCCCTAGATTCTGTTGCTTTGTTTTTCAGATGTATCAGGAAACACCATACACTTCTCCAGAGTGGCTGTTGGCAATGTACATCCCGCCCATAAGCATAACAAGGCTCCTTTTTCCCCATGGCCTGTCTTGCCTTTCTGGATTTTACACTTTTCTCAGTGGCCCTTTAGACCGGGGGGAAGTGACACTTCATATTAGTTCGGATTTCCATTGCAAGCTTGCTTGGTTTGCCAAAAAGGGCGTATGTGTTTTTTCCTGAATATATTCAGGAACAAACTCATACGCCCTTTGTTGCCAAGTGCATCATTGTCGATGTTCTGCCTCTTTTCCTATGCTTTAAATGCAAATCCAGTCTACCTCCTGAAATCGGTTTCCTGCAATTCTGCCCCGCTTTCAAGTCCTCTTCGCAGCCTTACTTCAATATATTTTTGGACGTTATCTGTCATTTATAACTCTGCAGGTTTGTGAATTACAGGGCCCCTGAGCTCCTTTCTTCAACTCGCTTTCTTGTGAGCAGGCCGCAAACCCGCAAGACTGCTTCAGGCCCTAATCTGCTTCTGGCAGGGCACACTGAGCCTTTGGTTAATTCCTCTTCCTGGTGGGAAATGAGTGTTAAATATGCCCGTCCAGACACCTACCTCACTCTCAACCCCTTGGTGATGTGGGTCCTCTGGTTTGTGGCCACTTTTGCTGGGTTCCTCACCTTTCAATGATGTGGCCCCACTAGTGTGAGGACACTCCTGCTTGGTTCTCATCCACGTGGTTATGTGGACCCCCTGGTGAGAGTCTGTTCCTGGCTTTGTTCCTCACCCACCTGTGAGGGAGACCCTCTGCTGATAGGTCACTCCTGCATGGCTGGCACACATTGCCTTGGTGAAGTCAGCCGTGTGGTGGCAGTTGGAGCGTGCTGGGAATCTCTTCCCCCGGTGATGAGGGTCCTCTTGCGTCAGGCCCTAACTGCTGGGCTCACCAACTTTTCTTAGGGAGCCCAGTGATGCTTTGGCACTCCTCTTAGGATCCCATCTCCATGGGGATGTGGGCCTTCTGCTCTGAGGTCCCAACGGCTGGGTTGTTCACATTTTCATGATGTGGGCTCTCTGGTGTTAGTTCACAGAAGCCTGGATCCCATAGCCTCTGTGCTCTTGGCTGCCTGCTGGGAGGTTCCAACTGCTGGATTCCTCACTTTTTTAATTTTTTGGGCCCTCTGTTGTGAGGATCCTCCTGCCTGCCTCACTCCCAGCCCCTTCGTGATGTGTGTCGTCTGGTTTGAGGCCACATGTGCTGGGTTCCTCACCTTTCGATGATGTGGGACCAATGGTCTTAGGAGACTCCTGCCTGGTTCACATCCCCTTGGTGATGTGGGCCCTCTGTTGAGAGTCTGATCCCGGCTGGGTTCCTCACCCATCTGTGAGGTAGGCCGTCTGATGTGACGTCACTCTTGCCTGGCTTGCTCACCTCGCCTTGTGGACATGAGCCCTCTGGTGGCACTTGGAGCCTGCTGGGAGCCTCCTCTCCTCGGTGATGAGGGCCCTCTGGCATCAGGCCCTAACTGCTGGGCTCCCTACATTTTGTGATGTGCGCCCAGTGGTGCGAGGACACTCCAGCCAGGTTCACATCCCCATTGGGGTGTGGGCCTTCTGCTCTGAGGTCCCAAAGCCTGGGTTGCTCACAGTTTCATGATGTGGGCTCTCTGCTGTTAGTTCACTCCTGCCTGCATCCCATAGCTTCTGTGCTCTGGGCCGCCTGCTGGGAGGTTCCAACTGCTGGATTCCTCACCTTTCTTATTCTTTGGGCCCTCTGTTTTTAGGCTACTCCTGCCTGCCTCACTCCCATTCCCTTTGTGATATGTGTCCTCTGATTTGAGGCCACATGTGCTGGGTTCCGCACCTTTCGATGATGTGACCCCACTGGAGGGAAGACAGTCCTGACTGGTTCCCATCCCCTTGCTGATGTGGGCCCTCAGGTGAGAGTCTGATCCTGGCTGGGTTCCTCACCCTTCTGTGAGGTGGGCCCTCTGCTGTGAGGTCAATCATGCCTGTCTGGCACACGTCACCTTGGCGACGTGGGCCCTCTGGTGGCAGTTGGAGTGTGCTGGGATCCTCCTCCCCTCAGTGATGAGGGCCCTCTTGCCTTAGGCCATAACTGCTGGGCTCCCCACATTTTCTGATGTGCGCCAAGTGAGTGAGGAGACTCTTGCCAGGTTCCCATCCCCATGGCGATATGGGCCTTCTGCTCTGAGGTCAAAACGGCTGGCTTGCTCACAGTACCATGATGTGGGCCCTCTGCTGTGAGTTCACTCCGGCAAGGATCCCTTATCATCGGTGCTCTGAGCCGCCTGCTGGGAGGTTCCAACTGCTGGATTCCTCAACTTTTTTATTCTATGTGCCCTCTGTTGTGAGGCTCCTCCTGCCTGCCTCACTGCCAGCCCCTTGGTGATGACTGTCCTATGGCTTGAGGCCACATGTGCTGCGTTCCTCACCTTTCGATGATGTGACCCCACTCGTGTGAGGACACTCCTGCCTGGTTCCCATCCCCTTGGTGAGGTGGGCCCTCTGGCGAGAGTCTAATCCTGGCTGGGTTCCTCAACGTTCTGTGAGGTAGGCCCTCTGCTGTGAGGTCACTCCTGCCTGGCTGGCACACGTCACCTTGGAGACGTGAGCCCTCTGGTGGCAGTTGGAGCGTGCAGGGCGCCTCCTCCTCTCGGTGATGACAGCCCTCTGGCGTCAGGCCCTAAATGGTGGGCTCCCCACATTTTCTGATGTGCGCCCAGTGGTGCGAGGACACTCCAGCCAGGTTCCCATTCCCATGGGGATGTGGTCCTTCTGCGCTGAGGTCTCAACTCCTGGGTTGCTCACAGTTTTGTGATGTGGGCCCTCTGCTGTGAGTTCACTGTGGCCTGGATCCCATAGCCTCGGTGTTCTGGGCCGCCTGCTGGAAGGTCTAAATGCTGGAATCCTCACGTTTTTTATATTATGTGCCCTGTGTTGTGAGGCTACTCCTGCCTGCCTCACTCCAAGGCCCTTGGTGATGTGGGTCCTCTGGTTTGAGGACACATGTGCTGGGTTCCTCACCTTAAGATGATGAGGCCCCACTGGTGTGAGGATAATCCTGACTGGGTCCCATCCCCTTTGTGATGTGGGCCCTCTGGTGAGAGTCTGATCCTGGCTGGGTTCCTCACCCATCTGTGAGGTGGGCCCTCTACTATCAGGTAACTCTTGCCTGGGTTGCTCACCTCGCCTTGTTGACATGAGCCCTCTGGTGGCAATTGGACCCTGCTGGGAGCCTCCTCAGCTCTGTGATGAGGGCCCTCTGACGTCAGGCCCTAACTGCTGGGCTCCCCAACTTTTCTTAGTGAGCCCAGTGTTGCTCAAGCACTCCTCTTAGGTTCCCATCCCCATGGGGATGTGGGCCTTCTGCTCTGAGGTTCCAACGGCTGGGTTGATCACAATTTCATGATGTGGGCTCTCTGGTGTTAGTTCACTGTGGCCTGGATCCCATAGCCTCTGTGGTCTTGGCTGCCTGCTGGGAGGTTCCAACTGCTCGATTCCTCAACTTTTGTATTCTATGGGTCCTGTGTTGTGATGCTCCTCCTGCCTGCCTCACTCGCAACCCCTTCGTGATGTGGGTCTTCTGGTTTGAGGCCACATGTGCTGGGTTAGGCAACTTTCAATGATGTGGCCCCACTGGTGTGAGGACACTCCTGCCTGGTTCCCATCCCCTTGGTGATGTGGGCCTTCTGGTGACAGTCTTATCCTGGCTGAGTTCCTCACTCTTCTGTGAGGTAGGCCCTCTGCTGTGAGGTCAATCCTGCCTGACTTGCACACATCACCTTGGCGACGTGGGCCCTCTGTTGGCACATGGAACCTGCTGGGAGCCTCCTGCCCTCGGTGATGATGGCCCTCTAGCATCAGGCTCTAACTGCTGGGCTCCCCACGTTTTCTGATGTGAGCCCAGTGATGCCAGGACACTCCTGTCAGGTTCCCATCCCCATGGGGATGTGGGCTTTCTGCTCTGAGGTCCCAATGCCTGGGTTGCTCACAGTTTCATGATGTGGGCTCTCTGGTGTTAGTTAACTCCTGCCTGCATCCCATAGCTTCTGTGCTCTTGGCCGCCTGCTGGGAGGTTCCAAATGCTGGATTCCTCACTTTTTTTATTCTTTGGGCCCTCTGTTTTTAGGCTACTCCTACCTGCCTCACTCCCATCCCCTTTGTGATGTATGTCCTCTGATATGAGGCCACATGTGCTGGGTTCCTCACCTTTCGATGATGTGGTCCCACTGGTGGGAGGACAGTCCTGACTGGTTCCCATCCCCTTGGTGTTGTGGGCCCTCTGGTGAGAGTCTCATCCTGCCTCGGTTCCTCACCCTTCTGTGAGATAGGCCCTCTGCTGTGAGGTCACTACTGCCTGGCTGGTGCATGCCACCTTGTAGACGTGGGCCCTCTGTTGGCAGTTGGAACCTGCTGGGAGTCTCCTCCCCTCAGTTATGAGGGCCCCCTGGCATCAGGCCCTAACTGCTGGGCTCCTAACATTTTCTGATATGTGCTAAGTGGTGCAAAGCCACTCCTGCCAGGTTCCCATCCCAATGGGGATGTGGGCCTTCTGTTCTGAGGTCCCAACAGCTGGGCTGCTCACAGGTTCATGATGTGGGCCCTCTGCTGTGAGTTCACTGCGGCCTGGATCCCATAGCCTCGGTGCTCTGGGCCACTTGCTGGGAGGTTCCAACTGCTGGATTCCTCAACTTTTATATTCTATGGACCCTGTGTTGTGAGGCCAGTCCTGCCAGCCTCATTCCGAACCCCTTGGTGATGTGGTTCCTCTGGTTTGAGGACACATGTGCTGGGATCCTCACCTTTCGATGATGTTGTCCCACTGGTGTGGGGACACTCCTGCCTGGTTCCCATCCCCTTGGTGATGTGGGCCCTCTGGTGAGAGTCTGATCCTGGCTGTGTTCCTCACCCTTCTGTGAGGTGGGCCCTCTGCTGTGAGGTCACTCCTGCCAGGCTGGCACACATCGCCTTGGCGACGTTGGCCCTCTGGTGGCAGCTGGAGCCTGCTGGGAGCCTCCTCCTCTCGGTGATGAGTGCCCTCTAGCGTCAGGCCCTAACTTCTGAGCACCCCACGTTTTCTGATGTGAGCCCAGTGATGCCAGGACACTCCTGTCATGTTCCCATCACCATGGGGATGTGGGCCTTCTGCTCTGAGGTCCCAATGTCTGGGTTGCTCACAGTTTCATGATGTGGGCTGTCTGGTGTTAGTTCACTCTGGCCTGGTTCCTCTAGCCTCTGTGCTCTGGGCCGCCTGCTGGGAGGTTCCAACTGCTGGATTCCTCACCTTTCTTATTTTTGGGCCCTCTGTTATGAGGCTCCTCCTGCCTGCCTCACTCCCAGCCCCTTGGTGATGGGTGTCCTATGGTTTGAAGCCACATGTTCTGGGTTCCTCACCTTTAGATGATGTGGCCCTACTCATGTGAGGACACTCCTGCCTGGTTCCAATCCATTTGGTGATGTGGGCCCTCTGGTGCGAGTCTGATCCTGACTGGGTTCGTCACACTTCTCTGAGGTGGACCCTCTGCTGTGAGGTCATTCGTGCCTGGTTGGCACACATCGCCTTGGCGACGTCAGCCCTCTGGTGGCAGTTGGAGCCTGCTGGGAGCCTCCTTCCCTTGGTGATGAGGGTCCTCTGGCGCCAGGCCCTAACTGCTGGTCGCCCAAAATTTTCTGATACGTTCTCAGTGGTGCGAGGACACTCCTACCAGAATTCCATCCCCATGGGGATGTGGGCCTCCTGCTCTGAGGTCCCAATGGCTGGGTTGCTCAGTTTCATGACATGGGCCCTCTTCTGTGAGTTCACTGTGGCCTGGATCCCATAGCCTCGGTGCTCTGGGCCACCTGCTGGGAGGTTCCCACTGCTGGATTCCTCACTTTTTTATTCTATGTGCCCAGTGTTGTGAGGCTACTCCTGCCTGCCTCACTCCGAGGTCCTTGGTGATGTGGGTCCTCTGGTTTGAGGACACATGTGCTGAGTACCTCAGCTTTGGATGATGTGGCTCCACTGATGTGAAGACACTCCTGCCTGGTTCCCATCCCCTTGGTGATGTGGGCCCTCTGGTGAGAGTCTGATGTTGGCTGGGTTTCTCACCCTTCTGTGAGGTGGGACCTCTGCTGTGAGGTAACTCCTGCCTGGCATGCTAACGTTGCCTTGGCAATGTGAGCCCTCAGGTGGCAGTTGGAGCCTGCTGGGAATCTCCTCCCCTCAGTTATGAGAGCTCTGGATAAAACACATATGCCCTTTTTTGCCAAGTGCATTATTTTCCAAGTTCTGTCTCTTTTCCTATGCTTTAAGAGCTACTCCCGTGTACGTTTTGAAATCAATTTCCAGCAATTCTGCCCTGCATTCAAGTCCTCTTCGCAGCCTTACTTCAGCATAATTTTGGATGATAGCTGTCATTTATAACTCCGAAGGTTTCTGAATTACAGTGCCCCTGAGCTCCTTTCTTCAACTCGCTTTCTTGTGAGCTGGCGGCAACACCACAGGATTGCTTCTGGTCCTAGTGTGTTTCCGGCATGGCACGCTGAGCCTTTGGTTAATTCCTCTTCCTGGTTGGAAATGAGAGTTAAATTTGCCCGTCTGGACACCTCCACCTAGTCTCTCATTGGTTCTCCCTATTCCTGTTCATTTTCCACAGAAATTGCAAACTGGGCCAAACAGGAGGTTAAAGGCACTGACTCTCCAAGTGGGGAGAGTGTTAGTAAAGCGTCTGGAATGTTGCACCCGAGTACCAGGAAACGAAAATTGAGACACATTTGAACACGTTTTCCGATCACACGGTGGATCATACTCTGGGTTCCACATGCATGTTTTAGCTGAATGAAGAATCCCTTAAACAGGGAGAGTTGAGACCCATGGAATGGGTACCATGCAATATGACTTCAAAGGGTCTGCATTTGCTCACCGAACCTCAGCAATCCTATCACTGCTGCGTTTATGCCACTGTACACACGCTTGATTCTCTTTCGGAGACATATAAATCCATAGGTTTTAAGATTCTTACTAGTCAGGTAGATTCTTACTAGTCAGGTATATTCTTAGGCGTTTAATATGGGGTGTAGAGTCCACTTCGTTGAGCAAGGAGTAGCTCTTGTCTATTACATATTTGGCTTATGGAACGGTATCTGTGCTCATTTCAATCTCTGGTTTTATGCAGCACCCCAACTCACCCGTCCCCTTAAGCAAGCATAAGTTGGTTTTCTACATTTGACACCCTGTTCTGTTTTGTAATTCAGTTCTTGTGTAGCCAAGTTTACATTCCGTGTATTAGTGATATCTTATGATGTTTCTTTTTCTGTGTGACTAATTTCACTTAGAATCATCGTACCTGAATCCACTCATTATGCTGCTACGGGCCTGATGACATAGATTTCATTGCTGAGTGATATTGCATTGTACGTAAGTACCACAACTTCTTTATCCATTTTTCGCTTTCTGTGATATTGAACTTGTTCGGTAAACGAGGTTCTTGTAAACAGAGCCGTCCCAAACTTTGGGGTGGCTGTGTCTTTTTGATTTTAATTTCCCTAAGCTATAGGACCATAAGTGGAAGTGCCCTAGGCTCTGTTGCTTTGTTTTTTGGATGTTTCAGGAAACACCATACACTTCTCCAGAGTGGCTGCTGGCAATTTACATCCCGCCCATCAGCATAACAAGGCTCCCAGTTCTCCATGGCCTGTCCTGCCTTTCTGGATTTTACACTTTATTCAGATGGCCCTTTTGACCGGGGGGCAGTGAGACTTCATTGTAGTGCAGATTTCCTTTGCAAGCTTGCTTGGTTGGCCAAAAAGGGCATATGCGTTTTTTCTTGAATATATTCAGGAAAAAACGCATACGCCCTTTTTGGCCAAGTGCATCATTGTGGACGTTCTGCCTCTTTTCCTATGCTTTACATGCAATTCCAGTGTACCTCCAGAAATCGGTTTCCTGCAATTCTGCCCCGCTTTCAACTCCTCTTGGCAGCCTTACTTCAATATATTTTTGGAAGATAGCTGTCATTTATAACTCTGCAGGTTTGTGAATTACAGTGCCCCTGAGCTCCTTTCTTCAACTCGCTTTCTTGTGAGCTGGCCGCAACACCGCAGGATTCCTTCAGGCCCTAGTTTGATTCCGGCACGGCATGCTGAGCCTTTGGTTAATTCCTCTTCCTGGTGGGAAATGAGAGTTAAATTTGCCCGTCCGGATACCTCCACCTAGTCTCTCATTGGTTCTCCCTATTCCTGTTCATTTTCCACAGAAATTGCAAACTGGGCCAAACAGGAGGTTAAAGGCACTGACTCTCCAAGTGGGGAGAGTGTTAGTAAAGCGTCTGGAATGTTGCACCCGAGTACCAGGGAACGAAAATTGAGACACATTTGAACACATTTCCCGATCACACGGTAGATCATACTCTGGGTTCCACATGCATGTTTTAGCTGAAGGAAGAATCCCTTAAACCTGGAGAGTTGAGACCCATGGAATGGGTACCACGCAATATGACTTCAAAGGGTCTGCATTTGCTCACCGAACCTCAGCAATCCTATCACTGCTGCGTTTATGCCACTGTACACACGCTTGATTCTCTTTCGGAGACATATAAATCCATAGGTTTTAAGATTCTTACTAGTCAGGTAGATTCTTACTAGTCAGGTATATTCTTAGGCGTTTAATATGGGGTGTTGAGTCCACTTCATTGAGCAAGGAGTAGCTCTTGTCTATTACATATTTGGCTTATGGAACGGTATCTGTGCTCATTTCAATCTCTGGTTTTATGCAGCACCCCAACTCACCCGTCCCCTTAAGCAAGCATAAGTTGGTTTTCTACATTTGACACCCTGTTCTGTTTTGTAATTCAGTTCTTGTGTAGCCAAGTTTACATTCCGTGTATTAGTGATATCTTATGATGTTTCTTTTTCTGTGTGACTAATTTCACTTAGAATCATCGTACCTGAATCCACTCATTATGCTGCTACGGGCCTGTTGACATAGATTTCATTGCTGAGTGATATTGCATTGTACGTAAGTACCACAATTTCTTTATCCATTTTTCGCTTTCTGTGATATTGAACTTGTACCGTAAACGAGGTTCTTGTAAACAGAGCCGTCCCAAACTTTGGGGTGGCTGTGTCTTTTTGATTTTAATTTCCCTAAGCTATAGGACCATAAGTGGAAGTGCCCTAGGCTCTGTTGCTTTGTTTTTTGGATGTTTCAGGAAACACCATACACTTCTCCAGAGTGGCTGCTGGCAATTTACATCCCGCCCATCAGCATAACTAGGCTCCCAGTTCTCCATGGCCTGTCCTGCCTTTCTGGATTTTACACTTTTTTCAGATGGCCCTTTTGACCGGGGGGCAGTGAGACTTCATTGTAGTGCAGATTTCCTTTGCAAGCTTGCTTGGTTGGCCAAAAAGTGCTTATGCGTTTTTTCCTGAATATATTCAGGAAAAAACGCATACGCCCTTTTTGGCTAAGTGCATCATTGTGGACGTTCTGCCTCTTTTCCTATGCTTTACATGCAATTCCAGTCTACCTCCTGAAATCGGTTTCCTGCAATTCTGCCCTGCTTTCAACTCCTCTTGGCATCCTAATTCAATATATTTTTGGAAGATAGCTGTCCTTTATAACTCTGCAGGTTTGTGAATTACAGTGCCCCTGAGCTCCTTTCTTCAACTCGCTTTCTTGTGAGCTGGCCGCAACACCGCAGGATTGCTTCAGGCCCTAGTTTGGTTCCGGCACGGCATGCTGAGCCTTTGGTTAATTCCTCTTCCTGGTGGGAAATGAGAGTTAAATTGGCCCGTCCGGACACCTCCACCTAATCTCTCATTGGTTCTCCCTATTCCTGTTCATCTTCCGCAGAAATTGCTAACTGGGCCAAACAGGAGGTTAAAGGCACTGACTCTCCAAGTGGGGAGAGTGTTAGTAAAGCGTCTGGAATGTTGCACCCGAGTACCAGGGGACGAAAACTGAGACACATTTGAACACGTTTTCCGACCACATGGTGGATCATACTCTGGGTTCCACATGCATGTTTTAGCTGAAGGAAGAATCCCTTAAACATGGAGAGTTGAGACCCATGGAATGGGTACCATGCAATATGACTTCAAAGGGTCTGCATTTGCTCACCGAACCTCACCAATCCTATCACTGCTGCGTTTATGCCGCTGTACACATGCTTGATTCTCTTTCGGCGACATATAAATCCATAGGTTTTAAGATTCTTACTAGTCAGGTAGATTCTTACTAGTCAGGTATATTCTTAGGCGTTTAATATGGGGTGTTGAGTCCACTTCGTTGAGCAAGGAGTAGCTCTTGTCTATTACATATTTGGCTTATGGAACTGTATCTGTGCTCATTTCAATCTCTGGTTTTATGCAGCACCCCAACTCACCCGTCCCCTTAAGCAAGCATAAGTTGGTTTTCTACATTTGACACCCTGTTCTGTTTTGTAATTCAGTTCTTGTGTAGCCAAGTTTACATTCCATGTATTAGTGATATCTTATGATGTTTCATTTTCTGTGTGACTAATTTCACTTAGAATCATCGTACCTGAATCCACTCATTATGCTGCTACGGGCCTGATGACATAGATTTCATTGCTGAGTGATATTGCATTGTACGTAAGTACCACAATTTCTTTATCCATTTTTCGCTCTCTGTGATATTGAACTTGTACCGTAAACGAGGTTCTTGTAAACAGAGCCGTCCCAAACTTTGGGGTGGCTGTGTCTTTTTGATTTTAATTTCCCTAAGCTATAGGACCATAAGTGGAAGTGCCCTAGGCTCTGTTGCTTTGTTTTTTGGATGTTTCAGGAAACACCATACACTTCTCCAGAGTGGCTGCTGGCAATTTACATCCCGCCCATCAGCATAACAAGGCTCCCAGTTCTCAATGGCCTGTCCTGCCTTTCTGGATTTTACACCTTTTTCAGATGGCCCTTTTGACCCGGGGGCAGTGAGACTTCATTGTAGTGCAGATTTCCTTTGCAAGCTTGCTTGGTTGGCCAAAAAGGGCGTATGCGTTTTTTCCTGAATATATTCAGAAAAAAACGCATACGCCCTTTTTGGCCAAGTGCATCATTGTGGACGTTCTGCCTCTTTTCCTATGCTTTACATGCAATTCCAGTGTACCTCCAGAAATCGGTTTCCTGCAATTCTGCCCCGCTTTCAACTCCTCTTGGCAGCCTTACTTCAATATATTTTTGGAAGATAGCTGTCATTTATAACTCTGCAGGTTTGTGAATTACAGTGCCCCTGAGCTCCTTTCTTCAACTCGCTTTCTTGTGAGCTGGCCGCAACACCGCAGGATTCCTTCAGGCCCTAGTTTGATTCCGGCAGGACATGCTGAGCCTTTGGTTAATTCCTCTTCCTGGTGGGAAATGAGAGTTAAATTTGCCCGTCCGGATACCTCCACCTAGTCTCTCATTGGTTCTCCCTATTCCTGTTCATTTTCCACAGAAATTGCAAACTGGGCCAAACAGGAGGTTAAAGGCACTGACTCTCCAAGTGGGGAGAGTGTTAGTAAAGCGTCTGGAATGTTGCACCCGAGTACCAGGGAACGAAAACTGAGAAACATTTGAACACATTTCCCGATCACACGGTAGATCATACTCTGGGTTCCACATGCATGTTTTAGCTGAAGGAAGAATCCCTTAAACCTGGAGAGTTGAGACCCATGGAATGGGTACCACGCAATATGACTTCAAAGGGTCTGCATTTGCTCACCGAACCTCAGCAATCCTATCACTGCTGCGTTTATGCCGCTGTACACACGCTTGATTCTCTTTCGGAGACATATAAATCCATAGGTTTTAAGATTCTTACTAGTCAGGTATATTCTTAGGCGTTTAATATGTAGTGTTGAGTCCACTTCGTTGAGCAAGGAGTAGCTCTTGTCTATTACATATTTGGCTTATGGAACAGTATCTGTGCTCATTTCAATCTCTGGTTTTATGCAGCACCCCAACTCACCCGTCCCCTTAAGCAAGCATAAGTTGGTTTTCTACATTTGACACCCTGTTCTGTTTTGTAATTCAGTTCTTGTGTAGCCAAGTTTACATTCCGTGTATTAGTGATATCTTATGATGTTTCTTTTTCTGTGTGACTAATTTCACTTAGAATCATCGTACCTGAATCCACTCATTATGCTGCTACGGGCCTGATGACATAGATTTCATTGCTGAGTGATATTGCATTGTACGTAAGTACCACAATTTCTTTATCCATTTTTCGCTTTCTGTGATATTGAACTTGTACCGTAAACGAGGTTCTTGTAAACAGAGCCGTCCCAAACTTTGGGGTGGCTGTGTCTTTTTGATTTTAATTTCCCTAAGCTATAGGACCATAAGTGGAAGTGCCCTAGGCTCTGTTGCTTTGTTTTTTGGATGTTTCAGGAAACACCATACACTTCTCCAGAGTGGCTGCTGGCAATTTACATCCCGCCCATCAGCATAACTAGGCTCCCAGTTCTCCATGGCCTGTCCTGCCTTTCTGGATTTTACACTTTTTTCAGATGGCCCTTTTGACCGGGGGGCAGTGAGACTTCATTGTAGTGCAGATTTCCTTTGCAAGCTTGCTTGGTTGGCCAAAAAGGGCATATGCGTTTTTTCTTGAATATATTCAGGAAAAAACGCATACGCCCTTTTTGGCCAAGTGCATCATTGTGGACGTTCTGCCTCTTTTCCTATGCTTTACATGCAATTCCAGTCTACCTCCTGAAATCGGTTTCCTGCAATTCTGCCCTGCTTTCAACTCCTCTTGGCATCCTAATTCAATATATTTTTGGAAGATAGCTGTCATTTATAACTCTGCAGGTTTGTGAATTACAGTGCCCCTGAGCTCCTTTCTTCAACTCGCTTTCTTGTGAGCTGGCCGCAACACCGCAGGATTGCTTCAGGCCCTAGTTTGGTTCCGGCACGGCATGCTAAGCCTTTGGTTAATTCCTCTTCCTGGTGGGAAATGAGAGTTAAATTAGCCCGTCTGGACACCTCCACCTAATCTCTCATTGGTTCTCCCTATTCCTGTTCATCTTCCGCAGAAATTGCTAACTGGGCCAAACAGGAGGTTAAAGGCACTGACTCTCCAAGTGGGGAGAGTGTTAGTAAAGCGTCTGGAATGTTGCACCCGAGTACCAGGAAACGAAAATTGAGACACATTTGAACACGTTTTCCGATCACACGGTGGATCATACTCTGGGTTCCACATGCATGTTTTAGCTGAAGGAAGAATCCCTTAAACATGGAGAGTTGAGACCCATGGAATGGGTACCATGCAATATGATTTCAAAGGGTCTGCATTTGCTCACCGAACCTCAGCAATCCTATCACTGCTGCGTTTATGCCGCTGTACACACGCTTGATTCTCTTTCGGAGACATATAAATCCATAGGTTTTAAGATTCTTACTAGTCAGATATATTCTTAGGCGTTTAATATGGGGTGTTGAGTCCACTTCGTTGAGCAAGGAGTAGCTCTTGTCTATTACATATTTGGCTTATGGAACGGTATCTGTGCTCATTTTAATCTCTGGTTTTATGCAGCACCCCAACTCACCCGTCCCCTTAAGCAAGCATAAGTTGGTTTTCTACATTTGACACCCTGTTCTGTTTTGTAATTCAGTTCTTGTGTAGCCAAGTTTACATTCCGTGTATTAGTGATATCTTATGATGTTTCTTTTTCTGTGTGACTAATTTCACTTAGAATCATCGTACCTGAATCCACTCATTATGCTGCTACGGGCCTGATGACATAGATTTCATTGCTGAGTGATATTGCATTGTACGTAAGTACCACAATTTCTTTATCCATTTTTCGCTTTCTGTGATATTGAACTTGTACCGTAAACGAGGTTCTTGTAAACAGAGCCGTCCCAAACTTTGGGGTGGCTGTGTCTTTTTGATTTTAATTTCCCTAAGCTATAGGACCATAAGTGGAAGTGCCCTAGGCTCTGTTGCTTTGTTTTTTGGATGTTTCAGGAAACACCATACACTTCTCCAGAGTGGCTGCTGGCAATTTACATCCCGCCCATCAGCATAACTAGGCTCCCAGTTCTCCATGGCCTGTCCTGCCTTTCTGGATTTTACACTTTTTTCAGATGGCCCTTTTGACCGGGGGGCAGTGAGACTTCATTGTAGTGCAGATTTCCTTTGCAAGCTTGCTTGGTTGGCCAAAAAGGGCGTATGCGTTTTTTCTTGAATATATTCAGGAAAAAACGCATACGCCCTTTTTGGCCAAGTGCATCATTGTGGACGTTCTGCCTCTTTTCCTATGCTTTACATGCAATTCCAGTCTACCTCCTGAAATCGGTTTCCTGCAATTCTGCCCTGCTTTCAACTCCTCTTGGCATCCTAATTCAATATATTTTTGGAAGATAGCTGTCATTTATAACTCTGCAGGTTTGTGAATTACAGTGCCCCTGAGCTCCTTTCTTCAACTCGCTTTCTTGTGAGCTGGCCGAAACACCGCAGGATTGCTTCAGGCCCTAGTTTGGTTCCGGCACGGCATGCTAAGCCTTTGGTTAATTCCTCTTCCTGGTGGGAAATGAGAGTTAAATTGGCCCGTCTGGACACCTCCACCTAATCTCTCATTGGTTCTCCCTATTCCTGTTCATCTTCCGCAGAAATTGCTAACTGGGCCAAACAGGAGGTTAAAGGCACTGACTCTCCAAGTGGGGAGAGTGTTAGTAAAGCGTCTGGAATGTTGCACCCGAGTACCAGGGGACGAAAACTGAGACACATTTGAACACGTTTTCCGACCACATGGTGGATCATACTCTGGGTTCCACATGCATGTTTTAGCTGAAGGAAGAATCCCTTAAACATGGAGAGTTGAGACCCATGGAATGGGTACCATGCAATATGACTTCAAAGGGTCTGCATTTGCTCACCGAACCTCAGCAATCCTATCACTGCTGCGTTTATGCCGCTGTACACACGCTTGATTCTCTTTCGGAGACATATAAATCCATAGGTTTTAAGATTCTTACTAGTCAGGTAGATTCTTACTAGTCAGGTATATTCTTAGGCGTTTAATATGGGGTGTTGAGTCCACTTCGTTGAGCAAGGAGTAGCTCTTGTCTATTACATATTTGGCTTATGGAACTGTATCTGTGCTCATTTCAATCTCTGGTTTTATGCAGCACCCCAACTCACCCGTCCCCTTAAGCAAGCATAAGTTGGTTTTCTACATTTGACACCCTGTTCTGTTTTGTAATTCAGTTCTTGTGTAGCCAAGTTTACATTCCATGTATTAGTGATATCTTATGATGTTTCATTTTCTGTGTGACTAATTTCACTTAGAATCATCGTACCTGAATCCACTCATTATGCTGCTACGGGCCTGATGACATAGATTTCATTGCTGAGTGATATTGCATTGTACGTAAGTACCACAATTTCTTTATCCATTTTTCGCTTTCTGTGATATTGAACTTGTACCATAAACGAGATTCTTGTAAACAGAGCCCTCCCAAACTTTGGGGTGGCTGTGTCTTTTTGATTTTAATTTCCCTAAGCTATAGGACCATAAGTGGAAGTGCCCTAGGCTCTGTTGCTTTGTTTTTTGGATGTTTCAGGAAACACCATACACTTCTCCAGAGTGGCTGCTGGCAATTTACATCCCGCCCATCAGCATAACAAGGCTCCCAGTTCTCAATGGCCTGTCCTGCCTTTCTGGATTTTACACTTTTTTCAGATGGCCCTTTTGACCGGGGGGCAGTGAGACTTCATTGTAGTGCAGATTTCCTTTGCAAGCTTGCTTGGTTGGCCAAAAAGGGCGTATGTGTTTTTTCCTGAATATATTCAGAAAAAAACGCATACGCCCTTTTTGGCCAAGTGCATCATTGTGGACGTTCTGCCTCTTTTCCTATGCTTTACATGCAATTCCAGTGTACCTCCAGAAATCGGTTTCCTGCAATTCTGCCCCGCTTTCAACTCCTCTTGGCAGCCTTACTTCAATATATTTTTGGAAGATAGCTGTCATTTATAACTCTGCAGGTTTGTGAATTACAGTGCCCCTGAGCTCCTTTCTTCAACTCGCTTTCTTGTGAGCTGGCCGCAACACCGCAGGATTCCTTCAGGCCCTAGTTTGATTCCGGCAGGACATGCTGAGCCTTTGGTTAATTCCTCTTCCTGGTGGGAAATGAGAGTTAAATTTGCCCGTCCGGATACCTCCACCTAGTCTCTCATTGGTTCTCCCTATTCCTGTTCATTTTCCACAGAAATTGCAAACTGGGCCAAACAGGAGGTTAAAGGCACTGACTCTCCAAGTGGGGAGAGTGTTAGTAAAGCGTCTGGAATGTTGCACCCGAGTACCAGGGGACGAAAACTGAGAAACATTTGAACACATTTCCCGATCACACGGTAGATCATACTCTGGGTTCCACATGCATGTTTTAGCTGAAGGAAGAATCCCTTAAACCTGGAGAGTTGAGACCCATGGAATGGGTACCACGCAATATGACTTCAAAGGGTCTGCATTTGCTCACCGAACCTCAGCAATCCTATCACTGCTGCGTTTATGCCGCTGTACACACGCTTGATTCTCTTTCGGAGACATATAAATCCATAGGTTTTAAGATTCTTACTAGTCAGTTATATTCTTAGGCGTTTAATATGTAGTGTTGAGTCCACTTCGTTGAGCAAGGAGTAGCTCTTGTCTATTACATATTTGGCTTATGGAACAGTATCTGTGCTCATTTCAATCTCTGGTTTTATGCAGCACCCCAACTCACCCGTCCCCTTAAGCAAGCATAAGTTGGTTTTCTACATTTGACACCCTGTTCTGTTTTGTAATTCAGTTCTTGTGTAGCCAAGTTTACATTCCGTGTATTAGTGATATCTTATGATGTTTCTTTTTCTGTGTGACTAATTTCACTTAGAATCATCGTACCTGAATCCACTCATTATGCTGCTACGGGCCTGATGACATAGATTTCATTGCTGAGTGATATTGCATTGTACGTAAGTACCACAATTTCTTTATCCATTTTTCGCTTTCTGTGATATTGAACTTGTACCGTAAACGAGGTTCTTGTAAACAGAGCCGTCCCAAACTTTGGGGTGGCTGTGTCTTTTTGATTTTAATTTCCCTAAGCTATAGGACCATAAGTGGAAGTGCCCTAGGCTCTGTTGCTTTGTTTTTTGGATGTTTCAGGAAACACCATACACTTCTCCAGAGTGGCTGCTGGCAATTTACATCCCGCCCATCAGCATAACTAGGCTCCCAGTTCTCCATGGCCTGTCCTGCCTTTCTGGATTTTACACTTTTTTCAGATGGCCCTTTTGACCAGGGGGCAGTGAGACTTCATTGTAGTGCAGATTTCCTTTGCAAGCTTGCTTGGTTGGCCAAAAAGGGCGTATGCGTTTTTTCTTGAATATATTCAGGAAAAAACGCATACGCCCTTTTTGGCCAAGTGCATCATTGTGGACGTTCTGCCTCTTTTCCTATGCTTTACATGCAATTCCAGTCTACCTCCTGAAATCGGTTTCCTGCAATTCTGCCCTGCTTTCAACTCCTCTTGGCATCCTAATTCAATATATTTTTGGAAGATAGCTGTCATTTATAACTCTGCAGGTTTGTGAATTACAGTGCCCCTGAGCTCCTTTCTTCAACTCGCTTTCTTGTGAGCTGGCCGCAACACCGCAGGATTGCTTCAGGCCCTAGTTTGGTTCCGGCACGGCATGCTAAGCCTTTGGTTAATTCCTCTTCCTGGTGGGAAATGAGAGTTAAATTGGCCCGTCTGGACACCTCCACCTAATCTCTCATTGGTTCTCCCTATTCCTGTTCATCTTCCGCAGAAATTGCTAACTGGGCCAAACAGGAGGTTAAAGGCACTGACTCTCCAAGTGGGGAGAGTGTTAGTAAAGCGTCTGGAATGTTGCACCCGAGTACCAGGAAACGAAAATTGAGACACATTTGAACACGTTTTCCGATCACACGGTGGATCATACTCTGGGTTCCACATGCATGTTTTAGCTGAAGGAAGAATCCCTTAAACAGGGAGAGTTGAGACCCATGGAATGGGTACCATGCAATATGATTTCAAAGGGTCTGCATTTGCTCACCGAACCTCAGCAATCCTATCACTGCTGCGTTTATGCCGCTGTACACACGCTTGATTCTCTTTCGGAGACATATAAATCCATAGGTTTTAAGATTCTTACTAGTCAGATATATTCTTAGGCGTTTAATATGGGGTGTTGAGTCCACTTCGTTGAGCAAGGAGTAGCTCTTGTCTATTACATATTTGGCTTATGGAACGGTATCTGTGCTCATTTCAATCTCTGGTTTTATGCAGCACCCCAACTCACCCGTCCCCTTAAGCAAGCATAAGTTGGTTTTCTACATTTGACACCCTGTTCTGTTTTGTAATTCAGTTCTTGTGTAGCCAAGTTTACATTCCGTGTATTAGTGATATCTTATGATGTTTCATTTTCTGTGTGACTAATTTCACTTAGAATCATCGTACCTGAATCCACTCATTATGCTGCTACGGGCCTGATGACATAGATTTCATTGCTGAGTGATATTTCATTGTACGTAAGTACCACAATTTCTTTATCCATTTTTCGCTTTCTGTGATATTGAACTTGTACCGTAAACGAGGTTCTTGTAAACAGAGCCGTCCCAAACTTTGGGGTGGCTGTGTCTTTTTGATTTTAATTTCCCTAAGCTATAGGACCATAAGTGGAAGTGCCCTAGGCTCTGTTGCTTTGTTTTTTGGATGTTTCAGGAAACACCATACACTTCTCCAGAGTGGCTGCTGGCAATTTACATCCCGCCCATCAGCATAACTAGGCTCCCAGTTCTCCATGGCCTGTCCTGCCTTTCTGGATTTTACACTTTTTTCAGATGGCCCTTTTGACCGGGGGGCAGTGAGACTTCATTGTAGTGCAGATTTCCTTTGCAAGCTTGCTTGGTTGGCCAAAAAGGGCGTATGCGTTTTTTCCTGAATATATTCAGGAAAAAACGCATACGCCCTTTTTGGCCAACTGCATCATTGTGGACGTTCTGCCTCTTTTCCTATGCTTTACATGCAATTCCAGTCTACCTCCTGAAATCGGTTTCCTGCAATTCTGCCCTGCTTTCAACTCCTCTTGGCATCCTAATTCAATATATTTTTGGAAGATAGCTGTCATTTATAACTCTGCAGGTTTGTGAATTACAGTGCCCCTGAGCTCCTTTCTTCAACTCGCTTTCTTGTGAGCTGGCCGCAACACCGCAGGATTGCTTCAGGCCCTAGTTTGGTTCCGGCACGGCATGCTAAGCCTTTGGTTAATTCCTCTTCCTGGTGGGAAATGAGAGTTAAATTGGCCCGTCTGGACACCTCCACCTAATCTCTCATTGGTTCTCCCTATTCCTGTTCATCTTCCGCAGAAATTGCTAACTGGGCCAAACAGGAGGTTAAAGGCACTGACTCTCCAAGTGGGGAGAGTGTTAGTAAAGCGTCTGGAATGTTGCACCCGAGTACCAGGGGACGAAAACTGAGACACATTTGAACACGTTTTCCAACCACACGGTGGATCATACTCTGGGTTCCACATGCATGTTTTAGCTGAAGGAAGAATCCCTTAAACATGGAGAGTTGAGACCCATGGAATGGGTACCATGCAATATGACTTCAAAGGGTCTGCATTTGCTCACCGAACCTCAGCAATCCTATCACTGCTGCGTTTATGCCGCTGTACACACGCTTGATTCTCTTTCGGAGACATATAAATCCATAGGTTTTAAGATTCTTACTAGTCAGGTAGATTCTTAGGCGTTTAATATGGAGTGTTGAGTCCACTTCGTTGAGCAAGGAGTAGCTCTTGTCTATTACATATTTGGCTTATGGAACGGTATCTGTGCTCATTTCAATCTCTGGTTTTATGCAGCACCCCAACTCACCCGTCCCCTTAAGCAAGCATAAGTTGGTTTTCTACATTTGACACCCTGTTCTGTTTTGTAATTCAGTTCTTGTGTAGCCAAGTTTACATTCCGTGTATTAGTGATATCTTATGATGTTTCTTTTTCTGTGTGACTAATTTCACTTAGAATCATCGTACCTGAATCCACTCATTATGCTGCTACGGGCCTGATGACATAGATTTCATTGCTGAGTGTTATTGCATTGTACGTAAGTACCACAATTTCTTTATCCATTTTTCGCTTTCTGTGATATTGAACTTGTACCGTAAACGAGGTTCTTGTAAACAGAGCCGTCCCAAACTTTGGGGTGGCTGTGTCTTTTTGATTTTAATTTCCCTAAGCTATAGGACCATAAGTGGAAGTGCCCTAGGCTCTGTTGCTTTGTTTTTTGGATGTTTCAGGAAACACCATACACTTCTCCAGAGTGGCTGCTGGCAATTTACATCCCGCCCATCAGCATAACTAGGCTCCCAGTTCTCCATGGCCTGTCCTGCCTTTCTGGATTTTACACTTTTTTCAGATGGCCCTTTTGACCGGGGGGCAGTGAGACTTCATTGTAGTGCAGATTTCCTTTGCAAGCTTGCTTGGTTGGCCAAAAAGTGCGTATGCGTTTTTTCCTGAATATATTCAGGAAAAAACGCATACGCCCTTTTTGGCCAAGTGCATCATTGTGGACGTTCTGCCTCTTTTCCTATGCTTTACATGCAATTCCAGTCTACCTCCTGAAATCGGTTTCCTGCAATTCTGCCCTGCTTTCAACTCCTCTTGGCATCCTAATTCAATATATTTTTGGAAGATAGCTGTCCTTTATAACTCTGCAGGTTTGTGAATTACAGTGCCCCTGAGCTCCTTTCTTCAACTCGCTTTCTTGTGAGCTGGCCGCAACACCGCAGGATTGCTTCAGGCCCTAGTTTGGTTCCGGCACGGCATGCTGAGCCTTTGGTTAATTCCTCTTCCTGGTGGGAAATGAGAGTTAAATTGGCCCGTCCGGACACCTCCACCTAATCTCTCATTGGTTCTCCCTATTCCTGTTCATCTTCCGCAGAAATTGCTAACTGGGCCAAACAGGAGGTTAAAGGCACTGACTCTCCAAGTGGGGAGAGTGTTAGTAAAGCGTCTGGAATGTTGCACCCGAGTACCAGGGGACGAAAACTGAGACACATTTGAACACGTTTTCCGACCACATGGTGGATCATACTCTGGGTTCCACATGCATGTTTTAGCTGAAGGAAGAATCCCTTAAACATGGAGAGTTGAGACCCATGGAATGGGTACCATGCAATATGACTTCAAAGGGTCTGCATTTGCTCACCGAACCTCACCAATCCTATCACTGCTGCGTTTATGCCGCTGTACACATGCTTGATTCTCTTTCGGAGACATATAAATCCATAGGTTTTAAGATTCTTACTAGTCAGGTAGATTCTTACTAGTCAGGTATATTCTTAGGCGTTTAATATGGGGTGTTGAGTCCACTTCGTTGAGCAAGGAGTAGCTCTTGTCTATTACATATTTGGCTTATGGAACTGTATCTGTGCTCATTTCAATCTCTGGTTTTATGCAGCACCCCAACTCACCCGTCCCCTTAAGCAAGCATAAGTTGGTTTTCTACATTTGACACCCTGTTCTGTTTTGTAATTCAGTTCTTGTGTAGCCAAGTTTACATTCCATGTATTAGTGATATCTTATGATGTTTCATTTTCTGTGTGACTAATTTCACTTAGAATCATCGTACCTGAATCCACTCATTATGCTGCTACGGGCCTGATGACATAGATTTCATTGCTGAGTGATATTGCATTGTACGTAAGTACCACAATTTCTTTATCCATTTTTCGCTCTCTGTGATATTGAACTTGTACCATAAACGAGGTTCTTGTAAACAGAGCCGTCCCAAACTTTGGGGTGGCTGTGTCTTTTTGATTTTAATTTCCCTAAGCTATAGGACCATAAGTGGAAGTGCCCTAGGCTCTGTTGCTTTGTTTTTTGGATGTTTCAGGAAACACCATACACTTCTCCAGAGTGGCTGCTGGCAATTTACATCCCGCCCATCAGCATAACAAGGCTCCCAGTTCTCAATGGCCTGTCCTGCCTTTCTGGATTTTACACTTTTTTCAGATGGCCCTTTTGACCGGGGGGCAGTGAGACTTCATTGTAGTGCAGATTTCCTTTGCAAGCTTGCTTGGTTGGCCAAAAAGGGCGTATGCGTTTTTTCCTGAATATATTCAGAAAAAAACGCATACGCCCTTTTTGGCCAAGTGCATCATTGTGGACGTTCTGCCTCTTTTCCTATGCTTTACATGCAATTCCAGTGTACCTCCAGAAATCGGTTTCCTGCAATTCTGCCCCGCTTTCAACTCCTCTTGGCAGCCTTACTTCAATATATTTTTGGAAGATAGCTGTCATTTATAACTCTGCAGGTTTGTGAATTACAGTGCCCCTGAGCTCCTTTCTTCAACTCGCTTTCTTGTGAGCTGGCCGCAACACCGCAGGATTCCTTCAGGCCCTAGTTTGATTCCGGCAGGACATGCTGAGCCTTTGGTTAATTCCTCTTCCTGGTGGGAAATGAGAGTTAAATTTGCCCGTCCGGATACCTCCACCTAGTCTCTCATTGGTTCTCCCTATTCCTGTTCATTTTCCACAGAAATTGCAAACTGGGCCAAACAGGAGGTTAAAGGCACTGACTCTCCAAGTGGGGAGAGTGTTAGTAAAGCGTCTGGAATGTTGCACCCGAGTACCAGGGAACGAAAACTGAGAAACATTTGAACACATTTCCCGATCACACGGTAGATCATACTCTGGGTTCCACATGCATGTTTTAGCTGAAGGAAGAATCCCTTAAACCTGGAGAGTTGAGACCCATGGAATGGGTATCACGCAATATGACTTCAAAGGGTCTGCATTTGCTCACCGAACCTCAGCAATCCTATCACTGCTGCGTTTATGCCGCTGTACACACGCTTGATTCTCTTTCGGAGACATATAAATCCATAGGTTTTAAGATTCTTACTAGTCAGGTATATTCTTAGGCGTTTAATATGTAGTGTTGAGTCCACTTCGTTGAGCAAGGAGTAGCTCTTGTCTATTACATATTTGGCTTATGGAACAGTATCTGTGCTCATTTCAATCTCTGGTTTTATGCAGCACCCCAACTCACCCGTCCCCTTAAGCAAGCATAAGTTGGTTTTCTACATTTGACACCCTGTTCTGTTTTGTAATTCAGTTCTTGTGTAGCCAAGTTTACATTCCGTGTATTAGTGATATCTTATGATGTTTCTTTTTCTGTGTGACTAATTTCACTTAGAATCATCGTACCTGAATCCACTCATTATGCTGCTACGGGCCTGATGACATAGATTTCATTGCTGAGTGATATTGCATTGTACGTAAGTACCACAATTTCTTTATCCATTTTTCGCTTTCTGTGATATTGAACTTGTACCGTAAACGAGGTTCTTGTAAACAGAGCCGTCCCAAACTTTGGGGTGGCTGTGTCTTTTTGATTTTAATTTCCCTAAGCTATAGGACCATAAGTGGAAGTGCCCTAGGCTCTGTTGCTTTGTTTTTTGGATGTTTCAGGAAACACCATACACTTCTCCAGAGTGGCTGCTGGCAATTTACATCCCGCCCATCAGCATAACTAGGCTCCCAGTTCTCCATGGCCTGTCCTGCCTTTCTGGATTTTACACTTTTTTCAGATGGCCCTTTTGACCGGGGGGCAGTGAGACTTCATTGTAGTGCAGATTTCCTTTGCAAGCTTGCTTGGTTGGCCAAAAAGGGCGTATGCGTTTTTTCTTGAATATATTCAGGAAAAAACGCATACGCCCTTTTTGGCCAAGTGCATCATTGTGGACGTTCTGCCTCTTTTCCTATGCTTTACATGCAATTCCAGTCTACCTCCTGAAATCGGTTTCCTGCAATTCTGCCCTGCTTTCAACTCCTCTTGGCATCCTAATTCAATATATTTTTGGAAGATAGCTGTCATTTATAACTCTGCAGGTTTGTGAATTACAGTGCCCCTGAGCTCCTTTCTTCAACTCGCTTTCTTGTGAGCTGGCCGCAACACCGCAGGATTGCTTCAGGCCCTAGTTTGGTTCCGGCACGGCATGCTGAGCCTTTGGTTAATTCCTCTTCCTGGTGGGAAATGAGAGTTAAATTTGCCCGTCCGGACACCTCCACCTAGTCTCTCATTGGTTCTTCCTATTCCTGTTCATTTTCCACAGAAATTGCAAACTGGGTCAAACAGGAGGTTAAAGGCACTGACTCTCCAAGTGGGGAGAGTGTTAGTAAAGCGTCTGGAATGTTGCACCCGAGTACCAGGGGACGAAAACTGAGACACATTTGAAAACGTTTCCCGATCACACGGTGGATCATACTCTGGGTTCCACATGCATGTTTTAGCTGAAGGAAGAATCCATTAAACCTGGAGAGTTGAGACCCATGGAATGGGTACCATGCAATATGACTTCAAAGGGTCTGCATTTGCTCACCCAACCTCAGCAATCCTATCACTGCTGCGTTTATGCCGCTGTACACACGCTTGATTCTCTTTCGGAGACATATAAATCCATAGGTTTTAAGATTCTTACTAGTCAGGTAGATTCTTAGGCGTTTAATATGGAGTGTTGAGTCCACTTCGTTGAGCAAGGAGTAGCTCTTGTCTATTACATATTTGGCTTATGGAACGGTATCTGTGCTCATTTCAATCTCTGGTTTTATGCAGCACCCCAACTCACCCGTCCCCTTAAGCAAGCATAAGTTGGGTTTCTACATTTGACACCCTGTTCTGTTTTGTAATTCAGTTCTTGTGTAGCCAAGTTTACATTCCGTGTATTAGTGATATCTTATGATGTTTCTTTTTCTGTGTGACTAATTTCACTTAGAATCATCGTACCTGAATCCACTCATTATGCTGCTCCGGGCCTGATGACATAGATTTCATTGCTGAGTGTTATTGCATTGTACGTAAGTACCACAATTTCTTTATCCATTTTTCGCTTTCTGTGATATTGAACTTGTACCGTAAACGAGGTTCTTGTAAACAGAGCCGTCCCAAACTTTGGGGTGGCTGTGTCTTTTTGATTTTAATTTCCCTAAGCTATAGGACCATAAGTGGAAGTGCCCTAGGCTCTGTTGCTTTGTTTTTTGGATGTTTCAGGAAACACCATACACTTCTCCAGAGTGGCTGCTGGCAATTTACATCCCGCCCATCAGCATAACTAGGCTCCCAGTTCTCCATGGCCTGTCCTGCCTTTCTGGATTTTACACTTTTTTCAGATGGCCCTTTTGACCGGGGGGCAGTGAGACTTCATTGTAGTGCAGATTTCCTTTGCAAGCTTGCTTGGTTGGCCAAAAAGGGCGTATGCGTTTTTTCCTGAATATATTCAGGAAAAAACGCATACGCCCTTTTTGGCCAACTGCATCATTGTGGACGTTCTGCCTCTTTTCCTATGCTTTACATGCAATTCCAGTCTACATCCTGAAATCGGTTTCCTGCAATTCTGCCCCCCTTTCAACTCCTCTTGGCAGCCTTACTTCAATATATTTTTGGAAGATAGCTGTCCTTTATAACTCTGCAGGTTTGTGAATTACAGTGCCCCTGAGCTCCTTTCTTCAACTCGCTTTCTTGTGAGCTGGCCGCAACACCGCATGATTGCTTCTGGTCCTAGTGTGGTTCCGGCATGGCACGCTGAGCCTTTGGTTAATTCCTCTTCCTGGTGGGAAATGAGAGTTAAATTTGCCCGTCTGGACACCTCCACCTAGTCTCTCATTGGTTCTCCCTATTCCTGTTCATTTTCCACAGAAATTGCAAACTGGGCCAAACAGGAGGTTAAAGGCACTGACTCTCCAAGTGGGGAGAGTGTTAGTAAAGCGTCTGGAATGTTGCACCCGAGTACCAGGAAACGAAAATTGAGACACATTTGAACACGTTTTCCGATCACACGGTGGATCATACTCTGGGTTCCACATGCATGTTTTAGCTGAAGGAAGAATCCCTTAAACAGGGAGAGTTGAGACCCATGGAATGGGTACCATGCAATATGACTTCAAAGGGTCTGCATTTGCTTACCGAACCTCAGCAATCCTATCACTGCTGCGTTTATGCCGCTGTACACACGCTTGATTCTCTTTCGGAGACATATAAATCCATAGGTTTTAAGATTCTTAGTAGTCAGGTATATTCTTAGGCGTTTAATATGGAGTGTTGAGTCCACTTCGTTGAGCAAGGAGTAGCTCTTGTCTATTACATATTTGGCTTATGGAACGGTATCTGTGCTAATTTCAATCTCTGGTTTTATGCAGCACCCCAACTCACCCGTCCCCTTAGGCAAGCATAAGTTGGTTTTCTACATTTGACACCCTGTTCTGTTTTGTAATTCAGTTCTTGTGTAGCCAAGTTTACATTCCGTGTATTAGTGATATCTTATGATGTTTCTTTTTCTGTGTGACTAATTTCACTTAGAATCATCGTACCTGAATCCACTCATTATGCTGCTACGGGCCTGTTGACATAGATTTCATTGCTGAGTGATATTGCATTGTACGTAAGTACCACAATTTCTTTATCCATTTTTCGCTTTCTGTGATATTGAACTTGTACCGTAAACGAGGTTCTTGTAAACAGAGCCGTCCCAAACTTTGGGGTGGCTGTGTCTTTTTGATTTTAATTTCCCTAAGCTATAGGACCATAAGTGGAAGTGCCCTAGGCTCTGTTGCTTTGTTTTTTGGATGTTTCAGGAAACACCATACACTTCTCCAGAGTGGCTGCTGGCAATTTACATCCCGCCCATCAGCATAACTAGGCTCCCAGTTCTCCATGGCATGTCCTGCCTTTCTGGATTTTACACTTTTTTCAGATGGCCCTTTTGACTGGGGGGCAGTGAGACTTCATTGTAGTGCAGATTTCCTTTGCAAGCTTGCTTGGTTGGCCAAAAAGGGCGTATGCGTTTTTTCCTGAATATATTCAGGAAAAAACGCATACGCCCTTTTTGGCCAAGTGCATCATTGTGGACGTTCTGCCTCTTTTCCTATGCTTTACATGCAATTCCAGTCTACCTCCTGAAATCGGTTTCCTGCAGTTCTGCCTTGCTCTCAGTTCCTCTTCATAGCCTTACCTCAATATACGTTTGGAAAATAGTTGGCCTTTATAACTCTGCAGGTTTTTCAATTGCAGTGGCCCTTAGCTCCATTTTTCAGCTCTTATTTTTGTGATCTTGCCTCATATCCACAGGATTTCTTCAGGCCCTATTCTTCTTCTGGGGCGCCTTGCTCTGCCTTTGGTTAATTCTTCTTCCTGATGTGAAATTAGAGTGACATGTGCCCATTGAAACCGCTACAGCTATTTTCTCACTGGTTCCCCCTATTCCCATTCATCCTCCGCACTAACTGCAGACTGTGCGATACCGGAACTTAAAGGCATTGACTCTCCATGTGGAGATGTTGTTAGTAAAGTGGCTGGAATGTTGATCCGGAGCCCCAGGAGAGGAAAATGAGGTGCATTTTAGAAACCTTTCCCGATCATATGGTATACCATCTGCTGGATTTCCCATGCATGGTTTAGCTGTAGGAAGATTCCCTTCAACTTGGAGTGTTGGGACCCTTGGAATAAGTAGCATGAAGTATTGCATTAAACTTTCGGCAGTTGCTCACCAAAGCTCTCCAATCCTTTCAGCCCCAAGTGTCCAGCCTTATGTCTTATCCAGCTGTGGGTTTATATGTGGTCATTCCAGGTTGCATCACAGCCCCTGAGCGAATTTTGTAAGAATTTTTCTCTCTTTCATTGTTTCTGCGTTTTGGTTTTAAAATTTATTCCTATAATGGGGTTTAGCTCATTTTCACTGCTGTGTTTGTGCCGCTCTGCGCACACTTGATTCCCTTATGGAGATATATCAATACATGGGTTTTAAGATTCTTATTACTCAGATATATTTCTCTGTGGTGTATAGGGTGTGTTGAGGCCAGTTCATTGAGCAAGGTGTAGATCTTGTCTGATACCTATTTGGTTTATTGAACGGTATCTGTGCTAATTTCAAACTCTGGTTTTATGCATCACCCCACCTCTCCTTTCCCCTTAAGCTGACATAAGTGTGTTTTCTAAATGTGAGACACTGTTCTGTTTTGTCATTCATTTTTTGTGCAGCCATATTTATCCTCCCTCTATAAGTGATATCTTATGATATGTTTCTTTTTCTGTTTGACTTATTTCAAGTAGTATTATCGGACCTCAATCCACTCTTTATCCTTCTACTAGCCTTATTACATTGATTTCATGGTGAAGAGATATTCCATTGTACATAAGTACCACATTTTCTTTATCCATTGTTCTCTTTCCTGGGATATTTAAGGTGTACTGAAGTTGAGGTTCTTGTAAACAGAGTAGCCCTAAACTGTGGTGTGCTTGTGTCTTGTTGATTTTTAGACTTCCCTAGATATACTCCCGTGATTGGAAGTGCCCTATGCTCTGTCGCTCTGTTTTTTAGATGATTTAGGAACCACCATACACTTCTCCAGAGTGGCTCTCGGCAGTTCACACACTGTCCATCAGCGTATAAAGGCTCCCTGTTCTCCATGGCCTGTCCTGCATTTCTGGTTTTTACAATTTTTTCGGATGGCCCTTTTGACCGGTGGGAAATGAGACTTCTTTGTTGTGCACATTTGCATTGCTTGCTTGCTTGGTTGCCCATAAAGTGCGTATGCGTTTTTTCCTGGATATATTCAGGAAATAACACATACTCCCTTTTGGGCCAACTGCATCATTGTCGAAATTCTGCCGCTTTTCATGTGCTTTAAAGGCGAGTCCAATCTATCTCTTGAAATCTGTTTCTTGCAATTCTGTCTTGCATTCAGATCCTCTTCTTTGCCTTACCTCAACATATTTTTGGACGTTAGTTTTCATTTATAACTCTGCAGGTTTGTGAATTGCAGTGACCCTGAGCTCCATTTTTTAAGTTGCTCTTTTGTGAGCTGGCCTCAAAACTGCAGGATTGCTTCAGGCCCTATTTTGGCTCCGGCGAGGCGGGCTGAGCCTTTTTTTAATTCTTATTCTTAATGGGAAATTAGAGTGACATGTGCCCGTCCAAACCCCTACAACTATTCTCTCATTGTTTCCCCCTGTTCCCGTTCATCCTCCTCACAATTTGCAAAATGTGTGAAACAGAAGTTTAAATGTGCTGATTCTCTAAGTGGGGAGATTCTAAGTAACGTGGCTGGAATGATGAACAGGAGCACCAGGAGAGGATAAATGAAGTGCATTTTAGACACATCTCCCGATCACATGGTGTACAGTCCTCTGGGTTTTCCATGCATGTTTTAGCTGTAGGAAGATTCCTTGAACCTGCAGATTTGAGACCCATTGAATGGGTACCAGGTAGTATTACTTTAAAGGGTGTGCATTTCCTCACCCAACCCCACATTTCTCTTAGTGCGAACAGTTTCCAGCCTTATGTCTCATCCTGCTGTGGGTCTAGATGTGTTCAATCCATGTTGCATCACCGTCCCTGAGGAAAAGTTGTAAGAGGTTTTCTCTGTCTCTCTGTCGTTTATTTTTTTCAATTTATTACTATGTTGTTTACAGCTGATTTTCAAAGCTCTGTTTCTTGCTGCTGTACATCTACTTGATTCACGTACAGAGAGACATCAATAATTTCTTTTTCAGATTCTTACCAGTCATAGATATTCTTTTCCGGTGACTTGAGTGTGCTGAGTGCAGTTCTTTTAGTTACCGTGTAGGCCTTGTTGATTATCAGTTTGGTATTTGGAATGGTATCTTTGCTAATTTCAACCTCCTGGATGATGCCTCACCCCTCCCCACCTTTCCCGTTTAGCAGCCTTACACGTGTTTTCTACATATTTATGTCACTTAGAATGATCATACGTAACTCCTCCGGAGTTGTTACAACTGGCCATATTTCATTGATTTCCAGGCTGAGTAATATTCCACTCTACATAAGTACCACATCTCTATCCATTTTTTCCCTCCAGAGACATTTAAGTTATATCCTAGTCGAGGATCTTTTAAACAGAGAGGCAGTAAACATTGGGGTGCCTGTGTCCTCTCGATTTTTGTTTTTCCCAAGATATACGCCCATGAGTGCAAGTGCCCTATGCTCTGTAGCTCATTTTTTAGATGCTTTAGTAAACACAATACAGTTCTCCAGAATGGCCGTTGGCAATATACATTTCCACTATAAGCCTCACAGGGCTCCCTCCTCTCCTTGCCCTGTCCTGCATTTCTGGCGTTTACACTTTATGAGGATGGCTCTTCTGACTGATGCGAAGTGATATCTTTTGTAGTATTGATTTCCAGTGCCCACCTGTTTGGTTGGCTAAAAAAGTGTATGCCCTTTTCTTGAATATATACAGAAAAAAACGCATACAGCCTTTTTGGCCAACTGCAATGTCGGAAATGTTCAGCCCCTTTTCTTGTGCTTAATGGCGAGTCCTTTCTACCTCCTCAAATCCCTTTCCTGCCATTCTCCCTTGCTTGCCAATCCTTTTCTCTGACTTTCCTCAAGACATTTTTCAGTGATAGATATTTTCAACTCTGCAGTTTCGTGAATTTTACTGCCCCTGAGTTCCATTGTTCAACTTGTGTTTATGGGAACTGGCCACAAAGCAGTGGGATTTCCTCAAGCCCTATACTGTTTCCATGGGCAACCCTAGCCTTTGGTCAATTCATCTTCCTGATTGGAAATTAGAGTGACATGTGCCTGTCTGAACACCTAGGACTTGTCTCTCATTGTTCCTCATCCTTCCGCTTCATCCTCTGGACAAATTCCAAACTGTATGCAACAGGATGTTGACAGTGTTGACATCTCCAAGTGGGGAGACTGTTAGTAAAGACGCTGGAGGGGTGAACCCGAGCACCAGGAGATGAGGAGATGAGATGCCTTTTCCAAACTCTTCCCGATCAGACGGTATACCATCCTCTGGATGTGACAGACATGTTTTAGCAGTAGGAAGAGTCCCATTCATGTAAGGAGAACACCAGGGCTTTTTCAAAATCAGTGTCTCCCCGAAACCCAAACTGGGGAGTTTTTTAAGCTACGGCTACACATATGTTCATTAAGGGCCTTGGGAAGTAGGCAGAGTCCAAACTTTAGATGACTGAAGTCTTCAGGGTCAGAAGCACTCACCACCGGCTTCCCTTAGGTTACACTTTAACTGTCATTGATAGATGATGTCAATAAAAATATCTATTCTTTTTCCGATTATTTCCCCTTATAGGTTATTGCACAATATTGAGTGTAGTTCCCTGTGCTATACAGTAGTTCCTTGTTGATGATCTATTTTATACATAGCAGTGTGTATGTGTTAATTCCAAACTGTTAATTTATCCCTCCTCCCACCTTTCCCCTTTGGTAATAATAAATTATAAGATTTTATACTTCTCAGAAATGGGGGAGCTGAAAGAGAGGTATCATTTTCAATGGAAAAGCATTTAAAACAAGATTGAAGCTTTAACCAAGATTATTAGATGTACATCCTTGGAAAGAAATCACTTCATTTCTCTAATATTGACCTGACAAATAGGACAAACCTTCTCACTGAACTTGCTTATAATAAAGTGATGGAAATATCAAATGGAAGTGTTAGAAACATCTTATTTTACCCGAGCCTTATAAACTGTTCTATGTTAACTACAGTTTGGCTCACACATCTGTTCATTGAAGTTACAATAGTCTCAATTTCTGTTACTGATCCTCCAGAGTGGACCCCAACAAGGGTCCCCCTGCCCAGTGTCATTGGGGCCAACAGATCGAGACTGAGTTTGGTTCCCAAGCAAAGGAAACTTTATATTTTCATCAGAGAATGGAGAGGTGAGAGCATGCACTACCCCGTGGGCTGTGGGCTGGGCTGCTGTGTAGAGATCCTGTCAGAGTCAGTGGGAGGGAGGGGGCGGAGCTCTCAAGGGCCGGGTTGGCTGCAGCTCAGGCTCTATATCTCGGAGTCTGCACTGGGCCCCAGGAGCTGAGGTGTCGACCCAGCCATTCTGCACCAGGAAATCTGGTCTGAAGTGCCGGGTGTGGAACCTCTGCATGCGGGACCCTAGGAGCACGTGAAATTAGACAAAGCACAAAGGATAAAAAAGGTCAGACTTGACTTTATTGCCCAGATTCTATTTTTATCTCCCAGGGATTTTTAATGGGCTTTGCTGGGGACAAACCCCTCCTCTGCCTTTTGTCCCGTTCCTCATTCTTGGAGTGCTGAGGGTGCAGACCCTTCTTCTGTAACTGCTGAGTGCTGAGTTGGGAGCCCTCATACCAGGGGACGAGGGTCAGAACTTCTCCCCAGCAGCCTCCAGGTGACGTTGATTGGCCCCAGGACCCCTGCCTCCCTGCTCGTCCGCCTGAGCACCAGCATTGGAAGTGTTATAGATTCTAATGACCTTTAAGGGTCCAGGAAAGAGATGTGCAGAGACGCTGTGGGGGCCGGTTTCACCCCGCCCCACATTTGTTCGGCCACCTTAGGCTGACCGTTTCTGCCAGCCTAGATGCTCTGACCAGTAGTCTGCTCTTTCTTCAATTAGGCCCCTGAATTAACATAAAAACAGCACCAGGTGTCAGAGCCCTGCCCGCTCAACTCCCAGACAGTCCAGGGTCAGTGGTGATCAAGGACCATGATGGCCACTGAGTCAACAGCCTTTTGAAGTAAACAGGAGTCCAGCCGGTCTTATTGGCCACCATCATCACGGTGTCTGTAGGCTTTTCTATGGTGACAGTGTGATATACGGTTCCCCCGCCAAGATTATTAGCTCCCCTCCGGGTGCAGGAAGTCCTGCAAGCAGTAGTCTACTCCTTCGGGACACACTATTGTTGTTTTATGAGAGAAACTCCAGGTCAAGTGATGTTCACATGAGTCGTCATGGTGCCCTGTTGCCTCCGGTTATCTCTCTGGATGTTGGAGTTGGAGGGCCTCCTCACTCGAGGTCGGTGTGCCCACGGAGCGAACCCTGCAACTTCAGGGCATGGTTGGTGATTAGGATCACCACGTGGGGTCCTTTTCCCTTAGGAGGGAGGTGGCCTTTTGGGCTGCTGATTTCCAGGTTTTTAGATACCGCCAGTATCTTGGCCAGATGTGGCAGTGGGCCAAGCCCCTTGGTGACTGTAGTTTATCCTACCTGGATGGCATTCTTGCGTTGTTCCATTTCAAGTGGTCCCAGTTTTTGCACTAATTCTCCAATGGCGATTCACCTTTCACCGGGAATGGAAAGGTCAAAGGGTTTAGCTCAATTAGGGAGTTCCAGGGCAAGGGTCCGAATTGACTGCTCTTTCCATTCTTGAAAGGCCACTTCTGGATTCTATTCAAAAAGATCATCATCTTTTCCTTTCAGTGTTTCATATAGAGGCCCAGCTAGTAGACTGTAGTTAGGGATCCAGAAGCAGCAAACCCTGGCCTCCCCAGGAACCCCTAAGCTGTCTTCTAGTTTTAGAAAGGGGTAAGGCTGCAAATGGTTTCTTCCCTTTCCTGGGATGGGCTTCTCTGACCTTGTGTGAGAATGAAGCCCAGGCAGGTCACCGCAGTCTGTGATATTTGAGCTTTTTCTTGGACAACTTCTATCCTTTATTGGCTTGGTAGTTCAGAGGCCTCCTTAGTAGGGCTGGCGATCAGAATGTCGTCTGCATATTGAAGGAGGGTTTCCTTTTCCAGAGGTAGAACTTTTCGGTCGTTAGCTAAGCTTTCCCCAAAGATGGTGTGGGAATTTTTGAACCCTTGGGGCAAGACGGCCCGGAAGTATTGTTTTAGTTGTATGTTGAGTCCTGCCACTCACAAGCCAAAATTTCTTGTGACTCTGGGACTAATGGAATACAAAAGAAGGCATCATTGAAGACTAATACAGAATACCATGTCCTGGTGGTTGGTAGAATGACCAGCAGGGTGTAGGAATCAGGAGCAACTGGAGGTATATCCTCGGTGTCTTCACTGACTGTCCTGACATCCTTTACCAGGTCCCCAGCAGCCCATGGGGCTCTCGTGGTCAGGCCAATCCCAGGATATGGAGCTCTCCTGGGCAGGTACCCCACCCCCAACCCAGCCCACGGGGCTCTCATGGTCAGGCCCCTCCCAGGATACAGAGCTACCCTTGCAGGTACCGTGGCAGGGCTGGGCACACAGGAACCGTGCACATAGCCCTCATTGAAGAGCACCCCCAGCTCACCTGTCGCTCAGAGCTGACACAGAGCACCTCAGAGCAGGACTTGAACTAACAAACAGCAGCTCCGACAGGTCTGTGACCCTGGGCATCACTCTGTGTGGCCTCCCTCCACCTGGTCTTCCAGAGACTTCCACTGCACCCAGGGCACCAGGCCTCTGTCTCCAACCACCACCCACCCCTCCTCTCCCTGACTCCTGGGTTCCTCTCATTAGGAGAGGGTTTTCTTGAAGTTGTCTCCCACTCATGGGCCAGATAAAATGATTAGAAAACAAGCCAAAGCTGCAGCCCCTTGTCTATCCTGACTCTCAGGAGCCCACACCTGTTCCTTGGACCTGGCCGGTTCAGCAAGTTCCATTTTCTGCAACTGTGAGCCCCTGAGGGGTGATGATTGGCTACCTGGGCAGCCTTACCATGCTGGCCAGCCCTCCCCAGGTGTGCCTGGGTTGAGATCAATATAAATACCACTCCAGGCAGCAAAAGCCCCTGCAGCTGTGCCTGACGCCATTTTCTCTGCCCTGTCAGCAGTCTCGGGGCTGGGCTGGTGGGAGGGAGTGAGAGGCCACGGCTTTGTGGGTGGCCCAGTGTGAGTGGGGCTCTGCTGGACTTTCTGCAGCAGATGCCAGGCTGCCACCTGCTAAAGAAGAGGATGTGTCACCCATACCTGCTGCTGGAATTTCTCCCTGGGCAGAGGTGAGGAAGGAAAAAAGCAGTGGGGGCAGGGACAGGATGGGTATCTCAGGCAGGGAAATGGAAATCTTCCAGAAGAGCACCCAGGGCCAGGACCATCCTGGCTGGCCTGCAGGCACCAAGTCAGCTGGCATGCTGTCACTCGTGTGGCTCCATGGCCCTTCCTCTAGGCTTTCAAGTCCTTGTATATATTCAGGTGTTTTACCTGGGAAGGGTGGGAACAGTTCAGCAGCAAGTGGCCTGGGGCTCAGCTCACGTTTACTCACAGATGCCTCGGCACGGTGCCCCAGCTTTGCAATGAGGACGCTTGTTGTGTGGGGGCTGCTGGCTGAATGGGAGACGATTCCCCACCACTGACCAACTTCAGAATTGTTTACAACTGGAGCAAGTGCCCTGATACGGTTTTCCTCTGAGTAACTGGTGGGTTCTGTTTTTTTTTTTCTCTTTTTCGTTTTTGGTTCAAGGTAGATTTTATTCCTCTTTTTTGTATTTACAGATATAAGCATGGAAATAATTTATTCATATAAATACATGTATGTGAAGGGAATAATTGTTTTTTGTTTTATTTTTTAAATTTTATTTCTTTTTAATTTTGAATTTTATTTTATATTTTTATACAGCAGGTTCTCATTGGTTATCTACTTTATACATATAAATGTTTACATGCCAATCCCAATCTCTCAACTCCTCCCACCACCACCCCTCCAAGAGCTTTCCCCCCTTGTTGTCCATACGATTGTTGTCTACATCTGTTGCTCTATTTATGCCTTGCAAAATGGTTAATCTGTACAGTTTTTCTAGGTTCCACATATATGCATGAATATACAAGATTTGTTTTTCTCTTTCTGACTTACTTCACTCTGTAGGACAGTCTCTAGATCCATCGACGTCTCTACAAATGACCCAATTTCATTCCTTTCATGGCTTAGTAATATTCCATTTTATATATGTACCACAGCTTTATGCATTCGTCTGTCTGTGGGCATTTAGGTTGCTTCCATTACCTCGATATTGTAAATAGTGATGCAATGAACATTGCGGTGAATGTCTCTTTTTGATTTATGGTTTTGTCTGAGTATATGTCCAGTCCTGGGATTGCTGTATCATATGGTAATTCTATTATTAGTTTCTTAAGAAACTCCATATTGTTCTCCATAGTGACTGTATCAATTTATATTCCCAACAATAGTGGAAGAGTGTTCCTTTTCTCCACACCCTTTCCAGCATTTGTTGTTTGTAGATTTTCAGATGATGCCCATTCTAACAGGTGTGAGGTGATACCTCATTGTTGAGTCCATTTCGTTGAGCAACGGGTAGGTCTTGTCTATTACATATTTGGCTTATGGAACGGTATCTGTGCTAATTTCAAACTCTGGTTTTATGCAGCACCCCAACTCACCTTTCCCCTTAAGCAAGCATAAGTTGGTTTTCTAAACTTGAGACCCTGTTCTGTTTTGTAATTCAGTTCATGTGTAGCCAAGTTTACATTCCGTGCATTAGTGATACCTTATGATGTTTCTTTTTCTGTGTGACTTATTTCACTTAGAATCATCATGCCTCAATCCACTCATTATGCTGGTACAGGCCTGGTGACACAGATTTCATTGCTGAGTGGTATTCTGTTGTACATAAGTACCGCAACTTCTTTATCAATTATTTGTTCTCTGGGATATTTAACTTGTACTGTAGAAGAGGCTCCTGTAAACAGAGCCGTTGTAAATTTTGGGGTGGCTGTGTCTTTTTGATTTTAATTTCCCTAAGCTATAGGACCATAAGTGGAAATGCCCTAGATTCTGTTGCTTTGTTTTTCAGATGTATCAGGAAACACCATACACTTCTCCAGAGTGGCTGTTGGCAATGTACATCCCGCCCATAAGCATAACAAGGCTCCTTTTTCCCCATGGCCTGTCTTGCCTTTCTGGATTTTACACTTTTCTCAGTGGCCCTTTAGACCGGGGGGAAGTGACACTTCATAGTAGTTCGGATTTCCATTGCAAGCTTGCTTGGTTTGCCAAAAAGGGCGTATGTGTTTTTTCCTGAATATATTCAGGAACAAACTCATACGCCCTTTGTTGCCAAGTGCATCATTGTCGATGTTCTGCCTCTTTTCCTATGCTTTAAATGCAAATCCAGTCTACCTCCTGAAATCGGTTTCCTGCAATTCTGCCCCGCTTTCAAGTCCTCTTCGCAGCCTTACTTCAATATATTTTTGGACGTTATCTGTCATTTATAACTCTGCAGGTTTGTGAATTACAGGGCCCCTGAGCTCCTTTCTTCAACTCGCTTTCTTGTGAGCTGGCCGCAAACCCGCAAGACTGCTTCAGGCCCTAATCTGCTTCTGGCAGGGCACGCTGAGCCTTTGGTTAATTCCTCTTCCTGGTGGGAAATGAGTGTTAAATATGCCCGTCCAGACACCTACCTCACTCTCAACCCCTTGGTGATGTGGGTCCTCTGGTTTGTGGCCACTTTTGCTGGGTTCCTCACCTTTCAATGATGTGGCCCCACTAGTGTGAGGACACTCCTGCTTGGTTCTCATCCACGTGGTTATGTGGACCCCCTGGTGAGAGTCTGTTCCTGGCTTTGTTCCTCACCCACCTGTGAGGGAGACCCTCTGCTGATAGGTCACTCCTGCATGGCTGGCACACATTGCCTTGGTGAAGTCAGCCGTGTGGTGGCAGTTGGAGCGTGCTGGTAATCTCTTCCCCCGGTGATGAGGGCCCTCTTGCGTCAGGCCCTAACTGCTGGGTTCACCAACTTTTCTTAGGGAGCCCAGTGATGCTTTGGCACTCCTCTTAGGATCCCATCTCCATGGGGATGTGGGCCTTCTGCTCTGAGGTCCCAACGGCTGGGTTGTTCACATTTTCATGATGTGGGCTCTCTGGTGTTAGTTCACAGAAGCCTGGATCCCATAGCCTCTGTGCTCTTGGCTGCCTGCTGGGAGGTTCCAACTGCTGGATTCCTCACTTTTTTAATTTTTTGGGCCCTCTGTTGTGAGGATCCTCCTGCCTGCCTCACTCCCAGCCCCTTCGTGATGTGTGTCGTCTGGTTTGAGGCCACATGTGCTGGGTTCCTCACCTTTTGATGATGTGGGACCAATGGTCTTAGGAGACTCCTGCCTGGTTCACATCCCCTTGGTGATGTGGGCCCTCTGTTGAGAGTCTGATCCCGGCTGGGTTCCTCACCCATCTGTGAGGTAGGCCGTCTGATGTGAGGTCACTCTTGCCTGGCTTGCTCACCTCGCCTTGTGGACATGAGCCCTCTGGTGGCACTTGGAGCCTGCTGGGAGCCTCCTCTCCTCGGTGATGAGGGCCCTCTGGCATCAGGCCCTAACTGCTGGGCTCCCTACATTTTGTGGTGTGCGCCCAGTGGTGCGAGGACATTCCAGCCAGGTTCACATCCCCATTGGGGTGTGGGCCTTCTGCTCTGAGGTCCCAAAGCCTGGGTTGCTCACAGTTTCATGATGTGGGCTCTCTGCTGTTAGTTCACTCCTGCCTGCATCCCATAGCTTCTGTGCTCTGGGCCGCCTGCTGGGAGGTTCCAACTGCTGGATTCCTCACCTTTCTTATTCTTTGGGCCCTCTGATTTTAGGCTACTCCTGCCTGCCTCACTCCCATTCCCTTTGTGATATGTGTCCTCTGATTTGAGGCCACATGTGCTGGGTTCCGCACCTTTCGATGATGTGACCCCACTGGAGGGAAGACAGTCCTGACTGGTTCCCATCCCCTTGCTGATGTGGGCCCTCAGGTGAGAGTCTGATCCTGGCTGGGCTCCTCACCCTTCTGTGAGGTGGGCCCTCTGCTGTGAGGTCAATCATGCCTGTCTGGCACACGTCACCTTGGCGACGTGGGCCCTCTGGTGGCAGTTGGAGTGTGCTGGGATCCTCCTCCCCTCGGTGATGAGGGCCCTCTTGCCTTAGGCCATAACTGCTGGGCTCCCCACATTTTCTGATGTGCGCCAAGTGAGTGAGGAGACTCTTGCCAGGTTCCCATCCCCATGGCGATATGGGCCTTCTGCTCTGAGGTCAAAACGGCTGGCTTGCTCACAGTACCATGATGTGGGCCCTCTGCTGTGAGTTCACTCCGGCAAGGATCCCTTATCATCGGTGCTCTGAGCCGCCTGCTGGGAGGTTCCAACTGCTGGATTCCTCAACTTTTTTATTCTATGTGCCCTCTGTTGTGAGGCTCCTCCTGCCTGCCTCACTGCCAGCCCCTTGGTGATGACTGTCCTATGGCTTGAGGCCACATGTGCTGCGTTCCTCACCTTTCGATGATGTGACCCCACTCGTGTGAGGACACTCCTGCCTGGTTCCCATCCCCTTGGTGAGGTGGGCCCTCTGGCGAGAGTCTAATCCTGGCTGGGTTCCTCAACGTTCTGTGAGGTAGGCCCTCTGCTGTGAGGTCACTCCTGCCTGGCTGGCACACGTCACCTTGGAGACGTGAGCCCTCTGGTGGCAGTTGGAGCGTGCAGGGCGCCTCCTCCTCTCGGTGATGACGGCCCTCTGGCATCAGGCCCTAAATGGTGGGCTCCCCACATTTTCTGATGTGCGCCCAGTGGTGCGAGGACACTCCAGCCAGGTTCCCATTCCCATGGGGATGTGGTCCTTCTGCGCTGAGGTCTCAACTCCTGGGTTGCTCACAGTTTTGTGATGTGGGCCCTCTGCTGTGAGTTCACTGTGGCCTGGATCCCATAGCCTCGGTGTTCTGGGCCGCCTGCTGGAAGGTCTAAATGCTGGAATCCTCACGTTTTTTATATTATGTGCCCTGTGTTGTGAGGCTACTCCTGCCTGCCTCACTCCAAGGCCCTTGGTGATGTGGGTCCTCTGGTTTGAGGACACATGTGCTGGGTTCCTCACCTTAAGATGATGAGGCCCCACTGGTGTGAGAATAATCCTGACTGGGTCCCATCCCCTTTGTGATGTGGGCCCTCTGGTGAGAGTCTGATCCTGGCTGGGTTCCTCACCCATCTGTGAGGTGGGCCCTCTACTATCAGGTAACTCTTGCCTGGGTTGCTCACCTCGCCTTGTTGACATGAGCCCTCTGGTGGCAATTGGACCCTGCTGGGAGCCTCCTCAGCTCTGTGATGAGGGCCCTCTGACGTCAGGCCCTAACTGCTGGGCTCCCCAACTTTTCTTAGTGAGCCCAGTGTTGCTCAAGCACTCCTCTTAGGTTCCCATCCCCATGGGGATGTGGGCCTTCTGCTCTGAGGTTCCAACGGCTGGGTTGATCACAATTTCATGATGTGGGCTCTCTGGTGTTAGTTCACTGTGGCCTGGATCCCATAGCCTCTGTGGTCTTGGCTGCCTGCTGGGAGGTTCCAACTGCTCGATTCCTCAACTTTTGTATTCTATGGGTCCTGTGTTGTGATGCTCCTCCTGCCTGCCTCACTCGCAACCCCTTCGTGATGTGGGTCTTCTGGTTTGAGGCCACATGTGCTGGGTTAGGCAACTTTCAATGATGTGGCCCCACTGGTGTGAGGACACTCCTGCCTGGTTCCCATCCCCTTGGTGATGTGGGCCTTCTGGTGACAGTCTTATCCTGGCTGAGTTCCTCACTCTTCTGTGAGGTAGGCCCTCTGCTGTGAGGTCAATCCTGCCTGACTTGCACACATCACCTTGGCGACGTGGGCCCTCTGTTGGCACATGGAACCTGCTGGGAGCCTCCTGCCCTCGGTGATGATGGCCCTCTAGCATCAGGCTCTAACTGCTGGGCTCCCCACGTTTTCTGATGTGAGCCCAGTGATACCAGGACACTCCTGTCAGGTTCCCATCCCCATGGGGATGTGGGCTTTCTGCTCTGAGGTCCCAATGCCTGGGTTGCTCACAGTTTCATGATGTGGGCTCTCTGGTGTTAGTTAACTCCTGCCTGCATCCCATAGCTTCTGTGCTCTCGGCCGCCTGCTGGGAGGTTCCAAATGCTGGATTCCTCACTTTTTTTATTCTTTGGGCCCTCTGTTTTTAGGCTACTCCTACCTGCCTCACTCCCATCCCCTTTGTGATGTATGTCCTCTGATATGAGGCCACATGTGCTGGGTTCCTCACCTTTCGATGATGTGGTCCCACTGGTGGGAGGACAGTCCTGACTGGTTCCCATCCCCTTGGTGTTGTGGGCCCTCTGGTGAGAGTCTCATCCTGCCTCGGTTCCTCACCCTTCTGTGAGATAGGCCCTCTGCTGTGAGGTCACTACTGCCTGGCTGGTGCATGCCACCTTGTAGACGTGGGCCCTCTGTTGGCAGTTGGAACCTGCTGGGAGTCTCCTCCCCTCAGTTATGAGGGCCCCCTGGCATCAGGCCCTAACTGCTGGGCTCCTAACATTTTCTGATATGTGCTAAGTGGTGCAAAGCCACTCCTGCCAGGTTCCCATCCCAATGGGGATGTGGGCCTTCTGTTCTGAGGTCCCAACAGCTGGGCTGCTCACAGGTTCATGATGTGGGCCCTCTGCTGTGAGTTCACTGCGGCCTGGATCCCATAGCCTCGGTGCTCTGGGCCACTTGCTGGGAGGTTCCAACTGCTGGATTCCTCAACTTTTATATTCTATGGACCCTGTGTTGTGAGGCCAGTCCTGCCAGCCTCATTCCGAACCCCTTGGTGATGTGGTTCCTCTGGTTTGAGGACACATGTGCTGGGATCCTCACCTTTCGATGATGTTGTCCCACTGGTGTGGGGACACTCCTGCCTGGTTCCCATCCCCTTGGTGATGTGGGCCCTCTGGTGAGAGTCTGATCCTGGCTGTGTTCCTCACCCTTCTGTGAGGTGGGCCCTCTGCTGTGAGGTCACTCCTGCCAGGCTGGCACACATCGCCTTGGCGACGTTGGCCCTCTGGTGGCAGCTGGAGCCTGCTGGGAGCCTCCTCCTCTCGGTGATGAGTGCCCTCTAGCGTCAGGCCCTAACTTCTGAGCACCCCACGTTTTCTGATGTGAGCCCAGTGATGCCAGGACACTCCTGTCATGTTCCCATCACCATGGGGATGTGGGCCTTCTGCTCTGAGGTCCCAATGTCTGGGTTGCTCACAGTTTCATGATGTGGGCTGTCTGGTGTTAGTTCACTCTGGCCTGGTTCCTCTAGCCTCTGTGCTCTGGGCCGCCTGCTGGGAGGTTCCAACTGCTGGATTCCTCACCTTTCTTATTTTTGGGCCCTCTGTTATGAGGCTCCTCCTGCCTGCCTCACTCCCAGCCCCTTGGTGATGGGTGTCCTATGGTTTGAAGCCACATGTTCTGGGTTCCTCACCTTTAGATGATGTGGCCCTACTCATGTGAGGACACTCCTGCCTGGTTCCAATCCATTTGGTGATGTGGGCCCTCTGGTGCGAGTCTGATCCTGACTGGGTTCGTCACACTTCTCTGAGGTGGACCCTCTGCTGTGAGGTCATTCGTGCCTGGTTGGCACACATCGCCTTGGCGACGTCAGCCCTCTGGTGGCAGTTGGAGCCTGCTGGGAGCCTCCTTCCCTTGGTGATGAGGGTCCTCTGGTGCCAGGCCCTAACTGCTGGTCGCCCAAAATTTTCTGATACGTTCTCAGTGGTGCGAGGACACTCCTACCAGAATTCCATCCCCATGGGGATGTGGGCCTCCTGCTCTGAGGTCTCAATGGCTGGGTTGCTCAGTTTCATGACATGGGCCCTCTTCTGTGAGTTCACTGTGGCCTGGATCCCATAGCCTCGGTGCTCTGGGCCGCCTGCTGGGAGGTTCCAACTGCTGGATTCCTCACTTTTTTATTCTATGTGCCCAGTGTTGTGAGGCTACTCCTGCCTGCCTCACTCCGAGGTCCTTGGTGATGTGGGTCCTCTGGTTTGAGGACACATGTGCTGAGTACCTCAGCTTTGGATGATGTGGCCCCACTGATGTGAAGACACTCCTGCCTGGTTCCCATCCCCTTGGTGATGTGGGCCCTCTGGTGAGAGTCTGATGTTGGCTGGGTTTCTCACCCTTCTGTGAGGTGGGACCTCTGCTGTGAGGTAACTCCTGCCTGGCATGCTAACGTTGCCTTGGCAATGTGAGCCCTCAGGTGGCAGTTGGAGCCTGCTGGGAATCTCCTCCCCTCAGTTATGAGAGCTCTGGATAAAACACATATGCCCTTTTTTGCCAAGTGCATTATTTTCCAAGTTCTGTCTCTTTTCCTATGCTTTAAGAGCTACTCCCGTGTACGTTTTGAAATCAATTTCCAGCAATTCTGCCCTGCATTCAAGTCCTCTTCGCAGCCTTACTTCAGCATAATTTTGGATGATAGCTGTCATTTATAACTCCGCAGGTTTCTGAATTACAGTGCCCCTGAGCTCCTTTCTTCAACTCGCTTTCTCGTGAGCTGGCCGCAACACCGCAGGATCTCCTCAGGCCCTAATTTAGTTCCAGCATGGCACGCAGAGCCTTTGGTTAATTCCTCTTCCTGGTTGGAAATGAGAGTTAAATTTGCCCGTCCGGACACCTCCACCTAGTCTCTCATTGGTTCTCCCTATTCCTGTTCATTTTCCACAGAAATTGCAAACTGGGCCAAACAGGAGGTTAAAGGCACTGATTCTCCAAGTGGGGAGAGTGTTAGTAAAGCGTCTGGAATGTTGCACCCGAGTACCAGGGGACGAAAACTGAGACACATTTGAACACGTTTTCCGATCACACGGTGGATCATACTCTGGGTTCCACATGCATGTTTTAGCTGAAGGAAGAATCCCTTAAACAGGGAGAGTTGAGACCCATGGAATGGGTACCATGCAATATGACTTCAAAGGGTCTGCATTTGCTCACCGAACCTCAGCAATCCTATCACTGCTGCGTTTATGCCGCTGTACACACGCTTGATTCTCTTTCGGAGACATATAAATCCATAGGTTTTAAGATTCTTACTAGTCAGGTATATTCTTAGACGTTTAATATGGGGTGTTGAGTCCACTTCGTTGAGCAAGGAGTAGCTCTTGTCTATTACATATTTGGCTTATGGAACGGTATCTGTGCTAATTTCAATCTCTGGTTTTATGCAGCACCCCAACTCACCTTTCTGCTTAAGCAAGCATAAGTTGGTTTTCTACATTTGACACCCTGTTCTGTGTTGTAATTCAGTTCTTGTGTAGCCAAGTTTACATTCCGTGTATTAGTGATATCTTATGATGTTTCTTTTTCTGTGTGACTTATTTCACTTAGAATCATCGTACCTGAATCCACTCATTATGCTGCTACGGGCCTGATGACATAGATTTCATTGCTGAGTGATATTGCATTGTACGTAAGTACCACAACTTCTTTATCCATTTTTCGCTTTCTGTGATATTGAACTTGTACCGTAAACGAGGTTCTTGTAAACAGAGCTGTCCCAAACTTTGGGGTGGCTGTGTCTTTTTGATTTTAAATTCCCTAAGCTATAGGACCATAAGTGGAAGTGCCCTAGGCTCTGTTGCTTTGTTTTTTGGATGTTTCTGGAAACACCATACACTTCTCCAGAGTGGCTGCTGGCAATTTACATCCCGCCCATCAGCATAACAAGGATCCTAGTTCTCCTTGGCCTGTCCTGCCTTTCTGGATTTTACACTTTTTTCGGATGGCCCTTTTGACCGGGGGGCAGTGAGACTTCATTGTAGTGCAGATTTCCTTTGCAAGCTTGCTTGGTTGGCCAAAAAGGGCGTATGCGTTTTTTCCTGAATATATTCAGGAAAAAACGCATACGCCCTTTTTGGCCAAGTGCATCATTGTGGACGTTCTGCCTCTTTTCCTATGCTTTACATGCAATTCCAGTCTACCTCCTGAAATCGGTTTCCTGCAATTCTGCCCCACTTTCAAGTCCTCTTGGCAGCCTTCCTTCAATATATTTTTGGAAGATAGCTGTCATTTATAACTCTGCAGGTTTGTGAATTACAGTGCCCCTGAGCTCCTTTCTTCAACTCGCTTTCTTGTGAGCTGGCCGCAACACCGCAGGATTGCTTCTGGTCTTAGTGTGGTTCCGGCATGGCACGCTGAGCCTTTGGTTAATTCCTCTTCCTGGTGGGAAATGAGAGTTAAATTTGCCCGTCCAGACACCTCCACCTAGTCTCTCATTGGTTCTCCCTATTCCTGTTCATTTTCCACAGAAATTGCAAACTGGGCCATACAGGAGGTTAAAGGCACTGACTCTCCAAGTGGGGAGAGTGTTAGTAAAGCGTCTGGAATTTGCACCCGAGTACCAGGGGACGAAAACTGAGACACATTTGAACACGTTTCCCGATCACACGGTGGATCATACTCTGGGTTCCACATGCATGTTTTAGCTGAAGGAAGAATCCCTTAAACCTGGAGAGTTGAGACCCATGGAATGGGTACCATGCAATATGACTTCAAAGGGTCTGCATTTGCTCACCGAACCTCACCAATCCTATCACTGCTGCGTTTATGCCGCTGTACACACGCTTGATTCTCTTTCGGAGACATATAAATCTATAGGTTTTAAGATTCTTACTAGTCAGGTAGATTCTTACTAGTCAGGTATATTCCTAGGCGTTTAATATAGGGTGTTGAGTCCACTTCGTTGAGCAAGGAGTACCTTTTGTTTATTATATTTTTGGCTTATGGAACGGTATCTGTGCCAATTTCAATCTCTGGTTTCATGCAGCACCCCATATCGGCTTTCCCCTTAAGCAAGCATAAGTTGGTTTTCTACATTTTTGACCCTGTTCTGTTTTGTAATTCAGTTCCTGTGTAGCCAAGTTTACATTCCGTGTAGTAGTGATATCTTATGATGTTTCTTTTTCTGTGTGACTAATTTCACTTAGAATCATCGTACCTGAATCCACTCATTATGCTGCTCCGGGCCTGATGACATAGATTTCATTGCTGAGTGATATTGCATTGTACGTAAGTAGCACAACTTCTTTATCCATTTTTCGCTTTTTGCTATATTGAACTTGTACCGTAAACGAGGTTCTTGTAAACAGAGCCATCCCAAACTTTGGGGTGGCTGTGTCTTTTTGATTTTAATTTCCCTAAGCTATAGGACCATAAGTGGAAGTGCCCTAGGCTCTGTTGCTTAGTTTTTTGGATGTTTCAGGAAACACCATACACTTCTCCAGAGTGGCTGTTGGCAATTTACATCTCGCCCATCAGCATAACAAGGCTCCCAGTTCTCCATGGCCTGTCCTGCCTTTCTGGATTTTACACTTTTTTCAGAAGGCCCTTTGACCGGGGGGCAGTGAGACTTCATTGTAGTGCAGATTTCCTTTGCGAGCTTGCTTGGTTGGCCAGAAAGGGCATATGCGTTTCTTCCTGAATATATTCAGGAAAGAACGCATACGCCCTTTTTGGCCAAGTGCATCATTGTCGACGTTCTGAGTCTTTTCATATGTTTTCAGTGCAATTCCAGTCTACCTCCTGAAATCGGTTTCCTGCAGTTCTGCCTTGCTCTCAGTTCCTCTTCATAGCCTTACCTCAATATACGTTTGGAAAATAGTTGGCCTTTATAACTCTGCAGGTTTTTCAATTGCAGTGGCCCTTAGCTCCATTTTTCAGCTCTTATTTTTGTGATCTTGCCTCATATCCACAGGATTTCTTCAGGCCCTATTCTTCTTCTGGGGCGCCTTGCTCTGCCTTTGGTTAATTCTTCTTCCTGATGTGAAATTAGAGTGACATGTGCCCATTGAAACCGCTACAGCTATTTTCTCACTGGTTCCCCCTATTCCCATTCATCCTCCGCACTAACTGCAGACTGTGCGATACCGGAACTTAAAGGCATTGACTCTCCATGTGGAGATGTTGTTAGTAAAGTGGCTGGAATGTTGATCCGGAGCCCCAGGAGAGGAAAATGAGGTGCATTTTAGAAACCTTTCCCGATCATATGGTATACCATCTGCTGGATTTCCCATGCATGGTTTAGCTGTAGGAAGATTCCCTTCAACTTGGAGTGTTGGGACCCTTGGAATAAGTAGCATGATGTATTGCATTAAACTTTCGGCAGTTGCTCACCAAAGCTCTCCAATCCTTTCAGCCCCAAGTGTCCAGCCTTATGTCTTATCCAGCTGTGGGTTTATATGTGGTCATTCCAGGTTGCATCACAGCCCCTGAGCGAATTTTGTAAGAATTTTTCTCTCTTTCATTGTTTCTGCGTTTTGGTTTTAAAATTTATTCCTATAATGGGGTTTAGCTCATTTTCACTGCTGTGTTTGTGCCGCTCTGCGCACACTTGATTCCCTTATGGAGATATATCAATACATGGGTTTTAAGATTCTTATTACTCAGATATATTTCTCTGTGGTGTATAGGGTGTGTTGAGGCCAGTTCATTGAGCAAGGTGTAGATCTTGTCTGATACCTATTTGGTTTATTGAACGGTATCTGTGCTAATTTCAAACTCTGGTTTTATGCATCACCCCACCTCTCCTTTCCCCTTAAGCTGACATAAGTGTGTTTTCTAAATGTGAGACACTGTTCTGTTTTGTCATTCATTTTTTGTGCAGCCATATTTATCCTCCCTCTATAAGTGATATCTTATGATATGTTTCTTTTTCTGTTTGACTTATTTCAAGTAGTATTATCGGACCTCAATCCACTCTTTATCCTTCTACTAGCCTTATTACATTGATTTCATGGTGAAGAGATATTCCATTGTACATAAGTACCACATTTTCTTTATCCATTGTTCTCTTTCCTGGGATATTTAAGGTGTACTGAAGTTGAGGTTCTTGTAAACAGAGTAGCCCTAAACTGTGGTGTGCTTGTGTCTTGTTGATTTTTAGACTTCCCTAGATATACTCCCGTGATTGGAAGTGCCCTATGCTCTGTCGCTCTGTTTTTTAGATGATTTAGGAACCACCATACACTTCTCCAGAGTGGCTCTCGGCAGTTCACACACTGTCCATCAGCGTATAAAGGCTCCCTGTTCTCCATGGCCTGTCCTGCATTTCTGGTTTTTACAATTTTTTCGGATGGCCCTTTTGACCGGTGGGAAATGAGACTTCTTTGTTGTGCACATTTGCATTGCTTGCTTGCTTGGTTGCCCATAAAGTGCGTATGCGTTTTTTCCTGGATATATTCAGGAAATAACACATACTCCCTTTTGGGCCAACTGCATCATTGTCGAAATTCTGCCGCTTTTCATGTGCTTTAAAGGCGAGTCCAATCTATCTCTTGAAATCTGTTTCTTGCAATTCTGTCTTGCATTCAGATCCTCTTCTTTGCCTTACCTCAACATATTTTTGGACGTTAGTTTTCATTTATAACTCTGCAGGTTTGTGAATTGCAGTGACCCTGAGCTCCATTTTTTAAGTTGCTCTTTTGTGAGCTGGCCTCAAAACTGCAGGATTGCTTCAGGCCCTATTTTGGCTCCGGCGAGGCGGGATGAGCCTTTTTTTAATTCTTATTCTTAATGGGAAATTAGAGTGACATGTGCCCGTCCAAACCCCTACAACTATTCTCTCATTGTTTCCCCCTGTTCCCGTTCATCCTCCTCACAATTTGCAAAATGTGTGAAACAGAAGTTTAAATGTGCTGATTCTCTAAGTGGGGAGATTCTAAGTAACGTGGCTGGAATGATGAACAGGAGCACCAGGAGAGGATAAATGAGGTGCATTTTAGACACATCTCCCGATCACATGGTGTACAGTCCTCTGGGTTTTCCATGCATGTTTTAGCTGTAGGAAGATTCCTTGAACCTGCAGATTTGGGACCCATTGAATGGGTACCAGGTAGTATTACTTTAAAGGGTGTGCATTTCCTCACCCAACCCCACATTTCTCTTAGTGCGAACAGTTTCCAGCCTTATGTCTCATCCTGCTGTGGGTCTAGATGTGTTCAATCCATGTTGCATCACCGTCCCTGAGGAAAAGTTGTAAGAGGTTTTCTCTGTCTCTCTGTCGTTTATTTTTTTCAATTTATTACTATGTTGTTTACAGCTGATTTTCAAAGCTCTGTTTCTTGCTGCTGTACATCCACTTGATTCACGTACAGAGAGACATCAATAATTTCTTTTTCAGATTCTTACCAGTCATAGATATTCTTTTCCGGTGACTTGAGTGTGCTGAGTGCAGTTCTTTTAGTTACCGTGTAGGCCTTGTTGATTATCAGTTTGGTATTTGGAATGGTATCTTTGCTAATTTCAACCTCCTGGATGATGCCTCACCCCTCCCCACCTTTCCCGTTTAGCAGCCTTACACGTGTTTTCTACATATTTATGTCACTTAGAATGATCATACGTAACTCCTCCGGAGTTGTTACAACTGGCCATATTTCATTGATTTCCAGGCTGAGTAATATTCCACTCTACATAAGTACCACATCTCTATCCATTTTTTCCCTCCAGAGACATTTAAGTTATATCCTAGTCGAGGATCTTTTAAACAGAGAGGCAGTAAACATTGGGGTGCCTGTGTCCTCTCGATTTTTGTTTTTCCCAAGATATACGCCCATGAGTGCAAGTGCCCTATGCTCTGTAGCTCATTTTTTAGATGCTTTAGTAAACACAATACAGTTCTCCAGAATGGCCGTTGGCAATATACATTTCCACTATAAGCCTCACAGGGCTCCCTCCTCTCCTTGCCCTGTCCTGCATTTCTGGCATTTACACTTTATGAGGATGGCTCTTCTGACTGATGCGAAGTGATATCTTTTGTAGTATTGATTTCCAGTGCCCACCTGTTTGGTTGGCTAAAAAAGTGTATGCCCTTTTCTTGAATATATACAGAAAAAAACGCATACAGCCTTTTTGACCAACTGCAATGTCGGAAATGTTCAGCCCCTTTTCTTGTGCTTAATGGCGAGTCCTTTCTACCTCCTCAAATCCCTTTCCTGCCATTCTCCCTTGCTTGCCAATCCTTTTCTCTGACTTTCCTCAAGACATTTTTCAGTGATAGATATTTTCAACTCTGCAGTTTCGTGAATTTTACTGCCCCTGAGTTCCATTGTTCAACTTGTGTTTATGGGAACTGGCCACAAAGCAGTGGGATTTCCTCAAGCCCTATACTGTTTCCATGGGCAACCCTAGCCTTTGGTCAATTCATCTTCCTGATTGGAAATTAGAGTGACATGTGCCTGTCTGAACACCTAGGACTTGTCTCTCATTGTTCCTCATCCTTCCGCTTCATCCTCTGGACAAATTCCAAACTGTACGCAACAGGATGTTGACAGTGTTGACATCTCCAAGTGGGGAGACTGTTAGTAAAGACGCTGGAGGGGTGAACCCGAGCACCAGGAGATGAGGAGATGAGATGCCTTTTCCAAACTCTTCCCGATCAGACGGTATACCATCCTCTGGATGTGACAGACATGTTTTAGCAGTAGGAAGAGTCCCATTCATGTAAGGAGAACACCAGGGCTTTTTCAAAATCAGTGTCTCCCCGAAACCCAAACTGGGGAGTTTTTTAAGCTACGGCTACACATATGTTCATTAAGGGCCTTGGGAAGTAGGCAGAGTCCAAACTTTAGATGACTGAAGTCTTCAGGGTCAGAAGCACTCACCACCGGCTTCCCTTAGGTTACACTTTAACTGTCATTGATAGATGATGTCAATAAAAATATCTATTCTTTTTCCGATTATTTCCCCTTATAGGTTATTGCACAATATTGAGTGTAGTTCCCTGTGCTATACAGTAGTTCCTTGTTGATGATCTATTTTATACATAGCAGTGTGTATGTGTTAATTCCAAACTGTTAATTTATCCCTCCTCCCACCTTTCCCCTTTGGTAATAATAAATTATAAGATTTTATACTTCTCAGAAATGGGGGAGCTGAAAGAGAGGTATCATTTTCAATGGAAAAGCATTTAAAACAAGATTGAAGCTTTAACCAAGATTATTAGATGTACATCCTTGGAAAGAAATCACTTCATTTCTCTAATATTGACCTGACAAATAGGACAAACCTTCTCACTGAACTTGCTTATAATAAAGTGATGGAAATATCAAATGGAAGTGTTAGAAACATCTTATTTTACCCAAGCCTTATAAACTGTTCTATGTTAACTACAGTTTGGCTCACACATCTGTTCATTGAAGTTACAATAGTCTCAATTTCTGTTACTGATCCTCCAGAGTGGACCCCAACAAGGGTCCCCCTGCCCAGTGTCATTGGGGCCAACAGATCGAGACTGAGTTTGGTTCCCAAGCAAAGGAAACTTTATATTTTCATCAGAGAATGGAGAGGTGAGAGCATGCACTACCCCGTGGGCTGTGGGCTGGGCTGCTGTGTAGAGATCCTGTCAGAGTCAGTGGGAGGGAGGGGGCGGAGCTCTCAAGGGCCGGGTTGGCTGCAGCTCAGGCTCTATATCTCGGAGTCTGCACTGGGCCCCAGGAGCTGAGGTGTCGACCCAGCCATTCTGCACCAGGAAATCTGGTCTGAAGTGCCGGGTGTGGAACCTCTGCATGCGGGACCCTAGGAGCACGTGAAATTAGACAAAGCACAAAGGATAAAAAAGGTCAGACTTGACTTTATTGCCCAGATTCTATTTTTATCTCCCAGGGATTTTTAATGGGCTTTGCTGGGGACAAACCCCTCCTCTGCCTTTTGTCCCGTTCCTCATTCTTGGAGTGCTGAGGGTGCAGACCCTTCTTCTGTAACTGCTGAGTGCTGAGTTGGGAGCCCTCATACCAGGGGACGAGGGTCAGAACTTCTCCCCAGCAGCCTCCAGGTGACGTTGATTGGCCCCAGGACCCCTGCCTCCCTGCTCGTCCGCCTGAGCACCAGCATTGGAAGTGTTATAGATTCTAATGACCTTTAAGGGTCCAGGAAAGAGATGTGCAGAGACGCTGTGGGGGCCGGTTTCACCCCGCCCCACATTTGTTCGGCCACCTTAGGCTGACCGTTTCTGCCAGCCTAGATGCTCTGACCAGTAGTCTGCTCTTTCTTCAATTAGGCCCCTGAATTAACATAAAAACAGCACCAGGTGTCAGAGCCCTGCCCGCTCAACTCCCAGACAGTCCAGGGTCAGTGGTGATCAAGGACCATGATGGCCACTGAGTCAACAGCCTTTTGAAGTAAACAGGAGTCCAGCCGGTCTTATTGGCCACCATCATCACGGTGTCTGTAGGCTTTTCTATGGTGACAGTGTGATATACGGTTCCCCCGCCAAGATTATTAGCTCCCCTCCGGGTGCAGGAAGTCCTGCAAGCAGTAGTCTACTCCTTCGGGACACACTATTGTTGTTTTATGAGAGAAACTCCAGGTCAAGTGATGTTCACATGAGTCGTCATGGTGCCCTGTTGCCTCCGGTTATCTCTCTGGATGTTGGAGTTGGAGGGCCTCCTCACTCGAGGTCGGTGTGCCCACGGAGCGAACCCTGCAACTTCAGGGCATGGTTGGTGATTAGGATCACCACGTGGGGTCCTTTTCCCTTAGGAGGGAGGTGGCCTTTTGGGCTGCTGATTTCCAGGTTTTTAGATACCGCCAGTATCTTGGCCAGATGTGGCAGTGGGCCAAGCCCCTTGGTGACTGTAGTTTATCCTACCTGGATGGCATTCTTGCGTTGTTCCATTTCAAGTGGTCCCAGTTTTTGCACTAATTCTCCAATGGCGATTCACCTTTCACCGGGAATGGAAAGGTCAAAGGGTTTAGCTCAATTAGGGAGTTCCAGGGCAAGGGTCTGAATTGACTGCTCTTTCCATTCTTGAAAGGCCACTTCTGGATTCTGTTCTAAAGGATCATCATCTTTTCCTTTCAGTGTTTCATATAGAGGCCCAGCTAGTAGACTGTAGTTAGGGATCCAGAAGCAGCAAACCCTGGCCTCCCCAGGAACCCCTAAGCTGTCTTCTAGTTTTAGAAAGGGGTAAGGCTGCAAATGGTTTCTTCCCTTTCCTGGGATGGGCTTCTCTGACCTTGTGTGAGAATGAAGCCCAGGCAGGTCACCGCAGTCTGTGATATTTGAGCTTTTTCTTGGACAACTTCTATCCTTTATTGGCTTGGTAGTTCAGAGGCCTCCTTAGTAGGGCTGGCAATCAGAATGTCGTCTGCATATTGAAGGAGGGTTTCCTTTTCCAGAGGTAGAACTTTTCGGTCGTTAGCTAAGCTTTCCCCAAAGATGGTGTGGGAATTTTTGAACCCTTGGGGCAAGACGGCCCGGAAGTATTGTTTTAGTTGTATGTTGAGTCCTGCCACTCACAAGCCAAAATTTCTTGTGACTCTGGGACTAATGGAATACAAAAGAAGGCATCATTGAAGACTAATACAGAATACCATGTCCTGGTGGTTGGTAGAATGACCAGCAGGGTGTAGGAATCAGGAGCAACTGGAGGTATATCCTCGGTGGCTTCACTGACTGTCCTGACATCCTTTACCAGGTCCCCAGCAGCCCATGGGGCTCTCGTGGTCAGGCCAATCCCAGGATATGGAGCTCTCCTGGGCAGGTACCCCACCCCCAACCCAGCCCACGGGGCTCTCATGGTCAGGCCCCTCCCAGGATACAGAGCTACCCTTGCAGGTACCGTGGCAGGGCTGGGCACACAGGAACCGTGCACATAGCCCTCATTGAAGAGCACCCCCAGCTCACCTGTCGCTCAGAGCTGACACAGAGCACCTCAGAGCAGGACTTGAACTAACAAACAGCAGCTCCGACAGGTCTGTGACCCTGGGCATCACTCTGTGTGGCCTCCCTCCACCTGGTCTTCCAGAGACTTCCACTGCACCCAGGGCACCAGGCCTCTGTCTCCAACCACCACCCACCCCTCCTCTCCCTGACTCCTGGGTTCCTCTCATTAGGAGAGGGTTTTCTTGAAGTTGTCTCCCACTCATGGGCCAGATAAAATGATTAGAAAACAAGCCAAAGCTGCAGCCCCTTGTCTATCCTGACTCTCAGGAGCCCACACCTGTTCCTTGGACCTGGCCGGTTCAGCAAGTTCCATTTTCTGCAACTGTGAGCCCCTGAGGGGTGATGATTGGCTACCTGGGCAGCCTTACCATGCTGGCCAGCCCTCCCCAGGTGTGCCTGGGTTGAGATCAATATAAATACCACTCCAGGCAGCAAAAGCCCCTGCAGCTGTGCCTGACGCCATTTTCTCTGCCCTGTCAGCAGTCTCGGGGCTGGGCTGGTGGGAGGGAGTGAGAGGCCACGGCTTTGTGGGTGGCCCAGTGTGAGTGGGGCTCTGCTGGACTTTCTGCAGCAGATGCCAGGCTGCCACCTGCTAAAGAAGAGGATGTGTCACCCATACCTGCTGCTGGAATTTCTCCCTGGGCAGAGGTGAGGAAGGAAAAAAGCAGTGGGGGCAGGGACAGGATGGGTATCTCAGGCAGGGAAATGGAAATCTTCCAGAAGAGCACCCAGGGCCAGGACCATCCTGGCTGGCCTGCAGGCACCAAGTCAGCTGGCATGCTGTCACTCGTGTGGCTCCATGGCCCTTCCTCTAGGCTTTCAAGTCCTTGTATATATTCAGGTGTTTTACCTGGGAAGGGTGGGAACAGTTCAGCAGCAAGTGGCCTGGGGCTCAGCTCACGTTTACTCACAGATGCCTCGGCACGGTGCCCCAGCTTTGCAATGAGGACGCTTGTTGTGTGGGGGCTGCTGGCTGAATGGGAGACGATTCCCCACCACTGACCAACTTCAGAATTGTTTACAACTGGAGCAAGTGCCCTGATACGGTTTTCCTCTGAGTAACTGGTGGGTTCTGTTTTTTTTTTTTCTCTTTTTCGTTTTTGGTTCAAGGTAGATTTTATTCCTCTTTTTTGTATTTACAGATATAAGCATGGAAATAATTTATTCATATAAATACATGTATGTGAAGGGAATAATTGTTTTTTCTGTTTTATTTTTTAAATTTTATTTCTTTTTAATTTTATTTTATATTTTTATACAGCAGGTTCTCATTGGTTATCTATTTTATACATATAAATGTTTACATGCCAATCCCAATCTCTCAACTCCTCCCACCACCACCCCTCCAAGAGCTTTCCCCCCTTGTTGTCCATACGATTGTTGTCTACATCTGTTGCTCTATTTATGCCTTGCAAAATGGTTAATCTGTACAGTTTTTCTAGGTTCCACATATATGCATGAATATACAAGATTTGTTTTTCTCTTTCTGACTTACTTCACTCTGTAGGACAGTCTCTAGATCCATCGACGTCTCTACAAATGACCCAATTTCATTCCTTTCATGGCTTAGTAATATTCCATTTTATATATGTACCACAGCTTTATGCATTCGTCTGTCTGTGGGCATTTAGGTTGCTTCCATTACCTCGATATTGTAAATAGTGATGCAATGAACATTGCGGTGAATGTCTCTTTTTGATTTATGGTTTTGTCTGAGTATATGTCCAGTCCTGGGATTGCTGTATCATATGGTAATTTTATTATTAGTTTCTTAAGAAACTCCATATTGTTCTCCATAGTGACTGTATCAATTTATATTCCCAACAATAGTGGAAGAGTGTTCCTTTTCTCCACACCCTTTCCAGCATTTGTTGTTTGTAGATTTTCAGATGATGCCCATTCTAACAGGTGTGAGGTGATACCTCATTGTTGAGTCCATTTCGTTGAGCAACGGGTAGGTCTTGTCTATTACATATTTGGCTTATGGAATGGTATCTGTGCTAATTTCAAACTCTGGTTTTATGCAGCACCCCAACTCACCTTTCCCCTTAAGCAAGCATAAGTTGGTTTTCTAAACTTGAGACCCTGTTCTGTTTTGTAATTCAGTTCATGTGTAGCCAAGTTTACATTCCGTGCATTAGTGATACCTTATGATGTTTCTTTTTCTGTGTGACTTATTTCACTTAGAATCATCATGCCTCAATCCACTCATTATGCTGGTACAGGCCTGGTGACACAGATTTCATTGCTGAGTGGTATTCTGTTGTACATAAGTACCGCAACTTCTTTATCAATTATTTGTTCTCTGGGATATTTAACTTGTACTGTAGAAGAGGCTCCTGTAAACAGAGCCGTTGTAAATTTTGGGGTGGCTGTGTCTTTTTGATTTTAATTTCCCTAAGCTATAGGACCATAAGTGGAAATGCCCTAGATTCTGTTGCTTTGTTTTTCAGATGTATCAGGAAACACCATACACTTCTCCAGAGTGGCTGTTGGCAATGTACATCCCGCCCATATGCATAAAAAGGCTCCTTTTTCCCCATGGCCTGTCTTGCCTTTCTGGATTTTACACTTTTCTCAGTGGCCCTTTAGACCGGGGGGAAGTGACACTTCATAGTAGTTCGGATTTCCATTGCAAGCTTGCTTGGTTTGCCAAAAAGGGCGTATGTGTTTTTTCCTGAATATATTCAGGAACAAACTCATACGCCCTTTGTTGCCATGTGCATCATTGTCGATGTTCTGCCTCTTTTCCTATGCTTTAAATGCAAATCCAGTCTACCTCCTGAAATCGGTTTCCTGCAATTCTGCCCCGCTTTCAAGTCCTCTTCGCAGCCTTACTTCAATATATTTTTGGACGTTATCTGTCATTTATAACTCTGCAGGTTTGTGAATTACAGGGCCCCTGAGCTCCTTTCTTCAACTCGCTTTCTTGTGAGCTGGCCGCAAACCCGCAAGACTGCTTCAGGCCCTAATCTGCTTCTGGCAGGGCACGCTGAGCCTTTGGTTAATTCCTCTTCCTGGTGGGAAATGAGTGTTAAATATGCCCGTCCAGACACCTACCTCACTCTCAACCCCTTGGTGATGTGGGTCCTCTGGTTTGTGGCCACTTTTGCTGGGTTCCTCACCTTTCAATGATGTGGCCCCACTAGTGTGAGGACACTCCTGCTTGGTTCTCATCCACGTGGTTATGTGGACCCCCTGGTGAGAGTCTGTTCCTGGCTTTGTTCCTCACCCACCTGTGAGGGAGACCCTCTGCTGATAGGTCACTCCTGCATGGCTGGCACACATTGCCTTGGTGAAGTCAGCCGTGTGGTGGCAGTTGGAGCGTGCTGGGAATCTCTTCCCCCGGTGATGAGGGCCCTCTTGCGTCAGGCCCTAACTGCTGGGCTCACCAACTTTTCTTAGGGAGCCCAGTGATGCTTTGGCACTCCTCTTAGGATCCCATCTCCATGGGGATGTGGGCCTTCTGCTCTGAGGTCCCAACGGCTGGGTTGTTCACATTTTCATGATGTGGGCTCTCTGGTGTTAGTTCACAGAAGCCTGGATCCCATAGCCTCTGTGCTCTTGGCTGCCTGCTGGGAGGTTCCAACTGCTGGATTCCTCACTTTTTTAATTTTTTGGGCCCTCTGTTGTGAGGATCCTCCTGCCTGCCTCACTCCCAGCCCCTTCGTGATGTGTGTCGTCTGGTTTGAGGCCACATGTGCTGGGTTCCTCACCTTTCGATGATGTGGGACCAATGGTCTTAGGAGAGTCCTGCCTGGTTCACATCCCCTTGGTGATGTGGGCCCTCTGTTGAGAGTCTGATCCCGGCTGGGTTCCTCACCCATCTGTGAGGTAGGCCGTCTGATGTGAGGTCACTCTTGCCTGGCTTGCTCACCTCGCCTTGTGGACATGAGCCCTCTGGTGGCACTTGGAGCCTGCTGGGAGCCTCCTCTCCTCGGTGATGAGGGCCCTCTGGCATCAGGCCCTAACTGCTGGGCTCCCTACATTTTGTGGTGTGCGCCCAGTGGTGCGAGGACACTCCAGCCAGGTTCACATCCCCATTGGGGTGTGGGCCTTCTGCTCTGAGGTCCCAAAGCCTGGGTTGCTCACAGTTTCATGATGTGGGCTCTCTGCTGTTAGTTCACTCCTGCCTGCATCCCATAGCTTCTGTGCTCTGGGCCGCCTGCTGGGAGGTTCCAACTGCTGGATTCCTCACCTTTCTTATTCTTTGGGCCCTCTGATTTTAGGCTACTCCTGCCTGCCTCACTCCCATTCCCTTTGTGATATGTGTCCTCTGATTTGAGGCCACATGTGCTGGGTTCCACACCTTTCGATGATGTGACCCCACTGGAGGGAAGACAGTCCTGACTGGTTCCCATCCCCTTGCTGATGTGGGCCCTCAGGTGAGAGTCTGATCCTGGCTGGGTTCCTCACCCTTCTGTGAGGTGGGCCCTCTGCTGTGAGGTCAATCATGCCTGTCTGGCACACGTCACCTTGGCGACGTGGGCCCTCTGGTGGCAGTTGGAGTGTGCTGGGATCCTCCTCCCCTCGGTGATGAGGGCCCTCTTGCCTTAGGCCATAACTGCTGGGCTCCCCACATTTTCTGATGTGCGCCAAGTGAGTGAGGAGACTCTTGCCAGGTTCCCATCCCCATGGCGATATGGGCCTTCTGCTCTGAGGTCAAAACGGCTGGCTTGCTCACAGTACCATGATGTGGGCCCTCTGCTGTGAGTTCACTCCGACAAGGATCCCTTATCATCGGTGCTCTGAGCCGCCTGCTGGGAGGTTCCAACTGCTGGATTCCTCAACTTTTTTATTCTATGTGCCCTCTGTTGTGAGGCTCCTCCTGCCTGCCTCACTGCCAGCCCCTTGGTGATGACTGTCCTATGGCTTGAGGCCACATGTGCTGCGTTCCTCACCTTTCGATGATGTGACCCCACTCGTGTGAGGACACTCCTGCCTGGTTCCCATCCCCTTGGTGAGGTGGGCCCTCTGGCGAGAGTCTAATCCTGGCTGGGTTCCTCAACGTTCTGTGAGGTAGGCCCTCTGCTGTGAGGTCACTCCTGCCTGGCTGGCACACGTCACCTTGGAGACGTGAGCCCTCTGGTGGCAGTTGGAGCGTGCAGGGCGCCTCCTCCTCTCGGTGATGACGGCCCTCTGGCGTCAGGCCCTAAATGGTGGGCTCCCCACATTTTCTGATGTGCGCCCAGTGGTGCGAGGACACTCCAGCCAGGTTCCCATTCCCATGGGGATGTGGTCCTTCTGCGCTGAGGTCTCAACTCCTGGGTTGCTCACAGTTTTGTGATGTGGGCCCTCTGCTGTGAGTTCACTGTGGCCTGGATCCCATAGCCTCGGTGTTCTGGGCCGCCTGCTGGAAGGTCTAAATGCTGGAATCCTCACGTTTTTTATATTATGTGCCCTGTGTTGTGAGGCTACTCCTGCCTGCCTCACTCCAAGGCCCTTGGTGATGTGGGTCCTCTGGTTTGAGGACACATGTGCTGGGTTCCTCACCTTAAGATGATGAGGCCCCACTGGTGTGAGGATAATCCTGACTGGGTCACATCCCCTTTGTGATGTGGGCCCTCTGGTGAGAGTCTGATCCTGGCTGGGTTCCTCACCCATCTGTGAGGTGGGCCCTCTACTATCAGGTAACTCTTGCCTGGGTTGCTCACCTCGCCTTGTTGACATGAGCCCTCTGGTGGCAATTGGACCCTGCTGGGAGCCTCCTCAGCTCTGTGATGAGGGCCCTCTGACGTCAGGCCCTAACTGCTGGGCTCCCCAACTTTTCTTAGTGAGCCCAGTGTTGCTCAAGCACTCCTCTTAGGTTCCCATCCCCATGGGGATGTGGGCCTTCTGCTCTGAGGTTCCAACGGCTGGGTTGATCACAATTTCATGATGTGGGCTCTCTGGTGTTAGTTCACTGTGGCCTGGATCCCATAGCCTCTGTGGTCTTGGCTGCCTGCTGGGAGGTTCCAACTGCTCGATTCCTCAACTTTTGTATTCTATGGGTCCTGTGTTGTGATGCTCCTCCTGCCTGCCTCACTCGCAACCCCTTCGTGATGTGGGTCTTCTGGTTTGAGGCCACATGTGCTGGGTTAGGCAACTTTCAATGATGTGGCCCCACTGGTGTGAGGACACTCCTGCCTGGTTCCCATCCCCTTGGTGATGTGGGCCTTCTGGTGACAGTCTTATCCTGGCTGAGTTCCTCACTCTTCTGTGAGGTAGGCCCTCTGCTGTGAGGTCAATCCTGCCTGACTTGCACACATCGCCTTGGCGACGTGGGCCCTCTGTTGGCACATGGAACCTGCTGGGAGCCTCCTGCCCTCGGTGATGATGGCCCTCTAGCATCAGGCTCTAACTGCTGGGCTCCCCACGTTTTCTGATGTGAGCCCAGTGATGCCAGGACACTCCTGTCAGGTTCCCATCCCCATGGGGATGTGGGCTTTCTGCTCTGAGGTCCCAATGCCTGGGTTGCTCACAGTTTCATGATGTGGGCTCTCTGGTGTTAGTTAACTCCTGCCTGCATCCCATAGCTTCTGTGCTCTCGGCCGCCTGCTGGGAGGTTCCAAATGCTGGATTCCTCACTTTTTTTATTCTTTGGGCCCTCTGTTTTTAGGCTACTCCTACCTGCCTCACTCCCATCCCCTTTGTGATGTATGTCCTCTGATATGAGGCCACATGTGCTGGGTTCCTCACCTTTCGATGATGTGGTCCCACTGGTGGGAGGACAGTCCTGACTGGTTCCCATCCCCTTGGTGTTGTGGGCCCTCTGGTGAGAGTCTCATCCTGCCTCGGTTCCTCACCCTTCTGTGAGATAGGCCCTCTGCTGTGAGGTCACTACTGCCTGGCTGGTGCATGCCACCTTGTAGACGTGGGCCCTCTGTTGGCAGTTGGAACCTGCTGGGAGTCTCCTCCCCTCAGTTATGAGGGCCCCCTGGCATCAGGCCCTAACTGCTGGGCTCCTAACATTTTCTGATATGTGCTAAGTGGTGCAAAGCCACTCCTGCCAGGTTCCCATCCCAATGGGGATGTGGGCCTTCTGTTCTGAGGTCCCAACAGCTGGGCTGCTCACAGGTTCATGATGTGGGCCCTCTGCTGTGAGTTCACTGCGGCCTGGATCCCATAGCCTCGGTGCTCTGGGCCACTTGCTGGGAGGTTCCAACTGCTGGATTCCTCAACTTTTATATTCTATGGACCCTGTGTTGTGAGGCCAGTCCTGCCAGCCTCATTCCGAACCCCTTGGTGATGTGGTTCCTCTGGTTTGAGGACACATGTGCTGGGATCCTCACCTTTCGATGATGTTGTCCCACTGGTGTGGGGACACTCCTGCCTGGTTCCCATCCCCTTGGTGATGTGGGCCCTCTGGTGAGAGTCTGATCCTGGCTGTGTTCCTCACCCTTCTGTGAGGTGGGCCCTCTGCTGTGAGGTCACTCCTGCCAGGCTGGCACACATCGCCTTGGCGACGTTGGCCCTCTGGTGGCAGCTGGAGCCTGCTGGGAGCCTCCTCCTCTCGGTGATGAGTGCCCTCTAGCGTCAGGCCCTAACTTCTGAGCACCCCACGTTTTCTGATGTGAGCCCAGTGATGCCAGGACACTCCTGTCATGTTCCCATCACCATGGGGATGTGGGCCTTCTGCTCTGAGGTCCCAATGTCTGGGTTGCTCACAGTTTCATGATGTGGGCTGTCTGGTGTTAGTTCACTCTGGCCTGGTTCCTCTAGCCTCTGTGCTCTGGGCCGCCTGCTGGGAGGTTCCAACTGCTGGATTCCTCACCTTTCTTATTTTTGGGCCCTCTGTTATGAGGCTCCTCCTGCCTGCCTCACTCCCAGCCCCTTGGTGATGGGTGTCCTATGGTTTGAAGCCACATGTTCTGGGTTCCTCACCTTTAGATGATGTGGCCCTACTCATGTGAGGACACTCCTGCCTGGTTCCAATCCATTTGGTGATGTGGGCCCTCTGGTGCGAGTCTGATCCTGACTGGGTTCGTCACACTTCTCTGAGGTGGACCCTCTGCTGTGAGGTCATTCGTGCCTGGTTGGCACACATCGCCTTGGCGACGTCAGCCCTCTGGTGGCAGTTGGAGCCTGCTGGGAGCCTCCTTCCCTTGGTGATGAGGGTCCTCTGGTGCCAGGCCCTAACTGCTGGTCGCCCAAAATTTTCTGATACGTTCTCAGTGGTGCGAGGACACTCCTACCAGAATTCCATCCCCATGGGGATGTGGGCCTCCTGCTCTGAGGTCCCAATGGCTGGGTTGCTCAGTTTCATGACATGGGCCCTCTTCTGTGAGTTCACTGTGGCCTGGATCCCATAGCCTCGGTGCTCTGGGCCGCCTGCTGGGAGGTTCCAACTGCTGGATTCCTCACTTTTTTATTCTATGTGCCCAGTGTTGTGAGGCTACTCCTGCCTGCCTCACTCCGAGGTCCTTGGTGATGTGGGTCCTCTGGTTTGAGGACACATGTGCTGAGTACCTCAGCTTTGGATGATGTGGCCCCACTGATGTGAAGACACTCCTGCCTGGTTCCCATCCCCTTGGTGATGTGGGCCCTCTGGTGAGAGTCTGATGTTGGCTGGGTTTCTCACCCTTCTGTGAGGTGGGACCTCTGCTGTGAGGTAACTCCTGCCTGGCATGCTAACGTTGCCTTGGCAATGTGAGCCCTCAGGTGGCAGTTGGAGCCTGCTGGGAATCTCCTCCCCTCAGTTATGAGAGCTCTGGATAAAACACATATGCCCTTTTTTGCCAAGTGCATTATTTTCCAAGTTCTGTCTCTTTTCCTATGCTTTAAGAGCTACTCCCGTGTACGTTTTGAAATCAATTTCCAGCAATTCTGCCCTGCATTCAAGTCCTCTTCGCAGCCTTACTTCAGCATAATTTTGGATGATAGCTGTCATTTATAACTCCGAAGGTTTCTGAATTACAGTGCCCCTGAGCTCCTTTCTTCAACTCGCTTTCTTGTGAGCTGGCCGCAACACCGCAGGATCTCCTCAGGCCCTAATTTAGTTCCAGCATGGCACGCGGAGCCTTTGGTTAATTCCTCTTCCTGGTGGGAAATGAGAGTTAAATTTGCCCGTCCGGACACCTCCACCTAGTCTCTCATTGGTTCTCCCTATTCCTGTTCATTTTCCACAGAAATTGCAAACTGGGCCAAACAGGAGGTTAAAGGCACTGACTCTCCAAGTGGGGAGAGTGTTAGTAAAGCGTCTGGAATGTTGCACCCGAGTACCAGGAAACGAAAACTGAGACACATTTGAACACGTTTTCCGATCACACGGTGGATCATACTCTGGGTTCCACATGCATGTTTTAGCTGAAGGAAGAATCCCTTAAACAGGGAGAGTTGAGACCCATGGAATGGGTACCATGCAATATGACTTCAAAGGGTCTGCATTTGCTCACCGAACCTCACCAATCCTATCACTGCTGCGTTTATGCCACTGTACACACGCTTGATTCTCTTTCGGAGACATATAAATCCATAGGTTTTAAGATTCTTACTAGTCAGGTAGATTCTTACTAGTCAGGTATATTCTTAGGCGTTTAATATGGGGTGTTGAGTCCACTTCGTTGAGCAAGGAGTAGCTCTTGTCTATTACATATTTGGCTTATGGAACGGTATCTGTGCTAATTTCAATCTCTGGTTTTATGCAGCACCCCAACTCACCCGTCCCCTTAAGCAAGCATAAGTTGGTTTTCTACATTTGACACCCTGTTCTGTTTTGTAATTCAGTTCTTGTGTAGCCAAGTTTACATTCCGTGTATTAGTGATATCTTATGATGTTTCTTTTTCTGTGTGACTTATTTCACTTAGAATCATCGTACCTGAATCCACTCATTATGCTGCTACGGGCCTGATGACATAGATTTCATTGCTGAGTGATATTGCATTGTACGTAAGTACCACAACTTCTTTATCCATTTTTCGCTTTCTGTGATATTGAACTTGTACCATAAACGAGGTTCTTGTAAACAGAGCTGTCCCAAACTTTGGGGTGGCTGTGTCTTTTTGATTTTAATTTCCCTAAGCTATAGGACCATAAGTGGAAGTGCCCTAGGCTCTGTTGCTTTGTTTTTTGGATGTTTCTGGAAACACCATACACTTCTCCAGAGTGGCTGCTGGCAATTTACATCCCGCCCATCAGCATAACAAGGCTCGTAGTTCTCCTTGGCCTGTCCTGCCTTTCTGGATTTTACACTTTTTTCGGATGGCCCTTTTGACCGGGGGGCAGTGAGACTTCATTGTAGTGCAGATTTCCTTTGCAAGCTTGCTTGGTTGGCCAAAAAGGGCGTATGCGTTTTTTCCTGATTCAGGAAAAAACGCATACGCCCTTTTTGGCCAAGTGCATCATTGTGGACGTTCTGCCTCTTTTCCTATGCTTTACATGCAATTCCAGTCTACCTCCTGAAATCGGTTTCCTGCAATTCTGCCCCACTTTCAAGTCCTCTTGGCAGCCTTCCTTCAATATATTTTTGGAAGATAGCTGTCATTTATAACTCTGCAGGTTTGTGAATTACAGTGCCCCTGAGCTCCTTTCTTCAACTCGCTTTCTTGTGAGCTGGCTGCAACACCGCAGGATTGCTTCAGGCCCTAGTTTGGTTCCGGCACGGCATGCTGAGCCTTTGGTTAATTCCTCTTCCTGGTGGGAAATGAGAGTTAAATGTGCCCGTCCAGACACCTCCACCTAGTCTCTCATTGGTTCTCCCTATTCCTGTTCATTTTCCACAGAAATTGCAAACTGGGCCAAACAGGAGGTTTTAGGCACTGACTCTCCAAGTGGGGAGAGTGTTAGTAAAGCGTCTGGAATGTTGCACCCGAGTACCAGGGGACGAAAACTGAGACACATTTGAACACGTTTTCCGATCACATGGTGGATCATACTCTGGGTTCCACATGCATGTTTTAGCTGAAGGAAGAATCCCTTAAACATGGAGAGTTGAGACCCATGGAATGGGTACCATGCAATATGACTTCAAAGGGTCTGCATTTGCTCACCGAACCTCACCAATCCTATCACTGCTACGTTTATGCCTCTGTACACACGCTTGATTGTCTTTTGGAGACATATAAATCCATAGGTTTTAAGATTCTTACTAGTCAGGTAGATTCTTACTAGTCAGGTATATTCTTAGGCGTTTAATATGGGGTGTTGAGTCCACTTCGTTGAGCAAGGAGTAGCTCTTGTCTATTACATATTTGGCTTATGGAACCGTATCTGTGCTAATTTCAATCTCTGGTTTTATGCAGCACCCCAACTCACCCGTCCCCTTAAGCAAGCATAAGTTGGTTTTCTACATTTGACACCCTGTTCTGTTTTGTAATTCAGTTCTTGTGTAGCCAAGTTTACATTCCATGTATTAGTGATATCTTATGATGTTTCTTTTTCTGTGTGACTAATTTCACTTAGAATCATCGTACCTGAATCCACTCATTATGCTGCTACGGGCCTGATGACATAGATTTCATTGCTGAGTGATATTGCATTGTACGTAAGTACCACAATTTCTTTATCCATTTTTCGCTTTCTGTGATATTGAACTTGTACCGTAAACGAGGTTCTTGTAAACAGAGCCGTCCCAAACTTTGGGGTGGCTGTGTCTTTTTGATTTTAATTTCCCTAAGCTATAGGACCATAAGTGGAAGTGCCCTAGGCTCTGTTGCTTTGTTTTTTGGATGTTTCAGGAAACACCATACACTTCTCCAGAGTGGCTGCTGGCAATTTACATCCCACCCATCAGCATAACTAGGCTCCCAGTTCTCCATGGCCTGTCCTGCCTTTCTGGATTTTACACTTTTTTCGGATGGCCCTTTTGACCGGGGGGCAGTGAGACTTCATTGTAGTGCAGATTTCCTTTGCAAGCTTGCTTGGTTGGCCAAAAAGTGCGTATGCGTTTTTTCCTGAATATATTCAGGAAAAAACGCATACGCCCTTTTTGGCCAAGTGCATCATTGTGGACGTTCTGCCTCTTTTCCTATGCTTTACATGCAATTCCAGTCTACCTCCTGAAATCGGTTTCCTGCAATTCTGCCCCGCTTTCAACTCCTCTTGGCAGCCTTACTTCAATATATTTTTGGAAGATAGCTGTCATTTATAACTCTGCAGGTTTGTGAATTACAGTGCCCCTGAGCTCCTTTCTTCAACTCGCTTTCTTGTGAGCTGGCCGCAACACCGCAGGATTGCTTCTGGTCCTAGTGTGGTTCCGGCATGGCACGCTGAGCCTTTGGTTAATTCCTCTTCCTGGTGGGAAATGAGAGTTAAATTTGCCCGTCCAGACACCTCCACCTAGTCTCTCATTGGTTCTCCCTATTCCTGTTCATTTTCCACAGAAATTGCAAACTGGGCCATACAGGAGGTTAAAGGCACTGACTCTCCAAGTGGGGAGAGTGTTAGTAAAGCGTCTGGAATTTGCACCCGAGTACCAGGGGACGAAAACTGAGACACATTTGAACACGTTTCCCGATCACACGGTGGATCATACTCTGGGTTCCACATGCATGTTTTAGCTGAAGGAAGAATCCCTTAAACCTGGAGAGTTGAGACCCATGGAATGGGTACCATGCAATATGACTTCAAAGGGTCTGCATTTGCTCACCGAACCTCACCAATCCTATCACTGCTGCGTTTATGCCGCTGTACACACGCTTGATTCTCTTTCGGAGACATATAAATCTATAGGTTTTAAGATTCTTACTAGTCAGGTAGATTCTTACTAGTCAGGTATATTCCTAGGCGTTTAATATAGGGTGTTGAGTCCACTTCGTTGAGCAAGGAGTACCTTTTGTCTATTATATTTTTGGCTTATGGAACGGTATCTGTGCCAATTTCAATCTCTGGTTTCATGCAGCAGCCCATATCGGCTTTCCCCTTAAGCAAGCATAAGTTGGTTTTCTACATTTTTGACCCTGTTCTGTTTTGTAATTCAGTTCCTGTGTAGCCAAGTTTACATTCCGTGTAGTAGTGATATCTTATGATGTTTCTTTTTCTGTGTGACTAATTTCACTTAGAATCATCGTACCTGAATCCACTCATTATGCTGCTACGGGCCTGATGACATAGATTTCATTGCTGAGTGATATTGCATTGTACGTAAGTACCACAACTTCTTTATCCATTTTTCGCTTTTTGCGATATTGAACTTGTACCGTAAACGAGGTTCTTGTAAACAGAGCCATCCCAAACTTTGGGGTGGCTGTGTCTTTTTGATTTTAATTTCCCTAAGCTATAGGACCATAAGTGGAAGTGCCCTAGGCTCTGTTGCTTAGTTTTTTGGATGTTTCAGGAAACACCATACACTTCTCCAGAGTGGCTGTTGGCAATTTACATCTCGCCCATCAGCATAACAAGGCTCCCAGTTCTCCATGGCCTGTCCTGCCTTTCTGGATTTTACACTTTTTTCAGAAGGCCCTTTGACCGGGGGGCAGTGAGACTTCATTGTAGTGCAGATTTCCTTTGCGAGCTTGCTTGGTTGGCCAGAAAGGGCATATGCGTTTCTTCCTGAATATATTCAGGAAAGAACGCATACGCCCTTTTTGGCCAAGTGCATCATTGTCGACGTTCTGAGTCTTTTCATATGTTTTCAGTGCAATTCCAGTCTACCTCCTGAAATCGGTTTCCTGCAGTTCTGCCTTTCTCTCAGTTCCTCTTCATAGCCTTACCTCAATATACGTTTGGAAAATAGTTGGCCTTTATAACTCTGCAGGTTTTTCAATTGCAGTGGCCCTTAGCTCCATTTTTCAGCTCTTATTTTTGTGATCTTGCCTCATATCCACAGGATTTCTTCAGGCCCTATTCTTCTTCTGGGGCGCCTTGCTCTGCCTTTGGTTAATTCTTCTTCCTGATGTGAAATTAGAGTGACATGTGCCCATTGAAACCGCTACAGCTATTTTCTCACTGGTTCCCCCTATTCCCATTCATCCTCCGCACTAACTGCAGACTGTGCGATACCGGAACTTAAAGGCATTGACTCTCCATGTGGAGATGTTGTTAGTAAAGTGGCTGGAATGTTGATCCGGAGCCCCAGGAGAGGAAAATGAGGTGCATTTTAGAAACCTTTCCCGATCATATGGTATACCATCTGCTGGATTTCCCATGCATGGTTTAGCTGTAGGAAGATTCCCTTCAACTTGGAGTGTTGGGACCCTTGGAATAAGTAGCATGATGTATTGCATTAAACTTTCGGCAGTTGCTCACCAAAGCTCTCCAATCCTTTCAGCCCCAAGTGTCCAGCCTTATGTCTTATCCAGCTGTGGGTTTATATGTGGTCATTCCAGGTTGCATCACAGCCCCTGAGCGAATTTTGTAAGAATTTTTCTCTCTTTCATTGTTTCTGCGTTTTGGTTTTAAAATTTATTCCTATAATGGGGTTTAGCTCATTTTCACTGCTGTGTTTGTGCCGCTCTGCGCACACTTGATTCCCTTATGGAGATATATCAATACATGGGTTTTAAGATTCTTATTACTCAGATATATTTCTCTGTGGTGTATAGGGTGTGTTGAGGCCAGTTCATTGAGCAAGGTGTAGATCTTGTCTGATACCTATTTGGTTTATTGAACGGTATCTGTGCTAATTTCAAACTCTGGTTTTATGCATCACCCCACCTCTCCTTTCCCCTTAAGCTGACATAAGTGTGTTTTCTAAATGTGAGACACTGTTCTGTTTTGTCATTCATTTTTTGTGCAGCCATATTTATCCTCCCTCTATAAGTGATATCTTATGATATGTTTCTTTTTCTGTTTGACTTATTTCAAGTAGTATTATCGGACCTCAATCCACTCTTTATCCTTCTACTAGCCTTATTACATTGATTTCATGGTGAAGAGATATTCCATTGTACATAAGTACCACATTTTCTTTATCCATTGTTCTCTTTCCTGGGATATTTAAGGTGTACTGAAGTTGAGGTTCTTGTAAACAGAGTAGCCCTAAACTGTGGTGTGCTTGTGTCTTGTTGATTTTTAGACTTCCCTAGATATACTCCCGTGATTGGAAGTGCCCTATGCTCTGTCGCTCTGTTTTTTAGATGATTTAGGAACCACCATACACTTCTCCAGAGTGGCTCTCGGCAGTTCACACACTGTCCATCAGCGTATAAAGGCTCCCTGTTCTCCATGGCCTGTCCTGCATTTCTGGTTTTTACAATTTTTTCGGATGGCCCTTTTGACCGGTGGGAAATGAGACTTCTTTGTTGTGCACATTTGCATTGCTTGCTTGCTTGGTTGCCCATAAAGTGCGTATGCGTTTTTTCCTGGATATATTCAGGAAATAACACATACTCCCTTTTGGGCCAACTGCATCATTGTCGAAATTCTGCCGCTTTTCATGTGCTTTAAAGGCGAGTCCAATCTATCTCTTGAAATCTGTTTCTTGCAATTCTGTCTTGCATTCAGATCCTCTTCTTTGCCTTACCTCAACATATTTTTGGACGTTAGTTTTCATTTATAACTCTGCAGGTTTGTGAATTGCAGTGACCCTGAGCTCCATTTTTTAAGTTGCTCTTTTGTGAGCTGGCCTCAAAACTGCAGGATTGCTTCAGGCCCTATTTTGGCTCCGGCGAGGCGGGCTGAGCCTTTTTTTAATTCTTATTCTTAATGGGAAATTAGAGTGACATGTGCCCGTCCAAACCCCTACAACTATTCTCTCATTGTTTCCCCCTGTTCCCGTTCATCCTCCTCACAATTTGCAAAATGTGTGAAACAGAAGTTTAAATGTGCTGATTCTCTAAGTGGGGAGATTCTAAGTAACGTGGCTGGAATGATGAACAGGAGCACCAGGAGAGGATAAATGAGGTGCATTTTAGACACATCTCCCGATCACATGGTGTACAGTCCTCTGGGTTTTCCATGCATGTTTTAGCTGTAGGAAGATTCCTTGAACCTGCAGATTTGAGACCCATTGAATGGGTACCAGGTAGTATTACTTTAAAGGGTGTGCATTTCCTCACCCAACCCCACATTTCTCTTAGTGCGAACAGTTTCCAGCCTTATGTCTCATCCTGCTGTGGGTCTAGATGTGTTCAATCCATGTTGCATCACCGTCCCTGAGGAAAAGTTGTAAGAGGTTTTCTCTGTCTCTCTGTCGTTTATTTTTTTCAATTTATTACTATGTTGTTTACAGCTGATTTTCAAAGCTCTGTTTCTTGCTGCTGTACATCTACTTGATTCACGTACAGAGAGACATCAATAATTTCTTTTTCAGATTCTTACCAGTCATAGATATTCTTTTCCGGTGACTTGAGTGTGCTGAGTGCAGTTCTTTTAGTTACCGTGTAGGCCTTGTTGATTATCAGTTTGGTATTTGGAATGGTATCTTTGCTAATTTCAACCTCCTGGATGATGCCTCACCCCTCCCCACCTTTCCCGTTTAGCAGCCTTACACGTGTTTTCTACATATTTATGTCACTTAGAATGATCATACGTAACTCCTCCGGAGTTGTTACAACTGGCCATATTTCATTGATTTCCAGGCTGAGTAATATTCCACTCTACATAAGTACCACATCTCTATCCATTTTTTCCCTCCAGAGACATTTAAGTTATATCCTAGTCGAGGATCTTTTAAACAGAGAGGCAGTAAACATTGGGGTGCCTGTGTCCTCTCGATTTTTGTTTTTCCCAAGATATACGCCCATGAGTGCAAGTGCCCTATGCTCTGTAGCTCATTTTTTAGATGCTTTAGTAAACACAATACAGTTCTCCAGAATGGCCGTTGGCAATATACATTTCCACTATAAGCCTCACAGGGCTCCCTCCTCTCCTTGCCCTGTCCTGCATTTCTGGCGTTTACACTTTATGAGGATGGCTCTTCTGACTGATGCGAAGTGATATCTTTTGTAGTATTGATTTCCAGTGCCCACCTGTTTGGTTGGCTAAAAAAGTGTATGCCCTTTTCTTGAATATATACAGAAAAAAACGCATACAGCCTTTTTGACCAACTGCAATGTCGGAAATGTTCAGCCCCTTTTCTTGTGCTTAATGGCGAGTCCTTTCTACCTCCTCAAATCCCTTTCCTGCCATTCTCCCTTGCTTGCCAATCCTTTTCTCTGACTTTCCTCAAGACATTTTTCAGTGATAGATATTTTCAACTCTGCAGTTTCGTGAATTTTACTGCCCCTGAGTTCCATTGTTCAACTTGTGTTTATGGGAACTGGCCACAAAGCAGTGGGATTTCCTCAAGCCCTATACTGTTTCCATGGGCAACCCTAGCCTTTGGTCTATTCATCTTCCTGATTGGAAATTAGAGTGACATGTGCCTGTCTGAACACCTAGGACTTGTCTCTCATTGTTCCTCATCCTTCCGCTTCATCCTCTGGACAAATTCCAAACTGTACGCAACAGGATGTTGACAGTGTTGACATCTCCAAGTGGGGAGACTGTTAGTAAAGACGCTGGAGGGGTGAACCCGAGCACCAGGAGATGAGGAGATGAGATGCCTTTTCCAAACTCTTCCCGATCAGACGGTATACCATCCTCTGGATGTGACAGACATGTTTTAGCAGTAGGAAGAGTCCCATTCATGTAAGGAGAACACCAGGGCTTTTTCAAAATCAGTGTCTCCCCGAAACCCAAACTGGGGAGTTTTTTAAGCTACGGCTACACATATGTTCATTAAGGGCCTTGGGAAGTAGGCAGAGTCCAAACTTTAGATGACTGAAGTCTTCAGGGTCAGAAGCACTCACCACCGGCTTCCCTTAGGTTACACTTTAACTGTCATTGATAGATGATGTCAATAAAAATATCTATTCTTTTTCCGATTATTTCCCCTTATAGGTTATTGCACAATATTGAGTGTAGTTCCCTGTGCTATACAGTAGTTCCTTGTTGATGATCTATTTTATACATAGCAGTGTGTATGTGTTAATTCCAAACTGTTAATTTATCCCTCCTCCCACCTTTCCCCTTTGGTAATAATAAATTATAAGATTTTATACTTCTCAGAAATGGGGGAGCTGAAAGAGAGGTATCATTTTCAATGGAAAAGCATTTAAAACAAGATTGAAGCTTTAACCAAGATTATTAGATGTACATCCTTGGAAAGAAATCACTTCATTTCTCTAATATTGACCTGACAAATAGGACAAACCTTCTCACTGAACTTGCTTATAATAAAGTGATGGAAATATCAAATGGAAGTGTTAGAAACATCTTATTTTACCCAAGCCTTATAAACTGTTCTATGTTAACTACAGTTTGGCTCACACATCTGTTCATTGAAGTTACAATAGTCTCAATTTCTGTTACTGATCCTCCAGAGTGGACCCCAACAAGGGTCCCCCTGCCCAGTGTCATTGGGGCCAACAGATCGAGACTGAGTTTGGTTCCCAAGCAAAGGAAACTTTATATTTTCATCAGAGAATGGAGAGGTGAGAGCATGCACTACCCCGTGGGCTGTGGGCTGGGCTGCTGTGTAGAGATCCTGTCAGAGTCAGTGGGAGGGAGGGGGCGGAGCTCTCAAGGGCCGGGTTGGCTGCAGCTCAGGCTCTATATCTCGGAGTCTGCACTGGGCCCCAGGAGCTGAGGTGTCGACCCAGCCATTCTGCACCAGGAAATCTGGTCTGAAGTGCCGGGTGTGGAACCTCTGCATGCGGGACCCTAGGAGCACGTGAAATTAGACAAAGCACAAAGGATAAAAAAGGTCAGACTTGACTTTATTGCCCAGATTCTATTTTTATCTCCCAGGGATTTTTAATGGGCTTTGCTGGGGACAAACCCCTCCTCTGCCTTTTGTCCCGTTCCTCATTCTTGGAGTGCTGAGGGTGCAGACCCTTCTTCTGTAACTGCTGAGTGCTGAGTTGGGAGCCCTCATACCAGGGGACGAGGGTCAGAACTTCTCCCCAGCAGCCTCCAGGTGACGTTGATTGGCCCCAGGACCCCTGCCTCCCTGCTCGTCCGCCTGAGCACCAGCATTGGAAGTGTTATAGATTCTAATGACCTTTAAGGGTCCAGGAAAGAGATGTGCAGAGACGCTGTGGGGGCCGGTTTCACCCCGCCCCACATTTGTTCGGCCACCTTAGGCTGACCGTTTCTGCCAGCCTAGATGCTCTGACCAGTAGTCTGCTCTTTCTTCAATTAGGCCCCTGAATTAACATAAAAACAGCACCAGGTGTCAGAGCCCTGCCCGCTCAACTCCCAGACAGTCCAGGGTCAGTGGTGATCAAGGACCATGATGGTCACTGAGTCAACAGCCTTTTGAAGTAAACAGGAGTCCAGCCGGTCTTATTGGCCACCATCATCACGGTGTCTGTAGGCTTTTCTATGGTGACAGTGTGATATACGGTTCCCCCGCCAGGATTATTAGCTCCCCTCCGGGTGCAGGAAGTCCTGCAAGCAGTAGTCTACTCCTTCGGGACACACTATTGTTGTTTTATGAGAGAAACTCCAGGTCAAGTGATGTTCACATGAGTCGTCATGGTGCCCTGTTGCCTCCGGTTATCTCTCTGGATGTTGGAGTTGGAGGGCCTCCTCACTCGAGGTCGGTGTGCCCACGGAGCGAACCCTGCAACTTCAGGGCATGGTTGGTGATTAGGATCACCACGTGGGGTCCTTTTCCCTTAGGAGGGAGGTGGCCTTTTGGGCTGCTGATTTCCAGGTTTTTAGATACCGCCAGTATCTTGGCCAGATGTGGCAGTGGGCCAAGCCCCTTGGTGACTGTAGTTTATCCTACCTGGATGGCATTCTTGCGTTATTCCATTTCAAGTGGTCCCAGTTTTTGCACTAATTCTCCAATGGCGATTCACCTTTCACCGGGAATGGAAAGGTCAAAGGGTTTAGCTCAATTAGGGAGTTCCAGGGCAAGGGTCTGAATTGACTGCTCTTTCCATTCTTGAAAGGCCACTTCTGGATTCTGTTCAAAAGGATCATCATCTTTTCCTTTCAGTGTTTCATATAGAGGCCCAGCTAGTAGACTGTAGTTAGGGATCCAGAAGCAGCAAACCCTGGCCTCCCCAGGAACCCCTAAGCTGTCTTCTAGTTTTAGAAAGGGGTAAGGCTGCAAATGGTTTCTTCCCTTTCCTGGGATGGGCTTCTCTGACCTTGTGTGAGAATGAAGCCCAGGCAGGTCACCGCAGTCTGTGATATTTGAGCTTTTTCTTGGACAACTTCTATCCTTTATTGGCTTGGTAGTTCAGAGGCCTCCTTAGTAGGGCTGGCGATCAGAATGTCGTCTGCATATTGAAGGAGGGTTTCCTTTTCCAGAGGTAGAACTTTTCGGTCGTTAGCTAAGCTTTCCCCAAAGATGGTGTGGGAATTTTTGAACCCTTGGGGCAAGACGGCCCGGAAGTATTGTTTTAGTTGTATGTTGAGTCCTGCCACTCACAAGCCAAAATTTCTTGTGACTCTGGGACTAATGGAATACAAAAGAAGGCATCATTGAAGACTAATACAGAATACCATGTCCTGGTGGTTGGTAGAATGACCAGCAGGGTGTAGGAATCAGGAGCAACTGGAGGTATATCCTCGGTGGCTTCACTGACTGTCCTGACATCCTTTACCAGGTCCCCAGCAGCCCATGGGGCTCTCGTGGTCAGGCCAATCCCAGGATATGGAGCTCTCCTGGGCAGGTACCCCACCCCCAACCCAGCCCACGGGGCTCTCATGGTCAGGCCCCTCCCAGGATACAGAGCTACCCTTGCAGGTCCCGTGGCAGGGCTGGGCACACAGGAACCGTGCACATAGCCCTCATTGAAGAGCACCCCCAGCTCACCTGTCGCTCAGAGCTGACACAGAGCACCTCAGAGCAGGACTTGAACTAACAAACAGCAGCTCCGACAGGTCTGTGACCCTGGGCATCACTCTGTGTGGCCTCCCTCCACCTGGTCTTCCAGAGACTTCCACTGCACCCAGGGCACCAGGCCTCTGTCTCCAACCACCACCCACCCCTCCTCTCCCTGACTCCTGGGTTCCTCTCATTAGGAGAGGGTTTTCTTGAAGTTGTCTCCCACTCATGGGCCAGATAAAATGATTAGAAAACAAGCCAAAGCTGCAGCCCCTTGTCTATCCTGACTCTCAGGAGCCCACACCTGTTCCTTGGACCTGGCCGGTTCAGCAAGTTCCATTTTCTGCAACTGTGAGCCCCTGAGGGGTGATGATTGGCTACCTGGGCAGCCTTACCATGCTGGCCAGCCCTCCCCAGGTGTGCCTGGGTTGAGATCAATATAAATACCACTCCAGGCAGCAAAAGCCCCTGCAGCTGTGCCTGACGCCATTTTCTCTGCCCTGTCAGCAGTCTCGGGGCTGGGCTGGTGGGAGGGAGTGAGAGGCCACGGCTTTGTGGGTGGCCCAGTGTGAGTGGGGCTCTGCTGGACTTTCTGCAGCAGATGCCAGGCTGCCACCTGCTAAAGAAGAGGATGTGTCACCCATACCTGCTGCTGGAATTTCTCCCTGGGCAGAGGTGAGGAAGGAAAAAAGCAGTGGGGGCAGGGACAGGATGGGTATCTCAGGCAGGGAAATGGAAATCTTCCAGAAGAGCACCCAGGGCCAGGACCATCCTGGCTGGCCTGCAGGCACCAAGTCAGCTGGCATGCTGTCACTCGTGTGGCTCCATGGCCCTTCCTCTAGGCTTTCAAGTCCTTGTATATATTCAGGTGTTTTACCTGGGAAGGGTGGGAACAGTTCAGCAGCAAGTGGCCTGGGGCTCAGCTCACGTTTACTCACAGATGCCTCGGCACGGTGCCCCAGCTTTGCAATGAGGACGCTTGTTGTGTGGGGGCTGCTGGCTGAATGGGAGACGATTCCCCACCACTGACCAACTTCAGAATTGTTTACAACTGGAGCAAGTGCCCTGATACGGTTTTCCTCTGAGTAACTGGTGGGTTCTGTTTTTTTTTTTCTCTTTTTCGTTTTTGGTTCAAGGTAGATTTTATTCCTCTTTTTTGTATTTACAGATATAAGCATGGAAATAATTTATTCATATAAATACATGTATGTGAAGGGAATAATTGTTTTTTCTGTTTTATTTTTTAAATTTTATTTCTTTTTAATTTTGAATTTTATTTTATATTTTTATACAGCAGGTTCTCATTGGTTATCTATTTTATACATATAAATGTTTACATGCCAATCCCAATCTCTCAACTCCTCCCACCACCACCCCTCCAAGAGCTTTCCCCCCTTGTTGTCCATACGATTGTTGTCTACATCTGTTGCTCTATTTATGCCTTGCAAAGCGGTTAATCTGTACAGTTTTTCTAGGTTCCACATATATGCATGAATATACAAGATTTGTTTTTCTCTTTCTGACTTACTTCACTCTGTAGGACAGTCTCTAGATCCATCGACGTCTCTACAAATGACCCAATTTCATTCCTTTCATGGCTTAGTAATATTCCATTTTATATATGTACCACAGCTTTATGCATTCGTCTGTCTGTGGGCATTTAGGTTGCTTCCATTACCTCGATATTGTAAATAGTGATGCAATGAACATTGCGGTGAATGTCTCTTTTTGATTTATGGTTTTGTCTGAGTATATGTCCAGTCCTGGGATTGCTGTATCATATGGTAATTCTATTATTAGTTTCTTAAGAAACTCCATATTGTTCTCCATAGTGACTGTATCAATTTATATTCCCAACAATAGTGGAAGAGTGTTCCTTTTCTCCACACCCTTTCCAGCATTTGTTGTTTGTAGATTTTCAGATGATGCCCATTCTAACAGGTGTGAGGTGATACCTCATTGTTGAGTCCATTTCGTTGAGCAACGGGTAGGTCTTGTCTATTACATATTTGGCTTATGGAACGGTATCTGTGCTAATTTCAAACTCTGGTTTTATGCAGCACCCCAACTCACCTTTCCCCTTAAGCAAGCATAAGTTGGTTTTCTAAACTTGAGACCCTGTTCTGTTTTGTAATTCAGTTCATGTGTAGCCAAGTTTACATTCCGTGCATTAGTGATACCTTATGATGTTTCTTTTTCTGTGTGACTTATTTCACTTAGAATCATCATGCCTCAATCCACTCATTATGCTGGTACAGGCCTGGTGACACAGATTTCATTGCTGAGTGGTATTCTGTTGTACATAAGTACCGCAACTTCTTTATCAATTATTTGTTCTCTGGGATATTTAACTTGTACTGTAGAAGAGGCTCCTGTAAACAGAGCCGTTGTAAATTTTGGGGTGGCTGTGTCTTTTTGATTTTAATTTCCCTAAGCTATAGGACCATAAGTGGAAATGCCCTAGATTCTGTTGCTTTGTTTTTCAGATGTATCAGGAAACACCATACACTTCTCCAGAGTGGCTGTTGGCAATGTACATCCCGCCCATAAGCATAACAAGGCTCCTTTTTCCCCATGGCCTGTCTTGCCTTTCTGGATTTTACACTTTTCTCAGTGGCCCTTTAGACCGGGGGGAAGTGACACTTCATAGTAGTTCGGATTTCCATTGCAAGCTTGCTTGGTTTGCCAAAAAGGGCGTATGTGTTTTTTCCTGAATATATTCAGGAACAAACTCATACGCCCTTTGTTGCCAAGTGCATCATTGTCGATGTTCTGCCTCTTTTCCTATGCTTTAAATGCAAATCCAGTCTACCTCTGAAATCGGTTTCCTGCAATTCTGCCCCGCTTTCAAGTCCTCTTCGCAGCCTTACTTCAATATATTTTTGGACGTTATCTGTCATTTATAACTCTGCAGGTTTGTGAATTACAGGGTCCCTGAGCTCCTTTCTTCAACTCGCTTTCTTGTGAGCTGGCCGCAAACCCGCAAGACTGCTTCAGGCCCTAATCTGCTTCTGGCAGGGCACGCTGAGCCTTTGGTTAATTCCTCTTCCTGGTGGGAAATGAGTGTTAAATATGCCCGTCCAGACACCTACCTCACTCTCAACCCCTTGGTGATGTGGGTCCTCTGGTTTGTGGCCACTTTTGCTGGGTTCCTCACCTTTCAATGATGTGGCCCCACTAGTGTGAGGACACTCCTGCTTGGTTCTCATCCACGTGGTTATGTGGACCCCCTGGTGAGAGTCTGTTCCTGGCTTTGTTCCTCACCCACCTGTGAGGGAGACCCTCTGCTGATAGGTCACTCCTGCATGGCTGGCACACATTGCCTTGGTGAAGTCAGCCGTGTGGTGGCAGTTGGAGCGTGCTGGGAATCTCTTCCCCCGGTGATGAGGGCCCTCTTGCGTCAGGCCCTAACTGCTGGGCTCACCAACTTTTCTTAGGGAGCCCAGTGATGCTTTGGCACTCCTCTTAGGATCCCATCTCCATGGGGATGTGGGCCTTCTGCTCTGAGGTCCCAACGGCTGGGTTGTTCACATTTTCATGATGTGGGCTCTCTGGTGTTAGTTCACAGAAGCCTGGATCCCATAGCCTCTGTGCTCTTGGCTGCCTGCTGGGAGGTTCCAACTGCTGGATTCCTCACTTTTTTAATTTTTTGGGCCCTCTGTTGTGAGGATCCTCCTGCCTGCCTCACTCCCAGCCCCTTCGTGATGTGTGTCGTCTGGTTTGAGGCCACATGTGCTGGGTTCCTCACCTTTCGATGATGTGGGACCAATGGTCTTAGGAGAGTCCTGCCTGGTTCACATCCCCTTGGTGATGTGGGCCCTCTGTTGAGAGTCTGATCCCGGCTGGGTTCCTCACCCATCTGTGAGGTAGGCCGTCTGATGTGAGGTCACTCTTGCCTGGCTTGCTCACCTCGCCTTGTGGACATGAGCCCTCTGGTGGCACTTGGAGCCTGCTGGGAGCCTCCTCTCCTCGGTGATGAGGGCCCTCTGGCATCAGGCCCTAACTGCTGGGCTCCCTACATTTTGTGGTGTGCGCCCAGTGGTGCGAGGACACTCCAGCCAGGTTCACATCCCCATTGGGGTGTGGGCCTTCTGCTCTGAGGTCCCAAAGCCTGGGTTGCTCACAGTTTCATGATGTGGGCTCTCTGCTGTTAGTTCACTCCTGCCTGCATCCCATAGCTTCTGTGCTCTGGGCCGCCTGCTGGGAGGTTCCAACTGCTGGATTCCTCACCTTTCTTATTCTTTGGGCCCTCTGATTTTAGGCTACTCCTGCCTGCCTCACTCCCATTCCCTTTGTGATATGTGTCCTCTGATTTGAGGCCACATGTGCTGGGTTCCGCACCTTTCGATGATGTGACCCCACTGGAGGGAAGACAGTCCTGACTGGTTCCCATCCCCTTGCTGATGTGGGCCCTCAGGTGAGAGTCTGATCCTGGCTGGGTTCCTCACCCTTCTGTGAGGTGGGCCCTCTGCTGTGAGGTCAATCATGCCTGTCTGGCACACGTCACCTTGGCGACGTGGGCCCTCTGGTGGCAGTTGGAGTGTGCTGGGATCCTCCTCCCCTCGGTGATGAGGGCCCTCTTGCCTTAGGCCATAACTGCTGGGCTCCCCACATTTTCTGATGTGCGCCAAGTGAGTGAGGAGACTCTTGCCAGGTTCCCATCCCCATGGCGATATGGGCCTTCTGCTCTGAGGTCAAAACGGCTGGCTTGCTCACAGTACCATGATGTGGGCCCTCTGCTGTGAGTTCACTCCGGCAAGGATCCCTTATCATCGGTGCTCTGAGCCGCCTGCTGGGAGGTTCCAACTGCTGGATTCCTCAACTTTTTTATTCTATGTGCCCTCTGTTGTGAGGCTCCTCCTGCCTGCCTCACTGCCAGCCCCTTGGTGATGACTGTCCTATGGCTTGAGGCCACATGTGCTGCGTTCCTCACCTTTCGATGATGTGACCCCACTCGTGTGAGGACACTCCTGCCTGGTTCCCATCCCCTTGGTGAGGTGGGCCCTCTGGCGAGAGTCTAATCCTGGCTGGGTTCCTCAACGTTCTGTGAGGTAGGCCCTCTGCTGTGAGGTCACTCCTGCCTGGCTGGCACACGTCACCTTGGAGACGTGAGCCCTCTGGTGGCAGTTGGAGCGTGCAGGGCGCCTCCTCCTCTCGGTGATGACGGCCCTCTGGCGTCAGGCCCTAAATGGTGGGCTCCCCACATTTTCTGATGTGCGCCCAGTGGTGCGAGGACACTCCAGCCAGGTTCCCATTCCCATGGGGATGTGGTCCTTCTGCGCTGAGGTCTCAACTCCTGGGTTGCTCACAGTTTTGTGATGTGGGCTCTCTGCTGTGAGTTCACTGTGGCCTGGATCCCATAGCCTCGGTGTTCTGGGCCGCCTGCTGGAAGGTCTAAATGCTGGAATCCTCACGTTTTTTATATTATGTGCCCTGTGTTGTGAGGCTACTCTTGCCTGCCTCACTCCAAGGCCCTTGGTGATGTGGGTCCTCTGGTTTGAGGACACATGTGCTGGGTTCCTCACCTTAAGATGATGAGGCCCCACTGGTGTGAGGATAATCCTGACTGGGTCCCATCCCCTTTGTGATGTGGGCCCTCTGGTGAGAGTCTGATCCTGGCTGGGTTCCTCACCCATCTGTGAGGTGGGCCCTCTACTATCAGGTAACTCTTGCCTGGGTTGCTCACCTCGCCTTGTTGACATGAGCCCTCTGGTGGCAATTGGACCCTGCTGGGAGCCTCCTCAGCTCTGTGATGAGGGCCCTCTGACGTCAGGCCCTAACTGCTGGGCTCCCCAACTTTTCTTAGTGAGCCCAGTGTTGCTCAAGCACTCCTCTTAGGTTCCCATCCCCATGGGGATGTGGGCCTTCTGCTCTGAGGTTCCAACGGCTGGGTTGATCACAATTTCATGATGTGGGCTCTCTGGTGTTAGTTCACTGTGGCCTGGATCCCATAGCCTCTGTGGTCTTGGCTGCCTGCTGGGAGGTTCCAACTGCTCGATTCCTCAACTTTTGTATTCTATGGGTCCTGTGTTGTGATGCTCCTCCTGCCTGCCTCACTCGCAACCCCTTCGTGATGTGGGTCTTCTGGTTTGAGGCCACATGTGCTGGGTTAGGCAACTTTCAATGATGTGGCCCCACTGGTGTGAGGACACTCCTGCCTGGTTCCCATCCCCTTGGTGATGTGGGCCTTCTGGTGACAGTCTTATCCTGGCTGAGTTCCTCACTCTTCTGTGAGGTAGGCCCTCTGCTGTGAGGTCAATCCTGCCTGACTTGCACACATCACCTTGGCGACGTGGGCCCTCTGTTGGCACATGGAACCTGCTGGGAGCCTCCTGCCCTCGGTGATGATGGCCCTCTAGCATCAGGCTCTAACTGCTGGGCTCCCCACGTTTTCTGATGTGAGCCCAGTGATGCCAGGACACTCCTGTCAGGTTCCCATCCCCATGGGGATGTGGGCTTTCTGCTCTGAGGTCCCAATGCCTGGGTTGCTCACAGTTTCATGATGTGGGCTCTCTGGTGTTAGTTAACTCCTGCCTGCATCCCATAGCTTCTGTGCTCTCGGCCGCCTGCTGGGAGGTTCCAAATGCTGGATTCCTCACTTTTTTTATTCTTTGGGCCCTCTGTTTTTAGGCTACTCCTACCTGCCTCACTCCCATCCCCTTTGTGATGTATGTCCTCTGATATGAGGCCACATGTGCTGGGTTCCTCACCTTTCGATGATGTGGTCCCACTGGTGGGAGGACAGTCCTGACTGGTTCCCATCCCCTTGGTGTTGTGGGCCCTCTGGTGAGAGTCTCATCCTGCCTCGGTTCCTCACCCTTCTGTGAGATAGGCCCTCTGCTGTGAGGTCACTACTGCCTGGCTGGTGCATGCCACCTTGTAGACGTGGGCCCTCTGTTGGCAGTTGGAACCTGCTGGGAGTCTCCTCCCCTCAGTTATGAGGGCCCCCTGGCATCAGGCCCTAACTGCTGGGCTCCTAACATTTTCTGATATGTGCTAAGTGGTGCAAAGCCACTCCTGCCAGGTTCCCATCCCAATGGGGATGTGGGCCTTCTGTTCTGAGGTCCCAACAGCTGGGCTGCTCACAGGTTCATGATGTGGGCCCTCTGCTGTGAGTTCACTGCGGCCTGGATCCCATAGCCTCGGTGCTCTGGGCCACTTGCTGGGAGGTTCCAACTGCTGGATTCCTCAACTTTTATATTCTATGGACCCTGTGTTGTGAGGCCAGTCCTGCCAGCCTCATTCCGAACCCCTTGGTGATGTGGTTCCTCTGGTTTGAGGACACATGTGCTGGGATCCTCACCTTTCGATGATGTTGTCCCACTGGTGTGGGGACACTCCTGCCTGGTTCCCATCCCCTTGGTGATGTGGGCCCTCTGGTGAGAGTCTGATCCTGGCTGTGTTCCTCACCCTTCTGTGAGGTGGGCCCTCTGCTGTGAGGTCACTCCTGCCAGGCTGGCACACATCGCCTTGGCGACGTTGGCCCTCTGGTGGCAGCTGGAGCCTGCTGGGAGCCTCCTCCTCTCGGTGATGAGTGCCCTCTAGCGTCAGGCCCTAACTTCTGAGCACCCCACGTTTTCTGATGTGAGCCCAGTGATGCCAGGACACTCCTGTCATGTTCCCATCACCATGGGGATGTGGGCCTTCTGCTCTGAGGTCCCAATGTCTGGGTTGCTCACAGTTTCATGATGTGGGCTGTCTGGTGTTAGTTCACTCTGGCCTGGTTCCTCTAGCCTCTGTGCTCTGGGCCGCCTGCTGGGAGGTTCCAACTGCTGGATTCCTCACCTTTCTTATTTTTGGGCCCTCTGTTATGAGGCTCCTCCTGCCTGCCTCACTCCCAGCCCCTTGGTGATGGGTGTCCTATGGTTTGAAGCCACATGTTCTGGGTTCCTCACCTTTAGATGATGTGGCCCTACTCATGTGAGGACACTCCTGCCTGGTTCCAATCCATTTGGTGATGTGGGCCCTCTGGTGCGAGTCTGATCCTGACTGGGTTCGTCACACTTCTCTGAGGTGGACCCTCTGCTGTGAGGTCATTCGTGCCTGGTTGGCACACATCGCCTTGGCGACGTCAGCCCTCTGGTGGCAGTTGGAGCCTGCTGGGAGCCTCCTTCCCTTGGTGATGAGGGTCCTCTGGCGTCAGGCCCTAACTGCTGGTCGCCCAAAATTTTCTGATACGTTCTCAGTGGTGCGAGGACACTCCTACCAGAATTCCATCCCCATGGGGATGTGGGCCTCCTGCTCTGAGGTCCCAATGGCTGGGTTGCTCAGTTTCATGACATGGGCCCTCTTCTGTGAGTTCACTGTGGCCTGGATCCCATAGCCTCGGTGCTCTGGGCCGCCTGCTGGGAGGTTCCAACTGCTGGATTCCTCACTTTTTTATTCTATGTGCCCAGTGTTGTGAGGCTACTCCTGCCTGCCTCACTCCGAGGTCCTTGGTGATGTGGGTCCTCTGGTTTGAGGACACATGTGCTGAGTACCTCAGCTTTGGATGATGTGGCCCCACTGATGTGAAGACACTCCTGCCTGGTTCCCATCCCCTTGGTGATGTGGGCCCTCTGGTGAGAGTCTGATGTTGGCTGGGTTTCTCACCCTTCTGTGAGGTGGGACCTCTGCTGTGAGGTAACTCCTGCCTGGCATGCTAACGTTGCCTTGGCAATGTGAGCCCTCAGGTGGCAGTTGGAGCCTGCTGGGAATCTCCTCCCCTCAGTTATGAGAGCTCTGGATAAAACACATATGCCCTTTTTTGCCAAGTGCATTATTTTCCAAGTTCTGTCTCTTTTCCTATGCTTTAAGAGCTACTCCCGTGTACGTTTTGAAATCAATTTCCAGCAATTCTGCCCTGCATTCAAGTCCTCTTCGCAGCCTTACTTCAGCATAATTTTGGATGATAGCTGTCATTTATAACTCCGCAGGTTTCTGAATTACAGTGCCCCTGAGCTCCTTTCTTCAACTCGCTTTCTCGTGAGCTGGCCGCAACACCGCAGGATCTCCTCAGGCCCTAATTTAGTTCCAGCATGGCACGCGGAGCCTTTGGTTAATTCCTCTTCCTGGTGGGAAATGAGAGTTAAATTTGCCCGTCCGGACACCTCCACCTAGTCTCTCATTGGTTCTCCCTATTCCTGTTCATTTTCCACAGAAATTGCAAACTGGGCCAAACAGGAGGTTAAAGGCACTGATTCTCCAAGTGGGGAGAGTGTTAGTAAAGCGTCTGGAATGTTGCACCCGAGTACCAGGGGACGAAAACTGAGACACATTTGAACACGTTTTCCGATCACACGGTGGATCATACTCTGGGTTCCACATGCATGTTTTAGCTGAAGGAAGAATCCCTTAAACAGGGAGAGTTGAGACCCATGGAATGGGTACCATGCAATATGACTTCAAAGGGTCTGCATTTGCTCACCGAACCTCAGCAATCCTATCACTGCTGCGTTTATGCCGCTGTACACACGCTTGATTCTCTTTCGGAGACATATAAATCCATAGGTTTTAAGATTCTTACTAGTCAGGTATATTCTTAGACGTTTAATATGGGGTGTTGAGTCCACTTCGTTGAGCAAGGAGTAGCTCTTGTCTATTACATATTTGGCTTATGGAACGGTATCTGTGCTAATTTCAATCTCTGGTTTTATGCAGCACCCCAACTCACCTTTCTGCTTAAGCAAGCATAAGTTGGTTTTCTACATTTGACACCCTGTTCTGTGTTGTAATTCAGTTCTTGTGTAGCCAAGTTTACATTCCGTGTATTAGTGATATCTTATGATGTTTCTTTTTCTGTGTGACTAATTTCACTTAGAATCATCGTACCTGAATCCACTCATTATGCTGCTACGGGCCTGATGACATAGATTTCATTGCTGAGTGATATTGCATTGTACGTAAGTACCACAATTTCTTTATCCATTTTTCGCTTTCTGTGATATTGAACTTGTACCGTAAACGAGGTTCTTGTAAACAGAGCCGTCCCAAACTTTGGGGTGGCTGTGTCTTTTTGATTTTAATTTCCCTAAGCTATAGGACCATAAGTGGAAGTGCCCTAGGCTCTGTTGCTTTGTTTTTTGGATGTTTCTGGAAACACCATACACTTCTCCAGAGTGGCTGCTGGCAATTTACATCCCGCCCATCAGCATAACAAGGCTCCTAGTTCTCCTTGGCCTGTCCTGCCTTTCTGGATTTTACACTTTTTTCGGATGGCCCTTTTGACCGGGGGGCAGTGAGACTTCATTGTAGTGCAGATTTCCTTTGCAAGCTTGCTTGGTTGGCCAAAAAGGGCGTATGCGTTTTTTCCTGAATATATTCAGGAAAAAACGCATACACCCTTTTTGGCCAAGTGCATCATTGTGGACGTTCTGCCTCTTTTCCTATGCTTTACATGCAATTCCAGTCTACCTCCTGAAATCGGTTTCCTGCAATTCTGCCCCACTTTCAAGTCCTCTTGGCAGCCTTCCTTCAATATATTTTTGGAAGATAGCTGTCATTTATAACTCTGCAGGTTTGTGAATTACAGTGCCCCTGAGCTCCTTTCTTCAACTCGCTTTCTTGTGAGCTGGCTGCAACACCGCAGGATTGCTTCAGGCCCTAGTTTGGTTCCGGCACGGCATGCTGAGCCTTTGGTTAATTCCTCTTCCTGGTGGGAAATGAGAGTTAAATGTGCCCGTCCAGACACCTCCACCTAGTCTCTCATTGGTTCTCCCTATTCCTGTTCATTTTCCACAGAAATTGCAAACTGGGCCAAACAGGAGGTTTTAGGCACTGACTCTCCAAGTGGGGAGAGTGTTAGTAAAGCGTCTGGAATGTTGCACCCGAGTACCAGGGGACGAAAACTGAGACACATTTGAACACGTTTTCCGATCACATGGTGGATCATACTCTGGGTTCCACATGCATGTTTTAGCTGAAGGAAGAATCCCTTAAACATGGAGAGTTGAGACCCATGGAATGGGTACCATGCAATATGACTTCAAAGGGTCTGCATTTGCTCACCGAACCTCACCAATCCTATCACTGCTACGTTTATGCCTCTGTACACACGCTTGATTGTCTTTCGGAGACATATAAATCCATAGGTTTTAAGATTCTTACTAGTCAGGTAGATTCTTACTAGTCAGGTATATTCTTAGGCGTTTAATATGGGGTGTTGAGTCCACTTCGTTGAGCAAGGAGTAGCTCTTGTCTATTACATATTTGGCTTATGGAACCGTATCTGTGCTAATTTCAATCTCTGGTTTTATGCAGCACCCCAACTCACCTTTCCCCTTAAGCAAGCATAAGTTGGTTTTCTACATTTGACACCCTGTTCTGTTTTGTAATTCAGTTCTTGTGTAGCCAAGTTTACATTCCATGTATTAGTGATATCTTATGATGTTTCTTTTTCTGTGTGACTAATTTCACTTAGAATCATCGTACCTGAATCCACTCATTATGCTGCTACGGGCCTGATGACATAGATTTCATTGCTGAGTGATATTGCATTGTACGTAAGTACCACAATTTCTTTATCCATTTTTCGCTTTCTGTGATATTGAACTTGTACCGTAAACGAGGTTCTTGTAAACAGAGCCGTCCCAAACTTTGGGGTGGCTGTGTCTTTTTGATTTTAATTTCCCTAAGCTATAGGACCATAAGTGGAAGTGCCCTAGGCTCTGTTGCTTTGTTTTTTGGATGTTTCTGGAAACACCATACACTTCTCCAGAGTGGCTGCTGGCAATTTACATCCCGCCCATCAGCATAACAAGGCTCCTAGTTCTCCTTGGCCTGTCCTGCCTTTCTGGATTTTACACTTTTTTCGGATGGCCCTTTTGACCGGGGGGCAGTGAGACTTCATTGTAGTGCAGATTTCCTTTGCAAGCTTGCTTGGTTGGCCAAAAAGGGCGTATGCGTTTTTTCCTGAATATATTCAGGAAAAAACGCATACGCCCTTTTTGGCCAAGTGCATCATTGTGGACGTTCTGCCTCTTTTCCTATGCTTTACATGCAATTCCAGTCTACCTCCTGAAATCGGTTTCCTGCAATTCTGCCCCACTTTCAAGTCCTCTTGGCAGCCTTCCTTCAATATATTTTTGGAAGATAGCTGTCATTTATAACTCTGCAGGTTTGTGAATTACAGTGCCCCTGAGCTCCTTTCTTCAACTCGCTTTCTTGTGAGCTGGCTGCAACACCGCAGGATTGCTTCAGGCCCTAGTTTGGTTCCGGCACGGCATGCTGAGCCTTTGGTTAATTCCTCTTCCTGGTGGGAAATGAGAGTTAAATGTGCCCGTCCAGACACCTCCACCTAGTCTCTCATTGGTTCTCCCTATTCCTGTTCATTTTCCACAGAAATTGCAAACTGGGCCAAACAGGAGGTTTTAGGCACTGACTCTCCAAGTGGGGAGAGTGTTAGTAAAGCGTCTGGAATGTTGCACCCGAGTACCAGGGGACGAAAACTGAGACACATTTGAACACGTTTTCCGATCACATGGTGGATCATACTCTGGGTTCCACATGCATGTTTTAGCTGAAGGAAGAATCCCTTAAACATGGAGAGTTGAGACCCATGGAATGGGTACCATGCAATATGACTTCAAAGGGTCTGCATTTGCTCACCGAACCTCACCAATCCTATCACTGCTACGTTTATGCCTCTGTACACACGCTTGATTGTCTTTCGGAGACATATAAATCCATAGGTTTTAAGATTCTTACTAGTCAGGTAGATTCTTACTAGTCAGGTATATTCTTAGGCGTTTAATATGGGGTGTTGAGTCCACTTCGTTGAGCAAGGAGTAGCTCTTGTCTATTACATATTTGGCTTATGGAACCGTATCTGTGCTAATTTCAATCTCTGGTTTTATGCAGCACCCCAACTCACCTTTCCCCTTAAGCAAGCATAAGTTGGTTTTCTACATTTGACACCCTGTTCTGTTTTGTAATTCAGTTCTTGTGTAGCCAAGTTTACATTCCATGTATTAGTGATATCTTATGATGTTTCTTTTTCTGTGTGACTAATTTCACTTAGAATCATCGTACCTGAATCCACTCATTATGCTGCTACGGGCCTGATGACATAGATTTCATTGCTGAGTGATATTGCATTGTACGTAAGTACCACAATTTCTTTATCCATTTTTCGCTTTCTGTGATATTGAACTTGTACCGTAAACGAGGTTCTTGTAAACAGAGCCGTCCCAAACTTTGGGGTGGCTGTGTCTTTTTGATTTTAATTTCCCTAAGCTATAGGACCATAAGTGGAAGTGCCCTAGGCTCTGTTGCTTTGTTTTTTGGATGTTTCAGGAAACACCATACACTTCTCCAGAGTGGCTGCTGGCAATTTACATCCCACCCATCAGCATAACTAGGCTCCCAGTTCTCCATGGCCTGTCCTGCCTTTCTGGATTTTACACTTTTTTCAGATGGCCCTTTTGACCGGGGGGCAGTGAGACTTCATTGTAGTGCAGATTTCCTTTGCAAGCTTGCTTGGTTGGCCAAAAAGGGCGTATGCGTTTTTTCCTCAGGAAAAAACGCATACGCCCTTTTTGGCCAAGTGCATCATTGTGGACGTTCTGCCTCTTTTCCTATGCTTTACATGCAATTCCAGTCTACCTCCTGAAATCGGTTTCCTGCAATTCTGCCCCGCTTTCAACTCCTCTTGGCAGCCTTCCTTCAATATATTTTTGGAAGATAGCTGTCATTTATAACTCTGCAGGTTTGTGAATTACAGTGCCCCTGAGCTCCTTTCTTCAACTCGCTTTCTTGTGAGCTGGCCGCAACACCGCAGGATTGCTTCTGGTCCTAGTGTGGTTCCGGCATGGCACGCTGAGCCTTTGGTTAATTCCTCTTCCTGGTGGGAAATGAGAGTTAAATTTGCCCGTCCAGACACCTCCACCTAGTCTCTCATTGGTTCTCCCTATTCCTGTTCATTTTCCACAGAAATTGCAAATTGGGCCATACAGGAGGTTAAAGGCACTGACTCTCCAAGTGGGGAGAGTGTTAGTAAAGTGTCTGGAATTTGCACCCGAGTACCAGGGGACGAAAACTGAGACACAATTGAACACGTTTCCCGATCACACGGTGGATCATACTCTGGGTTCCACATGCATGTTTTAACTGAAGGAAGAATCCCTTAAACATGGAGAGTTGAGACCCATGGAATGGGTACCATGCAATATGACTTCAAAGGGTCTGCATTTGCTCACCGAACCTCACCAGTCCTATCACTGCTGCGTTTATGCCGCTGTACACACGCTTGATTCTCTTTCGGAGACATATAAATCCATAGGTTTTAAGATTCTTACTAGTCAGGTATATTGTTAGGCGTTTAATATGGGGTGTTGAGTCCACTTCGTTGAGCAAGGAGTAGCTCTTGTCTATTACATATTTGGCTTATGGAACCGTATCTGTGCTAATTTCAATCTCTGGTTTTATGCAGCACCCCAACTCACCCGTCCCCTTAAGCAAGCATAAGTTGGTTTTCTACATTTGACACCCTGTTCTGTTTTGTAATTCAGTTCTTGTGTAGCCAAGTTTACATTCCATGTATTAGTGATATCTTATGATGTTTCTTTTTCTGTGTGACTAATTTCACTTAGAATCATCGTACCTGAATCCACTCATTATGCTGCTACGGGCCTGATGACATAGATTTCATTGCTGAGTGATATTGCATTGTACGTAAGTACCACAATTTCTTTATCCATTTTTCGCTTTCTGTGATATTGAACTTGTACCGTAAACGAGGTTCTTGTAAACAGAGCCGTCCCAAACTTTGGGGTGGCTGTGTCTTTTTGATTTTAATTTCCCTAAGCTATAGGACCATAAGTGGAAGTGCCCTAGGCTCTGTTGCTTTGTTTTTTGGATGTTTCAGGAAACACCATACACTTCTCCAGAGGGGCTGCTGGCAATTTACATCCCACCCATCAGCATAACTAGGCTCCCAGTTCTCCATGGCCTGTCCTGCCTTTCTGGATTTTACACTTTTTTCAGATGGCCCTTTTGACCGGGGGGCAGTGAGACTTCATTGTAGTGCAGATTTCCTTTGCAAGCTTGCTTGGTTGGCCAAAAAGGGCGTATGCGTTTTTTCCTGAATATATTCAGGAAAAAACGCATACGCCCTTTTTGGCCAAGTGCATCATTGTGGACGTTCTGCCTCTTTTCCTATGCTTTACATGCAATTCCAGTCTACCTCCTGAAATCGGTTTCCTGCAATTCTGCCCCGCTTTCAACTCCTCTTGGCAGCCTTACTTCAATATATTTTTGGAAGATAGCTGTCATTTATAACTCTGCAGGTTTGTGAATTACAGTGCCCCTGAGCTCCTTTCTTCAACTCGCTTTCTTGTGAGCTGGCCGCAACACCGCAGGATTGCTTCTGGTCCTAGTGTGGTTCCGGCATGGCACGCTGAGCCTTTGGTTAATTCCTCTTCCTGGTGGGAAATGAGAGTTAAATTTGCCCGTCCAGACACCTCCACCTAGTCTCTCATTGGTTCTCCCTATTCCTGTTCATTTTCCACAGAAATTGCAAACTGGGCCATACAGGAGGTTAAAGGCACTGACTCTCCAAGTGGGGAGAGTGTTAGTAAAGCGTCTGGAATTTGCACCCGAGTACCAGGGGACGAAAACTGAGACACATTTGAACACGTTTCCCGATCACACGGTGGATCATACTCTGGGTTCCACATGCATGTTTTAGCTGAAGGAAGAATCCCTTAAACCTGGAGAGTTGAGACCCATGGAATGGGTACCATGCAATATGACTTCAAAGGGTCTGCATTTGCTCACCGAACCTCACCAATCCTATCACTGCTGCGTTTATGCCGCTGTACACACGCTTGATTCTCTTTCGGAGACATATAAATCTATAGGTTTTAAGATTCTTACTAGTCAGGTAGATTCTTACTAGTCAGGTATATTCCTAGGCGTTTAATATAGGGTGTTGAGTCCACTTCGTTGAGCAAGGAGTACCTTTTGTCTATTATATTTTTGGCTTATGGAACGGTATCTGTGCCAATTTCAATCTCTGGTTTCATGCAGCACCCCATATCGGCTTTCCCCTTAAGCAAGCATAAGTTGGTTTTCTACATTTTTGACCCTGTTCTGTTTTGTAATTCAGTTCCTGTGTAGCCAAGTTTACATTCCGTGTAGTAGTGATATCTTATGATGTTTCTTTTTCTGTGTGACTAATTTCACTTAGAATCATCGTACCTGAATCCACTCATTATGCTGCTACGGGCCTGATGACATAGATTTCATTGCTGAGTGATATTGCATTGTACGTAAGTAGCACAACTTCTTTATCCATTTTTCGCTTTTTGCGATATTGAACTTGTACCGTAAACGAGGTTCTTGTAAACAGAGCCATCCCAAACTTTGGGGTGGCTGTGTCTTTTTGATTTTAATTTCCCTAAGCTATAGGACCATAAGTGGAAGTGCCCTAGGCTCTGTTGCTTAGTTTTTTGGATGTTTCAGGAAACACCATACACTTCTCCAGAGTGGCTGTTGGCAATTTACATCTCGCCCATCAGCATAACAAGGCTCCCAGTTCTCCATGGCCTGTCCTGCCTTTCTGGATTTTACACTTTTTTCAGAAAGCCCTTTGACCGGGGGGCAGTGAGACTTCATTGTAGTGCAGATTTCCTTTGCGAGCTTGCTTGGTTGGCCAGAAAGGGCATATGCGTTTCTTCCTGAATATATTCAGGAAAGAACGCATACGCCCTTTTTGGCCAAGTGCATCATTGTCGACGTTCTGAGTCTTTTCATATGTTTTCAGTGCAATTCCAGTCTACCTCCTGAAATCGGTTTCCTGCAGTTCTGCCTTTCTCTCAGTTCCTCTTCATAGCCTTACCTCAATATACGTTTGGAAAATAGTTGGCCTTTATAACTCTGCAGGTTTTTCAATTGCAGTGGCCCTTAGCTCCATTTTTCAGCTCTTATTTTTGTGATCTTGCCTCATATCCACAGGATTTCTTCAGGCCCTATTCTTCTTCTGGGGCGCCTTGCTCTGCCTTTGGTTAATTCTTCTTCCTGATGTGAAATTAGAGTGACATGTGCCCATTGAAACCGCTACAGCTATTTTCTCACTGGTTCCCCCTATTCCCATTCATCCTCCGCACTAACTGCAGACTGTGCGATACCGGAACTTAAAGGCATTGACTCTCCATGTGGAGATGTTGTTAGTAAAGTGGCTGGAATGTTGATCCGGAGCCCCAGGAGAGGAAAATGAGGTGCATTTTAGAAACCTTTCCCGATCATATGGTATACCATCTGCTGGATTTCCCATGCATGGTTTAGCTGTAGGAAGATTCCCTTCAACTTGGAGTGTTGGGACCCTTGGAATAAGTAGCATGATGTATTGCATTAAACTTTCGGCAGTTGCTCACCAAAGCTCTCCAATCCTTTCAGCCCCAAGTGTCCAGCCTTATGTCTTATCCAGCTGTGGGTTTATATGTGGTCATTCCAGGTTGCATCACAGCCCCTGAGCGAATTTTGTAAGAATTTTTCTCTCTTTCATTGTTTCTGCGTTTTGGTTTTAAAATTTATTCCTATAATGGGGTTTAGCTCATTTTCACTGCTGTGTTTGTGCCGCTCTGCGCACACTTGATTCCCTTATGGAGATATATCAATACATGGGTTTTAAGATTCTTATTACTCAGATATATTTCTCTGTGGTGTATAGGGTGTGTTGAGGCCAGTTCATTGAGCAAGGTGTAGATCTTGTCTGATACCTATTTGGTTTATTGAACGGTATCTGTGCTAATTTCAAACTCTGGTTTTATGCATCACCCCACCTCTCCTTTCCCCTTAAGCTGACATAAGTGTGTTTTCTAAATGTGAGACACTATTCTGTTTTGTCATTCATTTTTTGTGCAGTCATATTTATCCTCCCTCTATAAGTGATATCTTATGATATGTTTCTTTTTCTGTTTGACTTATTTCAAGTAGTATTATCGGACCTCAATCCACTCTTTATCCTTCTACTAGCCTTATTACATTGATTTCATGGTGAAGAGATATTCCATTGTACATAAGTACCACATTTTCTTTATCCATTGTTCTCTTTCCTGGGATATTTAAGGTGTACTGAAGTTGAGGTTCTTGTAAACAGAGTAGCCCTAGACTGTGGTGTGCTTGTGTCTTGTTGATTTTTAGACTTCCCTAGATATACTCCCGTGATTGGAAGTGCCCTATGCTCTGTCGCTCTGTTTTTTAGATGATTTAGGAACCACCATACACTTCTCCAGAGTGGCTCTCGGCAGTTCACACACTGTCCATCAGCGTATAAAGGCTCCCTGTTCTCCATGGCCTGTCCTGCATTTCTGGTTTTTACAATTTTTTCGGATGGCCCTTTTGACCAGTGGGAAATGAGACTTCTTTGTTGTGCACATTTGCATTGCTTGCTTGCTTGGTTGCCCATAAAGTGAGTATGCGTTTTTTCCTGGATATATTCAGGAAATAACACATACTCCCTTTTGGGCCAACTGCATCATTGTCGAAATTCTGCCGCTTTTCATGTGCTTTAAAGGCGAGTCCAATCTATCTCTTGAAATCTGTTTCTTGCAATTCTGTCTTGCATTCAGATCCTCTTCTTTGCCTTACCTCAACATATTTTTGGACGTTAGTTTTCATTTATAACTCTGCAGGTTTGTGAATTGCAGTGACCCTGAGCTCCATTTTTTAAGTTGCTCTTTTGTGAGCTGGCCTCAAAACTGCAGGATTGCTTCAGGCCCTATTTTGGCTCCGGTGAGGCGGGCTGAGCCTTTTTTTAATTCTTATTCTTAATGGGAAATTAGAGTGACATGTGCCCGTCCAAACCCCTACAACTATTCTCTCATTGTTTCCCCCTGTTCCCGTTCATCCTCCTCACAATTTGCAAAATGTGTGAAACAGAAGTTTAAATGTGCTGATTCTCTAAGTGGGGAGATTCTAAGTAACGTGGCTGGAATGATGAACAGGAGCACCAGGAGAGGATAAATGAGGTGCATTTTAGACACATCTCCCGATCACATGGTGTACAGTCCTCTGGGTTTTCCATGCATGTTTTAGCTGTAGGAAGATTCCTTGAACCTGCAGATTTGGGATCCATTGAATGGGTACCAGGTAGTATTACTTTAAAGGGTGTGCATTTCCTCACCCAACCCCACATTTCTCTTAGTGCGAACAGTTTCCAGCCTTATGTCTCATCCTGCTGTGGGTCTAGATGTGTTCAATCCATGTTGCATCACCGTCCCTGAGGAAAAGTTGTAAGAGGTTTTCTCTGTCTCTCTGTCGTTTATTTTTTTCAATTTATTACTATGTTGTTTACAGCTGATTTTCAAAGCTCTGTTTCTTGCTGCTGTACATCCACTTGATTCACGTACAGAGAGACATCAATAATTTCTTTTTCAGATTCTTACCAGTCATAGATATTCTTTTCCGGTGACTTGAGTGTGCTGAGTGCAGTTCTTTTAGTTACCGTGTAGGCCTTGTTGATTATCAGTTTGGTATTTGGAATGGTATCTTTGCTAATTTCAACCTCCTGGATGATGCCTCACCCCTCCCCACCTTTCCCGTTTAGCAGCCTTACACGTGTTTTCTACATATTTATGTCACTTAGAATGATCATACGTAACTCCTCCGGAGTTGTTACAACTGGCCATATTTCATTGATTTCCAGGCTGAGTAATATTCCACTCTACATAAGTACCACATCTCTATCCATTTTTTCCCTCCAGAGACATTTAAGTTATATCCTAGTCGAGGATCTTTTAAACAGAGAGGCAGTAAACATTGGGGTGCCTGTGTCCTCTCGATTTTTGTTTTTCCCAAGATATACGCCCATGAGTGCAAGTGCCCTATGCTCTGTAGCTCATTTTTTAGATGCTTTAGTAAACACAATACAGTTCTCCAGAATGGCCGTTGGCAATATACATTTCCACTATAAGCCTCACAGGGCTCCCTCCTCTCCTTGCCCTGTCCTGCATTTCTGGCATTTACACTTTATGAGGATGGCTCTTCTGACTGATGCGAAGTGATATCTTTTGTAGTATTGATTTCCAGTGCCCACCTGTTTGGTTGGCTAAAAAAGTGTATGCCCTTTTCTTGAATATATACAGAAAAAAACGCATACAGCCTTTTTGACCAACTGCAATGTCGGAAATGTTCAGCCCCTTTTCTTGTGCTTAATGGCGAGTCCTTTCTACCTCCTCAAATCCCTTTCCTGCCATTCTCCCTTGCTTGCCAATCCTTTTCTCTGACTTTCCTCAAGACATTTTTCAGTGATAGATATTTTCAACTCTGCAGTTTCGTGAATTTTACTGCCCCTGAGTTCCATTGTTCAACTTGTGTTTATGGGAACTGGCCACAAAGCAGTGGGATTTCCTCAAGCCCTATACTGTTTCCATGGGCAACCCTAGCCTTTGGTCTATTCATCTTCCTGATTGGAAATTAGAGTGACATGTGCCTGTCTGAACACCTAGGACTTGTCTCTCATTGTTCCTCATCCTTCCGCTTCATCCTCTGGACAAATTCCAAACTGTACGCAACAGGATGTTGACAGTGTTGACATCTCCAAGTGGGGAGACTGTTAGTAAAGACGCTGGAGGGGTGAACCCGAGCACCAGGAGATGAGGAGATGAGATGCCTTTTCCAAACTCTTCCCGATCAGACGGTATACCATCCTCTGGATGTGACAGACATGTTTTAGCAGTAGGAAGAGTCCCATTCATGTAAGGAGAACACCAGGGCTTTTTCAAAATCAGTGTCTCCCCGAAACCCAAACTGGGGAGTTTTTTAAGCTACGGCTACACATATGTTCATTAAGGGCCTTGGGAAGTAGGCAGAGTCCAAACTTTAGATGACTGAAGTCTTCAGGGTCAGAAGCACTCACCACCGGCTTCCCTTAGGTTACACTTTAACTGTCATTGATAGATGATGTCAATAAAAATATCTATTCTTTTTCCGATTATTTCCCCTTATAGGTTATTGCACAATATTGAGTGTAGTTCCCTGTGCTATACAGTAGTTCCTTGTTGATGATCTATTTTATACATAGCAGTGTGTATGTGTTAATTCCAAACTGTTAATTTATCCCTCCTCCCACCTTTCCCCTTTGGTAATAATAAATTATAAGATTTTATACTTCTCAGAAATGGGGGAGCTGAAAGAGAGGTATCATTTTCAATGGAAAAGCATTTAAAACAAGATTGAAGCTTTAACCAAGATTATTAGATGTACATCCTTGGAAAGAAATCACTTCATTTCTCTAATATTGACCTGACAAATAGGACAAACCTTCTCACTGAACTTGCTTATAATAAAGTGATGGAAATATCAAATGGAAGTGTTAGAAACATCTTATTTTACCCAAGCCTTATAAACTGTTCTATGTTAACTACAGTTTGGCTCACACATCTGTTCATTGAAGTTACAATAGTCTCAATTTCTGTTACTGATCCTCCAGAGTGGACCCCAACAAGGGTCCCCCTGCCCAGTGTCATTGGGGCCAACAGATCGAGACTGAGTTTGGTTCCCAAGCAAAGGAAACTTTATATTTTCATCAGAGAATGGAGAGGTGAGAGCATGCACTACCCCGTGGGCTGTGGGCTGGGCTGCTGTGTAGAGATCCTGTCAGAGTCAGTGGGAGGGAGGGGGCGGAGCTCTCAAGGGCCGGGTTGGCTGCAGCTCAGGCTCTATATCTCGGAGTCTGCACTGGGCCCCAGGAGCTGAGGTGTCGACCCAGCCATTCTGCACCAGGAAATCTGGTCTGAAGTGCCGGGTGTGGAACCTCTGCATGCGGGACCCTAGGAGCACGTGAAATTAGACAAAGCACAAAGGATAAAAAAGGTCAGACTTGACTTTATTGCCCAGATTCTATTTTTATCTCCCAGGGATTTTTAATGGGCTTTGCTGGGGACAAACCCCTCCTCTGCCTTTTGTCCCGTTCCTCATTCTTGGAGTGCTGAGGGTGCAGACCCTTCTTCTGTAACTGCTGAGTGCTGAGTTGGGAGCCCTCATACCAGGGGACGAGGGTCAGAACTTCTCCCCAGCAGCCTCCAGGTGACGTTGATTGGCCCCAGGACCCCTGCCTCCCTGCTCGTCCGCCTGAGCACCAGCATTGGAAGTGTTATAGATTCTAATGACCTTTAAGGGTCCAGGAAAGAGATGTGCAGAGACGCTGTGGGGGCCGGTTTCACCCCGCCCCACATTTGTTCGGCCACCTTAGGCTGACCGTTTCTGCCAGCCTAGATGCTCTGACCAGTAGTCTGCTCTTTCTTCAATTAGGCCCCTGAATTAACATAAAAACAGCACCAGGTGTCAGAGCCCTGCCCGCTCAACTCCCAGACAGTCCAGGGTCAGTGGTGATCAAGGACCATGATGGTCACTGAGTCAACAGCCTTTTGAAGTAAACAGGAGTCCAGCCGGTCTTATTGGCCACCATCATCACGGTGTCTGTAGGCTTTTCTATGGTGACAGTGTGATATACGGTTCCCCCGCCAGGATTATTAGCTCCCCTCCGGGTGCAGGAAGTCCTGCAAGCAGTAGTCTACTCCTTCGGGACACACTATTGTTGTTTTATGAGAGAAACTCCAGGTCAAGTGATGTTCACATGAGTCGTCATGGTGCCCTGTTGCCTCCGGTTATCTCTCTGGATGTTGGAGTTGGAGGGCCTCCTCACTCGAGGTCGGTGTGCCCACGGAGCGAACCCTGCAACTTCAGGGCATGGTTGGTGATTAGGATCACCACGTGGGGTCCTTTTCCCTTAGGAGGGAGGTGGCCTTTTGGGCTGCTGATTTCCAGGTTTTTAGATACCGCCAGTATCTTGGCCAGATGTGGCAGTGGGCCAAGCCCCTTGGTGACTGTAGTTTATCCTACCTGGATGGCATTCTTGCGTTATTCCATTTCAAGTGGTCCCAGTTTTTGCACTAATTCTCCAATGGCGATTCACCTTTCACCGGGAATGGAAAGGTCAAAGGGTTTAGCTCAATTAGGGAGTTCCAGGGCAAGGGTCTGAATTGACTGCTCTTTCCATTCTTGAAAGGCCACTTCTGGATTCTGTTCAAAAGGATCATCATCTTTTCCTTTCAGTGTTTCATATAGAGGCCCAGCTAGTAGACTGTAGTTAGGGATCCAGAAGCAGCAAACCCTGGCCTCCCCAGGAACCCCTAAGCTGTCTTCTAGTTTTAGAAAGGGGTAAGGCTGCAAATGGTTTCTTCCCTTTCCTGGGATGGGCTTCTCTGACCTTGTGTGAGAATGAAGCCCAGGCAGGTCACCGCAGTCTGTGATATTTGAGCTTTTTCTTGGACAACTTCTATCCTTTATTGGCTTGGTAGTTCAGAGGCCTCCTTAGTAGGGCTGGCGATCAGAATGTCGTCTGCATATTGAAGGAGGGTTTCCTTTTCCAGAGGTAGAACTTTTCGGTCGTTAGCTAAGCTTTCCCCAAAGATGGTGTGGGAATTTTTGAACCCTTGGGGCAAGACGGCCCGGAAGTATTGTTTTAGTTGTATGTTGAGTCCTGCCACTCACAAGCCAAAATTTCTTGTGACTCTGGGACTAATGGAATACAAAAGAAGGCATCATTGAAGACTAATACAGAATACCATGTCCTGGTGGTTGGTAGAATGACCAGCAGGGTGTAGGAATCAGGAGCAACTGGAGGTATATCCTCGGTGGCTTCACTGACTGTCCTGACATCCTTTACCAGGTCCCCAGCAGCCCATGGGGCTCTCGTGGTCAGGCCAATCCCAGGATATGGAGCTCTCCTGGGCAGGTACCCCACCCCCAACCCAGCCCACGGGGCTCTCATGGTCAGGCCCCTCCCAGGATACAGAGCTACCCTTGCAGGTCCCGTGGCAGGGCTGGGCACACAGGAACCGTGCACATAGCCCTCATTGAAGAGCACCCCCAGCTCACCTGTCGCTCAGAGCTGACACAGAGCACCTCAGAGCAGGACTTGAACTAACAAACAGCAGCTCCGACAGGTCTGTGACCCTGGGCATCACTCTGTGTGGCCTCCCTCCACCTGGTCTTCCAGAGACTTCCACTGCACCCAGGGCACCAGGCCTCTGTCTCCAACCACCACCCACCCCTCCTCTCCCTGACTCCTGGGTTCCTCTCATTAGGAGAGGGTTTTCTTGAAGTTGTCTCCCACTCATGGGCCAGATAAAATGATTAGAAAACAAGCCAAAGCTGCAGCCCCTTGTCTATCCTGACTCTCAGGAGCCCACACCTGTTCCTTGGACCTGGCCGGTTCAGCAAGTTCCATTTTCTGCAACTGTGAGCCCCTGAGGGGTGATGATTGGCTACCTGGGCAGCCTTACCATGCTGGCCAGCCCTCCCCAGGTGTGCCTGGGTTGAGATCAATATAAATACCACTCCAGGCAGCAAAAGCCCCTGCAGCTGTGCCTGACGCCATTTTCTCTGCCCTGTCAGCAGTCTCGGGGCTGGGCTGGTGGGAGGGAGTGAGAGGCCACGGCTTTGTGGGTGGCCCAGTGTGAGTGGGGCTCTGCTGGACTTTCTGCAGCAGATGCCAGGCTGCCACCTGCTAAAGAAGAGGATGTGTCACCCATACCTGCTGCTGGAATTTCTCCCTGGGCAGAGGTGAGGAAGGAAAAAAGCAGTGGGGGCAGGGACAGGATGGGTATCTCAGGCAGGGAAATGGAAATCTTCCAGAAGAGCACCCAGGGCCAGGACCATCCTGGCTGGCCTGCAGGCACCAAGTCAGCTGGCATGCTGTCACTCGTGTGGCTCCATGGCCCTTCCTCTAGGCTTTCAAGTCCTTGTATATATTCAGGTGTTTTACCTGGGAAGGGTGGGAACAGTTCAGCAGCAAGTGGCCTGGGGCTCAGCTCACGTTTACTCACAGATGCCTCGGCACGGTGCCCCAGCTTTGCAATGAGGACGCTTGTTGTGTGGGGGCTGCTGGCTGAATGGGAGACGATTCCCCACCACTGACCAACTTCAGAATTGTTTACAACTGGAGCAAGTGCCCTGATACGGTTTTCCTCTGAGTAACTGGTGGGTTCTGTTTTTTTTTTTCTCTTTTTCGTTTTTGGTTCAAGGTAGATTTTATTCCTCTTTTTTGTATTTACAGATATAAGCATGGAAATAATTTATTCATATAAATACATGTATGTGAAGGGAATAATTGTTTTTTCTGTTTTATTTTTTAAATTTTATTTCTTTTTAATTTTGAATTTTATTTTATATTTTTATACAGCAGGTTCTCATTGGTTATCTATTTTATACATATAAATGTTTACATGCCAATCCCAATCTCTCAACTCCTCCCACCACCACCCCTCCAAGAGCTTTCCCCCCTTGTTGTCCATACGATTGTTGTCTACATCTGTTGCTCTATTTATGCCTTGCAAAGCGGTTAATCTGTACAGTTTTTCTAGGTTCCACATATATGCATGAATATACAAGATTTGTTTTTCTCTTTCTGACTTACTTCACTCTGTAGGACAGTCTCTAGATCCATCGACGTCTCTACAAATGACCCAATTTCATTCCTTTCATGGCTTAGTAATATTCCATTTTATATATGTACCACAGCTTTATGCATTCGTCTGTCTGTGGGCATTTAGGTTGCTTCCATTACCTCGATATTGTAAATAGTGATGCAATGAACATTGCGGTGAATGTCTCTTTTTGATTTATGGTTTTGTCTGAGTATATGTCCAGTCCTGGGATTGCTGTATCATATGGTAATTCTATTATTAGTTTCTTAAGAAACTCCATATTGTTCTCCATAGTGACTGTATCAATTTATATTCCCAACAATAGTGGAAGAGTGTTCCTTTTCTCCACACCCTTTCCAGCATTTGTTGTTTGTAGATTTTCAGATGATGCCCATTCTAACAGGTGTGAGGTGATACCTCATTGTTGAGTCCATTTCGTTGAGCAACGGGTAGGTCTTGTCTATTACATATTTGGCTTATGGAACGGTATCTGTGCTAATTTCAAACTCTGGTTTTATGCAGCACCCCAACTCACCTTTCCCCTTAAGCAAGCATAAGTTGGTTTTCTAAACTTGAGACCCTGTTCTGTTTTGTAATTCAGTTCATGTGTAGCCAAGTTTACATTCCGTGCATTAGTGATACCTTATGATGTTTCTTTTTCTGTGTGACTTATTTCACTTAGAATCATCATGCCTCAATCCACTCATTATGCTGGTACAGGCCTGGTGACACAGATTTCATTGCTGAGTGGTATTCTGTTGTACATAAGTACCGCAACTTCTTTATCAATTATTTGTTCTCTGGGATATTTAACTTGTACTGTAGAAGAGGCTCCTGTAAACAGAGCCGTTGTAAATTTTGGGGTGGCTGTGTCTTTTTGATTTTAATTTCCCTAAGCTATAGGACCATAAGTGGAAATGCCCTAGATTCTGTTGCTTTGTTTTTCAGATGTATCAGGAAACACCATACACTTCTCCAGAGTGGCTGTTGGCAATGTACATCCCGCCCATAAGCATAACAAGGCTCCTTTTTCCCCATGGCCTGTCTTGCCTTTCTGGATTTTACACTTTTCTCAGTGGCCCTTTAGACCGGGGGGAAGTGACACTTCATAGTAGTTCGGATTTCCATTGCAAGCTTGCTTGGTTTGCCAAAAAGGGCGTATGTGTTTTTTCCTGAATATATTCAGGAACAAACTCATACGCCCTTTGTTGCCAAGTGCATCATTGTCGATGTTCTGCCTCTTTTCCTATGCTTTAAATGCAAATCCAGTCTACCTCTGAAATCGGTTTCCTGCAATTCTGCCCCGCTTTCAAGTCCTCTTCGCAGCCTTACTTCAATATATTTTTGGACGTTATCTGTCATTTATAACTCTGCAGGTTTGTGAATTACAGGGTCCCTGAGCTCCTTTCTTCAACTCGCTTTCTTGTGAGCTGGCCGCAAACCCGCAAGACTGCTTCAGGCCCTAATCTGCTTCTGGCAGGGCACGCTGAGCCTTTGGTTAATTCCTCTTCCTGGTGGGAAATGAGTGTTAAATATGCCCGTCCAGACACCTACCTCACTCTCAACCCCTTGGTGATGTGGGTCCTCTGGTTTGTGGCCACTTTTGCTGGGTTCCTCACCTTTCAATGATGTGGCCCCACTAGTGTGAGGACACTCCTGCTTGGTTCTCATCCACGTGGTTATGTGGACCCCCTGGTGAGAGTCTGTTCCTGGCTTTGTTCCTCACCCACCTGTGAGGGAGACCCTCTGCTGATAGGTCACTCCTGCATGGCTGGCACACATTGCCTTGGTGAAGTCAGCCGTGTGGTGGCAGTTGGAGCGTGCTGGGAATCTCTTCCCCCGGTGATGAGGGCCCTCTTGCGTCAGGCCCTAACTGCTGGGCTCACCAACTTTTCTTAGGGAGCCCAGTGATGCTTTGGCACTCCTCTTAGGATCCCATCTCCATGGGGATGTGGGCCTTCTGCTCTGAGGTCCCAACGGCTGGGTTGTTCACATTTTCATGATGTGGGCTCTCTGGTGTTAGTTCACAGAAGCCTGGATCCCATAGCCTCTGTGCTCTTGGCTGCCTGCTGGGAGGTTCCAACTGCTGGATTCCTCACTTTTTTAATTTTTTGGGCCCTCTGTTGTGAGGATCCTCCTGCCTGCCTCACTCCCAGCCCCTTCGTGATGTGTGTCGTCTGGTTTGAGGCCACATGTGCTGGGTTCCTCACCTTTCGATGATGTGGGACCAATGGTCTTAGGAGAGTCCTGCCTGGTTCACATCCCCTTGGTGATGTGGGCCCTCTGTTGAGAGTCTGATCCCGGCTGGGTTCCTCACCCATCTGTGAGGTAGGCCGTCTGATGTGAGGTCACTCTTGCCTGGCTTGCTCACCTCGCCTTGTGGACATGAGCCCTCTGGTGGCACTTGGAGCCTGCTGGGAGCCTCCTCTCCTCGGTGATGAGGGCCCTCTGGCATCAGGCCCTAACTGCTGGGCTCCCTACATTTTGTGGTGTGCGCCCAGTGGTGCGAGGACACTCCAGCCAGGTTCACATCCCCATTGGGGTGTGGGCCTTCTGCTCTGAGGTCCCAAAGCCTGGGTTGCTCACAGTTTCATGATGTGGGCTCTCTGCTGTTAGTTCACTCCTGCCTGCATCCCATAGCTTCTGTGCTCTGGGCCGCCTGCTGGGAGGTTCCAACTGCTGGATTCCTCACCTTTCTTATTCTTTGGGCCCTCTGATTTTAGGCTACTCCTGCCTGCCTCACTCCCATTCCCTTTGTGATATGTGTCCTCTGATTTGAGGCCACATGTGCTGGGTTCCGCACCTTTCGATGATGTGACCCCACTGGAGGGAAGACAGTCCTGACTGGTTCCCATCCCCTTGCTGATGTGGGCCCTCAGGTGAGAGTCTGATCCTGGCTGGGTTCCTCACCCTTCTGTGAGGTGGGCCCTCTGCTGTGAGGTCAATCATGCCTGTCTGGCACACGTCACCTTGGCGACGTGGGCCCTCTGGTGGCAGTTGGAGTGTGCTGGGATCCTCCTCCCCTCGGTGATGAGGGCCCTCTTGCCTTAGGCCATAACTGCTGGGCTCCCCACATTTTCTGATGTGCGCCAAGTGAGTGAGGAGACTCTTGCCAGGTTCCCATCCCCATGGCGATATGGGCCTTCTGCTCTGAGGTCAAAACGGCTGGCTTGCTCACAGTACCATGATGTGGGCCCTCTGCTGTGAGTTCACTCCGGCAAGGATCCCTTATCATCGGTGCTCTGAGCCGCCTGCTGGGAGGTTCCAACTGCTGGATTCCTCAACTTTTTTATTCTATGTGCCCTCTGTTGTGAGGCTCCTCCTGCCTGCCTCACTGCCAGCCCCTTGGTGATGACTGTCCTATGGCTTGAGGCCACATGTGCTGCGTTCCTCACCTTTCGATGATGTGACCCCACTCGTGTGAGGACACTCCTGCCTGGTTCCCATCCCCTTGGTGAGGTGGGCCCTCTGGCGAGAGTCTAATCCTGGCTGGGTTCCTCAACGTTCTGTGAGGTAGGCCCTCTGCTGTGAGGTCACTCCTGCCTGGCTGGCACACGTCACCTTGGAGACGTGAGCCCTCTGGTGGCAGTTGGAGCGTGCAGGGCGCCTCCTCCTCTCGGTGATGACGGCCCTCTGGCGTCAGGCCCTAAATGGTGGGCTCCCCACATTTTCTGATGTGCGCCCAGTGGTGCGAGGACACTCCAGCCAGGTTCCCATTCCCATGGGGATGTGGTCCTTCTGCGCTGAGGTCTCAACTCCTGGGTTGCTCACAGTTTTGTGATGTGGGCCCTCTGCTGTGAGTTCACTGTGGCCTGGATCCCATAGCCTCGGTGTTCTGGGCCGCCTGCTGGAAGGTCTAAATGCTGGAATCCTCACGTTTTTTATATTATGTGCCCTGTGTTGTGAGGCTACTCCTGCCTGCCTCACTCCAAGGCCCTTGGTGATGTGGGTCCTCTGGTTTGAGGACACATGTGCTGGGTTCCTCACCTTAAGATGATGAGGCCCCACTGGTGTGAGGATAATCCTGACTGGGTCCCATCCCCTTTGTGATGTGGGCCCTCTGGTGAGAGTCTGATCCTGGCTGGGTTCCTCACCCATCTGTGAGGTGGGCCCTCTACTATCAGGTAACTCTTGCCTGGGTTGCTCACCTCGCCTTGTTGACATGAGCCCTCTGGTGGCAATTGGACCCTGCTGGGAGCCTCCTCAGCTCTGTGATGAGGGCCCTCTGACGTCAGGCCCTAACTGCTGGGCTCCCCAACTTTTCTTAGTGAGCCCAGTGTTGCTCAAGCACTCCTCTTAGGTTCCCATCCCCATGGGGATGTGGGCCTTCTGCTCTGAGGTTCCAACGGCTGGGTTGATCACAATTTCATGATGTGGGCTCTCTGGTGTTAGTTCACTGTGGCCTGGATCCCATAGCCTCTGTGGTCTTGGCTGCCTGCTGGGAGGTTCCAACTGCTCGATTCCTCAACTTTTGTATTCTATGGGTCCTGTGTTGTGATGCTCCTCCTGCCTGCCTCACTCGCAACCCCTTCGTGATGTGGGTCTTCTGGTTTGAGGCCACATGTGCTGGGTTAGGCAACTTTCAATGATGTGGCCCCACTGGTGTGAGGACACTCCTGCCTGGTTCCCATCCCCTTGGTGATGTGGGCCTTCTGGTGACAGTCTTATCCTGGCTGAGTTCCTCACTCTTCTGTGAGGTAGGCCCTCTGCTGTGAGGTCAATCCTGCCTGACTTGCACACATCACCTTGGCGACGTGGGCCCTCTGTTGGCACATGGAACCTGCTGGGAGCCTCCTGCCCTCGGTGATGATGGCCCTCTAGCATCAGGCTCTAACTGCTGGGCTCCCCACGTTTTCTGATGTGAGCCCAGTGATGCCAGGACACTCCTGTCAGGTTCCCATCCCCATGGGGATGTGGGCTTTCTGCTCTGAGGTCCCAATGCCTGGGTTGCTCACAGTTTCATGATGTGGGCTCTCTGGTGTTAGTTAACTCCTGCCTGCATCCCATAGCTTCTGTGCTCTCGGCCGCCTGCTGGGAGGTTCCAAATGCTGGATTCCTCACTTTTTTTATTCTTTGGGCCCTCTGTTTTTAGGCTACTCCTACCTGCCTCACTCCCATCCCCTTTGTGATGTATGTCCTCTGATATGAGGCCACATGTGCTGGGTTCCTCACCTTTCGATGATGTGGTCCCACTGGTGGGAGGACAGTCCTGACTGGTTCCCATCCCCTTGGTGTTGTGGGCCCTCTGGTGAGAGTCTCATCCTGCCTCGGTTCCTCACCCTTCTGTGAGATAGGCCCTCTGCTGTGAGGTCACTACTGCCTGGCTGGTGCATGCCACCTTGTAGACGTGGGCCCTCTGTTGGCAGTTGGAACCTGCTGGGAGTCTCCTCCCCTCAGTTATGAGGGCCCCCTGGCATCAGGCCCTAACTGCTGGGCTCCTAACATTTTCTGATATGTGCTAAGTGGTGCAAAGCCACTCCTGCCAGGTTCCCATCCCAATGGGGATGTGGGCCTTCTGTTCTGAGGTCCCAACAGCTGGGCTGCTCACAGGTTCATGATGTGGGCCCTCTGCTGTGAGTTCACTGCGGCCTGGATCCCATAGCCTCAGTGCTCTGGGCCACTTGCTGGGAGGTTCCAACTGCTGGATTCCTCAACTTTTATATTCTATGGACCCTGTGTTGTGAGGCCAGTCCTGCCAGCCTCATTCCGAACCCCTTGGTGATGTGGTTCCTCTGGTTTGAGGACACATGTGCTGGGATCCTCACCTTTCGATGATGTTGTCCCACTGGTGTGGGGACACTCCTGCCTGGTTCCCATCCCCTTGGTGATGTGGGCCCTCTGGTGAGAGTCTGATCCTGGCTGTGTTCCTCACCCTTCTGTGAGGTGGGCCCTCTGCTGTGAGGTCACTCCTGCCAGGCTGGCACACATCGCCTTGGCGACGTTGGCCCTCTGGTGGCAGCTGGAGCCTGCTGGGAGCCTCCTCCTCTCGGTGATGAGTGCCCTCTAGCGTCAGGCCCTAACTTCTGAGCACCCCACGTTTTCTGATGTGAGCCCAGTGATGCCAGGACACTCCTGTCATGTTCCCATCACCATGGGGATGTGGGCCTTCTGCTCTGAGGTCCCAATGTCTGGGTTGCTCACAGTTTCATGATGTGGGCTGTCTGGTGTTAGTTCACTCTGGCCTGGTTCCTCTAGCCTCTGTGCTCTGGGCCGCCTGCTGGGAGGTTCCAACTGCTGGATTCCTCACCTTTCTTATTTTTGGGCCCTCTGTTATGAGGCTCCTCCTGCCTGCCTCACTCCCAGCCCCTTGGTGATGGGTGTCCTATGGTTTGAAGCCACATGTTCTGGGTTCCTCACCTTTAGATGATGTGGCCCTACTCATGTGAGGACACTCCTGCCTGGTTCCAATCCATTTGGTGATGTGGGCCCTCTGGTGCGAGTCTGATCCTGACTGGGTTCGTCACACTTCTCTGAGGTGGACCCTCTGCTGTGAGGTCATTCGTGCCTGGTTGGCACACATCGCCTTGGCGACGTCAGCCCTCTGGTGGCAGTTGGAGCCTGCTGGGAGCCTCCTTCCCTTGGTGATGAGGGTCCTCTGGCGTCAGGCCCTAACTGCTGGTCGCCCAAAATTTTCTGATACGTTCTCAGTGGTGCGAGGACACTCCTACCAGAATTCCATCCCCATGGGGATGTGGGCCTCCTGCTCTGAGGTCCCAATGGCTGGGTTGCTCAGTTTCATGACATGGGCCCTCTTCTGTGAGTTCACTGTGGCCTGGATCCCATAGCCTCGGTGCTCTGGGCCGCCTGCTGGGAGGTTCCAACTGCTGGATTCCTCACTTTTTTATTCTATGTGCCCAGTGTTGTGAGGCTACTCCTGCCTGCCTCACTCCGAGGTCCTTGGTGATGTGGGTCCTCTGGTTTGAGGACACATGTGCTGAGTACCTCAGCTTTGGATGATGTGGCCCCACTGATGTGAAGACACTCCTGCCTGGTTCCCATCCCCTTGGTGATGTGGGCCCTCTGGTGAGAGTCTGATGTTGGCTGGGTTTCTCACCCTTCTGTGAGGTGGGACCTCTGCTGTGAGGTAACTCCTGCCTGGCATGCTAACGTTGCCTTGGCAATGTGAGCCCTCAGGTGGCAGTTGGAGCCTGCTGGGAATCTCCTCCCCTCAGTTATGAGAGCTCTGGATAAAACACATATGCCCTTTTTTGCCAAGTGCATTATTTTCCAAGTTCTGTCTCTTTTCCTATGCTTTAAGAGCTACTCCCGTGTACGTTTTGAAATCAATTTCCAGCAATTCTGCCCTGCATTCAAGTCCTCTTCGCAGCCTTACTTCAGCATAATTTTGGATGATAGCTGTCATTTATAACTCCGCAGGTTTCTGAATTACAGTGCCCCTGAGCTCCTTTCTTCAACTCGCTTTCTCGTGAGCTGGCCGCAACACCGCAGGATCTCCTCAGGCCCTAATTTAGTTCCAGCATGGCACGCGGAGCCTTTGGTTAATTCCTCTTCCTGGTGGGAAATGAGAGTTAAATTTGCCCGTCCGGACACCTCCACCTAGTCTCTCATTGGTTCTCCCTATTCCTGTTCATTTTCCACAGAAATTGCAAACTGGGCCAAACAGGAGGTTAAAGGCACTGATTCTCCAAGTGGGGAGAGTGTTAGTAAAGCGTCTGGAATGTTGCACCCGAGTACCAGGGGACGAAAACTGAGACACATTTGAACACGTTTTCCGATCACACGGTGGATCATACTCTGGGTTCCACATGCATGTTTTAGCTGAAGGAAGAATCCCTTAAACAGGGAGAGTTGAGACCCATGGAATGGGTACCATGCAATATGACTTCAAAGGGTCTGCATTTGCTCACCGAACCTCAGCAATCCTATCACTGCTGCGTTTATGCCGCTGTACACACGCTTGATTCTCTTTCGGAGACATATAAATCCATAGGTTTTAAGATTCTTACTAGTCAGGTATATTCTTAGACGTTTAATATGGGGTGTTGAGTCCACTTCGTTGAGCAAGGAGTAGCTCTTGTCTATTACATATTTGGCTTATGGAACGGTATCTGTGCTAATTTCAATCTCTGGTTTTATGCAGCACCCCAACTCACCTTTCTGCTTAAGCAAGCATAAGTTGGTTTTCTACATTTGACACCCTGTTCTGTGTTGTAATTCAGTTCTTGTGTAGCCAAGTTTACATTCCGTGTATTAGTGATATCTTATGATGTTTCTTTTTCTGTGTGACTTATTTCACTTAGAATCATCGTACCTGAATCCACTCATTATGCTGCTACGGGCCTGATGACATAGATTTCATTGCTGAGTGATATTGCATTGTACGTAAGTACCACAACTTCTTTATCCATTTTTCGCTTTCTGTGATATTGAACTTGTACCGTAAACGAGGTTCTTGTAAACAGAGCTGTCCCAAACTTTGGGGTGGCTGTGTCTTTTTGATTTTAATTTCCCTAAGCTATAGGACCATAAGTGGAAGTGCCCTAGGCTCTGTTGCTTTGTTTTTTGGATGTTTCTGGAAACACCATACACTTCTCCAGAGTGGCTGCTGGCAATTTACATCCCGCCCATCAGCATAACAAGGCTCCTAGTTCTCCTTGGCCTGTCCTGCCTTTCTGGATTTTACACTTTTTTCGGATGGCCCTTTTGACCGGGGGGCAGTGAGACTTCATTGTAGTGCAGATTTCCTTTGCAAGCTTGCTTGGTTGGCCAAAAAGGGCGTATGCGTTTTTTCCTGAATATATTCAGGAAAAAACGCATACGCCCTTTTTGGCCAAGTGCATCATTGTGGACGTTCTGCCTCTTTTCCTATGCTTTACATGCAATTCCAGTCTACCTCCTGAAATCGGTTTCCTGCAATTCTGCCCCACTTTCAAGTCCTCTTGGCAGCCTTCCTTCAATATATTTTTGGAAGATAGCTGTCATTTATAACTCTGCAGGTTTGTGAATTACAGTGCCCCTGAGCTCCTTTCTTCAACTCGCTTTCTTGTGAGCTGGCTGCAACACCGCAGGATTGCTTCAGGCCCTAGTTTGGTTCCGGCACGGCATGCTGAGCCTTTGGTTAATTCCTCTTCCTGGTGGGAAATGAGAGTTAAATGTGCCCGTCCAGACACCTCCACCTAGTCTCTCATTGGTTCTCCCTATTCCTGTTCATTTTCCACAGAAATTGCAAACTGGGCCAAACAGGAGGTTTTAGGCACTGACTCTCCAAGTGGGGAGAGTGTTAGTAAAGCGTCTGGAATGTTGCACCCGAGTACCAGGGGACGAAAACTGAGACACATTTGAACACGTTTTCCGATCACATGGTGGATCATACTCTGGGTTCCACATGCATGTTTTAGCTGAAGGAAGAATCCCTTAAACATGGAGAGTTGAGACCCATGGAATGGGTACCATGCAATATGACTTCAAAGGGTCTGCATTTGCTCACCGAACCTCACCAATCCTATCACTGCTACGTTTATGCCTCTGTACACACGCTTGATTGTCTTTCGGAGACATATAAATCCATAGGTTTTAAGATTCTTACTAGTCAGGTAGATTCTTACTAGTCAGGTATATTCTTAGGCGTTTAATATGGGGTGTTGAGTCCACTTCGTTGAGCAAGGAGTAGCTCTTGTCTATTACATATTTGGCTTATGGAACCGTATCTGTGCTAATTTCAATCTCTGGTTTTATGCAGCACCCCAACTCACCCGTCCCCTTAAGCAAGCATAAGTTGGTTTTCTACATTTGACACCCTGTTCTGTTTTGTAATTCAGTTCTTGTGTAGCCAAGTTTACATTCCATGTATTAGTGATATCTTATGATGTTTCTTTTTCTGTGTGACTAATTTCACTTAGAATCATCGTACCTGAATCCACTCATTATGCTGCTACGGGCCTGATGACATAGATTTCATTGCTGAGTGATATTGCATTGTACGTAAGTACCACAATTTCTTTATCCATTTTTCGCTTTCTGTGATATTGAACTTGTACCGTAAACGAGGTTCTTGTAAACAGAGCCGTCCCAAACTTTGGGGTGGCTGTGTCTTTTTGATTTTAATTTCCCTAAGCTATAGGACCATAAGTGGAAGTGCCCTAGGCTCTGTTGCTTTGTTTTTTGGATGTTTCAGGAAACACCATACACTTCTCCAGAGTGGCTGCTGGCAATTTACATCCCACCCATCAGCATAACTAGGCTCCCAGTTCTCCATGGCCTGTCCTGCCTTTCTGGATTTTACACTTTTTTCAGATGGCCCTTTTGACCGGGGGGCAGTGAGACTTCATTGTAGTGCAGATTTCCTTTGCAAGCTTGCTTGGTTGGCCAAAAAGGGCGTATGCGTTTTTTCCTGAATATATTCAGGAAAAAACGCATACGCCCTTTTTGGCCAAGTGCATCATTGTGGACGTTCTGCCTCTTTTCCTATGCTTTACATGCAATTCCAGTCTACCTCCTGAAATCGGTTTCCTGCAATTCTGCCCCGCTTTCAACTCCTCTTGGCAGCCTTACTTCAATATATTTTTGGAAGATAGCTGTCATTTATAACTCTGCAGGTTTGTGAATTACAGTGCCCCTGAGCTCCTTTCTTCAACTCGCTTTCTTGTGAGCTGGCCGCAACACCGCAGGATTGCTTCTGGTCCTAGTGTGGTTCCGGCATGGCACGCTGAGCCTTTGGTTAATTCCTCTTCCTGGTGGGAAATGAGAGTTAAATTTGCCCGTCCAGACACCTCCACCTAGTCTCTCATTGGTTCTCCCTATTCCTGTTCATTTTCCACAGAAATTGCAAATTGGGCCATACAGGAGGTTAAAGGCACTGACTCTCCAAGTGGGGAGAGTGTTAGTAAAGCGTCTGGAATTTGCACCCGAGTACCAGGGGACGAAAACTGAGACACATTTGAACACGTTTCCCGATCACACGGTGGATCATACTCTGGGTTCCACATGCATGTTTTAACTGAAGGAAGAATCCCTTAAACATGGAGAGTTGAGACCCATGGAATGGGTACCATGCAATATGACTTCAAAGGGTCTGCATTTGCTCACCGAACCTCACCAGTCCTATCACTGCTGCGTTTATGCCGCTGTACACACGCTTGATTCTCTTTCGGAGACATATAAATCCATAGGTTTTAAGATTCTTACTAGTCAGGTATATTGTTAGGCGTTTAATATGGGGTGTTGAGTCCACTTCGTTGAGCAAGGAGTAGCTCTTGTCTATTACATATTTGGCTTATGGAACCGTATCTGTGCTAATTTCAATCTCTGGTTTTATGCAGCACCCCAACTCACCCGTCCCCTTAAGCAAGCATAAGTTGGTTTTCTACATTTGACACCCTGTTCTGTTTTGTAATTCAGTTCTTGTGTAGCCAAGTTTACATTCCATGTATTAGTGATATCTTATGATGTTTCTTTTTCTGTGTGACTAATTTCACTTAGAATCATCGTACCTGAATCCACTCATTATGCTGCTACGGGCCTGATGACATAGATTTCATTGCTGAGTGATATTGCATTGTACGTAAGTACCACAATTTCTTTATCCATTTTTCGCTTTCTGTGATATTGAACTTGTACCGTAAACGAGGTTCTTGTAAACAGAGCCGTCCCAAACTTTGGGGTGGCTGTGTCTTTTTGATTTTAATTTCCCTAAGCTATAGGACCATAAGTGGAAGTGCCCTAGGCTCTGTTGCTTTGTTTTTTGGATGTTTCAGGAAACACCATACACTTCTCCAGAGTGGCTGCTGGCAATTTACATCCCACCCATCAGCATAACTAGGCTCCCAGTTCTCCATGGCCTGTCCTGCCTTTCTGGATTTTACACTTTTTTCAGATGGCCCTTTTGACCGGGGGGCAGTGAGACTTCATTGTAGTGCAGATTTCCTTTGCAAGCTTGCTTGGTTGGCCAAAAAGGGCGTATGCGTTTTTTCCTGAATATATTCAGGAAAAAACGCATACGCCCTTTTTGGCCAAGTGCATCATTGTGGACGTTCTGCCTCTTTTCCTATGCTTTACATGCAATTCCAGTCTACCTCCTGAAATCGGTTTCCTGCAATTCTGCCCCGCTTTCAACTCCTCTTGGCAGCCTTACTTCAATATATTTTTGGAAGATAGCTGTCATTTATAACTCTGCAGGTTTGTGAATTACAGTGCCCCTGAGCTCCTTTCTTCAACTCGCTTTCTTGTGAGCTGGCCGCAACACCGCAGGATTGCTTCTGGTCCTAGTGTGGTTCCGGCATGGCACGCTGAGCCTTTGGTTAATTCCTCTTCCTGGTGGGAAATGAGAGTTAAATTTGCCCGTCCAGACACCTCCACCTAGTCTCTCATTGGTTCTCCCTATTCCTGTTCATTTTCCACAGAAATTGCAAACTGGGCCATACAGGAGGTTAAAGGCACTGACTCTCCAAGTGGGGAGAGTGTTAGTAAAGCGTCTGGAATTTGCACCCGAGTACCAGGGGACGAAAACTGAGACACATTTGAACACGTTTCCCGATCACACGGTGGATCATACTCTGGGTTCCACATGCATGTTTTAGCTGAAGGAAGAATCCCTTAAACCTGGAGAGTTGAGACCCATGGAATGGGTACCATGCAATATGACTTCAAAGGGTCTGCATTTGCTCACCGAACCTCACCAATCCTATCACTGCTGCGTTTATGCCGCTGTACACACGCTTGATTCTCTTTCGGAGACATATAAATCTATAGGTTTTAAGATTCTTACTAGTCAGGTAGATTCTTACTAGTCAGGTATATTCCTAGGCGTTTAATATAGGGTGTTGAGTCCACTTCGTTGAGCAAGGAGTACCTTTTGTCTATTATATTTTTGGCTTATGGAACGGTATCTGTGCCAATTTCAATCTCTGGTTTCATGCAGCACCCCATATCGGCTTTCCCCTTAAGCAAGCATAAGTTGGTTTTCTACATTTTTGACCCTGTTCTGTTTTGTAATTCAGTTCCTGTGTAGCCAAGTTTACATTCCGTGTAGTAGTGATATCTTATGATGTTTCTTTTTCTGTGTGACTAATTTCACTTAGAATCATCGTACCTGAATCCACTCATTATGCTGCTACGGGCCTGATGACATAGATTTCATTGCTGAGTGATATTGCATTGTACGTAAGTAGCACAACTTCTTTATCCATTTTTCGCTTTTTGCGATATTGAACTTGTACCGTAAACGAGGTTCTTGTAAACAGAGCCATCCCAAACTTTGGGGTGGCTGTGTCTTTTTGATTTTAATTTCCCTAAGCTATAGGACCATAAGTGGAAGTGCCCTAGGCTCTGTTGCTTAGTTTTTTGGATGTTTCAGGAAACACCATACACTTCTCCAGAGTGGCTGTTGGCAATTTACATCTCGCCCATCAGCATAACAAGGCTCCCAGTTCTCCATGGCCTGTCCTGCCTTTCTGGATTTTACACTTTTTTCAGAAGGCCCTTTGACCGGGGGGCAGTGAGACTTCATTGTAGTGCAGATTTCCTTTGCGAGCTTGCTTGGTTGGCCAGAAAGGGCATATGCGTTTCTTCCTGAATATATTCAGGAAAGAACGCATACGCCCTTTTTGGCCAAGTGCATCATTGTCGACGTTCTGAGTCTTTTCATATGTTTTCAGTGCAATTCCAGTCTACCTCCTGAAATCGGTTTCCTGCAGTTCTGCCTTGCTCTCAGTTCCTCTTCATAGCCTTACCTCAATATACGTTTGGAAAATAGTTGGCCTTTATAACTCTGCAGGTTTTTCAATTGCAGTGGCCCTTAGCTCCATTTTTCAGCTCTTATTTTTGTGATCTTGCCTCATATCCACAGGATTTCTTCAGGCCCTATTCTTCTTCTGGGGCGCCTTGCTCTGCCTTTGGTTAATTCTTCTTCCTGATGTGAAATTAGAGTGACATGTGCCCATTGAAACCGCTACAGCTATTTTCTCACTGGTTCCCCCTATTCCCATTCATCCTCCGCACTAACTGCAGACTGTGCGATACCGGAACTTAAAGGCATTGACTCTCCATGTGGAGATGTTGTTAGTAAAGTGGCTGGAATGTTGATCCGGAGCCCCAGGAGAGGAAAATGAGGTGCATTTTAGAAACCTTTCCCGATCATATGGTATACCATCTGCTGGATTTCCCATGCATGGTTTAGCTGTAGGAAGATTCCCTTCAACTTGGAGTGTTGGGACCCTTGGAATAAGTAGCATGATGTATTGCATTAAACTTTCGGCAGTTGCTCACCAAAGCTCTCCAATCCTTTCAGCCCCAAGTGTCCAGCCTTATGTCTTATCCAGCTGTGGGTTTATATGTGGTCATTCCAGGTTGCATCACAGCCCCTGAGCGAATTTTGTAAGAATTTTTCTCTCTTTCATTGTTTCTGCGTTTTGGTTTTAAAATTTATTCCTATAATGGGGTTTAGCTCATTTTCACTGCTGTGTTTGTGCCGCTCTGCGCACACTTGATTCCCTTATGGAGATATATCAATACATGGGTTTTAAGATTCTTATTACTCAGATATATTTCTCTGTGGTGTATAGGGTGTGTTGAGGCCAGTTCATTGAGCAAGGTGTAGATCTTGTCTGATACCTATTTGGTTTATTGAACGGTATCTGTGCTAATTTCAAACTCTGGTTTTATGCATCACCCCACCTCTCCTTTCCCCTTAAGCTGACATAAGTGTGTTTTCTAAATGTGAGACACTATTCTGTTTTGTCATTCATTTTTTGTGCAGCCATATTTACCCTCCCTCTATAAGTGATATCTTATGATATGTTTCTTTTTCTGTTTGACTTATTTCAAGTAGTATTATCGGACCTCAATCCACTCTTTATCCTTCTACTAGCCTTATTACATTGATTTCATGGTGAAGAGATATTCCATTGTACATAAGTACCACATTTTCTTTATCCATTGTTCTCTTTCCTGGGATATTTAAGGTGTACTGAAGTTGAGGTTCTTGTAAACAGAGTAGCCCTAAACTGTGGTGTGCTTGTGTCTTGTTGATTTTTAGACTTCCCTAGATATACTCCCGTGATTGGAAGTGCCCTATGCTCTGTCGCTCTGTTTTTTAGATGATTTAGGAACCACCATACACTTCTCCAGAGTGGCTCTCGGCAGTTCACACACTGTCCATCAGCGTATAAAGGCTCCCTGTTCTCCATGGCCTGTCCTGCATTTCTGGTTTTTACAATTTTTTCGGATGGCCCTTTTGACCGGTGGGAAATGAGACTTCTTTGTTGTGCACATTTGCATTGCTTGCTTGCTTGGTTGCCCATAAAGTGAGTATGCGTTTTTTCCTGGATATATTCAGGAAATAACACATACTCCCTTTTGGGCCAACTGCATCATTGTCGAAATTCTGCCGCTTTTCATGTGCTTTAAAGGCGAGTCCAATCTATCTCTTGAAATCTGTTTCTTGCAATTCTGTCTTGCATTCAGATCCTCTTCTTTGCCTTACCTCAACATATTTTTGGACGTTAGTTTTCATTTATAACTCTGCAGGTTTGTGAATTGCAGTGACCCTGAGCTCCATTTTTTAAGTTGCTCTTTTGTGAGCTGGCCTCAAAACTGCAGGATTGCTTCAGGCCCTATTTTGGCTCCGGTGAGGCGGGCTGAGCCTTTTTTTAATTCTTATTCTTAATGGGAAATTAGAGTGACATGTGCCCGTCCAAACCCCTACAACTATTCTCTCATTGTTTCCCCCTGTTCCCGTTCATCCTCCTCACAATTTGCAAAATGTGTGAAACAGAAGTTTAAATGTGCTGATTCTCTAAGTGGGGAGATTCTAAGTAACGTGGCTGGAATGATGAACAGGAGCACCAGGAGAGGATAAATGAGGTGCATTTTAGACACATCTGCCGATCACATGGTGTACAGTCCTCTGGGTTTTCCATGCATGTTTTAGCTGTAGGAAGATTCCTTGAACCTGCAGATTTGGGATCCATTGAATGGGTACCAGGTAGTATTACTTTAAAGGGTGTGCATTTCCTCACCCAACCCCACATTTCTCTTAGTGCGAACAGTTTCCAGCCTTATGTCTCATCCTGCTGTGGGTCTAGATGTGTTCAATCCATGTTGCATCACCGTCCCTGAGGAAAAGTTGTAAGAGGTTTTCTCTGTCTCTCTGTCGTTTATTTTTTTCAATTTATTACTATGTTGTTTACAGCTGATTTTCAAAGCTCTGTTTCTTGCTGCTGTACATCCACTTGATTCACGTACAGAGAGACATCAATAATTTCTTTTTCAGATTCTTACCAGTCATAGATATTCTTTTCCGGTGACTTGAGTGTGCTGAGTGCAGTTCTTTTAGTTACCGTGTAGGCCTTGTTGATTATCAGTTTGGTATTTGGAATGGTATCTTTGCTAATTTCAACCTCCTGGATGATGCCTCACCCCTCCCCACCTTTCCCGTTTAGCAGCCTTACACGTGTTTTCTACATATTTATGTCACTTAGAATGATCATACGTAACTCCTCCGGAGTTGTTACAACTGGCCATATTTCATTGATTTCCAGGCTGAGTAATATTCCACTCTACATAAGTACCACATCTCTATCCATTTTTTCCCTCCAGAGACATTTAAGTTATATCCTAGTCGAGGATCTTTTAAACAGAGAGGCAGTAAACATTGGGGTGCCTGTGTCCTCTCGATTTTTGTTTTTCCCAAGATATACGCCCATGAGTGCAAGTGCCCTATGCTCTGTAGCTCATTTTTTAGATGCTTTAGTAAACACAATACAGTTCTCCAGAATGGCCGTTGGCAATATACATTTCCACTATAAGCCTCACAGGGCTCCCTCCTCTCCTTGCCCTGTCCTGCATTTCTGGCATTTACACTTTATGAGGATGGCTCTTCTGACTGATGCGAAGTGATATCTTTTGTAGTATTGATTTCCAGTGCCCACCTGTTTGGTTGGCTAAAAAAGTGTATGCCCTTTTCTTGAATATATACAGAAAAAAACGCATACAGCCTTTTTGACCAACTGCAATGTCGGAAATGTTCAGCCCCTTTTCTTGTGCTTAATGGCGAGTCCTTTCTACCTCCTCAAATCCCTTTCCTGCCATTCTCCCTTGCTTGCCAATCCTTTTCTCTGACTTTCCTCAAGACATTTTTCAGTGATAGATATTTTCAACTCTGCAGTTTCGTGAATTTTACTGCCCCTGAGTTCCATTGTTCAACTTGTGTTTATGGGAACTGGCCACAAAGCAGTGGGATTTCCTCAAGCCCTATACTGTTTCCATGGGCAACCCTAGCCTTTGGTCTATTCATCTTCCTGATTGGAAATTAGAGTGACATGTGCCTGTCTGAACACCTAGGACTTGTCTCTCATTGTTCCTCATCCTTCCGCTTCATCCTCTGGACAAATTCCAAACTGTACGCAACAGGATGTTGACAGTGTTGACATCTCCAAGTGGGGAGACTGTTAGTAAAGACGCTGGAGGGGTGAACCCGAGCACCAGGAGATGAGGAGATGAGATGCCTTTTCCAAACTCTTCCCGATCAGACGGTATACCATCCTCTGGATGTGACAGACATGTTTTAGCAGTAGGAAGAGTCCCATTCATGTAAGGAGAACACCAGGGCTTTTTCAAAATCAGTGTCTCCCCGAAACCCAAACTGGGGAGTTTTTTAAGCTACGGCTACACATATGTTCATTAAGGGCCTTGGGAAGTAGGCAGAGTCCAAACTTTAGATGACTGAAGTCTTCAGGGTCAGAAGCACTCACCACCGGCTTCCCTTAGGTTACACTTTAACTGTCATTGATAGATGATGTCAATAAAAATATCTATTCTTTTTCCGATTATTTCCCCTTATAGGTTATTGCACAATATTGAGTGTAGTTCCCTGTGCTATACAGTAGTTCCTTGTTGATGATCTATTTTATACATAGCAGTGTGTATGTGTTAATTCCAAACTGTTAATTTATCCCTCCTCCCACCTTTCCCCTTTGGTAATAATAAATTATAAGATTTTATACTTCTCAGAAATGGGGGAGCTGAAAGAGAGGTATCATTTTCAATGGAAAAGCATTTAAAACAAGATTGAAGCTTTAACCAAGATTATTAGATGTACATCCTTGGAAAGAAATCACTTCATTTCTCTAATATTGACCTGACAAATAGGACAAACCTTCTCACTGAACTTGCTTATAATAAAGTGATGGAAATATCAAATGGAAGTGTTAGAAACATCTTATTTTACCCGAGCCTTATAAACTGTTCTATGTTAACTACAGTTTGGCTCACACATCTGTTCATTGAAGTTACAATAGTCTCAATTTCTGTTACTGATCCTCCAGAGTGGACCCCAACAAGGGTCCCCCTGCCCAGTGTCATTGGGGCCAACAGATCGAGACTGAGTTTGGTTCCCAAGCAAAGGAAACTTTATATTTTCATCAGAGAATGGAGAGGTGAGAGCATGCACTACCCCGTGGGCTGTGGGCTGGGCTGCTGTGTAGAGATCCTGTCAGAGTCAGTGGGAGGGAGGGGGCGGAGCTCTCAAGGGCCGGGTTGGCTGCAGCTCAGGCTCTATATCTCGGAGTCTGCACTGGGCCCCAGGAGCTGAGGTGTCGACCCAGCCATTCTGCACCAGGAAATCTGGTCTGAAGTGCCGGGTGTGGAACCTCTGCATGCGGGACCCTAGGAGCACGTGAAATTAGACAAAGCACAAAGGATAAAAAAGGTCAGACTTGACTTTATTGCCCAGATTCTATTTTTATCTCCCAGGGATTTTTAATGGGCTTTGCTGGGGACAAACCCCTCCTCTGCCTTTTGTCCCGTTCCTCATTCTTGGAGTGCTGAGGGTGCAGACCCTTCTTCTGTAACTGCTGAGTGCTGAGTTGGGAGCCCTCATACCAGGGGACGAGGGTCAGAACTTCTCCCCAGCAGCCTCCAGGTGACGTTGATTGGCCCCAGGACCCCTGCCTCCCTGCTCGTCCGCCTGAGCACCAGCATTGGAAGTGTTATAGATTCTAATGACCTTTAAGGGTCCAGGAAAGAGATGTGCAGAGACGCTGTGGGGGCCGGTTTCACCCCGCCCCACATTTGTTCGGCCACCTTAGGCTGACCGTTTCTGCCAGCCTAGATGCTCTGACCAGTAGTCTGCTCTTTCTTCAATTAGGCCCCTGAATTAACATAAAAACAGCACCAGGTGTCAGAGCCCTGCCCGCTCAACTCCCAGACAGTCCAGGGTCAGTGGTGATCAAGGACCATGATGGTCACTGAGTCAACAGCCTTTTGAAGTAAACAGGAGTCCAGCCGGTCTTATTGGCCACCATCATCACGGTGTCTGTAGGCTTTTCTATGGTGACAGTGTGATATACGGTTCCCCCGCCAGGATTATTAGCTCCCCTCCGGGTGCAGGAAGTCCTGCAAGCAGTAGTCTACTCCTTCGGGACACACTATTGTTGTTTTATGAGAGAAACTCCAGGTCAAGTGATGTTCACATGAGTCGTCATGGTGCCCTGTTGCCTCCGGTTATCTCTCTGGATGTTGGAGTTGGAGGGCCTCCTCACTCGAGGTCGGTGTGCCCACGGAGCGAACCCTGCAACTTCAGGGCATGGTTGGTGATTAGGATCACCACGTGGGGTCCTTTTCCCTTAGGAGGGAGGTGGCCTTTTGGGCTGCTGATTTCCAGGTTTTTAGATACCGCCAGTATCTTGGCCAGATGTGGCAGTGGGCCAAGCCCCTTGGTGACTGTAGTTTATCCTACCTGGATGGCATTCTTGCGTTATTCCATTTCAAGTGGTCCCAGTTTTTGCACTAATTCTCCAATGGCGATTCACCTTTCACCGGGAATGGAAAGGTCAAAGGGTTTAGCTCAATTAGGGAGTTCCAGGGCAAGGGTCTGAATTGACTGCTCTTTCCATTCTTGAAAGGCCACTTCTGGATTCTGTTCAAAAGGATCATCATCTTTTCCTTTCAGTGTTTCATATAGAGGCCCAGCTAGTAGACTGTAGTTAGGGATCCAGAAGCAGCAAACCCTGGCCTCCCCAGGAACCCCTAAGCTGTCTTCTAGTTTTAGAAAGGGGTAAGGCTGCAAATGGTTTCTTCCCTTTCCTGGGATGGGCTTCTCTGACCTTGTGTGAGAATGAAGCCCAGGCAGGTCACCGCAGTCTGTGATATTTGAGCTTTTTCTTGGACAACTTCTATCCTTTATTGGCTTGGTAGTTCAGAGGCCTCCTTAGTAGGGCTGGCGATCAGAATGTCGTCTGCATATTGAAGGAGGGTTTCCTTTTCCAGAGGTAGAACTTTTCGGTCGTTAGCTAAGCTTTCCCCAAAGATGGTGTGGGAATTTTTGAACCCTTGGGGCAAGACGGCCCGGAAGTATTGTTTTAGTTGTATGTTGAGTCCTGCCACTCACAAGCCAAAATTTCTTGTGACTCTGGGACTAATGGAATACAAAAGAAGGCATCATTGAAGACTAATACAGAATACCATGTCCTGGTGGTTGGTAGAATGACCAGCAGGGTGTAGGAATCAGGAGCAACTGGAGGTATATCCTCGGTGGCTTCACTGACTGTCCTGACATCCTTTACCAGGTCCCCAGCAGCCCATGGGGCTCTCGTGGTCAGGCCAATCCCAGGATATGGAGCTCTCCTGGGCAGGTACCCCACCCCCAACCCAGCCCACGGGGCTCTCATGGTCAGGCCCCTCCCAGGATACAGAGCTACCCTTGCAGGTACCGTGGCAGGGCTGGGCACACAGGAACCGTGCACATAGCCCTCATTGAAGAGCACCCCCAGCTCACCTGTCGCTCAGAGCTGACACAGAGCACCTCAGAGCAGGACTTGAACTAACAAACAGCAGCTCCGACAGGTCTGTGACCCTGGGCATCACTCTGTGTGGCCTCCCTCCACCTGGTCTTCCAGAGACTTCCACTGCACCCAGGGCACCAGGCCTCTGTCTCCAACCACCACCCACCCCTCCTCTCCCTGACTCCTGGGTTCCTCTCATTAGGAGAGGGTTTTCTTGAAGTTGTCTCCCACTCATGGGCCAGATAAAATGATTAGAAAACAAGCCAAAGCTGCAGCCCCTTGTCTATCCTGACTCTCAGGAGCCCACACCTGTTCCTTGGACCTGGCCGGTTCAGCAAGTTCCATTTTCTGCAACTGTGAGCCCCTGAGGGGTGATGATTGGCTACCTGGGCAGCCTTACCATGCTGGCCAGCCCTCCCCAGGTGTGCCTGGGTTGAGATCAATATAAATACCACTCCAGGCAGCAAAAGCCCCTGCAGCTGTGCCTGACGCCATTTTCTCTGCCCTGTCAGCAGTCTCGGGGCTGGGCTGGTGGGAGGGAGTGAGAGGCCACGGCTTTGTGGGTGGCCCAGTGTGAGTGGGGCTCTGCTGGACTTTCTGCAGCAGATGCCAGGCTGCCACCTGCTAAAGAAGAGGATGTGTCACCCATACCTGCTGCTGGAATTTCTCCCTGGGCAGAGGTGAGGAAGGAAAAAAGCAGTGGGGGCAGGGACAGGATGGGTATCTCAGGCAGGGAAATGGAAATCTTCCAGAAGAGCACCCAGGGCCAGGACCATCCTGGCTGGCCTGCAGGCACCAAGTCAGCTGGCATGCTGTCACTCGTGTGGCTCCATGGCCCTTCCTCTAGGCTTTCAAGTCCTTGTATATATTCAGGTGTTTTACCTGGGAAGGGTGGGAACAGTTCAGCAGCAAGTGGCCTGGGGCTCAGCTCACGTTTACTCACAGATGCCTCGGCACGGTGCCCCAGCTTTGCAATGAGGACGCTTGTTGTGTGGGGGCTGCTGGCTGAATGGGAGACGATTCCCCACCACTGACCAACTTCAGAATTGTTTACAACTGGAGCAAGTGCCCTGATACGGTTTTCCTCTGAGTAACTGGTGGGTTCTGTTTTTTTTTTCTCTTTTTCGTTTTTGGTTCAAGGTAGATTTTATTCCTCTTTTTTGTATTTACAGATATAAGCATGGAAATAATTTATTCATATAAATACATGTATGTGAAGGGAATAATTGTTTTTTCTGTTTTATTTTTTAAATTTTATTTCTTTTTAATTTTGAATTTTATTTTATATTTTTATACAGCAGGTTCTCATTGGTTATCTATTTTATACATATAAATGTTTACATGCCAATCCCAATCTCTCAACTCCTCCCACCACCACCCCTCCAAGAGCTTTCCCCCCTTGTTGTCCATACGATTGTTGTCTACATCTGTTGCTCTATTTATGCCTTGCAAAGCGGTTAATCTGTACAGTTTTTCTAGGTTCCACATATATGCATGAATATACAAGATTTGTTTTTCTCTTTCTGACTTACTTCACTCTGTAGGACAGTCTCTAGATCCATCGACGTCTCTACAAATGACCCAATTTCATTCCTTTCATGGCTTAGTAATATTCCATTTTATATATGTACCACAGCTTTATGCATTCGTCTGTCTGTGGGCATTTAGGTTGCTTCCATTACCTCGATATTGTAAATAGTGATGCAATGAACATTGCGGTGAATGTCTCTTTTTGATTTATGGTTTTGTCTGAGTATATGTCCAGTCCTGGGATTGCTGTATCATATGGTAATTCTATTATTAGTTTCTTAAGAAACTCCATATTGTTCTCCATAGTGACTGTATCAATTTATATTCCCAACAATAGTGGAAGAGTGTTCCTTTTCTCCACACCCTTTCCAGCATTTGTTGTTTGTAGATTTTCAGATGATGCCCATTCTAACAGGTGTGAGGTGATACCTCATTGTTGAGTCCATTTCGTTGAGCAACGGGTAGGTCTTGTCTATTACATATTTGGCTTATGGAACGGTATCTGTGCTAATTTCAAACTCTGGTTTTATGCAGCACCCCAACTCACCTTTCCCCTTAAGCAAGCATAAGTTGGTTTTCTAAACTTGAGACCCTGTTCTGTTTTGTAATTCAGTTCATGTGTAGCCAAGTTTACATTCCGTGCATTAGTGATACCTTATGATGTTTCTTTTTCTGTGTGACTTATTTCACTTAGAATCATCATGCCTCAATCCACTCATTATGCTAGTACAGGCCTGGTGACACAGATTTCATTGCTGAGTGGTATTCTGTTGTACATAAGTACCGCAACTTCTTTATCAATTATTTGTTCTCTGGGATATTTAACTTGTACTGTAGAAGAGGCTCCTGTAAACAGAGCCGTTGTAAATTTTGGGGTGGCTGTGTCTTTTTGATTTTAATTTCCCTAAGCTATAGGACCATAAGTGGAAATGCCCTAGATTCTGTTGCTTTGTTTTTCAGATGTATCAGGAAACACCATACACTTCTCCAGAGTGGCTGTTGGCAATGTACATCCCGCCCATAAGCATAACAAGGCTCCTTTTTCCCCATGGCCTGTCTTGCCTTTCTGGATTTTACACTTTTCTCAGTGGCCCTTTAGACCGGGGGGAAGTGACACTTCATAGTAGTTCGGATTTCCATTGCAAGCTTGCTTGGTTTGCCAAAAAGGGCGTATGTGTTTTTTCCTGAATATATTCAGGAACAAACTCATACGCCCTTTGTTGCCAAGTGCATCATTGTCGATGTTCTGCCTCTTTTCCTATGCTTTAAATGCAAATCCAGTCTACCTCCTGAAATCGGTTTCCTGCAATTCTGCCCCGCTTTCAAGTCCTCTTCGCAGCCTTACTTCAATATATTTTTGGACGTTATCTGTCATTTATAACTCTGCAGGTTTGTGAATTACAGGGCCCCTGAGCTCCTTTCTTCAACTCGCTTTCTTGTGAGCTGGCCGCAAACCCGCAAGACTGCTTCAGGCCCTAATCTGCTTCTGGCAGGGCACGCTGAGCCTTTGGTTAATTCCTCTTCCTGGTGGGAAATGAGTGTTAAATATGCCCGTCCAGACACCTACCTCACTCTCAACCCCTTGGTGATGTGGGTCCTCTGGTTTGTGGCCACTTTTGCTGGGTTCCTCACCTTTCAATGATGTGGCCCCACTAGTGTGAGGACACTCCTGCTTGGTTCTCATCCACGTGGTTATGTGGACCCCCTGGTGAGAGTCTGTTCCTGGCTTTGTTCCTCACCCACCTGTGAGGGAGACCCTCTGCTGATAGGTCACTCCTGCATGGCTGGCACACATTGCCTTGGTGAAGTCAGCCGTGTGGTGGCAGTTGGAGCGTGCTGGGAATCTCTTCCCCCGGTGATGAGGGCCCTCTTGCGTCAGGCCCTAACTGCTGGGCTCACCAACTTTTCTTAGGGAGCCCAGTGATGCTTTGGCACTCCTCTTAGGATCCCATCTCCATGGGGATGTGGGCCTTCTGCTCTGAGGTCCCAACGGCTGGGTTGTTCACATTTTCATGATGTGGGCTCTCTGGTGTTAGTTCACAGAAGCCTGGATCCCATAGCCTCTGTGCTCTTGGCTGCCTGCTGGGAGGTTCCAACTGCTGGATTCCTCACTTTTTTAATTTTTTGGGCCCTCTGTTGTGAGGATCCTCCTGCCTGCCTCACTCCCAGCCCCTTCGTGATGTGTGTCGTCTGGTTTGAGGCCACATGTGCTGGGTTCCTCACCTTTCGATGATGTGGGACCAATGGTCTTAGGAGAGTCCTGCCTGGTTCACATCCCCTTGGTGATGTGGGCCCTCTGTTGAGAGTCTGATCCCGGCTGGGTTCCTCACCCATCTGTGAGGTAGGCCGTCTGATGTGAGGTCACTCTTGCCTGGCTTGCTCACCTCGCCTTGTGGACATGAGCCCTCTGGTGGCACTTGGAGCCTGCTGGGAGCCTCCTCTCCTCGGTGATGAGGGCCCTCTGGCATCAGGCCCTAACTGCTGGGCTCCCTACATTTTGTGGTGTGCGCCCAGTGGTGCGAGGACACTCCAGCCAGGTTCACATCCCCATTGGGGTGTGGGCCTTCTGCTCTGAGGTCCCAAAGCCTGGGTTGCTCACAGTTTCATGATGTGGGCTCTCTGCTGTTAGTTCACTCCTGCCTGCATCCCATAGCTTCTGTGCTCTGGGCCGCCTGCTGGGAGGTTCCAACTGCTGGATTCCTCACCTTTCTTATTCTTTGGGCCCTCTGATTTTAGGCTACTCCTGCCTGCCTCACTCCCATTCCCTTTGTGATATGTGTCCTCTGATTTGAGGCCACATGTGCTGGGTTCCGCACCTTTCGATGATGTGACCCCACTGGAGGGAAGACAGTCCTGACTGGTTCCCATCCCCTTGCTGATGTGGGCCCTCAGGTGAGAGTCTGATCCTGGCTGGGTTCCTCACCCTTCTGTGAGGTGGGCCCTCTGCTGTGAGGTCAATCATGCCTGTCTGGCACACGTCACCTTGGCGACGTGGGCCCTCTGGTGGCAGTTGGAGTGTGCTGGGATCCTCCTCCCCTCGGTGATGAGGGCCCTCTTGCCTTAGGCCATAACTGCTGGGCTCCCCACATTTTCTGATGTGCGCCAAGTGAGTGAGGAGACTCTTGCCAGGTTCCCATCCCCATGGCGATATGGGCCTTCTGCTCTGAGGTCAAAACGGCTGGCTTGCTCACAGTACCATGATGTGGGCCCTCTGCTGTGAGTTCACTCCGGCAAGGATCCCTTATCATCGGTGCTCTGAGCCGCCTGCTGGGAGGTTCCAACTGCTGGATTCCTCAACTTTTTTATTCTATGTGCCCTCTGTTGTGAGGCTCCTCCTGCCTGCCTCACTGCCAGCCCCTTGGTGATGACTGTCCTATGGCTTGAGGCCACATGTGCTGCGTTCCTCACCTTTCGATGATGTGACCCCACTCGTGTGAGGACACTCCTGCCTGGTTCCCATCCCCTTGGTGAGGTGGGCCCTCTGGCGAGAGTCTAATCCTGGCTGGGTTCCTCAACGTTCTGTGAGGTAGGCCCTCTGCTGTGAGGTCACTCCTGCCTGGCTGGCACACGTCACCTTGGAGACGTGAGCCCTCTGGTGGCAGTTGGAGCGTGCAGGGCGCCTCCTCCTCTCGGTGATGACGGCCCTCTGGCGTCAGGCCCTAAATGGTGGGCTCCCCACATTTTCTGATGTGCGCCCAGTGGTGCGAGGACACTCCAGCCAGGTTCCCATTCCCATGGGGATGTGGTCCTTCTGCGCTGAGGTCTCAACTCCTGGGTTGCTCACAGTTTTGTGATGTGGGCTCTCTGCTGTGAGTTCACTGTGGCCTGGATCCCATAGCCTCGGTGTTCTGGGCCGCCTGCTGGAAGGTCTAAATGCTGGAATCCTCACGTTTTTTATATTATGTGCCCTGTGTTGTGAGGCTACTCTTGCCTGCCTCACTCCAAGGCCCTTGGTGATGTGGGTCCTCTGGTTTGAGGACACATGTGCTGGGTTCCTCACCTTAAGATGATGAGGCCCCACTGGTGTGAGGATAATCCTGACTGGGTCCCATCCCCTTTGTGATGTGGGCCCTCTGGTGAGAGTCTGATCCTGGCTGGGTTCCTCACCCATCTGTGAGGTGGGCCCTCTACTATCAGGTAACTCTTGCCTGGGTTGCTCACCTCGCCTTGTTGACATGAGCCCTCTGGTGGCAATTGGACCCTGCTGGGAGCCTCCTCAGCTCTGTGATGAGGGCCCTCTGACGTCAGGCCCTAACTGCTGGGCTCCCCAACTTTTCTTAGTGAGCCCAGTGTTGCTCAAGCACTCCTCTTAGGTTCCCATCCCCATGGGGATGTGGGCCTTCTGCTCTGAGGTTCCAACGGCTGGGTTGATCACAATTTCATGATGTGGGCTCTCTGGTGTTAGTTCACTGTGGCCTGGATCCCATAGCCTCTGTGGTCTTGGCTGCCTGCTGGGAGGTTCCAACTGCTCGATTCCTCAACTTTTGTATTCTATGGGTCCTGTGTTGTGATGCTCCTCCTGCCTGCCTCACTCGCAACCCCTTCGTGATGTGGGTCTTCTGGTTTGAGGCCACATGTGCTGGGTTAGGCAACTTTCAATGATGTGGCCCCACTGGTGTGAGGACACTCCTGCCTGGTTCCCATCCCCTTGGTGATGTGGGCCTTCTGGTGACAGTCTTATCCTGGCTGAGTTCCTCACTCTTCTGTGAGGTAGGCCCTCTGCTGTGAGGTCAATCCTGCCTGACTTGCACACATCACCTTGGCGACGTGGGCCCTCTGTTGGCACATGGAACCTGCTGGGAGCCTCCTGCCCTCGGTGATGATGGCCCTCTAGCATCAGGCTCTAACTGCTGGGCTCCCCACGTTTTCTGATGTGAGCCCAGTGATGCCAGGACACTCCTGTCAGGTTCCCATCCCCATGGGGATGTGGGCTTTCTGCTCTGAGGTCCCAATGCCTGGGTTGCTCACAGTTTCATGATGTGGGCTCTCTGGTGTTAGTTAACTCCTGCCTGCATCCCATAGCTTCTGTGCTCTCGGCCGCCTGCTGGGAGGTTCCAAATGCTGGATTCCTCACTTTTTTTATTCTTTGGGCCCTCTGTTTTTAGGCTACTCCTACCTGCCTCACTCCCATCTCCTTTGTGATGTATGTCCTCTGATATGAGGCCACATGTGCTGGGTTCCTCACCTTTCGATGATGTGGTCCCACTGGTGGGAGGACAGTCCTGACTGGTTCCCATCCCCTTGGTGTTGTGGGCCCTCTGGTGAGAGTCTCATCCTGCCTCGGTTCCTCACCCTTCTGTGAGATAGGCCCTCTGCTGTGAGGTCACTACTGCCTGGCTGGTGCATGCCACCTTGTAGACGTGGGCCCTCTGTTGGCAGTTGGAACCTGCTGGGAGTCTCCTCCCCTCAGTTATGAGGGCCCCCTGGCATCAGGCCCTAACTGCTGGGCTCCTAACATTTTCTGATATGTGCTAAGTGGTGCAAAGCCACTCCTGCCAGGTTCCCATCCCAATGGGGATGTGGGCCTTCTGTTCTGAGGTCCCAACAGCTGGGCTGCTCACAGGTTCATGATGTGGGCCCTCTGCTGTGAGTTCACTGCGGCCTGGATCCCATAGCCTCGGTGCTCTGGGCCACTTGCTGGGAGGTTCCAACTGCTGGATTCCTCAACTTTTATATTCTATGGACCCTGTGTTGTGAGGCCAGTCCTGCCAGCCTCATTCCGAACCCCTTGGTGATGTGGTTCCTCTGGTTTGAGGACACATGTGCTGGGATCCTCACCTTTCGATGATGTTGTCCCACTGGTGTGGGGACACTCCTGCCTGGTTCCCATCCCCTTGGTGATGTGGGCCCTCTGGTGAGAGTCTGATCCTGGCTGTGTTCCTCACCCTTCTGTGAGGTGGGCCCTCTGCTGTGAGGTCACTCCTGCCAGGCTGGCACACATCGCCTTGGCGACGTTGGCCCTCTGGTGGCAGCTGGAGCCTGCTGGGAGCCTCCTCCTCTCGGTGATGAGTGCCCTCTAGCGTCAGGCCCTAACTTCTGAGCACCCCACGTTTTCTGATGTGAGCCCAGTGATGCCAGGACACTCCTGTCATGTTCCCATCACCATGGGGATGTGGGCCTTCTGCTCTGAGGTCCCAATGTCTGGGTTGCTCACAGTTTCATGATGTGGGCTGTCTGGTGTTAGTTCACTCTGGCCTGGTTCCTCTAGCCTCTGTGCTCTGGGCCGCCTGCTGGGAGGTTCCAACTGCTGGATTCCTCACCTTTCTTATTTTTGGGCCCTCTGTTATGAGGCTCCTCCTGCCTGCCTCACTCCCAGCCCCTTGGTGATGGGTGTCCTATGGTTTGAAGCCACATGTTCTGGGTTCCTCACCTTTAGATGATGTGGCCCTACTCATGTGAGGACACTCCTGCCTGGTTCCAATCCATTTGGTGATGTGGGCTCTCTGGTGCGAGTCTGATCCTGACTGGGTTTGTCACACTTCTCTGAGGTGGACCCTCTGCTGTGAGGTCATTCGTGCCTGGTTGGCACACATCGCCTTGGCGACGTCAGCCCTCTGGTGGCAGTTGGAGCCTGCTGGGAGCCTCCTTCCCTTGGTGATGAGGGTCCTCTGGCGCCAGGCCCTAACTGCTGGTCGCCCAAAATTTTCTGATACGTTCTCAGTGGTGCGAGGACACTCCTACCAGAATTCCATCCCCATGGGGATGTGGGCCTCCTGCTCTGAGGTCCCAATGGCTGGGTTGCTCAGTTTCATGACATGGGCCCTCTTCTGTGAGTTCACTGTGGCCTGGATCCCATAGCCTCGGTGCTCTGGGCCGCCTGCTGGGAGGTTCCAACTGCTGGATTCCTCACTTTTTTATTCTATGTGCCCAGTGTTGTGAGGCTATTCCTGCCTGCCTCACTCCGAGGTCCTTGGTGATGTGGGTCCTCTGGTTTGAGGACACATGTGCTGAGTACCTCAGCTTTCGATGATGTGGCCCCACTGATGTGAAGACACTCCTGTCTGGTTCCCATCCCCTTGGTGATGTGGGCCCTCTGGTGAGAGTCTGATGTTGGCTGGGTTTCTCACCCTTCTGTGAGGTGGGACCTCTGCTGTGAGGTAACTCCTGCCTGGTATGCTAACGTTGCCTTGGCAATGTGAGCCCTCGGGTGGCAGTTGGAGCCTGCTGGGAATCTCCTCCCCACAGTTATGAGAGCTCTGGATAAAACACATATGCCCTTTTTTGCCAAGTGCATTATTTTCCAAGTTCTGTTTCTTTTCCTATGCTTTAAGAGCTACTCCCGTGTACGTTTTGAAATCAATTTCCAGCAATTCTGCCCTGCATTAAAGTCCTCTTCACAGCCTTACTTCAGCATAATTTTGGATGATAGCTGTCATTTATAACTCCGAAGGTTTCTGAATTATTTCAGAATATATTCAGGAAAAAACGCATACGCCCTTTTTGTCCAAGTGCATCATTGTGGACGTTCTGCCTCTTTTCCTATGCTTTACATGCAATTCCAGTGTACCTCCAGAAATCGGTTTCCTGCAATTCTGCCCCGCTTTCAACTCCTCTTGGCAGTCTTACTTCAATATATTTTTGGAAGATAGCTGTCATTTATAACTCTGCAGGTTTGTGAATTACAGGGCCCCTGAGCTCCTTTCTTCAACTCGCTTTCTTGTGAGCTGGCCGCAACACCGCAGGATTGCTTAAGGCCCTAGGTTGATTCCGGCACGGCATGCTGAGCCTTTGGTTAATTCCTCTTCCTGGTGGGATATGAGAGTTAAATTTGCCCGTCCGGATACCTCCACCTAGTCTCTCATTGGTTCTCCCTATTCCTGTTCATTTTCCACAGAAATTGCAAACTGGGCCAAACAGGAGGTTAAAGGCACTGACTCTCCAAGTGGGGAGAGTGTTAGTAAAGCGTCTGGAATGTTGCACCCGAGTACCAGGGGACGAAAACTGAGACACATTTGAACACGTTTCCCGATCACATGGTGGATCATACTCTGGGTTCCACATGCATGTTTTAGCTGAAGGAAGAATCCCTTAAACCTGGAGAGTTGAGACCCATGGAATGGGTACCATGCAATATGACTTCAAAGGGTCTGCATTTGTTCACCGAACCTCAGCAATCCTATCACTGCTGCGTTTATGCCGCTGTACACACGCTTGATTCTCTTTCGGAGACATATAAATCCATAGGTTTTAAGATTCTTACTAGTCAGGTATATTCTTAGGCGTTTAATATGGGGTGTTGAGTCCACTTCGTTGAGCAAGGAGTAGCTCTTGTCTATTACATATTTGGCTTATGGAACGGTATCTGTGCTAATTTCAATCTCTGGTTTTATGCAGCACCCCAACTCACCCGTCCCCTTAAGCAAGCATAAGTTGGTTTTCTACATTTGACACCCTGTTCTGTTTTGTAATTCAGTTCTTGTGTAGCCAAGTTTACATTCCGTGTATTAGTGATATCTTATGATGTTTCTTTTTCTGTGTGACTAATTTCACTTAGAATCATCGTACCTGAATCCACTCATTATGCTGCTACGGGCCTGATGACATAGATTTCATTGCTGAGTGATATTGCATTGTACATAAGTACCACAACTTCTTTATCCATTTTTCGCTTTCTGTGATATTGAACTTGTTCGGTAAACGAGGTTCTTGTAAACAGAGCCGTCCCAAACTTTGGGGTGGCTGTGTCTTTTTGATTTTAATTTCCCTAAGCTATAGGACCATAAGTGGAAGTGCCCTAGGCTCTGTTGCTTTGTTTTTTGGATGTTTCAGGAAACACCATACACTTCTCCAGAGTGGCTGCTGGCAATTTACATCCCGCCCATCAGCATAACAAGGCTCCCAGTTCTCCATGGCCTGTCCTGCCTTTCTGGATTTTACACATTTTTCAGATGGCCCTTTTGACGGTGGGGCAGTGAGACTTCATTGTAGTGCAGATTTCCTTTGCAAGCTTGCTTGGTTGGCCAAAAAGGGCGTATGCGTTTTTTCCTGAATATATTCAGGAAAAAACGCATACGCCCTTTTTGGGCAAGTGCATCATTGTGGACGTTCTGCATCTTTTCCTATGCTTTACATTCAATTCCAGTCTACCTCCTGAAATCGGTTTCCTGCAATTCTGCCCTGCTTTCAACTCCTCTTGGCAGCCTTACTTCAATATAATTTTGGAAGATAGCTGTCATTTATAACTCTGCAGGTTTGTGAATTACAGTGCCCCTGAGCTCCTTTCTTCAACTCGCTTTCTTGTGAGCTGGCCGCAACACCGCAGGATTGCTTCAGGCCCTAGTTTGGTTCCGGCACGGCATGCTGAGCCTTTGGTTAATTCCTCTTCCTGGTGGGAAATGAGAGTTAAATTTGCCCGTCCGGACACCTCCACCTAGTCTCTCATTGGTTCTCCCTATTCCTGTTCATTTTCCACAGAAATTGCAAACTGGGACAAACAGGAGGTTAAAGGCACTGACTCTCCAAGTGGGGAGAGTGTTAGTAAAGCGTCTGGAATGTTGCACCCGAGTACCAGGGGACGAAAACTGAGACACATTTGAACACTTTTCCCGATCACACGGTGGATCATACTCTGGGTTCCACATGCATGTTTAACTAAAGGAAGAATCCCTTAAACCTGGAGTGTTGAGACCCATGGAATGGGTACAATGCAATATGACTTCAAAGGGTCTGCATTTGCTCACCGAACCTCACCAATCCTATCACTGCTGCGTTTATGCCGCTGTACACACGCTTGATTCTCTTTGGGAGACATATAAATCCATAGGTTTTAAGATTCTTACTAGTCAGGTAGATTCTTAGGCGTTTAATATGGGGTGTTGAGTCCACTTCGTTGAGCAAGGAGTAGCTCTTGTCTATTACATATTTGGCTTATGGAACGGTATCTGTGCTAATTTCAATCTCTGGTTTTATGCAGCACCCCAACTCACCCGTCCCCTGAAGCAAGCATAAGTTGGTTTTGTACATTTGACACCCTGTTCTGTTTTGTAATTCAGTTCTTGTGTAGCCAAATTTACATTCCGTGTATTATTGATATCTTATGATATTTCTTTTTCTGTGTGACTAATCTCACTTAGAATCATCGTACCTGAATCCACTCATTATGCTGCTACGGGCCTGATGACATAGATTTCATTGCTGAGTGATATTGCATTGTACGTAAGTACCACAATTTCTTTATCCATTTTTCGCTTTCTGTGATATTGAACTTGTACCGTAAACGAGGTTCTTGTAAACAGAGCCGTCCCAAACTTTGGGGTGGCTGTGTCTTTTTGATTTTAATTTCCCTAAGCTATAGGACCATAAGTGGAAGTGCCCTAGGCTCTGTTGCTTTGTTTTTTGGATGTTTCAGGAAACACCATACACTTCTCCAGAGTGGCTGCTGGCAATTTACATCCCGCCCATCAGCATAACTAGGCTCCCAGTTCTCCATGGCCTGTCCTGCCTTTCTGGATTTTACACTTTTTTCAGATGGCCCTTTTGACCGGGGGGCAGTGAGACTTCATTGTAGTGCAGATTTCCTTTGCAAGCTTGCTTGGTTGGCCAAAAAGGGCGTATGCGTTTTTTCCTGAATATATTCAGGAAAAAACGCATACGCCCTTTTTGGCCAAGTGCATCATTGTGGACGTTCTGCCTCTTTTCCTATGCTTTACATGCAATTCCAGTCTACCTCCTGAAATCGGTTTCCTGCAATTCTGCCCCCCTTTCAACTCCTCTTGGCAGCCTTACTTCAATATATTTTTGGAAGATAGCTGTCCTTTATAACTCTGCAGGTTTGTGAATTACAGTGCCCCTGAGCTCCTTTCTTCAACTCGCTTTCTTGTGAGCTGGCCGCAACACCGCAGGATTGCTTCTGGTCCTAGTGTGGTTCCGGCATGGCACGCTGAGCCTTTGGTTAATTCCTCTTCCTGGTGGGAAATGAGAGTTAAATTTGCCCGTCTGGACACCTCCACCTAGTCTCTCATTGGTTCTCCCTATTCCTGTTCATTTTCCACAGAAATTGCAAACTGGGCCAAACAGGAGGTTAAAGGCACGGACTCTCCAAGTGGGGAGAGTGTTAGTAAAGCGTCTGGAATGTTGCACCCGAGTACCAGGGGACGAAAACTGAGACACATTTGAACACGTTTTCCAATCACACGGTGGATCATACTCTGGGTTCCACATGCATGTTTTAGCTGAAGATAGAATCCCTTAAACAGGGAGAGTTCAGACCCATGGAATGGGTACCATGCAATATGACTTCAAAGGGTCTGCATTTGCTCACCGAACCTCAGCAATCCTATCACTGCTGCGTTTATGCCGCTGTACACACGCTTGATTCTCTTTTGGAGACATATAAATCCATAGGTTTTAAGATTCTTACTAGTCAGGTAGATTCTTACTAGTCAGGTATATTGTTAGGCGTTTAATATGGGGTGTTGAGTCCACTTCGTTGAGCAAGGAGTAGCTCTTGTCTATTACATATTTGGCTTATGGAACGGTATCTGTGCTAATTTCAATCTCTGGTTTTATGCAGCACCCCAACTCACCCGTCCCCTGAAGCAAGCATAAGTTGGTTTTCTACATTTGACACCCTGTTCTGTTTTGTAATTCAGTTCTTGTGTAGCCAAGTTTACATTCCGTGTATTAGTGATATCTTATGATGTTTCTTTTTCTGTGTGACTAATTTCACTTAGAATCATCGTACCTGAATCCACTCATTATGCTGCTACGGGACTGATGACATAGATTTCATTGCTGAGTGATATTGCATTGTACGTAACTACCACAATTTCTTTATCCATTTTTCGCTTTCTGTGATATTGAACTTGTACCATAAACGAGGTTCTTGTAAACAGAGCCATCCCAAACTTTGGGGTGGCTGTGTCTTTTTGATTTTAATTTCCCTAAGCTATAGGACCATAAGTGGAAGTGCCCTAGGCTCTGTTGCTTTGTTTTTTGGATGTTTCAGGAAACACCATACACTTCTCCAGAGTGGCTGCTGGCAATTTACATCCCGCCCATCAGCATAACTAGGCTCCCAGTTCTCCATGGCCTGTCTTGCCTTTCTGGATTTTACACTTTTTTCAGATGGCCCTTTTGACCGGGGGGCAGTGAGACTTCATTGTAGTGCAGATTTCCTTTGCAAGCTTGCTTGGTTGGCCAAAAAGGGCGTATGCGTTTTTTCCTGAATATATTCAGAAAAAAACGCATACGCCCTTTTTGGCCAAGTGCATCATTGTGGACGTTCTGCCTCTTTTCCTATGCTTTACGTGCAATTCCAGTGTACCTCCTGAAATCGGTTTCCTGCAATTCTGCCCCGCATTCAACTCCTCTTGGCAGCCTAATTCAATATATTTTTGGAAGATAGCTGTCATTTATAACTCTGCAGGTTTGTGAATTACAGTGCCCCTGAGCTCCTTTCTTCAACTCGCTTTCTTGTGAGCTGGCCGCAACACCGCAGGATTGCTTCAGGCCCTAGTTTGGTTCCGGCACGGCATGCTGAGCCTTTGGTTAATTCCTCTTCCTGGTGGGAAATGAGAGTTAAATTTGCCCGTCCGGACACCTCCACCTAATCTCTCATTGGTTCTCCCTATTCCTGTTCATCTTCCGCAGAAATTGCTAACTGGGCCAAACAGGAAGTTAAACGCACTGACTCTCGAAGTGGGGACAGTGTTAGTAAAGCATCTGTAATGTTGCACCCGGGTACCAGGGGACGAAAACTGAGACACATTTGAACACGTTTTCCGATCACACGGTGGATCATACTCTGGGTTCCACATGCATGTTTTAGCTGAAGGAAGAATCCCTTAAACCTGGAGAGTTGAGACCCATGGAATGGGTACCATGCAATATGACTTCAAAGGGTCTGCATTTGCTCACCGAACCTCACCAATCCTATCACTGCTGCGTTTATGCCGCTGTACACACGCTTGATTCTCTTTCGGAGACATATAAATCCATAGGTTTTAAGATTCTTACTAGTCAGGTAGATTCTTACTAGTCAGGTATATTCTTAGGCGTTTAATATGGGGTGTTGAGTCCACTTCGTTGAGCAAGGAGTAGCTCTTGTCTATTACATATTTGGCTTATGGAACGGTATCTGTGCTCATTTCAATCTCTGGTTTTATGCAGCACCCCAACTCACCCGTCCCCTTAAGCAAGCATAAGTTGGTTTTCTACATTTGACACCCTGTTCTGTTTTGTAATTCAGTTCTTGTGTAGCCAAGTTTACATTCCGTGTATTAGTGATATCTTATGATGTTTCTTTTTCTGTGTGACTAATTTCACTTAGAATCATCGTACCTGAATCCACTCATTATGCTGCTACGGGCCTGATGACATAGATTTCATTGCTGAGTGATATTGCATTGTACGTAAGTACCACAATTTCTTTATCCATTTTTCGCTTTCTGTGATATTGAACTTGTACCGTAAACGAGGTTCTTGTAAACAGAGCCGTCCCAAACTTTGGGGTGGCTGTGTCTTTTTGATTTTAATTTCCCTAAGCTATAGGATCATAAGTGGAAGTGCCCTAGGCTCTGTTGCTTTGTTTTTTGGATGTTTCAGGAAACACCATACACTTCTCCAGAGTGGCTGCTGGCAATTTACATCCCGCCCATCAGCATAACAAGGCTCCCAGTTCTCCATGGCCTGTCCTGCCTTTCTGGATTTTACACTTTATTCAGATGGCCCTTTTGACCGGGGGGCAGTGAGACTTCATTGTAGTGCAGATTTCCTTTGCAAGCTTGCTTGGTTGGCCAAAAAGGGCATATGCGTTTTTTCTTGAATATATTCAGGAAAAAACGCATACGCCCTTTTTGGCCAAGTGCATCATTGTGGACGTTCTGCCTCTTTTCCTATGCTTTACATGCAATTCCAGTGTACCTCCAGAAATCGGTTTCCTGCAATTCTGCCCCGCTTTCAACTCCTCTTGGCAGCCTTACTTCAATATATTTTTGGAAGATAGCTGTCATTTATAACTCTGCAGGTTTGTGAATTACAGTGCCCCTGAGCTCCTTTCTTCAACTCGCTTTCTTGTGAGCTGGCCGCAACACCGCAGGATTGCTTCAGGCCCTAGTTTGATTCCGGCACGGCATGCTGAGCCTTTGGTTAATTCCTCTTCCTGGTGGGAAATGAGAGTTAAATTTGCCCGTCCGGATACCTCCACCTAGTCTCTCATTGGTTCTCCCTATTCCTGTTCATTTTCCACAGAAATTGCAAACTGGGCCAAACAGGAGGTTAAAGGCACTGACTCTCCAAGTGGGGAGAGTGTTAGTAAAGCGTCTGGAATGTTGCACCCGAGTACCAGGGAACGAAAACTGAGACACATTTGAACACGTTTCCTGATCACACGGTGGATCATACTCTGGGTTCCACATGCATGTTTTAGCTGAAGGAAGAATCCCTTAAACCTGGAGAGTTGAGACCCATGGAATGGGTACCATGCAATATGACTTCAAAGGGTCTGCATTTGCTCACCGAACCTCAGCAATCCTATCACTGCTGCGTTTATGCCGCTGTACACACGCTTGATTCTCTTTCGGAGACATATAAATCCATAGGTTTTAAGATTCTTACTAGTCAGGTATATTCTTAGGCGTTTAATATGGAGTGTTGAGTCCACTTCGTTGAGCAAGGAGTAGCTCTTGTCTATTACATATTTGGCTTATGGAACGGTATCTGTGCTCATTTCAATCTCTGGTTTTATGCAGCACCCCAACTCACCCGTCCCCTTAAGCAAGCATAAGTTGGTTTTCTACATTTGACACCCTGTTCTGTTTTGTAATTCAGTTCTTGTGTAGCCAAGTTTACATTCCCTGTATTAGTGATATCTTATGATGTTTCTTTTTCTGTGTGACTAATTTCACTTAGAATCATCGTACCTGAATCCACTCATTATGCTGCTACGGGCCTGATGACATAGATTTCATTGCTGAGTGATATTGCATTGTACGTAAGTACCACAATTTCTTTATCCATTTTTCGCTTTCTGTGATATTCAACTTGTACCGTAAACGAGGTTCTTGTAAACAGAGCCGTCCCAAACTTTGGGGTGGCTGTGTCTTTTTGATTTTAATTTCCCTAAGCTATAGGACAATAAGTGGAAGTGCCCTAGGCTCTGTTGCTTTGTTTTTTGGATGTTTCAGGAAACACCATACACTTCTCCAGAGTGGCTGCTGGCAATTTACATCCCGCCCATTAGCATAACTAGGCTCCCAGTTCTCCATGGCATGTCCTGCCTTTCTGGATTTTACACATTTTTCAGATGGCCCTTTTGACCAGGGGGCAGTGAGACTTCATTGTAGTGCAGATTTCCTTTGCAAGCTTTCTTGGTTGGCCAAAAAGGGCGTATGCGTTTTTTCCTGAATATATTCAGGAAAAAATGCATATGCCCTTTTTGGTCAAGTGCATCATTGTGGACGTTCTGCCTCTTTTCCTATGCTTTACATGCAATTCCAGTCTACCTCCTGAAATCGGTTTCCTGCAATTCTGCCCCCCTTTCAACTCCTCTTGGCAGCCTTACTTCAATATATTTTTGGAAGATAGCTGTCCTTTATAACTCTGCAGGTTTGTGAATTACAGTGCCCGTGAGCTCCTTTCTTCAACTCGCTTTCTTGTGAGCTGGCCGCAACACCACAGGATTGCTTCTGGTCCTAGTGTGTTTCCGGCATGGCACGCTGAGCCTTTGGTTAATTCCTCTTCCTGGTGGGAAATGAGAGTTAAATTTGCCCGTCTGGACACCTCCACCTAGTCTCTCATTGGTTCTCCCTATTCCTGTTCATTTTCCACAGAAATTGCAAACTGGGCCAAACAGGAGGTTAAAGGCACTGACTCTCCAAGTGGGGAGAGTGTTAGTAAAGCGTCTGGAATGTTGCACCCGAGTACCAGGAAACGAAAATTGAGACACATTTGAACACGTTTTCCGATCACACGGTGGATCATACTCTGGGTTCCACATGCATGTTTTAGCTGAAGGAAGAATCCCTTAAACAGGGAGAGTTGAGACCCATGGAATGGGTACCATGCAATATGACTTCAAAGGGTCTGCATTTGCTCACCGAACCTCAGCAATCCTATCACTGCTGCGTTTATGCCACTGTACACACGCTTGATTCTCTTTCGGAGACATATAAATCCATAGGTTTTAAGATTCTTACTAGTCAGGTAGATTCTTACTAGTCAGGTATATTCTTAGGCGTTTAATATGGGGTGTTGAGTCCACTTCGTTGAGCAAGGAGTAGCTCTTGTCTATTACATATTTGGCTTATGGAACGGTATCTGTGCTCATTTCAATCTCTGGTTTTATGCAGCACCCCAACTCACCCGTCCCCTTAAGCAAGCATAAGTTGGTTTTCTACATTTGACACCCTGTTCTGTTTTGTAATTCAGTTCTTGTGTAGCCAAGTTTACATTCCGTGTATTAGTGATATCTTATGATGTTTCTTTTTCTGTGTGACTAATTTCACTTAGAATCATCGTACCTGAATCCACTCATTATGCTGCTACGGGCCTGATGACATAGATTTCATTGCTGAGTGATATTGCATTGTACGTAAGTACCACAATTTCTTTATCCATTTTTCGCTTTCTGTGATATTGAACTTGTTTGGTAAACGAGGTTCTTGTAAACAGAGCCGTCCCAAACTTTGGGGTGGCTGTGTCTTTTTGATTTTAATTTCCCTAAGCTATAGGATCATAAGTGGAAGTGCCCTAGGCTCTGTTGCTTTGTTTTTTGGATGTTTCAGGAAACACCATACACTTCTCCAGAGTGGCTGCTGGCAATTTACATCCCGCCCATCAGCATAACAAGGCTCCCAGTTCTCCATGGCCTGTCCTGCCTTTCTGGATTTTACACTTTATTCAGATGGCCCTTTTGACCGGGGGGCAGTGAGACTTCATTGTAGTGCAGATTTCCTTTGCAAGCTTGCTTGGTTGGCCAAAAAGGGCATATGCGTTTTTTCTTGAATATATTCAGGAAAAAACGCATACGCCCTTTTTGGCCAAGTGCATCATTGTGGACGTTCTGCCTCTTTTCCTATGCTTTACATGCAATTCCAGTGTACCTCCAGAAATCGGTTTCCTGCAATTCTGCCCCGCTTTCAACTCCTCTTGGCAGCCTTACTTCAATATATTTTTGGAAGATAGCTGTCATTTATAACTCTGCAGGTTTGTGAATTACAGTGCCCCTGAGCTCCTTTCTTCAACTCGCTTTCTTGTGAGCTGGCCGCAACACCGCAAGATTCCTTCAGGCCCTAGTTTGATTCCGGCACGGCATGCTGAGCCTTTGGTTAATTCCTCTTCCTGGTGGGAAATGAGAGTTAAATTGGCCAGTCTGGACACCTCCACCTAATCTCTCATTGGTTCTCCCTATTCCTGTTCATCTTCTGCAGAAATTGCTAACTGGGCCAAACAGGAGGTTAAAGGCACTGACTCTCCAAGTGGGGAGAGTGTTAGTAAAGCGTCTGGAATGTTGCACCCGAGTACCAGGGGACGAAAACTGAGACACATTTGAACACGTTTTCCGACCACATGGTGGATCATACTCTGGGTTCCACATGCATGTTTTAGCTGAAGGAAGAATCCCTTAAACATGGAGAGTTGAGACCGATGGAATGGGTACCATGCAATATGACTTCAAAGGGTCTGCATTTGCTCACCGAACCTCACCAATCCTATCACTGCTGCGTTTATGCCGCTGTACACATGCTTGATTCTCTTTCGGAGACATATAAATCCATAGGTTTTAAGATTCTTAGTAGTCAGGTAGATTCTTAGGCGTTTAATATGGAGTGTTGAGTCCACTTCGTTGAGCAAGGAGTAGCTCTTGTCTATTACATATTTGGCTTATGGAACGGTATCTGTGCTCATTTCAATCTCTGGTTTTATGCAGCACCCCAACTCACCCGTCCCCTTAAGCAAGCATAAGTTGGTTTTCTACATTTGACACCCTGTTCTGTTTTGTAATTCAGTTCTTGTGTAGCCAAGTTTACATTCCGTGTATTAGTGATATCTTATGATGTTTCTTTTTCTGTGTGACTAATTTCACTTAGAATCATCGTACCTGAATCCACTCATTATGCTGCTACGGGCCTGTTGACATAGATTTCATTGCTGAGTGATATTGCATTGTACGTAAGTACCACAATTTCTTTATCCATTTTTCGCTTTCTGTGATATTGAACTTGTACCGTAAACGAGGTTCTTGTAAACAGAGCCGTCCCAAACTTTGGGGTGGCTGTGTCTTTTTGATTTTAATTTCCCTAAGCTATAGGACCATAAGTGGAAGTGCCCTAGGCTCTGTTGCTTTGTTTTTTGGATGTTTCAGGAAACACCATACACTTCTCCAGAGTGGCTGCTGGCAATTTACATCCCGCCCATCAGCATAACTAGGCTCCCAGTTCTCCATGGCATGTCCTGCCTTTCTGGATTTTACACTTTTTTCAGATGGCCCTTTTGACTGGGGGGCAGTGAGACTTCATTGTAGTGCAGATTTCCTTTGCAAGCTTGCTTGGTTGGCCAAAAAGGGCGTATGCGTTTTTTCCTGTATATATTCAGGAAAAAACGCATACGCCCTTTTTGGCCAAGTGCATCATTGTGGACGTTCTGCCTCTTTTCCTATGCTTTACATGCAATTCCAGTCTACCTCCTGAAATTGGTTTCCTGCAATTCTGCCCCCCTTTCAACTCCTCTTGGCAGCCTTACTTCAATATATTTTTGGAAGATAGCTGTCCTTTATAACTCTGCAGGTTTGTGAATTACAGTGCCCCTGAGCTCCTTTCTTCAACTCGCTTTCTTGTGAGCTGGCCGCAACACCGTAGGATTGCTTCTGGTCCTAGTGTGGTTCCGGCATGGCACGCTGAGCCTTTGGTTAATTCCTCTTCCTGGTGGGAAATGAGAGTTAAATTTGCCCGTCTGGACACCTCCACCTAGTCTCTCATTGGTTCTCCCTATTCCTGTTCATTTTCCACAGAAATTGCAAACTGGGCCAAACAGGAGGTTAAAGGCACTGACTCTCCAAGTGGGGAGAGTGTTAGTAAAGCGTCTGGAATGTTGCACCCGAGTACCAGGAAACGAAAATTGAGACACATTTGAACACGTTTTCCGATCACACGGTGGATCATACTCTGGGTTCCACATGCATGTTTTAGCTGAAGGAAGAATCCCTTAAACAGGGAGAGTTGAGACCCATGGAATGGGTACCATGCAATATGATTTCAAAGGGTCTGCATTTGCTCACCGAACCTCAGCAATCCTATCACTGCTGCGTTTATGCCGCTGTACACACGCTTGATTCTCTTTCGGAGACATATAAATCCATAGGTTTTAAGATTCTTACTAGTCAGATATATTCTTAGGCGTTTAATATGGGGTGTTGAGTCCACTTCGTTGAGCAAGGAGTAGCTCTTGTCTATTACATATTTGGCTTATGGAACGGTATCTGTGCTCATTTCAATCTCTGGTTTTATGCAGCACCCCAACTCACCCGTCCCCTTAAGCAAGCATAAGTTGGTTTTCTACATTTGACACCCTGTTCTGTTTTGTAATTCAGTTCTTGTGTAGCCAAGTTTACATTCCGTGTATTAGTGATATCTTATGATGTTTCTTTTTCTGTGTGACTAATTTCACTTAGAATCATCGTACCTGAATCCACTCATTATGCTGCTACGGGCCTGTTGACATAGATTTCATTGCTGAGTGATATTGCATTGTACGTAAGTACCACAATTTCTTTATCCATTTTTCGCTTTCTGTGATATTGAACTTGTACCGTAAACGAGGTTCTTGTAAACAGAGCCGTCCCAAACTTTGGGGTGGCTGTGTCTTTTTGATTTTAATTTCCCTAAGCTATAGGACCATAAGTGGAAGTGCCCTAGGCTCTGTTGCTTTGTTTTTTGGATGTTTCAGGAAACACCATACACTTCTCCAGAGTGGCTGCTGGCAATTTACATCCCGCCCATCAGCATAACTAGGCTCCCAGTTCTCCATGGCCTGTCCTGCCTTTCTGGATTTTACACTTTTTTCAGATGGCCCTTTTGACCGGGGGGCAGTGAGACTTCATTGTAGTGCAGATTTCCTTTGCAAGCTTGCTTGGTTGGCCAAAAAGTGCGTATGCGTTTTTTCCTGAATATATTCAGGAAAAAACGCATACGCCCTTTTTGGCCAAGTGCATCATTGTGGACGTTCTGCCTCTTTTCCTATGCTTTACATGCAATTCCAGTCTACCTCCTGAAATCGGTTTCCTGCAATTCTGCCCTGCTTTCAACTCCTCTTGGCATCCTAATTCAATATATTTTTGGAAGATAGCTGTCCTTTATAACTCTGCAGGTTTGTGAATTACAGTGCCCCTGAGCTCCTTTCTTCAACTCGCTTTCTTGTGAGCTGGCCGCAACACCGCAGGATTGCTTCAGGCCCTAGTTTGGTTCCGGCACGGCATGCTGAGCCTTTGGTTAATTCCTCTTCCTGGTGGGAAATGAGAGTTAAATTGGCCCGTCCGGACACCTCCACCTAATCTCTCATTGGTTCTCCCTATTCCTGTTCATCTTCCGCAGAAATTGCTAACTGGGCCAAACAGGAGGTTAAAGGCACTGACTCTCCAAGTGGGGAGAGTGTTAGTAAAGCGTCTGGAATGTTGCACCCGAGTACCAGGGGACGAAAACTGAGACACATTTGAACACGTTTTCCGACCACATGGTGGATCATACTCTGGGTTCCACATGCATGTTTTAGCTGAAGGAAGAATCCCTTAAACATGGAGAGTTGAGACCCATGGAATGGGTACCATGCAATATGACTTCAAAGGGTCTGCATTTGCTCACCGAACCTCACCAATCCTATCACTGCTGCGTTTATGCCGCTGTACACACGATTGATTCTCTTTCGGAGACATATAAATCCATAGGTTTTAAGATTCTTACTAGTCAGGTAGATTCTTACTAGTCAGGTATATTCTTAGGCGTTTAATATGGGGTGTTGAGTCCACTTCGTTGAGCAAGGAGTAGCTCTTGTCTATTACATATTTGGCTTATGGAACGGTATCTGTGCTCATTTCAATCTCTGGTTTTATGCAGCACCCCAACTCACCCGTCCCCTTAAGCAAGCATAAGTTGGTTTTGTACATTTGACACCCTGTTCTGTTTTGTAATTCAGTTCTTGTGTAGCCAAGTTTACATTCCGTGTATTAGTGATATCTTATGATGTTTCTTTTTCTGTGTGACTAATTTCACTTAGAATCATCGTACCTGAATCCACTCATTATGCTGCTCCGGGCCTGATGACATAGATTTCATTGCTGAGTGTTATTGCATTGTACGTAAGTACCACAATTTCTTTATCCATTTTTCGCTTTCTGTGATATTGAACTTGTACTGTAAACGAGGTTCTTGTAAACAGAGCCGTCCCAAACTTTGGGGTGGCTGTGTCTTTTTGATTTTAATTTCCCTAAGCTATAGGACCATAAGTGGAAGTGCCCTAGGCTCTGTTGCTTTGTTTTTTGGATGTTTCAGGAAACACCATACACTTCTCCAGAGTGGCTGCTGGCAATTTACATCCCGCCCATCAGCATAACTAGGCTCCCAGTTCTCCATGGCCTGTCCTGCCTTTCTGGATTTTACACTTTTTTCAGATGGCCCTTTTGACCGGGGGGCAGTGAGACTTCATTGTAGTGCAGATTTCCTTTGCAAGCTTGCTTGGTTGGCCAAAAAGTGCGTATGCGTTTTTTCCTGAATATATTCAGGAAAAAACGCATACGCCCTTTTTGGCCAAGTGCATCATTGTGGACGTTCTGCCTCTTTTCCTATGCTTTACATGCAATTCCAGTCTACCTCCTGAAATCGGTTTCCTGCAATTCTGCCCCCCTTTCAACTCCTCTTGGCAGCCTTACTTCAATATATTTTTGGAAGATAGCTGTCCTTTATAACTCTGCAGGTTTGTGAATTACAGTGCCCCTGAGCTCCTTTCTTCAACTCGCTTTCTTGTGAGCTGGCCGCAACACCGCAGGATTGCTTCTGGTCCTAGTGTGGTTCCGGCATGGCACGCTGACCCTTTGGTTAATTCCTCTTCCTGGTGGGAAATGAGAGTTAAATTTGCCCGTCTGGACACCTCCACCTAGTCTCTCATTGGTTCTCCCTATTCCTGTTCATTTTCCATAGAAATTGCAAACTGGGCCAAACAGGAGGTTAAAGGCACTGACTCTCCAAGTGGGGAGAGTGTTAGTAAAGCGTCTGGAATGTTGCACCCGAGTACCAGGAAACGAAAATTGAGACACATTTGAACACGTTTTCCGATCACACGGTGGATCATACTCTGGGTTCCACATGCATGTTTTAGCTGAAGGAAGAATCCCTTAAACAGGGAGAGTTGAGACCCATGGAATGGGTACCATGTAATATGATTTCAAAGGGTCTGCATTTGCTCACCGAACCTCAGCTATCCTATCACTGCTGCGTTTATGCCGCTGTACACACGCTTGATTCTCTTTCGGAGACATATAAATCCATAGGTTTTAAGATTCTTACTAGTCAGATATATTCTTAGGCGTTTAATATGGGGTGTTGAGTCCACTTCGTTGAGCAAGGAGTAGCTCTTGTCTATTACATATTTGGCTTATGGAACGGTATCTGTGCTCATTTCAATCTCTGGTTTTATGCAGCACCCCAACTCACCCGTCCCCTTAAGCAAGCATAAGTTGGTTTTCTACATTTGACACCCTGTTCTGTTTTGTAATTCAGTTCTTGTGTAGCCAAGTTTACATTCCGTGTATTAGTGATATCTTATGATGTTTCCTTTTCTGTGTGACTAATTTCACTTAGAATCATCGTACCTGAATCCACTCATTATGCTGCTACGGGCCTGTTGACATAGATTTCATTGCTGAGTGATATTGCATTGTACGTAAGTACCACAATTTCTTTATCCATTTTTCGCTTTCTGTGATATTGAACTTGTACCGTAAACGAGGTTCTTGTAAACAGAGCCGTCCCAAACTTTGGGGTGGCTGTGTCTTTTTGATTTTAATTTCCCTAAGCTATAGGACCATAAGTGGAAGTGCCCTAGGCTCTGTTGCTTTGTTTTTTGGATGTTTCAGGAAACACCATACACTTCTCCAGAGTGGCTGCTGGCAATTTACATCCCGCCCATCAGCATAACTAGGCTCCCAGTTCTCCATGGCCTGTCCTGCCTTTCTGGATTTTACACTTTTTTCAGATGGCCCTTTTGACCGGGGGGCAGTGAGACTTCATTGTAGTGCAGATTTCCTTTGCAAGCTTGCTTGGTTGGCCAAAAAGTGCGTATGCGTTTTTTCCTGAATATATTCAGGAAAAAACGCATACGCCCTTTTTGGCCAAGTGCATCATTGTGGACGTTCTGCCTCTTTTCCTATGCTTTACATGCAATTCCAGTCTACCTCCTGAAATCGGTTTCCTGCAATTCTGCCCTGCTTTCAACTCCTCTTGGCATCCTAATTCAATATATTTTTGGAAGATAGCTGTCCTTTATAACTCTGCAGGTTTGTGAATTACAGTGCCCCTGAGCTCCTTTCTTCAACTCGCTTTCTTGTGAGCTGGCCGCAACACCGCAGGATTGCTTCAGGCCCTAGTTTGGTTCCGGCACGGCATGCTGAGCCTTTGGTTAATTCCTCTTCCTGGTGGGAAATGAGAGTTAAATTGGCCCGTCCGGACACCTCCACCTAATCTCTCATTGGTTCTCCCTATTCCTGTTCATCTTCCGCAGAAATTGCTAACTGGGCCAAACAGGAGGTTAAAGGCACTGACTCTCCAAGTGGGGAGAGTGTTAGTAAAGCGTCTGGAATGTTGCACCCGAGTACCAGGGGACGAAAACTGAGACACATTTGAACACGTTTTCCGACCACATGGTGGATCATACTCTGGGTTCCACATGCATGTTTTAGCTGAAGGAAGAATCCCTTAAACATGGAGAGTTGAGACCCATGGAATGGGTACCATGCAATATGACTTCAAAGGGTCTGCATTTGCTCACCGAACCTCACCAATCCTATCACTGCTGCGTTTATGCCGCTGTACACACGATTGATTCTCTTTCGGAGACATATAAATCCATAGGTTTTAAGATTCTTACTAGTCAGGTAGATTCTTACTAGTCAGGTATATTCTTAGGCGTTTAATATGGGGTGTTGAGTCCACTTCGTTGAGCAAGGAGTAGCTCTTGTCTATTACATATTTGGCTTATGGAACGGTATCTGTGCTCATTTCAATCTCTGGTTTTATGCAGCACCCCAACTCACCCGTCCCCTTAAGCAAGCATAAGTTGGTTTTGTACATTTGACACCCTGTTCTGTTTTGTAATTCAGTTCTTGTGTAGCCAAGTTTACATTCCGTGTATTAGTGATATCTTATGATGTTTCTTTTTCTGTGTGACTAATTTCACTTAGAATCATCGTACCTGAATCCACTCATTATGCTGCTCCGGGCCTGATGACATAGATTTCATTGCTGAGTGTTATTGCATTGTACGTAAGTACCACAATTTCTTTATCCATTTTTCGCTTTCTGTGATATTGAACTTGTACTGTAAACGAGGTTCTTGTAAACAGAGCCGTCCCAAACTTTGGGGTGGCTGTGTCTTTTTGATTTTAATTTCCCTAAGCTATAGGACCATAAGTGGAAGTGCCCTAGGCTCTGTTGCTTTGTTTTTTGGATGTTTCAGGAAACACCATACACTTCTCCAGAGTGGCTGCTGGCAATTTACATCCCGCCCATCAGCATAACTAGGCTCCCAGTTCTCCATGGCCTGTCCTGCCTTTCTGGATTTTACACTTTTTTCAGATGGCCCTTTTGACCGGGGGGCAGTGAGACTTCATTGTAGTGCAGATTTCCTTTGCAAGCTTGCTTGGTTGGCCAAAAAGTGCGTATGCGTTTTTTCCTGAATATATTCAGGAAAAAACGCATACGCCCTTTTTGGCCAAGTGCATCATTGTGGACGTTCTGCCTCTTTTCCTATGCTTTACATGCAATTCCAGTCTACCTCCTGAAATCGGTTTCCTGCAATTCTGCCCCCCTTTCAACTCCTCTTGGCAGCCTTACTTCAATATATTTTTGGAAGATAGCTGTCCTTTATAACTCTGCAGGTTTGTGAATTACAGTGCCCCTGAGCTCCTTTCTTCAACTCGCTTTCTTGTGAGCTGGCCGCAACACCGCAGGATTGCTTCTGGTCCTAGTGTGGTTCCGGCATGGCACGCTGACCCTTTGGTTAATTCCTCTTCCTGGTGGGAAATGAGAGTTAAATTTGCCCGTCTGGACACCTCCACCTAGTCTCTCATTGGTTCTCCCTATTCCTGTTCATTTTCCATAGAAATTGCAAACTGGGCCAAACAGGAGGTTAAAGGCACTGACTCTCCAAGTGGGGAGAGTGTTAGTAAAGCGTCTGGAATGTTGCACCCGAGTACCAGGAAACGAAAATTGAGACACATTTGAACACGTTTTCCGATCACACGGTGGATCATACTCTGGGTTCCACATGCATGTTTTAGCTGAAGGAAGAATCCCTTAAACAGGGAGAGTTGAGACCCATGGAATGGGTACCATGTAATATGATTTCAAAGGGTCTGCATTTGCTCACCGAACCTCAGCTATCCTATCACTGCTGCGTTTATGCCGCTGTACACACGCTTGATTCTCTTTCGGAGACATATAAATCCATAGGTTTTAAGATTCTTACTAGTCAGATATATTCTTAGGCGTTTAATATGGGGTGTTGAGTCCACTTCGTTGAGCAAGGAGTAGCTCTTGTCTATTACATATTTGGCTTATGGAACGGTATCTGTGCTCATTTCAATCTCTGGTTTTATGCAGCACCCCAACTCACCCGTCCCCTTAAGCAAGCATAAGTTGGTTTTCTACATTTGACACCCTGTTCTGTTTTGTAATTCAGTTCTTGTGTAGCCAAGTTTACATTCCGTGTATTAGTGATATCTTATGATGTTTCCTTTTCTGTGTGACTAATTTCACTTAGAATCATCGTACCTGAATCCACTCATTATGCTGCTACGGGCCTGATGACATAGATTTCATTGCTGAGTGATATTGCATTGTACGTAAGTACCACAACTTCTTTATCCATTTTTCGCTTTCTGTGATATTGAACTTGTACCGTAAACGAGGTTCTTGTAAACAGAGCCGTCCCAAACTTTGGGGTGGCTGTGTCTTTTTGATTTTAATTTCCCTAAGCTATAGGACCATAAGTGGAAGTGCCCTAGGCTCTGTTGCTTTGTTTTTTGGATGTTTCAGGAAACACCATACACTTCTCCAGAGTGGCTGCTGGCAATTTACATCCCGCCCATCAGCATAACTAGGCTCCCAGTTCTCCATGGCCTGTCCTGCCTTTCTGGATTTTACACTTTTTTCAGATGGCCCTTTTGACCGGGAGGCAGTGAGACTTCATTGTAGTGCAGATTTCCTTTGCAAGCTTGCTTGGTTGGCCAAAAAGGGCGTATGCGTTTTTTCCTGAATATATTCAGGAAAAAACGCATACGCCCTTTTTGGCCAAGTGCATCATTGTGGACGTTCTGCCTCTTTTCCTATGCTTTACATGCAATTCCAGTCTACCTCCTGAAATCGGTTTCCTGCAATTCTGCCCTGCTTTCAACTCCTCTTGGCATCCTAATTCAATATATTTTTGGAAGATAGCTGTCATTTATAACTCTGCAGGTTTGTGAATTACAGTGCCCCTGAGCTCCTTTCTTCAACTCGCTTTCTTGTGAGCTGGTCGCAACACCGCAGGATTGCTTCTGGTCCTAGTGTGGTTCCGGCATGGCACGCTGAGCCTTTGGTTAATTCCTCTTCCTGGTGGGAAATGAGAGTTAAATTTGCCCGTCCAGACACCTCCACCTAGTCTCTCATTGGTTCTCCCTATTCCTGTTCATTTTCCACAGAAATTGCAAACTGGGCCATACAGGAGGTTAAAGGCACTGACTCTCCAAGTGGGGAGAGTGTTAGTAAAGCGTCTGGAATGTTGCACCCGAGTACCAGGGGACGAAAACTGAGACACATTTGAACACGTTTCCCGATCACACGGTGGATCATACTCTGGGTTCCACATGCATGTTTTAGCTGAAGGAAGAATCCCTTAAACCTGGAGAGTTGAGACCCATGGAATGGGTACCATGCAATATGACTTCAAAGGGTCTGCATTTGCTCACCGAACCTCACCAATCCTATCACTGCTGCGTTTATGCCGCTGTACACACGCTTGATTCTCTTTCGGAGACATATAAATCCATAGGTTTTAAGATTCTTACTAGTCAGGTATATTCTTAGGCGTTTAATATGGAGTGTTGAGTCCACTTCGTTGAGCAAGGAGTAGCTCTTGTCTATTACATATTTGGCTTATGGAACGGTATCTGTGCTCATTTCAATCTCTGGTTTTATGCAGCACCCCAACTCACCCGTCCCCTTAAGCAAGCATAAGTTGGTTTTCTACATTTGACACCCTGTTCTGTTTTGTAATTCAGTTCTTGTGTAGCCAAGTTTACATTCCCTGTATTAGTGATATCTTATGATGTTTCTTTTTCTGTGTGACTAATTTCACTTAGAATCATCGTACCTGAATCCACTCATTATGCTGCTACGGGCCTGATGACATAGATTTCATTGCTGAGTGATATTGCATTGTACGTAAGTACCACAATTTCTTTATCCATTTTTCGCTTTCTGTGATATTCAACTTGTACCGTAAACGAGGTTCTTGTAAACAGAGCCGTCCCAAACTTTGGGGTGGCTGTGTCTTTTTGATTTTAATTTCCCTAAGCTATAGGACAATAAGTGGAAGTGCCCTAGGCTCTGTTGCTTTGTTTTTTGGATGTTTCAGGAAACACCATACACTTCTCCAGAGTGGCTGCTGGCAATTTACATCCCGCCCATTAGCATAACTAGGCTCCCAGTTCTCCATGGCATGTCCTGCCTTTCTGGATTTTACACATTTTTCAGATGGCCCTTTTGACCAGGGGGCAGTGAGACTTCATTGTAGTGCAGATTTCCTTTGCAAGCTTTCTTGGTTGGCCAAAAAGGGCGTATGCGTTTTTTCCTGAATATATTCAGGAAAAAATGCATATGCCCTTTTTGGTCAAGTGCATCATTGTGGACGTTCTGCCTCTTTTCCTATGCTTTACATGCAATTCCAGTCTACCTCCTGAAATCGGTTTCCTGCAATTCTGCCCCCCTTTCAACTCCTCTTGGCAGCCTTACTTCAATATATTTTTGGAAGATAGCTGTCCTTTATAACTCTGCAGGTTTGTGAATTACAGTGCCCGTGAGCTCCTTTCTTCAACTCGCTTTCTTGTGAGCTGGCCGCAACACCACAGGATTGCTTCTGGTCCTAGTGTGTTTCCGGCATGGCACGCTGAGCCTTTGGTTAATTCCTCTTCCTGGTGGGAAATGAGAGTTAAATTTGCCCGTCTGGACACCTCCACCTAGTCTCTCATTGGTTCTCCCTATTCCTGTTCATTTTCCACAGAAATTGCAAACTGGGCCAAACAGGAGGTTAAAGGCACTGACTCTCCAAGTGGGGAGAGTGTTAGTAAAGCGTCTGGAATGTTGCACCCGAGTACCAGGAAACGAAAATTGAGACACATTTGAACACGTTTTCCGAACACACGGTGGATCATACTCTGGGTTCCACATGCATGTTTTAGCTGAAGGAAGAATCCCTTAAACAGGGAGAGTTGAGACCCATGGAATGGGTACCATGCAATATGACTTCAAAGGGTCTGCATTTGCTCACCGAACCTCAGCAATCCTATCACTGCTGCGTTTATGCCACTGTACACACGCTTGATTCTCTTTCGGAGACATATAAATCCATAGGTTTTAAGATTCTTACTAGTCAGGTAGATTCTTACTAGTCAGGTATATTCTTAGGCGTTTAATATGGGGTGTTGAGTCCACTTCGTTGAGCAAGGAGTAGCTCTTGTCTATTACATATTTGGCTTATGGAACGGTATCTGTGCTCATTTCAATCTCTGGTTTTATGCAGCACCCCAACTCACCCGTCCCCTTAAGCAAGCATAAGTTGGTTTTCTACATTTGACACCCTGTTCTGTTTTGTAATTCAGTTCTTGTGTAGCCAAGTTTACATTCCGTGTATTAGTGATATCTTATGATGTTTCTTTTTCTGTGTGACTAATTTCACTTAGAATCATCGTACCTGAATCCACTCATTATGCTGCTACGGGCCTGATGACATAGATTTCATTGCTGAGTGATATTGCATTGTACGTAAGTACCACAATTTCTTTATCCATTTTTCGCTTTCTGTGATATTGAACTTGTTTGGTAAACGAGGTTCTTGTAAACAGAGCCGTCCCAAACTTTGGGGTGGCTGTGTCTTTTTGATTTTAATTTCCCTAAGCTATAGGATCATAAGTGGAAGTGCCCTAGGCTCTGTTGCTTTGTTTTTTGGATGTTTCAGGAAACACCATACACTTCTCCAGAGTGGCTGCTGGCAATTTACATCCCGCCCATCAGCATAACAAGGCTCCCAGTTCTCCATGGCCTGTCCTGCCTTTCTGGATTTTACACTTTATTCAGATGGCCCTTTTGACCGGGGGGCAGTGAGACTTCATTGTAGTGCAGATTTCCTTTGCAAGCTTGCTTGGTTGGCCAAAAAGGGCATATGCGTTTTTTCTTGAATATATTCAGGAAAAAACGCATACGCCCTTTTTGGCCAAGTGCATCATTGTGGACGTTCTGCCTCTTTTCCTATGCTTTACATGCAATTCCAGTGTACCTCCAGAAATCGGTTTCCTGCAATTCTGCCCCGCTTTCAACTCCTCTTGGCAGCCTTACTTCAATATATTTTTGGAAGATAGCTGTCATTTATAACTCTGCAGGTTTGTGAATTACAGTGCCCCTGAGCTCCTTTCTTCAACTCGCTTTCTTGTGAGCTGGCCGCAACACCGCAAGATTCCTTCAGGCCCTAGTTTGATTCCGGCACGGCATGCTGAGCCTTTGGTTAATTCCTCTTCCTGGTGGGAAATGAGAGTTAAATTGGCCAGTCTGGACACCTCCACCTAATCTCTCATTGGTTCTCCCTATTCCTGTTCATCTTCTGCAGAAATTGCTAACTGGGCCAAACAGGAGGTTAAAGGCACTGACTCTCCAAGTGGGGAGAGTGTTAGTAAAGCGTCTGGAATGTTGCACCCGAGTACCAGGGGACGAAAACTGAGACACATTTGAACACGTTTTCCGACCACATGGTGGATCATACTCTGGGTTCCACATGCATGTTTTAGCTGAAGGAAGAATCCCTTAAACATGGAGAGTTGAGACCGATGGAATGGGTACCATGCAATATGACTTCAAAGGGTCTGCATTTGCTCACCGAACCTCACCAATCCTATCACTGCTGCGTTTATGCCGCTGTACACATGCTTGATTCTCTTTCGGAGACATATAAATCCATAGGTTTTAAGATTCTTAGTAGTCAGGTAGATTCTTAGGCGTTTAATATGGAGTGTTGAGTCCACTTCGTTGAGCAAGGAGTAGCTCTTGTCTATTACATATTTGGCTTATGGAACGGTATCTGTGCTCATTTCAATCTCTGGTTTTATGCAGCACCCCAACTCACCCGTCCCCTTAAGCAAGCATAAGTTGGTTTTCTACATTTGACACCCTGTTCTGTTTTGTAATTCAGTTCTTGTGTAGCCAAGTTTACATTCCGTGTATTAGTGATATCTTATGATGTTTCTTTTTCTGTGTGACTAATTTCACTTAGAATCATCGTACCTGAATCCACTCATTATGCTGCTACGGGCCTGTTGACATAGATTTCATTGCTGAGTGATATTGCATTGTACGTAAGTACCACAATTTCTTTATCCATTTTTCGCTTTCTGTGATATTGAACTTGTACCGTAAACGAGGTTCTTGTAAACAGAGCCGTCCCAAACTTTGGGGTGGCTGTGTCTTTTTGATTTTAATTTCCCTAAGCTATAGGACCATAAGTGGAAGTGCCCTAGGCTCTGTTGCTTTGTTTTTTGGATGTTTCAGGAAACACCATACACTTCTCCAGAGTGGCTGCTGGCAATTTACATCCCGCCCATCAGCATAACTAGGCTCCCAGTTCTCCATGGCATGTCCTGCCTTTCTGGATTTTACACTTTTTTCAGATGGCCCTTTTGACTGGGGGGCAGTGAGACTTCATTGTAGTGCAGATTTCCTTTGCAAGCTTGCTTGGTTGGCCAAAAAGGGCGTATGCGTTTTTTCCTGTATATATTCAGGAAAAAACGCATACGTCCTTTTTGGCCAAGTGCATCATTGTGGACGTTCTGCCTCTTTTCCTATGCTTTACATGCAATTCCAGTCTACCTCCTGAAATTGGTTTCCTGCAATTCTGCCCCCCTTTCAACTCCTCTTGGCAGCCTTACTTCAATATATTTTTGGAAGATAGCTGTCCTTTATAACTCTGCAGGTTTGTGAATTACAGTGCCCCTGAGCTCCTTTCTTCAACTCGCTTTCTTGTGAGCTGGCCGCAACACCGTAGGATTGCTTCTGGTCCTAGTGTGGTTCCGGCATGGCACGCTGAGCCTTTGGTTAATTCCTCTTCCTGGTGGGAAATGAGAGCTAAATTTGCCCGTCTGGACACCTCCACCTAGTCTCTCATTGGTTCTCCCTATTCCTGTTCATTTTCCACAGAAATTGCAAACTGGGCCAAACAGGAGGTTAAAGGCACTGACTCTCCAAGTGGGGAGAGTGTTAGTAAAGCGTCTGGAATGTTGCACCCGAGTACCAGGAAACGAAAATTGAGACACATTTGAACACGTTTTCCGATCACACGGTGGATCATACTCTGGGTTCCACATGCATGTTTTAGCTGAAGGAAGAATCCCTTAAACAGGGAGAGTTGAGACCCATGGAATGGGTACCATGCAATATGATTTCAAAGGGTCTGCATTTGCTCACCGAACCTCAGCAATCCTATCACTGCTGCGTTTATGCCGCTGTACACACGCTTGATTCTCTTTCGGAGACATATAAATCCATAGGTTTTAAGATTCTTACTAGTCAGATATATTCTTAGGCGTTTAATATGGGGTGTTGAGTCCACTTCGTTGAGCAAGGAGTAGCTCTTGTCTATTACATATTTGGCTTATGGAACGGTATCTGTGCTCATTTCAATCTCTGGTTTTATGCAGCACCCCAACTCACCCGTCCCCTTAAGCAAGCATAAGTTGGTTTTCTACATTTGACACCCTGTTCTGTTTTGTAATTCAGTTCTTGTGTAGCCAAGTTTACATTCCGTGTATTAGTGATATCTTATGATGTTTCTTTTTCTGTGTGACTAATTTCACTTAGAATCATCGTACCTGAATCCACTCATTATGCTGCTACGGGCCTGTTGACATAGATTTCATTGCTGAGTGATATTGCATTGTACGTAAGTACCACAATTTCTTTATCCATTTTTCGCTTTCTGTGATATTGAACTTGTACCGTAAACGAGGTTCTTGTAAACAGAGCCGTCCCAAACTTTGGGGTGGCTGTGTCTTTTTGATTTTAATTTCCCTAAGCTATAGGACCATAAGTGGAAGTGCCCTAGGCTCTGTTGCTTTGTTTTTTGGATGTTTCAGGAAACACCATACACTTCTCCAGAGTGGCTGCTGGCAATTTACATCCCGCCCATCAGCATAACTAGGCTCCCAGTTCTCCATGGCCTGTCCTGCCTTTCTGGATTTTACACTTTTTTCAGATGGCCCTTTTGACCGGGGGGCAGTGAGACTTCATTGTAGTGCAGATTTCCTTTGCAAGCTTGCTTGGTTGGCCAAAAAGAGCGTATGCGTTTTTTCCTGAATATATTCAGGAAAAAACGCATACGCCCTTTTTGGCCAAGTGCATCATTGTGGACGTTCTGCCTCTTTTCCTATGCTTTACATGCAATTCCAGTCTACCTCCTGAAATCGGTTTCCTGCAATTCTGCCCTGCTTTCAACTCCTCTTGGCATCCTAATTCAATATATTTTTGGAAGATAGCTGTCCTTTATAACTCTGCAGGTTTGTGAATTACAGTGCCCCTGAGCTCCTTTCTTCAACTCGCTTTCTTGTGAGCTGGCCGCAACACCGCAGGATTGCTTCAGGCCCTAGTTTGGTTCCGGCACGGCATGCTGAGCCTTTGGTTAATTCCTCTTCCTGGTGGGAAATGAGAGTTAAATTGGCCCGTCCGGACACCTCCACCTAATCTCTCATTGGTTCTCCCTATTCCTGTTCATCTTCCGCAGAAATTGCTAACTGGGCCAAACAGGAGGTTAAAGGCACTGACTCTCCAAGTGGGGAGAGTGTTAGTAAAGCGTCTGGAATGTTGCACCCGAGTACCAGGGGACGAAAACTGAGACACATTTGAACACGTTTTCCGACCACATGGTGGATCATACTCTGGGTTCCACATGCATGTTTTAGCTGAAGGAAGAATCCCTTAAACATGGAGAGTTGAGACCCATGGAATGGGTACCATGCAATATGACTTCAAAGGGTCTGCATTTGCTCACCGAACCTCACCAATCCTATCACTGCTGCGTTTATGCCGCTGTACACACGCTTGATTCTCTTTCGGAGACATATAAATCCATAGGTTTTAAGATTCTTACTAGTCAGGTAGATTCTTACTAGTCAGGTATATTCTTAGGCGTTTAATATGGGGTGTTGAGTCCACTTCGTTGAGCAAGGAGTAGCTCTTGTCTATTACATATTTGGCTTATGGAACTGTATCTGTGCTCATTTCAATCTCTGGTTTTATGCAGCACCCCAACTCACCCGTCCCCTTAAGCAAGCATAAGTTGGTTTTCTACATTTGACACCCTGTTCTGTTTTGTAATTCAGTTCTTGTGTAGCCAAGTTTACATTCCGTGTATTAGTGATATCTTATGATGTTTCTTTTTCTGTGTGACTAATTTCACTTAGAATCATCGTACCTGAATCCACTCATTATGCTGCTACGGGCCTGATGACATAGATTTCATTGCTGAGTGATATTGCATTGTACGTAAGTACCACAATTTCTTTATCCATTTTTCGCTTTCTGTGATATTGAACTTGTACCGTAAACGAGGTTCTTGTAAACAGAGCCGTCCCAAACTTTGGGGTGGCTGTGTCTTTTTGATTTTAATTTCCCTAAGCTATAGGACCATAAGTGGAAGTGCCCTAGGCTCTGTTGCTTTGTTTTTTGGATGTTTCAGGAAACACCATACACTTCTCCAGAGTGGCTGCTGGCAATTTACATCCCGGCCATCAGCATAACAAGGCTCCCAGTTCTCAATGGCCTGTCCTGCCTTTCTGGATTTTACACTTTTTTCAGATGGCCCTTTTGACCGGGGGGCAGTGAGACTTCATTGTAGTGCAGATTTCCTTTGCAAGCTTGCTTGGTTGGCCAAAAAGGGCGTATGCGTTTTTCCCTGAATATATTCAGGAAAAAACGCATACGCCCTTTTTGGCCAAGTGTATCATTGTGGACGTTCTGCCTCTTTTCCTATGCTTTACATGCAATTCCAGTCTACCTCCTGAAATCGGTTTCCTGCAATTCTGCCCCGCTTTCAACTCCTCTTGGCAGCCTTACTTCAATATATTTTTGGAAGATAGCTGTCATTTATAACTCTGCAGGTTTGTGAATTACAGTGCCCCTGAGCTCCTTTCTTCAACTCGCTTTCTTGTGAGCTGGCCGCAACACCGCAGGATTGCTTCAGGCCCTAGTTTGGTTCCGGCACGGCATGCTGAGCCTTTGGTTAATTCCTCTTCCTGGTGGGAAATGAGAGTTAAATTTGCCCGTCCGGACACCTCCACCTAGTCTCTCATTGGTTCTTCCTATTCCTGTTCATTTTCCACTGAAATTGCAAACTGGGCCAAACAGGAGGTTAAAGGCACTGACTCTCCAAGTGGGGAGAGTGTTAGTAAAGCGTCTGGAATGTTGCACCCGAGTACCAGGGGACGAAAACTGAGACACATTTGAACACTTTTCCCGATCACACGGTGGATCATACTCTGGGTTCCACATGCATGTTTTAGCTGAAGGAAGAATCCATTAAACCTGGAGAGTTGAGACCCATGGAATGGGTACCATGCAATATGACTTCAAAGGGTCTGCATTTGCTCACCGAACCTCAGCAATCCTATCACTGCTGCGTTTATGCCGCTGTACACATGCTTGATTCTCTTTCGGAGACATATAAATCCATAGGTTTTAAGATTCTTACTAGTCAGGTAGATTCTTAGGCGTTTAATATGGAGTGTTGAGTCCACTTCGTTGAGCAAGGAGTAGCTCTTGTCTATTACATATTTGGCTTATGGAACGGTATCTGTGCTCATTTCAATCTCTGGTTTTATGCAACACCCCAACTCACCCGTCCCCTTAAGCAAGCATAAGTTGGTTTTGTACATTTGACACCCTGTTCTGTTTTGTAATTCAGTTCTTGTGTAGCCAAGTTTACATTCCGTGTATTAGTGATATCTTATGATGTTTCTTTTTCTGTGTGACTAATTTCACTTAGAATCATCGTACCTGAATCCACTCATTATGCTGCTCCGGGCCTGATGACATAGATTTCATTGCTGAGTGTTATTGCATTGTACGTAAGTACCACAATTTCTTTATCCATTTTTCGCTTTCTGTGATATTGAACTTGTACCGTAAACGAGGTTCTTGTAAACAGAGCCGTCCCAAACTTTGGGGTGGCTGTGTCTTTTTGATTTTAATTTCCCTAAGCTATAGGACCATAAGTGGAAGTGCCCTAGGCTCTGTTGCTTTGTTTTTTGGATGTTTCAGGAAACACCATACACTTCTCCAGAGTGGCTGCTGGCAATTTACATCCCGCCCATCAGCATAACTAGGCTCCCAGTTCTCCATGGCCTGTCCTGCCTTTCTGGATTTTACACTTTTTTCAGATGGCCCTTTTGACCGGGGGGCAGTGAGACTTCATTGTAGTGCAGATTTCCTTTGCAAGCTTGCTTGGTTGGCCAAAAAGTGCGTATGCGTTTTTTCCTGAATATATTCAGGAAAAAACGCATACGCCCTTTTTGGCCAAGTGCATCATTGTGGACGTTCTGCCTCTTTTCCTATGCTTTACATGCAATTCCAGTCTACCTCCTGAAATCGGTTTCCTGCAATTCTGCCCCCCTTTCAACTCCTCTTGGCAGCCTTACTTCAATATATTTTTGGAAGATAGCTGTCCTTTATAACTCTGCAGGTTTGTGAATTACAGTGCCCCTGAGCTCCTTTCTTCAACTCGCTTTCTTGTGAGCTGGCCGCAACACCGCAGGATTGCTTCTGGTCCTAGTGTGGTTCCGGCATGGCACGCTGACCCTTTGGTTAATTCCTCTTCCTGGTGGGAAATGAGAGTTAAATTTGCCCGTCTGGACACCTCCACCTAGTCTCTCATTGGTTCTCCCTATTCCTGTTCATTTTCCATAGAAATTGCAAACTGGGCCAAACAGGAGGTTAAAGGCACTGACTCTCCAAGTGGGGAGAGTGTTAGTAAAGCGTCTGGAATGTTGCACCCGAGTACCAGGAAACGAAAATTGAGACACATTTGAACACGTTTTCCGATCACACGGTGGATCATACTCTGGGTTCCACATGCATGTTTTAGCTGAAGGAAGAATCCCTTAAACAGGGAGAGTTGAGACCCATGGAATGGGTACCATGTAATATGATTTCAAAGGGTCTGCATTTGCTCACCGAACCTCAGCTATCCTATCACTGCTGCGTTTATGCCGCTGTACACACGCTTGATTCTCTTTCGGAGACATATAAATCCATAGGTTTTAAGATTCTTACTAGTCAGATATATTCTTAGGCGTTTAATATGGGGTGTTGAGTCCACTTCGTTGAGCAAGGAGTAGCTCTTGTCTATTACATATTTGGCTTATGGAACGGTATCTGTGCTCATTTCAATCTCTGGTTTTATGCAGCACCCCAACTCACCCGTCCCCTTAAGCAAGCATAAGTTGGTTTTCTACATTTGACACCCTGTTCTGTTTTGTAATTCAGTTCTTGTGTAGCCAAGTTTACATTCCGTGTATTAGTGATATCTTATGATGTTTCTTTTTCTGTGTGACTAATTTCACTTAGAATCATCGTACCTGAATCCACTCATTATGCTGCTACGGGCCTGATGACATAGATTTCATTGCTGAGTGATATTGCATTGTACGTAAGTACCACAACTTCTTTATCCATTTTTCGCTTTCTGTGATATTGAACTTGTACCGTAAACGAGGTTCTTGTAAACAGAGCCGTCCCAAACTTTGGGGTGGCTGTGTCTTTTTGATTTTAATTTCCCTAAGCTATAGGACCATAAGTGGAAGTGCCCTAGGCTCTGTTGCTTTGTTTTTTGGATGTTTCAGGAAACACCATACACTTCTCCAGAGTGGCTGCTGGCAATTTACATCCCGCCCATCAGCATAACTAGGCTCCCAGTTCTCCATGGCCTGTCCTGCCTTTCTGGATTTTACACTTTTTTCAGATGGCCCTTTTGACCGGGAGGCAGTGAGACTTCATTGTAGTGCAGATTTCCTTTGCAAGCTTGCTTGGTTGGCCAAAAAGGGCGTATGCGTTTTTTCCTGAATATATTCAGGAAAAAACGCATACGCCCTTTTTGGCCAAGTGCATCATTGTGGACGTTCTGCCTCTTTTCCTATGCTTTACATGCAATTCCAGTCTACCTCCTGAAATCGGTTTCCTGCAATTCTGCCCTGCTTTCAACTCCTCTTGGCATCCTAATTCAATATATTTTTGGAAGATAGCTGTCATTTATAACTCTGCAGGTTTGTGAATTACAGTGCCCCTGAGCTCCTTTCTTCAACTCGCTTTCTTGTGAGCTGGCCGCAACACCGCAGGATTGCTTCTGGTCCTAGTGTGGTTCCGGCATGGCACGCTGAGCCTTTGGTTAATTCCTCTTCCTGGTGGGAAATGAGAGTTAAATTTGCCCGTCCAGACACCTCCACCTAGTCTCTCATTGGTTCTCCCTATTCCTGTTCATTTTCCACAGAAATTGCAAACTGGGCCATACAGGAGGTTAAAGGCACTGACTCTCCAAGTGGGGAGAGTGTTAGTAAAGCGTCTGGAATGTTGCACCCGAGTACCAGGGGACGAAAACTGAGACACATTTGAACACGTTTCCCGATCACACGGTGGATCATACTCTGGGTTCCACATGCATGTTTTAGCTGAAGGAAGAATCCCTTAAACCTGGAGAGTTGAGACCCATGGAATGGGTACCATGCAATATGACTTCAAAGGGTCTGCATTTGCTCACCGAACCTCACCAATCCTATCACTGCTGCATTTATGCCGCTGTACACACGCTTGATTCTCTTTCGGAGACATATAAATCTATAGGTTTTAAGATTCTTACTAGTCAGGTAGATTCTTACTAGTCAGGTATATTCCTAGGCGTTTAATATAGGGTGTTGAGTCCACTTCGTTGAGCAAGATGTACCTTTTGTCTATTATATTTTTGGCTTATGGAACGGTATCTGTGCCAATTTTAATCTCTGGTTTCATGCAGCACTCCATATCGGCTTTCCCCTTAAGCAAGCATAAGTTGGTTTTCTACATTTTTGACCCTGTTCTGTTTTGTAATTCAGTTCCTGTGTAGCCAAGTTTACATTCCGTGTAGTAGTGATATCTTATGATGTTTCTTTTTCTGTGTGACTAATTTCACTTAGAATCATCGTACCTGAATCCACTCATTATGCTGCTCCGGACCTGATGTCATAGATTTCATTGCTGAGTGATATTGCATTGTACGTAAGTACCACAACTTCTTTATCCATTTTTCGCTTTTTGCGATATTTAACTTGTACCGTAAACGAGGTTCTTGTAAACAGAGCCATCCCAAACTTTGGGGTGGCTGTGTCTTTTTGATTTTAATTTCCCTAAGCTATAGGACCATAAGTGGAAGTGCCCTAGGCTCTGTTGCTTTGTTTTTTGGATGTTTCAGGAAACACCATACACTTCTCCAGAGTGGCTGTTGACCATTTACATCTCGCCCATCAGCATAACAAGGCTCCCAGTTCTCCATGGCCTGTCCTGCCTTTCTGGATTTTACACTTTTTTCAGAAGGCCCTTTGACCGGGGGGGCAGTGAGACTTCATTGTAGTGCAGATTTCCTTTGCGAGCTTGCTTGGTTGGCCAGAAAGGGCGTATGCGTTTCTTCCTGAATATATTCAGGAAAGAACGCATACGCCCTTTTTGGCCAAGTGCATCATTGTCGACGTTCTGAGTCTTTTCATATGTTTTCAGTGCAATTCCAGTCTACCTCCTGAAATCGGTTTCCTGCAGTTCTGCCTTGCTCTCAGTTCCTCTTCATAGCCTTACCTCAATATACGTTTGGAAAATAGTTGGCCTTTATAACTCTGCAGGTTTTTCAATTGCAGTGGCCCTTAGCTCCATTTTTCAGCTCTTATTTTTGTGATCTTGCCTCATATCCACAGGATTTCTTCAGGCCCTATTCTTCTTCTGGGGCGCCTTGCTCTGCCTTTGGTTAATTCTTCTTCCTGATGTGAAATTAGAGTGACATGTGCCCATTGAAACCGCTACAGCTATTTTCTCACTGGTTCCCCCTATTCCCATTCATCCTCCGCACTAACTGCAGACTGTGCGATACCGGAACTTAAAGGCATTGACTCTCCATGTGGAGATGTTGTTAGTAAAGTGGCTGGAATGTTGATCCGGAGCCCCAGGAGAGGAAAATGAGGTGCATTTTAGAAACCTTTCCCGATCATATGGTATACCATCTGCTGGATTTCCCATGCATGGTTTAGCTGTAGGAAGATTCCCTTCAACTTGGAGTGTTGGGACCCTTGGAATAAGTAGCATGAAGTATTGCATTAAACTTTCGGCAGTTGCTCACCAAAGCTCTCCAATCCTTTCAGCCCCAAGTGTCCAGCCTTATGTCTTATCCAGCTGTGGGTTTATATGTGGTCATTCCAGGTTGCATCACAGCCCCTGAGCGAATTTTGTAAGAATTTTTCTCTCTTTCATTGTTTCTGCGTTTTGGTTTTAAAATTTATTTCTATAATGGGGTTTAGCTCATTTTCACTGCTGTGTTTGTGCCGCTCTGCGCACACTTGATTCCCTTATGGAGATATATCAATACATGGGTTTTAAGATTCTTATTACTCAGATATATTTCTCTGTGGTGTATAGGGTGTGTTGAGGCCAGTTCATTGAGCAAGGTGTAGATCTTGTCTGATACCTATTTGGTTTATTGAACGGTATCTGTGCTAATTTCAAACTCTGGTTTTATGCATCACCCCACCTCTCCTTTCCCCTTAAGCTGACATAAGTGTGTTTTCTAAATGTGAGACACTGTTCTGTTTTGTCATTCATTTTTTGTGCAGCCATATTTATCCTCCCTCTATAAGTGATATCTTATGATATGTTTCTTTTTCTGTTTGACTTATTTCAAGTAGTATTATCGGACCTCAATCCACTCTTTATCCTTCTACTAGCCTTATTACATTGATTTCATGGTGAAGAGATATTCCATTGTACATAAGTACCACATTTTCTTTATCCATTGTTCTCTTTCCTGGGATATTTAAGGTGTACTGAAGTTGAGGTTCTTGTAAACAGAGTAGCCCTAAACTGTGGTGTGCTTGTGTCTTGTTGATTTTTAGACTTCCCTAGATATACTCCCGTGATTGGAAGTGCCCTATGCTCTGTCGCTCTGTTTTTTAGATGATTTAGGAACCACCATACACTTCTCCAGAGTGGCTCTCGGCAGTTCACACACTGTCCATCAGCGTATAAAGGCTCCCTGTTCTCCATGGCCTGTCCTGCATTTCTGGTTTTTACAATTTTTTCGGATGGCCCTTTTGACCGGTGGGAAATGAGACTTCTTTGTTGTGCACATTTGCATTGCTTGCTTGCTTGGTTGCCCATAAAGTGCGTATGCGTTTTTTCCTGGATATATTCAGGAAATAACACATACTCCCTTTTGGGCCAACTGCATCATTGTCGAAATTCTGCCGCTTTTCATGTGCTTTAAAGGCGAGTCCAATCTATCTCTTGAAATCTGTTTCTTGCAATTCTGTCTTGCATTCAGATCCTCTTCTTTGCCTTACCTCAACATATTTTTGGACGTTAGTTTTCATTTATAACTCTGCAGGTTTGTGAATTGCAGTGACCCTGAGCTCCATTTTTTAAGTTGCTCTTTTGTGAGCTGGCCTCAAAACTGCAGGATTGCTTCAGGCCCTATTTTGGCTCCGGCGAGGCGGGCTGAGCCTTTTTTTAATTCTTATTCTTAATGGGAAATTAGAGTGACATGTGCCCGTCCAAACCCCTACAACTATTCTCTCATTGTTTCCCCCTGTTCCCGTTCATCCTCCTCACAATTTGCAAAATGTGTGAAACAGAAGTTTAAATGTGCTGATTCTCTAAGTGGGGAGATTCTAAGTAACGTGGCTGGAATGATGAACAGGAGCACCAGGAGAGGATAAATGAGGTGCATTTTAGACACATCTCCCGATCACATGGTGTACAGTCCTCTGGGTTTTCCATGCATGTTTTAGCTGTAGGAAGATTCCTTGAACCTGCAGATTTGGGACCCATTGAATGGGTACCAGGTAGTATTACTTTAAAGGGTGTGCATTTCCTCACCCAACCCCACATTTCTCTTAGTGCGAACAGTTTCCAGCCTTATGTCTCATCCTGCTGTGGGTCTAGATGTGTTCAATCCATGTTGCATGACCGTCCCTGAGGAAAAGTTGTAAGAGGTTTTCTCTGTCTCTCTGTCGTTTATTTTTTTCAATTTATTACTATGTTGTTTACAGCTGATTTTCAAAGCTCTGTTTCTTGCTGCTGTACATCCACTTGATTCACGTACAGAGAGACATCAATAATTTCTTTTTCAGATTCTTACCAGTCATAGATATTCTTTTCCGGTGACTTGAGTGTGCTGAGTGCAGTTCTTTTAGTTACCGTGTAGGCCTTGTTGATTATCAGTTTGGTATTTGGAATGGTATCTTTGCTAATTTCAACCTCCTGGATGATGCCTCACCCCTCCCCACCTTTCCCGTTTAGCAGCCTTACACGTGTTTTCTACATATTTATGTCACTTAGAATGATCATACGTAACTCCTCCGGAGTTGTTACAACTGGCCATATTTCATTGATTTCCAGGCTGAGTAATATTCCACTCTACATAAGTACCACATCTCTATCCATTTTTTCCCTCCAGAGACATTTAAATTATATCCTAGTCGAGGATCTTTTAAACAGAGAGGCAGTAAACATTGGGGTGCCTGTGTCCTCTCGATTTTTGTTTTTCCCAAGATATACGCCCATGAGTGCAAGTGCCCTATGCTCTGTAGCTCATTTTTTAGATGCTTTAGTAAACACAATACACTTCTCCAGAATGGCCGTTGGCAATATACATTTCCACTATAAGCCTCACAGGGCTCCCTCCTCTCCTTGCCCTGTCCTGCATTTCTGGCGTTTACACTTTATGAGGATGGCTCTTCTGACTGATGCGAAGTGATATCTTTTGTAGTATTGATTTCCAGTGCCCACCTGTTTGGTTGGCTAAAAAAGTGTATGCCCTTTTCTTGAATATATACAGAAAAAAACGCATACAGCCTTTTTGGCCAACTGCAATGTCGGCAATGTTCAGCCCCTTTTCTTGTGCTTAATGGCGAGTCCTTTCTACCTCCTCAAATCCCTTTCCTGCCATTCTCCCTTGCTTGCCAATCCTTTTCTCTGACTTTCCTCAAGACATTTTTCAGTGATAGATATTTTCAACTCTGCAGTTTCGTGAATTTTACTGCCCCTGAGTTCCATTGTTCAACTTGTGTTTATGGGAACTGGCCACAAAGCAGTGGGATTTCCTCAAGCCCTATACTGTTTCCATGGGCAACCCTAGCCTTTGGTCAATTCATCTTCCTGATTGGAAATTAGAGTGACATGTGCCTGTCTGAACACCTAGGACTTGTCTCTCATTGTTCCTCATCCTTCCGCTTCATCCTCTGGACAAATTCCAAACTGTACGCAACAGGATGTTGACAGTGTTGACATCTCCAAGTGGGGAGACTGTTAGTAAAGACGCTGGAGGGGTGAACCCGAGCACCAGGAGATGAGGAGATGAGATGCCTTTTCCAAACTCTTCCCGATCAGACGGTATACCATCCTCTGGATGTGACAGACATGTTTTAGCAGTAGGAAGAGTCCCATTCATGTAAGGAGAACACCAGGGCTTTTTCAAAATCAGTGTCTCCCCGAAACCCAAACTGGGGAGTTTTTTAAGCTACGGCTACACATATGTTCATTAAGGGCCTTGGGAAGTAGGCAGAGTCCAAACTTTAGATGACTGAAGTCTTCAGGGTCAGAAGCACTCACCACCGGCTTCCCTTAGGTTACACTTTAACTGTCATTGATAGATGATGTCAATAAAAATATCTATTCTTTTTCCGATTATTTCCCCTTATAGGTTATTGCACAATATTGAGTGTAGTTCCCTGTGCTATACAGTAGTTCCTTGTTGATGATCTATTTTATACATAGCAGTGTGTATGTGTTAATTCCAAACTGTTAATTTATCCCTCCTCCCACCTTTCCCCTTTGGTAATAATAAATTATAAGATTTTATACTTCTCAGAAATGGGGGAGCTGAAAGAGAGGTATCATTTTCAATGGAAAAGCATTTAAAACAAGATTGAAGCTTTAACCAAGATTATTAGATGTACATCCTTGGAAAGAAATCACTTCATTTCTCTAATATTGACCTGACAAATAGGACAAACCTTCTCACTGAACTTGCTTATAATAAAGTGATGGAAATATCAAATGGAAGTGTTAGAAACATCTTATTTTACCCGAGCCTTATAAACTGTTCTATGTTAACTACAGTTTGGCTCACACATCTGTTCATTGAAGTTACAATAGTCTCAATTTCTGTTACTGATCCTCCAGAGTGGACCCCAACAAGGGTCCCCCTGCCCAGTGTCATTGGGGCCAACAGATCGAGACTGAGTTTGGTTCCCAAGCAAAGGAAACTTTATATTTTCATCAGAGAATGGAGAGGTGAGAGCATGCACTACCCCGTGGGCTGTGGGCTGGGCTGCTGTGTAGAGATCCTGTCAGAGTCAGTGGGAGGGAGGGGGCGGAGCTCTCAAGGGCCGGGTTGGCTGCAGCTCAGGCTCTATATCTCGGAGTCTGCACTGGGCCCCAGGAGCTGAGGTGTCGACCCAGCCATTCTGCACCAGGAAATCTGGTCTGAAGTGCCGGGTGTGGAACCTCTGCATGCGGGACCCTAGGAGCACGTGAAATTAGACAAAGCACAAAGGATAAAAAAGGTCAGACTTGACTTTATTGCCCAGATTCTATTTTTATCTCCCAGGGATTTTTAATGGGCTTTGCTGGGGACAAACCCCTCCTCTGCCTTTTGTCCCGTTCCTCATTCTTGGAGTGCTGAGGGTGCAGACCCTTCTTCTGTAACTGCTGAGTGCTGAGTTGGGAGCCCTCATACCAGGGGACGAGGGTCAGAACTTCTCCCCAGCAGCCTCCAGGTGACGTTGATTGGCCCCAGGACCCCTGCCTCCCTGCTCGTCCGCCTGAGCACCAGCATTGGAAGTGTTATAGATTCTAATGACCTTTAAGGGTCCAGGAAAGAGATGTGCAGAGACGCTGTGGGGGCCGGTTTCACCCCGCCCCACATTTGTTCGGCCACCTTAGGCTGACCGTTTCTGCCAGCCTAGATGCTCTGACCAGTAGTCTGCTCTTTCTTCAATTAGGCCCCTGAATTAACATAAAAACAGCACCAGGTGTCAGAGCCCTGCCCGCTCAACTCCCAGACAATCCAGGGTCAGTGGTGATCAAGGACCATGATGGCCACTGAGTCAACAGCCTTTTGAAGTAAACAGGAGTCCAGCCGGTCTTATTGGCCACCATCATCACGGTGTCTGTAGGCTTTTCTATGGTGACAGTGTGATATACGGTTCCCCCGCCAAGATTATTAGCTCCCCTCCGGGTGCAGGAAGTCCTGCAAGCAGTAGTCTACTCCTTCGGGACACACTATTGTTGTTTTATGAGAGAAACTCCAGGTCAAGTGATGTTCACATGAGTCGTCATGGTGCCCTGTTGCCTCCGGTTATCTCTCTGGATGTTGGAGTTGGAGGGCCTCCTCACTCGAGGTCGGTGTGCCCACGGAGCGAACCCTGCAACTTCAGGGCATGGTTGGTGATTAGGATCACCACGTGGGGTCCTTTTCCCTTAGGAGGGAGGTGGCCTTTTGGGCTGCTGATTTCCAGGTTTTTAGATACCGCCAGTATCTTGGCCAGATGTGGCAGTGGGCCAAGCCCCTTGGTGACTGTAGTTTATCCTACCTGGATGGCATTCTTGCGTTGTTCCATTTCAAGTGGTCCCAGTTTTTGCACTAATTCTCCAATGGCGATTCACCTTTCACCGGGAATGGAAAGGTCAAAGGGTTTAGCTCAATTAGGGAGTTCCAGGGCAAGGGTCTGAATTGACTGCTCTTTCCATTCTTGAAAGGCCACTTCTGGATTCTGTTCAAAAGGATCATCATCTTTTCCTTTCAGTGTTTCATATAGAGGCCCAGCTAGTAGACTGTAGTTAGGGATCCAGAAGCAGCAAACCCTGGCCTCCCCAGGAACCCCTAAGCTGTCTTCTAGTTTTAGAAAGGGGTAAGGCTGCAAATGGCTTCTTCCCTTTCCTGGGATGGGCTTCTCTGACCTTGTGTGAGAATGAAGCCCAGGCAGGTCACCGCAGTCTGTGATATTTGAGCTTTTTCTTGGACAACTTCTATCCTTTATTGGCTTGGTAGTTCAGAGGCCTCCTTAGTAGGGCTGGCGATCAGAATGTCGTCTGCATATTGAAGGAGGGTTTCCTTTTCCAGAGGTAGAACTTTTCGGTCGTTAGCTAAGCTTTCCCCAAAGATGGTGTGGGAATTTTTGAACCCTTGGGGCAAGACGGCCCGGAAGTATTGTTTTAGTTGTATGTTGAGTCCTGCCACTCACAAGCCAAAATTTCTTGTGACTCTGGGACTAATGGAATACAAAAGAAGGCATCATTGAAGACTAATACAGAATACCATGTCCTGGTGGTTGGTAGAATGACCAGCAGGGTGTAGGAATCAGGAGCAACTGGAGGTATATCCTCGGTGGCTTCACTGACTGTCCTGACATCCTTTACCAGGTCCCCAGCAGCCCATGGGGCTCTCGTGGTCAGGCCAATCCCAGGATATGGAGCTCTCCTGGGCAGGTACCCCACCCCCAACCCAGCCCACGGGGCTCTCATGGTCAGGCCCCTCCCAGGATACAGAGCTACCCTTGCAGGTACCGTGGCAGGGCTGGGCACACAGGAACCGTGCACATAGCCCTCATTGAAGAGCACCCCCAGCTCACCTGTCGCTCAGAGCTGACACAGAGCACCTCAGAGCAGGACTTGAACTAACAAACAGCAGCTCCGACAGGTCTGTGACCCTGGGCATCACTCTGTGTGGCCTCCCTCCACCTGGTCTTCCAGAGACTTCCACTGCACCCAGGGCACCAGGCCTCTGTCTCCAACCACCACCCACCCCTCCTCTCCCTGACTCCTGGGTTCCTCTCATTAGGAGAGGGTTTTCTTGAAGTTGTCTCCCACTCATGGGCCAGATAAAATGATTAGAAAACAAGCCAAAGCTGCAGCCCCTTGTCTATCCTGACTCTCAGGAGCCCACACCTGTTCCTTGGACCTGGCCGGTTCAGCAAGTTCCATTTTCTGCAACTGTGAGCCCCTGAGGGGTGATGATTGGCTACCTGGGCAGCCTTACCATGCTGGCCAGCCCTCCCCAGGTGTGCCTGGGTTGAGATCAATATAAATACCACTCCAGGCAGCAAAAGCCCCTGCAGCTGTGCCTGACGCCATTTTCTCTGCCCTGTCAGCAGTCTCGGGGCTGGGCTGGTGGGAGGGAGTGAGAGGCCACGGCTTTGTGGGTGGCCCAGTGTGAGTGGGGCTCTGCTGGACTTTCTGCAGCAGTTGCCAGGCTGCCACCTGCTAAAGAAGAGGATGTGTCACCCATACCTGCTGCTGGAATTTCTCCCTGGGCAGAGGTGAGGAAGGAAAAAAGCAGTGGGGGCAGGGACAGGACGGGTATCTCAGGCAGGGAAATGGAAATCTTCCAGAAGAGCACCCAGGGCCAGGACCATCCTGGCTGGCCTGCAGGCACCAAGTCAGCTGGCATGCTGTCACTCGTGTGGCTCCATGGCCCTTCCTCTAGGCTTTCAAGTCCTTGTATATATTCAGGTGTTTTACCTGGGAAGGGTGGGAACAGGTCAGCAGCAAGTGGCCTGGGGCTCAGCTCACGTTTACTCACAGATGCCTCGGCACGGTGCCCCAGCTTTGCAATGAGGACGCTTGTTGTGTGGGGGCTGCTGGCTGAATGGGAGACGATTCCCCACCACTGACCAACTTCAGAATTGTTTACAACTGGAGCAAGTGCCCTGATACGGTTTTCCTCTGAGTAACTGGTGGGTTCTGTTTTTTTTTTTCTCTTTTTCGTTTTTGGTTCAAGGTAGATTTTATTCCTCTTTTTTGTATTTACAGATATAAGCATGGAAATAATTTATTCATATAAATACATGTATGTGAAGGGAATAATTGTTTTTTCTGTTTTATTTTTTAAATTTTATTTCTTTTTAATTTTGAATTTTATTTTATATTTTTATACAGCAGGTTCTCATTGGTTATCTACTTTATACATATAAATATTTACATGCCAATCCCAATCTCTCAACTCCTCCCACCACCACCCCTCCAAGAGCTTTCCCCCCTTGTTATCCATACGATTGTTGTCTACATCTGTTGCTCTATTTATGCCTTGCAAAATGGTTAATCTGTACAGTTTTTCTAGGTTCCACATATATGCATGAATATACAAGATTTGTTTTTCTCTTTCTGACTTACTTCACTCTGTAGGACAGTCTCTAGATCCATCGACGTCTCTACAAATGACCCAATTTCATTCCTTTCATGGCTTAGTAATATTCCATTTTATATATGTACCACAGCTTTATGCATTCGTCTGTCTGTGGGCATTTAAGTTGCTTCCATTACCTCGATATTGTAAATAGTGATGCAATGAACATTGCGGTGAATGTCTCTTTTTGATTTATGGTTTTGTCTGAGTATATGTCCAGTCCTGGGATTGCTGTATCATATGGTAATTCTATTATTAGTTTCTTAAGAAACTCCATATTGTTCTCCATAGTGACTGTATCAAGTTATATTCCCAACAATAGTGGAAGAGTGTTCCTTTTCTCCACACCCTTTCCAGCATTTGTTGTTTGTAGATTTTCAGATGATGCCCATTCTAACAGGTGTGAGGTGATACCTCATTGTTGAGTCCATTTCGTTGAGCAACGGGTAGGTCTTGTCTATTACATATTTGGCTTATGGAACGGTATCTGTGCTAATTTCAAACTCTGGTTTTATGCAGCACCCCAACTCACCTTTCCCCTTAAGCAAGCATAAGTTGGTTTTCTAAACTTGAGACCCTGTTCTGTTTTGTAATTCAGTTCATGTGTAGCCAAGTTTACATTCCGTGCATTAGTGATACCTTATGATGTTTCTTTTTCTGTGTGACTTATTTCACTTAGAATCATCATGCCTCAATCCACTCATTATGCTGGTACAGGCCTGGTGACACAGATTTCATTGCTGAGTGGTATTCTGTTGTACATAAGTACCGCAACTTCTTTATCAATTATTTGTTCTCTGGGATATTTAACTTGTACTGTAGAAGAGGCTCCTGTAAACAGAGCCGTTGTAAATTTTGGGGTGGCTGTGTCTTTTTGATTTTAATTTCCCTAAGCTATAGGACCATAAGTGGAAATGCCCTAGATTCTGTTGCTTTGTTTTTCAGATGTATCAGGAAACACCATACACTTCTCCAGAGTGGCTGTTGGCAATGTACATCCCGCCCATAAGCATAACAAGGCTCCTTTTTCCCCATGGCCTGTCTTGCCTTTCTGGATTTTACACTTTTCTCAGTGGCCCTTTAGACCGGGGGGAAGTGACACTTCATAGTAGTTCGGATTTCCATTGCAAGCTTGCTTGGTTTGCCAAAAAGGGCGTATGTGTTTTTTCCTGAATATATTCAGGAACAAACTCATACGCCCTTTGTTGCCAAGTGCATCATTGTCGATGTTCTGCCTCTTTTCCTATGCTTTAAATGCAAATCCAGTCTACCTCCTGAAATCGGTTTCCTGCAATTCTGCCCCGCTTTCAAGTCCTCTTCGCAGCCTTACTTCAATATATTTTTGGACGTTATCTGTCATTTATAACTCTGCAGGTTTGTGAATTACAGGGCCCCTGAGCTCCTTTCTTCAACTCGCTTTCTTGTGAGCTGGCCGCAAACCCGCAAGACTGCTTCAGGCCCTAATCTGCTTCTGGCAGGGCACGCTGAGCCTTTGGTTAATTCCTCTTCCTGGTGGGAAATGAGTGTTAAATATGCCCGTCCAGACACCTACCTCACTCTCAACCCCTTGGTGATGTGGGTCCTCTGGTTTGTGGCCACTTTTGCTGGGTTCCTCACCTTTCAATGATGTGGCCCCACTAGTGTGAGGACACTCCTGCTTGGTTCTCATCCATGTGGTTATGTGGACCCCCTGGTGAGAGTCTGTTCCTGGCTTTGTTCCTCACCCACCTGTGAGGGAGACCCTCTGCTGATAGGTCACTCCTGCATGGCTGGCACACATTGCCTTGGTGAAGTCAGCCGTGTGGTGGCAGTTGGAGCGTGCTGGGAATCTCTTCCCCCGGTGATGAGGGTCCTCTTGCGTCAGGCCCTAACTGCTGGGCTCACCAACTTTTCTTAGGGAGCCCAGTGATGCTTTGGCACTCCTCTTAGGATCCCATCTCCATGGGGATGTGGGCCTTCTGCTCTGAGGTCCCAACGGCTGGGTTGTTCACATTTTCATGATGTGGGCTCTCTGGTGTTAGTTCACAGAAGCCTGGATCCCATAGCCTCTGTGCTCTTGGCTGCCTGCTGGGAGGTTCCAACTGCTGGATTCCTCACTTTTTTAATTTTTTGGGCCCTCTGTTGTGAGGATCCTCCTGCCTGCCTCACTCCCAGCCCCTTCGTGATGTGTGTCGTCTGGTTTGAGGCCACATGTGCTGGGTTCCTCACCTTTCGATGATGTGGGACCAATGGTCTTAGGAGACTCCTGCCTGGTTCACATCCCCTTGGTGATGTGGGCCCTCTGTTGAGAGTCTGATCCCGGCTGGGTTCCTCACCCATCTGTGAGGTAGGCCGTCTGCTGTGAGGTCACTCTTGCCTGGCTTGCTCACCTCGCCTTGTGGACATGAGCCCTCTGGTGGCACTTGGAGCCTGCTGGGAGCCTCCTCTCGTCGGTGATGAGGGCCCTCTGGCATCAGGCCCTAACTGCTGGGCTCCCTACATTTTGTGATGTGCGCCCAGTGGTGCGAGGACACTCCAGCCAGGTTCACATCCCCATTGGGGTGTGGGCCTTCTGCTCTGAGGTCCCAAAGCCTGGGTTGCTCACAGTTTCATGATGTGGGCTCTCTGCTGTTAGTTCACTCCTGCCTGCATCCCATAGCTTCTGTGCTCTGGGCCGCCTGCTGGGAGGTTCCAACTGCTGGATTCCTCACCTTTCTTATTCTTTGGGCCCTCTGTTTTTAGGCTACTCCTGCCTGCCTCACTCCCATTCCCTTTGTGATATGTGTCCTCTGATTTGAGGCCACATGTGCTGGGTTCCGCACCTTTCGATGATGTGACCCCACTGGAGGGAAGACAGTCCTGACTGGTTCCCATCCCCTTGCTGATGTGGGCCCTCAGGTGAGAGTCTGATCCTGGCTGGGTTCCTCACCCTTCTGTGAGGTGGGCCCTCTGCTGTGAGGTCAATCATGCCTGTCTGGCACACGTCACCTTGGCGACGTGGGCCCTCTGGTGGCAGTTGGAGTGTGCTGGGATCCTCCTCCCCTCGGTGATGAGGGCCCTCTTGCCTTAGGCCATAACTGCTGGGCTCCCCACATTTTCTGATGTGCGCCAAGTGAGTGAGGAGACTCTTGCCAGGTTCCCATCCCCATGGCGATATGGGCCTTCTGCTCTGAGGTCAAAACGGCTGGCTTGCTCACAGTACCATGATGTGGGCCCTCTGCTGTGAGTTCACTCCGGCAAGGATCCCTTATCATCGGTGCTCTGAGCCGCCTGCTGGGAGGTTCCAACTGCTGGATTCCTCAACTTTTTTATTCTATGTGCCCTCTGTTGTGAGGCTCCTCCTGCCTGCCTCACTGCCAGCCCCTTGGTGATGACTGTCCTATGGCTTGAGGCCACATGTGCTGCGTTCCTCACCTTTCGATGATGTGACCCCACTCGTGTGAGGACACTCCTGCCTGGTTCCCATCCCCTTGGTGAGGTGGGCCCTCTGGCGAGAGTCTAATCCTGGCTGGGTTCCTCAACGTTCTGTGAGGTAGGCCCTCTGCTGTGAGGTCACTCCTGCCTGGCTGGCACACGTCACCTTGGAGACGTGAGCCCTCTGGTGGCAGTTGGAGCGTGCAGGGCGCCTCCTCCTCTCGGTGATGACGGCCCTCTGGCGTCAGGCCCTAAATGGTGGGCTCCCCACATTTTCTGATGTGCGCCCAGTGGTGCGAGGACACTCCAGCCAGGTTCCCATTCCCATGGGGATGTGGTCCTTCTGCGCTGAGGTCTCAACTCCTGGGTTGCTCACAGTTTTGTGATGTGGGCCCTCTGCTGTGAGTTCACTGTGGCCTGGATCCCATAGCCTCGGTGTTCTGGGCCGCCTGCTGGAAGGTCTAAATGCTGGAATCCTCACGTTTTTTATATTATGTGCCCTGTGTTGTGAGGCTACTCCTGCCTGCCTCACTCCAAGGCCCTTGGTGATGTGGGTCCTCTGGTTTGAGGACACATGTGCTGGGTTCCTCACCTTAAGATGATGAGGCCCCACTGGTGTGAGGATAATCCTGACTGGGTCCCATCCCCTTTGTGATGTGGGCCCTCTGGTGAGAGTCTGATCCTGGCTGGGTTCCTCACCCATCTGTGAGGTGGGCCCTCTACTATCAGGTAACTCTTGCCTGGGTTGCTCACCTCGCCTTGTTGACATGAGCCCTCTGGTGGCAATTGGACCCTGCTGGGAGCCTCCTCAGCTCTGTGATGAGGGCCCTCTGATGTCAGGCCCTAACTGCTGGGCTCCCCAACTTTTCTTAGTGAGCCCAGTGTTGCTCAAGCACTCCTCTTAGGTTCCCATCCCCATGGGGATGTGGGCCTTCTGCTCTGAGGTTCCAACGGCTGGGTTGATCACAATTTCATGATGTGGGCTCTCTGGTGTTAGTTCACTGTGGCCTGGATCCCATAGCCTCTGTGGTCTTGGCTGCCTGCTGGGAGGTTCCAACTGCTCGATTCCTCAACTTTTGTATTCTATGGGTCCTGTGTTGTGATGCTCCTCCTGCCTGCCTCACTCGCAACCCCTTCGTGATGTGGGTCTTCTGGTTTGAGGCCACATGTGCTGGGTTAGGCAACTTTCAATGATGTGGCCCCACTGGTGTGAGGACACTCCTGCCTGGTTCCCATCCCCTTGGTGATGTGGGCCTTCTGGTGACAGTCTTATCCTGGCTGAGTTCCTCACTCTTCTGTGAGGTAGGCCCTCTGCTGTGAGGTCAATCCTGCCTGACTTGCACACATCACCTTGGCGACGTGGGCCCTCTGTTGGCACATGGAACCTGCTGGGAGCCTCCTGCCCTCGGTGATGATGGCCCTCTAGCATCAGGCTCTAACTGCTGGGTTCCCCACGTTTTCTGATGTGAGCCCAGTGATGCCAGGACACTCCTGTCAGGTTCCCATCCCCATGGGGATGTGGGCTTTCTGCTCTGAGGTCCCAATGCCTGGGTTGCTCACAGTTTCATGATGTGGGCTCTCTGGTGTTAGTTAACTCCTGCCTGCATCCCATAGCTTCTGTGCTCTCGGCCGCCTGCTGGGAGGTTCCAAATGCTGGATTCCTCACTTTTTTTATTCTTTGGGCCCTCTGTTTTTAGGCTACTCCTACCTGCCTCACTCCCATCCCCTTTGTGATGTATGTCCTCTGATATGAGGCCACATGTGCTGGGTTCCTCACCTTTCGATGATGTGGTCCCACTGGTGGGAGGACAGTCCTGACTGGTTCCCATCCCCTTGGTGTTGTGGGCCCTCTGGTGAGAGTCTCATCCTGCCTCGGTTCCTCACCCTTCTGTGAGATAGGCCCTCTGCTGTGAGGTCACTACTGCCTGGCTGGTGCATGCCACCTTGTAGACGTGGGCCCTCTGTTGGCAGTTGGAACCTGCTGGGAGTCTCCTCCCCTCAGTTATGAGGGCCCCCTGGCATCAGGCCCTAACTGCTGGGCTCCTAACATTTTCTGATATGTGCTAAGTGGTGCAAAGCCACTCCTGCCAGGTTCCCATCCCAATGGGGATGTGGGCCTTCTGTTCTGAGGTCCCAACAGCTGGGCTGCTCACAGGTTCATGATGTGGGCCCTCTGCTGTGAGTTCACTGCGGCCTGGATCCCATAGCCTCGGTGCTCTGGGCCACTTGCTGGGAGGTTCCAACTGCTGGATTCCTCAACTTTTATATTCTATGGACCCTGTGTTGTGAGGCCAGTCCTGCCAGCCTCATTCCAAACCCCTTGGTGATGTGGTTCCTCTGGTTTGAGGACACATGTGCTGGGATCCTCACCTTTCGATGATGTTGTCCCACTGGTGTGGGGACACTCCTGCCTGGTTCCCATCCCCTTGGTGATGTGGGCCCTCTGGTGAGAGTCTGATCCTGGCTGTGTTCCTCACCCTTCTGTGAGGTGGGCCCTCTGCTGTGAGGTCACTCCTGCCAGGCTGGCACACATCGTCTTGGCGACGTTGGCCCTCTGGTGGCAGCTGGAGCCTGCTGGGAGCCTCCTCCTCTCGGTGATGAGTGCCCTCTAGTGTCAGGCCCTAACTTCTGAGCACCCCACGTTTTCTGATGTGAGCCCAGTGATGCCAGGACACTCCTGTCATGTTCCCATCACCATGGGGATGTGGGCCTTCTGCTCTGAGGTCCCAATGTCTGGGTTGCTCACAGTTTCATGATGTGGGCTGTCTGGTGTTAGTTCACTCTGGCCTGGTTCCTCTAGCCTCTGTGCTCTGGGCCGCCTGCTGGGAGGTTCCAACTGCTGGATTCCTCACCTTTCTTATTTTTGGGCCCTCTGTTATGAGGCTCCTCCTGCCTGCCTCACTCCCAGCCCCTTGGTGATGGGTGTCCTATGGTTTGAAGCCACATGTTCTGGGTTCCTCACCTTTAGATGATGTGGCCCTACTCATGTGAGGACACTCCTGCCTGGTTCCAATCCATTTGGTGATGTGGGCCCTCTGGTGCGAGTCTGATCCTGACTGGGTTCGTCACACTTCTCTGAGGTGGGCCCTCTGCTGTGAGGTCATTCGTGCCTGGTTGGCACACATCGCCTTGGCGACGTCAGCCCTCTGGTGGCAGTTGGAGCCTGCTGGGAGCCTCCTTCCCTTGGTGATGAGGGTCCTCTGGCGCCAGGCCCTAACTGCTGGTCGCCCAAAATTTTCTGATACGTTCTCAGTGGTGCGAGGACACTCCTACCAGAATTCCATCCCCATGGGGATGTGGGCCTCCTGCTCTGAGGTCCCAATGGCTGGGTTGCTCAGTTTCATGACATGGGCCCTCTTCTGTGAGTTCACTGTGGCCTGGATCCCATAGTCTCGGTGCTCTGGGCCGCCTGCTGGGAGGTTCCAACTGCTGGATTCCTCACTTTTTTATTCTATGTGCCCAGTGTTGTGAGGCTACTCCTGCCTGCCTCACTCCGAGGTCCTTGGTGATGTGGGTCCTCTGGTTTGAGGACACATGTGCTGAGTACCTCAGCTTTCGATGATGTGGCCCCACTGATGTGAAGACACTCCTGCCTGGTTCCCATCCCCTTGGTGATGTGGGCCCTCTGGTGAGAGTCTGATGTTGGCTGGGTTTCTCACCCTTCTGTGAGGTGGGACCTCTGCTGTGAGGTAACTCCTGCCTGGCATGCTAACGTTGCCTTGGCAATGTGAGCCCTCAGGTGGCAGTTGGAGCCTGCTGGGAATCTCCTCCCCTCAGTTATGAGAGCTCTGGATAAAACACATATGCCCTTTTTTGCCAAGTGCATTATTTTCCAAGTTCTGTCTCTTTTCCTATGCTTTAAGAGCTACTCCCGTGTACGTTTTGAAATCAATTACCAGCAATTCTGCCCTGCATTCAAGTCCTTTTCGCAACCTTACTTCAGCATAATTTTGGATGATAGCTGTCATTTATAACTCCGCAGGTTTCTGAATTACAGTGTCCCTGAGCTCCTTTCTTCAACTCGCTTTCTTGTGAGCTGGCCGCAACACCGCAGGATCTCCTCAGGCCCTAATTTAGTTCCAGCATGGCACGTGGAGCCTTTGGTTAATTCCTCTTCCTGGTGGGAAATGAGAGTTAAATTTGCCCGTCCGGACACCTCCACCTAGTCTCTCATTGGTTCTCCCTATTCCTGTTCATTTTCCACAGAAATTGCAAACTGGGCCAAACAGGAGGTTAAAGGCACTGACTCTCCAAGTCGGGAGAGTGTTAGTAAAGCGTCTGGAATGTTGCACCCGAGTACCAGGGGACGAAAACTGAGACACATTTGAACACGTTTTCCGATCACACGGTGGATCATACTCTGGGTTCCACATGCATGTTTTAGCTGAAGGAAGAATCCCTTAAACAGGGAGAGTTGAGACCCATGGAATGGGTACCATGCAATATGACTTCAAAGGGTCTGCATTTGCTCACAGAACCTCACCAATCCTATCACTGCTGCATTTATGCCGCTGTACACACGCTTGATTCTCTTTCGGAGACATATAAATCCATAGCTTTTAAGATTCTTACTAGTCAGGTAGATTCTTACTAGTCAGGAATATTCTTAGGCGTTTAATAAGGGGTGTTGAGTCCACTTCGTTGAGCAAGTAGTAGCTCTTGTCTATTACATATTTGGCTTATGGAACGGTATCTGTGCTAATTTCAATCTCTGGTTTCATGCAGCACCCCAACTCACCCGTCCCCTTAAGCAAGCATAAGTTGGTTTTCTACATTTGACACCCTGTTCTGTTTTGTAATTCAGTTCTTGTGTAGCCAAGTTTACATTCCGTGTATTAGTGATATCTTATGATGTTTCTTTTTCTGTGTGACTAATTTCACTTAGAATCATCGTACCTGAATCCACTCATTATGCTGCTACGGGCCTGATGACATAGATTTCATTGCTGAGTGATATTGCATTGTGCATAAGTACCACAACTTCTTTATCCATTTTTCGCTTTCTGTGATATTGAACTTGTTCGGTAAACGAGGTTCTTGTAAACAGAGCCGTCCCAAACTTTGGGGTGGCTGTGTCTTTTTGATTTTAATTTCCCTAAGCTATAGGACCATAAGTGGAAGTGCCCTAGGCTCTGTTGCTTTGTTTTTTGGATGTTTCAGGAAACACCATACACTTCTCCAGAGTGGCTGCTGGCAATTTACATCCCGCCCATCAGCATAACAAGGCTCCCAGTTCTCCATGGCCTGTCCTGCCTTTCTGGATTTTACACTTTTTTCAGATGGCCCTTTTGACCGGGGGGCAGTGAGACTTCATTGTAGTGCAGATTTCCTTTGCAAGCTTGCTTGGTTGGCCAAAAAGGGCATATGCGTTTTTTCCTGAATATATTCAGGGAAAAACGCATATGCCCTTTTTGGCCAAGTGCATCATTGTGGACGTTCTGCCTCTTTTCCTATGCTTTACATGCAATTCCAGTGTACCTCCAGAAATCAGTTTCCTGCAATTCTGCCCCGCTTTCAACTCCTCTTGGCAGCCTTACTTCAATATATTTTTGGAAGATAGCTGTCATTTATAACTCTGCAGGTTTGTGAATTACAGTGCCCCTGAGCTCCTTTCTTCAACTCGCTTTCTTGTGAGCTGGCCGCAACACCGCAGGATTGCTTCTGGCCCTAGTGTGGTTCCGGCATGGCACGCTGAGCCTTTGGTTAATTCCTCTTCCTGGTGGGAAATGAGAGTTAAATTTGCCCATCCGGACACCTCCACCTAGTCTCTCATTGGTTCTCCCTATTCCTGTTCATTTTCCACAGAAATTGCAAACTGGGCCAAACAGGAGGTTAAAGGCACTGACTCTCCAAGTGGGGAGAGTGTTAGTAAAGCGTCTGGAATGTTGCACCCGAGTACCAGGGGACGAAAACTGAGAAACATTTGAACACATTTCCCGATCACACGGTGGATCATACTCTGGGTTCCACATGCATGTTTTAGCTGAAGGAAGAATCCATTAAACCTGGAGAGTTGAGACCCATGGAATGGGTACCATGCAATATGACTTCAAAGGGTCTGCATTTGCTCACCGAACCTCAGCAATCCTATCACTGCTGCGTTTATGCCGCTGTACACACGCTTGACTCTCTTTCGGAGACATATAAATCCATAGGTTTTAAGATTCTTACTAGTCAGGTATATTCTTAGGCGTTTAATATGGAGTGTTGAGTCCACTTCGTTGAGCAAGGAGTAGCTCTTGTCTATTACATATTTGGCTTATGGAACGGTATCTGTGCTCATTTCAATCTCTGGTTTTATGCAGCACCCCAACTCACCCGTCCCCTTAAGCAAGCATAAGTTGGTTTTCTACATTTGACACCCTGTTCTGTTTTGTAATTCAGTTCTTGTGTAGCCAAGTTTACATTCCGTGTATTAGTGATATCTTATGATGTTTCTTTTTCTGTGTGACTAATTTCACTTAGAATCATCGTACCTGAATCCACTCATTATGCTGCTACGGGCCTGATGACATAGATTTCATTGCTGAGTGATATTGCATTGTACGTAAGTACCACAATTTCTTTATCCATTTTTCGCTTTCTGTGATATTGAACTTGTACCGTAAACGAGGTTCTTGTAAACAGAGCCGTCCCAAACTTTGGGGTGGCTGTGTCTTTTTGATTTTAATTTCCCTAAGCTATAGGACCATAAGTGGAAGTGCCCTAGGCTCTGTTGCTTTGTTTTTTGGATGTTTCAGGAAACACCATACACTTCTCTAGAGTGGCTGCTGGCAATTTACATCCGGCCCATCAGCATAACTAGGCTCCCAGTTCTCCATGGCCTGTCCTGCCTTTCTGGATTTTACACTTTTTTCAGATGGCCCTTTTGACCGGGGGGCAGTGAGACTTCATTGTAGTGCAGATTTCCTTTGCAAGCTTGCTTGGTTGGCCAAAAAGGGCGTATGCGTTTTTCCTTGAATATATTCAGGAAAAAACGCATACGCCCTTTTTGGCCAAGTGCATCATTGTGGACGTTCTGTCTCTTTTCCTATGCTTTACATGCAATTCCAGTCTACCTCCTGAAATCGGTTTCCTGCAATTCTGCCCTGCTTTCAACTCCTCTTGGCATCCTAATTCAATATATTTTTGGAAGATAGCTGTCATTTATAACTCTGCAGGTTTGTGAATTACAGTGCCCCTGAGCTCCTTTCTTCAACTCGCTTTCTTGTGAGCTGGCCGCAACACCGCAGGATTGCTTCAGGCCCTAGTTTGGTTCCGGCACGGCATGCTGAGCCTTTGGTTAATTCCTCTTCCTGGTGGGAAATGAGAGTTAAATTGGCCCGTCCGGACACCTCCACCTAATCTCTCATTGGTTCTCCCTATTCCTGTTCATCTTCCGCAGAAATTGCTACCTGGGCCAAACAGGAGGTTAAAGGCACTGACTCTCCAAGTGGGGAGAGTGTTAGTAAAGCGTCTGGAATGTTGCACCCGAGTACCAGGGGACCAAAACTGAGACACATTTGAACACGTTTTCCGACCACATGGTGGATCATACTCTGGGTTCCACATGCATGTTTTAGCTGAAGGAAGAATCCCTTAAACATGGAGAGTTGAGACCCATGGAATGGGTACCATGCAATATGACTTCAAAGGGTCTGCATTTGCTCACTGAACCTCACCAATCCTATCACTGCTGCGTTTATGCCGCTGTACACACGCTTGATTCTCTTTCGGAGACATATAAATCCATAGGTTTTAAGATTCTTACTAGTCAGGTAGATTCTTACTAGTCAGGTATATTCTTAGGCGTTTAATATGGGGTGTTGAGTCCACTTCGTTGAGCAAGGAGTAGCTCTTGTCTATTACATATTTGGCTTATGGAACGGTATCTGTGCTCATTTCAATCTCTGGTTTTATGCAGCACCCCAACTCACCCGTCCCCTTAAGCAAGCATAAGTTGGTTTTCTACATTTGACACCCTGTTCTGTTTTGTAATTCAGTTCTTGTGTAGCCAAGTTTACATTCCGTGTATTAGTGATATCTTATGATGTTTCATTTTCTGTGTGACTAATTTCACTTAGAATCATCGTACCTGAATCCACTCATTATGCTGCTACGGGCCTGATGACATAGATTTCATTGCTGAGTGATATTGCATTGTACGTAAGTACCACAATTTCTTTATCCATTTTTCGCTTTCTGTGATATTGAACTTGTACCGTAAACGAGGTTCTTGTAAACAGAGCCGTCCCAAACATTGGGGTGGCTGTGTCTTTTTGATTTTAATTTCCCTAAGCTATAGGACCATAAGTGGAAGTGCCCTAGGCTCTGTTGCTTTGTTTTTTGGATGTTTCAGGAAACACCATACACTTCTCCAGAGTGGCTGCTGGCAATTTACATCCCGCCCATCAGCATAACAAGGCTCCCAGTTCTCAATGGCCTGTCCTGCCTTTCTGGATTTTACACTTTTTTCAGATGGCCCTTTTGACCGGGGGGAAGTGAGACTTCATTGTAGTGCAGATTTCCTTTGCAAGCTTGCTTGGTTGGCCAAAAAGTGCGTATGCGTTTTTTCCTGAATATATTCAGGGAAAAACGCATACGCCCTTTTTGGCCAAGTGCATCATTGTGGACGTTCTGCCTCTTTTCCTATGCTTTACATGCAATTCCAGTGTACCTCCAGAAATCGGTTTCCTGCAATTCTGCCCCGCTTTCAACTCCTCTTGGCAGCCTTACTTCAATATATTTTTGGAAGATAGCTGTCATTTATAACTCTGCAGGTTTGTGAATTACAGTGCCCCTGAGCTCCTTTCTTCAACTCGCTTTCTTGTGAGCTGGCCGCAACACCGCAGGATTGCTTCTGGCCCTAGTGTGGTTCCGGCATGGCATGCTGAGCCTTTGGTTAATTCCTCTTCCTGGTGGGAAATGAGAGTTAAATTTGCCCATCCAGACACCTCCACCTAGTCTCTCATTGGTTCTCCCTATTCCTGTTCATTTTCCACAGAAATTGCAAACTGGGCCAAACAGGAGGTTAAAGGCACTGACTCTCCAAGTGGGGAGAGTGTTAGTAAAGCGTCTGGAATGTTGCACCCGAGTACCAGGGGACGAAAACTGAGACACATTTGAACAAGTTTCCCGATCACACGGTGGATCATACTCTGGGTTCCACATGCATGTTTTAGCTGAAGGAAGAATCCCTTAAACATGGAGAGTTGAGATCCATGGAATGGGTACCATGCAATATGACTTCAAAGGGTCTGCATTTGCTCACCGAACCTCACCAGTCCTATCACTGCTGCGTTTATGCCGCTGTACACACGCTTGATTCTCTTTCAGAGACATATAAATCCATAGGTTTTAAGATTCTTACTAGTCAGGTATATTGTTAGGCGTTTAATATGGGGTGTTGAGTCCACTTCGTTGAGCAAGGAGTAGCTCTTGTCTATTACATATTTGGCTGATGGAACGGTATCTGTGCTCATTTCAATCTCTGGTTTTATGCAGCACCCCAACTCACCTTTCCCCTTAAGCAAGCATAAGTTGGTTTTCTACATTTGACACGCTGTTCTGTTTTGTAATTCAGTTCCTGTGTAGCCAAGTTTACATTCCGTGTATTAGTGATATCTTATGATGTTTCTTTTTCTGTGTGACTTATTTCACTTAGAATCATCGTAACTGAATCCACTCATTATGCTGCTATGGGCCTGATGACATAGATTTCATTGCTGAGTGATATTGCATTGTACGTAAGTACCACAACTTCTTTATCCATTTTTCGGTTTCTGTGATATTGAACTTGTACCGTAAACGAGGTTCTTGTAAACAGAGCCGTCCCAAACTTTGGGGTGGCTGTGTCTTTTTGATTTTAATTTCCCTAAGCTATAGGACCATAAGTGGAAGTGCCCTAGGCTCTGTTGCTTTGTTTTTTGGATGTTTCAGGAAACACCATACACTTCTCCAGAGTGGCTGCTGGCAATTTACATCCCGCCCATCAGCATAACAAGGCTCCCAGTTCTCCATGGCCTGTCCTGCCTTTCTGGATTTTACACTTTTTTCAGATGGCCCTTTTGACCGGGGGGCAGTGAGACTTCATTGTAGTGCAGATTTCCTTTGCAAGCTTGCTTGGTTGGCCAAAAAGGGCGTATGCGTTTTTTCCAAGAAAAAACGCATACGCCCTTTTTGGCCAAGTGCATCATTGTGGACGTTCTGCCTCTTTTCCTATGCTTTACATGCAATTCCAGTCTACCTCCTGAAATCGGTTTCCTGCAATTCTGCCTCCCTTTCAACTCCTCTTGGCAGCCTTACTTCAATATATTTTTGGAAGATAGCTGTCATTTGTAACTCTGCAGGTTTGTGAATTACAGTGCCCCTGAGCTCCTTTCTTCAACTCGCTTTCTTGTGAGCTGGCCGCAACACCGCAGGATTGCTTCTGGTCCTAGTGTGGTTCAGGCATGGCACGCTGAGCCTTTGGTTAATTCCTCTTCCTGTTGGGAAATGAGAGTTAAATTTGCCCGTCCGGACACCTCCACCTAGTCTCTCATTGGTTCTCCCTATTCCTGTTCATTTTCCACAGTAATTGCAAACTGGGCCAAACAGGAGGTTAAAGGCACTGACTCTCCAAGTGGGGAGAGTGTTAGTAAAGCGTCTGGAATGTTGCACCCGAGTACCAGGAAACGAAAATTGAGACACATTTGAACACGTTTTCCGATCACACGGTGGATCATACTCTGGGTTCCACATGCATGTTTTAGCTGAAGGAAGAATCCCTTAAACAGGGAGAGTTCAGACCCATGGAATGGGTACCATGCAATATGACTTCAAAGGGTCTGCATTTGCTCACCGAACCTCAGCAATCCTATCACTGCTGCGTTTATGCCACTGTACACACGCTTGATTCTCTTTCGGAGACATATAAATCCATAGGTTTTAAGATTCTTACTAGTCAGGTAGATTCTTACTAGTCAGGTATATTCTTAGGCGTTTAATATGGGGTGTTGAGTCCACTTCGTTGAGCAAGGAGTAGCTCTTGTCTATTACATATTTGGCTTATGGAACGGTATCTGTGCTCATTTCAATCTCTGGTTTTATGCAGCACCCCAACTCACCTTTCCCCTTAAGCAAGCATAAGTTGGTTTTCTACATTTGACACCCTGTTCTGTTTTGTAATTCAGTTCCTGTGTAGCCAAGTTTACATTCCGTGTATTAGTGATATCTTATGATGTTTCTTTTTCTGTGTGACTTATTTCACTTAGAATCATCGTAACTGAATCCACTCATTATGCTGCTACGGGCCTGATGACATAGATTTCATTGCTGAGTGATATTGCATTGTACGTAAGTACCACAACTTCTTTATCCATTTTTCGCTTTCTGTGATATTGAACTTGTACCGTAAACGAGGTTCTTGTAAACAGAGCCGTCCCAAACTTTGGGGTGGCTGTGTCTTTTTGATTTTAATTTCCCTAAGCTATAGGACCATAAGTGGAAGTGCCCTAGGCTCTGTTGCTTTGTTTTTTGGATGTTTCAGGAAACACCTTACACTTCTCCAGAGTGGCTGCTGGCAATTTACATCCCGCCCATCAGCATAACAAGGCTCCCAGTTCTCCATGGCCTGTCCTGCCTTTCTGGATTTTACACTTTTTTCAGATGGCCCTTTTGACCGGGGGGCAGTGAGACTTCATTGTAGTGCAGATTTCCTTTGCAAGCTTGCTTGGTTGGCCAAAAAGGGCGTATGCGTTTTTTCCTGAATATATTCAGGAAAAAACGCATACGCCCTTTTTGGCCAAGTGCATCATTGTGGACGTTCTGCCTCTTTTCCTATGCTTTACATGCAATTCCAGTCTACCTCCTGAAATCGGTTTCCTGCAATTCTGCCCTGCTTTCAACTCCTCTTGGCATCCTAATTCAATATATTTTTGGAAGATAGCTGTCATTTATAACTCTGCAGGTTTGTGAATTACAGTGCCCCTGAGCTCCTTTCTTCAACTCGCTTTCTTGTGAGCTGGCCGCAACACCGCAGGATTGCTTCAGGCCCTAGTTTGGTTCCGGCACGGCATGCTGAGCCTTTGGTTAATTCCTCTTCCTGGTGGGAAATGAGAGTTAAATTTGCCCGTCCGGACACCTCCACCTAGTCTCTCATTGGTTCTCCCAATTCCTGTTCATCTTCCGCAGAAATTGCTAACTGGGCCAAACAGGAGGTTAAAGGCACTGACTCTCCAAGTGGGGAGAGTGTTAGTAAAGCGTCTGGAATGTTGCACCCGAGTACCAGGGGACCAAAACTGAGACACATTTGAACACGTTTTCCGACCACATGGTGGATCATACTCTGGGTTCCACATGCATGTTTTAGCTGAAGGAAGAATCCCTTAAACATGGAGAGTTGAGACCCATGGAATGGGTACCATGCAATATGACTTCAAAGGGTCTGCATTTGCTCACCGAACCTCACCAATCCTATCACTGCTGCGTTTATGCCGCTGTACACACGCTTGATTCTCTTTCGGAGACATATAAATCCATAGGTTTTAAGATTCTTACTAGTCAGGTAGATTCTTACTAGTCAGGTATATTCTTAGGCGTTTAATATGGGGTGTTGAGTCCACTTCGTTGAGCAAGGAGTAGCTCTTGTCTATTACATATTTGGCTTATGGAACGGTATCTGTGCTCATTTCAATCTCTGGTTTTATGCAGCACCCCAACTCACCCGTCCCCTTAAGCAAGCATAAGTTGGTTTTCTACATTTGACACCCTGTTCTGTTTTGTAATTCAGTTCTTGTGTAGCCAAGTTTACATTCCATGTATTAGTGATATCTTATGATGTTTCATTTTCTGTGTGACTAATTTCACGTAGAATCATCGTACCTGAATCCACTCATTATGCTGCTACGGGCCTGATGACATAGATTTCATTACTCAGTGATATTGCATTGTACGTAAGTACCACAATTTCTTTATCCATTTTTCGCTTTCTGTGATATTGAACTTGTACCATAAACGAGGTTCTTGTAAACAGAGCCGTCCCAAACTTTGGGGTGGCTGTGTCTTTTTGATTTTAATTTCCCTAAGCTATAGGACCATAAGTGGAAGTGCCCTAGGCTCTGTTGCTTTGTTTTTTGGATGTTTCAGGAAACACCATACACTTCTCCAGAGTGGCTGCTGGCAATTTACATCCCGCCCATCAGCATAACAAGGCTCCCAGTTCTCAATGGCCTGTCCTGCCTTTCTGGATTTTACACTTTTTTCAGATGGCCCTTTTGACCGGGGGGCAGTGAGACTTCATTGTAGTGCAGATTTCCTTTGCAAGCTTGCTTGGTTGGCCAAAAAGGGCGTATGCGTTTTTTCCTGAATATATTCAGGAAAAAACGCATACGCCCTTTTTGGCCAAGTGCATCATTGTGGACGTTCTGCCTCTTTTCCTATGCTTTACATGCAATTCCAGTCTACCTCCTGAAATCGGTTTCCTGCAATTCTGCCCTGCTTTCAACTCCTCTTGGCATCCTAATTCAATATATTTTTGGAAGATAGCTGTCATTTATAACTCTGCAGGTTTGTGAATTACAGTGCCCCTGAGCTCCTTTCTTCAACTCGCTTTCTTGTGAGCTGGCCGCAACACCGCAGGATTGCTTCAGGCCCTAGTTTGGTTCCGGCACGGCATGCTGAGCCTTTGGTTAATTCCTCTTCCTGGTGGGAAATGAGAGTTAAATTTGCCCGTCCGGACACCTCCACCTAGTCTCTCATTGGTTCTCCCAATTCCTGTTCATCTTCCGCAGAAATTGCTAACTGGGCCAAACAGGAGGTTAAAGGCACTGACTCTCCAAGTGGGGAGAGTGTTAGTAAAGCGTCTGGAATGTTGCACCCGAGTACCAGGGGACCAAAACTGAGACACATTTGAACACGTTTTCCGACCACATGGTGGATCATACTCTGGGTTCCACATGCATGTTTTAGCTGAAGGAAGAATCCCTTAAACATGGAGAGTTGAGACCCATGGAATGGGTACCATGCAATATGACTTCAAAGGGTCTGCATTTGCTCACCGAACCTCACCAATCCTATCACTGCTGCGTTTATGCCGCTGTACACACGCTTGATTCTCTTTCGGAGACATATAAATCCATAGGTTTTAAGATTCTTACTAGTCAGGTAGATTCTTACTAGTCAGATATATTCTTAGGCGTTTAATATGGGGTGTTGAGTCCACTTCGTTGAGCAAGGAGTAGCTCTTGTCTATTACATATTTGGCTTATGGAACGGTATCTGTGCTCATTTCAATCTCTGGTTTTATGCAGCACCCCAACTCACCCGTCCCCTTAAGCAAGCATAAGTTGGTTTTCTACATTTGACACCCTGTTCTGTTTTGTAATTCAGTTCTTGAGTAGCCAAGTTTACATTCCATGTATTAGTGATATCTTATGATGTTTCATTTTCTGTGTGACTAATTTCACGTAGAATCATCGTACCTGAATCCACTCATTATGCTGCTACGGGCCTGATGACATAGATTTCATTGCTCAGTGATATTGCATTGTACGTAAGTACCACAATTTCTTTATCCATTTTTCGCTTTCTGTGATATTGAACTTGTACCGTAAACGAGGTTCTTGTAAACAGAGCCGTCCCAAACTTTGGGGTGGCTGTGTCTTTTTGATTTTAATTTCCCTAAGCTATAGGACCATAAGTGGAAGTGCCCTAGGCTCTGTTGCTTTGTTTTTTGGATGTTTCAGGAAACACCATACACTTCTCCAGAGTGGCTGCTGGCAATTTACATCCCGCCCATCAGCATAACTAGGCTCCCAGTTCTCCATGGCCTGTCCTGCCTTTCTGGATTTTACACTTTTTTCAGATGGCCCTTTTGACCGGGGGGCAGTGAGACTTCATTGTAGTGCAGATTTCCTTTGCAAGCTTGCTTGGTTGGCCAAAAAGGGCGTATGGGTTTTTTCCTGAATATATTCAGGAAAAAACGCATACGCCCTTTTTGGCCAAGTGCATCATTGTGGACGTTCTGCCTCTTTTCCTATGCTTTACATGCAATTCCAGTCTACCTCCTGAAATCGGTTTCCTGCAATTCTGCCCTGCTTTCAACTCCTCTTGGCATCCTAATTCAATATATTTTTGGAAGATAGCTGTCCTTTATAACTCTGCAGGTTTGTGAATTACAGTGCCCCTGAGCTCCTTTCTTCAACTCGCTTTCTTGTGAGCTGGCCGCAACACCGCAGGATTGCTTCAGGCCCTAGTTTGGTTCCGGCACGGCATGCTGAGCCTTTGGTTAATTCCTCTTCCTGGTGGGAAATGAGAGTTAAATTTGCCCGTCTGGACACCTCCACCTAGTCTCTCATTGGTTCTCCCTATTCCTGTTCATTTTCCACAGAAATTGCAAACTGGGCCAAACAGGAGGTTAAAGGCACTGACTCTCCAAGTGGGGAGAGTGTTAGTAAAGCGTCTGGAATGTTGCACCCGAGTACCAGGGGACGAAAACTGAGACACATTTGAACACGTTTCCCGATCACACGGTGGATCATACTCTGGGTTCCACATGCATGTTTTAGCTGAAGGAAGAATCCATTAAACCTGGAGAGTTGAGACCCATGGAATGGGTACCATGCAATATGACTTCAAAGGGTCTGCATTTGCTCACCGAACCTCAGCAATCCTATCACTGCTGCGTTTATGCCGCTGTACACACGCTTGATTCTCTTTCGGAGACATATAAATCCATAGGTTTTAAGATTGTTACTAGTCAGATATATTCTTAGGCGTTTAATATGGAGTGTTGAGTCCACTTCGTTGAGCAAGGAGTAGCTCTTGTCTATTACATATTTGGCTTATGGAACGGTATCTGTGCTAATTTCAATCTCTGGTTTTATGCAGCACCCCAAATCACCCATCCCCTTAAGCAAGCATAAGTTGGTTTTCTACATTTGACACCCTGTTCTGTTTTGTAATTCCGTTCTTGTGTAGCCAAGTTTACATTCCGTGTATTAGTGATATCTTATGATGTTTCTTTTTCTGTGTGACTAATTTCACTTAGAATCATCGTACCTGAATCCACTCATTATGCTGCTACGGGCCTGATGACATAGATTTCATTGCTCAGTGATATTGCATTGTACGTAAGTACCACAATTTCTTTATCCATTTTTCGCTTTCTGTGATATTGAACTTGTACCGTAAACGAGGTTCTTGTAAACAGAGCCGTCCCAAACTTTGGGGTGGCTGTGTCTTTTTGATTTTAATTTCCCTAAGCTATAGGACCATAAGTGGAAGTGCCCTAGGCTCTGTTGCTTTGTTTTTTGGATGTTTCAGGAAACACCATACACTTCTCCAGAGTGGCTGCTGGCAATTTACATCCCGCCCATCAGCATAACTAGGCTCCCAGTTCTCCATGGCCTGTCCTGCCTTTCTGGATTTTACACTTTTTTCAGATGGCCCTTTTGACCGGGGGGCAGTGAGACTTCATTGTAGTGCAGATTTCCTTTGCAAGCTTGCTTGGTTGGCCAAAAAGGGCGTATGCGTTTTTTCCTGCAGGAAAAAACGCATACGCCCTTTTTGGCCAAGTGCATCATTGTGGACGTTCTGCCTCTTTTCCTATGCTTTACATGCAATTCCAGTCTACCTCCTGAAATCGGTTTCCTGCAATTCTGCCCTGCTTTCAACTCCTCTTGGCATCCTAATTCAATATATTTTTGGAAGATAGCTGTCATTTATAACTCTGCAGGTTTGTGAATTACAGTGCCCCTGAGCTCCTTTCTTCAACTCGCTTTCTTGTGAGCTGGCCGCAACACCGCAGGATTGCTTCAGGCCCTAGTTTGGTTCCGGCACGGCATGCTGAGCCTTTGGTTAATTCCTCTTCCTGGTGGGAAATGAGAGTTAAATTGGCCCGTCCGGACACCTCCACCTAATCTCTCATTGGTTCTCCCTATTCCTGTTCATCTTCCGCAGAAATTGCTACCTGGGCCAAACAGGAGGTTAAAGGCACTGACTCTCCAAGTGGGGAGAGTGTTAGTAAAGCGTCTGGAATGTTGCACCCGAGTACCAGGGGACAAAAACTGAGACACATTTGAACACGTTTTCCGACCACATGGTGGATCATACTCTGGGTTCCACATGCATGTTTTAGCTGAAGGAAGAATCCCTTAAACATGGAGAGTTGAGACCCATGGAATGGGTACCATGCAATATGACTTCAAAGGGTCTGCATTTGCTCACCGAACCTCACCAATCCTATCACTGCTGCGTTTATGCCGCTGTACACACGCTTGATTCTCTTTCGGAGACATATAAATCCATAGGTTTTAAGATTCTTACTAGTCAGGTATATTGTTAGGCGTTTAATATGGGGTGTTGAGTCCACTTCGTTGAGCAAGGAGTAGCTCTTGTCTATTACATATTTGGCTGATGGAACGGTATCTGTGCTCATTTCAATCTCTGGTTTTATGCAGCACCCCAACTCACCTTTCCCCTTAAGCAAGCATAAGTTGCTTTTCTACATTTGACACGCTGTTCTGTTTTGTAATTCAGTTCCTGTGTAGCCAAGTTTACATTCCGTGTATTAGTGATATCTTATGATGTTTCTTTTTCTGTGTGACTTATTTCACTTAGAATCATCGTAACTGAATCCACTCATTATGCTGCTATGGGCCTGATGACATAGATTTCATTGCTGAGTGATATTGCATTGTACGTAAGTACCACAACTTCTTTATCCATTTTTCGGTTTCTGTGATATTGAACTTGTACCGTAAACGAGGTTCTTGTAAACAGAGCCGTCCCAAACTTTGGGGTGGCTGTGTCTTTTTGATTTTAATTTCCCTAAGCTATAGGACCATAAGTGGAAGTGCCCTAGGCTCTGTTGCTTTGTTTTTTGGATGTTTCAGGAAACACCATACACTTCTCCAGAGTGGCTGCTGGCAATTTACATCCCGCCCATCAGCATAACAAGGCTCCCAGTTCTCCATGGCCTGTCCTGCCTTTCTGGATTTTACACTTTTTTCAGATGGCCCTTTTGACCGGGGGGCAGTGAGACTTCATTGTAGTGCAGATTTCCTTTGCAAGCTTGCTTGGTTGGCCAAAAAGGGCGTATGCGTTTTTTCCAAGAAAAAACGCATACGCCCTTTTTGGCCAAGTGCATCATTGTGGACGTTCTGCCTCTTTTCCTATGCTTTACATGCAATTCCAGTCTACCTCCTGAAATCGGTTTCCTGCAATTCTGCCTCCCTTTCAACTCCTCTTGGCAGCCTTACTTCAATATATTTTTGGAAGATAGCTGTCATTTGTAACTCTGCAGGTTTGTGAATTACAGTGCCCCTGAGCTCCTTTCTTCAACTCGCTTTCTTGTGAGCTGGCCGCAACACCGCAGGATTGCTTCTGGTCCTAGTGTGGTTCAGGCATGGCACGCTGAGCCTTTGGTTAATTCCTCTTCCTGTTGGGAAATGAGAGTTAAATTTGCCCGTCCGGACACCTCCACCTAGTCTCTCATTGGTTCTCCCTATTCCTGTTCATTTTCCACAGTAATTGCAAACTCGGCCAAACAGGAGGTTAAAGGCACTGACTCTCCAAGTGGGGAGAGTGTTAGTAAAGCGTCTGGAATGTTGCACCCGAGTACCAGGAAACGAAAATTGAGACACATTTGAACACGTTTTCCGATCACACGGTGGATCATACTCTGGGTTCCACATGCATGTTTTAGCTGAAGGAAGAATCCCTTAAACAGGGAGAGTTCAGACCCATGGAATGGGTACCATGCAATATGACTTCAAAGGGTCTGCATTTGCTCACCGAACCTCAGCAATCCTATCACTGCTGCGTTTATGCCACTGTACACACGCTTGATTCTCTTTCGGAGACATATAAATCCATAGGTTTTAAGATTCTTACTAGTCAGGTAGATTCTTACTAGTCAGGTATATTCTTAGGCGTTTAATATGGGGTGTTGAGTCCACTTCGTTGAGCAAGGAGTAGCTCTTGTCTATTACATATTTGGCTTATGGAACGGTATCTGTGCTCATTTCAATCTCTGGTTTTATGCAGCACCCCAACTCACCTTTCCCCTTAAGCAAGCATAAGTTGGTTTTGTACATTTGACACCCTGTTCTGTTTTGTAATTCAGTTCCTGTGTAGCCAAGTTTACATTCCGTGTATTAGTGATATCTTATGATGTTTCTTTTTCTGTGTGACTTATTTCACTTAGAATCATCGTAACTGAATCCACTCATTATGCTGCTACGGGCCTGATGACATAGATTTCATTGCTGAGTGATATTGCATTGTACGTAAGTACCACAACTTCTTTATCCATTTTTCGCTTTCTGTGATATTGAACTTGTACCGTAAACGAGGTTCTTGTAAACAGAGCCGTCCCAAACTTTGGGGTGGCTGTGTCTTTTTGATTTTAATTTCCCTAAGCTATAGGACCATAAGTGGAAGTGCCCTAGGCTCTGTTGCTTTGTTTTTTGGATGTTTCAGGAAACACCATACACTTCTCCAGAGTGGCTGCTGGCAATTTACATCCCGCCCATCAGCATAACAAGGCTCCCAGTTCTCCATGGCCTGTCCTGCCTTTCTGGATTTTACACTTTTTTCAGATGGCCCTTTTGACCGGGGGGCAGTGAGACTTCATTGTAGTGCAGATTTCCTTTGCAAGCTTGCTTGGTTGGCCAAAAAGGGCGTATGCGTTTTTTCCTGAATATATTCAGGAAAAAACGCATACGCCCTTTTTGGCCAAGTGCATCATTGTGGACGTTCTGCCTCTTTTCCTATGCTTTACATGCAATTCCAGTCTACCTCCTGAAATCGGTTTCCTGCAATTCTGCCCTGCTTTCAACTCCTCTTGGCATCCTAATTCAATATATTTTTGGAAGATAGCTGTCATTTATAACTCTGCAGGTTTGTGAATTACAGTGCCCCTGAGCTCCTTTCTTCAACTCGCTTTCTTGTGAGCTGGCCGCAACACCGCAGGATTGCTTCAGGCCCTAGTTTGGTTCCGGCACGGCATGCTGAGCCTTTGGTTAATTCCTCTTCCTGGTGGGAAATGAGAGTTAAATTTGCCCGTCCGGACACCTCCACCTAGTCTCTCATTGGTTCTCCCAATTCCTGTTCATCTTCCGCAGAAATTGCTAACTGGGCCAAACAGGAGGTTAAAGGCACTGACTCTCCAAGTGGGGAGAGTGTTAGTAAAGCGTCTGGAATGTTGCACCCGAGTACCAGGGGACCAAAACTGAGACACATTTGAACACGTTTTCCGACCACATGGTGGATCATACTCTGGGTTCCACATGCATGTTTTAGCTGAAGGAAGAATCCCTTAAACATGGAGAGTTGAGACCCATGGAATGGGTACCATGCAATATGACTTCAAAGGGTCTGCATTTGCTCACCGAACCTCACCAATCCTATCACTGCTGCGTTTATGCCGCTGTACACACGCTTGATTCTCTTTCGGAGACATATAAATCCATAGGTTTTAAGATTCTTACTAGTCAGGTAGATTCTTACTAGTCAGGTATATTCTTAGGCGTTTAATATGGGGTGTTGAGTCCACTTCGTTGAGCAAGGAGTAGCTCTTGTCTATTACATATTTGGCTTATGGAACGGTATCTGTGCTCATTTCAATCTCTGGTTTTATGCAGCACCCCAACTCACCCGTCCCCTTAAGCAAGCATAAGTTGGTTTTCTACATTTGACACCCTGTTCTGTTTTGTAATTCAGTTCTTGTGTAGCCAAGTTTACATTCCATGTATTAGTGATATCTTATGATGTTTCATTTTCTGTGTGACTAATTTCACGTAGAATCATCGTACCTGAATCCACTCATTATGCTGCTACGGGCCTGATGACATAGATTTCATTACTCAGTGATATTGCATTGTACGTAAGTACCACAATTTCTTTATCCATTTTTCGCTTTCTGTGATATTGAACTTGTACCATAAACGAGGTTCTTGTAAACAGAGCCGTCCCAAACTTTGGGGTGGCTGTGTCTTTTTGATTTTAATTTCCCTAAGCTATAGGACCATAAGTGGAAGTGCCCTAGGCTCTGTTGCTTTGTTTTTTGGATGTTTCAGGAAACACCATACACTTCTCCAGAGTGGCTGCTGGCAATTTACATCCCGCCCATCAGCATAACAAGGCTCCCAGTTCTCAATGGCCTGTCCTGCCTTTCTGGATTTTACACTTTTTTCAGATGGCCCTTTTGACCGGGGGGCAGTGAGACTTCATTGTAGTGCAGATTTCCTTTGCAAGCTTGCTTGGTTGGCCAAAAAGGGCGTATGCGTTTTTTCCTGAATATATTCAGGAAAAAACGCATACGCCCTTTTTGGCCAAGTGCATCATTGTGGACGTTCTGCCTCTTTTCCTATGCTTTACATGCAATTCCAGTCTACCTCCTGAAATCGGTTTCCTGCAATTCTGCCCTGCTTTCAACTCCTCTTGGCATCCTAATTCAATATATTTTTGGAAGATAGCTGTCATTTATAACTCTGCAGGTTTGTGAATTACAGTGCCCCTGAGCTCCTTTCTTCAACTCGCTTTCTTGTGAGCTGGCCGCAACACCGCAGGATTGCTTCAGGCCCTAGTTTGGTTCCGGCACGGCATGCTGAGCCTTTGGTTAATTCCTCTTCCTGGTGGGAAATGAGAGTTAAATTTGCCCGTCCGGACACCTCCACCTAGTCTCTCATTGGTTCTCCCAATTCCTGTTCATCTTCCGCAGAAATTGCTAACTGGGCCAAACAGGAGGTTAAAGGCACTGACTCTCCAAGTGGGGAGAGTGTTAGTAAAGCGTCTGGAATGTTGCACCCGAGTACCAGGGGACCAAAACTGAGACACATTTGAACACGTTTTCCGACCACATGGTGGATCATACTCTGGGTTCCACATGCATGTTTTAGCTGAAGGAAGAATCCCTTAAACATGGAGAGTTGAGACCCATGGAATGGGTACCATGCAATATGACTTCAAAGGGTCTGCATTTGCTCACCGAACCTCACCAATCCTATCACTGCTGCGTTTATGCCGCTGTACACACGCTTGATTCTCTTTCGGAGACATATAAATCCATAGGTTTTAAGATTCTTACTAGTCAGGTAGATTCTTACTAGTCAGATATATTCTTAGGCGTTTAATATGGGGTGTTGAGTCCACTTCGTTGAGCAAGGAGTAGCTCTTGTCTATTACATATTTGGCTTATGGAACGGTATCTGTGCTCATTTCAATCTCTGGTTTTATGCAGCACCCCAACTCACCCGTCCCCTTAAGCAAGCATAAGTTGGTTTTCTACATTTGACACCCTGTTCTGTTTTGTAATTCAGTTCTTGTGTAGCCAAGTTTACATTCCATGTATTAGTGATATCTTATGATGTTTCATTTTCTGTGTGACTAATTTCACGTAGAATCATCGTACCTGAATCCACTCATTATGCTGCTACGGGCCTGATGACATAGATTTCATTGCTCAGTGATATTGCATTGTACGTAAGTACCACAATTTCTTTATCCATTTTTCGCTTTCTGTGATATTGAACTTGTACCGTAAACGAGGTTCTTGTAAACAGAGCCGTCCCAAACTTTGGGGTGGCTGTGTCTTTTTGATTTTAATTTCCCTAAGCTATAGGACCATAAGTGGAAGTGCCCTAGGCTCTGTTGCTTTGTTTTTTGGATGTTTCAGGAAACACCATACACTTCTCCAGAGTGGCTGCTGGCAATTTACATCCCGCCCATCAGCATAACTAGGCTCCCAGTTCTCCATGGCCTGTCCTGCCTTTCTGGATTTTACACTTTTTTCAGATGGCCCTTTTGACCGGGGGGCAGTGAGACTTCATTGTAGTGCAGATTTCCTTTGCAAGCTTGCTTGGTTGGCCAAAAAGGGCGTATGGGTTTTTTCCTGAATATATTCAGGAAAAAACGCATACGCCCTTTTTGGCCAAGTGCATCATTGTGGACGTTCTGCCTCTTTTCCTATGCTTTACATGCAATTCCAGTCTACCTCCTGAAATCGGTTTCCTGCAATTCTGCCCTGCTTTCAACTCCTCTTGGCATCCTAATTCAATATATTTTTGGAAGATAGCTGTCCTTTATAACTCTGCAGGTTTGTGAATTACAGTGCCCCTGAGCTCCTTTCTTCAACTCGCTTTCTTGTGAGCTGGCCGCAACACCGCAGGATTGCTTCAGGCCCTAGTTTGGTTCCGGCACGGCATGCTGAGCCTTTGGTTAATTCCTCTTCCTGGTGGGAAATGAGAGTTAAATTTGCCCGTCTGGACACCTCCACCTAGTCTCTCATTGGTTCTCCCTATTCCTGTTCATTTTCCACAGAAATTGCAAACTGGGCCAAACAGGAGGTTAAAGGCACTGACTCTCCAAGTGGGGAGAGTGTTAGTAAAGCGTCTGGAATGTTGCACCCGAGTACCAGGGGACGAAAACTGAGACACATTTGAACACGTTTCCCGATCACACGGTGGATCATACTCTGGGTTCCACATGCATGTTTTAGCTGAAGGAAGAATCCATTAAACCTGGAGAGTTGAGACCCATGGAATGGGTACCATGCAATATGACTTCAAAGGGTCTGCATTTGCTCACCGAACCTCAGCAATCCTATCACTGCTGCGTTTATGCCGCTGTACACACGCTTGACTCTCTTTCGGAGACATATAAATCCATAGGTTTTAAGATTGTTACTAGTCAGATATATTCTTAGGCGTTTAATATGGAGTGTTGAGTCCACTTCGTTGAGCAAGGAGTAGCTCTTGTCTATTACATATTTGGCTTATGGAACGGTATCTGTGCTAATTTCAATCTCTGGTTTTATGCAGCACCCCAAATCACCCATCCCCTTAAGCAAGCATAAGTTGGTTTTCTACATTTGACACCCTGTTCTGTTTTGTAATTCCGTTCTTGTGTAGCCAAGTTTACATTCCGTGTATTAGTGATATCTTATGATGTTTCTTTTTCTGTGTGACTAATTTCACTTAGAATCATCGTACCTGAATCCACTCATTATGCTGCTACGGGCCTGATGACATAGATTTCATTGCTCAGTGATATTGCATTGTACGTAAGTACCACAATTTCTTTATCCATTTTTCGCTTTCTGTGATATTGAACTTGTACCGTAAACGAGGTTCTTGTAAACAGAGCCGTCCCAAACTTTGGGGTGGCTGTGTCTTTTTGATTTTAATTTCCCTAAGCTATAGGACCATAAGTGGAAGTGCCCTAGGCTCTGTTGCTTTGTTTTTTGGATGTTTCAGGAAACACCATACACTTCTCCAGAGTGGCTGCTGGCAATTTACATCCCGCCCATCAGCATAACTAGGCTCCCAGTTCTCCATGGCCTGTCCTGCCTTTCTGGATTTTACACTTTTTTCAGATGGCCCTTTTGACCGGGGGGCAGTGAGACTTCATTGTAGTGCAGATTTCCTTTGCAAGCTTGCTTGGTTGGCCAAAAAGGGCGTATGCGTTTTTTCCTGCAGGAAAAAACGCATACGCCCTTTTTGGCCAAGTGCATCATTGTGGACGTTCTGCCTCTTTTCCTATGCTTTACATGCAATTCCAGTCTACCTCCTGAAATCGGTTTCCTGCAATTCTGCCCTGCTTTCAACTCCTCTTGGCATCCTAATTCAATATATTTTTGGAAGATAGCTGTCATTTATAACTCTGCAGGTTTGTGAATTACAGTGCCCCTGAGCTCCTTTCTTCAACTCGCTTTCTTGTGAGCTGGCCGCAACACCGCAGGATTGCTTCAGGCCCTAGTTTGGTTCCGGCACGGCATGCTGAGCCTTTGGTTAATTCCTCTTCCTGGTGGGAAATGAGAGTTAAATTGGCCCGTCCGGACACCTCCACCTAATCTCTCATTGGTTCTCCCTATTCCTGTTCATCTTCCGCAGAAATTGCTAACTGGGCCAAACAGGAGGTTAAAGGCACTGACTCTCCAAGTGGGGAGAGTGTTAGTAAAGCGTCTGGAATGTTGCACCCGAGTACCAGGGGACAAAAACTGAGACACATTTGAACACGTTTTCCGACCACATGGTGGATCATACTCTGGGTTCCACATGCATGTTTTAGCTGAAGGAAGAATCCCTTAAACATGGAGAGTTGAGACCCATGGAATGGGTACCATGCAATATGACTTCAAAGGGTCTGCATTTGCTCACTGAACCTCACCAATCCTATCACTGCTGCGTTTATGCCGCTGTACACACACTTGATACTCTTTCGGAGACATATAAATCCATAGGTTTTAAGATTCTTACTAGTCAGGTAGATTCTTACTAGTCAGGTATATTCTTAGGCGTTTAATATGGGGTGTTGAGTCCACTTCGTTGAGCAAGTAGTAGCTCTTGTCTATTACATATTTGGCTTATGGAACGGTATCTGTGCTCATTTCAATCTCTGGTTTTATGCAGCACCCCAACTCACCCGTCCCCTTAAGCAAGCATAAGTTGGTTTTCTACATTTGACACCCTGTTCTGTTTTGTAATTCAGTTCTTGTGTAGCCAAGTTTACATTCCGTGTATTAGTGATATCTTATGATGTTTCTTTTTCTGTGTGACTAATTTCACTTAGAATCATCGTACCTGAATCCACTCATTATGCTGCTACAGGCCTGATGACATAGATTTCATTGCTGAGTGATATTGCATTGTACGTAAGTACCACAATTTCTTTATCCATTTTTCGCTTTCTGTGATATTGAACTTGTACCGTAAACGAGGTTCTTGTAAACAGAGCCGTCCCAAACTTTGGGGTGGCTGTGTCTTTTTGATTTTAATTTCCCTAAGCTATAGGACCATAAGTGGAAGTGCCCTAGGCTCTGTTGCTTTGTTTTTTGGATGTTTCAGGAAACACCATACACTTCTCCAGAGTGGCTGCTGGCAATTTACATCCCGCCCATCAGCATAACTAGGCTCCCAGTTCTCCATGGCCTGTCCTGCCTTTCTGGATTTTACACTTTTTTCAGATGGCCCTTTTGACCGGGGGGCAGTGAGACTTCATTGTAGTGCAGATTTCCTTTGCAAGCTTGCTTGGTTGGCCAAAAAGGGCGTATGCGTTTTTTCCTGAATATATTCAGGAAAAGACGCATACGCCCTTTTTGGCCAAGTGCATCATTGTGGACGTTCTGCCTCTTTTCCTATGCTTTACATGCAATTCCAGTCTACCTCCTGAAATCGGTTTCCTGCAATTCTGCCCTGCTTTCAACTCCTCTTGGCATCCTAATTCAATATATTTTTGGAAGATAGCTGTCATTTATAACTCTGCAGGTTTGTGAATTACAGTGCCCCTGAGCTCCTTTCTTCAACTCGCTTTCTTGTGAGCTGGCCGCAACACCGCAGGATTGCTTCAGGCCCTAGTTTGGTTCCGGCATGGCATGCTGAGCCTTTGGTTAATTCCTCTTCCTGGTGGGAAATGAGAGTTAAATTGGCCCGTCCGGACACCTCCACCTAATCTCTCATTGGTTCTCCCTATTCCTGTTCATTTTCTGCAGAAATTGCTAACTGGGCCAAACAGGAGGTTAAAGGCACTGACTCTCCAAGTGGGGAGAGTGTTAGTAAAGCGTCTGGAATGTTGCACCCGAGTACCAGGGGACAAAAACTGAGACACATTTGAACACGTTTTCCGACCACATGGTGGATCATACTCTGGGTTCCACATGCATGTTTTAGCTGAAGGAAGAATCCCTTAAACATGGAGAGTTGAGACCCATGGAATGGGTACCATGCAATATGACTTCAAAGGGTCTGCATTTGCTCACCGAACCTCACCAATCCTATCACTGCTGCGTTTATGCCGCTGTACACACACTTGATACTCTTTCGGAGACATATAAATCCATAGGTTTTAAGATTCTTACTAGTCAGGTAGATTCTTACTAGTCAGGTATATTCTTAGGCGTTTAATATGGGGTGTTGAGTCCACTTCGTTGAGCAAGTAGTAGCTCTTGTCTATTACATATTTGGCTTATGGAACGGTATCTGTGCTCATTTCAATCTCTGGTTTTATGCAGCACCCCAACTCACCCGTCCCCTTAAGCAAGCATAAGTTGGTTTTCTACATTTGACACCCTGTTCTGTTTTGTAATTCAGTTCTTGTGTAGCCAAGTTTACATTCCGTGTATTAGTGATATCTTATGATGTTTCTTTTTCTGTGTGACTAATTTCACTTAGAATCATCGTACCTGAATCCACTCATTATGCTGCTACGGGCCTGATGACATAGATTTCATTGCTGAGTGATATTGCATTGTACGTAAGTACCACAGTTTCTTTATCCATTTTTCGCTTTCTGTGATATTGAACTTGTACCGTAAACGAGGTTCTTGTAAACAGAGCCGTCCCAAACTTTGGGGTGGCTGTGTCTTTTTGATTTTAATTTCCCTAAGCTATAGGACCATAAGTGGAAGTGCCCTAGGCTCTGTTGCTTTGTTTTTTGGATGTTTCAGGAAACACCATACACTTCTCCAGAGTGGCTGCTGGCAATTTACATCCCGCCCATCAGCATAACTAGGCTCCCAGTTCTCCATGGCCTGTCCTGCCTTTCTGGATTTTACACTTTTTTCAGATGGCCCTTTTGACCGGGGGGCAGTGAGACTTCATTGTAGTGCAGATTTCCTTTGCAAGCTTGCTTGGTTGGCCAAAAAGGGCGTATGCGTTTTTTCCTGAATATATTCAGGAAAAAACGCATACGCCCTTTTTGGCCAAGTGCATCATTGTGGACGTTCTGCCTCTTTTCCTATGCTTTACATGCAATTCCAGTCTACCTCCTGAAATCGGTTTCCTGCAATTCTGCCCGCTTTCAACTCCTCTTGGCAGCCTAATTCAATATAATTTTGGAAGATAGCTGTCATTTATAACTCTGCAGGTTTGTGAATTACAGTGCCCCTGAGCTCCTTTCTTCAACTCGCTTTCTTGTGAGCTGGCCGCAACACCGCAGGATTGCTTCAGGCCCTAGTTTGGTTACGGCACGGCATGCTGAGCCTTTGGTTAATTCCTCTTCCTGGTGGAAAATGAGAGTTAAATTTGCCCGTCCGGACACCTCCACCTAGTCTCTCATTGGTTCTCCCAATTCCTGTTCATTTTCCACAGAAATTGCAAACTGGGCCAAACAGGAGGTTAAAGGCACTGACTCTCCAAGTGGGGAGAGTGTTAGTAAAGCGTCTGGAATGTTGCAACCGAGTACCAGGGGACGAAAACTGAGACACATTTGAACACGTTTCCCGATCACACGGTGGATCATACTCTGGGTTCCACATGCATGTTTTAGCTGAAGGAAGAATCCATTAAACCTGGAGAGTTGAGACCCATGGAATGGGTACCATGCAATATGACTTCAAAGGGTCTGCATTTGCTCACCGAACCTCAGCAATCCTATCACTGCTGCGTTTATGCCGCTGTACACACGCTTGATTCTCTTTCGGAGACATATAAATCCATAGGTTTTAAGATTCTTAATAGTCAGGTATATTCTTAGGCGTTTAATATGGAGTGTTGAGTCCACTTCGTTGAGCAAGGAGTAGCTCTTGTCTATTACATATTTGGCTTATGGAACGGTATCTGTGCTCATTTCAATCTCTGGTTTTATGCAGCACCCCAACTCACCCGTCCCCTTAAGCAAGCATAAGTTGGTTTTCTACATTTGACACCCTGTTCTGTTTTGTAATTCAGTTCTTGTGTAGCCAAGTTTACATTCCGTGTATTAGTGATATCTTATGATGTTTCTTTTTCTGTGTGACTAATTTCACTTAGAATCATCGTACCTGAATCCACTCATTATGCTGCTACGGGCCTGATGACATAGATTTCATTGCTGAGTGATATTGCATTGTACGTAAGTACCACAATTTCTTTATCCATTTTTCGCTTTCTGTGATATTGAACTTGTACCGTAAACGAGGTTCTTGTAAACAGAGCCGTCCCAAACTTTGGGGTGGCTGTGTCTTTTTGATTTTAATTTCCCTAAGCTATAGGACCATAAGTGGAAGTGCCCTAGGCTCTGTTGCTTTGTTTTTTGGATATTTCAGGAAACACCATACACTTCTCCAGAGTGGCTGCTGGCAATTTACATCCCGCCCATCAGCATAACTAGGCTCCCAGTTCTCCATGGCCTGTCCTGCCTTTCTGGATTTTACACTTTTTTCAGATGGCCCTTTTGACCGGGGGGCAGTGAGACTTCATTGTAGTGCAGATTTCCTTTGCAAGCTTGCTTGGTTGGCCAAAAAGGGCGTATGCGTTTTTTCCTGATTCAGGAAAAAACGCATACGCCCTTTTTGGCCAAGTGCATCATTGTGGACGTTCTACCTCTTTTCCTATGCTTTACATGCAATTCCAGTCTACCTCCTGAAATCGGTTTCCTGCAATTCTGCCCCCCTTTCAACTCCTCTTGGCAGCCTTACTTCAATATATTTTTGGAAGATAGCTGTCATTTGTAACTCTGCAGGTTTGTGAATTACAGTGCTCCTGAGCTCCTTTCTTCAACTCGCTTTCTTGTGAGCTGGCCGCAACACCGCAGGATTGCTTCAGGCCCTAGTTTGGTTCCGGCACGGCATGCTGAGCCTTTGGTTAATTCCTCTTCCTGGTGGGAAATGAGAGTTAAATTTGCCCGTCCAGACACCTCCACCTAGTCTCTCATTGGTTCTCCCTATTCCTGTTCATTTTCCACAGAAATTGCAAACTGGGCCAAACAGGAGGTTAAAGGCACTGACTCTCCAAGTGGGGAGAGTGTTAGTAAAGCGTCTGGAATGTTACACCCGAGTACCAGGGGACCAAAACTGAGACACATTTGAACACGTTTTCCGACCACATGGTGGATCATACTCTGGGTTCCACATGCATGTTTTAGCTGAAGGAAGAATCCCTTAAACATGGAGAGTTGAGACCCATGGAATGGGTACCATGCAATATGACTTCAAAGGGTCTGCATTTGCTCACCGAACCTCACCAATCCTATCACTGCTGCGTTTATGCCGCTGTACACATGCTTGATTCTCTTTCGGAGACATATAAATCCATAGGTTTTAAAATTCTTACTAGTCAGGTAGATTCTTACTAGTCAGGTATATTCTTAGGCGTTTAATATGGGGTGTTGAGTCCACTTCGTTGAGCAAGGAGTAGCTCTTGTCTATTACATATTTGGCTTATGGAACGGTATCTGTGCTCATTTCAATCTCTGGTTTTATGCAGCACCCCAACTCACCCGTCCCCTTAAGCAAGCATAAGTTGGTTTTCTACATTTGACACCCTGTTCTGTTTTGTAATTCAGTTCTTGTGTAGCCAAGTTTACATTCCGTGTATTAGTGATATCTTATGATGTTTCTTTTTCTGTGTGACTAATTTCACTTAGAATCATCGTACCTGAATCCACTCATTATGCTGCTACGGGCCTGATGACATAGATTTCATTGCTGAGTGATATTGCATTGTACGTAAGTACCACAATTTCTTTATCCATTTTTCGCTTTCTGTGATATTGAACTTGTACCGTAAACGAGGTTCTTGTAAACAGAGCCGTCCCAAACTTTGGGGTGGCTGTGTCTTTTTGATTTTAATTTCCCTAAGCTATAGGACCATAAGTGGAAGTGCCCTAGGCTCTGTTGCTTTGTTTTTTGGATGTTTCAGGAAACACCATACACTTCTCCAGAGTGGCTGCTGGCAATTTACATCCCGCCCATCAGCATAACTAGGCTCCCAGTTCTCCATGGCCTGTCCTGCCTTTCTGGATTTTACACTTTTTTCAGATGGCCCTTTTGACCGGGGGGCAGTGAGACTTCATTGTAGTGCAGATTTCCTTTGCAAGCTTGCTTGGTTGGCCAAAAAGGGCGTATGCGTTTTTTCCTGAATATATTCAGGAAAAAACGCATACGCCCTTTTTGGCCAAGTGCATCATTGTGGACGTTCTGCCTCTTTTCCTATGCTTTACATGCAATTCCAGTCTACCTCCTGAAATCGGTTTCCTGCAATTCTGCCCTGCTTTCAACTCCTCTTGGCATCCTAATTCAATATATTTTTGGAAGATAGCTGTCATTTATAACTCTGCAGGTTTGTGAATTACAGTGCCCCTGAGCTCCTTTCTTCAACTCGCTTTCTTGTGAGCTGGCCGCAACACCGCAGGATTGCTTCAGGCCCTAGTTTGGTTCCGGCACGGCATGCTGAGCCTTTGGTTAATTCCTCTTCCTGGTGGGAAATGAGAGTTAAATTGGCCCGTCCGGACACCTCCACCTAATCTCTCATTGGTTCTCCCTATTCCTGTTCATCTTCCGCAGAAATTGCTAACTGGGCCAAACAGGAGGTTAAAGGCACTGACTCTCCAAGTGGGGAGAGTGTTAGTAAAGCGTCTGGAATGTTGCACCCGAGTACCAGGGGACAAAAACTGAGACACATTTGAACACGTTTTCCGACCACATGGTGGATCATACTCTGGGTTCCACATGCATGTTTTAGCTGAAGGAAGAATCCCTTAAACATGGAGAGTTGAGACCCATGGAATGGGTACCATGCAATATGACTTCAAAGGGTCTGCATTTGCTCACCGAACCTCACCAATCCTATCACTGCTGCGTTTATGCCGCTGTACACACACTTGATACTCTTTCGGAGACATATAAATCCATAGGTTTTAAGATTCTTACTAGTCAGGTAGATTCTTACTAGTCAGGTATATTCTTAGGCGTTTAATATGGGGTGTTGAGTCCACTTCGTTGAGCAAGGAGTAGCTCTTGTCTATTACATATTTGGCTTATGGAACGGTATCTGTGCTCATTTCAATCTCTGGTTTTATGCAGCACCCCAACTCACCCGTCCCCTTAAGCAAGCATAAGTTGGTTTTCTACATTTGACACCCTGTTCTGTTTTGTAATTCAGTTCTTGTGTAGCCAAGTTTACATTCCGTGTATTAGTGATATCTTATGATGTTTCTTTTTCTGTGTGACTAATTTCACTTAGAATCATCGTACCTGAATCCACTCATTATGCTGCTACGGGCCTGATGACATAGATTTCATTGCTGAGTGATATTGCATTGTACGTAAGTACCACAATTTCTTTATCCATTTTTCGCTTTCTGTGATATTGAACTTGTACCGTAAACGAGGTTCTTGTAAACAGAGCCGTCCCAAACTTTGGGGTGGCTGTGTCTTTTTGATTTTAATTTCCCTAAGCTATAGGACCATAAGTGGAAGTGCCCTAGGCTCTGTTGCTTTGTTTTTTGGATGTTTCAGGAAACACCATACACTTCTCCAGAGTGGCTGCTGGCAATTTACATCCCGCCCATCAGCATAACTAGGCTCCCAGTTCTCCATGGCCTGTCCTGCCTTTCTGGATTTTACACTTTTTTCAGATGGCCCTTTTGACCGGGGGGCAGTGAGACTTCATTGTAGTGCAGATTTCCTTTGCAAGCTTGCTTGGTTGGCCAAAAAGGGCGTATGCGTTTTTTCCTGAATATATTCAGGAAAAAACGCATACGCCCTTTTTGGCCAAGTGCATCATTGTGGACGTTCTACCTCTTTTCCTATGCTTTACATGCAATTCCAGTCTACCTCCTGAAATCGGTTTCCTGCAATTCTGCCCTGCTTTCAACTCCTCTTGGCATCCTAATTCAATATATTTTTGGAAGATAGCTGTCATTTATAACTCTGCAGGTTTGTGAATTACAGTGCCCCTGAGCTCCTTTCTTCAACTCGCTTTCTTGTGAGCTGGCCGCAACACCGCAGGATTGCTTCAGGCCCTAGTTTGGTTCCGGCACGGCATGCTGAGCCTTTGGTTAATTCCTCTTCCTGGTGGGAAATGAGAGTTAAATTGGCCCGTCCGGTCACCTCCACCTAGTCTCTCATTGGTTCTCCCTATTCCTGTTCATTTTCCACAGAAATTGCAAACTGGGCCAAACAGGAGGTTAAAGGCACTGACTCTCCAAGTGGGGAGAGTGTTAGTAAAGCGTCTGGAATGTTGCACCCGAGTACCAGGGGACCAAAACTGAGACACATTTGAACACGTTTTCCGACCACATGGTGGATCATACTCTGGGTTCCACATGCATGTTTTAGCTGAAGGAAGAATCCCTTAAACATGGAGAGTTGAGACCCATGGAATGGGTACCATGCAATATGACTTCAAAGGGTCTGCATTTGCTCACCGAACCTCACCAATCCTATCACTGCTGCGTTTATGCCGCTGTACACACGCTTGATTCTCTTTCGGAGACATATAAATCCATAGGTTTTAAGATTCTTACTAGTCAGGTAGATTCTTACTAGTCAGGTATATTCTTAGGCGTTTAATATGGGGTGTTGAGTCCACTTCGTTGAGCAAGGAGTAGCTCTTGTCTATTACATATTTGGCTTATGGAACGGTATCTGTGCTCATTTCAATCTCTGGTTTTATGCAGCACCCCAACTCACCCGTCCCCTTAAGCAAGCATAAGTTGGTTTTCTACATTTGACACCCTGTTCTGTTTTGTAATTCAGTTCTTGTGTAGCCAAGTTTACATTCCATGTATTAGTGATATCTTATGATGTTTCATTTTCTGTGTGACTAATTTCACGTAGAATCATCGTACCTGAATCCACTCATTATGCTGCTACGGGCCTGATGACATAGATTTCATTACTCAGTGATATTGCATTGTACGTAAGTACCACAATTTCTTTATCCATTTTTCGCTTTCTGTGATATTGAACTTGTACCATAAACGAGGTTCTTGTAAACAGAGCCGTCCCAAACTTTGGGGTGGCTGTGTCTTTTTGATTTTAATTTCCCTAAGCTATAGGACCATAAGTGGAAGTGCCCTAGGCTCTGTTGCTTTGTTTTTTGGATGTTTCAGGAAACACCATACACTTCTCCAGAGTGGCTGCTGGCAATTTACATCCCGCCCATCAGCATAACAAGGCTCCCAGTTCTCAATGGCCTGTCCTGCCTTTCTGGATTTTACACTTTTTTCAGATGGCCCTTTTGACCGGGGGGCAGTGAGACTTCATTGTAGTGCAGATTTCCTTTGCAAGCTTGCTTGGTTGGCCAAAAAGGGCGTATGCGTTTTTTCCTGAATATATTCAGGAAAAAACGCATACGCCCTTTTTGGCCAAGTGCATCATTGTGGACGTTCTGCCTCTTTTCCTATGCTTTACATGCAATTCCAGTCTACCTCCTGAAATCGGTTTCCTGCAATTCTGCCCTGCTTTCAACTCCTCTTGGCATCCTAATTCAATATATTTTTGGAAGATAGCTGTCATTTATAACTCTGCAGGTTTGTGAATTACAGTGCCCCTGAGCTCCTTTCTTCAACTCGCTTTCTTGTGAGCTGGCCGCAACACCGCAGGATTGCTTCAGGCCCTAGTTTGGTTCCGGCACGGCATGCTGAGCCTTTGGTTAATTCCTCTTCCTGGTGGGAAATGAGAGTTAAATTTGCCCGTCCGGACACCTCCACCTAGTCTCTCATTGGTTCTCCCAATTCCTGTTCATCTTCCGCAGAAATTGCTAACTGGGCCAAACAGGAGGTTAAAGGCACTGACTCTCCAAGTGGGGAGAGTGTTAGTAAAGCGTCTGGAATGTTGCACCCGAGTACCAGGGGACCAAAACTGAGACACATTTGAACACGTTTTCCGACCACATGGTGGATCATACTCTGGGTTCCACATGCATGTTTTAGCTGAAGGAAGAATCCCTTAAACATGGAGAGTTGAGACCCATGGAATGGGTACCATGCAATATGACTTCAAAGGGTCTGCATTTGCTCACCGAACCTCACCAATCCTATCACTGCTGCGTTTATGCCGCTGTACACACGCTTGATTCTCTTTCGGAGACATATAAATCCATAGGTTTTAAGATTCTTACTAGTCAGGTAGATTCTTACTAGTCAGATATATTCTTAGGCGTTTAATATGGGGTGTTGAGTCCACTTCGTTGAGCAAGGAGTAGCTCTTGTCTATTACATATTTGGCTTATGGAACGGTATCTGTGCTCATTTCAATCTCTGGTTTTATGCAGCACCCCAACTCACCCGTCCCCTTAAGCAAGCATAAGTTGGTTTTCTACATTTGACACCCTGTTCTGTTTTGTAATTCAGTTCTTGTGTAGCCAAGTTTACATTCCATGTATTAGTGATATCTTATGATGTTTCATTTTCTGTGTGACTAATTTCACGTAGAATCATCGTACCTGAATCCACTCATTATGCTGCTACGGGCCTGATGACATAGATTTCATTGCTCAGTGATATTGCATTGTACGTAAGTACCACAATTTCTTTATCCATTTTTCGCTTTCTGTGATATTGAACTTGTACCGTAAACGAGGTTCTTGTAAACAGAGCCGTCCCAAACTTTGGGGTGGCTGTGTCTTTTTGATTTTAATTTCCCTAAGCTATAGGACCATAAGTGGAAGTGCCCTAGGCTCTGTTGCTTTGTTTTTTGGATGTTTCAGGAAACACCATACACTTCTCCAGAGTGGCTGCTGGCAATTTACATCCCGCCCATCAGCATAACTAGGCTCCCAGTTCTCCATGGCCTGTCCTGCCTTTCTGGATTTTACACTTTTTTCAGATGGCCCTTTTGACCGGGGGGCAGTGAGACTTCATTGTAGTGCAGATTTCCTTTGCAAGCTTGCTTGGTTGGCCAAAAAGGGCGTATGGGTTTTTTCCTGAATATATTCAGGAAAAAACGCATACGCCCTTTTTGGCCAAGTGCATCATTGTGGACGTTCTGCCTCTTTTCCTATGCTTTACATGCAATTCCAGTCTACCTCCTGAAATCGGTTTCCTGCAATTCTGCCCTGCTTTCAACTCCTCTTGGCATCCTAATTCAATATATTTTTGGAAGATAGCTGTCCTTTATAACTCTGCAGGTTTGTGAATTACAGTGCCCCTGAGCTCCTTTCTTCAACTCGCTTTCTTGTGAGCTGGCCGCAACACCGCAGGATTGCTTCAGGCCCTAGTTTGGTTCCGGCACGGCATGCTGAGCCTTTGGTTAATTCCTCTTCCTGGTGGGAAATGAGAGTTAAATTTGCCCGTCTGGACACCTCCACCTAGTCTCTCATTGGTTCTCCCTATTCCTGTTCATTTTCCACAGAAATTGCAAACTGGGCCAAACAGGAGGTTAAAGGCACTGACTCTCCAAGTGGGGAGAGTGTTAGTAAAGCGTCTGGAATGTTGCACCCGAGTACCAGGGGACGAAAACTGAGACACATTTGAACACGTTTCCCGATCACACGGTGGATCATACTCTGGGTTCCACATGCATGTTTTAGCTGAAGGAAGAATCCATTAAACCTGGAGAGTTGAGACCCATGGAATGGGTACCATGCAATATGACTTCAAAGGGTCTGCATTTGCTCACCGAACCTCAGCAATCCTATCACTGCTGCGTTTATGCCGCTGTACACACGCTTGATTCTCTTTCGGAGACATATAAATCCATAGGTTTTAAGATTGTTACTAGTCAGATATATTCTTAGGCGTTTAATATGGAGTGTTGAGTCCACTTCGTTGAGCAAGGAGTAGCTCTTGTCTATTACATATTTGGCTTATGGAACGGTATCTGTGCTAATTTCAATCTCTGGTTTTATGCAGCACCCCAAATCACCCATCCCCTTAAGCAAGCATAAGTTGGTTTTCTACATTTGACACCCTGTTCTGTTTTGTAATTCCGTTCTTGTGTAGCCAAGTTTACATTCCGTGTATTAGTGATATCTTATGATGTTTCTTTTTCTGTGTGACTAATTTCACTTAGAATCATCGTACCTGAATCCACTCATTATGCTGCTACGGGCCTGATGACATAGATTTCATTGCTCAGTGATATTGCATTGTACGTAAGTACCACAATTTCTTTATCCATTTTTCGCTTTCTGTGATATTGAACTTGTACCGTAAACGAGGTTCTTGTAAACAGAGCCGTCCCAAACTTTGGGGTGGCTGTGTCTTTTTGATTTTAATTTCCCTAAGCTATAGGACCATAAGTGGAAGTGCCCTAGGCTCTGTTGCTTTGTTTTTTGGATGTTTCAGGAAACACCATACACTTCTCCAGAGTGGCTGCTGGCAATTTACATCCCGCCCATCAGCATAACTAGGCTCCCAGTTCTCCATGGCCTGTCCTGCCTTTCTGGATTTTACACTTTTTTCAGATGGCCCTTTTGACCGGGGGGCAGTGAGACTTCATTGTAGTGCAGATTTCCTTTGCAAGCTTGCTTGGTTGGCCAAAAAGGGCGTATGCGTTTTTTCCTGCAGGAAAAAACGCATACGCCCTTTTTGGCCAAGTGCATCATTGTGGACGTTCTGCCTCTTTTCCTATGCTTTACATGCAATTCCAGTCTACCTCCTGAAATCGGTTTCCTGCAATTCTGCCCTGCTTTCAACTCCTCTTGGCATCCTAATTCAATATATTTTTGGAAGATAGCTGTCATTTATAACTCTGCAGGTTTGTGAATTACAGTGCCCCTGAGCTCCTTTCTTCAACTCGCTTTCTTGTGAGCTGGCCGCAACACCGCAGGATTGCTTCAGGCCCTAGTTTGGTTCCGGCACGGCATGCTGAGCCTTTGGTTAATTCCTCTTCCTGGTGGGAAATGAGAGTTAAATTGGCCCGTCCGGACACCTCCACCTAATCTCTCATTGGTTCTCCCTATTCCTGTTCATCTTCCGCAGAAATTGCTAACTGGGCCAAACAGGAGGTTAAAGGCACTGACTCTCCAAGTGGGGAGAGTGTTAGTAAAGCGTCTGGAATGTTGCACCCGAGTACCAGGGGACAAAAACTGAGACACATTTGAACACGTTTTCCGACCACATGGTGGATCATACTCTGGGTTCCACATGCATGTTTTAGCTGAAGGAAGAATCCCTTAAACATGGAGAGTTGAGACCCATGGAATGGGTACCATGCAATATGACTTCAAAGGGTCTGCATTTGCTCACTGAACCTCACCAATCCTATCACTGCTGCGTTTATGCCGCTGTACACACACTTGATACTCTTTCGGAGACATATAAATCCATAGGTTTTAAGATTCTTACTAGTCAGGTAGATTCTTACTAGTCAGGTATATTCTTAGGCGTTTAATATGGGGTGTTGAGTCCACTTCGTTGAGCAAGTAGTAGCTCTTGTCTATTACATATTTGGCTTATGGAACGGTATCTGTGCTCATTTCAATCTCTGGTTTTATGCAGCACCCCAACTCACCCGTCCCCTTAAGCAAGCATAAGTTGGTTTTCTACATTTGACACCCTGTTCTGTTTTGTAATTCAGTTCTTGTGTAGCCAAGTTTACATTCCGTGTATTAGTGATATCTTATGATGTTTCTTTTTCTGTGTGACTAATTTCACTTAGAATCATCGTACCTGAATCCACTCATTATGCTGCTACAGGCCTGATGACATAGATTTCATTGCTGAGTGATATTGCATTGTACGTAAGTACCACAATTTCTTTATCCATTTTTCGCTTTCTGTGATATTGAACTTGTACCGTAAACGAGGTTCTTGTAAACAGAGCCGTCCCAAACTTTGGGGTGGCTGTGTCTTTTTGATTTTAATTTCCCTAAGCTATAGGACCATAAGTGGAAGTGCCCTAGGCTCTGTTGCTTTGTTTTTTGGATGTTTCAGGAAACACCATACACTTCTCCAGAGTGGCTGCTGGCAATTTACATCCCGCCCATCAGCATAACTAGGCTCCCAGTTCTCCATGGCCTGTCCTGCCTTTCTGGATTTTACACTTTTTTCAGATGGCCCTTTTGACCGGGGGGCAGTGAGACTTCATTGTAGTGCAGATTTCCTTTGCAAGCTTGCTTGGTTGGCCAAAAAGGGCGTATGCGTTTTTTCCTGAATATATTCAGGAAAAAACGCATACGCCCTTTTTGGCCAAGTGCATCATTGTGGACGTTCTGCCTCTTTTCCTATGCTTTACATGCAATTCCAGTCTACCTCCTGAAATCGGTTTCCTGCAATTCTGCCCTGCTTTCAACTCCTCTTGGCATCCTAATTCAATATATTTTTGGAAGATAGCTGTCATTTATAACTCTGCAGGTTTGTGAATTACAGTGCCCCTGAGCTCCTTTCTTCAACTCGCTTTCTTGTGAGCTGGCCGCAACACCGCAGGATTGCTTCAGGCCCTAGTTTGGTTCCGGCATGGCATGCTGAGCCTTTGGTTAATTCCTCTTCCTGGTGGGAAATGAGAGTTAAATTGGCCCGTCCGGACACCTCCACCTAATCTCTCATTGGTTCTCCCTATTCCTGTTCATTTTCTGCAGAAATTGCTAACTGGGCCAAACAGGAGGTTAAAGGCACTGACTCTCCAAGTGGGGAGAGTGTTAGTAAAGCGTCTGGAATGTTGCACCCGAGTACCAGGGGACAAAAACTGAGACACATTTGAACACGTTTTCCGACCACATGGTGGATCATACTCTGGGTTCCACATGCATGTTTTAGCTGAAGGAAGAATCCCTTAAACATGGAGAGTTGAGACCCATGGAATGGGTACCATGCAATATGACTTCAAAGGGTCTGCATTTGCTCACCGAACCTCACCAATCCTATCACTGCTGCGTTTATGCCGCTGTACACACACTTGATACTCTTTCGGAGACATATAAATCCATAGGTTTTAAGATTCTTACTAGTCAGGTAGATTCTTACTAGTCAGGTATATTCTTAGGCGTTTAATATGGGGTGTTGAGTCCACTTCGTTGAGCAAGTAGTAGCTCTTGTCTATTACATATTTGGCTTATGGAACGGTATCTGTGCTCATTTCAATCTCTGGTTTTATGCAGCACCCCAACTCACCCGTCCCCTTAAGCAAGCATAAGTTGGTTTTCTACATTTGACACCCTGTTCTGTTTTGTAATTCAGTTCTTGTGTAGCCAAGTTTACATTCCGTGTATTAGTGATATCTTATGATGTTTCTTTTTCTGTGTGACTAATTTCACTTAGAATCATCGTACCTGAATCCACTCATTATGCTGCTACGGGCCTGATGACATAGATTTCATTGCTGAGTGATATTGCATTGTACGTAAGTACCACAGTTTCTTTATCCATTTTTCGCTTTCTGTGATATTGAACTTGTACCGTAAACGAGGTTCTTGTAAACAGAGCCGTCCCAAACTTTGGGGTGGCTGTGTCTTTTTGATTTTAATTTCCCTAAGCTATAGGACCATAAGTGGAAGTGCCCTAGGCTCTGTTGCTTTGTTTTTTGGATGTTTCAGGAAACACCATACACTTCTCCAGAGTGGCTGCTGGCAATTTACATCCCGCCCATCAGCATAACTAGGCTCCCAGTTCTCCATGGCCTGTCCTGCCTTTCTGGATTTTACACTTTTTTCAGATGGCCCTTTTGACCGGGGGGCAGTGAGACTTCATTGTAGTGCAGATTTCCTTTGCAAGCTTGCTTGGTTGGCCAAAAAGGGCGTATGCGTTTTTTCCTGAATATATTCAGGAAAAAACGCATACGCCCTTTTTGGCCAAGTGCATCATTGTGGACGTTCTGCCTCTTTTCCTATGCTTTACATGCAATTCCAGTCTACCTCCTGAAATCGGTTTCCTGCAATTCTGCCCGCTTTCAACTCCTCTTGGCAGCCTAATTCAATATAATTTTGGAAGATAGCTGTCATTTATAACTCTGCAGGTTTGTGAATTACAGTGCCCCTGAGCTCCTTTCTTCAACTCGCTTTCTTGTGAGCTGGCCGCAACACCGCAGGATTGCTTCAGGCCCTAGTTTGGTTACGGCACGGCATGCTGAGCCTTTGGTTAATTCCTCTTCCTGGTGGGAAATGAGAGTTAAATTTGCCCGTCCGGACACCTCCACCTAGTCTCTCATTGGTTCTCCCAATTCCTGTTCATTTTCCACAGAAATTGCAAACTGGGCCAAACAGGAGGTTAAAGGCACTGACTCTCCAAGTGGGGAGAGTGTTAGTAAAGCGTCTGGAATGTTGCAACCGAGTACCAGGGGACGAAAACTGAGACACATTTGAACACGTTTCCCGATCACACGGTGGATCATACTCTGGGTTCCACATGCATGTTTTAGCTGAAGGAAGAATCCATTAAACCTGGAGAGTTGAGACCCATGGAATGGGTACCATGCAATATGACTTCAAAGGGTCTGCATTTGCTCACCGAACCTCAGCAATCCTATCACTGCTGCGTTTATGCCGCTGTACACACGCTTGATTCTCTTTCGGAGACATATAAATCCATAGGTTTTAAGATTCTTAATAGTCAGGTATATTCTTAGGCGTTTAATATGGAGTGTTGAGTCCACTTCGTTGAGCAAGGAGTAGCTCTTGTCTATTACATATTTGGCTTATGGAACGGTATCTGTGCTCATTTCAATCTCTGGTTTTATGCAGCACCCCAACTCACCCGTCCCCTTAAGCAAGCATAAGTTGGTTTTCTACATTTGACACCCTGTTCTGTTTTGTAATTCAGTTCTTGTGTAGCCAAGTTTACATTCCGTGTATTAGTGATATCTTATGATGTTTCTTTTTCTGTGTGACTAATTTCACTTAGAATCATCGTACCTGAATCCACTCATTATGCTGCTACGGGCCTGATGACATAGATTTCATTGCTGAGTGATATTGCATTGTACGTAAGTACCACAATTTCTTTATCCATTTTTCGCTTTCTGTGATATTGAACTTGTACCGTAAACGAGGTTCTTGTAAACAGAGCCGTCCCAAACTTTGGGGTGGCTGTGTCTTTTTGATTTTAATTTCCCTAAGCTATAGGACCATAAGTGGAAGTGCCCTAGGCTCTGTTGCTTTGTTTTTTGGATATTTCAGGAAACACCATACACTTCTCCAGAGTGGCTGCTGGCAATTTACATCCCGCCCATCAGCATAACTAGGCTCCCAGTTCTCCATGGCCTGTCCTGCCTTTCTGGATTTTACACTTTTTTCAGATGGCCCTTTTGACCGGGGGGCAGTGAGACTTCATTGTAGTGCAGATTTCCTTTGCAAGCTTGCTTGGTTGGCCAAAAAGGGCGTATGCGTTTTTTCCTGATTCAGGAAAAAACGCATACGCCCTTTTTGGCCAAGTGCATCATTGTGGACGTTCTACCTCTTTTCCTATGCTTTACATGCAATTCCAGTCTACCTCCTGAAATCGGTTTCCTGCAATTCTGCCCCCCTTTCAACTCCTCTTGGCAGCCTTACTTCAATATATTTTTGGAAGATAGCTGTCATTTGTAACTCTGCAGGTTTGTGAATTACAGTGCTCCTGAGCTCCTTTCTTCAACTCGCTTTCTTGTGAGCTGGCCGCAACACCGCAGGATTGCTTCAGGCCCTAGTTTGGTTCCGGCACGGCATGCTGAGCCTTTGGTTAATTCCTCTTCCTGGTGGGAAATGAGAGTTAAATTTGCCCGTCCAGACACCTCCACCTAGTCTCTCATTGGTTCTCCCTATTCCTGTTCATTTTCCACAGAAATTGCAAACTGGGCCAAACAGGAGGTTAAAGGCACTGACTCTCCAAGTGGGGAGAGTGTTAGTAAAGCGTCTGGAATGTTACACCCGAGTACCAGGGGACCAAAACTGAGACACATTTGAACACGTTTTCCGACCACATGGTGGATCATACTCTGGGTTCCACATGCATGTTTTAGCTGAAGGAAGAATCCCTTAAACATGGAGAGTTGAGACCCATGGAATGGGTACCATGCAATATGACTTCAAAGGGTCTGCATTTGCTCACCGAACCTCACCAATCCTATCACTGCTGCGTTTATGCCGCTGTACACATGCTTGATTCTCTTTCGGAGACATATAAATCCATAGGTTTTAAAATTCTTACTAGTCAGGTAGATTCTTACTAGTCAGGTATATTCTTAGGCGTTTAATATGGGGTGTTGAGTCCACTTCGTTGAGCAAGGAGTAGCTCTTGTCTATTACATATTTGGCTTATGGAACGGTATCTGTGCTCATTTCAATCTCTGGTTTTATGCAGCACCCCAACTCACCCGTCCCCTTAAGCAAGCATAAGTTGGTTTTCTACATTTGACACCCTGTTCTGTTTTGTAATTCAGTTCTTGTGTAGCCAAGTTTACATTCCGTGTATTAGTGATATCTTATGATGTTTCTTTTTCTGTGTGACTAATTTCACTTAGAATCATCGTACCTGAATCCACTCATTATGCTGCTACGGGCCTGATGACATAGATTTCATTGCTGAGTGATATTGCATTGTACGTAAGTACCACAATTTCTTTATCCATTTTTCGCTTTCTGTGATATTGAACTTGTACCGTAAACGAGGTTCTTGTAAACAGAGCCGTCCCAAACTTTGGGGTGGCTGTGTCTTTTTGATTTTAATTTCCCTAAGCTATAGGACCATAAGTGGAAGTGCCCTAGGCTCTGTTGCTTTGTTTTTTGGATGTTTCAGGAAACACCATACACTTCTCCAGAGTGGCTGCTGGCAATTTACATCCCGCCCATCAGCATAACTAGGCTCCCAGTTCTCCATGGCCTGTCCTGCCTTTCTGGATTTTACACTTTTTTCAGATGGCCCTTTTGACCGGGGGGCAGTGAGACTTCATTGTAGTGCAGATTTCCTTTGCAAGCTTGCTTGGTTGGCCAAAAAGGGCGTATGCGTTTTTTCCTGAATATTCAGGAAAAAACGCATACGCCCTTTTTGGCCAAGTGCATCATTGTGGACGTTCTGCCTCTTTTCCTATGCTTTACATGCAATTCCAGTCTACCTCCTGAAATCGGTTTCCTGCAATTCTGCCCCGCTTTCAACTCCTCTTGGCATCCTAATTCAATATATTTTTGGAAGATAGCTGTCATTTATAACTCTGCAGGTTTGTGAATTACAGTGCCCCTGAGCTCCTTTCTTCAACTCGCTTTCTTGTGAGCTGGCCGCAACACCGCAGGATTGCTTCAGGCCCTAGTTTGGTTCCGGCACGGCATGCTGAGCCTTTGGTTAATTCCTCTTCCTGGTGGGAAATGAGAGTTAAATTGGCCCGTCCGGACACCTCCACCTAATCTCTCATTGGTTCTCCCTATTCCTGTTCATCTTCCGCAGAAATTGCTAACTGGGCCAAACAGGAGGTTAAAGGCACTGACTCTCCAAGTGGGGAGAGTGTTAGTAAAGCGTCTGGAATGTTGCACCCGAGTACCAGGGGACAAAAACTGAGACACATTTGAACACGTTTTCCGACCACATGGTGGATCATACTCTGGGTTCCACATGCATGTTTTAGCTGAAGGAAGAATCCCTTAAACATGGAGAGTTGAGACCCATGGAATGGGTACCATGCAATATGACTTCAAAGGGTCTGCATTTGCTCACCGAACCTCACCAATCCTATCACTGCTGCGTTTATGCCGCTGTACACACACTTGATACTCTTTCGGAGACATATAAATCCATAGGTTTTAAGATTCTTACTAGTCAGGTAGATTCTTACTAGTCAGGTATATTCTTAGGCGTTTAATATGGGGTGTTGAGTCCACTTCGTTGAGCAAGGAGTAGCTCTTGTCTATTACATATTTGGCTTATGGAACGGTATCTGTGCTCATTTCAATCTCTGGTTTTATGCAGCACCCCAACTCACCCGTCCCCTTAAGCAAGCATAAGTTGGTTTTCTACATTTGACACCCTGTTCTGTTTTGTAATTCAGTTCTTGTGTAGCCAAGTTTACATTCCGTGTATTAGTGATATCTTATGATGTTTCTTTTTCTGTGTGACTAATTTCACTTAGAATCATCGTACCTGAATCCACTCATTATGCTGCTACGGGCCTGATGACATAGATTTCATTGCTGAGTGATATTGCATTGTACGTAAGTACCACAATTTCTTTATCCATTTTTCGCTTTCTGTGATATTGAACTTGTACCGTAAACGAGGTTCTTGTAAACAGAGCCGTCCCAAACTTTGGGGTGGCTGTGTCTTTTTGATTTTAATTTCCCTAAGCTATAGGACCATAAGTGGAAGTGCCCTAGGCTCTGTTGCTTTGTTTTTTGGATGTTTCAGGAAACACCATACACTTCTCCAGAGTGGCTGCTGGCAATTTACATCCCGCCCATCAGCATAACTAGGCTCCCAGTTCTCCATGGCCTGTCCTGCCTTTCTGGATTTTACACTTTTTTCAGATGGCCCTTTTGACCGGGGGGCAGTGAGACTTCATTGTAGTGCAGATTTCCTTTGCAAGCTTGCTTGGTTGGCCAAAAAGGGCGTATGCGTTTTTTCCTGAATATATTCAGGAAAAAACGCATACGCCCTTTTTGGCCAAGTGCATCATTGTGGACGTTCTGCCTCTTTTCCTATGCTTTACATGCAATTCCAGTCTACCTCCTGAAATCGGTTTCCTGCAATTCTGCCCTGCTTTCAACTCCTCTTGGCATCCTAATTCAATATATTTTTGGAAGATAGCTGTCATTTATAACTCTGCAGGTTTGTGAATTACAGTGCCCCTGAGCTCCTTTCTTCAACTCGCTTTCTTGTGAGCTGGCCGCAACACCGCAGGATTGCTTCAGGCCCTAGTTTGGTTCCGGCACGGCATGCTGAGCCTTTGGTTAATTCCTCTTCCTGGTGGGAAATGAGAGTTAAATTGGCCCGTCCGGTCACCTCCACCTAGTCTCTCATTGGTTCTCCCTATTCCTGTTCATTTTCCACAGAAATTGCAAACTGGGCCAAACAGGAGGTTAAAGGCACTGACTCTCCAAGTGGGGAGAGTGTTAGTAAAGCGTCTGGAATGTTGCACCCGAGTACCAGGGGACCAAAACTGAGACACATTTGAACACGTTTTCCGACCACATGGTGGATCATACTCTGGGTTCCACATGCATGTTTTAGCTGAAGGAAGAATCCCTTAAACATGGAGAGTTGAGACCCATGGAATGGGTACCATGCAATATGACTTCAAAGGGTCTGCATTTGCTCACCGAACCTCACCAATCCTATCACTGCTGCGTTTATGCCGCTGTACACACGCTTGATTCTCTTTCGGAGACATATAAATCCATAGGTTTTAAGATTCTTACTAGTCAGGTAGATTCTTACTAGTCAGGTATATTCTTAGGCGTTTAATATGGGGTGTTGAGTCCACTTCGTTGAGCAAGGAGTAGCTCTTGTCTATTACATATTTGGCTTATGGAACGGTATCTGTGCTCATTTCAATCTCTGGTTTTATGCAGCACCCCAACTCACCCGTCCCCTTAAGCAAGCATAAGTTGGTTTTCTACATTTGACACCCTGTTCTGTTTTGTAATTCAGTTCTTGTGTAGCCAAGTTTACATTCCATGTATTAGTGATATCTTATGATGTTTCATTTTCTGTGTGACTAATTTCACGTAGAATCATCGTACCTGAATCCACTCATTATGCTGCTACGGGCCTGATGACATAGATTTCATTACTCAGTGATATTGCATTGTACGTAAGTACCACAATTTCTTTATCCATTTTTCGTTTTCTGTGATATTGAACTTGTACCATAAACGAGGTTCTTGTAAACAGAGCCGTCCCAAACTTTGGGGTGGCTGTGTCTTTTTGATTTTAATTTCCCTAAGCTATAGGACCATAAGTGGAAGTGCCCTAGGCTCTGTTGCTTTGTTTTTTGGATGTTTCAGGAAACACCATACACTTCTCCAGAGTGGCTGCTGGCAATTTACATCCCGCCCATCAGCATAACAAGGCTCCCAGTTCTCAATGGCCTGTCCTGCCTTTCTGGATTTTACACTTTTTTCAGATGGCCCTTTTGACCGGGGGGCAGTGAGACTTCATTGTAGTGCAGATTTCCTTTGCAAGCTTGCTTGGTTGGCCAAAAAGGGCGTATGCGTTTTTTCCTGAATATATTCAGGAAAAAACGCATACGCCCTTTTTGGCCAAGTGCATCATTGTGGACGTTCTGCCTCTTTTCCTATGCTTTACATGCAATTCCAGTCTACCTCCTGAAATCGGTTTCCTGCAATTCTGCCCTGCTTTCAACTCCTCTTGGCATCCTAATTCAATATATTTTTGGAAGATAGCTGTCATTTATAACTCTGCAGGTTTGTGAATTACAGTGCCCCTGAGCTCCTTTCTTCAACTCGCTTTCTTGTGAGCTGGCCGCAACACCGCAGGATTGCTTCAGGCCCTAGTTTGGTTCCGGCACGGCATGCTGAGCCTTTGGTTAATTCCTCTTCCTGGTGGGAAATGAGAGTTAAATTTGCCCGTCCGGACACCTCCACCTAGTCTCTCATTGGTTCTCCCAATTCCTGTTCATCTTCCGCAGAAATTGCTAACTGGGCCAAACAGGAGGTTAAAGGCACTGACTCTCCAAGTGGGGAGAGTGTTAGTAAAGCGTCTGGAATGTTGCACCCGAGTACCAGGGGACCAAAACTGAGACACATTTGAACACGTTTTCCGACCACATGGTGGATCATACTCTGGGTTCCACATGCATGTTTTAGCTGAAGGAAGAATCCCTTAAACATGGAGAGTTGAGACCCATGGAATGGGTACCATGCAATATGACTTCAAAGGGTCTGCATTTGCTCACCGAACCTCACCAATCCTATCACTGCTGCGTTTATGCCGCTGTACACACGCTTGATTCTCTTTCGGAGACATATAAATCCATAGGTTTTAAGATTCTTACTAGTCAGGTAGATTCTTACTAGTCAGATATATTCTTAGGCGTTTAATATGGGGTGTTGAGTCCACTTCGTTGAGCAAGGAGTAGCTCTTGTCTATTACATATTTGGCTTATGGAACGGTATCTGTGCTCATTTCAATCTCTGGTTTTATGCAGCACCCCAACTCACCCGTCCCCTTAAGCAAGCATAAGTTGGTTTTCTACATTTGACACCCTGTTCTGTTTTGTAATTCAGTTCTTGTGTAGCCAAGTTTACATTCCATGTATTAGTGATATCTTATGATGTTTCATTTTCTGTGTGACTAATTTCACGTAGAATCATCGTACCTGAATCCACTCATTATGCTGCTACGGGCCTGATGACATAGATTTCATTGCTCAGTGATATTGCATTGTACGTAAGTACCACAATTTCTTTATCCATTTTTCGCTTTCTGTGATATTGAACTTGTACCGTAAACGAGGTTCTTGTAAACAGAGCCGTCCCAAACTTTGGGGTGGCTGTGTCTTTTTGATTTTAATTTCCCTAAGCTATAGGACCATAAGTGGAAGTGCCCTAGGCTCTGTTGCTTTGTTTTTTGGATGTTTCAGGAAACACCATACACTTCTCCAGAGTGGCTGCTGGCAATTTACATCCCGCCCATCAGCATAACTAGGCTCCCAGTTCTCCATGGCCTGTCCTGCCTTTCTGGATTTTACACTTTTTTCAGATGGCCCTTTTGACCGGGGGGCAGTGAGACTTCATTGTAGTGCAGATTTCCTTTGCAAGCTTGCTTGGTTGGCCAAAAAGGGCGTATGGGTTTTTTCCTGAATATATTCAGGAAAAAACGCATACGCCCTTTTTGGCCAAGTGCATCATTGTGGACGTTCTGCCTCTTTTCCTATGCTTTACATGCAATTCCAGTCTACCTCCTGAAATCGGTTTCCTGCAATTCTGCCCTGCTTTCAACTCCTCTTGGCATCCTAATTCAATATATTTTTGGAAGATAGCTGTCCTTTATAACTCTGCAGGTTTGTGAATTACAGTGCCCCTGAGCTCCTTTCTTCAACTCGCTTTCTTGTGAGCTGGCCGCAACACCGCAGGATTGCTTCAGGCCCTAGTTTGGTTCCGGCACGGCATGCTGAGCCTTTGGTTAATTCCTCTTCCTGGTGGGAAATGAGAGTTAAATTTGCCCGTCTGGACACCTCCACCTAGTCTCTCATTGGTTCTCCCTATTCCTGTTCATTTTCCACAGAAATTGCAAACTGGGCCAAACAGGAGGTTAAAGGCACTGACTCTCCAAGTGGGGAGAGTGTTAGTAAAGCGTCTGGAATGTTGCACCCGAGTACCAGGGGACGAAAACTGAGACACATTTGAACACGTTTCCCGATCACACGGTGGATCATACTCTGGGTTCCACATGCATGTTTTAGCTGAAGGAAGAATCCATTAAACCTGGAGAGTTGAGACCCATGGAATGGGTACCATGCAATATGACTTCAAAGGGTCTGCATTTGCTCACCGAACCTCAGCAATCCTATCACTGCTGCGTTTATGCCGCTGTACACACGCTTGATTCTCTTTCGGAGACATATAAATCCATAGGTTTTAAGATTGTTACTAGTCAGATATATTCTTAGGCGTTTAATATGGAGTGTTGAGTCCACTTCGTTGAGCAAGGAGTAGCTCTTGTCTATTACATATTTGGCTTATGGAACGGTATCTGTGCTAATTTCAATCTCTGGTTTTATGCAGCACCCCAAATCACCCATCCCCTTAAGCAAGCATAAGTTGGTTTTCTACATTTGACACCCTGTTCTGTTTTGTAATTCCGTTCTTGTGTAGCCAAGTTTACATTCCGTGTATTAGTGATATCTTATGATGTTTCTTTTTCTGTGTGACTAATTTCACTTAGAATCATCGTACCTGAATCCACTCATTATGCTGCTACGGGCCTGATGACATAGATTTCATTGCTCAGTGATATTGCATTGTACGTAAGTACCACAATTTCTTTATCCATTTTTCGCTTTCTGTGATATTGAACTTGTACCGTAAACGAGGTTCTTGTAAACAGAGCCGTCCCAAACTTTGGGGTGGCTGTGTCTTTTTGATTTTAATTTCCCTAAGCTATAGGACCATAAGTGGAAGTGCCCTAGGCTCTGTTGCTTTGTTTTTTGGATGTTTCAGGAAACACCATACACTTCTCCAGAGTGGCTGCTGGCAATTTACATCCCGCCCATCAGCATAACTAGGCTCCCAGTTCTCCATGGCCTGTCCTGCCTTTCTGGATTTTACACTTTTTTCAGATGGCCCTTTTGACCGGGGGGCAGTGAGACTTCATTGTAGTGCAGATTTCCTTTGCAAGCTTGCTTGGTTGGCCAAAAAGGGCGTATGCGTTTTTTCCTGCAGGAAAAAACGCATACGCCCTTTTTGGCCAAGTGCATCATTGTGGACGTTCTGCCTCTTTTCCTATGCTTTACATGCAATTCCAGTCTACCTCCTGAAATCGGTTTCCTGCAATTCTGCCCTGCTTTCAACTCCTCTTGGCATCCTAATTCAATATATTTTTGGAAGATAGCTGTCATTTATAACTCTGCAGGTTTGTGAATTACAGTGCCCCTGAGCTCCTTTCTTCAACTCGCTTTCTTGTGAGCTGGCCGCAACACCGCAGGATTGCTTCAGGCCCTAGTTTGGTTCCGGCATGGCATGCTGAGCCTTTGGTTAATTCCTCTTCCTGGTGGGAAATGAGAGTTAAATTGGCCCGTCCGGACACCTCCACCTAATCTCTCATTGGTTCTCCCTATTCCTGTTCATTTTCTGCAGAAATTGCTAACTGGGCCAAACAGGAGGTTAAAGGCACTGACTCTCCAAGTGGGGAGAGTGTTAGTAAAGCGTCTGGAATGTTGCACCCGAGTACCAGGGGACAAAAACTGAGACACATTTGAACACGTTTTCCGACCACATGGTGGATCATACTCTGGGTTCCACATGCATGTTTTAGCTGAAGGAAGAATCCCTTAAACATGGAGAGTTGAGACCCATGGAATGGGTACCATGCAATATGACTTCAAAGGGTCTGCATTTGCTCACCGAACCTCACCAATCCTATCACTGCTGCGTTTATGCCGCTGTACACACACTTGATACTCTTTCGGAGACATATAAATCCATAGGTTTTAAGATTCTTACTAGTCAGGTAGATTCTTACTAGTCAGGTATATTCTTAGGCGTTTAATATGGGGTGTTGAGTCCACTTCGTTGAGCAAGTAGTAGCTCTTGTCTATTACATATTTGGCTTATGGAACGGTATCTGTGCTCATTTCAATCTCTGGTTTTATGCAGCACCCCAACTCACCCGTCCCCTTAAGCAAGCATAAGTTGGTTTTCTACATTTGACACCCTGTTCTGTTTTGTAATTCAGTTCTTGTGTAGCCAAGTTTACATTCCGTGTATTAGTGATATCTTATGATGTTTCTTTTTCTGTGTGACTAATTTCACTTAGAATCATCGTACCTGAATCCACTCATTATGCTGCTACGGGCCTGATGACATAGATTTCATTGCTGAGTGATATTGCATTGTACGTAAGTACCACAGTTTCTTTATCCATTTTTCGCTTTCTGTGATATTGAACTTGTACCGTAAACGAGGTTCTTGTAAACAGAGCCGTCCCAAACTTTGGGGTGGCTGTGTCTTTTTGATTTTAATTTCCCTAAGCTATAGGACCATAAGTGGAAGTGCCCTAGGCTCTGTTGCTTTGTTTTTTGGATGTTTCAGGAAACACCATACACTTCTCCAGAGTGGCTGCTGGCAATTTACATCCCGCCCATCAGCATAACTAGGCTCCCAGTTCTCCATGGCCTGTCCTGCCTTTCTGGATTTTACACTTTTTTCAGATGGCCCTTTTGACCGGGGGGCAGTGAGACTTCATTGTAGTGCAGATTTCCTTTGCAAGCTTGCTTGGTTGGCCAAAAAGGGCGTATGCGTTTTTTCCTGAATATATTCAGGAAAAAACGCATACGCCCTTTTTGGCCAAGTGCATCATTGTGGACGTTCTGCCTCTTTTCCTATGCTTTACATGCAATTCCAGTCTACCTCCTGAAATCGGTTTCCTGCAATTCTGCCCGCTTTCAACTCCTCTTGGCAGCCTAATTCAATATAATTTTGGAAGATAGCTGTCATTTATAACTCTGCAGGTTTGTGAATTACAGTGCCCCTGAGCTCCTTTCTTCAACTCGCTTTCTTGTGAGCTGGCCGCAACACCGCAGGATTGCTTCAGGCCCTAGTTTGGTTACGGCACGGCATGCTGAGCCTTTGGTTAATTCCTCTTCCTGGTGGGAAATGAGAGTTAAATTTGCCCGTCCGGACACCTCCACCTAGTCTCTCATTGGTTCTCCCAATTCCTGTTCATTTTCCACAGAAATTGCAAACTGGGCCAAACAGGAGGTTAAAGGCACTGACTCTCCAAGTGGGGAGAGTGTTAGTAAAGCGTCTGGAATGTTGCAACCGAGTACCAGGGGACGAAAACTGAGACACATTTGAACACGTTTCCCGATCACACGGTGGATCATACTCTGGGTTCCACATGCATGTTTTAGCTGAAGGAAGAATCCATTAAACCTGGAGAGTTGAGACCCATGGAATGGGTACCATGCAATATGACTTCAAAGGGTCTGCATTTGCTCACCGAACCTCAGCAATCCTATCACTGCTGCGTTTATGCCGCTGTACACACGCTTGATTCTCTTTCGGAGACATATAAATCCATAGGTTTTAAGATTCTTAATAGTCAGGTATATTCTTAGGCGTTTAATATGGAGTGTTGAGTCCACTTCGTTGAGCAAGGAGTAGCTCTTGTCTATTACATATTTGGCTTATGGAACGGTATCTGTGCTCATTTCAATCTCTGGTTTTATGCAGCACCCCAACTCACCCGTCCCCTTAAGCAAGCATAAGTTGGTTTTCTACATTTGACACCCTGTTCTGTTTTGTAATTCAGTTCTTGTGTAGCCAAGTTTACATTCCGTGTATTAGTGATATCTTATGATGTTTCTTTTTCTGTGTGACTAATTTCACTTAGAATCATCGTACCTGAATCCACTCATTATGCTGCTACGGGCCTGATGACATAGATTTCATTGCTGAGTGATATTGCATTGTACGTAAGTACCACAATTTCTTTATCCATTTTTCGCTTTCTGTGATATTGAACTTGTACCGTAAACGAGGTTCTTGTAAACAGAGCCGTCCCAAACTTTGGGGTGGCTGTGTCTTTTTGATTTTAATTTCCCTAAGCTATAGGACCATAAGTGGAAGTGCCCTAGGCTCTGTTGCTTTGTTTTTTGGATATTTCAGGAAACACCATACACTTCTCCAGAGTGGCTGCTGGCAATTTACATCCCGCCCATCAGCATAACTAGGCTCCCAGTTCTCCATGGCCTGTCCTGCCTTTCTGGATTTTACACTTTTTTCAGATGGCCCTTTTGACCGGGGGGCAGTGAGACTTCATTGTAGTGCAGATTTCCTTTGCAAGCTTGCTTGGTTGGCCAAAAAGGGCGTATGCGTTTTTTCCTGATTCAGGAAAAAACGCATACACCCTTTTTGGCCAAGTGCATCATTGTGGACGTTCTACCTCTTTTCCTATGCTTTACATGCAATTCCAGTCTACCTCCTGAAATCGGTTTCCTGCAATTCTGCCCCCCTTTCAACTCCTCTTGGCAGCCTTACTTCAATATATTTTTGGAAGATAGCTGTCATTTGTAACTCTGCAGGTTTGTGAATTACAGTGCTCCTGAGCTCCTTTCTTCAACTCGCTTTCTTGTGAGCTGGCCGCAACACCGCAGGATTGCTTCAGGCCCTAGTTTGGTTCCGGCACGGCATGCTGAGCCTTTGGTTAATTCCTCTTCCTGGTGGGAAATGAGAGTTAAATTTGCCCGTCCAGACACCTCCACCTAGTCTCTCATTGGTTCTCCCTATTCCTGTTCATTTTCCACAGAAATTGCAAACTGGGCCAAACAGGAGGTTAAAGGCACTGACTCTCCAAGTGGGGAGAGTGTTAGTAAAGCGTCTGGAATGTTACACCCGAGTACCAGGGGACCAAAACTGAGACACATTTGAACACGTTTTCCGACCACATGGTGGATCATACTCTGGGTTCCACATGCATGTTTTAGCTGAAGGAAGAATCCCTTAAACATGGAGAGTTGAGACCCATGGAATGGGTACCATGCAATATGACTTCAAAGGGTCTGCATTTGCTCACCGAACCTCACCAATCCTATCACTGCTGCGTTTATGCCGCTGTACACATGCTTGATTCTCTTTCGGAGACATATAAATCCATAGGTTTTAAAATTCTTACTAGTCAGGTAGATTCTTACTAGTCAGGTATATTCTTAGGCGTTTAATATGGGGTGTTGAGTCCACTTCGTTGAGCAAGGAGTAGCTCTTGTCTATTACATATTTGGCTTATGGAACGGTATCTGTGCTCATTTCAATCTCTGGTTTTATGCAGCACCCCAACTCACCCGTCCCCTTAAGCAAGCATAAGTTGGTTTTCTACATTTGACACCCTGTTCTGTTTTGTAATTCAGTTCTTGTGTAGCCAAGTTTACATTCCGTGTATTAGTGATATCTTATGATGTTTCTTTTTCTGTGTGACTAATTTCACTTAGAATCATCGTACCTGAATCCACTCATTATGCTGCTACGGGCCTGATGACATAGATTTCATTGCTGAGTGATATTGCATTGTACGTAAGTACCACAATTTCTTTATCCATTTTTCGCTTTCTGTGATATTGAACTTGTACCGTAAACGAGGTTCTTGTAAACAGAGCCGTCCCAAACTTTGGGGTGGCTGTGTCTTTTTGATTTTAATTTCCCTAAGCTATAGGACCATAAGTGGAAGTGCCCTAGGCTCTGTTGCTTTGTTTTTTGGATGTTTCAGGAAACACCATACACTTCTCCAGAGTGGCTGCTGGCAATTTACATCCCGCCCATCAGCATAACTAGGCTCCCAGTTCTCCATGGCCTGTCCTGCCTTTCTGGATTTTACACTTTTTTCAGATGGCCCTTTTGACCGGGGGGCAGTGAGACTTCATTGTAGTGCAGATTTCCTTTGCAAGCTTGCTTGGTTGGCCAAAAAGGGCGTATGCGTTTTTTCCTGACGCATACGCCCTTTTTGGCCAAGTGCATCATTGTGGACTTCTGCCTCTTTTCCTATGCTTTACATGCAATTCCAGTCTACCTCCTGAAATCGGTTTCCTGCAATTCTGCCCGCTTTCAACTCCTCTTGGCAGCCTTACTTCAATATATTTTTGGAAGATAGCTGTCATTTATAACTCTGCAGGTTTGTGAATTACAGTGCCCCTGACCTCCTTTCTTCAAGTCGCTTTCTTGTGAGCTGGCCGCAACACCGCAGGATTGCTTCAGGCCCTAGTTTGGTTCCGGCACGGCATGCTGAGCCTTTGGTTAATTCCTCTTCCTGGTAGGAAATGAGAGTTAAATTTGCCCGTCCAGACACCTCCACCTAGTCTCTCATTGGTTCTCCCTATTCCTGTTCATTTTCCACAGAAATTGCAAACTGGGCCAAACAGGAGGTTAAAGGCACTGACTCTCCAAGTGGGGAGAGTGTTAGTAAAGCGTCTGGAATGTTGCACCCGAGTACCTGGGGACGAAAACTGAGACACATTTGAACACGTTTCCCAATCACACGGTGGATCATACTCTGGGTTCCACATGCATGTTTTAGCTGAAGGAAGAATCCCTTAAACCTGGAGAGTTGAGACCCATAGAATGGGTACCATGCAATATGACTTCAAAGCGTCTGCATTTGCTCACCGAACCTCACCAATCCTATCACTGCTGCGTTTATGTCGCTGTACAAATGCTTGATTCTCTTTCGGACACATATGAATCCATAGGTTTTAAGTTTCTTACTAGTCAGGTATATTCTTAGGCGTTTAATATGGTGTGTTGAGTCCAGTTCGTTGAGCAAGGAGTAGCTCTTCTCTATTACATATTTGGCTTAGGGATCGGTATCTGTGCTAATTTCAATCTCTGGTTTTATGCAGCACCCCAACTCACCCGTCCCCTTAAGCAAGCATAAGTTGGTTTTCTATATTTGAGACCCTGTTTTGCTTTGTAATTCAGTTCCTGTGTAGCCAAGTTTACATTCCATGTATTAGTGATACCTTATGATGTTTCTTTTTCTGTGTGACTTATTTCACTTAGAATCATCGTACCTGAATCCACTCATTATGCTGCTACGGGCCTGATGACATAGATTTCATTGCTGAGTGATATTGCATTGTACGTAAGTACCACAACTTCTTTATCCATTTTTCACTTTCTGTGATATTGAACTTGTACCGTAAACGAGGTTCTTGTAAACAGAGCCGTCCCAAACTTTGCGGTGGCTGTGTCTTTTTGATTTTAATTTCCCTAAGCTATAGGACCATAAGTGGAAGTGCCCTAGGCTCTGTTGCTTTGTTTTTTGGATGTTTCAGGAAACACCATACACTTCTCCAGAGTGGCTGCTGGCAATTTACATCCCGCCCATCAGCATAACTAGGCTCCCAGTTCTCCATGGCCTGTCCTGCCTTTCTGGATTTTACACTTTTTTCAGATGGCCCTTTTGACCGGGGGGCAGTGAGACTTCATTGTAGTGCAGATTTCCTTTGCAAGCTTGATTAGTTGGCCAAAAAGGGCGTATGCGTTTTTTCCTGAATATATTCAGGAAAAAACGCATACGCACTTTTTGGCCAAGTGCATCATTGTGCACGTTCTGCCTCTTTTCCTATGCTTTACATGCAATTCCAGTCTACCTCCTGAAATCGGTTTCCTGCAATTCTGCACCGCTTTCAACTCCTCTTGGCTGCCTTACTTCAATATATTTTTGGAAGATAGCTGTCATTTATAACTCTGCAGGTTTGTGAATTACAGTGCAACTGAGCTCCTTTCTTCAACTCGCTTTCTTGTGAGCTGGCCGCAACACCGCAGGATTGCTTCAGGCCCTAGTTTGGTTCGAGCATGGCATGTTGAGCCTTTGGTTAATTCCTCTTCCTGGTGGGAAATGAGAGTTAAATTTGCCCGTCCAGACACCTCCACCTAGTCTCTCATTGGTTCTCCCTATTCCTGTTCATTTTCCACAGAAATTGCAAACTGGGCCAAACAGGAGGTTAAAGGCACTGACTCTCCAAGTGAGGAGAGTGTTAGTAAAGCGTCTGGAATGTTGCACCCGAGTACCAGGGGAAGAAAACTGAGACACATTTGAACACTTTTTCCGATCACATGGTGGATCATACTCTGGGTTCCACATGCATGTTTTAGCTGAAGGAAGAATCCCTTAAACATGTAGAGTTGAGACCCATGGAATGGGTACCATGCAATATGACTTCAAAGGGTCTGCATTTGCTCACCGAACCTCACCAATCCTATCACTGCTACGTTTATGCCTCTGTACACATGCTTGATTCTCTTTCGGAGACATATAAATCCATAGGTTTTAAGATTCTTACTAGTCAGGTATATTCTTAGGCGTTTAATATGGGGTGTTGAGTCCACTTCATTGAGCAAGGAGTAGCTCTTTTCTATTACATATTTGGCTTATGGAACGGTATCTGTGCTACTTTCAATCTCTGGTTTTATGCAGCACCCCAACTCACCTTTCCCCTTAAGCAAGCATAAGTTGGTTTTCTACATTTGACACCCTGTTCTGTTTTGTAATTCAGTTCCTGTGTAGCCAAGTTTACATTCCGTGTGTTAGTGATATCTTATGATGTTTCTTTTTCTGTGTGACTTATTTCACTTAGAATCATCGTACCTGAATCCACTCATTATGCTGCTACGGGCCTGATGACATAGATTTCATTGCTGAGTGATATTGCATTGTACGTAAGTACCACAACTTCTTTATCCATTTTTCGCTTTCTGTGATATTGAACTTGTACCGTAAACGAGGTTCTTGTAAACAGAGCCGTCCCAAACATTGGGGTGGCTGTGTCTTTTTGATTTTAATTTCCCTAAGCTAAAGGACCATAAGTGGAAGTGCCCTAGGCTCTGTTGCTTTGTTTTTTGGATGTTTCAGGAAACACCATACACTTCTCCAGAGTGGCTGCTGGCAATTTACATCCCACCCATCAACATAAGAAGGCTCCTAGTTCTCCTTGGCCTGTCCTGCCTGTCTGGATTTTAAACTTTTTTCGGATGGCCTTTTTGACCGGGGGGCAGTGAGACTTCATTGTAGTGCAGATTTCCTTTTCAAGCTTGCTTGGTTGGCCAAAAAGGTCGTATGCGTTTTTTCCTGAATATATTCAGGAAAAAACGCATACGCACTTTTTGGCCAAGTGCATCATTGTGGACGTTCTGCCTCTTTTCCTATGCTTTACGTGCAATTCCAGTCTACCTCCTGAAATCGGTTTCTTGCAATTCTGCCCGCTTTCAACTCCTCTTTGCAGCCTTACTTCAATATATTTTTGGAAGATAGCTGTCATTTATAACTCTGCAGGTTTGTGAATTACAGTGCCCCTGAGCTCCTTTCTTCAACTCGCTTTCTTGTGAGCTGGCCGCAACGCCGCAGGATTGCTTCAGGCCCTAGTTTGGTTCCGGCACGGCATGCTGAGCCTTTGGTTAATTCCTCTTCCTGGTGGGAAATGAGAGTTAAATTTGCCCGTCCAGACACCTCAACCTAGTCTCTCATTGGTTCTCCCTATTCCTGTTCATTTTCCACAGAATTTGCAAACTGGGCCAAACAGGAGGTTAAAGGCACTGACTCTCCAAGTGGGGAGAGTGTTAGTAAAGCGTCTGGAATGTTGCACCAGAGTACCAGGGGACGAAAACTGAGACACATTTGAACACGTTTTCCAATCACATGGTGGATCATACTCTGGGTTCCACATGCATGTTTTAGCTGAAGGAAGAATCCCTTAAACATGTAGAGTTGAGACCCAAGGAATGGGTACCATGCAATATGATTTCAAAGGGTCTGAATTTGCTCACCGAACCTCACCAATCCTATCACTGCTACGTTTATGCCTCTGTACACACGTTTGATTCTCTTTCGGAGACATATAAATCCATAGGTTTTAAGATTCTTACTAGTCAGGTATATTCTTAGGCGTTTAATATGGGGTGTTGAGTCCACTTCGTTGAGCAAGGAGTAGTTCTTGTCTATTCCATATTTGGCTTAAGGAACTTTATCTGTGCTCATTTCAATCTCTGGTTTTATGCAGCACCCCAACTCACCTTTCCCCTTAAGCAAGCATAAGTTGGTTTTCTAAATTTGAGACCCTGTTCTGTTTTGTAATCCAGTTCCTGTGTAGCCAAGTTTACATCCCGTGTATTAGTGATATCTTATGATGTTTCTTTTTCTGTGTGACTTATTTCAGTTAGAATCATCATACCTGAATCCACTCATTATGCTGCTACGGGCCTGATGACATAGATTTCATTGCTGAGTGATATTGCATTGTACGTAAGTACCACAACTTCTTTATCCATTTTTCACTTTCTGCGATATTGAACTTGTACCGTAAACGAGGTTCTTGTAAACAGAGCCGTCCCAAACTTTGGGGTGGCTGTGTCTTTTTGATTTTAATTTCCCTAAGCTATAGGACCATAAGTGGAAGTGCCCTAGGCTCTGTTGCTTTGTTTTTTAGATGTTTCAGGAAACACCATACACCTCTCCCGAGTGGCTCTTGGCAATTTACATCCCGCCCATCAGCATAACAAGGCTCCCAGTTCTCCATGGCCTGTCCTGCCTTTCTGGATTTTACACTTTTTTCAGATGGCCCTTTTGACCGGGGGGAAGTGAGACTTCATTGTAGTGCAGATTTCCTTTGCAAGCTTGCTTGGTTGGCCAAAAAGGGCGTATGCGTTTTTTCCTGAATATATTCAGGAAAAAACGCATACGCCCTTTTTGGCCAAGTGCATCATTGTGGACGTTCTGCCTCTTTTCCTATGCTTTAAATGCAATTCCAGTCTACCTCCTGAAATCGGTTTCCTGCAATTCTGCCCCGCTTTCAAGTCCTCTTGGCAGCCTTACTTCAGTATATTTTTGGACGATAGCTGTCATTTATAACTCTGCAGGTTTGTGAATTACAGTGCCCCTGAGCTCCTTTCTTCAACTCGCTTTCTTGTGAGCTGGCCGCAACACCACAGGATTGCTTCAGGCCCTAATCTGGTTCCGGCACGGCACGCTGAGCCTTTGGTTAATTCCTCTTCCTGGTGGGAAATGAGAGTTAAATTTGCCCGTCCAGACACCTCCAGCTAGTCTCTCATTGGTTCTCCCTATTCCTGTTCATCTTCCGCAGAAATTGCAAACTGGGCCAAACAGGAGGTTAAAGGCACTGACTCTCCAAGTCGGGAGAGTGTTAGTAAAGCGTGTGGAATGTTGCACCCGAGTACCAGGGGACGAGAACTGAGACATATTGGAACACGTCTCCCGATCACACGGTTGATCATACTCTGGGTTCCACGTGCATGTTTTAGCTGAAGGAAGAATCCCTTAAACCTGGAGAGTTGAGACCCGTGGAATGGGTACCATGCAATATGACTTCAAAGGGTCTTCATTTGCTCACCGAACCTCTCCAATCCTATCACTGCTGCGTTTATGCCCCTGTACACACGCTTGATTTTCTTTCAGAGACATAGCAATCCATAGGTTTTAAGATACTTACTAGTCAGGTACATTCTTAGGCGTTTAATATGGGGTGTTGAGTCCATTTCGTTGAGCAAGGAGTAGTTCTTGTCTATTCTATATTTGGCTTAAGGAACTTTATCTGTGCTCATTTCAATCTCTGGTTTTATGCAGCACCCCAACTCACCTTTCCCCTTAAGCAAGCATAAGTTGGTTTTCTAAATTTGAGACCCTGTTCTGTTTTGTAATCCAGTTCCTGTGTAGCCAAGTTTACATCCCGTGTATTAGTGATATCTTATGATGTTTCTTTTTCTGTGTGACTTATTTCAGTTAGAATCATCATACCTGAATCCACTCATTATGCTGCTACGGGCCTGATGACATAGATTTCATTGCTGAGTGATATTGCATTGTACGTAAGTACCACAACTTCTTTATCCATTTTTCACTTTCTGCGATATTGAACTTGTACCGTAAACGAGGTTCTTGTAAACAGAGCCGTCCCAAACTTTGGGGTGGCTGTGTCTTTTTGATTTTAATTTCCCTAAGCTATAGGACCATAAGTGGAAGTGCCCTAGGCTCTGTTGCTTTGTTTTTGAGATGTTTCAGGAAACACCATACACCTCTCCCTAGTGGCTCTTGGCAATTTACATCCCGCCCATCAGCATAACAAGGCTCCCAGTTCTCCATGGCCTGTCCTGCCTTTCTGGATTTTACACTTTTTTCAGATGGCCCTTTTGACCGGGGGGAAGTGAGACTTCATTGTAGTGCAGATTTCCTTTGCAAGCTTGCTTGGTTGGCCAAAAAGGGCGTATGCGTTTTTTCCTGAATATATTCAGGAAAAAACGCATACGCCCTTTTTGGCCAAGTGCATCATTGTGGACGTTCTGCCTCTTTTCCTATGCTTTAAATGCAATTCCAGTCTACCTCCTGAAATCGGTTTCCTGCAATTCTGCCCCGCTTTCAAGTCCTCTTGGCAGCCTTACTTCAGTATATTTTTGGACGATAGCTGTCATTTATAACTCTGCAGGTTTGTGAATTACAGTGCCCCTGAGCTCCTTTCTTCAACTCGCTTTCTTGTGAGCTGGCCGCAACACCGCAGGATTGCTTCAGGCCCTAATCTGGTTCCGGCACGGCACGCTGAGCCTTTGGTTAATTCCTCTTCCTGGTGGGAAATGAGAGTTAAATTTGCCCGTCCACACACCTCCAGCTAGTCTCTCATTGGTTCTCCCTATTCCTGTTCATCTTCCGCAGAAATTGCAAACTGGGCCAAACAGGAGGTTAAAGGCACTGACTCTCCAAGTCGGGAGAGTGTTAGTAAAGCGTCTGGAATGTTGCACCCGAGTACCAGGGGACGAGAACTGAGACATATTGGAACACGTCTCCCGATCACACGGTTGATCATACTCTGGGTTCCACGTGCATGTTTTAGCTGAAGGAAGAATCCCTTAAACCTGGAGAGTTGAGACCCGTGGAATGGGTACCATGCAATATGACTTCAAAGGGTCTTCATTTGCTCACCGAACCTCTCCAATCCTATCACTGCTGCGTTTATGCCCCTGTACACACGCTTGATTTTCTTTCAGACACATAGCAATCCATAGGTTTTAAGATACTTACTAGTCAGGTACATTCTTAGGCGTTTAATATGGGGTGTTGAGTCCATTTCGTTGAGCAAGGAGTAGTTCTTGTCTATTCCATATTTGGCTTAAGGAACTTTATCTGTGCTCATTTCAATCTCTGGTTTTATGCAGCACCCCAACTCACCTTTCCCCTTAAGCAAGCATAAGTTGGTTTTCTAAATTTGAGACCCTGTTCTGTTTTGTAATCCAGTTCCTGTGTAGCCAAGTTTACATCCCGTGTATTAGTGATATCTTATGATGTTTCTTTTTCTGTGTGACTTATTTCAGTTAGAATCATCATACCTGAATCCACTCATTATGCTGCTACGGGCCTGATGACATAGATTTCATTGCTGAGTGATATTGCATTGTACGTAAGTACCACAACTTCTTTATCCATTTTTCACTTTCTGCGATATTGAACTTGTACGGTAAACGAGGTTCTTGTAAACAGAGCCGTCCCAAACTTTGGGGTGGCTGTGTCTTTTTGATTTTAATTTCCCTAAGCTATAGGACCATAAGTGGAAGTGCCCTAGGCTCTGTTGCTTTGTTTTTTAGATGTTTCAGGAAACACCATACACCTCTCCCGAGTGGCTGTTGGCAATTTACATCCCGCCCATCAGCATAACAAGGCTCCCAGTTCTCCATGGCCTGTCCTGCCTTTCTGGATTTTACACTTTTTTCAGATGGCCCTTTTGACCGGGGGGCAGTGAGACTTCATTGTAGTGCAGATTTCCTTTGCAAGCTTGCTTGGTTGGCCAAAAAGTGCGTATGCGTTTTTTCCTGACGCATACGCCCTTTTTGGCCAAGTGCATCATTGTGGACTTCTGCCTCTTTTCCTATGCTTTACATGCAATTCCAGTCTACCTCCTGAAATCGGTTTCCTGCAATTCTGTCCGCTTTCAACTCCTCTTGGCAGCCTTACTTCAATATATTTTTGGAAGATAGCTGTCATTTATAACTCTGCAGGTTTGTGAATTACAGTGCCCCTGACCTCCTTTCTTCAAGTCGCTTTCTTGTGAGCTGGCCGCAACACCGCAGGATTGCTTCAGGCCCTAGTTTGGTTCCGGCACGGCATGCTGAGCCTTTGGTTAATTCCTCTTCCTGTTGGGAAATGAGAGTTAAATTTGCCCGTCCAGACACCTCCACCTAGTCTCTCATTGGTTCTCCCTATTCCTGTTCATTTTTCACAGAAATTGCAAACTGGGCCAAACAGGAGGTTAAAGGCACTGACTCTCCAAGTGGGGAGAGTGTTAGTAAAGCGTCTGGAATGTTGCACCCGAGTACCTGGGGACTAAAACTGAGACACATTTGAACACGTTTCCCAATTACACGGTGGATCATACTCTGGGTTCCACATGCATGTTTTAGCTGAAGGAAGAATCCCTTAAACCTGGAGAGTTGAGACCCATAGAATGGGTACCATGCAATATGACTTCAAAGGGTCTGCATTTGCTCACCGAACCTCACCAATCCTATCACTGCTGCGTTTATGTCGCTGTACAAACGCTTGATTCTCTTTCGGACACATATGAATCCATAGGTTTTAAGTTTCTTACTAGTCAGGTATATTCTTAGGCGTTTAATATGGTGTGTTGAGTCCAGTTCGTTGAGCAAGGAGTAGCTCTTCTCTATTACATATTTGGCTTAGGGATCGGTATCTGTGCTAATTTCAATCTCTGGTTTTATGCAGCACCCCAACTCACCCGTCCCCTTAAGCAAGCATAAGTTGGTTTTCTATATTTGAGACCCTGTTTTGCTTTGTAATTCAGTTCCTGTGTAGCCAAGTTTACATTCCATGTATTAGTGATACCTTATGATGTTTCTTTTTCTGTGTGACTTATTTCACTTAGAATCATCGTACCTGAATCCACTCATTATGCTGCTACGGGCCTGATGACATAGATTTCATTGCTGAGTGATATTGCATTGTACGTAAGTACCACAACTTCTTTATCCATTTTTCGCTTTCTGTGATATTGAACTTGTACCGTAAACGAGGTTCTTGTAAACAGAGCCGTCCCAAACTTTGCGGTGGCTGTGTCTTTTTGATTTTAATTTCCCTAAGCTATAGGACCATAAGTGGAAGTGCCCTAGGCTCTGTTGCTTTGTTTTTTGGATGTTTCAGGAAACACCATACACTTCTCCAGAGTGGCTGCTGGCAATTTACATCCCGCCCATCAGCATAACTAGGCTCCCAGTTCTCCATGGCCTGTCCTGCCTTTCTGGATTTTACACTTTTTTCAGATGGCCCTTTTGACCGGGGGGCAGTGAGACTTCATTGTAGTGCAGATTTCCTTTGCAAGCTTGCTTGGTTGGCCAAAAAGGGCGTATGCGTTTTTTCCTGAATATATTCAGGAAAAAACGCATAAGCCCTTTTTGGCCAAGAGCATCATTGTGGACGTTCTGCCTCTTTTCCTATGCTTTACATGCAATTCCAGTCTACCTCATGAAATGGGTTTCCTGCAATTCTGCCCTGCTTTCAACTCCTCTTGGCATCCTAATTCAATATATTTTTGGAAGATAGCTGTCATTTATAACTCTGCAGGTTTGTGAATTACAGTGCCCCTGAGCTCCTTTCTTCAACTCGCTTTCTTGTGAGCTGGCCGCAACACCGCAGGATTGCTTCAGGCCCTAGTTTGGTTCCGGCACGGCATGCTGAGCCTTTGGTTAATTCCTCTTCCTGGTGGGAAATGAGAGTTAAATTGGCCCGTCCGGACACCTCCACCTAATCTCTCATTGGTTCTCCCTATTCCTGTTCATCTTCCGCAGAAATTGCTAACTGGGCCAAACAGGAGGTTAAAGGCACTGACTCTCCAAGTGGGGAGAGTGTTAGTAAAGCGTCTGGAATGTTGCACCCGAGTACCAGGGGACCAAAACTGAGACACATTTGAACACGTGTCCCGATCACACGGTGGATCATACTCTGGGTTCCACATGCATGTTTTAGCTGAAGGAAGAATCCCTTAAACATGGAGAGTTGAGACCCATGGAATGGGTACCATGCAATATGACTTCAAAGGGTCTGCATTTGCTCACCGAACCTCAGCAATCCTATCACTGCTGCGTTTATGCCGCTGTACACACGCTTGATTCTCTTTCGAAGACATATAAATCCATAGGTTTTAAGATTCTTACTAGTCAGGTAGATTCTTACAAGTCAGGTATATTCTTAGGCGTTTAATATGGGGTGTTGAGTCCACTTCGTTGAGCAAGGAGTAGCTCTTGTCTATTACATATTTGGCTTATGGAACGGTATCTGTGCTAATTTCAATCTCTGGTTTTATGCAGCACCCCAACTCACCTTTCCCCTTAAGCAAGCATAAGTTGGTTTTCTACATTTGACACCCTGTTCTGTTTTGTAATTCAGTTCTTGTGTAGCCAAGTTTACATTCCGTGTATTAGTGATATCTTATGATGTTTCTTTTTCTGTGTGACTTATATCACTTAGAATCATCGTACCTGAATCCACTCATTATGCTGCTACAGGCCTGATGACATAGATTTCATTGCTGAGTGATATTGCATTGCACGTAAGTACCACAACTTCTTTATCCATTTTTCGCTTTCTGTGATATTGAACTTGTACCGTAAACGAGGTTCTTGTAAACAGAGCCGTCCCAAACTTTGGGTTGGCTGTGTCTTTTTGATTTTAATTTCCCTAAACTATAGGACCATAAGTGGAAGTGCCCTAGGCTCTGTTGCTTTGTTTTTTGGATGTTTCAGGAAACACCATACACTTCTCCAGAGTGGCTGCTGGCAATTTACATCGCGCCCATCAGCATAACAAGGCTCCCAGTTCTCCATGGCCTGTCCTGCCTTTCTGGATTTTACACTTTTTTCAGATGGCCCTTTTGACCGGGGGGCAGTGAGACTTCATTGTAGTGCAGATTTCCTTTGCAAGCTTGCTTGGTTGGCCAAAAAGGGCGTATGCGTTTTTTCCTGAATATATTCAGGAAAAAACGCATACGCCCTTTTTGGCCAAGTGCATCATTGTGGACGTTCTGCCTCTTTTCCTATGCTTTACATGCAATTCCAGTCTACCTCCTGAAATCGGTTTCCTGCAATTCTGCCCGGCTTTCAACTCCTCTTGGCTGCCTTACTTCAATATATTTTTGGAAGACAGCTGTCATTTATAACTCTGCAGGTTTGTGAATTACAGTGCCCCTGAGCACCTTTCTTCAACTCGCTTTCTTGTGAGCTGGCCGCAACACCGCAGGATTGCTTCAGGCCCTAGTTTGGATCCGGCACGGCATGCTGAGCCTTTGGTTAATTCCTCTTCCTGGTGGGAAATGAGAGTTAAATTTGTCCGTCCAGACACCTCCACCTAATCTCTCATTGGTTCTCCATATTCCTGTTCATTTTCCACAGAAATTGCAAACTGGGCCAAACAGGAGGTTAAAGGCACTGACTCTCCAAGTGGGGAGAGTGTTAGTAAAGCGTCTGGAATGTTGCACCCGAGTACCAGGGGACGAAAACTGAGACACATTTGAACACGTTTCCCGATCACACGGTGGATCATACTCTGGGTTCCACATGCATGTTTTAGCTGAAGGAAGAATCCCTTAAACATGGAGAGTTGAGACCCATGGAATGGGTACCATGCAATATGACTTCAAAGGGTCTGCATTTGCTCACCGAACCTCACCAGTCCTATCACTGCTGCGTTTATGCCGCTGTACACACGCTTGATTCTCTTTCGGAGACATATAAATCCATAGGTTTTAAGATTCTTACTAGTCATGTATATTCTTAGGCGTTTAATATGGGGTGTTGAGTCCACTTCGTTGAGCAAGGAGTAGCTCTTGTCTATTACATATTTGGCTTACGGAATGGTATCTGTGCTCATTTCAATCTCTGGTTTTATGCAGCACCCCAACTCACCTTTCCCCTTAAGCAAGCATAAGTTGGTTTTCTACATTTGACACCCTGTTCTGTTTTGTAATTCAGTTCTTGTGAAGCCAAGTTTACATTCCGTGTAGTAGTGATATCTTATGATGTTTCTTTTTCTTTGTGACTTATTTCACTTAGAATCATCGTACCTGAATCCACTCATTATGCTGCTACGGGCCTGATGACATAGATTTCATTGCTGAGTGATATTGCATTGTACGTAAGTACCACAACTTCTTTATCCATTTTTCGCTTTCTGTGATATTGAACTTGTACCGTAAACGAGGTTCTTGTAAACAGAGCCGTCCCAAACTTTGGGGTGGCTGTGTCTTTTTGATTTTAATTTCCCTAAGCTATAGGACCATAAGTGGAAGTGCCCTAGGCTCTGTTGCTTTGTTTTTTGGATGTTTCAGGAAACACCATACACTTCTCCAGAGTGGCTGCTGGCAATTTACATCCCGCCCATCAGCATAACAAGGCTCCCAGTTCTCCATGGCCTGTCCTGCCTTTCTGGATTTTAAACTTTTTTCGGATGGCCCTTTTGACCGGGGGGCAGTGAGACTTCATTGTAGTGCAGATTTCCTTTGCAAGCTTGCTTGGTTGGCCAAAAACGGCGTATGCGTTTTTTCCTGACGCATACGCCCTTTTTGGCCAAGTGCATCATTGTGGACTTCTGCCTCTTTTCCTATGCTTTACATGCAATTCCAGTCTACCTCCTGAAATCGGTTTCCTGCAATTCTGCCCGCTTTCAACTCCTCTTGGCAGCCTTACTTCAATATATTTTTGGAAGATAGCTGTCATTTATAACTCTGCAGGTTTGTGAATTACAGTGCCCCTGACCTCCTTTCTTCAAGTCGCTTTCTTGTGAGCTGGCCGCAACACCGCAGGATTGCTTCAGGCCCTAGTTTGGTTCCGGCACGGCATGCTGAGCCTTTGGTTAATTCCTCTTCCTGGTGGGAAATGAGAGTTAAATTTGCCCGTCCAGACACCTCCACCTAGTCTCTCATTGGTTCTCCCTATTCCTGTTCATTTTCCACAGAAATTGCAAACTGGGCCAAACAGGAGGTTAAAGGCACTGACTCTCCAAGTGGGCAGAGTGTTAGTAAAGCGTCTGGAATGTTGCACCCGAGTACCTGGGGATGAAAACTGAGACAGATTTGAACACGTTTCCCAATCACACGGTGGATCATACTCTGGGTTCCACATGCATGTTTTAGCTGAAGGAAGAATCCCTTAAACCTGGAGAGTTGAGACCCATGGAATGGGTACCATGCAATATGACTTCAAAGGGTCTGCATTTGCTCACCGAACCTCACCAATCCTATCACTGCTGCGTTTATGCCACTGTACACACGCTTGATTCTCTTTCGGAGACATATAAATCTATAGGTTTTAAGATTCTTACTAGTCAGGTATATTCTTAAGCGTTTAATATGGGGTGTTGAGTCCACTTCGTTGAGCAAGGAGTAACTCTTGTCTATTACATATTTGGCTTATGGAACGGTATCTGTGCTAATTTCAATCTCTTGTTTTATGCAGCACCCCAACTCACCTTTCCCCTTAAGCAAGCATGAGTTGGTTTTCTACATTTGACACCCTGTTCTGTTTTGTAATTCAGTTCCTGTGTAGCCAAGTTTACATTCCGTGTAGTAGTGATATCTTATGATGTTTCTTTTTCTGTGTGACTTATTTCACTTAGAATCATCATACCTGCATCCACTCATTATGCTGCTACGGGCCTGATGACATAGATTTCATTGCTGCGTGATATTGCATTGTACGTAAGTACCACAACTTCTTTATCCATTTTTCGCTTTCTGTGATATTGAACTTGTACCGTAAACGAGGTTCTTGTAAACAGAGCCGTCCCAAACTTTGGGGTGGCTGTGTCTTTTTGATTTTAATTTCCCTAAGCTATAGGACCATAAGTGGAAGTGCCCTAGGCTCTGTTGCTTTGTTTTTTGGATGTTTCAGGAAACACCATACACTTCTCCAGAGTGGCTGCTGGCAATTTACATCCCGCCCATCAGCATAACAAGGCTCCCAGTACTCCATGGCGTGTCCTGCCTTTCTGGATTTTACACTTTTTTCAGATGGCCCTTTTGACCGGGGGGCAGTGAGACTTCATTGTAGTGCAGATTTCCTTTGCAAGCTTGATTAGTTGGCCAAAAAGGGCGTATGCGTTTTTTCCTGAATATATTCAGGAAAAAACGCATACGCACTTTTTGGCCAAGTGCATCATTGTGCACGTTCTGCCTCTTTTCCTATGCTTTACATGCAATTCCAGTCTACCACCTGAAATCGGTTTCCTGCAATTCTGCACCGCTTTCAACTTCTCTTGGCTGCCTTACTTCAATATATTTTTGGAAGATAGCTGTCATTTATAACTCTGCAGGTTTGTGAATTACAGTGCAACTGAGCTCCTTTCTTCAACTCGCTTCTTGTGAGCTGGCCGCAACACCGCAGGATTGCTTCAGGCCCTAGTTTGGTTCGAGCATGGCATGTTGAGCCTTTGGTTAATTCCTCTTCCTGGTGGGAAATGAGAGTTAAATTTGCCCGTCCAGACACCTCCACCTAGTCTCTCATTGGTTCTCCCTATTCCTGTTCATTTTCCACAGAAATTGCAAACTGGGCCAAACAGGAGGTTAAAGGCACTGACTCTCCAAGTGAGGAGAGTGTTAGTAAAGCGTCTGGAATGTTGCACCCGAGTACCAGGGGAAGAAAACTGAGACACATTTGAACACTTTTTCCGATCACATGGTGGATCATACTCTGGGTTCCACATGCATGTTTTAGCTGAAGGAAGAATCCCTTAAACATGTAGAGTTGAGACCCATGTAATGGGTACCATGCAATATGACTTCAAAGGGTCTGCATTTGCTCACCGAACCTCACCAATCCTATCACTGCTACGTTTATGCCTCTGTACACATGCTTGATTCTCTTTCGGAGACATATAAATCCATAGGTTTTAAGATTCTTACTAGTCAGGTATATTCTTAGGCGTTTAATATGGGGTGTTGAGTCCACTTCATTGAGCAAGGAGTAGCTCTTGTCTATTACATATTTGGCTTATGGAACGGTATCTGTGCTACTTTCAATCTCTGGTTTTATGCAGCACCCCAACTCACCTTTCCCCTTAAGCAAGCATAAGTTGGTTTTCTACATTTGACACCCTGTTCTGTTTTGTAATTCAGTTCCTGTGTAGCCAAGTTTACATTCCGTGTGTTAGTGATATCTTATGATGTTTCTTTTTCTGTGTGACTTATTTCACTTAGAATCATCGTACCTGAATCCACTCATTATGCTGCTACGGGCCTGATGACATAGATTTCATTGCTGAGTGATATTGCATTGTACGTAAGTACCACAACTTCTTTATCCATTTTTCACTTTCTGCGATATTGAACTTGTACCGTAAACGAGGTTCTTGTAAACAGAGCCGTCCCAAACTTTGGGGTGGCTGTGTCTTTTTGATTTTAATTTCCCTAAGCTATAGGACCATAAGTGGAAGTGCCCTAGGCTCTGTTGCTTTGTTTTTTAGATGTTTCAGGAAACACCATACACCTCTCCCGAGTGGCTGTTGGCAATTTACATCCCGCCCATCAGCATAACAAGGCTCCCAGTTCTCCATGGCCTGTCCTGCCTTTCTGGATTTTACACTTTTTTCAGATGGCCCTTTTGACCGGGGGGAAGTGAGACTTCATTGTAGTGCAGATTTCCTTTGCAAGCTTGCTTGGTTGGCCAAAAAGGGCGTATGCGTTTTTTCCTGAATATATTCAGGAAAAAACGCATACGCCCTTTTTGGCCAAGTGCATCATTGTGGACGTTCTGCCTCTTTTCCTATGCTTTAAATGCAATTCCAGTCTACCTCCTGAAATCGGTTTCCTGCAATTCTGCCCCGCTTTCAAGTCCTCTTGGCAGCCTTACTTCAGTATATTTTTGGACGATAGCTGTCATTTATAACTCTGCAGGTTTGTGAATTACAGTGCCCCTGAGCTCCTTTCTTCAACTCGCTTTCTTGTGAGCTGGCCGCAACACCACAGGATTGCTTCAGGCCCTAATCTGGTTCCGGCACGGCACGCTGAGCCTTTGGTTAATTCCTCTTCCTGGTGGGAAATGAGAGTTAAATTTGCCCGTCCAGACACCTCCAGCTAGTCTCTCATTGGTTCTCCCTATTCCTGTTCATCTTCCGCAGAAATTGCAAACTGGGCCAAACAGGAGGTTAAAGGCACTGACTCTCCAAGTCGGGAGAGTGTTAGTAAAGCGTGTGGAATGTTGCACCCGAGTACCAGGGGACGAGAACTGAGACATATTGGAACACGTCTCCCGATCACACGGTTGATCATACTCTGGGTTCCACGTGCATGTTTTAGCTGAAGGAAGAATCCCTTAAACCTGGAGAGTTGAGACCCGTGGAATGGGTACCATGCAATATGACTTCAAAGGGTCTTCATTTGCTCACCGAACCTCTCCAATCCTATCACTGCTGCGTTTATGCCCCTGTACACACGCTTGATTTTCTTTCAGAGACATAGCAATCCATAGGTTTTAAGATACTTACTAGTCAGGTACATTCTTAGGCGTTTAATATGGGGTGTTGAGTCCATTTCGTTGAGCAAGGAGTAGTTCTTGTCTATTCCATATTTGGCTTAAGGAGCTTTATCTGTGCTCATTTCAATCTCTGGTTTGATGCAGCACCCCAACTCACCTTTCCCCTTAAGCAAGCATAAGTTGGTTTTCTAAATTTGAGACCCTGTTCTGTTTTGTAATCCAGTTCCTGTGTAGCCAAGTTTACATCCCGTGTATTAGTGATATCTTATGATGTTTCTTTTTCTGTGTGACTTATTTCAGTTAGAATCATCATACCTGAATCCACTCATTATGCTGCTACGGGCCTGATGACATAGATTTCATTGCTGAGTGATATTGCATTGTACGTAAGTACCACAACTTCTTTATCCATTTTTCACTTTCTGCGATATTGAACTTGTACCGTAAACGAGGTTCTTGTAAACAGAGCCGTCCCAAACTTTGGGGTGGCTGTGTCTTTTTGATTTTAATTTCCCTAAGCTATAGGACCATAAGTGGAATTGCCCTAGGCTCTGTTGCTTTGTTTTTTAGATGTTTCAGGAAACACCATACACCTCTCCCGAGTGGCTCTTGGCAATTTACATCCCGCCCATCAGCATAACAAGGCTCCCAGTTCTCCATGGCCTGTCCTGCCTTTCTGGATTTTACACTTTTTTCAGATGGCCCTTTTGACCGGGGGGAAGTGAGACTTCATTGTAGTGCAGATTTCCTTTGCAAGCTTGCTTGGTTGGCCAAAAAGGGCGTATGCGTTTTTTCCTGAATATATTCAGGAAAAAACGCATACGCCCTTTTTGGCCAAGTGCATCATTGTGGACGTTCTGCCTCTTTTCCTATGTTTTAAATGCAATTCCAGTCTACCTCCTGAAATCGGTTTCCTGGAATTCTGCCCCCCTTTCAAGTCCTCTTGGCAGCCTAACTTCAGTATATTTTTGGACGATAGCTGTCATTTATAACTCTGCAAGTTTGTGAATTACAGTGCCCCTGAGCTCCTTTCTTCAACTCGCTTTCTTGTGAGCTGGCCGCAACACCGCAGGATTGCTTCAGGCCCTAATCTGGTTCCGGCACGGCACGCTGAGCCTTTGGTTAATTCCTCTTCCTGGTGGGAAATGAGAGTTAAATTTGCCCGTCCACACACCTCCAGCTAGTCTCTCATTGGTTCTCCCTATTCCTGTTTATCTTCCGCAGAAATTGCAAACTGGGCCAAACAGGAGGTTAAAGGCACTGACTCTCCAAGTCGGGAGAGTGTTAGTAAAGCGTCTGGAATGCTGCACCCGAGTACCAGGGGACGAGAACTGAGACATATTGGAACACGTCTCCCGATCACACGGTTGATCATACTCTGGGTTCCACGTGCATGTTTTAGCTGAAGGAAGAATCCCTTAAACCTGGAGAGTTGAGACCCGTGGAATGGGTACCATGCAATATGACTTCAAAGGGTCTTCATTTGCTCACCGAACCTCTCCAATCCTATCACTGCTGCGTTTGTGCCCCTGTACACACGCTTGATTTTCTTTCAGAGACATAGCAATCCATAGGTTTTAAGATACTTACTAGTCAGGTACATTCTTAGGCGTTTAATATGGGGTGTTGAGTCCATTTCGTTGAGCAAGGAGTAGTTCTTGTCTATTCCATATTTGGCTTAAGGAACTTTATCTGTGCTCATTTCAATCTCTGGTTTTATGCAGCACCCCAACTCACCTTTCCCCTTAAGCAAGCATAAGTTGGTTTTCTAAATTTGAGACCCTGTTCTGTTTTGTAATCCAGTTCCTGTGTAGCCAAGTTTACATCCCGTGTATTAGTGATATCTTATGATGTTTCTTTTTCTGTGTGACTTATTTCAGTTAGAATCATCATACCTGAATCCACTCATTATGCTGCTACGGGCCTGATGACATAGATTTCATTGCTGAGTGATATTGCATTGTACGTAAGTACCACAACTTCTTTATCCATTTTTCACTTTCTGCGATATTGAACTTGTACCGTAAACGAGGTTCTTGTAAACAGAGCCGTCCCAAACTTTGGGGTGGCTGTGTCTTTTTGATTTTAATTTCCCTAAGCTATAGGACCATAAGTGGAAGTGCCCTAGGCTCTGTTGCTTTGTTTTTTAGATGTTTCAGGAAACACCATACACCTCTCCCGAGTGGCTGTTGGCAATTTACATCCCGCCCATCAGCATAACAAGGCTCCCAGTTCTCCATGGCCTGTCCTGCCTTTCTGGATTTTACACTTTTTTCAGATGGCCCTTTTGACCGGGGGGAAGTGAGACTTCATTGTAGTGCAGATTTCCTTTGCAAGCTTGCTTGGTTGGCCAAAAAGGGCGTATGCGTTTTTTCCTGAATATATTCAGGAAAAAACGCATACGCCCTTTTTGGCCAAGTGCATCATTGTGGACGTTCTGCCTCTTTTCCTATGCTTTAAATGCAATTCCAGTCTACCTCCTGAAATCGGTTTCCTGCAATTCTGCCCCGCTTTCAAGTCCTCTTGGCAGCCTTACTTCAGTATATTTTTGGACGATAGCTGTCATTTATAACTCTGCAGGTTTGTGAATTACAGTGCCCCTGAGCTCCTTTCTTCAACTCGCTTTCTTGTGAGCTGGCCGCAACACCGCAGGATTGCTTCAGGCCCTAATCTGGTTCCGGCACGGCACGCTGAGCCTTTGGTTAATTCCTCTTCCTGGTGGGAAATGAGAGTTAAATTTGCCCGTCCAGTCACCTCCAGCTAGTCTCTCATTGGTTCTCCCTATTCCTGTTCATCTTCCGCAGAAATTGCAAACTGGGCCAAACAGGAGGTTAAAGGCACTGACTCTCCAAGTCGGGAGAGTGTTAGTAAAGTGTCTGGAATGTTGCACCCGAGTACCAGGGGACGAGAACTGAGACATATTGGAACACGTCTCCCGATCACACGGTTGATCATACTCTGGGTTCCACGTGCATGTTTTACCTGAAGGCAGAATCCCTTAAACCTGGAGAGTTGAGACCCGTGGAATGGGTACCATGCAATATGACTTCAAAGGGTCTTCATTTGCTCACCGAACCTCTCCAATCCTATCACTGCTGCGTTTATGCCCCTGTACACACGCTTGATTTTCTTTCAGAGACATAGCAATCCATAGGTTTTAAGATACTTACTAGTCAGGTACATTCTTAGGCGTTTAATATGGGGTGTTGAGTCCATTTCGTTGAGCAAGGAGTAGTTCTTGTCTATTCCATATTTGGCTTAAGGAGCTTTATCTGTGCTCATTTCAATCTCTGGTTTGATGCAGCACCCCAACTCACCTTTCCCCTTAAGCAAGCATAAGTTGGTTTTCTAAATTTGAGACCCTGTTCTGTTTTGTAATCCAGTTCCTGTGTAGCCAAGTTTACATTCCGTGTATTAGTGATATCTTATGATGTTTCTTTTTCTGTGTGACTTATTTCAGTTAGAATCATCATACCTGAATCCACTCATTATGCTGCTACGGGCCTGATGACATAGATTTCATTGCTGAGTGATATTGCATTGTACGTAAGTACCACAACTTCTTTATCCATTTTTCACTTTCTGCGATATTGAACTTGTTCCGTAAACGAGGTTCTTGTAAACAGAGCCGTCCCAAACTTTGGGGTGGCTGTGTCTTTTTGATTTTAATTTCCCTAAGCTATAGGACCATAAGTGGAAGTGCCCTAGGCTCTGTTGCTTTGTTTTTTAGATGTTTCAGGAAACACCATACACCTCTCCCGAGTGGCTGTTGGCAATTTACATCCCGCCCATCAGCATAACAAGGCTCCCAGTTCTCCATGGCCTGTCCTGCCTTTCTGGATTTTACACTTTTTTCAGATGGCCCTTTTGACCGGGGGGAAGTGAGACTTCATTGTAGTGCAGATTTCCTTTGCAAGCTTGCTTGGTTGGCCAAAAAGGGCGTATGCGTTTTTTCCTGAATATATTCAGGAAAAAACGCATACGCCCTTTTTGGCCAAGTGCATCATTGTGGACGTTCTGCCTCTTTTCCTATGCTTTAAATGCAATTCCAGTCTACCTCCTGAAATCGGTTTCCTGCAATTCTGCCCCGCTTTCAAGTCCTCTTGGCAGCCTTACTTCAGTATATTTTTGGACGATAGCTGTCATTTATAACTCTGCAGGTTTGTGAATTACAGTGCCCCTGAGCTCCTTTCTTCAACTCGCTTTCTTGTGAGCTGGCCGCAACACCGCAGGATTGCTTCAGGCCCTAATCTGGTTCCGGCACGGCACGCTGAGCCTTTGGTTAATTCCTCTTCCTGGTGGGAAATGAGAGTTAAATTTGCCCGTCCACACACCTCCAGCTAGTCTCTCATTGGTTCTCCCTATTCCTGTTCATCTTCCGCAGAAATTGCAAACTGGGCCAAACAGGAGGTTAAAGGCACTGACTCTCCAAGTCGGGAGAGTGTTAGTAAAGCGTCTGGAATGTTGCACCCGAGTACCAGGGGACGAGAACTGAGACATATTGGAACACGTCTCCCGATCACACGGTTGATCATACTCTGGGTTCCACGTGCATGTTTTAGCTGAAGGAAGAATCCCTTAAACCTGGAGAGTTGAGACCCGTGGAATGGGTACCATGCAATATGACTTCAAAGGGTCTTCATTTGCTCACCGAACCTCTCCAATCCTATCACTGCTGCGTTTGTGCCCCTGTACACACGCTTGATTTTCTTTCAGAGACATAGCAATCCATAGGTTTTAAGATACTTACTAGTCAGGTACATTCTTAGGCGTTTAATATGGGGTGTTGAGTCCATTTCGTTGAGCAAGGAGTAGTTCTTGTCTATTCTATATTTGGCTTAAGGAACTTTATCTGTGCTCATTTCAATCTCTGGTTTTATGCAGCACCCCAACTCACCTTTCCCCTTAAGCAAGCATAAGTTGGTTTTCTAAATTTGAGACCCTGTTCTGTTTTGTAATCCAGTTCCTGTGTAGCCAAGTTTACATCCCGTGTATTAGTGATATCTTATGATGTTTCTTTTTCTGTGTGACTTATTTCAGTTAGAATCATCATACCTGAATCCACTCATTATGCTGCTACGGGCCTGATGACATAGATTTCATTGCTGAGTGATATTGCATTGTACGTAAGTACCACAACTTCTTTATCCATTTTTCACTTTCTGCGATATTGAACTTGTACCGTAAACGAGGTTCTTGTAAACAGAGCCGTCCCAAACTTTGGGGTGGCTGTGTCTTTTTGATTTTAATTTCCCTAAGCTATAGGACCATAAGTGGAAGTGCCCTAGGCTCTGTTGCTTTGTTTTTTAGATGTTTCAGGAAACACCATACACCTCTCCGGAGTGGCTCTTGGCAATTTACATCCCGCCCATCAGCATAACAAGGCTCCCAGTTCTCCATGGCCTGTCCTGCCTTTCTGGATTTTACACTTTTTTCAGATGGCCCTTTTGACCGGGGGGAAGTGAGACTTCATTGTAGTGCAGATTTCCTTTGCAAGCTTGCTTGGTTGGCCAAAAAGGGCGTATGCGTTTTTTCCTGAATATATTCAGGAAAAAACGCATACGCCCTTTTTGGCCAAGTGCATCATTGTGGACGTTCTGCCTCTTTTCCTATGCTTTAAATGCAATTCCAGTCTACCTCCTGAAATCGGTTTCCTGCAATTCTGCCCCGCTTTCAAGTCCTCTTGGCAGCCTTACTTCAGTATATTTTTGGACGATAGCTGTCATTTATAACTCTGCAGGTTTGTGAATTACAGTGCCCCTGAGCTCCTTTCTTCAACTCGCTTTCTTGTGAGCTGGCCGCAACACCGCAGGATTGCTTCAGGCCCTAATCTGGTTCCGGCACGGCACGCTGAGCCTTTGGTTAATTCCTCTTCCTGGTGGGAAATGAGAGTTAAATTTGCCCGTCCATTCACCTCCAGCTAGTCTCTCATTGGTTCTCCCTATTCCTGTTCATCTTCCGCAGAAATTGCAAACTGGGCCAAACAGGAGGTTAAAGGCACTGACTCTCCAAGTCGGGAGAGTGTTAGTAAAGCGTCTGGAATGTTGCACCCGAGTACCAGGGGACGAGAACTGAGACATATTGGAACACGTCTCCCGATCACACGGTTGATCATACTCTGGGTTCCACGTGCATGTTTTAGCTGAAGGAAGAATCCCTTAAACCTGGAGAGTTGAGACCCGTGGAATGGGTACCATGCAATATGACTTCAAAGGGTCTTCATTTGCTCACCGAACCTCTCCAATCCTATCACTGCTGCGTTTATGCCCCTGTACACACGCTTGATTTTCTTTCAGACACATAGCAATCCATAGGTTTTAAGATACTTACTAGTCAGGTACATTCTTAGGCGTTTAATATGGGGTGTTGAGTCCATTTCGTTGAGCAAGGAGTAGTTCTTGTCTATTCCATATTTGGCTTAAGGAACTTTATCTGTGCTCATTTCAATCTCTGGTTTGATGCAGCACCCCAACTCACCTTTCCCCTTAAGCAAGCATAAGTTGGTTTTCTAAATTTGAGACCCTGTTCTGTTTTGTAATCCAGTTCCTGTGTAGCCAAGTTTACATTCCGTGTATTAGTGATATCTTATGATGTTTCTTTTTCTGTGTGACTTATTTCAGTTAGAATCATCATACCTGAATCCACTCATTATGCTGCTACGGGCCTGATGACATAGATTTCATTGCTGAGTGATATTGCATTGTACGTAAGTACCACAACTTCTTTATCCATTTTTCACTTTCTGCGATATTGAACTTGTACCGTAAACGAGGTTCTTGTAAACAGAGCCGTCCCAAACTTTGGGGTGGCTGTGTCTTTTTGATTTTAATTTCTCTAAGCTATAGGACCATAAGTGGAAGTGCCCTAGGCTCTGTTGCTTTGTTTTTTAGATGTTTCAGGAAACACCATACACCTCTCCCGAGTGGCTGTTGGCAATTTACATCCCGCCCATCAGCATAACAAGGCTCCCAGTTCTCCATGGCCTGTCCTGCCTTTCTGGATTTTACACTTTTTTCAGATGGCCCTTTTGACCGGGGGGAAGTGAGACTTCATTGTAGTGCAGATTTCCTTTGCAAGCTTGCTTGGTTGGCCAAAAAGGGCGTATGCGTTTTTTCCTGAATATATTCAGGAAAAAACGCATACGCCCTTTTTGGCCAAGTGCATCATTGTGGACGTTCTGCCTCTTTTCCTATGCTTTAAATGCAATTCCAGTCTACCTCCTGAAATCGGTTTCCTGCAATTCTGCCCCGCTTTCAAGTCCTCTTGGCAGCCTTACTTCAGTATATTTTTGGACGATAGCTGTCATTTATAACTCTGCAGGTTTGTGAATTACAGTGCCCCTGAGCTCCTTTCTTCAACTCGCTTTCTTGTGAGCTGGCCGCAACACCGCAGGATTGCTTCAGGCCCTAATCTGGTTCCGGCACGGCACGCTGAGCCTTTGGTTAATTCCTCTTCCTGGTGGGAAATGAGAGTTAAATTTGCCCGTCCAGTCACCTCCAGCTAGTCTCTCATTGGTTCTCCCTATTCCTGTTCATCTTCCGCAGAAATTGCAAACTGGGCCAAACAGGAGGTTAAAGGCACTGACTCTCCAAGTCGGGAGAGTGTTAGTAAAGCGTCTGGAATGTTGCACCCGAGTACCAGGGGACGAGAACTGAGACATATTGGAACACGTCTCCCGATCACACGGTTGATCATACTCTGGGTTCCACGTGCATGTTTTACCTGAAGGCAGAATCCCTTAAACCTGGAGAGTTGAGACCCGTGGAATGGGTACCATGCAATATGACTTCAAAGGGTCTTCATTTGCTCACCGAACCTCTCCAATCCTATCACTGCTGCGTTTATGCCCCTGTACACACGCTTGATTTTCTTTCAGAGACATAGCAATCCATAGGTTTTAAGATACTTACTAGTCAGGTACATTCTTAGGCGTTTAATATGGGGTGTTGAGTCCATTTCGTTGAGCAAGGAGTAGTTCTTGTCTATTCCATATTTGGCTTAAGGAGCTTTATCTGTGCTCATTTCAATCTCTGGTTTGATGCAGCACCCCAACTCACCTTTCCCCTTAAGCAAGCATAAGTTGGTTTTCTAAATTTGAGACCCTGTTCTGTTTTGTAATCCAGTTCCTGTGTAGCCAAGTTTACATTCCGTGTATTAGTGATATCTTATGATGTTTCTTTTTCTGTGTGACTTATTTCAGTTAGAATCATCATACCTGAATCCACTCATTATGCTGCTACGGGCCTGATGACATAGATTTCATTGCTGAGTGATATTGCATTGTACGTAAGTACCACAACTTCTTTATCCATTTTTCACTTTCTGCGATATTGAACTTGTACCGTAAACGAGGTTCTTGTAAACAGAGCCGTCCCAAACTTTGGGGTGGCTGTGTCTTTTTGATTTTAATTTCCCTAAGCTATAGGACCATAAGTGGAAGTGCCCTAGGCTCTGTTGCTTTGTTTTTTAGATGTTTCAGGAAACACCATACACCTCTCCGGAGTGGCTCTTGGCAATTTACATCCCGCCCATCAGCATAACAAGGCTCCCAGTTCTCCATGGCCTGTCCTGCCTTTCTGGATTTTACACTTTTTTCAGATGGCCCTTTTGACCGGGGGGAAGTGAGACTTCATTGTAGTGCAGATTTCCTTTGCAAGCTTGCTTGGTTGGCCAAAAAGGGCGTATGCGTTTTTTCCTGAATATATTCAGGAATATATTCAGGAATATATTCAGGAATATATTCAGGAAAAAACGCATACGCCCTTTTTGGCCAAGTGCATCATTGTGGACGTTCTGCCTCTTTTCCTATGCTTTAAATGCAATTCCAGTCTACCTCCTGAAATCGGTTTCCTGCAATTCTGCCCCGCTTTCAAGTCCTCTTGGCAGCCTTACTTCAGTATATTTTTGGACGATAGCTGTCATTTATAACTCTGCAGGTTTGTGAATTACAGTGCCCCTGAGCTCCTTTCTTCAACTCGCTTTCTTGTGAGCTGGCCGCAACACCGCAGGATTGCTTCAGGCCCTAATCTGGTTCCGGCACGGCACGCTGAGCCTTTGGTTAATTCCTCTTCCTGGTGGGAAATGAGAGTTAAATTTGCCCGTCCAGTCACCTCCAGCTAGTCTCTCATTGGTTCTCCCTATTCCTGTTCATCTTCCGCAGAAATTGCAAACTGGGCCAAACAGGAGGTTAAAGGCACTGACTCTCCAAGTCGGGAGAGTGTTAGTAAAGCGTCTGGAATGTTGCACCCGAGTACCAGGGGACGAGAACTGAGACATATTGGAACACGTCTCCCGATCACACGGTTGATCATACTCTGGGTTCCACGTGCATGTTTTACCTGAAGGCAGAATCCCTTAAACCTGGAGAGTTGAGACCCGTGGAATGGGTACCATGCAATATGACTTCAAAGGGTCTTCATTTGCTCACCGAACCTCTCCAATCCTATCACTGCTGCGTTTATGCCCCTGTACACACGCTTGATTTTCTTTCAGAGACATAGCAATCCATAGGTTTTAAGATACTTACTAGTCAGGTACATTCTTAGGCGTTTAATATGGGGTGTTGAGTCCATTTCGTTGAGCAAGGAGTAGTTCTTGTCTATTCCATATTTGGCTTAAGGAGCTTTATCTGTGCTCATTTCAATCTCTGGTTTGATGCAGCACCCCAACTCACCTTTCCCCTTAAGCAAGCATAAGTTGGTTTTCTAAATTTGAGACCCTGTTCTGTTTTGTAATCCAGTTCCTGTGTAGCCAAGTTTACATTCCGTGTATTAGTGATATCTTATGATGTTTCTTTTTCTGTGTGACTTATTTCAGTTAGAATCATCATACCTGAATCCACTCATTATGCTGCTACGGGCCTGATGACATAGATTTCATTGCTGAGTGATATTGCATTGTACGTAAGTACCACAACTTCTTTATCCATTTTTCACTTTCTGCGATATTGAACTTGTACCGTAAACGAGGTTCTTGTAAACAGAGCCGTCCCAAACTTTGGGGTGGCTGTGTCTTTTTGATTTTAATTTCCCTAAGCTATAGGACCATAAGTGGAAGTGCCCTAGGCTCTGTTGCTTTGTTTTTTAGATGTTTCAGGAAACACCATACACCTCTCCGGAGTGGCTCTTGGCAATTTACATCCCGCCCATCAGCATAACAAGGCTCCCAGTTCTCCATGGCCTGTCCTGCCTTTCTGGATTTTACACTTTTTTCAGATGGCCCTTTTGACCGGGGGGAAGTGAGACTTCATTGTAGTGCAGATTTCCTTTGCAAGCTTGCTTGGTTGGCCAAAAAGGGCGTATGCGTTTTTTCCTGAATATATTCAGGAATATATTCAGGAATATATTCAGGAATATATTCAGGAAAAAACGCATACGCCCTTTTTGGCCAAGTGCATCATTGTGGACGTTCTGCCTCTTTTCCTATGCTTTAAATGCAATTCCAGTCTACCTCCTGAAATCGGTTTCCTGCAATTCTGCCCCGCTTTCAAGTCCTCTTGGCAGCCTTACTTCAGTATATTTTTGGACGATAGCTGTCATTTATAACTCTGCAGGTTTGTGAATTACAGTGCCCCTGAGCTCCTTTCTTCAACTCGCTTTCTTGTGAGCTGGCCGCAACACCGCAGGATTGCTTCAGGCCCTAATCTGGTTCCGGCACGGCACGCTGAGCCTTTGGTTAATTCCTCTTCCTGGTGGGAAATGAGAGTTAAATTTGCCCGTCCAGTCACCTCCAGCTAGTCTCTCATTGGTTCTCCCTATTCCTGTTCATCTTCCGCAGAAATTGCAAACTGGGCCAAACAGGAGGTTAAAGGCACTGACTCTCCAAGTCGGGAGAGTGTTAGTAAAGCGTCTGGAATGTTGCACCCGAGTACCAGGGGACGAGAACTGAGACATATTGGAACACGTCTCCCGATCACACGGTTGATCATACTCTGGGTTCCACGTGCATGTTTTACCTGAAGGCAGAATCCCTTAAACCTGGAGAGTTGAGACCCGTGGAATGGGTACCATGCAATATGACTTCAAAGGGTCTTCATTTGCTCACCGAACCTCTCCAATCCTATCACTGCTGCGTTTATGCCCCTGTACACACGCTTGATTTTCTTTCAGAGACATAGCAATCCATAGGTTTTAAGATACTTACTAGTCAGGTACATTCTTAGGCGTTTAATATGGGGTGTTGAGTCCATTTCGTTGAGCAAGGAGTAGTTCTTGTCTATTCCATATTTGGCTTAAGGAGCTTTATCTGTGCTCATTTCAATCTCTGGTTTGATGCAGCACCCCAACTCACCTTTCCCCTTAAGCAAGCATAAGTTGGTTTTCTAAATTTGAGACCCTGTTCTGTTTTGTAATCCAGTTCCTGTGTAGCCAAGTTTACATTCCGTGTATTAGTGATATCTTATGATGTTTCTTTTTCTGTGTGACTTATTTCAGTTAGAATCATCATACCTGAATCCACTCATTATGCTGCTACGGGCCTGATGACATAGATTTCATTGCTGAGTGATATTGCATTGTACGTAAGTACCACAACTTCTTTATCCATTTTTCACTTTCTGCGATATTGAACTTATACCGTAAACGAGGTTCTTGTAAACAGAGCCGTCCCAAACTTTGGGGTGGCTGTGTCTTTTTGATTTTAATTTCCCTAAGCTATAGGACCATAAGTGGAAGTGCCCTAGGCTCTGTTGCTTTGTTTTTTAGATGTTTCAGGAAACACCATACACCTCTCCCTAGTGGCTCTTGGCAATTTACATCCCGCCCATCAGCATAACAAGGCTCCCAGTTCTCCATGGCCTGTCCTGCCTTTCTGGATTTTACACTTTTTTCAGATGGCCCTTTTGACCGGGGGGAAGTGAGACTTCATTGTAGTGCAGATTTCCTTTGCAAGCTTGCTTGGTTGGCCAAAAAGGGCGTATGCGTTTTTTCCTGAATATATTCAGGAATATATTCAGGAATATATTCAGGAATATATTCAGGAAAAAACGCATACGCCCTTTTTGGCCAAGTGCATCATTGTGGACGTTCTGCCTCTTTTCCTATGCTTTAAATGCAATTCCAGTCTACCTCCTGAAATCGGTTTCCTGCAATTCTGCCCCGCTTTCAAGTCCTCTTGGCAGCCTTACTTCAGTATATTTTTGGACGATAGCTGTCATTTATAACTCTGCAGGTTTGTGAATTACAGTGCCCCTGAGCTCCTTTCTTCAACTCGCTTTCTTGTGAGCTGGCCGCAACACCGCAGGATTGCTTCAGGCCCTAATCTGGTTCCGGCACGGCACGCTGAGCCTTTGGTTAATTCCTCTTCCTGGTGGGAAATGAGAGTTAAATTTGCCCGTCCAGTCACCTCCAGCTAGTCTCTCATTGGTTCTCCCTATTCCTGTTCATCTTCCGCAGAAATTGCAAACTGGGCCAAACAGGAGGTTAAAGGCACTGACTCTCCAAGTCGGGAGAGTGTTAGTAAAGCGTCTGGAATGTTGCACCCGAGTACCAGGGGACGAGAACTGAGACATATTGGAACACGTCTCCCGATCACACGGTTGATCATACTCTGGGTTCCACGTGCATGTTTTACCTGAAGGCAGAATCCCTTAAACCTGGAGAGTTGAGACCCGTGGAATGGGTACCATGCAATATGACTTCAAAGGGTCTTCATTTGCTCACCGAACCTCTCCAATCCTATCACTGCTGCGTTTATGCCCCTGTACACACGCTTGATTTTCTTTCAGACACATAGCAATCCATAGGTTTTAAGATACTTACTAGTCAGGTACATTCTTAGGCGTTTAATATGGGGTGTTGAGTCCATTTCGTTGAGCAAGGAGTAGTTCTTGTCTATTCCATATTTGGCTTAAGGAGCTTTATCTGTGCTCATTTCAATCTCTGGTTTGATGCAGCACCCCAACTCACCTTTCCCCTTAAGCAAGCATAAGTTGGTTTTCTAAATTTGAGACCCTGTTCTGTTTTGTAATCCAGTTCCTGTGTAGCCAAGTTTACATTCCGTGTATTAGTGATATCTTATGATGTTTCTTTTTCTGTGTGACTTATTTCAGTTAGAATCATCATACCTGAATCCACTCATTATGATGCTACGGGCCTGATGACATAGATTTCATTGCTGAGTGATATTGCATTGTACGTAAGTACCACAACTTCTTTATCCATTATTCACTTTCTGCGATATTGAACTTGTTCCGTAAACGAGGTTCTTGTAAACAGAGCCGTCCCAAACTTTGGGGTGGCTGTGTCTTTTTGATTTTAATTTCCCTAAGCTATAGGACCATAAGTGGAAGTGCCCTAGGCTCTGTTGCTTTGTTTTTTAGATGTTTCAGGAAACACCATACACCTCTCCCGAGTGGCTCTTGGCAATTTACATCCCGCCCATCAGCATAACAAGGCTCCCAGTTCTCCATGGCCTGTCCTGCCTTTCTGGATTTTACACTTTTTTCAGATGGCCCTTTTGACCGGGGGGAAGTGAGACTTCATTGTAGTGCAGATTTCCTTTGCAAGCTTGCTTGGTTGGCCAAAAAGGGCGTATGCGTTTTTTCCTGAATATATTCAGGAATATATTCAGGAATATATTCAGGAATATATTCAGGAATATATTCAGGAAAAAACGCATACGCCCTTTTTGGCCAAGTGCATCATTGTGGACGTTCTGCCTCTTTTCCTATGCTTTAAATGCAATTCCAGTCTACCTCCTGAAATCGGTTTCCTGCAATTCTGCCCCGCTTTCAAGTCCTCTTGGCAGCCTTACTTCAGTATATTTTTGGACGATAGCTGTCATTTATAACTCTGCAGGTTTGTGAATTACAGTGCCCCTGAGCTCCTTTCTTCAACTCGCTTTCTTGTGAGCTGGCCGCAACACCGCAGGATTGCTTCAGGCCCTAATCTGGTTCCGGCACGGCACGCTGAGCCTTTGGTTAATTCCTCTTCCTGGTGGGAAATGAGAGTTAAATTTGCCCGTCCAGTCACCTCCAGCTAGTCTCTCATTGGTTCTCCCTATTCCTGTTCATCTTCCGCAGAAATTGCAAACTGGGCCAAACAGGAGGTTAAAGGCACTGACTCTCCAAGTCGGGAGAGTGTTAGTAAAGCGTCTGGAATGTTGCACCCGAGTACCAGGGGACGAGACCTGAGACATATTGGAACACGTCTCCCGATCACACGGTTGATCATACTCTGGGTTCCACGTGCATGTTTTACCTGAAGGCAGAATCCCTTAAACCTGGAGAGTTGAGACCCGTGGAATGGGTACCATGCAATATGACTTCAAAGGGTCTTCATTTGCTCACCGAACCTCTCCAATCCTATCACTGCTGCGTTTATGCCCCTGTACACACGCTTGATTTTCTTTCAGACACATAGCAATCCATAGGTTTTAAGATACTTACTAGTCAGGTACATTCTTAGGCGTTTAATATGGGGTGTTGAGTCCATTTCGTTGAGCAAGGAGTAGTTCTTGTCTATTCCATATTTGGCTTAAGGAGCTTTATCTGTGCTCATTTCAATCTCTGGTTTGATGCAGCACCCCAACTCACCTTTCCCCTTAAGCAAGCATAAGTTGGTTTTCTAAATTTGAGACCCTGTTCTGTTTTGTAATCCAGTTCCTGTGTAGCCAAGTTTACATTCCGTGTATTAGTGATATCTTATGATGTTTCTTTTTCTGTGTGACTTATTTCAGTTAGAATCATCATACCTGAATCCACTCATTATGCTGCTACGGGCCTGATGACATAGATTTCATTGCTGAGTGATATTGCATTGTACGTAAGTACCACAACTTCTTTATCCATTATTCACTTTCTGCGATATTGAACTTGTTCCGTAAACGAGGTTCTTGTAAACAGAGCCGTCCCAAACTTTGGGGTGGCTGTGTCTTTTTGATTTTAATTTCCCTAAGCTATAGGACCATAAGTGGAAGTGCCCTAGGCTCTGTTGCTTTGTTTTTTAGATGTTTCAGGAAACACCATACACCTCTCCCGAGTGGCTGTTGGCAATTTACATCCCGCCCATCAGCATAACAAGGCTCCCAGTTCTCCATGGCCTGTCCTGCCTTTCTGGATTTTACACTTTTTTCAGATGGCCCTTTTGACCGGGGGGAAGTGAGACTTCATTGTAGTGCAGATTTCCTTTGCAAGCTTGCTTGGTTGGCCAAAAAGGGCGTATGCGTTTTTTCCTGAATATATTCAGGAATATATTCAGGAATATATTCAGGAATATATTCAGGAAAAAACGCATACGCCCTTTTTGGCCAAGTGCATCATTGTGGACGTTCTGCCTCTTTTCCTATGCTTTAAATGCAATTCCAGTCTACCTCCTGAAATCGGTTTCCTGCAATTCTGCCCCGCTTTCAAGTCCTCTTGGCAGCCTTACTTCAGTATATTTTTGGACGATAGCTGTCATTTATAACTCTGCAGGTTTGTGAATTACAGTGCCCCTGAGCTCCTTTCTTCAACTCGCTTTCTTGTGAGCTGGCCGCAACACCGCAGGATTGCTTCAGGCCCTAATCTGGTTCCGGCACGGCACGCTGAGCCTTTGGTTAATTCCTCTTCCTGGTGGGAAATGAGAGTTAAATTTGCCCGTCCAGACACCTCCAGCTAGTCTCTCATTGGTTCTCCCTATTCCTGTTCATCTTCCGCAGAAATTGCAAACTGGGCCAAACAGGAGGTTAAAGGCACTGACTCTCCACGTCGGGAGAGTGTTAGTAAAGCGTCTGGAATGTTGCACCCGAGTACCAGGGGACGAGAACTGAGACATATTGGAACATGTCTCCTGATCACACGGGTGATCATACTCTGGGTTCCACGTGCATGTTTTACCTGAAGGCAGAATCCCTTAAACCTGGAGAGTTGAGACCCGTGGAATGGGTACCATGCAATATGACTTCAAAGGGTCTTCATTTGCTCACCGAACCTCTCCAATCCTATCACTGCTGCGTTTATGCCCCTGTACACACGCTTGATTTTCTTTCAGAGACATAGCAATTCATAGGTTTTAAGATACTTACTAGTCAGGTACATTCTTAGGCGTTTAATATGGGGTGTTGAGTCCATTTCGTTGAGCAAGGAGTAGTTCTTGTCTATTCCATATTTGGCTTAAGGAACTTTATCTGTGTTCATTTAAATCTCTGGTTTTATGCAGCACCCCAACTCACCTTTCCCCTTAAGCAAGCATAAGTTGGTTTTCTAAATTTGAGACCCTGTTCTGTTTTGTAATCCAGTTCCTGTGTAGCCAAGTTTACATTCCGTGTATTAGTGATATCTTATGATGTTTCTTTTTCTGTGTGACTTATTTCAGTTAGAATCATCATACCTGAATCCACTCATTATGCTGCTACGGGCCTGATGACATAGATTTCATTGCTGAGTGATATTGCATTGTACGTAAGTACCACAACTTCTTTATCCATTTTTCACTTTCTGCGATATTGAACTTGTACCGTAAACGAGGTTCTTGTAAACAGAGCCGTCCCAAACTTTGGGGTGGCTGTGTCTTTTTGATTTTAATTTCCCTAAGCTATAGGACCATAAGTGGAAGTACCCTAGGCTCTGTTGCTTTGTTTTTTAGATGTTTCAGGAAACACCATACACCTCTCCCGAGTGGCTCTTGGCAATTTACATCCCGCCCATCAGCATAACAAGGCTCCCAGTTCTCCATGGCCTGTCCTGCCTTTCTGGATTTTACACTTTTTTCAGATGGCCCTTTTGACCGGGGGGAAGTGAGACTTCATTGTAGTGCAGATTTCCTTTGCAAGCTTGCTTGGTTGGCCAAAAAGGGCGTATGCGTTTTTTCCTGAATATATTCAGGAAAAAACGCATACGCCCTTTTTGGCCAAGTGCATCATTGTGGACGTTCTGCCTCTTTTCCTATGCTTTAAATGCAATTCCAGTCTACCTCCTGAAATCGGTTTCCTGCAATTCTGCCCCGCTTTCAAGTCCTCTTGGCAGCCTTACTTCAGTATATTTTTGGACGATAGCTGTCATTTATAACTCTGCAGGTTTGTGAATTACAGTGCCCCTGAGCTCCTTTCTTCAACTCGCTTTCTTGTGAGCTGGCCGCAACACCGCAGGATTGCTTCAGGCCCTAATCTGGTTCCGGCACGGCACGCTGAGCCTTTGGTTAATTCCTCTTCCTGGTGGGAAATGAGAGTTAAATTTGCCCGTCCAGACACCTCCAGCTAGTCTCTCATTGGTTCTCCCTATTCCTGTTCATCTTCCGCAGAAATTGCAAACTGGGCCAAACAGGAGGTTAAAGGCACTGACTCTCCAAGTCGGGAGAGTGTTAGTAAAGCGTCTGGAATGTTGCACCCGAGTACCAGGGGACGAGAACTGAGACATATTGGAACACGTCTCCCGATCACACGGTTGATCATACTCTGGGTTCCACGTGCATGTTTTAGCTGAAGGAAGAATCCCTTAAACCTGGAGAGTTGAGACCCGTGGAATGGGTACCATGCAATATGACTTCAAAGGGTCTTCATTTGCTCACCGAACCTCTCCAATCCTATCACTGCTGCGTTTGTGCCCCTCTAGACACGCTTGATTTTCTTTCAGAGACATAGCAATCCATAGGTTTTAAGATACTTACTAGTCAGGTACATTCTTAGGCGTTTAATATGGGGTGTTGAGTCCATTTCGTTGAGCAAGGAGTAGTTCTTGTCTATTCTATATTTGGCTTAAGGAACTTTATCTGTGCTCATTTCAATCTCTGGTTTGATGCAGCACCCCAACTCACCTTTCCCCTTAAGCAAGCATAAGTTGGTTTTCTCAATTTGAGACCCTGTTCTGTTTTGTAATCCAGTTCCTGTGTAGCCAAGTTTACATCCCGTGTATTAGTGATATCTTATGATGTTTCTTTTTCTGTGTGACTTATTTCAGTTAGAATCATCATACCTGAATCCACTCATTATGCTGCTATGGGCCTGATGACATAGATTTCATTGCTGAGTGATATTGCATTGTATGTAAGTACCACAACTTCTTTATCCATTTTTCACTTTCTGCGATATTGAACTTGTACCGTAAACGAGGTTCTTGTAAACAGAGCCGTCCCAAACTTTGGGGTGGCTGTGTCTTTTTGATTTTAATTTCCCTAAGCTATAGGACCATAAGTGGAAGTGCCCTAGGCTCTGTTGCTTTGTTTTTTAGATGTTTCAGGAAACACCATACACCTCTCCCGAGTGGCTCTTGGCAATTTACATCCCGCCCATCAGCATAACAAGGCTCCCAGTTCTCCATGGCCTGTCCTGCCTTTCTGGATTTTACACTTTTTTCAGATGGCCCTTTTGACCGGGGGGAAGTGAGACTTCATTGTAGTGCAGATTTCCTTTGCAAGCTTGCTTGGTTGGCCAAAAAGGGCGTATGCGTTTTTTCCTGAATATATTCAGGAAAAAACGCATACGCCCTTTTTGGCCAAGTGCATCATTGTGGACGTTCTGCCTCTTTTCCTATGCTTTAAATGCAATTCCAGTCTACCTCCTGAAATCGGTTTCCTGCAATTCTGCCCCGCTTTCAAGTCCTCTTGGCAGCCTTACTTCAGTATATTTTTGGACGATAGCTGTCATTTATAACTCTGCAGGTTTGTGAATTACAGTGCCCCTGAGCTCCTTTCTTCAACTCGCTTTCTTGTGAGCTGGCCGCAACACCGCAGGATTGCTTCAGGCCCTAATCTGGTTCCGGCACGGCACGCTGAGCCTTTGGTTAATTCCTCTTCCTGGTGGGAAATGAGAGTTAAATTTGCCCGTCCAGACACCTCCAGCTAGTCTCTCATTGGTTCTCCCTATTCCTGTTCATCTTCCGCAGAAATTGCAAACTGGGCCAAACAGGAGGTTAAAGGCACTGACTCTCCAAGTCGGGAGAGTGTTAGTAAAGCGTCTGGAATGTTGCACCCGAGTACCAGGGGACGAGAACTGAGACATATTGGAACATGTCTCCCGATCACACGGGTGATCATACTCTGGGTTCCACGTGCATGTTTTACCTGAAGGCAGAATCCCTTAAACCTGGAGAGTTGAGACCCGTGGAATGGGTACCATGCAATATGACTTCAAAGGGTCTTCATTTGCTCACCGAACCTCTCCAATCCTATCACTGCTGCGTTTATGCCCCTGTACACACGCTTGATTTTCTTTCAGAGACATAACAATTCATAGGTTTAAAATACTTACTAGTCAGGTACATTCTTAGGCGTTTAATATGGGGTGTTGAGTCCATTTCGTTGAGCAAGGAGTAGTTCTTGTCTATTCCATATTTGGCTTAAGGAACTTTATCTGTGTTCATTTAAATCTCTGGTTTTATGCAGCACCCCAACTCACCTTTCCCCTTAAGCAAGCATAAGTTGGTTTTCTAAATTTGAGACCCTGTTCTGTTTTGTAATCCAGTTCCTGTGTAGCCAAGTTTACATTCCGTGTATTAGTGATATCTTATGATGTTTCTTTTTCTGTGTGACTTATTTCAGTTAGAATCATCATACCTGAATCCACTCATTATGCTGCTACGGGCCTGATGACATAGATTTCATTGCTGAGTGATATTGCATTGTACGTAAGTACCACAACTTCTTTATCCATTTTTCACTTTCTGCGATATTGAACTTGTACCGTAAACGAGGTTCTTGTAAACAGAGCCGTCCCAAACTTTGGGGTGGCTGTGTCTTTTTGATTTTAATTTCCCTAAGCTATAGGACCATAAGTGGAAGTGCCCTATGCTCTGTTGCTTTGTTTTTTAGATGTTTCAGGAAACACCATACACCTCTCCAGAATGGCTCTTGGCAATTTACATCCCGCCCATCAGCATAACAAGGCTCCCAGTTCTCCATGGCCTGTCTTGCCTTTCTGGATTTTACACTTTTTTCAGATGGCCCTTTTGACCGGGGGGAAGTGAGACTTCATTGTAGTGCAGATTTCCTTTGCAAGCTTGCTTGGTTGGCCAAAAAGGGCGTATGCGTTTTTTCCTGAATATATTCAGGAAAAAACGCATACGCCCTTTTTGGCCAAGTGCATCATTGTGGACGTTCTGCCTCTTTTCCTATGCTTTAAATGCAATTCCAGTCTACCTCCTGAAATCGGTTTCCTGCAATTCTGCCCCGCTTTCGAGTCCTCTTGGCAGCCTTACTTCAGTATATTTTTGGACGATAGCTGTCATTTATAACTCTGCAGGTTTGTGAATTACAGTGCCCCTGAGCTCCTTTCTTCAACTCGCTTTCTTGTGAGCTGGCCGCAACACCGCAGGATTGCTTCAGGCCCTAATCTGGTTCCGGCACGGCACCCTGAGCCTTTGGTTAATTCCTCTTCCTGGTGGGAAATGAGAGTTAAATTTGCCCGTCCAGACACCTCCAGCTAGTCTCTCATTGGTTCTCCCTATTCCTGTTCATCTTCCGCAGAAATTGCAAACTGGGCCAAACAGGAGGTTAAAGGCACTGACTCTCCAAGTCGGGAGAGTGTTAGTAAAGCGTCTGGAATGTTGCACCCGAGTACCAGGGGACGAGAACTGAGATATATTGGAACACGTCTCCCGATCACACGGTTGATCATACTCTGGGTTCCACGTGCATGTTTTAGCTGAAGGAAGAATCCCTTAAACCTGGAGAGTTGAGACCCGTGGAATGGGTACCATGCAATATGACTTCAAAGGGTCTTCATTTGCTCACCGAACCTCTCCAATCCTATCACTGCTGCGTTTATGCCCCTGTACACACGCTTGATTTTCTTTCAGACACATAGCAATTCATAGGTTTTAAGATACTTACTAGTCAGGTACATTCTTAGGCGTTTAATATGGGGTGTTGAGTCCATTTCGTTGAGCAAGGAGTAGTTCTTGTCTATTCCATATTTGGCTTAAGGAACTTTATCTGTGCTCATTTCAATCTCTGCTTTTATGCAGCACCCCAACTCACCTTTCCCCTTAAGCAAGCATAAGTTGGTTTTCTAAATTTGAGACCCTGTTCTGTTTTGTAATCCAGTTCCTGTGTAGCCAAGTTTACATTCCGTGTATTAGTGATATCTTATGATGTTTCTTTTTCTGTGTGAATTATTTCAGTTAGAATCATCATACCTGAATCCACTCATTATGCTGCTACGGGCCTGATGACATAGATTTCATTGCTGAGTGATATTGCATTGTACGTAAGTACCACAACTTCTTTATCCATTTTTCACTTTCTGCGATATTGAACTTGTACCGTAAACGAGGTTCTTGTAAACAGAGCCGTCCCAAACTTTGGGGTGGCTGTGTCTTTTTGATTTTAATTTCCCTAAGCTATAGGACCATAAGTGGAAGTGCCCTAGGCTCTGTTGCTTTGTTTTTTAGATGTTTCAGGAAACACCATACACCTCTCCGGAGTGGCTCTTGGCAATTTACATCCCGCCCATCAGCATAACAAGGCTCCCAGTTCTCCATGGCCTGTCCTGCCTTTCTGGATTTTACACTTTTTTCAGATGGCCCTTTTGACTGGGGGGAAGTGAGACTTCATTGTAGTGCAGATTTCCTTTGCAAGCTTGCTTGGTTGGCCAAAAAGGGCGTATGCGTTTTTTCCTGAATATATTCAGGAAAAAACGCATACGCCCTTTTTGGCCAAGTGCATCATTGTGGACGTTCTGCCTCTTTTCCTATGCTTTAAATGCAATTCCAGTCTACCTCCTGAAATCGGTTTCCTGCAATTCTGCCCCGCTTTCAAGTCCTCTTGGCAGCCTTACTTCAGTATATTTTTGGACGATAGCTGTCATTTATAACTCTGCAGGTTTGTGAATTACAGTGCCCCTGAGCTCCTTTCTTCAACTCGCTTTCTTGTGAGCTGCCCGCAACACCGCAGGATTGCTTCAGGCCCTAATCTGGTTCCGGCACGGCACGCTGAGCCTTTGGTTAATTCCTCTTCCTGGTGGGAAATGAGAGTTAAATTTGCCCGTCCAGACACCTCCAGCTAGTCTCTCATTGGTTCTCCCTATTCCTGTTCATCTTCCGCAGAAATTGCAAACTGGGCCAAACAGGAGGTTAAAGGCACTGACTCTCCAAGTCGGGAGAGTGTTAGTAAAGCGTCTGGAATGTTGCACCCGAGTACCAGGGGACGAGAACTGAGACATATTGGAACACGTCTCCCGATCACACGGTTGATCATACTCTGGGTTCCACGTGCATGTTTTAGCTGAAGGAAGAATCCCTTAAACCTGGAGAGTTGAGACCCGTGGAATGGGTACCATGCAATATGACTTCAAAGGGTCTTCATTTGCTCACCGAACCTCTCCAATCCTATCACTGCTGCGTTTATGCCCCTGTACACACGCTTGATTTTCTTTCAGACACATAGCAATCCATAGGTTTTAAGATACTTACTAGTCAGGTACATTCTTAGGCGTTTAATATGGGGTGTTGAGTCCATTTCGTTGAGCAAGGAGTAGTTCTTGTCTATTCCATATTTGGCTTAAGGAACTTTATCTGTGCTCATTTCAATCTCTGGTTTTATGCAGCACCCCAACTCACCTTTCCCCTTAAGCAAGCATAAGTTGGTTTTCTAAATTTGAGACCCTGTTCTGTTTTGTAATCCAGTTCCTGTGTAGCCAAGTTTACATCCCGTGTATTAGTGATATCTTATGATGTTTCTTTTTCTGTGTGACTTATTTCAGTTAGAATCATCATACCTGAATCCACTCATTATGCTGCTACGGGCCTGATGACATAGATTTCATTGCTGAGTGATATTGCATTGTACGTAAGTACCACAACTTCTTTATCCATTTTTCACTTTCTGCGATATTGAACTTGTACCGTAAACGAGGTTCTTGTAAACAGAGCCGTCCCAAACTTTGGGGTGGCTGTGTCTTTTTGATTTTAATTTCCCTAAGCTATAGGACCATAAGTGGAAGTGCCCTAGGCTCTGTTGCTTTGTTTTTTAGATGTTTCAGGAAACACCATACACCTCTCCCGAGTGGCTCTTGGCAATTTACATCCCGCCCATCAGCATAACAAGGCTCCCAGTTCTCCATGGCCTGTCCTGCCTTTCTGGATTTTACACTTTTTTCAGATGGCCCTTTTGACCGGGGGGAAGTGAGACTTCATTGTAGTGCAGATTTCCTTTGCAAGCTTGCTTGGTTGGCCAAAAAGGGCGTATGCGTTTTTTCCTGAATATATTCAGGAAAAAAACGCATACGCCCTTTTTGACCAAGTGCATCATTGTGGACGTTCTGCCTCTTTTCCTATGCTTTAAATGCAATTCCAGTCTACCTCCTGAAATCGGTTTCCTGCAATTCTGCCCCGCTTTCAAGTCCTCTTGGCAGCCTTACTTCAGTATATTTTTGGACGATAGCTGTCATTTATAACTCTGCAGGTTTGTGAATTACAGTGCCCCTGAGCTCCTTTCTTCAACTCGCTTTCTTGTGAGCTGGCCGCAACACCGCAGGATTGCTTCAGGCCCTAATCTGGTTCCGGCACGGCACGCTGAGCCTTTGGTTAATTCCTCTTCCTGGTGGGAAATGAGAGTTAAATTTGCCCGTCCACACACCTCCAGCTAGTCTCTCATTGGTTCTCCCTATTCCTGTTCACCTTCCTCAGAAATTGCAAATGGGCCAAACAGGAGGTTAAAGGCACTGACTCTCCAAGTCGGGAGAGTGTTAGTAAAGCGTCTGGAATGTTGCACCCGAGTACCAGGGGACGAGAACTGAGACATATTGGAACATGTCTCCCGATCACACGGTTGATCATACTCTGGGTTCCACGTGCATGTTTTACCTGAAGGCAGAATCCCTTAAACCTGGAGAGTTGAGACCCGTGGAATGGGTACCATGCAATATGACTTCAAAGGGTCTTCATTTGCTCACCGAACCTCTCCAATCCTATCACTGCTGCGTTTATGCCCCTGTACACACGCTTGATTTTCTTTCAGAGACATAACAATTCATAGGTTTTAAGATACTTACTAGTCAGGTACATTCTTAGGCGTTTAATATGGGGTGTTGAGTCCATTTCGTTGAGCAAGGAGTAGTTCTTGTCTATTCCATATTTGGCTTAAGGAACTTTATCTGTGTTCATTTAAATCTCTGGCTTTATGCAGCACCCCAACTCACCTTTCCCCTTAAGCAAGCATAAGTTGGTTTTCTACATTTGACACCCTGTTCTGTTTTGTAATCCAGTTCCTGTGTAGCCAAGTTTACATTCCGTGTATTAGTGATATCTTATGATGTTTCTTTTTCTGTGTGACTTATTTCAGTTAGAATCATCATACCTGAATCCACTCATTATGCTGCTACGGGCCTGATGACATAGATTTCATTGCTGAGTGATATTGCATTGTACGTAAGTACCACAACTTCTTTATCCATTTTTCACTTTCTGCGATATTGAACTTGTACCGTAAACGAGGTTCTTGTAAACAGAGCCGTCCCAAACTTTGGGGTGGCTGTGTCTTTTTGATTTTAATTTCCCTAAGCTATAGGACCATAAGTGGAAGTGCCCTAGGCTCTGTTGCTTTGTTTTTTAGATGTTTCAGGAAACACCATACACCTCTCCGGAGTGGCTCTTGGCAATTTACATCCCGCCCATCAGCATAACAAGGCTCCCAGTTCTCCATGGCCTGTCCTGCCTTTCTGGATTTTACACTTTTTTCAGATGGCCCTTTTGACCGGGGGGAAGTGAGACTTCATTGTAGTGCAGATTTCCTTTGCAAGCTTGCTTGGTTGGCCAAAAAGGGCGTATGCGTTTTTTCCTGAATATATTCAGGAAAAAACGCATACGCCCTTTTTGGCCAAGTGCATCATTGTGGACGTTCTGCCTCTTTTCCTATGCTTTAAATGCAATTCCAGTCTACCTCCTGAAATCGGTTTCCTGCAATTCTGCCCCGCTTTCAAGTCCTCTTGGCAGCCTTACTTCAGTATATTTTTGGACGATAGCTGTCATTTATAACTCTGCAGGTTTGTGAATTACAGTGCCCCTGAGCTCCTTTCTTCAACTCGCTTTCTTGTGAGCTGGCCGCAACACCGCAGGATTGCTTCAGGCCCTAATCTGGTTCCAGCACGGCACGCTGAGCCTTTGGTTAATTCCTCTTCCTGGTGGGAAATAAGAGTTAAATTTGCCCGTCCAGACACCTCCAGCTAGTCTCTCATTGGTTCTCCCTATTCCTGTTCATTTTCCGCAGAAATTGCAAACTGGGCCAAACAGGAGGTTAAAGGCACTGACTCTCCAAGTCGGGAGAGTGTTAGTAAAGCGTCTGGAATGTTGCACCCGAGTACCAGGGGACGAGAACTGAGACATATTGGAACATGTCTCCCGATCACACGGGTGACCATACTCTGGGTTCCACGTGCATGTTTTACCTGAAGGCAGAATCCCTTAAACCTGGAGAGTTGAGACCCGTGGAATGGGTACCATGCAATATGACTTCAAAGGGTCTTCATTTGCTCACCGAACCTCTCCAATCCTATCACTGCTGCGTTTATGCCCCTGTACACACGCTTGATTTTCTTTCAGACACATAGCAATCCATAGGTTTTAAGATACTTACTAGTCAGGTACATTCTTAGGCGTTTAATATGGGGTGTTGAGTCCATTTCGTTGAGCAAGGAGTAGTTCTTGTCTATTCCATATTTGGCTTAAGGAACTTTATCTGCGCTCATTTAAATCTCTGGTTTTATGCAGCACCCCAACTCACCTTTCCCCTTAAGCAAGCATAAGTTGGTTTTCTAAATTTGAGACCCTGTTCTGTTTTGTAATCCAGTTCCTGTGTAGCCAAGTTTACATCCCGTGTATTAGTGATATCTTATGATGTTTCTTTTTCTGTGTGACTTATTTCAGTTAGAATCATCATACCTGAATCCACTCATTATGCTGCTACGGGCCTGATGACATAGATTTCATTGCTGAGTGATATTGCATTGTACGTAAGTACCACAACTTCTTTATCCATTTTTCACTTTCTGCGATATTGAACTTGTACCGTAAACGAGGTTCTTGTAAACAGAGCCGTCCCAAACTTTGGGGTGGCTGTGTCTTTTTGATTTTAATTTCCCTAAGCTATAGGACCATAAGTGGAAGTGCCCTAGGTTCTGTTGCTTTGTTTTTTAGATGTTTCAGGAAACACCATACACCTCTCCCGAGTGGCTGTTGGCAATTTACATCCCGCCCATCAGCATAACAAGGCTCCCAGTTCTCCATGGCCTGTCCTGCCTTTCTGGATTTTACACTTTTTTCAGATGGCCCTTTTGACCGGGGGGAAGTGAGACTTCATTGTAGTGCAGATTTCCTTTGCAAGCTTGCTTGGTTGGCCAAAAAGGGCGTATGCGTTTTTTCCTGAATATATTCAGGAAAAAACGCATACGCCCTTTTTGGCCAAGTGCATCATTGTGGACGTTCTGCCTCTTTTCCTATGCTTTAAATGCAATTCCAGTCTACCTCCTGAAATCGGTTTCCTGCAATTCTGCCCCGCTTTCAAGTCCTCTTGGCAGCCTTACTTCAGTATATTTTTGGACGATAGCTGTCATTTATAACTCTGCAGGTTTGTGAATTACAGTGCCCCTGAGCTCCTTTCTTCAACTCGCTTTCTTGTGAGCTGGCCGCAACACCGCAGGATTGCTTCAGGCCCTAATCTGGTTCCGGCACGGCACGCTGAGCCTTTGGTTAATTCCTCTTCCTGGTGGGAAATGAGAGTTAAATTTGCCCGTCCAGACACCTCCAGCTAGTCTCTCATTGGTTCTCCCTATTCCTGTTCATCTTCCGCAGAAATTGCAAACTGGGCCAAACAGGAGGTTAAAGGCACTGACTCTCCAAGTCGGGAGAGTGTTAGTAAAGCGTCTGGAATGTTGCACCCGAGTACCAGGGGACGAGAACTGAGACATATTGGAACACGTCTCCCGATCACACGGTTGATCATACTCTGGGTTCCACGTGCATGTTTTAGCTGAAGGAAGAATCCCTTAAACCTGGAGAGTTGAGACCCGTGGAATGGGTACCATGCAATATGACTTCAAAGGGTCTTCATTTGCTCACCGAACCTCTCCAATCCTATCACTGCTGCGTTTATGCCCCTGTACACACGCTTGATTTTCTTTCAGACACATAGCAATCCATAGGTTTTAAGATACTTACTAGTCAGGTACATTCTTAGGCGTTTAATATGGGGTGTTGAGTCCATTTCGTTGAGCAAGGAGTAGTTCTTGTCTATTCCATATTTGGCTTAAGGAACTTTATCTGCGCTCATTTAAATCTCTGGTTTTATGCAGCACCCCAACTCACCTTTCCCCTTAAGCAAGCATAAGTTGGTTTTCTACATTTGACACCCTGTTCTGTTTTGTAATCCAGTTCCTGTGTAGCCAAGTTTACATTCCGTGTATTAGTGATATCTTATGATGTTTCTTTTTCTGTGTGACTTATTTCAGTTAGAATCATCATACCTGAATCCACTCATTATGCTGCTACGGGCCTGATGACATAGATTTCATTGCTGAGTGATATTGCATTGTACGTAAGTACCACAACTTCTTTATCCATTTTTCACTTTCTGCGATATTGAACTTGTACCGTAAACGAGGTTCTTGTAAACAGAGCCGTCCCAAACTTTGGGGTGGCTGTGTCTTTTTGATTTTAATTTCCCTAAGCTATAGGACCATAAGTGGAAGTGCCCTAGGCTCTGTTGCTTTGTTTTTTAGATGTTTCAGGAAACACCATACACCTCTCCCGAGTGGCTCTTGGCAATTTACATCCCGCCCATCAGCATAACAAGGCTCCCAGTTCTCCATGGCCTGTCCTGCCTTTCTGGATTTTACACTTTTTTCAGATGGCCCTTTTGACCGGGGGGAAGTGAGACTTCATTGTAGTGCAGATTTCCTTTGCAAGCTTGCTTGGTTGGCCAAAAAGGGCGTATGCGTTTTTTCCTGAATATATTCAGGAAAAAACGCATACGCCCTTTTTGGCCAAGTGCATCATTGTGGACGTTCTGCCTCTTTTCCTATGCTTTAAATGCAATTCCAGTCTACCTCCTGAAATCGGTTTCCTGCAATTCTGCCCCGCTTTCAAGTCCTCTTGGCAGCCTTACTTCAGTATATTTTTGGACGATAGCTGTCATTTATAACTCTGCAGGTTTGTGAATTACAGTGCCCCTGAGCTCCTTTCTTCAACTCGCTTTCTTGTGAGCTGGCCGCGACACCGCAGGATTGCTTCAGGCCCTAATCTGGTTCCGGCACGGCACGCTGAGCCTTTGGTTAATTCCTCTTCCTGGTGGGAAATGAGAGTTAAATTTGCCCGTCCAGACACCTCCAGCTAGTCTCTCATTGGTTCTCCCTATTCCTGTTCATCTTCCGCAGAAATTGCAAACTGGGCCAAACAGGAGGTTAAAGGCACTGACTCTCCAAGTCGGGAGAGTGTTAGTAAAGCGTCTGGAATGTTGCACCCGAGTACCAGGGGACGAGAACTGAGACATATTGGAACACGTCTCCCGATCACACGGTTGATCATACTCTGGGTTCCACGTGCATGTTTTAGCTGAAGGAAGAATCCCTTAAACCTGGAGAGTTGAGACCCGTGGAATGGGTACCATGCAATATGACTTCAAAGGGTCTTCATTTGCTCACCGAACCTCTCCAATCCTATCACTGCTGCGTTTATGCCCCTGTACACACGCTTGATTTTCTTTCAGACACATAGCAATCCATAGGTTTTAAGATACTTACTAGTCAGGTACATTCTTAGGCGTTTAATATGGGGTGTTGAGTCCATTTCGTTGAGCAAGGAGTAGTTCTTGTCTATTCCATATTTGGCTTAAGGAACTTTATCTGCGCTCATTTCAATCTCTGGTTTGATGCAGCACCCCAACTCACCTTTCCCCTTAAGCAAGCATAAGTTGGTTTTCTAAATTTGAGACCCTGTTCTGTTTTGTAATCCAGTTCCTGTGTAGCCAAGTTTACATCCCGTGTATTAGTGATATCTTATGATGTTTCTTTTTCTGTGTGACTTATTTCAGTTAGAATCATCATACCTGAATCCACTCATTATGCTGCTACGGGCCTGATGACATAGATTTCATTGCTGAGTGATATTGCATTGTACGTAAGTACCACAACTTCTTTATCCATTTTTCACTTTCTGCGATATTGAACTTGTACCGTAAACGAGGTTCTTGTAAACAGAGCCGTCCCAAACTTTGGGGTGGCTGTGTCTTTTTGATTTTAATTTCCCTAAGCTATAGGACCATAAGTGGAAGTGCCCTAGGCTCTGTTGCTTTGTTTTTTAGATGTTTCAGGAAACACCATACACCTCTCCCGAGTGGCTGTTGGCAATTTACATCCCGCCCATCAGCATAACAAGGCTCCCAGTTCTCCATGGCCTGTCCTGCCTTTCTGGATTTTACACACTTTTCAGATGGCCCTTTTGACCGGGGGGAAGTGAGACTTCATTGTAGTGCAGATTTCCTTTGCAAGCTTGCTTGGTTGGCCAAAAAGGGCGTATGCGTTTTTTCCTGAATATATTCAGGAAAAAACGCATACGCCCTTTTTGGCCAAGTGCATCATTGTGGACGTTCTGCCTCTTTTCCTATGCTTTAAATGCAATTCCAGTCTACCTCCTGAAATCGGTTTCCTGCAATTCTGCCCCGCTTTCAAGTCCTCTTGGCAGCCTTACTTCAGTATATTTTTGGACGATAGCTGTCATTTATAACTCTGCAGGTTTGTGAATTACAGTGCCCCTGAGCTCCTTTCTTCAACTCGCTTTCTTGTGAGCTGGCCGCGACACCGCAGGATTGCTTCAGGCCCTAATCTGGTTCCGGCACGGCACGCTGAGCCTTTGGTTAATTCCTCTTCCTGGTGGGAAATGAGAGTTAAATTTGCCCGTCCAGACACCTCCAGCTAGTCTCTCATTGGTTCTCCCTATTCCTGTTCATCTTCCGCAGAAATTGCAAACTGGGCCAAACAGGAGGTTAAAGGCACTGACTCTCCAAGTCGGGAGAGTGTTAGTAAAGCGTCTGGAATGTTGCACCCGAGTACCAGGGGACGAGAACTGAGACATATTGGAACACGTCTCCCGATCACACGGTTGATCATACTCTGGGTTCCACGTGCATGTTTTAGCTGAAGGAAGAATCCCTTAAACCTGGAGAGTTGAGACCCGTGGAATGGGTACCATGCAATATGACTTCAAAGGGTCTTCATTTGCTCACCGAACCTCTCCAATCCTATCACTGCTGCGTTTATGCCCCTGTACACACGCTTGATTTTCTTTCAGACACATAGCAATCCATAGGTTTTAAGATACTTACTAGTCAGGTACATTCTTAGGCGTTTAATATGGGGTGTTGAGTCCATTTCGTTGAGCAAGGAGTAGTTCTTGTCTATTCCATATTTGGCTTAAGGAACTTTATCTGCGCTCATTTCAATCTCTGGTTTGATGCAGCACCCCAACTCACCTTTCCCCTTAAGCAAGCATAAGTTGGTTTTCTAAATTTGAGACCCTGTTCTGTTTTGTAATCCAGTTCCTGTGTAGCCAAGTTTACATCCCGTGTATTAGTGATATCTTATGATGTTTCTTTTTCTGTGTGACTTATTTCAGTTAGAATCATCATACCTGAATCCACTCATTATGCTGCTACGGGCCTGATGACATAGATTTCATTGCTGAGTGATATTGCATTGTACGTAAGTACCACAACTTCTTTATCCATTTTTCACTTTCTGCGATATTGAACTTGTACCGTAAACGAGGTTCTTGTAAACAGAGCCGTCCCAAACTTTGGGGTGTCTGTGTCTTTTTGATTTTAATTTCCCTAAGCTATAGGACCATAAGTGGAAGTGCCCTAGGCTCTGTTGCTTTGTTTTTTAGATGTTTCAGGAAACACCATACACCTCTCCCGAGTGGCTGTTGGCAATTTACATCCCGCCCATCAGCATAACAAGGCTCCCAGTTCTCCATGGCCTGTCCTGCCTTTCTGGATTTTACACACTTTTCAGATGGCCCTTTTGACCGGGGGGAAGTGAGACTTCATTGTAGTGCAGATTTCCTTTGCAAGCTTGCTTGGTTGGCCAAAAAGGGCGTATGCGTTTTTTCCTGAATATATTCAGGAAAAAACGCATACGCCCTTTTTGGCCAAGTGCATCATTGTGGACGTTCTGCCTCTTTTCCTATGCTTTAAATGCAATTCCAGTCTACCTCCTGAAATCGGTTTCCTGCAATTCTGCCCCGCTTTCAAGTCCTCTTGGCAGCCTTACTTCAGTATATTTTTGGACGATAGCTGTCATTTATAACTCTGCAGGTTTGTGAATTACAGTGCCCCTGAGCTCCTTTCTTCAACTCGCTTTCTTGTGAGCTGGCCGCAACACCGCAGGATTGCTTCAGGCCCTAATCTGGTTCCGGCACGGCACGCTGAGCCTTTGGTTAATTCCTCTTCCTGGTGGGAAATGAGAGTTAAATTTGCCCGTCCAGACACCTCCAGCTAGTCTCTCATTGGTTCTCCCTATTCCTGTTCATCTTCCGCAGAAATTGCAAACTGGGCCAAACAGGAGGTTAAAGGCACTGACTCTCCAAGTCGGGAGAGTGTTAGTAAAGCATCTGGAATGTTGCACCCGAGTACCAGGGGACGAGAACTGAGACATATTGGAACACGTCTCCCGATCACACGGTTGATCATACTCTGGGTTCCACGTGCATGTTTTAGCTGAAGGAAGAATCCCTTAAACCTGGAGAGTTGAGACCCGTTGAATGGGTACCATGCAATATGACTTCAAAGGGTCTTCATTTGCTCACCGAACCTCTCCAATCCTATCACTGCTGCGTTTATGCCCCTGTACACACGCTTGATTTTCTTTCAGACACATAGCAATCCATAGGTTTTAAGATACTTACTAGTCAGGTACATTCTTAGGCGTTTAATATGGGGTGTTGAGTCCATTTCGTTGAGCAAGGAGTAGTTCTTGTCTATTCCATATTTGGCTTAAGGAACTTTATCTGCGCTCATTTAAATCTCTGGTTTTATGCAGCACCCCAACTCACCTTTCCCCTTAAGCAAGCATAAGTTGGTTTTCTAAATTTGAGACCCTGTTCTGTTTTGTAATCCAGTTCCTGTGTAGCCAAGTTTACATCCCGTGTATTAGTGATATCTTATGATGTTTCTTTTTCTGTGTGACTTATTTCAGTTAGAATCATCATACCTGAATCCACTCATTATGCTGCTACGGGCCTGATGACATAGATTTCATTGCTGAGTGATATTGCATTGTACGTAAGTACCACAACTTCTTTATCCATTTTTCACTTTCTGCGATATTGAACTTGTACCGTAAACGAGGTTCTTGTAAACAGAGCCGTCCCAAACTTTGGGGTGGCTGTGTCTTTTTGATTTTAATTTCCCTAAGCTATAGGACCATAAGTGGAAGTGCCCTAGGCTCTGTTGCTTTGTTTTTTAGATGTTTCAGGAAACACCATACACCTCTCCTGAGTGGCTGTTGGCAATTTACATCCCGCCCATCAGCATAACAAGGCTCCCAGTTCTCCATGGCCTGTCCTGCCTTTCTGGATTTTACACTTTTTTCAGATGGCCCTTTTGACCGGGGGGAAGTGAGACTTCATTGTAGTGCAGATTTCCTTTGCAAGCTTGCTTGGTTGGCCAAAAAGGGCGTATGCGTTTTTTCCTGAATATATTCAGGAAAAAACGCATACGCCCTTTTTGGCCAAGTGCATCATTGTGGACGTTCTGCCTCTTTTCCTATGCTTTAAATGCAATTCCAGTCTACCTCCTGAAATCGGTTTCCTGCAATTCTGCCCCGCTTTCAAGTCCTCTTGGCAGCCTTACTTCAGTATATTTTTGGACGATAGCTGTCATTTATAACTCTGCAGGTTTGTGAATTACAGTGCCCCTGAGCTCCTTTCTTCAACTCGCTTTCTTGTGAGCTGGCCGCAACACCGCAGGATTGCTTCAGGCCCTAATCTGGTTCCGGCACGGCACGCTGAGCCTTTGGTTAATTCCTCTTCCTGGTGGGAAATGAGAGTTAAATTTGCCCGTCCAGACACCTCCAGCTAGTCTCTCATTGGTTCTCCCTATTCCTGTTCATCTTCCGCAGAAATTGCAAACTGGGCCAAACAGGAGGTTAAAGGCACTGACTCTCCAAGTCAGGAGAGTGTTAGTAAAGCGTCTGGAATGTTGCACCCGAGTACCAGGGGACGAGAACTGAGACATATTGGAACACGTCTCCTGATCACACGGTTGATCATACTCTGGGTTCCACGTGCATGTTTTAGCTGAAGGAAGAATCCCTTAAACCTGGAGAGTTGAGACCCGTGGAATGGGTACCATGCAATATGACTTCAAAGGGTCTTCATTTGCTCACCGAACCTCTCCAATCCTATCACTGCTGCGTTTATGCCCCTGTACACACGCTTGATTTTCTTTCAGACACATAGCAATCCATAGGTTTTAAGATACTTACTAGTCAGGTACATTCTTAGGCGTTTAATATGGGGTGTTGAGTCCATTTCGTTGAGCAAGGAGTAGTTCTTGTCTATTCCATATTTGGCTTAAGGAACTTTATCTGTGCTCATTTCAATCTCTGGTTTGATGCAGCACCCCAACTCACCTTTCCCCTTAAGCAAGCATAAGTTGGTTTTCTAAATTTGAGACCCTGTTCTGTTTTGTAATCCAGTTCCTGTGTAGCCAAGTTTACATTCCGTGTATTAGTGATATCTTATGATGTTTCTTTTTCTGTGTGACTTATTTCAGTTAGAATCATCATACCTGAATCCACTCATTATGCTGCTACGGGCCTGATGACATAGATTTCATTGCTGAGTGATATTGCATTGTACGTAAGTACCACAACTTCTTTATCCATTTTTCACTTTCTGCGATATTGAACTTGTACCGTAAACGAGGTTCTTGTAAACAGAGCCGTCCCAAACTTTGGGGTGGCTGTGTCTTTTTGATTTTAATTTCCCTAAGCTATAGGACCATAAGTGGAAGTGCCCTAGGCTCTGTTGCTTTGTTTTTTAGATGTTTCAGGAAACACCATACACCTCTCCCGAGTGGCTGTTGGCAATTTACATCCCGCCCATCAGCATAACAAGGCTCCCAGTTCTCCATGGCCTGTCCTGCCTTTCTGGATTTTACACACTTTTCAGATGGCCCTTTTGACCGGGGGGAAGTGAGACTTCATTGTAGTGCAGATTTCCTTTGCAAGCTTGCTTGGTTGGCCAAAAAGGGTGTATGCGTTTTTTCCTGAATATATTCAGGAAAAAACGCATACGCCCTTTTTGGCCAAGTGCATCATTGTGGACGTTCTGCCTCTTTTCCTATGCTTTAAATGCAATTCCAGTCTACCTCCTGAAATCGGTTTCCTGCAATTCTGCCCCGCTTTCAAGTCCTCTTGGCAGCCTTACTTCAGTATATTTTTGGACGATAGCTGTCATTTATAACTCTGCAGGTTTGTGAATTACAGTGCCCCTGAGCTCCTTTCTTCAACTCGCTTTCTTGTGAGCTGGCCGCAACACCGCAGGATTGCTTCAGGCCCTAATCTGGTTCCGGCACGGCACGCTGAGCCTTTGGTTAATTCCTCTTCCTGGTGGGAAATGAGAGTTAAATTTGCCCGTCCAGACACCTCCAGCTAGTCTCTCATTGGTTCTCCCTATTCCTGTTCATCTTCCGCAGAAATTGCAAACTGGGCCAAACAGGAGGTTAAAGGCACTGACTCTCCAAGTCGGGAGAGTGTTAGTAAAGCATCTGGAATGTTGCACCCGAGTACCAGGGGACGAGAACTGAGACATATTGGAACACGTCTCCCGATCACACGGTTGATCATACTCTGGGTTCCACGTGCATGTTTTAGCTGAAGGAAGAATCCCTTAAACCTGGAGAGTTGAGACCCGTGGAATGGGTACCATGCAATATGACTTCAAAGGGTCTTCATTTGCTCACCGAACCTCTCCAATCCTATCACTGCTGCGTTTATGCCCCTGTACACACGCTTGATTTTCTTTCAGAGACATAGCAATCCATAGGTTTTAAGATACTTACTAGTCAGGTACATTCTTAGGCGTTTAATATGGGGTGTTGAGTCCATTTCGTTGAGCAAGGAGTAGTTCTTGTCTATTCCATATTTGGCTTAAGGAACTTTATCTGCGCTCATTTAAATCTCTGGTTTTATGCAGCACCCCAACTCACCTTTCCCCTTAAGCAAGCATAAGTTGGTTTTCTAAATTTGAGACCCTGTTCTGTTTTGTAATCCAGTTCCTGTGTAGCCAAGTTTACATCCCGTGTATTAGTGATATCTTATGATGTTTCTTTTTCTGTGTGACTTATTTCAGTTAGAATCGTCATACCTGAATCCACTCATTATGCTGCTACGGGCCTGATGACATAGATTTCATTGCTGAGTGATATTGCATTGTACGTAAGTACCACAACTTCTTTATCCATTTTTCACTTTCTGCGATATTGAACTTGTACCGTAAACGAGGTTCTTGTAAACAGAGCCGTCCCAAACTTTGGGGTGGCTGTGTCTTTTTGATTTTAATTTCCCTAAGCTATAGGACCATAAGTGGAAGTGCCCTAGGCTCTGTTGCTTTGTTTTTTAGATGTTTCAGGAAACACCATACACCTCTCCCGAGTGGCTGTTGGCAATTTACATCCCGCCCATCAGCATAACAAGGCTCCCAGTTCTCCATGGCCTGTCCTGCCTTTCTGGATTTTACACTTTTTTCAGATGGCCCTTTTGACCGGGGGGAAGTGAGACTTCATTGTAGTGCAGATTTCCTTTGCAAGCTTGCTTGGTTGGCCAAAAAGGGCGTATGCGTTTTTTCCTGAATATATTCAGGAAAAAACGCATACGCCCTTTTTGGCCAAGTGCATCATTGTGGACGTTCTGCCTCTTTTCCTATGCTTTAAATGCAATTCCAGTCTACCTCCTGAAATCGGTTTCCTGCAATTCTGCCCCGCTTTCAAGTCCTCTTGGCAGCCTTACTTCAGTATATTTTTGGACGATAGCTGTCATTTATAACTCTGCAGGTTTGTGAATTACAGTGCCCCTGAGCTCCTTTCTTCAACTCGCTTTCTTGTGAGCTGGCCGCAACACCGCAGGATTGCTTCAGGCCCTAATCTGGTTCCGGCACGGCACGCTGAGCCTTTGGTTAATTCCTCTTCCTGGTGGGAAATGAGAGTTAAATTTGCCCGTCCAGACACCTCCAGCTAGTCTCTCATTGGTTCTCCCTATTCCTGTTCATCTTCCGCAGAAATTGCAAACTGGGCCAAACAGGAGGTTAAAGGCACTGACTCTCCAAGTCAGGAGAGTGTTAGTAAAGCGTCTGGAATGTTGCACCCGAGTACCAGGGGACGAGAACTGAGACATATTGGAACACGTCTCCTGATCACACGGTTGATCATACTCTGGGTTCCACGTGCATGTTTTAGCTGAAGGAAGAATCCCTTAAACCTGGAGAGTTGAGACCCGTGGAATGGGTACCATGCAATATGACTTCAAAGGGTCTTCATTTGCTCACCGAACCTCTCCAATCCTATCACTGCTGCGTTTATGCCCCTGTACACACGCTTGATTTTCTTTCAGACACATAGCAATCCATAGGTTTTAAGATACTTACTAGTCAGGTACATTCTTAGGCGTTTAATATGGGGTGTTGAGTCCATTTCGTTGAGCAAGGAGTAGTTCTTGTCTATTCCATATTTGGCTTAAGGAACTTTATCTGTGCTCATTTCAATCTCTGGTTTGATGCAGCACCCCAACTCACCTTTCCCCTTAAGCAAGCATAAGTTGGTTTTCTAAATTTGAGACCCTGTTCTGTTTTGTAATCCAGTTCCTGTGTAGCCAAGTTTACATTCCGTGTATTAGTGATATCTTATGATGTTTCTTTTTCTGTGTGACTTATTTCAGTTAGAATCATCATACCTGAATCCACTCATTATGCTGCTACGGGCCTGATGACATAGATTTCATTGCTGAGTGATATTGCATTGTACGTAAGTACCACAACTTCTTTATCCATTTTTCACTTTCTGCGATATTGAACTTGTACCGTAAACGAGGTTCTTGTAAACAGAGCCGTCCCAAACTTTGGGGTGGCTGTGTCTTTTTGATTTTAATTTCCCTAAGCTATAGGACCATAAGTGGAAGTGCCCTAGGCTCTGTTGCTTTGTTTTTTAGATGTTTCAGGAAACACCATACACCTCTCCCGAGTGGCTGTTGGCAATTTACATCCCGCCCATCAGCATAACAAGGCTCCCAGTTCTCCATGGCCTGTCCTGCCTTTCTGGATTTTACACACTTTTCAGATGGCCCTTTTGACCGGGGGGAAGTGAGACTTCATTGTAGTGCAGATTTCCTTTGCAAGCTTGCTTGGTTGGCCAAAAAGGGTGTATGCGTTTTTTCCTGAATATATTCAGGAAAAAACGCATACGCCCTTTTTGGCCAAGTGCATCATTGTGGACGTTCTGCCTCTTTTCCTATGCTTTAAATGCAATTCCAGTCTACCTCCTGAAATCGGTTTCCTGCAATTCTGCCCCGCTTTCAAGTCCTCTTGGCAGCCTTACTTCAGTATATTTTTGGACGATAGCTGTCATTTATAACTCTGCAGGTTTGTGAATTACAGTGCCCCTGAGCTCCTTTCTTCAACTCGCTTTCTTGTGAGCTGGCCGCAACACCGCAGGATTGCTTCAGGCCCTAATCTGGTTCCGGCACGGCACGCTGAGCCTTTGGTTAATTCCTCTTCCTGGTGGGAAATGAGAGTTAAATTTGCCCGTCCAGACACCTCCAGCTAGTCTCTCATTGGTTCTCCCTATTCCTGTTCATCTTCCGCAGAAATTGCAAACTGGGCCAAACAGGAGGTTAAAGGCACTGACTCTCCAAGTCGGGAGAGTGTTAGTAAAGCATCTGGAATGTTGCACCCGAGTACCAGGGGACGAGAACTGAGACATATTGGAACACGTCTCCCGATCACACGGTTGATCATACTCTGGGTTCCACGTGCATGTTTTAGCTGAAGGAAGAATCCCTTAAACCTGGAGAGTTGAGACCCGTGGAATGGGTACCATGCAATATGACTTCAAAGGGTCTTCATTTGCTCACCGAACCTCTCCAATCCTATCACTGCTGCGTTTATGCCCCTGTACACACGCTTGATTTTCTTTCAGAGACATAGCAATCCATAGGTTTTAAGATACTTACTAGTCAGGTACATTCTTAGGCGTTTAATATGGGGTGTTGAGTCCATTTCGTTGAGCAAGGAGTAGTTCTTGTCTATTCCATATTTGGCTTAAGGAACTTTATCTGCGCTCATTTAAATCTCTGGTTTTATGCAGCACCCCAACTCACCTTTCCCCTTAAGCAAGCATAAGTTGGTTTTCTAAATTTGAGACCCTGTTCTGTTTTGTAATCCAGTTCCTGTGTAGCCAAGTTTACATCCCGTGTATTAGTGATATCTTATGATGTTTCTTTTTCTGTGTGACTTATTTCAGTTAGAATCGTCATACCTGAATCCACTCATTATGCTGCTACGGGCCTGATGACATAGATTTCATTGCTGAGTGATATTGCATTGTACGTAAGTACCACAACTTCTTTATCCATTTTTCACTTTCTGCGATATTGAACTTGTACCGTAAACGAGGTTCTTGTAAACAGAGCCGTCCCAAACTTTGGGGTGGCTGTGTCTTTTTGATTTTAATTTCCCTAAGCTATAGGACCATAAGTGGAAGTGCCCTAGGCTCTGTTGCTTTGTTTTTTAGATGTTTCAGGAAACACCATACACCTCTCCCGAGTGGCTGTTGGCAATTTACATCCCGCCCATCAGCATAACAAGGCTCCCAGTTCTCCATGGCCTGTCCTGCCTTTCTGGATTTTACACTTTTTTCAGATGGCCCTTTTGACCGGGGGGAAGTGAGACTTCATTGTAGTGCAGATTTCCTTTGCAAGCTTGCTTGGTTGGCCAAAAAGGGCGTATGCGTTTTTTCCTGAATATATTCAGGAAAAAACGCATACGCCCTTTTTGGCCAAGTGCATCATTGTGGACGTTCTGCCTCTTTTCCTATGCTTTAAATGCAATTCCAGTCTACCTCCTGAAATCGGTTTCCTGCAATTCTGCCCCGCTTTCAAGTCCTCTTGGCAGCCTTACTTCAGTATATTTTTGGACGATAGCTGTCATTTATAACTCTGCAGGTTTGTGAATTACAGTGCCCCTGAGCTCCTTTCTTCAACTCGCTTTCTTGTGAGCTGGCCGCAACACCGCAGGATTGCTTCAGGCCCTAATCTGGTTCCGGCACGGCACGCTGAGCCTTTGGTTAATTCCTCTTCCTGGTGGGAAATGAGAGTTAAATTTGCCCGTCCAGACACCTCCAGCTAGTCTCTCATTGGTTCTCCCTATTCCTGTTCATCTTCCGCAGAAATTGCAAACTGGGCCAAACAGGAGGTTAAAGGCACTGACTCTCCAAGTCGGGAGAGTGTTAGTAAAGCGTCTGGAATGTTGCACCCGAGTACCAGGGGACGAGAACTGAGACATATTGGAACACGTCTCCCGATCACACGGTTGATCATACTCTGGGTTCCACGTGCATGTTTTAGCTGAAGGAAGAATCCCTTAAACCTGGAGAGTTGAGACCCGTGGAATGGGTACCATGCAATATGACTTCAAAGGGTCTTCATTTGCTCACCGAACCTCTCCAATCCTATCACTGCTGCGTTTATGCCCCTGTACACACGCTTGATTTTCTTTCAGACACATAGCAATCCATAGGTTTTAAGATACTTACTAGTCAGGTACATTCTTAGGCGTTTAATATGGGGTGTTGAGTCCATTTCGTTGAGCAAGGAGTAGTTCTTGTCTATTCCATATTTGGCTTAAGGAACTTTATCTGTGCTCATTTCAATCTCTGGTTTGATGCAGCACCCCAACTCACCTTTCCCCTTAAGCAAGCATAAGTTGGTTTTCTAAATTTGAGACCCTGTTCTGTTTTGTAATCCAGTTCCTGTGTAGCCAAGTTTACATCCCGTGTATTAGTGATATCTTATGATGTTTCTTTTTCTGTGTGACTTATTTCAGTTAGAATCATCATACCTGAATCCACTCATTATGCTGCTACGGGCCTGATGACATAGATTTCATTGCTGAGTGATATTGCATTGTACGTAAGTACCACAACTTCTTTATCCATTTTTCACTTTCTGCAATATTGAACTTGTACCGTAAACGAGGTTCTTGTAAACAGAGCCGTCCCAAACTTTGGGGTGGCTGTGTCTTTTTGATTTTAATTTCCCTAAGCTATAGGACCATAAGTGGAAGTGCCCTAGGCTCTGTTGCTTTGTTTTTTAGATGTTTCAGGAAACACCATACACCTCTCCCGAGTGGCTGTTGGCAATTTACATCCCGCCCATCAGCATAACAAGGCTCCCAGTTCTCCATGGCCTGTCCTGCCTTTCTGGATTTTACACTTTTTTCAGATGGCCCTTTTGACCGGGGGGAAGTGAGACTTCATTGTAGTGCAGATTTCCTTTGCAAGCTTGCTTGGTTGGCCAAAAAGGGCGTATGCGTTTTTTCCTGAATATATTCAGGAAAAAACGCATACGCCCTTTTTGGCCAAGTGCATCATTGTGGACGTTCTGCCTCTTTTCCTATGCTTTAAATGCAATTCCAGTCTACCTCCTGAAATCGGTTTCCTGCAATTCTGCCCCGCTTTCAAGTCCTCTTGGCAGCCTTACTTCAGTATATTTTTGGACGATAGCTGTCATTTATAACTCTGCAGGTTTGTGAATTACAGTGCCCCTGAGCTCCTTTCTTCAACTCGCTTTCTTGTGAGCTGGCCGCAACACCGCAGGATTGCTTCAGGCCCTAATCTGGTTCCGGCACGGCACGCTGAGCCTTTGGTTAATTCCTCTTCCTGGTGGGAAATGAGAGTTAAATTTGCCCGTCCAGACACCTCCAGCTAGTCTCTCATTGGTTCTCCCTATTCCTGTTCATCTTCCGCAGAAATTGCAAACTGGGCCAAACAGGAGGTTAAAGGCACTGACTCTCCAAGTCAGGAGAGTGTTAGTAAAGCATCTGGAATGTTGCACCCGAGTACCAGGGGACGAGAACTGAGACATATTGGAACACGTCTCCCGATCACACGGTTGATCATACTCTGGGTTCCACGTGCATGTTTTAGCTGAAGGAAGAATCCCTTAAACCTGGAGAGTTGAGACCCGTGGAATGGGTACCATGCAATATGACTTCAAAGGGTCTTCATTTGCTCACCGAACCTCTCCAATCCTATCACTGCTGCGTTTATGCCCCTGTACACACGCTTGATTTTCTTTCAGACACATAGCAATCCATAGGTTTTAAGATACTTACTAGTCAGGTACATTCTTAGGCGTTTAATATGGGGTGTTGAGTCCATTTCGTTGAGCAAGGAGTAGTTCTTGTCTATTCCATATTTGGCTTAAGGAACTTTATCTGTGCTCATTTCAATCTCTGGTTTTATGCAGCACCCCAACTCACCTTTCCCCTTAAGCAAGCATAAGTTGGTTTTCTAAATTTGAGACCCTGTTCTGTTTTGTAATCCAGTTCCTGTGTAGCCAAGTTTACATTCCGTGTTTTAGTGATATCTTATGATGTTTCTTTTTCTGTGTGACTTATTTCAGTTAGAATCGTCATACCTGAATCCACTCATTATGCTGCTACGGGCCTGATGACATAGATTTCATTGCTGAGTGATATTGCATTGTACGTAAGTACCACAACTTCTTTATCCATTTTTCACTTTCTGCGATATTGAACTTGTACCGTAAACGAGGTTCTTGTAAACAGAGCCGTCCCAAACTTTGGGGTGGCTGTGTCTTTTTGATTTTAATTTCCCTAAGCTATAGGACCATAAGTGGAAGTGCCCTAGGCTCTGTTGCTTTGTTTTTTAGATGTTTCAGGAAACACCATACACCTCTCCCGAGTGGCTGTTGGCAATTTACATCCCGCCCATCAGCATAACAAGGCTCCCAGTTCTCCATGGCCTGTCCTGCCTTTCTGGATTTTACACTTTTTTCAGATGGCCCTTTTGACCGGGGGGAAGTGAGACTTCATTGTAGTGCAGATTTCCTTTGCAAGCTTGCTTGGTTGGCCAAAAAGGGCGTATGCGTTTTTTCCTGAATATATTCAGGAAAAAACGCATACGCCCTTTTTGGCCAAGCGCATCATTGTGGACGTTCTGCCTCTTTTCCTATGCTTTAAATGCAATTCCAGTCTACCTCCTGAAATCGGTTTCCTGCAATTCTGCCCCGCTTTCAAGTCCTCTTGGCAGCCTTACTTCAGTATATTTTTGGACGATAGCTGTCATTTATAACTCTGCAGGTTTGTGAATTACAGTGCCCCTGAGCTCCTTTCTTCAACTCGCTTTCTTGTGAGCTGGCCGCAACACCGCAGGATTGCTTCAGGCCCTAATCTGGTTCCGGCACGGCACGCTGAGCCTTTGGTTAATTCCTCTTCCTGGTGGGAAATGAGAGTTAAATTTGCCCGTCCAGACACCTCCAGCTAGTCTCTCATTGGTTCTCCCTATTCCTGTTCATCTTCCGCAGAAATTGCAAACTGGGCCAAACAGGAGGTTAAAGGCACTGACTCTCCAAGTCGGGAGAGTGTTAGTAAAGCGTCTGGAATGTTGCACCCGAGTACCAGGGGACGAGAACTGAGACATATTGGAACACGTCTCCCGATCACACGGTTGATCATACTCTGGGTTCCACGTGCATGTTTTAGCTGAAGGAAGAATCCCTTAAACCTGGAGAGTTGAGACCCGTGGAATGGGTACCATGCAATATGACTTCAAAGGGTCTTCATTTGCTCACCGAACCTCTCCAATCCTATCACTGCTGCGTTTATGCCCCTGTACACACGCTTGATTTTCTTTCAGACACATAGCAATCCATAGGTTTTAAGATACTTACTAGTCAGGTACATTCTTAGGCGTTTAATATGGGGTGTTGAGTCCATTTCGTTGAGCAAGGAGTAGTTCTTGTCTATTCCATATTTGGCTTAAGGAACTTTATCTGTGCTCATTTCAATCTCTGGTTTTATGCAGCACCCCAACTCACCTTTCCCCTTAAGCAAGCATAAGTTGGTTTTCTAAATTTGAGACCCTGTTCTGTTTTGTAATCCAGTTCCTGTGTAGCCAAGTTTACATCCCGTGTATTAGTGATATCTTATGATGTTTCTTTTTCTGTGTGACTTATTTCAGTTAGAATCATCATACCTGAATCCACTCATTATGCTGCTACGGGCCTGATGACATAGATTTCATTGCTGAGTGATATTGCATTGTACGTAAGTACCACAACTTCTTTATCCATTTTTCACTTTCTGCGATATTGAACTTGTACGGTAAACGAGGTTCTTGTAAACAGAGCCGTCCCAAACTTTGGGGTGGCTGTGTCTTTTTGATTTTAATTTCCCTAAGCTATAGGACCATAAGTGGAAGTGCCCTAGGCTCTGTTGCTTTGTTTTTTAGATGTTTCAGGAAACACCATACACCTCTCCCGAGTGGCTGTTGGCAATTTACATCCCGCCCATCAGCATAACAAGGCTCCCAGTTCTCCATGGCCTGTCCTGCCTTTCTGGATTTTACACTTTTTTCAGATGGCCCTTTTGACCGGGGGGAAGTGAGACTTCATTGTAGTGCCGATTTCCTTTGCAAGCTTGCTTGGTTGGCCAAAAAGGGCGTATGCGTTTTTTCCTGAATATATTCAGGAAAAAACGCATACGCCCTTTTTGGCCAAGCGCATCATTGTGGACGTTCTGCCTCTTTTCCTATGCTTTAAATGCAATTCCAGTCTACCTCCTGAAATCGGTTTCCTGCAATTCTGCCCCGCTTTCAAGTCCTCTTGGCAGCCTTACTTCAGTATATTTTTGGACGATAGCTGTCATTTATAACTCTGCAGGTTTGTGAATTACAGTGCCCCTGAGCTCCTTTCTTCAACTCGCTTTCTTGTGAGCTGGCCGCAACACCGCAGGATTGCTTCAGGCCCTAATCTGGTTCCGGCACGGCACGCTGAGCCTTTGGTTAATTCCTCTTCCTGGTGGGAAATGAGAGTTAAATTTGCCCGTCCAGACACCTCCAGCTAGTCTCTCATTGGTTCTCCCTATTCCTGTTCATCTTCCGCAGAAATTGCAAACTGGGCCAAACAGGAGGTTAAAGGCACTGACTCTCCAAGTCGGGAGAGTGTTAGTAAAGCGTCTGGAATGTTGCACCCGAGTACCAGGGGACGAGAACTGAGACATATTGGAACACGTCTCCCGATCACACGGTTGATCATACTCTGGGTTCCACGTGCATGTTTTAGCTGAAGGAAGAATCCCTTAAACCTGGAGAGTTGAGACCCGTGGAATGGGTACCATGCAATATGACTTCAAAGGGTCTTCATTTGCTCACCGAACCTCTCCAATCCTATCACTGCTGCGTTTATGCCCCTGTACACACGCTTGATTTTCTTTCAGACACATAGCAATCCATAGGTTTTAAGATACTTACTAGTCAGGTACATTCTTAGGCGTTTAATATGGGGTGTTGAGTCCATTTCGTTGAGCAAGGAGTAGTTCTTGTCTATTCCATATTTGGCTTAAGGAACTTTATCTGTGCTCATTTCAATCTCTGGTTTTATGCAGCACCCCAACTCACCTTTCCCCTTAAGCAAGCATAAGTTGGTTTTCTAAATTTGAGACCCTGTTCTGTTTTGTAATCCAGTTCCTGTGTAGCCAAGTTTACATCCCGTGTATTAGTGATATCTTATGATGTTTCTTTTTCTGTGTGACTTATTTCAGTTAGAATCATCATACCTGAATCCACTCATTATGCTGCTACGGGCCTGATGACATAGATTTCATTGCTGAGTGATATTGCATTGTACGTAAGTACCACAACTTCTTTATCCATTTTTCACTTTCTGCGATATTGAACTTGTACCGTAAACGAGGTTCTTGTAAACAGAGCCGTCCCAAACTTTGGGGTGGCTGTGTCTTTTTGATTTTAATTTCCCTAAGCTATAGGACCATAAGTGGAAGTGCCCTAGGCTCTGTTGCTTTGTTTTTTAGATGTTTCAGGAAACACCATACACCTCTCCCGAGTGGCTGTTGGCAATTTACATCCCGCCCATCAGCATAACAAGGCTCCCAGTTCTCCATGGCCTGTCCTGCCTTTCTGGATTTTACACTTTTTTCAGATGGCCCTTTTGACCGGGGGGAAATGAGACTTCATTGTAGTGCAGATTTCCTTTGCAAGCTTGCTTGGTTGGCCAAAAAGGGCGTATGCGTTTTTTCCTGAATATATTCAGGAAAAAACGCATACGCCCTTTTTGGCCAAGTGCATCATTGTGGACGTTCTGCCTCTTTTCCTATGCTTTAAATGCAATTCCAGTCTACCTCCTGAAATCGGTTTCCTGCAATTCTGCCCCGCTTTCAAGTCCTCTTGGCAGCCTTACTTCAGTATATTTTTGGACGATAGCTGTCATTTATAACTCTGCAGGTTTGTGAATTACAGTGCCCCTGAGCTCCTTTCTTCAACTCGCTTTCTTGTGAGCTGGCCGCAACACCGCAGGATTGCTTCAGGCCCTAATCTGGTTCCGGCACGGCACGCTGAGCCTTTGGTTAATTCCTCTTCCTGGTGGGAAATGAGAGTTAAATTTGCCCGTCCAGACACCTCCAGCTAGTCTCTCATTGGTTCTCCCTATTCCTGTTCATCTTCCGCAGAAATTGCAAACTGGGCCAAACAGGAGGTTAAAGGCACTGACTCTCCAAGTCGGGAGAGTGTTAGTAAAGCGTCTGGAATGTTGCACCCGAGTACCAGGGGACGAGAACTGAGACATATTGGAACACGTCTCCCGATCACACGGTTGATCATACTCTGGGTTCCACGTGCATGTTTTAGCTGAAGGAAGAATCCCTTAAACCTGGAGAGTTGAGACCCGTGGAATGGGTACCAAGCAATATGACTTCAAAGGGTCTTCATTTGCTCACCGAACCTCTCCAATCCTATCACTGCTGCGTTTATGCCCCTGTACACACGCTTGATTTTCTTTCAGACACATAGCAATCCATAGGTTTTAAGATACTTACTAGTCAGGTACATTCTTAGGCGTTTAATATGGGGTGTTGAGTCCATTTCGTTGAGCAAGGAGTAGTTCTTGTCTATTCCATATTTGGCTTAAGGAACTTTATCTGTGCTCATTTCAATCTCTGGTTTGATGCAGCACCCCAACTCACCTTTCCCCTTAAGCAAGCATAAGTTGGTTTTCTAAATTTGAGACCCTGTTCTGTTTTGTAATCCAGTTCCTGTGTAGCCAAGTTTACATCCCGTGTATTAGTGATATCTTATGATGTTTCTTTTTCTGTGTGACTTATTTCAGTTAGAATCATCATACCTGAATCCACTCATTATGCTGCTACGGGCCTGATGACATAGATTTCATTGCTGAGTGATATTGCATTGTACGTAAGTACCACAACTTCTTTATCCATTTTTCACTTTCTGCGATATTGAACTTGTACCGTAAACGAGGTTCTTGTAAACAGAGCCGTCCCAAACTTTGGGGTGGCTGTGTCTTTTTGATTTTAATTTCCCTAAGCTATAGGACCATAAGTGGAAGTGCCCTAGGCTCTGTTGCTTTGTTTTTTAGATGTTTCAGGAAACACCATACACCTCTCCCGAGTGGCTGTTGGCAATTTACATCCCGCCCATCAGCATAACAAGGCTCCCAGTTCTCCATGGCCTGTCCTGCCTTTCTGGATTTTACACTTTTTTCAGATGGCCCTTTTGACCGGGGGGAAGTGAGACTTCATTGTAGTGCCGATTTCCTTTGCAAGCTTGCTTGGTTGGCCAAAAAGGGCGTATGCGTTTTTTCCTGAATATATTCAGGAAAAAACGCATACGCCCTTTTTGGCCAAGCGCATCATTGTGGACGTTCTGCCTCTTTTCCTATGCTTTAAATGCAATTCCAGTCTACCTCCTGAAATCGGTTTCCTGCAATTCTGCCCCGCTTTCAAGTCCCCTTGGCAGCCTTACTTCAGTATATTTTTGGACGATAGCTGTCATTTATAACTCTGCAGGTTTGTGAATTACAGTGCCCCTGAGCTCCTTTCTTCAACTCGCTTTCTTGTGAGCTGGCCGCAACACCGCAGGATTGCTTCAGGCCCTAATCTGGTTCCGGCACGGCACGCTGAGCCTTTGGTTAATTCCTCTTCCTGGTGGGAAATGAGAGTTAAATTTGCCCGTCCAGACACCTCCAGCTAGTCTCTCATTGGTTCTCCCTATTCCTGTTCATCTTCCGCAGAAATTGCAAACTGGGCCAAACAGGAGGTTAAAGGCACTGACTCTCCAAGTCGGGAGAGTGTTAGTAAAGCGTCTGGAATGTTGCACCCGAGTACCAGGGGACGAGAACTGAGACATATTGGAACACGTCTCCCGATCACACGGTTGATCATACTCTGGGTTCCACGTGCATGTTTTAGCTGAAGGAAGAATCCCTTAAACCTGGAGAGTTGAGACCCGTGGAATGGGTACCATGCAATATGACTTCAAAGGGTCTTCATTTGCTCACCGAACCTCTCCAATCCTATCACTGCTGCGTTTATGCCCCTGTACACACGCTTGATTTTCTTTCAGACACATAGCAATCCATAGGTTTTAAGATACTTACTAGTCAGGTACATTCTTAGGCGTTTAATATGGGGTGTTGAGTCCATTTCGTTGAGCAAGGAGTAGTTCTTGTCTATTCCATATTTGGCTTAAGGAACTTTATCTGTGCTCATTTCAATCTCTGGTTTTATGCAGCACCCCAACTCACCTTTCCCCTTAAGCAAGCATAAGTTGGTTTTCTAAATTTGAGACCCTGTTCTGTTTTGTAATCCAGTTCCTGTGTAGCCAAGTTTACATCCCGTGTATTAGTGATATCTTATGATGTTTCTTTTTCTGTGTGACTTATTTCAGTTAGAATCATCATACCTGAATCCACTCATTATGCTGCTACGGGCCTGATGACATAGATTTCATTGCTGAGTGATATTGCATTGTACGTAAGTACCACAACTTCTTTATCCATTTTTCACTTTCTGCGATATTGAACTTGTACCGTAAACGAGGTTCTTGTAAACAGAGCTGTCCCAAACTTTGGGGTGGCTGTGTCTTTTTGATTTTAATTTCCCTAAGCTATAGGACCATAAGTGGAAGTGCCCTAGGCTCTGTTGCTTTGTTTTTTAGATGTTTCAGGAAACACCATACACCTCTCCCGAGTGGCTGTTGGCAATTTACATCCCGCCCATCAGCATAACAAGGCTCCCAGTTCTCCATGGCCTGTCCTGCCTTTCTGGATTTTACACTTTTTTCAGATGGCCCTTTTGACCGGGGGGAAGTGAGACTTCATTGTAGTGCAGATTTCCTTTGCAAGCTTGCTTGGTTGGCCAAAAAGGGCGTATGCGTTTTTTCCTGAATATATTCAGGAAAAAACGCATACGCCCTTTTTGGCCAAGTGCATCATTGTGGACGTTCTGCCTCTTTTCCTATGCTTTAAATGCAATTCCAGTCTACCTCCTGAAATCGGTTTCCTGCAATTCTGCCCCGCTTTCAAGTCCTCTTGGCAGCCTTACTTCAGTATATTTTTGGACGATAGCTGTCATTTATAACTCTGCAGGTTTGTGAATTACAGTGCCCCTGAGCTCCTTTCTTCAACTCGCTTTCTTGTGAGCTGGCCGCAACACCGCAGGATTGCTTCAGGCCCTAATCTGGTTCCGGCACGGCACGCTGAGCCTTTGGTTAATTCCTCTTCCTGGTGGGAAATGAGAGTTAAATTTGCCCGTCCAGACACCTCCAGCTAGTCTCTCATTGGTTCTCCCTATTCCTGTTCATCTTCCGCAGAAATTGCAAACTGGGCCAAACAGGAGGTTAAAGGCACTGACTCTCCAAGTCGGGAGAGTGTTAGTAAAGCGTCTGGAATGTTGCACCCGAGTACCAGGGGACGAGAACTGAGACATATTGGAACACGTCTCCCGATCACACGGTTGATCATACTCTGGGTTCCACGTGCATGTTTTAGCTGAAGGAAGAATCCCTTAAACCTGGAGAGTTGAGACCCGTGGAATGGGTACCATGCAATATGACTTCAAAGGGTCTTCATTTGCTCACCGAACCTCTCCAATCCTATCACTGCTGCGTTTACGCCCCTGTACACACGCTTGATTTTCTTTCAGACACATAGCAATCCATAGGTTTTAAGATACTTACTAGTCAGGTACATTCTTAGGCGTTTAATATGGGGTGTTGAGTCCATTTCGTTGAGCAAGGAGTAGTTCTTGTCTATTCCATATTTGGCTTAAGGAACTTTATCTGTGCTCATTTCAATCTCTGGTTTGATGCAGCACCCCAACTCACCTTTCCCCTTAAGCAAGCATAAGTTGGTTTTCTAAATTTGAGACCCTGTTCTGTTTTGTAATCCAGTTCCTGTGTAGCCAAGTTTACATCCCGTGTATTAGTGATATCTTATGATGTTTCTTTTTCTGTGTGACTTATTTCAGTTAGAATCATCATACCTGAATCCACTCATTATGCTGCTACGGGCCTGATGACATAGATTTCATTGCTGAGTGATATTGCATTGTACGTAAGTACCACAACTTCTTTATCCATTTTTCACTTTCTGCGATATTGAACTTGTACCGTAAACAAGGTTCTTGTAAACAGGGCCGTCCCAAACTTTGGGGTGGCTGTGTCTTTTTGATTTTAATTTCCCTAAGCTATAGGACCATAAGTGGAAGTGCCCTAGGCTCTGTTGCTTTGTTTTTTAGATGTTTCAGGAAACACCATACACCTCTCCCGAGTGGCTGTTGGCAATTTACATCCCGCCCATCAGCATAACAAGGCTCCCAGTTCTCCATGGCCTGTCCTGCCTTTCTGGATTTTACACTATTTTCAGATGGCCCTTTTGACCGGGGGGAAGTGAGACTTCATTGTAGTGCAGATTTCCTTTGCAAGCTTGCTTGGTTGGCCAAAAAGGGCGTATGCGTTTTTTCCTGAATATATTCAGGAAAAAACGCATACGCCCTTTTTGGCCAAGTGCATCATTGTGGACGTTCTGCCTCTTTTCCTATGCTTTAAATGCAATTCCAGTCTACCTCCTGAAATCGGTTTCCTGCAATTCTGCCCCGCTTTCAAGTCCTCTTGGCAGCCTTACTTCAGTATATTTTTGGACGATAGCTGTCATTTATAACTCTGCAGGTTTGTGAATTACAGTGCCCCTGAGCTCCTTTCTTCAACTCGCTTTCTTGTGAGCTGGCCGCAACACCGCAGGATTGCTTCAGGCCCTAATCTGGTTCCGGCACGGCACGCTGAGCCTTTGGTTAATTCCTCTTCCTGGTGGGAAATGAGAGTTAAATTTGCCCGTCCACACACCTCCAGCTAGTCTCTCATTGGTTCTCCCTATTCCTGTTCATCTTCCGCAGAAATTGCAAACTGGGCCAAACAGGAGGTTAAAGGCACTGAATCTCCAAGTCGGGAGAGTGTTAGTAAAGCGTCTGGAATGTTGCACCCGAGTACCAGGGGACGAGAACTGAGACATATTGGAACACGTCTCCCGATCACACGGTTGATCATACTCTGGGTTCCACGTGCATGTTTTAGCTGAAGGAAGAATCCCTTAAACCTGGAGAGTTGAGACCCGTGGAATGGGTACCATGCAATATGACTTCAAAGGGTCTTCATTTGCTCACCGAACCTCTCCAATCCTATCACTGCTGCGTTTATGTCCCTGTACACACGCTTGATTTTCTTTCAGACACATAGCAATCCATAGGTTTTAAGATACTTACTAGTCAGGTACATTCTTAGGCGTTTAATATGGGGTGTTGAGTCCATTTCGTTGAGCAAGGAGTAGTTCTTGTCTATTCCATATTTGGCTTAAGGAACTTTATCTGTGCTCATTTCAATCTCTGGTTTGATGCAGCACCCCAACTCACCTTTCCCCTTAAGCAAGCATAAGTTGGTTTTCTAAATTTGAGACCCTGTTCTGTTTTCTAATCCAGTTCCTGTGTAGCCAAGTTTACATCCCGTGTATTAGTGATATCTTATGATGTTTCTTTTTCTGTGTGACTTATTTCAGTTAGAATCATCATACCTGAATCCACTCATTATGCTGCTACGGGCCTGATGACATAGATTTCATTGCTGAGTGATATTGCATTGTACGTAAGTACCACAACTTCTTTATCCATTTTTCACTTTCTGCGATATTGAACTTGTACCGTAAACGAGGTTCTTGTAAACAGAGCCGTCCCAAACTTTGGGGTGGCTGTGTCTTTTTGATTTTAATTTCCCTAAGCTATAGGACCATAAGTGGAAGTGCCCTAGGCTCTGTTGCTTTGTTTTTTAGATGTTTCAGGAAACACCATACACCTCTCCCGAGTGGCTCTTGGCAATTTACATCCCGCCCATCAGCATAACAAGGCTCCCAGTTCTCCATGGCCTGTCCTGCCTTTCTGGATTTTACACTTTTTTCAGATGGCCCTTTTGACCGGGGGGAAGTGAGACTTCATTGTAGTGCAGATTTCCTTTGCAAGCTTGCTTGGTTGGCCAAAAAGGGCGTATGCGTTTTTTCCTGAATATATTCAGGAAAAAACGCATACGCCCTTTTTGGCCAAGTGCATCATTGTGGACGTTCTGCCTCTTTTCCTATGCTTTAAATGCAATTCCAGTCTACCTCCTGAAATCGGTTTCCTGCAATTCTGCCCCGCTTTCAAGTCCTCTTGGCAGCCTTACTTCAGTATATTTTTGGACGATAGCTGTCATTTATAACTCTGCAGGTTTGTGAATTACAGTGCCCCTGAGCTCCTTTCTTCAACTCGCTTTCTTGTGAGCTGGCCGCAACACCGCAGGATTGCTTCAGGCCCTAATCTGGTTCCGGCACGGCACGCTGAGCCTTTGGTTAATTCCTCTTCCTGGTGGGAAATGAGAGTTAAATTTGCCCGTCCAGACACCTCCAGCTAGTCTCTCATTGGTTCTCCCTATTCCTGTTCATCTTCCGCAGAAATTGCAAACTGGGCCAAACAGGAGGTTAAAGGCACTGACTCTCCAAGTCGGGAGAGTGTTAGTAAAGCATCTGGAATGTTGCACCCGAGTACCAGGGGACGAGAACTGAGACATATTGGAACACGTCTCCCGATCACACGGTTGATCATACTCTGGGTTCCACGTGCATGTTTTAGCTGAAGGAAGAATCCCTTAAACCTGGAGAGTTGAGACCCGTGGAATGGGTACCATGCAATATGACTTCAAAGGGTCTTCATTTGCTCACCGAACCTCTCCAATCCTATCACTGCTGCGTTTATGCCCCTGTACACACGCTTGATTTTCTTTCAGACACATAGCAATCCATAGGTTTTAAGATACTTACTAGTCAGGTACATTCTTAGGCGTTTAATATGGGGTGTTGAGTCCATTTCGTTGAGCAAGGAGTAGTTCTTGTCTATTCCATATTTGGCTTAAGGAACTTTATCTGTGCTCATTTCAATCTCTGGTTTTATGCAGCACCCCAACTCACCTTTCCCCTTAAGCAAGCATAAGTTGGTTTTCTAAATTTGAGACCCTGTTCTGTTTTGTAATCCAGTTCCTGTGTAGCCAAGTTTACATCCCGTGTATTAGTGATATCTTATGATGTTTCTTTTTCTGTGTGACTTATTTCAGTTAGAATCATCATACCTGAATCCACTCATTATGCTGCTACGGGCCTGATGACATAGATTTCATTGCTGAGTGATATTGCATTGTACGTAAGTACCACAACTTCTTTATCCATTTTTCACTTTCTGCGATATTGAACTTGTACCGTAAACGAGGTTCTTGTAAACAGAGCTGTCCCAAACTTTGGGGTGGCTGTGTCTTTTTGATTTTAATTTCCCTAAGCTATAGGACCATAAGTGGAAGTGCCCTAGGCTCTGTTGCTTTGTTTTTTAGATGTTTCAGGAAACACCATACACCTCTCCCGAGTGGCTGTTGGCAATTTACATCCCGCCCATCAGCATAACAAGGCTCCCAGTTCTCCATGGCCTGTCCTGCCTTTCTGGATTTTACACTTTTTTCAGATGGCCCTTTTGACCGGGGGGAAGTGAGACTTCATTGTAGTGCAGATTTCCTTTGCAAGCTTGCTTGGTTGGCCAAAAAGGGCGTATGCGTTTTTTCCTGAATATATTCAGGAAAAAACGCATACGCCCTTTTTGGCCAAGTGCATCATTGTGGACGTTCTGCCTCTTTTCCTATGCTTTAAATGCAATTCCAGTCTACCTCCTGAAATCGGTTTCCTGCAATTCTGCCCCGCTTTCAAGTCCTCTTGGCAGCCTTACTTCAGTATATTTTTGGACGATAGCTGTCATTTATAACTCTGCAGGTTTGTGAATTACAGTGCCCCTGAGCTCCTTTCTTCAACTCGCTTTCTTGTGAGCTGGCCGCAACACCGCAGGATTGCTTCAGGCCCTAATCTGGTTCCGGCACGGCACGCTGAGCCTTTGGTTAATTCCTCTTCCTGGTGGGAAATGAGAGTTAAATTTGCCCGTCCAGACACCTCCAGCTAGTCTCTCATTGGTTCTCCCTATTCCTGTTCATCTTCCGCAGAAATTGCAAACTGGGCCAAACAGGAGGTTAAAGGCACTGACTCTCCAAGTCGGGAGAGTGTTAGTAAAGCGTCTGGAATGTTGCACCCGAGTACCAGGGGACGAGAACTGAGACATATTGGAACACGTCTCCCGATCACACGGTTGATCATACTCTGGGTTCCACGTGCATGTTTTAGCTGAAGGAAGAATCCCTTAAACCTGGAGAGTTGAGACCCGTGGAATGGGTACCATGCAATATGACTTCAAAGGGTCTTCATTTGCTCACCGAACCTCTCCAATCCTATCACTGCTGCGTTTACGCCCCTGTACACACGCTTGATTTTCTTTCAGACACATAGCAATCCATAGGTTTTAAGATACTTACTAGTCAGGTACATTCTTAGGCGTTTAATATGGGGTGTTGAGTCCATTTCGTTGAGCAAGGAGTAGTTCTTGTCTATTCCATATTTGGCTTAAGGAACTTTATCTGTGCTCATTTCAATCTCTGGTTTGATGCAGCACCCCAACTCACCTTTCCCCTTAAGCAAGCATAAGTTGGTTTTCTAAATTTGAGACCCTGTTCTGTTTTGTAATCCAGTTCCTGTGTAGCCAAGTTTACATCCCGTGTATTAGTGATATCTTATGATGTTTCTTTTTCTGTGTGACTTATTTCAGTTAGAATCATCATACCTGAATCCACTCATTATGCTGCTACGGGCCTGATGACATAGATTTCATTGCTGAGTGATATTGCATTGTACGTAAGTACCACAACTTCTTTATCCATTTTTCACTTTCTGCGATATTGAACTTGTACCGTAAACGAGGTTCTTGTAAACAGGGCCGTCCCAAACTTTGGGGTGGCTGTGTCTTTTTGATTTTAATTTCCCTAAGCTATAGGACCATAAGTGGAAGTGCCCTAGGCTCTGTTGCTTTGTTTTTTAGATGTTTCAGGAAACACCATACACCTCTCCCGAGTGGCTGTTGGCAATTTACATCCCGCCCATCAGCATAACAAGGCTCCCAGTTCTCCATGGCCTGTCCTGCCTTTCTGGATTTTACACTATTTTCAGATGGCCCTTTTGACCGGGGGGAAGTGAGACTTCATTGTAGTGCAGATTTCCTTTGCAAGCTTGCTTGGTTGGCCAAAAAGGGCGTATGCGTTTTTTCCTGAATATATTCAGGAAAAAACGCATACGCCCTTTTTGGCCAAGTGCATCATTGTGGACGTTCTGCCTCTTTTCCTATGCTTTAAATGCAATTCCAGTCTACCTCCTGAAATCGGTTTCCTGCAATTCTGCCCCGTTTTCAAGTCCTCTTGGCAGCCTTACTTCAGTATATTTTTGGACGATAGCTGTCATTTATAACTCTGCAGGTTTGTGAATTACAGTGCCCCTGAGCTCCTTTCTTCAACTCGCTTTCTTGTGAGCTGGCCGCAACACCGCAGGATTGCTTCAGGCCCTAATCTGGTTCCGGCACGGCACGCTGAGCCTTTGGTTAATTCCTCTTCCTGGTGGGAAATGAGAGTTAAATTTGCCCGTCCACACACCTCCAGCTAGTCTCTCATTGGTTCTCCCTATTCCTGTTCATCTTCCGCAGAAATTGCAAACTGGGCCAAACAGGAGGTTAAAGGCACTGACTCTCCAAGTCGGGAGAGTGTTAGTAAAGCGTCTGGAATGTTGCACCCGAGTACCAGGGGACGAGAACTGAGACATATTGGAACACGTCTCCCGATCACACGGTTGATCATACTCTGGGTTCCACGTGCATGTTTTAGCTGAAGGAAGAATCCCTTAAACCTGGAGAGTTGAGACCCGTGGAATGGGTACCATGCAATATGACTTCAAAGGGTCTTCATTTGCTCACCGAACCTCTCCAATCCTATCACTGCTGCGTTTATGTCCCTGTACACACGCTTGATTTTCTTTCAGACACATAGCAATCCATAGGTTTTAAGATACTTACTAGTCAGGTACATTCTTAGGCGTTTAATATGGGGTGTTGAGTCCATTTCGTTGAGCAAGGAGTAGTTCTTGTCTATTCCATATTTGGCTTAAGGAACTTTATCTGTGCTCATTTCAATCTCTGGTTTTATGCAGCACCCCAACTCACCTTTCCCCTTAAGCAAGCATAAGTTGGTTTTCTAAATTTGAGACCCTGTTCTGTTTTCTAATCCAGTTCCTGTGTAGCCAAGTTTACATCCCGTGTATTAGTGATATCTTATGATGTTTCTTTTTCTGTGTGACTTATTTCAGTTAGAATCATCATACCTGAATCCACTCATTATGCTGCTACGGGCCTGATGACATAGATTTCATTGCTGAGTGATATTGCATTGTACGTAAGTACCACAACTTCTTTATCCATTTTTCACTTTCTGCGATATTGAACTTGTACCGTAAACGAGGTTCTTGTAAACAGAGCCGTCCCAAACTTTGGGGTGGCTGTGTCTTTTTGATTTTAATTTCCCTAAGCTATAGGACCATAAGTGGAAGTGCCCTAGGCTCTGTTGCTTTGTTTTTTAGATGTTTCAGGAAACACCATACACCTCTCCCGAGTGGCTCTTGGCAATTTACATCCCGCCCATCAGCATAACAAGGCTCCCAGTTCTCCATGGCCTGTCCTGCCTTTCTGGATTTTACACTTTTTTCAGATGGCCCTTTTGACCGGGGGGAAGTGAGACTTCATTGTAGTGCAGATTTCCTTTGCAAGCTTGCTTGGTTGGCCAAAAAGGGCGTATGCGTTTTTTCCTGAATATATTCAGGAAAAAACGCATACGCCCTTTTTGGCCAAGTGCATCATTGTGGACGTTCTGCCTCTTTTCCTATGCTTTAAATGCAATTCCAGTCTACCTCCTGAAATCGGTTTCCTGCAATTCTGCCCCGCTTTCAAGTCCTCTTGGCAGCCTTACTTCAGTATATTTTTGGACGATAGCTGTCATTTATAACTCTGCAGGTTTGTGAATTACAGTGCCCCTGAGCTCCTTTCTTCAACTCGCTTTCTTGTGAGCTGGCCGCAACACCGCAGGATTGCTTCAGGCCCTAATCTGGTTCCGGCACGGCACGCTGAGCCTTTGGTTAATTCCTCTTCCTGGTGGGAAATGAGAGTTAAATTTGCCCGTCCAGACACCTCCAGCTAGTCTCTCATTGGTTCTCCCTATTCCTGTTCATCTTCCGCAGAAATTGCAAACTGGGCCAAACAGGAGGTTAAAGGCACTGACTCTCCAAGTCGGGAGAGTGTTAGTAAAGCGTCTGGAATGTTGCACCCGAGTACCAGGGGACGAGAACTGAGACATATTGGAACACGTCTCCCGATCACACGGTTGATCATACTCTGGGTTCCACGTGCATGTTTTAGCTGAAGGAAGAATCCCTTAAACCTGGAGAGTTGAGACCCGTGGAATGGGTACCATGCAATATGACTTCAAAGGGTCTTCATTTGCTCACCGAACCTCTCCAATCCTATCACTGCTGCGTTTATGCCCCTGTACACACGCTTGATTTTCTTTCAGACACATAGCAATCCATAGGTTTTAAGATACTTACTAGTCAGGTACATTCTTAGGCGTTTAATATGGGGTGTTGAGTCCATTTCGTTGAGCAAGGAGTAGTTCTTGTCTATTCCATATTTGGCTTAAGGAACTTTATCTGTGCTCATTTCAATCTCTGGTTTGATGCAGCACCCCAACTCACCTTTCCCCTTAAGCAAGCATAAGTTGGTTTTCTAAATTTGAGACCCTGTTCTGTTTTGTAATCCAGTTCCTGTGTAGCCAAGTTTACATCCCGTGTATTAGTGATATCTTATGATGTTTCTTTTTCTGTGTGACTTATTTCAGTTAGAATCATCATACCTGAATCCACTCATTATGCTGCTACGGGCCTGATGACATAGATTTCATTGCTGAGTGATATTGCATTGTACGTAAGTACCACAACTTCTTTATCCATTTTTCACTTTCTGCGATATTGAACTTGTACCGTAAACGAGGTTCTTGTAAACAGAGCCGTCCCAAACTTTGGGGTGGCTGTGTCTTTTTGATTTTAATTTCCCTAAGCTATAGGACCATAAGTGGAAGTGCCCTAGGCTCTGTTGCTTTGTTTTTTAGATGTTTCAGGAAACACCATACACCTCTCCCGAGTGGCTGTTGGCAATTTACATCCCGCCCATCAGCATAACAAGGCTCCCAGTTCTCCATGGCCTGTCCTGCCTTTCTGGATTTTACACTTTTTTCAGATGGCCCTTTTGACCGGGGGGAAGTGAGACTTCATTGTAGTGCCGATTTCCTTTGCAAGCTTGCTTGGTTGGCCAAAAAGGGCGTATGCGTTTTTTCCTGAATATATTCAGGAAAAAACGCATACGCCCTTTTTGGCCAAGCGCATCATTGTGGACGTTCTGCCTCTTTTCCTATGCTTTAAATGCAATTCCAGTCTACCTCCTGAAATCGGTTTCCTGCAATTCTGCCCCGCTTTCAAGTCCTCTTGGCAGCCTTACTTCAGTATATTTTTGGACGATAGCTGTCATTTATAACTCTGCAGGTTTGTGAATTACAGTGCCCCTGAGCTCCTTTCTTCAACTCGCTTTCTTGTGAGCTGGCCGCAACACCGCAGGATTGCTTCAGGCCCTAATCTGGTTCCGGCACGGCACGCTGAGCCTTTGGTTAATTCCTCTTCCTGGTGGGAAATGAGAGTTAAATTTGCCCGTCCAGACACCTCCAGCTAGTCTCTCATTGGTTCTCCCTATTCCTGTTCATCTTCCGCAGAAATTGCAAACTGGGCCAAACAGGAGGTTAAAGGCACTGACTCTCCAAGTCGGGAGAGTGTTAGTAAAGCGTCTGGAATGTTGCACCCGAGTACCAGGGGACGAGAACTGAGACATATTGGAACACGTCTCCCGATCACACGGTTGATCATACTCTGGGTTCCACGTGCATGTTTTAGCTGAAGGAAGAATCCCTTAAACCTGGAGAGTTGAGACCCGTGGAATGGGTACCATGCAATATGACTTCAAAGGGTCTTCATTTGCTCACCGAACCTCTCCAATCCTATCACTGCTGCGTTTACGCCCCTGTACACACGCTTGATTTTCTTTCAGACACATAGCAATCCATAGGTTTTAAGATACTTACTAGTCAGGTACATTCTTAGGCGTTTAATATGGGGTGTTGAGTCCATTTCGTTGAGCAAGGAGTAGTTCTTGTCTATTCCATATTTGGCTTAAGGAACTTTATCTGTGCTCATTTCAATCTCTGGTTTTATGCAGCACCCCAACTCACCTTTCCCCTTAAGCAAGCATAAGTTGGTTTTCTAAATTTGAGACCCTGTTCTGTTTTGTAATCCAGTTCCTGTGTAGCCAAGTTTACATCCCGTGTATTAGTGATATCTTATGATGTTTCTTTTTCTGTGTGACTTATTTCAGTTAGAATCATCATACCTGAATCCACTCATTATGCTGCTACGGGCCTGATGACATAGATTTCATTGCTGAGTGATATTGCATTGTACGTAAGTACCACAACTTCTTTATCCATTTTTCACTTTCTGCGATATTGAACTTGTACCGTAAACGAGGTTCTTGTAAACAGAGCCGTCCCAAACTTTGGGGTGGCTGTGTCTTTTTGATTTTAATTTCCCTAAGCTATAGGACCATAAGTGGAAGTGCCCTAGGCTCTGTTGCTTTGTTTTTTAGATGTTTCAGGAAACACCATACACCTCTCCCGAGTGGCTCTTGGCAATTTACATCCCGCCCATCAGCATAACAAGGCTCCCAGTTCTCCATGGCCTGTCCTGCCTTTCTGGATTTTACACTTTTTTCAGATGGCCCTTTTGACCGGGGGGAAGTGAGACTTCATTGTAGTGCAGATTTCCTTTGCAAGCTTGCTTGGTTGGCCAAAAAGGGCGTATGCGTTTTTTCCTGAATATATTCAGGAAAAAACGCATACGCCCTTTTTGGCCAAGTGCATCATTGTGGACGTTCTGCCTCTTTTCCTATGCTTTAAATGCAATTCCAGTCTACCTCCTGAAATCGGTTTCCTGCAATTCTGCCCCGCTTTCAAGTCCTCTTGGCAGCCTTACTTCAGTATATTTTTGGACGATAGCTGTCATTTATAACTCTGCAGGTTTGTGAATTACAGTGCCCCTGAGCTCCTTTCTTCAACTCGCTTTCTTGTGAGCTGGCCGCAACACCGCAGGATTGCTTCAGGCCCTAATCTGGTTCCGGCACGGCACGCTGAGCCTTTGGTTAATTCCTCTTCCTGGTGGGAAATGAGAGTTAAATTTGCCCGTCCAGACACCTCCAGCTAGTCTCTCATTGGTTCTCCCTATTCCTGTTCATCTTCCGCAGAAATTGCAAACTGGGCCAAACAGGAGGTTAAAGGCACTGACTCTCCAAGTCGGGAGAGTGTTAGTAAAGCGTCTGGAATGTTGCACCCGAGTACCAGGGGACGAGAACTGAGACATATTGGAACACGTCTCCCGATCACACGGTTGATCATACTCTGGGTTCCACGTGCATGTTTTAGCTGAAGGAAGAATCCCTTAAACCTGGAGAGTTGAGACCCGTGGAATGGGTACCATGCAATATGACTTCAAAGGGTCTTCATTTGCTCACCGAACCTCTCCAATCCTATCACTGCTGCGTTTATGCCCCTGTACACACGCTTGATTTTCTTTCAGACACATAGCAATCCATAGGTTTTAAGATACTTACTAGTCAGGTACATTCTTAGGCGTTTAATATGGGGTGTTGAGTCCATTTCGTTGAGCAAGGAGTAGTTCTTGTCTATTCCATATTTGGCTTAAGGAACTTTATCTGTGCTCATTTCAATCTCTGGTTTGATGCAGCACCCCAACTCACCTTTCCCCTTAAGCAAGCATAAGTTGGTTTTCTAAATTTGAGACCCTGTTCTGTTTTGTAATCCAGTTCCTGTGTAGCCAAGTTTACATCCCGTGTATTAGTGATATCTTATGATGTTTCTTTTTCTGTGTGACTTATTTCAGTTAGAATCATCATACCTGAATCCACTCATTATGCTGCTACGGGCCTGATGACATAGATTTCATTGCTGAGTGATATTGCATTGTACGTAAGTACCACAACTTCTTTATCCATTTTTCACTTTCTGCGATATTGAACTTGTACCGTAAACGAGGTTCTTGTAAACAGGGCCGTCCCAAACTTTGGGGTGGCTGTGTCTTTTTGATTTTAATTTCCCTAAGCTATAGGACCATAAGTGGAAGTGCCCTAGGCTCTGTTGCTTTGTTTTTTAGATGTTTCAGGAAACACCATACACCTCTCCCGAGTGGCTCTTGGCAATTTACATCCCGCCCATCAGCATAACAAGGCTCCCAGTTCTCCATGGCCTGTCCTGCCTTTCTGGATTTTACACTTTTTTCAGATGGCCCTTTTGACCGGGGGGAAGTGAGACTTCATTGTAGTGCCGATTTCCTTTGCAAGCTTGCTTGGTTGGCCAAAAAGGGCGTATGCGTTTTTTCCTGAATATATTCAGGAAAAAACGCATACGCCCTTTTTGGCCAAGCGCATCATTGTGGACGTTCTGCCTCTTTTCCTATGCTTTAAATGCAATTCCAGTCTACCTCCTGAAATCGGTTTCCTGCAATTCTGCCCCGCTTTCAAGTCCTCTTGGCAGCCTTACTTCAGTATATTTTTGGACGATAGCTGTCATTTATAACTCTGCAGGTTTGTGAATTACAGTGCCCCTGAGCTCCTTTCTTCAACTCGCTTTCTTGTGAGCTGGCCGCAACACCGCAGGATTGCTTCAGGCCCTAATCTGGTTCCGGCACGGCACGCTGAGCCTTTGGTTAATTCCTCTTCCTGGTGGGAAATGAGAGTTAAATTTGCCCGTCCACACACCTCCAGCTAGTCTCTCATTGGTTCTCCCTATTCCTGTTCATCTTCCGCAGAAATTGCAAACTGGGCCAAACAGGAGGTTAAAGGCACTGACTCTCCAAGTCGGGAGAGTGTTAGTAAAGCGTCTGGAATGTTGCACCCGAGTACCAGGGGACGAGAACTGAGACATATTGGAACACGTCTCCCGATCACACGGTTGATCATACTCTGGGTTCCACGTGCATGTTTTAGCTGAAGGAAGAATCCCTTAAACCTGGAGAGTTGAGACCCGTGGAATGGGTACCATGCAATATGACTTCAAAGGGTCTTCATTTGCTCACCGAACCTCTCCAATCCTATCACTGCTGCGTTTATGCCCCTGTACACACGCTTGATTTTCTTTCAGACACATAGCAATCCATAGGTTTTAAGATACTTACTAGTCAGGTACATTCTTAGGCGTTTAATATGGGGTGTTGAGTCCATTTCGTTGAGCAAGGAGTAGTTCTTGTCAATCCATAGGTTTTAAGATATATGACATTCTTAGGGTTCTGTCTATTCCTGGAATATCGCTCATTCAATCTCTGGTGTCCCCTTAAGCAAGCATAAGTTGGTTTTCTAAATTTGAGACCCTGTTCTGTTTTGTAATCCAGTTCCTGTGTAGCCAAGTTTACATCCCGTGTATTAGTGATATCTTATGATGTTTCTTTTTCTGTGTGACTTATTTCAGTTAGAATCATCATACCTGAATCCACTCATTATGCTGCTACGGGCCTGATGACATAGATTTCATTGCTGAGTGATATTGCATTGTACGTAAGTACCACAACTTCTTTATCCATTTTTCACTTTCTGCGATATTGAACTTGTACCGTAAACGAGGTTCTTGTAAACAGAGCCGTCCCAAACTTTGGGGTGGCTGTGTCTTTTTGATTTTAATTTCCCTAAGCTATAGGACCATAAGTGGAAGTGCCCTAGGCTCTGTTGCTTTGTTTTTTAGATGTTTCAGGAAACACCATACACCTCTCCCGAGTGGCTGTTGGCAATTTACATCCCGCCCATCAGCATAACAAGGCTCCCAGTTCTCCATGGCCTGTCCTGCCTTTCTGGATTTTACACTTTTTTCAGATGGCCCTTTTGACCGGGGGGAAGTGAGACTTCATTGTAGTGCAGATTTCCTTTGCAAGCTTGCTTGGTTGGCCAAAAAGGGCGTATGCGTTTTTTCCTGAATATATTCAGGAAAAAACGCATACGCCCTTTTTGGCCAAGTGCATCATTGTGGACGTTCTGCCTCTTTTCCTATGCTTTAAATGCAATTCCAGTCTACCTCCTGAAATCGGTTTCCTGCAATTCTGCCCCGCTTTCAAGTCCTCTTGGCAGCCTTACTTCAGTATATTTTTGGACGATAGCTGTCATTTATAACTCTGCAGGTTTGTGAATTACAGTGCCCCTGAGCTCCTTTCTTCAACTCGCTTTCTTGTGAGCTGGCCGCAACACCGCAGGATTGCTTCAGGCCCTAATCTGGTTCCGGCACGGCACGCTGAGCCTTTGGTTAATTCCTCTTCCTGGTGGGAAATGAGAGTTAAATTTGCCCGTCCAGACACCTCCAGCTAGTCTCTCATTGGTTCTCCCTATTCCTGTTCATCTTCCGCAGAAATTGCAAACTGGGCCAAACAGGAGGTTAAAGGCACTGACTCTCCAAGTCGGGAGAGTGTTAGTAAAGCGTCTGGAATGTTGCACCCGAGTACCAGGGGACGAGAACTGAGACATATTGGAACACGTCTCCCGATCACACGGTTGATCATACTCTGGGTTCCACGTGCATGTTTTAGCTGAAGGAAGAATCCCTTAAACCTGGAGAGTTGAGACCCGTGGAATGGGTACCATGCAATATGACTTCAAAGGGTCTTCATTTGCTCACCGAACCTCTCCAATCCTATCACTGCTGCGTTTATGCCCCTGTACACACGCTTGATTTTCTTTCAGACACATAGCAATCCATAGGTTTTAAGATACTTACTAGTCAGGTACATTCTTAGGCGTTTAATATGGGGTGTTGAGTCCATTTCGTTGAGCAAGGAGTAGTTCTTGTCTATTCCATATTTGGCTTAAGGAACTTTATCTGTGCTCATTTCAATCTCTGGTTTGATGCAGCACCCCAACTCACCTTTCCCCTTAAGCAAGCATAAGTTGGTTTTCTAAATTTGAGACCCTGTTCTGTTTTGTAATCCAGTTCCTGTGTAGCCAAGTTTACATCCCGTGTATTAGTGATATCTTATGATGTTTCTTTTTCTGTGTGACTTATTTCAGTTAGAATCATCATACCTGAATCCACTCATTATGCTGCTACGGGCCTGATGACATAGATTTCATTGCTGAGTGATATTGCATTGTACGTAAGTACCACAACTTCTTTATCCATTTTTCACTTTCTGCGATATTGAACTTGTACCGTAAACGAGGTTCTTGTAAACAGAGCCGTCCCAAACTTTGGGGTGGCTGTGTCTTTTTGATTTTAATTTCCCTAAGCTATAGGACCATAAGTGGAAGTGCCCTAGGCTCTGTTGCTTTGTTTTTTAGATGTTTCAGGAAACACCATACACCTCTCCCGAGTGGCTGTTGGCAATTTACATCCCGCCCATCAGCATAACAAGGCTCCCAGTTCTCCATGGCCTGTCCTGCCTTTCTGGATTTTACACTTTTTTCAGATGGCCCTTTTGACCGGGGGGAAGTGAGACTTCATTGTAGTGCCGATTTCCTTTGCAAGCTTGCTTGGTTGGCCAAAAAGGGCGTATGCGTTTTTTCCTGAATATATTCAGGAAAAAACGCATACGCCCTTTTTGGCCAAGCGCATCATTGTGGACGTTCTGCCTCTTTTCCTATGCTTTAAATGCAATTCCAGTCTACCTCCTGAAATCGGTTTCCTGCAATTCTGCCCCGCTTTCAAGTCCTCTTGGCAGCCTTACTTCAGTATATTTTTGGACGATAGCTGTCATTTATAACTCTGCAGGTTTGTGAATTACAGTGCCCCTGAGCTCCTTTCTTCAACTCGCTTTCTTGTGAGCTGGCCGCAACACCGCAGGATTGCTTCAGGCCCTAATCTGGTTCCGGCACGGCACGCTGAGCCTTTGGTTAATTCCTCTTCCTGGTGGGAAATGAGAGTTAAATTTGCCCGTCCAGACACCTCCAGCTAGTCTCTCATTGGTTCTCCCTATTCCTGTTCATCTTCCGCAGAAATTGCAAACTGGGCCAAACAGGAGGTTAAAGGCACTGACTCTCCAAGTCGGGAGAGTGTTAGTAAAGCGTCTGGAATGTTGCACCCGAGTACCAGGGGACGAGAACTGAGACATATTGGAACACGTCTCCCGATCACACGGTTGATCATACTCTGGGTTCCACGTGCATGTTTTAGCTGAAGGAAGAATCCCTTAAACCTGGAGAGTTGAGACCCGTGGAATGGGTACCATGCAATATGACTTCAAAGGGTCTTCATTTGCTCACCGAACCTCTCCAATCCTATCACTGCTGCGTTTACGCCCCTGTACACACGCTTGATTTTCTTTCAGACACATAGCAATCCATAGGTTTTAAGATACTTACTAGTCAGGTACATTCTTAGGCGTTTAATATGGGGTGTTGAGTCCATTTCGTTGAGCAAGGAGTAGTTCTTGTCTATTCCATATTTGGCTTAAGGAACTTTATCTGTGCTCATTTCAATCTCTGGTTTTATGCAGCACCCCAACTCACCTTTCCCCTTAAGCAAGCATAAGTTGGTTTTCTAAATTTGAGACCCTGTTCTGTTTTGTAATCCAGTTCCTGTGTAGCCAAGTTTACATCCCGTGTATTAGTGATATCTTATGATGTTTCTTTTTCTGTGTGACTTATTTCAGTTAGAATCATCATACCTGAATCCACTCATTATGCTGCTACGGGCCTGATGACATAGATTTCATTGCTGAGTGATATTGCATTGTACGTAAGTACCACAACTTCTTTATCCATTTTTCACTTTCTGCGATATTGAACTTGTACCGTAAACGAGGTTCTTGTAAACAGAGCCGTCCCAAACTTTGGGGTGGCTGTGTCTTTTTGATTTTAATTTCCCTAAGCTATAGGACCATAAGTGGAAGTGCCCTAGGCTCTGTTGCTTTGTTTTTTAGATGTTTCAGGAAACACCATACACCTCTCCCGAGTGGCTGTTGGCAATTTACATCCCGCCCATCAGCATAACAAGGCTCCCAGTTCTCCATGGCCTGTCCTGCCTTTCTGGATTTTACACTTTTTTCAGATGGCCCTTTTGACCGGGGGGAAGTGAGACTTCATTGTAGTGCAGATTTCCTTTGCAAGCTTGCTTGGTTGGCCAAAAAGGGCGTATGCGTTTTTTCCTGAATATATTCAGGAAAAAACGCATACGCCCTTTTTGGCCAAGTGCATCATTGTGGACGTTCTGCCTCTTTTCCTATGCTTTAAATGCAATTCCAGTCTACCTCCTGAAATCGGTTTCCTGCAATTCTGCCCCGCTTTCAAGTCCTCTTGGCAGCCTTACTTCAGTATATTTTTGGACGATAGCTGTCATTTATAACTCTGCAGGTTTGTGAATTACAGTGCCCCTGAGCTCCTTTCTTCAACTCGCTTTCTTGTGAGCTGGCCGCAACACCGCAGGATTGCTTCAGGCCCTAATCTGGTTCCGGCACGGCACGCTGAGCCTTTGGTTAATTCCTCTTCCTGGTGGGAAATGAGAGTTAAATTTGCCCGTCCAGACACCTCCAGCTAGTCTCTCATTGGTTCTCCCTATTCCTGTTCATCTTCCGCAGAAATTGCAAACTGGGCCAAACAGGAGGTTAAAGGCACTGACTCTCCAAGTCGGGAGAGTGTTAGTAAAGCGTCTGGAATGTTGCACCCGAGTACCAGGGGACGAGAACTGAGACATATTGGAACACGTCCCCCGATCACATGGTTGATCATACTCTGGGTTCCACGTGCATGTTTTACCTGAAGGCAGAATCCCTTAAACCTGGAGAGTTGAGACCCGTGGAATGGGTACCATGCAATACGACTTCAAAGGGTCTTCATTTGCTCACCGAACCTCTCCAATCCTATCACTGCTGCGTTTATGCCCCTGTACACACGCTTGATTTTCTTTCAGACACATAGCAATCCATAGGTTTTAAGATACTTACTAGTCAGGTACATTCTTAGGCGTTTAATATGGGGTGTTGAGTCCATTTCGTTGAGCAAGGAGTAGTTCTTGTCTATTCCATATTTGGCTTAAGGAACTTTATCTGTGCTCATTTCAATCTCTGGTTTTATGCAGCACCCCAACTCACCTTTCCCCTTAAGCAAGCATAAGTTGGTTTTCTAAATTTGAGACCCTGTTCTGTTTTGTAATCCAGTTCCTGTGTAGCCAAGTTTACATCCCGTGTATTAGTGATATCTTATGATGTTTCTTTTTCTGTGTGACTTATTTCAGTTAGAATCATCATACCTGAATCCACTCATTATGCTGCTACGGGCCTGATGACATAGATTTCATTGCTGAGTGATATTGCATTGTACGTAAGTACCACAACTTCTTTATCCATTTTTCACTTTCTGCGATATTGAACTTGTACCGTAAACGAGGTTCTTGTAAACAGAGCCGTCCCAAACTTTGGGGTGGCTGTGTCTTTTTGATTTTAATTTCCCTAAGCTATAGGACCATAAGTGGAAGTGCCCTAGGCTCTGTTGCTTTGTTTTTTAGATGTTTCAGGAAACACCATACACCTCTCCGGAGTGGCTCTTGGCAATTTACATCCCGCCCATCAGCATAACAAGGCTCCCAGTTCTCCATGGCCTGTCCTGCCTTTCTGGATTTTACACTTTTTTCAGATGGCCCTTTTGACCAGGGGGAAGTGAGACTTCATTGTAGTGCAGATTTCCTTTGCAAGCTTGCTTGGTTGGCCAAAAAGGGCGTATGCGTTTTTTCCTGAATATATTCAGGAAAACACGCATACGCCCTTTTTGGCCAAGCGCATCATTGTGGACGTTCTGCCTCTTTTCCTATGCTTTAAATGCAATTCCAGTCTACCTCCTGAAATCGGTTTCCTGCAATTCTGCCCCGCTTTCAAGTCCTCTTGGCAGCCTTACTTCAGTATATTTTTGGACGATAGCTGTCATTTATAACTCTGCAGGTTTGTGAATTACAGTGCCCCTGAGCTCCTTTCTTCAACTCGCTTTCTTGTGAGCTGGCCGCAACACCGCAGGATTGCTTCAGGCCCTAATCTGGTTCCGGCACGGCACGCTGAGCCTTTGGTTAATTCCTCTTCCTGGTGGGAAATGAGAGTTAAATTTGCCCGTCCAGACACCTCCAGCTAGTCTCTCATTGGTTCTCCCTATTCCTGTTCATCTTCCGCAGAAATTGCAAACTGGGCCAAACAGGAGGTTAAAGGCACTGACTCTCCAAGTCGGGAGAGTGTTAGTAAAGCGTCTGGAATGTTGCACCCGAGTACCAGGGGACGAGAACTGAGACATATTGGAACACGTCTCCCGATCACACGGTTGATCATACTCTGGGTTCCACGTGCATGTTTTAGCTGAAGGAAGAATCCCTTAAACCTGGAGAGTTGAGACCCGTGGAATGGGTACCATGCAATATGACTTCAAAGGGTCTTCATTTGCTCACCGAACCTCTCCAATCCTATCACTGCTGCGTTTATGCCCCTGTACACACGCTTGATTTTCTTTCAGACACATAGCAATCCATAGGTTTTAAGATACTTACTAGTCAGGTACATTCTTAGGCGTTTAATATGGGGTGTTGAGTCCATTTCGTTGAGCAAGGAGTAGTTCTTGTCTATTCCATATTTGGCTTAAGGAACTTTATCTGTGCTCATTTCAATCTCTGGTTTTATGCAGCACCCCAACTCACCTTTCCCCTTAAGCAAGCATAAGTTGGTTTTCTAAATTTGAGACCCTGTTCTGTTTTGTGATCCAGTTCCTGTGTAGCCAAGTTTACATCCCATGTATTAGTGATATCTTATGATGTTTCTTTTTCTGTGTGACTTATTTCAGTTAGAATCATCATACCTGAATCCACTCATTATGCTGCTACGGGCCTGATGACATAGATTTCATTGCTGAGTGATATTGCATTGTACGTAAGTACCACAACTTCTTTATCCATTTTTCACTTTCTGCGATATTGAACTTGTACCGTAAACGAGGTTCTTGTAAACAGAGCCGTCCCAAACTTTGGGGTGGCTGTGTCTTTTTGATTTTAATTTCCCTAAGCTATAGGACCATAAGTGGAAGTGCCCTAGGCTCTGTTGCTTTGTTTTTTAGATGTTTCAGGAAACACCATACACCTCTCCCGAGTGGCTGTTGGCAATTTACATCCCGCCCATCAGCATAACAAGGCTCCCAGTTCTCCATGGCCTGTCCTGCCTTTCTGGATTTTACACTTTTTTCAGATGGCCCTTTTGACCGGGGGGAAGTGAGACTTCATTGTAGTGCAGATTTCCTTTGCAAGCTTGCTTGGTTGGCCAAAAAGGGCGTATGCGTTTTTTCCTGAATATATTCAGGAAAAAACGCATACGCCCTTTTAGGCCAAGCGCATCATTGTGGACGTTCTGCCTCTTTTCCTATGGTTTAAATGCAATTCCAGTCTACCTCCTGAAATCGGTTTCCTGCAATTCTGCCCCGCTTTCAAGTCCCCTTGGCAGCCTTACTTCAGTATATTTTTGGACGATAGCTGTCATTTATAACTCTGCAGGTTTGTGAATTACAGTGCCCCTGAGCTCCTTTCTTCAACTCGCTTTCTTGTGAGCTGGCCGCAACACCGCAGGATTGCTTCAGGCCCTAATCTGGTTCCGGCACGGCACGCTGAGCCTTTGGTTAATTCCTCTTCCTGGTGGGAAATGAGAGTTAAATTTGCCCGTCCACACACCTCCAGCTAGTCTCTCATTGGTTCTCCCTATTCCTGTTCATCTTCCGCAGAAATTGCAAACTGGGCCAAACAGGAGGTTAAAGGCACTGACTCTCCAAGTCGGGAGAGTGTTAGTAAAGCGTCTGGAATGTTGCACCCGAGTACCAGGGGACGAGAACTGAGACATATTGGAACACGTCTCCCGATCACACGGTTGATCATACTCTGGGTTCCACGTGCATGTTTTAGCTGAAGGAAGAATCCCTTAAACCTGGAGAGTTGAGACCCGTGGAATGGGTACCATGCAATATGACTTCAAAGGGTCTTCATTTGCTCACCGAACCTCTCCAATCCTATCACTGCTGCGTTTACGCCCCTGTACACACGCTTGATTTTCTTTCAGACACATAGCAATCCATAGGTTTTAAGATACTTACTAGTCAGGTACATTCTTAGGCGTTTAATATGGGGTGTTGAGTCCATTTCGTTGAGCAAGGAGTAGTTCTTGTCTATTCCATATTTGGCTTAAGGAACTTTATCTGTGCTCATTTCAATCTCTGGTTTTATGCAGCACCCCAACTCACCTTTCCCCTTAAGCAATCATAAGTTGGTTTTCTAAATTTGAGACCCTGTTCTGTTTTGTAATCCAGTTCCTGTGTAGCCAAGTTTACATTCCGTGTATTAGTGATATCTTATGATGTTTCTTTTTCTGTGTGACTTATTTCAGTTAGAATCATCATACCTGAATCCACTCATTATGCTGCTACGGGCCTGATGACATAGATTTCATTGCTGAGTGATATTGCATTGTACGTAAGTACCACAACTTCTTTATCCATTTTTCACTTTCTGCGATATTGAACTTGTACCGTAAACGAGGTTCTTGTAAACAGAGCCGTCCCAAACTTTGGGGTGGCTGTGTCTTTTTGATTTTAATTTCCCTAAGCTATAGGACCATAAGTGGAAGTGCCCTAGGCTCTGTTGCTTTGTTTTTTAGATGTTTCAGGAAACACCATACACCTCTCCCGAGTGGCTGTTGGCAATTTACATCCCGCCCATCAGCATAACAAGGCTCCCAGTTCTCCATGGCCTGTCCTGCCTTTCTGGATTTTACACTTTTTTCAGATGGCCCTTTTGACCGGGGGGAAGTGAGACTTCATTGTAGTGCAGATTTCCTTTGCAAGCTTGCTTGGTTGGCCAAAAAGGGCGTATGCGTTTTTTCCTGAATATATTCAGGAAAAAACGCATACGCCCTTTTTGGCCAAGTGCATCATTGTGGACGTTCTGCCTCTTTTCCTATGCTTTAAATGCAATTCCAGTCTACCTCCTGAAATCGGTTTCCTGCAATTCTGCCCCGCTTTCAAGTCCTCTTGGCAGCCTTACTTCAGTATATTTTTGGACGATAGCTGTCATTTATAACTCTGCAGGTTTGTGAATTACAGTGCCCCTGAGCTCCTTTCTTCAACTCGCTTTCTTGTGAGCTGGCCGCAACACCGCAGGATTGCTTCAGGCCCTAATCTGGTTCCGGCACGGCACGCTGAGCCTTTGGTTAATTCCTCTTCCTGGTGGGAAATGAGAGTTAAATTTGCCCGTCCAGACACCTCCAGCTAGTCTCTCATTGGTTCTCCCTATTCCTGTTCATCTTCCGCAGAAATTGCAAACTGGGCCAAACAGGAGGTTAAAGGCACTGACTCTCCAAGTCGGGAGAGTGTTAGTAAAGCGTCTGGAATGTTGCACCCGAGTACCAGGGGACGAGAACTGAGACATATTGGAACACGTCTCCCGATCACACGGTTGATCATACTCTGGGTTCCACGTGCATGTTTTAGCTGAAGGAAGAATCCCTTAAACCTGGAGAGTTGAGACCCGTGGAATGGGTACCATGCAATATGACTTCAAAGGGTCTTCATTTGCTCACCGAACCTCTCCAATCCTATCACTGCTGCGTTTATGCCCCTGTACACACGCTTGATTTTCTTTCAGACACATAGCAATCCATAGGTTTTAAGATACTTACTAGTCAGGTACATTCTTAGGCGTTTAATATGGGGTGTTGAGTCCATTTCGTTGAGCAAGGAGTAGTTCTTGTCTATTCCATATTTGGCTTAAGGAACTTTATCTGTGCTCATTTCAATCTCTGGTTTGATGCAGCACCCCAACTCACCTTTCCCCTTAAGCAAGCATAAGTTGGTTTTCTAAATTTGAGACCCTGTTCTGTTTTGTAATCCAGTTCCTGTGTAGCCAAGTTTACATCCCGTGTATTAGTGATATCTTATGATGTTTCTTTTTCTGTGTGACTTATTTCAGTTAGAATCATCATACCTGAATCCACTCATTATGCTGCTACGGGCCTGATGACATAGATTTCATTGCTGAGTGATATTGCATTGTACGTAAGTACCACAACTTCTTTATCCATTTTTCACTTTCTGCGATATTGAACTTGTACCGTAAACGAGGTTCTTGTAAACAGAGCCGTCCCAAACTTTGGGGTGGCTGTGTCTTTTTGATTTTAATTTCCCTAAGCTATAGGACCATAAGTGGAAGTGCCCTAGGCTCTGTTGCTTTGTTTTTTAGATGTTTCAGGAAACACCATACACCTCTCCCGAGTGGCTGTTGGCAATTTACATCCCGCCCATCAGCATAACAAGGCTCCCAGTTCTCCATGGCCTGTCCTGCCTTTCTGGATTTTACACTTTTTTCAGATGGCCCTTTTGACCGGGGGGAAGTGAGACTTCATTGTAGTGCAGATTTCCTTTGCAAGCTTGCTTGGTTGGCCAAAAAGGGCGTATGCGTTTTTTCCTGAATATATTCAGGAAAAAACGCATACGCCCTTTTTGGCCAAGTGCATCATTGTGGACGTTCTGCCTCTTTTCCTATGCTTTAAATGCAATTCCAGTCTACCTCCTGAAATCGGTTTCCTGCAATTCTGCCCCGCTTTCAAGTCCTCTTGGCAGCCTTACTTCAGTATATTTTTGGACGATAGCTGTCATTTATAACTCTGCAGGTTTGTGAATTACAGTGCCCCTGAGCTCCTTTCTTCAACTCGCTTTCTTGTGAGCTGGCCGCAACACCGCAGGATTGCTTCAGGCCCTAATCTGGTTCCGGTACGGCACGCTGAGCCTTTGGTTAATTCCTCTTCCTGGTGGGAAATGAGAGTTAAATTTGCCCGTCCAGACACCTCCAGCTAGTCTCTCATTGGTTCTCCCTATTCCTGTTCATCTTCCGCAGAAATTGCAAACTGGGCCAAACAGGAGGTTAAAGGCACTGACTCTCCAAGTCGGGAGAGTGTTAGTAAAGCGTCTGGAATGTTGCACCCGAGTACCAGGGGACGAGAACTGAGACATATTGGAACACGTCTCCCGATCACACGGTTGATCATACTCTGGGTTCCACGTGCATGTTTTAGCTGAAGGAAGAATCCCTTAAACCTGGAGAGTTGAGACCCGTGGAATGGGTACCATGCAATATGACTTCAAAGGGTCTTCATTTGCTCACCGAACCTCTCCAATCCTATCACTGCTGCGTTTACGCCCCTGTACACACGCTTGATTTTCTTTCAGACACATAGCAATCCATAGGTTTTAAGATACTTACTAGTCAGGTACATTCTTAGGCGTTTAATATGGGGTGTTGAGTCCATTTCGTTGAGCAAGGAGTAGTTCTTGTCTATTCCATATTTGGCTTAAGGAACTTTATCTGTGCTCATTTCAATCTCTGGTTTTATGCAGCACCCCAACTCACCTTTCCCCTTAAGCAAGCATAAGTTGGTTTTCTAAATTTGAGACCCTGTTCTGTTTTGTAATCCAGTTCCTGTGTAGCCAAGTTTACATCCCGTGTATTAGTGATATCTTATGATGTTTCTTTTTCTGTGTGACTTATTTCAGTTAGAATCATCATACCTGAATCCACTCATTATGCTGCTACGGGCCTGATGACATAGATTTCATTGCTGAGTGATATTGCATTGTACGTAAGTACCACAACTTCTTTATCCATTTTTCACTTTCTGCGATATTGAACTTGTACCGTAAACGAGGTTCTTGTAAACAGAGCCGTCCCAAACTTTGGGGTGGCTGTGTCTTTTTGATTTTAATTTCCCTAAGCTATAGGACCATAAGTGGAAGTGCCCTAGGCTCTGTTGCTTTGTTTTTTAGATGTTTCAGGAAACACCATACACCTCTCCCGAGTGGCTGTTGGCAATTTACATCCCGCCCATCAGCATAACAAGGCTCCCAGTTCTCCATGGCCTGTCCTGCCTTTCTGGATTTTACACTTTTTTCAGATGGCCCTTTTGACCGGGGGGAAGTGAGACTTCATTGTAGTGCAGATTTCCTTTGCAAGCTTGCTTGGTTGGCCAAAAAGGGCGTATGCGTTTTTTCCTGAATATATTCAGGAAAAAACGCATACGCCCTTTTTGGCCAAGTGCATCATTGTGGACGTTCTGCCTCTTTTCCTATGCTTTAAATGCAATTCCAGTCTACCTCCTGAAATCGGTTTCCTGCAATTCTGCCCCGCTTTCAAGTCCTCTTGGCAGCCTTACTTCAGTATATTTTTGGACGATAGCTGTCATTTATAACTCTGCAGGTTTGTGAATTACAGTGCCCCTGAGCTCCTTTCTTCAACTCGCTTTCTTGTGAGCTGGCCGCAACACCGCAGGATTGCTTCAGGCCCTAATCTGGTTCCGGCACGGCACGCTGAGCCTTTGGTTAATTCCTCTTCCTGGTGGGAAATGAGAGTTAAATTTGCCCGTCCAGACACCTCCAGCTAGTCTCTCATTGGTTCTCCCTATTCCTGTTCATCTTCCGCAGAAATTGCAAACTGGGCCAAACAGGAGGTTAAAGGCACTGACTCTCCAAGTCGGGAGAGTGTTAGTAAAGCGTCTGGAATGTTGCACCCGAGTACCAGGGGACGAGAACTGAGACATATTGGAACACGTCCCCCGATCACATGGTTGATCATACTCTGGGTTCCACGTGCATGTTTTAGCTGAAGGAAGAATCCCTTAAACCTGGAGAGTTGAGACCCGTGGAATGGGTACCATGCAATATGACTTCAAAGGGTCTTCATTTGCTCACCGAACCTCTCCAATCCTATCACTGCTGCGTTTATGCCCCTGTACACACGCTTGATTTTCTTTCAGACACATAGCAATCCATAGGTTTTAAGATACTTACTAGTCAGGTACATTCTTAGGCGTTTAATATGGGGTGTTGAGTCCATTTCGTTGAGCAAGGAGTAGTTCTTGTCTATTCCATATTTGGCTTAAGGAACTTTATCTGTGCTCATTTCAATCTCTGGTTTTATGCAGCACCCCAACTCACCTTTCCCCTTAAGCAAGCATAAGTTGGTTTTCTAAATTTGAGACCCTGTTCTGTTTTGTAATCCAGTTCCTGTGTAGCCAAGTTTACATCCCGTGTATTAGTGATATCTTATGATGTTTCTTTTTCTGTGTGACTTATTTCAGTTAGAATCATCATACCTGAATCCACTCATTATGCTGCTACGGGCCTGATGACATAGATTTCATTGCTGAGTGATATTGCATTGTACGTAAGTACCACAACTTCTTTATCCATTTTTCACTTTCTGCGATATTGAACTTGTACCGTAAACGAGGTTCTTGTAAACAGAGCCGTCCCAAACTTTGGGGTGGCTGTGTCTTTTTGATTTTAATTTCCCTAAGCTATAGGACCATAAGTGGAAGTGCCCTAGGCTCTGTTGCTTTGTTTTTTAGATGTTTCAGGAAACACCATACACCTCTCCGGAGTGGCTCTTGGCAATTTACATCCCGCCCATCAGCATAACAAGGCTCCCAGTTCTCCATGGCCTGTCCTGCCTTTCTGGATTTTACACTTTTTTCAGATGGCCCTTTTGACCGGGGGGAAGTGAGACTTCATTGTAGTGCAGATTTCCTTTGCAAGCTTGCTTGGTTGGCCAAAAAGGGCGTATGCGTTTTTTCCTGAATATATTCAGGAAAAAACGCATACGCCCTTTTTGGCCAAGTGCATCATTGTGGACGTTCTGCCTCTTTTCCTATGCTTTAAATGCAATTCCAGTCTACCTCCTGAAATCGGTTTCCTGCAATTCTGCCCCGCTTTCAAGTCCTCTTGGCAGCCTTACTTCAGTATATTTTTGGACGATAGCTGTCATTTATAACTCTGCAGGTTTGTGAATTACAGTGCCCCTGAGCTCCTTTCTTCAACTCGCTTTCTTGTGAGCTGGCCGCAACACCGCAGGATTGCTTCAGGCCCTAATCTGGTTCCGGCACGGCACGCTGAGCCTTTGGTTAATTCCTCTTCCTGGTGGGAAATGAGAGTTAAATTTGCCCGTCCACACACCTCCAGCTAGTCTCTCATTGGTTCTCCCTATTCCTGTTCATCTTCCGCAGAAATTGCAAACTGGGCCAAACAGGAGGTTAAAGGCACTGACTCTCCAAGTCGGGAGAGTGTTAGTAAAGCGTCTGGAATGTTGCACCCGAGTACCAGGGGACGAGAACTGAGACATATTGGAACACGTCTCCCGATCACACGGTTGATCATACTCTGGGTTCCACGTGCATGTTTTAGCTGAAGGAAGAATCCCTTAAACCTGGAGAGTTGAGACCCGTGGAATGGGTACCATGCAATATGACTTCAAAGGGTCTTCATTTGCTCACCGAACCTCTCCAATCCTATCACTGCTGCGTTTACGCCCCTGTACACACGCTTGATTTTCTTTCAGACACATAGCAATCCATAGGTTTTAAGATACTTACTAGTCAGGTACATTCTTAGGCGTTTAATATGGGGTGTTGAGTCCATTTCGTTGAGCAAGGAGTAGTTCTTGTCTATTCCATATTTGGCTTAAGGAACTTTATCTGTGCTCATTTCAATCTCTGGTTTTATGCAGCACCCCAACTCACCTTTCCCCTTAAGCAAGCATAAGTTGGTTTTCTAAATTTGAGACCCTGTTCTGTTTTGTAATCCAGTTCCTGTGTAGCCAAGTTTACATCCCGTGTATTAGTGATATCTTATGATGTTTCTTTTTCTGTGTGACTTATTTCAGTTAGAATCATCATACCTGAATCCACTCATTATGCTGCTACGGGCCTGATGACATAGATTTCATTGCTGAGTGATATTGCATTGTACGTAAGTACCACAACTTCTTTATCCATTTTTCACTTTCTGCGATATTGAACTTGTACCGTAAACGAGGTTCTTGTAAACAGAGCCGTCCCAAACTTTGGGGTGGCTGTGTCTTTTTGATTTTAATTTCCCTAAGCTATAGGACCATAAGTGGAAGTGCCCTAGGCTCTGTTGCTTTGTTTTTTAGATGTTTCAGGAAACACCATACACCTCTCCCGAGTGGCTGTTGGCAATTTACATCCCGCCCATCAGCATAACAAGGCTCCCAGTTCTCCATGGCCTGTCCTGCCTTTCTGGATTTTACACTTTTTTCAGATGGCCCTTTTGACCGGGGGGAAGTGAGACTTCATTGTAGTGCAGATTTCCTTTGCAAGCTTGCTTGGTTGGCCAAAAAGGGCGTATGCGTTTTTTCCTGAATATATTCAGGAAAAAACGCATACGCCCTTTTTGGCCAAGTGCATCATTGTGGACGTTCTGCCTCTTTTCCTATGCTTTAAATGCAATTCCAGTCTACCTCCTGAAATCGGTTTCCTGCAATTCTGCCCCGCTTTCAAGTCCTCTTGGCAGCCTTACTTCAGTATATTTTTGGACGATAGCTGTCATTTATAACTCTGCAGGTTTGTGAATTACAGTGCCCCTGAGCTCCTTTCTTCAACTCGCTTTCTTGTGAGCTGGCCGCAACACCGCAGGATTGCTTCAGGCCCTAATCTGGTTCCGGCACGGCACGCTGAGCCTTTGGTTAATTCCTCTTCCTGGTGGGAAATGAGAGTTAAATTTGCCCGTCCAGACACCTCCAGCTAGTCTCTCATTGGTTCTCCCTATTCCTGTTCATCTTCCGCAGAAATTGCAAACTGGGCCAAACAGGAGGTTAAAGGCACTGACTCTCCAAGTCGGGAGAGTGTTAGTAAAGCGTCTGGAATGTTGCACCCGAGTACCAGGGGACGAGAACTGAGACATATTGGAACACGTCCCCCGATCACATGGTTGATCATACTCTGGGTTCCACGTGCATGTTTTAGCTGAAGGAAGAATCCCTTAAACCTGGAGAGTTGAGACCCGTGGAATGGGTACCATGCAATATGACTTCAAAGGGTCTTCATTTGCTCACCGAACCTCTCCAATCCTATCACTGCTGCGTTTATGCCCCTGTACACACGCTTGATTTTCTTTCAGACACATAGCAATCCATAGGTTTTAAGATACTTACTAGTCAGGTACATTCTTAGGCGTTTAATATGGGGTGTTGAGTCCATTTCGTTGAGCAAGGAGTAGTTCTTGTCTATTCCATATTTGGCTTAAGGAACTTTATCTGTGCTCATTTCAATCTCTGGTTTTATGCAGCACCCCAACTCACCTTTCCCCTTAAGCAAGCATAAGTTGGTTTTCTAAATTTGAGACCCTGTTCTGTTTTGTAATCCAGTTCCTGTGTAGCCAAGTTTACATCCCGTGTATTAGTGATATCTTATGATGTTTCTTTTTCTGTGTGACTTATTTCAGTTAGAATCATCATACCTGAATCCACTCATTATGCTGCTACGGGCCTGATGACATAGATTTCATTGCTGAGTGATATTGCATTGTACGTAAGTACCACAACTTCTTTATCCATTTTTCACTTTCTGCGATATTGAACTTGTACCGTAAACGAGGTTCTTGTAAACAGAGCCGTCCCAAACTTTGGGGTGGCTGTGTCTTTTTGATTTTAATTTCCCTAAGCTATAGGACCATAAGTGGAAGTGCCCTAGGCTCTGTTGCTTTGTTTTTTAGATGTTTCAGGAAACACCATACACCTCTCCGGAGTGGCTCTTGGCAATTTACATCCCGCCCATCAGCATAACAAGGCTCCCAGTTCTCCATGGCCTGTCCTGCCTTTCTGGATTTTACACTTTTTTCAGATGGCCCTTTTGACCGGGGGGAAGTGAGACTTCATTGTAGTGCAGATTTCCTTTGCAAGCTTGCTTGGTTGGCCAAAAAGGGCGTATGCGTTTTTTCCTGAATATATTCAGGAAAAAACGCATACGCCCTTTTTGGCCAAGTGCATCATTGTGGACGTTCTGCCTCTTTTCCTATGCTTTAAATGCAATTCCAGTCTACCTCCTGAAATCGGTTTCCTGCAATTCTGCCCCGCTTTCAAGTCCTCTTGGCAGCCTTACTTCAGTATATTTTTGGACGATAGCTGTCATTTATAACTCTGCAGGTTTGTGAATTACAGTGCCCCTGAGCTCCTTTCTTCAACTCGCTTTCTTGTGAGCTGGCCGCAACACCGCAGGATTGCTTCAGGCCCTAATCTGGTTCCGGCACGGCACGCTGAGCCTTTGGTTAATTCCTCTTCCTGGTGGGAAATGAGAGTTAAATTTGCCCGTCCACACACCTCCAGCTAGTCTCTCATTGGTTCTCCCTATTCCTGTTCATCTTCCGCAGAAATTGCAAACTGGGCCAAACAGGAGGTTAAAGGCACTGACTCTCCAAGTCGGGAGAGTGTTAGTAAAGCGTCTGGAATGTTGCACCCGAGTACCAGGGGACGAGAACTGAGACATATTGGAACACGTCTCCCGATCACACGGTTGATCATACTCTGGGTTCCACGTGCATGTTTTAGCTGAAGGAAGAATCCCTTAAACCTGGAGAGTTGAGACCCGTGGAATGGGTACCATGCAATATGACTTCAAAGGGTCTTCATTTGCTCACCGAACCTCTCCAATCCTATCACTGCTGCGTTTATGCCCCTGTACACACGCTTGATTTTCTTTCAGACACATAGCAATCCATAGGTTTTAAGATACTTACTAGTCAGGTACATTCTTAGGCGTTTAATATGGGGTGTTGAGTCCATTTCGTTGAGCAAGGAGTAGTTCTTGTCTATTCCATATTTGGCTTAAGGAACTTTATCTGTGCTCATTTCAATCTCTGGTTTGATGCAGCACCCCAACTCACCTTTCCCCTTAAGCAAGCATAAGTTGGTTTTCTAAATTTGAGACCCTGTTCTGTTTTGTAATCCAGTTCCTGTGTAGCCAAGTTTACATCCCGTGTATTAGTGATATCTTATGATGTTTCTTTTTCTGTGTGACTTATTTCAGTTAGAATCATCATACCTGAATCCACTCATTATGCTGCTATGGGCCTGATGACATAGATTTCATTGCTGAGTGATATTGCATTGTACGTAAGTACCACAACTTCTTTATCCATTTTTCACTTTCTGCGATATTGAACTTGTACCGTAAACGAGGTTCTTGTAAACAGAGCCGTCCCAAACTTTGGGGTGGCTGTGTCTTTTTGATTTTAATTTCCCTAAGCTATAGGACCATAAGTGGAAGTGCCCTAGGCTCTGTTGCTTTGTTTTTTAGATGTTTCAGGAAACACCATACACCTCTCCGGAGTGGCTCTTGGCAATTTACATCCCGCCCATCAGCATAACAAGGCTCCCAGTTCTCCATGGCCTGTCCTGCCTTTCTGGATTTTACACTTTTTTCAGATGGCCCTTTTGACCGGGGGGAAGTGAGACTTCATTGTAGTGCAGATTTCCTTTGCAAGCTTGCTTGGTTGGCCAAAAAGGGCGTATGCGTTTTTTCCTGAATATATTCAGGAAAAAACGCATACGCCCTTTTTGGCCAAGTGCATCATTGTGGACGTTCTGCCTCTTTTCCTATGCTTTAAATGCAATTCCAGTCTACCTCCTGAAATCGGTTTCCTGCAATTCTGCCCCGCTTTCAAGTCCTCTTGGCAGCCTTACTTCAGTATATTTTTGGACGATAGCTGTCATTTATAACTCTGCAGGTTTGTGAATTACAGTGCCCCTGAGCTCCTTTCTTCAACTCGCTTTCTTGTGAGCTGGCCGCAACACCGCAGGATTGCTTCAGGCCCTAATCTGGTTCCGGCATGGCACGCTGAGCCTTTGGTTAATTCCTCTTCCTGGTGGGAAATGAGAGTTAAATTTGCCCGTCCACACACCTCCAGCTAGTCTCTCATTGGTTCTCCCTATTCCTGTTCATCTTCCGCAGAAATTGCAAACTGGGCCAAACAGGAGGTTAAAGGCACTGACTCTCCAAGTCGGGAGAGTGTTAGTAAAGCGTCTGGAATGTTGCACCCGAGTACCAGGGGACGAGAACTGAGACATATTGGAACACGTCTCCCGATCACACGGTTGATCATACTCTGGGTTCCACGTGCATGTTTTAGCTGAAGGAAGAATCCCTTAAACCTGGAGAGTTGAGACCCGTGGAATGGGTACCATGCAATATGACTTCAAAGGGTCTTCATTTGCTCACCGAACCTCTCCAATCCTATCACTGCTGCGTTTATGCCCCTGTACACACGCTTGATTTTCTTTCAGACACATAGCAATCCATAGGTTTTAAGATACTTACTAGTCAGGTACATTCTTAGGCGTTTAATATGGGGTGTTGAGTCCATTTCGTTGAGCAAGGAGTAGTTCTTGTCTATTCCATATTTGGCTTAAGGAACTTTATCTGTGCTCATTTCAATCTCTGGTTTGATGCAGCACCCCAACTCACCTTTCCCCTTAAGCAAGCATAAGTTGGTTTTCTAAATTTGAGACCCTGTTCTGTTTTGTAATCCAGTTCCTGTGTAGCCAAGTTTACATCCCGTGTATTAGTGATATCTTATGATGTTTCTTTTTCTGTGTGACTTATTTCAGTTAGAATCATCATACCTGAATCCACTCATTATGCTGCTACGGGCCTGATGACATAGATTTCATTGCTGAGTGATATTGCATTGTACGTAAGTACCACAACTTCTTTATCCATTTTTCACTTTCTGCGATATTGAACTTGTACCGTAAACGAGGTTCTTGTAAACAGAGCCGTCCCAAACTTTGGGGTGGCTGTGTCTTTTTGATTTTAATTTCCCTAAGCTATAGGACCATAAGTGGAAGTGCCCTAGGCTCTGTTGCTTTGTTTTTTAGATGTTTCAGGAAACACCATACACCTCTCCGGAGTGGCTCTTGGCAATTTACATCCCGCCCATCAGCATAACAAGGCTCCCAGTTCTCCATGGCCTGTCCTGCCTTTCTGGATTTTACACTTTTTTCAGATGGCCCTTTTGACCGGGGGGAAGTGAGACTTCATTGTAGTGCAGATTTCCTTTGCAAGCTTGCTTGGTTGGCCAAAAAGGGCGTATGCGTTTTTTCCTGAATATATTCAGGAAAAAACGCATACGCCCTTTTTGGCCAAGTGCATCATTGTGGACGTTCTGCCTCTTTTCCTATGCTTTAAATGCAATTCCAGTCTACCTCCTGAAATCGGTTTCCTGCAATTCTGCCCCGCTTTCAAGTCCTCTTGGCAGCCTTACTTCAGTATATTTTTGGACGATAGCTGTCATTTATAACTCTGCAGGTTTGTGAATTACAGTGCCCCTGAGCTCCTTTCTTCAACTCGCTTTCTTGTGAGCTGGCCGCAACACCGCAGGATTGCTTCAGGCCCTAATCTGGTTCCGGCACGGCACGCTGAGCCTTTGGTTAATTCCTCTTCCTGGTGGGAAATGAGAGTTAAATTTGCCCGTCCACACACCTCCAGCTAGTCTCTCATTGGTTCTCCCTATTCCTGTTCATCTTCCGCAGAAATTGCAAACTGGGCCAAACAGGAGGTTAAAGGCACTGACTCTCCAAGTCGGGAGAGTGTTAGTAAAGCGTCTGGAATGTTGCACCCGAGTACCAGGGGACGAGAACTGAGACATATTGGAACACGTCTCCCGATCACACGGTTGATCATACTCTGGGTTCCACGTGCATGTTTTAGCTGAAGGAAGAATCCCTTAAACCTGGAGAGTTGAGACCCGTGGAATGGGTACCATGCAATATGACTTCAAAGGGTCTTCATTTGCTCACCGAACCTCTCCAATCCTATCACTGCTGCGTTTATGCCCCTGTACACACGCTTGATTTTCTTTCAGACACATAGCAATCCATAGGTTTTAAGATACTTACTAGTCAGGTACATTCTTAGGCGTTTAATATGGGGTGTTGAGTCCATTTCGTTGAGCAAGGAGTAGTTCTTGTCTATTCCATATTTGGCTTAAGGAACTTTATCTGTGCTCATTTCAATCTCTGGTTTGATGCAGCACCCCAACTCACCTTTCCCCTTAAGCAAGCATAAGTTGGTTTTCTAAATTTGAGACCCTGTTCTGTTTTGTAATCCAGTTCCTGTGTAGCCAAGTTTACATCCCGTGTATTAGTGATATCTTATGATGTTTCTTTTTCTGTGTGACTTATTTCAGTTAGAATCATCATACCTGAATCCACTCATTATGCTGCTACGGGCCTGATGACATAGATTTCATTGCTGAGTGATATTGCATTGTACGTAAGTACCACAACTTCTTTATCCATTTTTCACTTTCTGCGATATTGAACTTGTACCGTAAACGAGGTTCTTGTAAACAGAGCCGTCCCAAACTTTGGGGTGGCTGTGTCTTTTTGATTTTAATTTCCCTAAGCTATAGGACCATAAGTGGAAGTGCCCTAGGCTCTGTTGCTTTGTTTTTTAGATGTTTCAGGAAACACCATACACCTCTCCGGAGTGGCTCTTGGCAATTTACATCCCGCCCATCAGCATAACAAGGCTCCCAGTTCTCCATGGCCTGTCCTGCCTTTCTGGATTTTACACTTTTTTCAGATGGCCCTTTTGACCGGGGGGAAGTGAGACTTCATTGTAGTGCAGATTTCCTTTGCAAGCTTGCTTGGTTGGCCAAAAAGGGCGTATGCGTTTTTTCCTGAATATATTCAGGAAAAAACGCATACGCCCTTTTTGGCCAAGTGCATCATTGTGGACGTTCTGCCTCTTTTCCTATGCTTTAAATGCAATTCCAGTCTACCTCCTGAAATCGGTTTCCTGCAATTCTGCCCCGCTTTCAAGTCCTCTTGGCAGCCTTACTTCAGTATATTTTTGGACGATAGCTGTCATTTATAACTCTGCAGGTTTGTGAATTACAGTGCCCCTGAGCTCCTTTCTTCAACTCGCTTTCTTGTGAGCTGGCCGCAACACCGCAGGATTGCTTCAGGCCCTAATCTGGTTCCGGCACGGCACGCTGAGCCTTTGGTTAATTCCTCTTCCTGGTGGGAAATGAGAGTTAAATTTGCCCGTCCACACACCTCCAGCTAGTCTCTCATTGGTTCTCCCTATTCCTGTTCATCTTCCGCAGAAATTGCAAACTGGGCCAAACAGGAGGTTAAAGGCACTGACTCTCCAAGTCGGGAGAGTGTTAGTAAAGCGTCTGGAATGTTGCACCCGAGTACCAGGGGACGAGAACTGAGACATATTGGAACACGTCTCCCGATCACACGGTTGATCATACTCTGGGTTCCACGTGCATGTTTTAGCTGAAGGAAGAATCCCTTAAACCTGGAGAGTTGAGACCCGTGGAATGGGTACCATGCAATATGACTTCAAAGGGTCTTCATTTGCTCACCGAACCTCTCCAATCCTATCACTGCTGCGTTTATGCCCCTGTACACACGCTTGATTTTCTTTCAGACACATAGCAATCCATAGGTTTTAAGATACTTACTAGTCAGGTACATTCTTAGGCGTTTAATATGGGGTGTTGAGTCCATTTCGTTGAGCAAGGAGTAGTTCTTGTCTATTCCATATTTGGCTTAAGGAACTTTATCTGTGCTCATTTCAATCTCTGGTTTGATGCAGCACCCCAACTCACCTTTCCCCTTAAGCAAGCATAAGTTGGTTTTCTAAATTTGAGACCCTGTTCTGTTTTGTAATCCAGTTCCTGTGTAGCCAAGTTTACATCCCGTGTACTAGTGATATCTTATGATGTTTCTTTTTCTGTGTGACTTATTTCAGTTAGAATCATCATACCTGAATCCACTCATTATGCTGCTACGGGCCTGATGACATAGATTTCATTGCTGAGTGATATTGCATTGTACGTAAGTACCACAACTTCTTTATCCATTTTTCACTTTCTGCGATATTGAACTTGTACCGTAAACGAGGTTCTTGTAAACAGAGCCGTCCCAAACTTTGGGGTGGCTGTGTCTTTTTGATTTTAATTTCCCTAAGCTATAGGACCATAAGTGGAAGTGCCCTAGGCTCTGTTGCTTTGTTTTTTAGATGTTTCAGGAAACACCATACACCTCTCCCGAGTGGCTGTTGGCAATTTACATCCCGCCCATCAGCATAACAAGGCTCCCAGTTCTCCATGGCCTGTCCTGCCTTTCTGGATTTTACACTTTTTTCAGATGGCCCTTTTGACCGGGGGGAAGTGAGACTTCATTGTAGTGCAGATTTCCTTTGCAAGCTTGCTTGGTTGGCCAAAAAGGGCGTATGCGTTTTTTCCTGAATATATTCAGGAAAAAACGCATACGCCCTTTTTGGCCAAGTGCATCATTGTGGACGTTCTGCCTCTTTTCCTATGCTTTAAATGCAATTCCAGTCTACCTCCTGAAATCGGTTTCCTGCAATTCTGCCCCGCTTTCAAGTCCTCTTGGCAGCCTTACTTCAGTATATTTTTGGACGATAGCTGTCATTTATAACTCTGCAGGTTTGTGAATTACAGTGCCCCTGAGCTCCTTTCTTCAACTCGCTTTCTTGTGAGCTGGCCGCAACACCGCAGGATTGCTTCAGGCCCTAATCTGGTTCCGGCACGGCACGCTGAGCCTTTGGTTAATTCCTCTTCCTGGTGGGAAATGAGAGTTAAATTTGCCCGTCCACACACCTCCAGCTAGTCTCTCATTGGTTCTCCCTATTCCTGTTCATCTTCCGCAGAAATTGCAAACTGGGCCAAACAGGAGGTTAAAGGCACTGACTCTCCAAGTCGGGAGAGTGTTAGTAAAGCGTCTGGAATGTTGCACCCGAGTACCAGGGGACGAGAACTGAGACATATTGGAACACGTCTCCCGATCACACGGTTGATCATACTCTGGGTTCCACGTGCATGTTTTAGCTGAAGGAAGAATCCCTTAAACCTGGAGAGTTGAGACCCGTGGAATGGGTACCATGCAATATGACTTCAAAGGGTCTTCATTTGCTCACCGAACCTCTCCAATCCTATCACTGCTGCGTTTATGCCCCTGTACACACGCTTGATTTTCTTTCAGACACATAGCAATCCATAGGTTTTAAGATACTTACTAGTCAGGTACATTCTTAGGCGTTTAATATGGGGTGTTGAGTCCATTTCGTTGAGCAAGGAGTAGTTCTTGTCTATTCCATATTTGGCTTAAGGAACTTTATCTGTGCTCATTTCAATCTCTGGTTTGATGCAGCACCCCAACTCACCTTTCCCCTTAAGCAAGCATAAGTTGGTTTTCTAAATTTGAGACCCTGTTCTGTTTTGTAATCCAGTTCCTGTGTAGCCAAGTTTACATCCCGTGTATTAGTGATATCTTATGATGTTTCTTTTTCTGTGTGACTTATTTCAGTTAGAATCATCATACCTGAATCCACTCATTATGCTGCTACGGGCCTGATGACATAGATTTCATTGCTGAGTGATATTGCATTGTACGTAAGTACCACAACTTCTTTATCCATTTTTCACTTTCTGCGATATTGAACTTGTACCGTAAACGAGGTTCTTGTAAACAGAGCCGTCCCAAACTTTGGGGTGGCTGTGTCTTTTTGATTTTAATTTCCCTAAGCTATAGGACCATAAGTGGAAGTGCCCTAGGCTCTGTTGCTTTGTTTTTTAGATGTTTCAGGAAACACCATACACCTCTCCGGAGTGGCTCTTGGCAATTTACATCCCGCCCATCAGCATAACAAGGCTCCCAGTTCTCCATGGCCTGTCCTGCCTTTCTGGATTTTACACTTTTTTCAGATGGCCCTTTTGACCGGGGGGAAGTGAGACTTCATTGTAGTGCAGATTTCCTTTGCAAGCTTGCTTGGTTGGCCAAAAAGGGCGTATGCGTTTTTTCCTGAAGGAAAAAACGCATACGCCCTTTTTGGCCAAATGCATCATTGTGGACGTTCTGCCTCTTTTCCTATGCTTTAAATGCAATTCCAGTCTACCTCCTGAAATCGGTTTCCTGCAATTCTGCCCCGCTTTCAAGTCCTCTTGGCAGCCTTACTTCAGTATATTTTTGGACGATAGCTGTCATTTATAACTCTGCAGGTTTGTGAATTACAGTGCCCCTGAGCTCCTTTCTTCAACTCGCTTTCTTGTGAGCTGGCCGCAACACCGCAGGATTGCTTCAGGCCCTAATCTGGTTCCGGCACGGCACGCTGAGCCTTTGGTTAATTCCTCTTCCTGGTGGGAAATGAGAGTTAAATTTGCCCGTCCAGACACCTCCAGCTAGTCTCTCATTGGTTCTCCCTATTCCTGTTCATCTTCCGCAGAAATTGCAAACTGGGCCAAACAGGAGGTTAAAGGCACTGACTCTCCAAGTCGGGAGAGTGTTAGTAAAGCGTCTGGAATGTTGCACCCGAGTACCAGGGGACGAGAACTGAGACATATTGGAACACGTCTCCCGATCACACGGTTGATCATACTCTGGGTTCCACGTGCATGTTTTAGCTGAAGGAAGAATCCCTTAAACCTGGAGAGTTGAGACCCGTGGAATGGGTACCATGCAATATGACTTCAAAGGGTCTTCATTTGCTCACCGAACCTCTCCAATCCTATCACTGCTGCGTTTACGCCCCTGTACACACGCTTGATTTTCTTTCAGACACATAGCAATCCATAGGTTTTAAGATACTTACTAGTCAGGTACATTCTTAGGCGTTTAATATGGGGTGTTGAGTCCATTTCGTTGAGCAAGGAGTAGTTCTTGTCTATTCCATATTTGGCTTAAGGAACTTTATCTGTGCTCATTTCAATCTCTGGTTTGATGCAGCACCCCAACTCACCTTTCCCCTTAAGCAAGCATAAGTTGGTTTTCTAAATTTGAGACCCTGTTCTGTTTTGTAATCCAGTTCCTGTGTAGCCAAGTTTACATCCCGTGTATTAGTGATATCTTATGATGTTTCTTTTTCTGTGTGACTTATTTCAGTTAGAATCATCATACCTGAATCCACTCATTATGCTGCTACGGGCCTGATGACATAGATTTCATTGCTGAGTGATATTGCATTGTACGTAAGTACCACAACTTCTTTATCCATTTTTCACTTTCTGCGATATTGAACTTGTACCGTAAACGAGGTTCTTGTAAACAGAGCCGTCCCAAACTTTGGGGTGGCTGTGTCTTTTTGATTTTAATTTCCCTAAGCTATAGGACCATAAGTGGAAGTGCCCTAGGCTCTGTTGCTTTGTTTTTTAGATGTTTCAGGAAACACCATACACCTCTCCCGAGTGGCTCTTGGCAATTTACATCCCGCCCATCAGCATAACAAGGCTCCCAGTTCTCCATGGCCTGTCCTGCCTTTCTGGATTTTACACTTTTTTCAGATGGCCCTTTTGACCGGGGGGAAGTGAGACTTCATTGTAGTGCAGATTTCCTTTGCAAGCTTGCTTGGTTGGCCAAAAAGGGCGTATGCGTTTTTTCCTGAATATATTCAGGAAAAAACGCATACGCCCTTTTTGGCCAAGTGCATCATTGTGGACGTTCTGCCTCTTTTCCTATGCTTTAAATGCAATTCCAGTCTACCTCCTGAAATCGGTTTCCTGCAATTCTGCCCCGCTTTCAAGTCCTCTTGGCAGCCTTACTTCAGTATATTTTTGGACGATAGCTGTCATTTATAACTCTGCAGGTTTGTGAATTACAGTGCCCCTGAGCTCCTTTCTTCAACTCGCTTTCTTGTGAGCTGGCCGCAACACCGCAGGATTGCTTCAGGCCCTAATCTGGTTCCGGCACGGCACGCTGAGCCTTTGGTTAATTCCTCTTCCTGGTGGGAAATGAGAGTTAAATTTGCCCGTCCAGACACCTCCAGCTAGTCTCTCATTGGTTCTCCCTATTCCTGTTCATCTTCCGCAGAAATTGCAAACTGGGCCAAACAGGAGGTTAAAGGCACTGACTCTCCAAGTCGGGAGAGTGTTAGTAAAGCGTCTGGAATGTTGCACCCGAGTACCAGGGGACGAGAACTGAGACATATTGGAACACGTCTCCCGATCACACGGTTGATCATACTCTGGGTTCCACGTGCATGTTTTAGCTGAAGGAAGAATCCCTTAAACCTGGAGAGTTGAGACCCGTGGAATGGGTACCATGCAATATGACTTCAAAGGGTCTTCATTTGCTCACCGAACCTCTCCAATCCTATCACTGCTGCGTTTATGCCCCTGTACACACGCTTGATTTTCTTTCAGACACATAGCAATCCATAGGTTTTAAGATACTTACTAGTCAGGTACATTCTTAGGCGTTTAATATGGGGTGTTGAGTCCATTTCGTTGAGCAAGGAGTAGTTCTTGTCTATTCCATATTTGGCTTAAGGAACTTTATCTGTGCTCATTTCAATCTCTGGTTTGATGCAGCACCCCAACTCACCTTTCCCCTTAAGCAAGCATAAGTTGGTTTTCTAAATTTGAGACCCTGTTCTGTTTTGTAATCCAGTTCCTGTGTAGCCAAGTTTACATCCCGTGTATTAGTGATATCTTATGATGTTTCTTTTTCTGTGTGACTTATTTCAGTTAGAATCATCATACCTGAATCCACTCATTATGCTGCTACGGGCCTGATGACATAGATTTCATTGCTGAGTGATATTGCATTGTACGTAAGTACCACAACTTCTTTATCCATTTTTCACTTTCTGCGATATTGAACTTGTACCGTAAACGAGGTTCTTGTAAACAGAGCCGTCCCAAACTTTGGGGTGGCTGTGTCTTTTTGATTTTAATTTCCCTAAGCTATAGGACCATAAGTGGAAGTGCCCTAGGCTCTGTTGCTTTGTTTTTTAGATGTTTCAGGAAACACCATACACCTCTCCCGAGTGGCTGTTGGCAATTTACATCCCGCCCATCAGCATAACAAGGCTCCCAGTTCTCCATGGCCTGTCCTGCCTTTCTGGATTTTACACTTTTTTCAGATGGCCCTTTTGACCGGGGGGAAGTGAGACTTCATTGTAGTGCAGATTTCCTTTGCAAGCTTGCTTGGTTGGCCAAAAAGGGCGTATGCGTTTTTTCCTGAATATATTCAGGAAAAAACGCATACGCCCTTTTTGGCCAAGTGCATCATTGTGGACGTTCTGCCTCTTTTCCTATGCTTTAAATGCAATTCCAGTCTACCTCCTGAAATCGGTTTCCTGCAATTCTGCCCCGCTTTCAAGTCCTCTTGGCAGCCTTACTTCAGTATATTTTTGGACGATAGCTGTCATTTATAACTCTGCAGGTTTGTGAATTACAGTGCCCCTGAGCTCCTTTCTTCAACTCGCTTTCTTGTGAGCTGGCCGCAACACCGCAGGATTGCTTCAGGCCCTAATCTGGTTCCGGCACGGCACGCTGAGCCTTTGGTTAATTCCTCTTCCTGGTGGGAAATGAGAGTTAAATTTGCCCGTCCAGACACCTCCAGCTAGTCTCTCATTGGTTCTCCCTATTCCTGTTCATCTTCCGCAGAAATTGCAAACTGGGCCAAACAGGAGGTTAAAGGCACTGACTCTCCAAGTCGGGAGAGTGTTAGTAAAGCGTCTGGAATGTTGCACCCGAGTACCAGGGGACGAGAACTGAGACATATTGGAACACGTCTCCCGATCACACGGTTGATCATACTCTGGGATCCACGTGCATGTTTTAGCTGAAGGAAGAATCCCTTAAACCTGGAGAGTTGAGACCCGTGGAATGGGTACCATGCAATATGACTTCAAAGGGTCTTCATTTGCTCACCGAACCTCTCCAATCCTATCACTGCTGCGTTTATGCCCCTGTACACACGCTTGATTTTCTTTCAGAGACATAGCAATCCATAGGTTTTAAGATACTTACTAGTCAGGTACATTCTTAGGCGTTTAATATGGGGTGTTGAGTCCATTTCGTTGAGCAAGGAGTAGTTCTTGTCTATTCCATATTTGGCTTAAGGAACTTTATCTGTGCTCATTTCAATCTCTGGTTTGATGCAGCACCCCAACTCACCTTTCCCCTTAAGCAAGCATAAGTTGGTTTTCTAAATTTGAGACCCTGTTCTGTTTTGTAATCCAGTTCCTGTGTAGCCAAGTTTACATCCCGTGTATTAGTGATATCTTATGATGTTTCTTTTTCTGTGTGACTTATTTCAGTTAGAATCATCATACCTGAATCCACTCATTATGCTGCTACGGGCCTGATGACATAGATTTCATTGCTAAGTGATATTGCATTGTACGTAAGTACCACAACTTCTTTATCCATTTTTCACTTTCTGCGATATTGAACTTGTACCGTAAACGAGGTTCTTGTAAACAGAGCCGTCCCAAACTTTGGGGTGGCTGTGTCTTTTTGATTTTAATTTCCCTAAGCTATAGGACCATAAGTGGAAGTGCCCTAGGCTCTGTTGCTTTGTTTTTTAGATGTTTCAGGAAACACCATACACCTCTCCCGAGTGGCTCTTGGCAATTTACATCCCGCCCATCAGCATAACAAGGCTCCCAGTTCTCCATGGCCTGTCCTGCCTTTCTGGATTTTACACTTTTTTCAGATGGCCCTTTTGACCGGGGGGAAGTGAGACTTCATTGTAGTGCAGATTTCCTTTGCAAGCTTGCTTGGTTGGCCAAAAAGGGCGTATGCGTTTTTTCCTGAATATATTCAGGAAAAAACGCATACGCCCTTTTTGGCCAAGTGCATCATTGTGGACGTTCTGCCTCTTTTCCTATGCTTTAAATGCAATTCCAGTCTACCTCCTGAAATCGGTTTCCTGCAATTCTGCCCCGCTTTCAAGTCCTCTTGGCAGCCTTACTTCAGTATATTTTTGGACGATAGCTGTCATTTATAACTCTGCAGGTTTGTGAATTACAGTGCCCCTGAGCTCCTTTCTTCAACTCGCTTTCTTGTGAGCTGGCCGCAACACCGCAGGATTGCTTCAGGCCCTAATCTGGTTCCGGCACGGCACGCTGAGCCTTTGGTTAATTCCTCTTCCTGGTGGGAAATGAGAGTTAAATTTGCCCGTCCAGACACCTCCAGCTAGTCTCTCATTGGTTCTCCCTATTCCTGTTCATCTTCCGCAGAAATTGCAAACTGGGCCAAACAGGAGGTTAAAGGCACTGACTCTCCAAGTCGGGAGAGTGTTAGTAAAGCGTCTGGAATGTTGCACCCGAGTACCAGGGGACGAGAACTGAGACATATTGGAACACGTCTCCCGATCACACGGTTGATCATACTCTGGGTTCCACGTGCATGTTTTAGCTGAAGGAAGAATCCCTTAAACCTGGAGAGTTGAGACCCGTGGAATGGGTACCATGCAATATGACTTCAAAGGGTCTTCATTTGCTCACCGAACCTCTCCAATCCTATCACTGCTGCGTTTATGCCCCTGTACACACGCTTGATTTTCTTTCAGACACATAGCAATCCATAGGTTTTAAGATACTTACTAGTCAGGTACATTCTTAGGCGTTTAATATGGGGTGTTGAGTCCATTTCGTTGAGCAAGGAGTAGTTCTTGTCTATTCCATATTTGGCTTAAGGAACTTTATCTGTGCTCATTTCAATCTCTGGTTTGATGCAGCACCCCAACTCACCTTTCCCCTTAAGCAAGCATAAGTTGGTTTTCTAAATTTGAGACCCTGTTCTGTTTTGTAATCCAGTTCCTGTGTAGCCAAGTTTACATCCCGTGTATTAGTGATATCTTATGATGTTTCTTTTTCTGTGTGACTTATTTCAGTTAGAATCATCATACCTGAATCCACTCATTATGCTGCTACGGGCCTGATGACATAGATTTCATTGCTGAGTGATATTGCATTGTACGTAAGTACCACAACTTCTTTATCCATTTTTCACTTTCTGCGATATTGAACTTGTACCGTAAACGAGGTTCTTGTAAACAGAGCCGTCCCAAACTTTGGGGTGGCTGTGTCTTTTTGATTTTAATTTCCCTAAGCTATAGGACCATAAGTGGAAGTGCCCTAGGCTCTGTTGCTTTGTTTTTTAGATGTTTCAGGAAACACCATACACCTCTCCCGAGTGGCTCTTGGCAATTTACATCCCGCCCATCAGCATAACAAGGCTCCCAGTTCTCCATGGCCTGTCCTGCCTTTCTGGATTTTACACTTTTTTCAGATGGCCCTTTTGACCGGGGGGAAGTGAGACTTCATTGTAGTGCAGATTTCCTTTGCAAGCTTGCTTGGTTGGCCAAAAAGGGCGTATGCGTTTTTTCCTGAATATATTCAGGAAAAAACGCATACGCCCTTTTTGGCCAAGTGCATCATTGTGGACGTTCTGCCTCTTTTCCTATGCTTTAAATGCAATTCCAGTCTACCTCCTGAAATCGGTTTCCTGCAATTCTGCCCCGCTTTCAAGTCCTCTTGGCAGCCTTACTTCAGTATATTTTTGGACGATAGCTGTCATTTATAACTCTGCAGGTTTGTGAATTACAGTGCCCCTGAGCTCCTTTCTTCAACTCGCTTTCTTGTGAGCTGGCCGCAACACCGCAGGATTGCTTCAGGCCCTAATCTGGTTCCGGCACGGCACGCTGAGCCTTTGGTTAATTCCTCTTCCTGGTGGGAAATGAGAGTTAAATTTGCCCGTCCAGACACCTCCAGCTAGTCTCTCATTGGTTCTCCCTATTCCTGTTCATCTTCCGCAGAAATTGCAAACTGGGCCAAACAGGAGGTTAAAGGCACTGACTCTCCAAGTCGGGAGAGTGTTAGTAAAGCGTCTGGAATGTTGCACCCGAGTACCAGGGGACGAGAACTGAGACATATTGGAACACGTCTCCCGATCACACGGTTGATCATACTCTGGGATCCACGTGCATGTTTTAGCTGAAGGAAGAATCCCTTAAACCTGGAGAGTTGAGACCCGTGGAATGGGTACCATGCAATATGACTTCAAAGGGTCTTCATTTGCTCACCGAACCTCTCCAATCCTATCACTGCTGCGTTTATGCCCCTGTACACACGCTTGATTTTCTTTCAGAGACATAGCAATCCATAGGTTTTAAGATACTTACTAGTCAGGTACATTCTTAGGCGTTTAATATGGGGTGTTGAGTCCATTTCGTTGAGCAAGGAGTAGTTCTTGTCTATTCCATATTTGGCTTAAGGAACTTTATCTGTGCTCATTTCAATCTCTGGTTTGATGCAGCACCCCAACTCACCTTTCCCCTTAAGCAAGCATAAGTTGGTTTTCTAAATTTGAGACCCTGTTCTGTTTTGTAATCCAGTTCCTGTGTAGCCAAGTTTACATCCCGTGTATTAGTGATATCTTATGATGTTTCTTTTTCTGTGTGACTTATTTCAGTTAGAATCATCATACCTGAATCCACTCATTATGCTGCTACGGGCCTGATGACATAGATTTCATTGCTAAGTGATATTGCATTGTACGTAAGTACCACAACTTCTTTATCCATTTTTCACTTTCTGCGATATTGAACTTGTACCGTAAACGAGGTTCTTGTAAACAGAGCCGTCCCAAACTTTGGGGTGGCTGTGTCTTTTTGATTTTAATTTCCCTAAGCTATAGGACCATAAGTGGAAGTGCCCTAGGCTCTGTTGCTTTGTTTTTTAGATGTTTCAGGAAACACCATACACCTCTCCCGAGTGGCTCTTGGCAATTTACATCCCGCCCATCAGCATAACAAGGCTCCCAGTTCTCCATGGCCTGTCCTGCCTTTCTGGATTTTACACTTTTTTCAGATGGCCCTTTTGACCGGGGGGAAGTGAGACTTCATTGTAGTGCAGATTTCCTTTGCAAGCTTGCTTGGTTGGCCAAAAAGGGCGTATGCGTTTTTTCCTGAATATATTCAGGAAAAAACGCATACGCCCTTTTTGGCCAAGTGCATCATTGTGGACGTTCTGCCTCTTTTCCTATGCTTTAAATGCAATTCCAGTCTACCTCCTGAAATCGGTTTCCTGCAATTCTGCCCCGCTTTCAAGTCCTCTTGGCAGCCTTACTTCAGTATATTTTTGGACGATAGCTGTCATTTATAACTCTGCAGGTTTGTGAATTACAGTGCCCCTGAGCTCCTTTCTTCAACTCGCTTTCTTGTGAGCTGGCCGCAACACCGCAGGATTGCTTCAGGCCCTAATCTGGTTCCGGCACGGCACGCTGAGCCTTTGGTTAATTCCTCTTCCTGGTGGGAAATGAGAGTTAAATTTGCCCGTCCAGACACCTCCAGCTAGTCTCTCATTGGTTCTCCCTATTCCTGTTCATCTTCCGCAGAAATTGCAAACTGGGCCAAACAGGAGGTTAAAGGCACTGACTCTCCAAGTCGGGAGAGTGTTAGTAAAGCGTCTGGAATGTTGCACCCGAGTACCAGGGGACGAGAACTGAGACATATTGGAACACGTCTCCCGATCACACGGTTGATCATACTCTGGGTTCCACGTGCATGTTTTAGCTGAAGGAAGAATCCCTTAAACCTGGAGAGTTGAGACCCGTGGAATGGGTACCATGCAATATGACTTCAAAGGGTCTTCATTTGCTCACCGAACCTCTCCAATCCTATCACTGCTGCGTTTATGCCCCTGTACACACGCTTGATTTTCTTTCAGACACATAGCAATCCATAGGTTTTAAGATACTTACTAGTCAGGTACATTCTTAGGCGTTTAATATGGGGTGTTGAGTCCATTTCGTTGAGCAAGGAGTAGTTCTTGTCTATTCCATATTTGGCTTAAGGAACTTTATCTGTGCTCATTTCAATCTCTGGTTTGATGCAGCACCCCAACTCACCTTTCCCCTTAAGCAAGCATAAGTTGGTTTTCTAAATTTGAGACCCTGTTCTGTTTTGTAATCCAGTTCCTGTGTAGCCAAGTTTACATCCCGTGTATTAGTGATATCTTATGATGTTTCTTTTTCTGTGTGACTTATTTCAGTTAGAATCATCATACCTGAATCCACTCATTATGCTGCTACGGGCCTGATGACATAGATTTCATTGCTGAGTGATATTGCATTGTACGTAAGTACCACAACTTCTTTATCCATTTTTCACTTTCTGCGATATTGAACTTGTACCGTAAACGAGGTTCTTGTAAACAGAGCCGTCCCAAACTTTGGGGTGGCTGTGTCTTTTTGATTTTAATTTCCCTAAGCTATAGGACCATAAGTGGAAGTGCCCTAGGCTCTGTTGCTTTGTTTTTTAGATGTTTCAGGAAACACCATACACCTCTCCCGAGTGGCTGTTGGCAATTTACATCCCGCCCATCAGCATAACAAGGCTCCCAGTTCTCCATGGCCTGTCCTGCCTTTCTGGATTTTACACTTTTTTCAGATGGCCCTTTTGACCGGGGGGAAGTGAGACTTCATTGTAGTGCAGATTTCCTTTGCAAGCTTGCTTGGTTGGCCAAAAAGGGCGTATGCGTTTTTTCCTGAATATATTCAGGAAAAAACGCATACGCCCTTTTTGGCCAAGTGCATCATTGTGGACGTTCTGCCTCTTTTCCTATGCTTTAAATGCAATTCCAGTCTACCTCCTGAAATCGGTTTCCTGCAATTCTGCCCCGCTTTCAAGTCCTCTTGGCAGCCTTACTTCAGTATATTTTTGGACGATAGCTGTCATTTATAACTCTGCAGGTTTGTGAATTACAGTGCCCCTGAGCTCCTTTCTTCAACTCGCTTTCTTGTGAGCTGGCCGCAACACCGCAGGATTGCTTCAGGCCCTAATCTGGTTCCGGCACGGCACGCTGAGCCTTTGGTTAATTCCTCTTCCTGGTGGGAAATGAGAGTTAAATTTGCCCGTCCAGACACCTCCAGCTAGTCTCTCATTGGTTCTCCCTATTCCTGTTCATCTTCCGCAGAAATTGCAAACTGGGCCAAACAGGAGGTTAAAGGCACTGACTCTCCAAGTCGGGAGAGTGTTAGTAAAGCGTCTGGAATGTTGCACCCGAGTACCAGGGGACGAGAACTGAGACATATTGGAACACGTCTCCCGATCACACGGTTGATCATACTCTGGGTTCCACGTGCATGTTTTAGCTGAAGGAAGAATCCCTTAAACCTGGAGAGTTGAGACCCGTGGAATGGGTACCATGCAATATGACTTCAAAGGGTCTTCATTTGCTCACCGAACCTCTCCAATCCTATCACTGCTGCGTTTATGCCCCTGTACACACGCTTGATTTTCTTTCAGACACATAGCAATCCATAGGTTTTAAGATACTTACTAGTCAGGTACATTCTTAGGCGTTTAATATGGGGTGTTGAGTCCATTTCGTTGAGCAAGGAGTAGTTCTTGTCTATTCCATATTTGGCTTAAGGAACTTTATCTGTGCTCATTTCAATCTCTGGTTTGATGCAGCACCCCAACTCACCTTTCCCCTTAAGCAAGCATAAGTTGGTTTTCTAAATTTGAGACCCTGTTCTGTTTTGTAATCCAGTTCCTGTGTAGCCAAGTTTACATCCCGTGTATTAGTGATATCTTATGATGTTTCTTTTTCTGTGTGACTTATTTCAGTTAGAATCATCATACCTGAATCCACTCATTATGCTGCTACGGGCCTGATGACATAGATTTCATTGCTGAGTGATATTGCATTGTACGTAAGTACCACAACTTCTTTATCCATTTTTCACTTTCTGCGATATTGAACTTGTACCGTAAACGAGGTTCTTGTAAACAGAGCCGTCCCAAACTTTGGGGTGGCTGTGTCTTTTTGATTTTAATTTCCCTAAGCTATAGGACCATAAGTGGAAGTGCCCTAGGCTCTGTTGCTTTGTTTTTTAGATGTTTCAGGAAACACCATACACCTCTCCCGAGTGGCTGTTGGCAATTTACATCCCGCCCATCAGCATAACAAGGCTCCCAGTTCTCCATGGCCTGTCCTGCCTTTCTGGATTTTACACTTTTTTCAGATGGCCCTTTTGACCGGGGGGAAGTGAGACTTCATTGTAGTGCAGATTTCCTTTGCAAGCTTGCTTGGTTGGCCAAAAAGGGCGTATGCGTTTTTTCCTGAATATATTCAGGAAAAAACGCATACGCCCTTTTTGGCCAAGTGCATCATTGTGGACGTTCTGCCTCTTTTCCTATGCTTTAAATGCAATTCCAGTCTACCTCCTGAAATCGGTTTCCTGCAATTCTGCCCCGCTTTCAAGTCCTCTTGGCAGCCTTACTTCAGTATATTTTTGGACGATAGCTGTCATTTATAACTCTGCAGGTTTGTGAATTACAGTGCCCCTGAGCTCCTTTCTTCAACTCGCTTTCTTGTGAGCTGGCCGCAACACCGCAGGATTGCTTCAGGCCCTAATCTGGTTCCGGCACGGCACGCTGAGCCTTTGGTTAATTCCTCTTCCTGGTGGGAAATGAGAGTTAAATTTGCCCGTCCAGACACCTCCAGCTAGTCTCTCATTGGTTCTCCCTATTCCTGTTCATCTTCCGCAGAAATTGCAAACTGGGCCAAACAGGAGGTTAAAGGCACTGACTCTCCAAGTCGGGAGAGTGTTAGTAAAGCGTCTGGAATGTTGCACCCGAGTACCAGGGGACGAGAACTGAGACATATTGGAACACGTCTCCCGATCACACGGTTGATCATACTCTGGGTTCCACGTGCATGTTTTAGCTGAAGGAAGAATCCCTTAAACCTGGAGAGTTGAGACCCGTGGAATGGGTACCATGCAATATGACTTCAAAGGGTCTTCATTTGCTCACCGAACCTCTCCAATCCTATCACTGCTGCGTTTATGCCCCTGTACACACGCTTGATTTTCTTTCAGACACATAGCAATCCATAGGTTTTAAGATACTTACTAGTCAGGTACATTCTTAGGCGTTTAATATGGGGTGTTGAGTCCATTTCGTTGAGCAAGGAGTAGTTCTTGTCTATTCCATATTTGGCTTAAGGAACTTTATCTGTGCTCATTTCAATCTCTGGTTTGATGCAGCACCCCAACTCACCTTTCCCCTTAAGCAAGCATAAGTTGGTTTTCTAAATTTGAGACCCTGTTCTGTTTTGTAATCCAGTTCCTGTGTAGCCAAGTTTACATCCCGTGTATTAGTGATATCTTATGATGTTTCTTTTTCTGTGTGACTTATTTCAGTTAGAATCATCATACCTGAATCCACTCATTATGCTGCTACGGGCCTGATGACATAGATTTCATTGCTGAGTGATATTGCATTGTACGTAAGTACCACAACTTCTTTATCCATTTTTCACTTTCTGCGATATTGAACTTGTACCGTAAACGAGGTTCTTGTAAACAGAGCCGTCCCAAACTTTGGGGTGGCTGTGTCTTTTTGATTTTAATTTCCCTAAGCTATAGGACCATAAGTGGAAGTGCCCTAGGCTCTGTTGCTTTGTTTTTTAGATGTTTCAGGAAACACCATACACCTCTCCCGAGTGGCTGTTGGCAATTTACATCCCGCCCATCAGCATAACAAGGCTCCCAGTTCTCCATGGCCTGTCCTGCCTTTCTGGATTTTACACTTTTTTCAGATGGCCCTTTTGACCGGGGGGAAGTGAGACTTCATTGTAGTGCAGATTTCCTTTGCAAGCTTGCTTGGTTGGCCAAAAAGGGCGTATGCGTTTTTTCCTGAATATATTCAGGAAAAAACGCATACGCCCTTTTTGGCCAAGTGCATCATTGTGGACGTTCTGCCTCTTTTCCTATGCTTTAAATGCAATTCCAGTCTACCTCCTGAAATCGGTTTCCTGCAATTCTGCCCCGCTTTCAAGTCCTCTTGGCAGCCTTACTTCAGTATATTTTTGGACGATAGCTGTCATTTATAACTCTGCAGGTTTGTGAATTACAGTGCCCCTGAGCTCCTTTCTTCAACTCGCTTTCTTGTGAGCTGGCCGCAACACCGCAGGATTGCTTCAGGCCCTAATCTGGTTCCGGCACGGCACGCTGAGCCTTTGGTTAATTCCTCTTCCTGGTGGGAAATGAGAGTTAAATTTGCCCGTCCAGACACCTCCAGCTAGTCTCTCATTGGTTCTCCCTATTCCTGTTCATCTTCCGCAGAAATTGCAAACTGGGCCAAACAGGAGGTTAAAGGCACTGACTCTCCAAGTCGGGAGAGTGTTAGTAAAGCGTCTGGAATGTTGCACCCGAGTACCAGGGGACGAGAACTGAGACATATTGGAACACGTCTCCCGATCACACGGTTGATCATACTCTGGGTTCCACGTGCATGTTTTAGCTGAAGGAAGAATCCCTTAAACCTGGAGAGTTGAGACCCGTGGAATGGGTACCATGCAATATGACTTCAAAGGGTCTTCATTTGCTCACCGAACCTCTCCAATCCTATCACTGCTGCGTTTATGCCCCTGTACACACGCTTGATTTTCTTTCAGACACATAGCAATCCATAGGTTTTAAGATACTTACTAGTCAGGTACATTCTTAGGCGTTTAATATGGGGTGTTGAGTCCATTTCGTTGAGCAAGGAGTAGTTCTTGTCTATTCCATATTTGGCTTAAGGAACTTTATCTGTGCTCATTTCAATCTCTGGTTTGATGCAGCACCCCAACTCACCTTTCCCCTTAAGCAAGCATAAGTTGGTTTTCTAAATTTGAGACCCTGTTCTGTTTTGTAATCCAGTTCCTGTGTAGCCAAGTTTACATCCCGTGTATTAGTGATATCTTATGATGTTTCTTTTTCTGTGTGACTTATTTCAGTTAGAATCATCATACCTGAATCCACTCATTATGCTGCTACGGGCCTGATGACATAGATTTCATTGCTGAGTGATATTGCATTGTACGTAAGTACCACAACTTCTTTATCCATTTTTCACTTTCTGCGATATTGAACTTGTACCGTAAACGAGGTTCTTGTAAACAGAGCCGTCCCAAACTTTGGGGTGGCTGTGTCTTTTTGATTTTAATTTCCCTAAGCTATAGGACCATAAGTGGAAGTGCCCTAGGCTCTGTTGCTTTGTTTTTTAGATGTTTCAGGAAACACCATACACCTCTCCCGAGTGGCTGTTGGCAATTTACATCCCGCCCATCAGCATAACAAGGCTCCCAGTTCTCCATGGCCTGTCCTGCCTTTCTGGATTTTACACTTTTTTCAGATGGCCCTTTTGACCGGGGGGAAGTGAGACTTCATTGTAGTGCAGATTTCCTTTGCAAGCTTGCTTGGTTGGCCAAAAAGGGCGTATGCGTTTTTTCCTGAAAAAACGCATACGCCCTTTTTGGCCAAGTGCATCATTGTGGACGTTCTGCCTCTTTTCCTATGCTTTAAATGCAATTCCAGTCTACCTCCTGAAATCGGTTTCCTGCAATTCTGCCCATCTTTCAACTCCTCTTGGCAGCCTTACTTCAGTATATTTTTGGACGATAGCTGTCATTTATAACTCTGCAGGTTTGTGAATTACAGTGCCCCTGAGCTCCTTTCTTCAACTCGCTTTCTTGTGAGCTGGCCGCAACACCGCAGGATTGCTTCAGGCCCTAATCTGGTTCCGGCACGGCACGCTGAGCCTTTGGTTAATTCCTCTTCCTGGTGGGAAATGAGAGTTAAATTTGCCCGTCCAGACACCTCCAGCTAGTCTCTCATTGGTTCTCCCTATTCCTGTTCATCTTCCGCAGAAATTGCAAACTGGGCCAAACAGGAGGTTAAAGGCACTGACTCTCCAAGTCGGGAGAGTGTTAGTAAAGCGTCTGGAATGTTGCACCCGAGTACCAGGGGACGAGAACTGAGACATATTGGAACACGTCTCCCGATCACACGGTTGATCATACTCTGGGTTCCACGTGCATGTTTTAGCTGAAGGAAGAATCCCTTAAACCTGGAGAGTTGAGACCCGTGGAATGGGTACCATGCAATATGACTTCAAAGGGTCTTCATTTGCTCACCGAACCTCTCCAATCCTATCACTGCTGCGTTTATGCCCCTGTACACACGCTTGATTTTCTTTCAGACACATAGCAATCCATAGGTTTTAAGATACTTACTAGTCAGGTACATTCTTAGGCGTTTAATATGGGGTGTTGAGTCCATTTCGTTGAGCAAGGAGTAGTTCTTGTCTATTCCATATTTGGCTTAAGGAACTTTATCTGTGCTCATTTCAATCTCTGGTTTGATGCAGCACCCCAACTCACCTTTCCCCTTAAGCAAGCATAAGTTGGTTTTCTAAATTTGAGACCCTGTTCTGTTTTGTAATCCAGTTCCTGTGTAGCCAAGTTTACATCCCGTGTATTAGTGATATCTTATGATGTTTCTTTTTCTGTGTGACTTATTTCAGTTAGAATCATCATACCTGAATCCACTCATTATGCTGCTACGGGCCTGATGACATAGATTTCATTGCTGAGTGATATTGCATTGTACGTAAGTACCACAACTTCTTTATCCATTTTTCACTTTCTGCGATATTGAACTTGTACCGTAAACGAGGTTCTTGTAAACAGAGCCGTCCCAAACTTTGGGGTGGCTGTGTCTTTTTGATTTTAATTTCCCTAAGCTATAGGACCATAAGTGGAAGTGCCCTAGGCTCTGTTGCTTTGTTTTTTAGATGTTTCAGGAAACACCATACACCTCTCCCGAGTGGCTCTTGGCAATTTACATCCCGCCCATCAGCATAACAAGGCTCCCAGTTCTCCATGGCCTGTCCTGCCTTTCTGGATTTTACACTTTTTTCAGATGGCCCTTTTGACCGGGGGGAAGTGAGACTTCATTGTAGTGCAGATTTCCTTTGCAAGCTTGCTTGGTTGGCCAAAAAGGGCGTATGCGTTTTTTCCTGAATATATTCAGGAAAAAACGCATACGCCCTTTTTGGCCAAGTGCATCATTGTGGACGTTCTGCCTCTTTTCCTATGCTTTAAATGCAATTCCAGTCTACCTCCTGAAATCGGTTTCCTGCAATTCTGCCCCGCTTTCAAGTCCTCTTGGCAGCCTTACTTCAGTATATTTTTGGACGATAGCTGTCATTTATAACTCTGCAGGTTTGTGAATTACAGTGCCCCTGAGCTCCTTTCTTCAACTCGCTTTCTTGTGAGCTGGCCGCAACACCGCAGGATTGCTTCAGGCCCTAATCTGGTTCCGGCACGGCACGCTGAGCCTTTGGTTAATTCCTCTTCCTGGTGGGAAATGAGAGTTAAATTTGCCCGTCCAGACACCTCCAGCTAGTCTCTCATTGGTTCTCCCTATTCCTGTTCATCTTCCGCAGAAATTGCAAACTGGGCCAAACAGGAGGTTAAAGGCACTGACTCTCCAAGTCGGGAGAGTGTTAGTAAAGCGTCTGGAATGTTGCACCCGAGTACCAGGGGACGAGAACTGAGACATATTGGAACACGTCTCCCGATCACACGGTTGATCATACTCTGGGTTCCACGTGCATGTTTTAGCTGAAGGAAGAATCCCTTAAACCTGGAGAGTTGAGACCCGTGGAATGGGTACCATGCAATATGACTTCAAAGGGTCTTCATTTGCTCACCGAACCTCTCCAATCCTATCACTGCTGCGTTTATGCCCCTGTACACACGCTTGATTTTCTTTCAGACACATAGCAATCCATAGGTTTTAAGATACTTACTAGTCAGGTACATTCTTAGGCGTTTAATATGGGGTGTTGAGTCCATTTCGTTGAGCAAGGAGTAGTTCTTGTCTATTCCATATTTGGCTTAAGGAACTTTATCTGTGCTCATTTCAATCTCTGGTTTGATGCAGCACCCCAACTCACCTTTCCCCTTAAGCAAGCATAAGTTGGTTTTCTAAATTTGAGACCCTGTTCTGTTTTGTAATCCAGTTCCTGTGTAGCCAAGTTTACATCCCGTGTATTAGTGATATCTTATGATGTTTCTTTTTCTGTGTGACTTATTTCAGTTAGAATCATCATACCTGAATCCACTCATTATGCTGCTACGGGCCTGATGACATAGATTTCATTGCTGAGTGATATTGCATTGTACGTAAGTACCACAACTTCTTTATCCATTTTTCACTTTCTGCGATATTGAACTTGTACCGTAAACGAGGTTCTTGTAAACAGAGCCGTCCCAAACTTTGGGGTGGCTGTGTCTTTTTGATTTTAATTTCCCTAAGCTATAGGACCATAAGTGGAAGTGCCCTAGGCTCTGTTGCTTTGTTTTTTAGATGTTTCAGGAAACACCATACACCTCTCCCGAGTGGCTGTTGGCAATTTACATCCCGCCCATCAGCATAACAAGGCTCCCAGTTCTCCATGGCCTGTCCTGCCTTTCTGGATTTTACACTTTTTTCAGATGGCCCTTTTGACCGGGGGGAAGTGAGACTTCATTGTAGTGCAGATTTCCTTTGCAAGCTTGCTTGGTTGGCCAAAAAGGGCGTATGCGTTTTTTCCTGAATATATTCAGGAAAAAACGCATACGCCCTTTTTGGCCAAGTGCATCATTGTGGACGTTCTGCCTCTTTTCCTATGCTTTAAATGCAATTCCAGTCTACCTCCTGAAATCGGTTTCCTGCAATTCTGCCCCGCTTTCAAGTCCTCTTGGCAGCCTTACTTCAGTATATTTTTGGACGATAGCTGTCATTTATAACTCTGCAGGTTTGTGAATTACAGTGCCCCTGAGCTCCTTTCTTCAACTCGCTTTCTTGTGAGCTGGCCGCAACACCGCAGGATTGCTTCAGGCCCTAATCTGGTTCCGGCACGGCACGCTGAGCCTTTGGTTAATTCCTCTTCCTGGTGGGAAATGAGAGTTAAATTTGCCCGTCCAGACACCTCCAGCTAGTCTCTCATTGGTTCTCCCTATTCCTGTTCATCTTCCGCAGAAATTGCAAACTGGGCCAAACAGGAGGTTAAAGGCACTGACTCTCCAAGTCGGGAGAGTGTTAGTAAAGCGTCTGGAATGTTGCACCCGAGTACCAGGGGACGAGAACTGAGACATATTGGAACACGTCTCCCGATCACACGGTTGATCATACTCTGGGTTCCACGTGCATGTTTTAGCTGAAGGAAGAATCCCTTAAACCTGGAGAGTTGAGACCCGTGGAATGGGTACCATGCAATATGACTTCAAAGGGTCTTCATTTGCTCACCGAACCTCTCCAATCCTATCACTGCTGCGTTTATGCCCCTGTACACACGCTTGATTTTCTTTCAGACACATAGCAATCCATAGGTTTTAAGATACTTACTAGTCAGGTACATTCTTAGGCGTTTAATATGGGGTGTTGAGTCCATTTCGTTGAGCAAGGAGTAGTTCTTGTCTATTCCATATTTGGCTTAAGGAACTTTATCTGTGCTCATTTCAATCTCTGGTTTGATGCAGCACCCCAACTCACCTTTCCCCTTAAGCAAGCATAAGTTGGTTTTCTAAATTTGAGACCCTGTTCTGTTTTGTAATCCAGTTCCTGTGTAGCCAAGTTTACATCCCGTGTATTAGTGATATCTTATGATGTTTCTTTTTCTGTGTGACTTATTTCAGTTAGAATCATCATACCTGAATCCACTCATTATGCTGCTACGGGCCTGATGACATAGATTTCATTGCTGAGTGATATTGCATTGTACGTAAGTACCACAACTTCTTTATCCATTTTTCACTTTCTGCGATATTGAACTTGTACCGTAAACGAGGTTCTTGTAAACAGAGCCGTCCCAAACTTTGGGGTGGCTGTGTCTTTTTGATTTTAATTTCCCTAAGCTATAGGACCATAAGTGGAAGTGCCCTAGGCTCTGTTGCTTTGTTTTTTAGATGTTTCAGGAAACACCATACACCTCTCCCGAGTGGCTGTTGGCAATTTACATCCCGCCCATCAGCATAACAAGGCTCCCAGTTCTCCATGGCCTGTCCTGCCTTTCTGGATTTTACACTTTTTTCAGATGGCCCTTTTGACCGGGGGGAAGTGAGACTTCATTGTAGTGCAGATTTCCTTTGCAAGCTTGCTTGGTTGGCCAAAAAGGGCGTATGCGTTTTTTCCTGAATATATTCAGGAAAAAACGCATACGCCCTTTTTGGCCAAGTGCATCATTGTGGACGTTCTGCCTCTTTTCCTATGCTTTAAATGCAATTCCAGTCTACCTCCTGAAATCGGTTTCCTGCAATTCTGCCCCGCTTTCAAGTCCTCTTGGCAGCCTTACTTCAGTATATTTTTGGACGATAGCTGTCATTTATAACTCTGCAGGTTTGTGAATTACAGTGCCCCTGAGCTCCTTTCTTCAACTCGCTTTCTTGTGAGCTGGCCGCAACACCGCAGGATTGCTTCAGGCCCTAATCTGGTTCCGGCACGGCACGCTGAGCCTTTGGTTAATTCCTCTTCCTGGTGGGAAATGAGAGTTAAATTTGCCCGTCCAGACACCTCCAGCTAGTCTCTCATTGGTTCTCCCTATTCCTGTTCATCTTCCGCAGAAATTGCAAACTGGGCCAAACAGGAGGTTAAAGGCACTGACTCTCCAAGTCGGGAGAGTGTTAGTAAAGCGTCTGGAATGTTGCACCCGAGTACCAGGGGACGAGAACTGAGACATATTGGAACACGTCTCCCGATCACACGGTTGATCATACTCTGGGTTCCACGTGCATGTTTTAGCTGAAGGAAGAATCCCTTAAACCTGGAGAGTTGAGACCCGTGGAATGGGTACCATGCAATATGACTTCAAAGGGTCTTCATTTGCTCACCGAACCTCTCCAATCCTATCACTGCTGCGTTTATGCCCCTGTACACACGCTTGATTTTCTTTCAGACACATAGCAATCCATAGGTTTTAAGATACTTACTAGTCAGGTACATTCTTAGGCGTTTAATATGGGGTGTTGAGTCCATTTCGTTGAGCAAGGAGTAGTTCTTGTCTATTCCATATTTGGCTTAAGGAACTTTATCTGTGCTCATTTCAATCTCTGGTTTGATGCAGCACCCCAACTCACCTTTCCCCTTAAGCAAGCATAAGTTGGTTTTCTAAATTTGAGACCCTGTTCTGTTTTGTAATCCAGTTCCTGTGTAGCCAAGTTTACATCCCGTGTATTAGTGATATCTTATGATGTTTCTTTTTCTGTGTGACTTATTTCAGTTAGAATCATCATACCTGAATCCACTCATTATGCTGCTACGGGCCTGATGACATAGATTTCATTGCTGAGTGATATTGCATTGTACGTAAGTACCACAACTTCTTTATCCATTTTTCACTTTCTGCGATATTGAACTTGTACCGTAAACGAGGTTCTTGTAAACAGAGCCGTCCCAAACTTTGGGGTGGCTGTGTCTTTTTGATTTTAATTTCCCTAAGCTATAGGACCATAAGTGGAAGTGCCCTAGGCTCTGTTGCTTTGTTTTTTAGATGTTTCAGGAAACACCATACACCTCTCCCGAGTGGCTGTTGGCAATTTACATCCCGCCCATCAGCATAACAAGGCTCCCAGTTCTCCATGGCCTGTCCTGCCTTTCTGGATTTTACACTTTTTTCAGATGGCCCTTTTGACCGGGGGGAAGTGAGACTTCATTGTAGTGCAGATTTCCTTTGCAAGCTTGCTTGGTTGGCCAAAAAGGGCGTATGCGTTTTTTCCTGAATATATTCAGGAAAAAACGCATACGCCCTTTTTGGCCAAGTGCATCATTGTGGACGTTCTGCCTCTTTTCCTATGCTTTAAATGCAATTCCAGTCTACCTCCTGAAATCGGTTTCCTGCAATTCTGCCCCGCTTTCAAGTCCTCTTGGCAGCCTTACTTCAGTATATTTTTGGACGATAGCTGTCATTTATAACTCTGCAGGTTTGTGAATTACAGTGCCCCTGAGCTCCTTTCTTCAACTCGCTTTCTTGTGAGCTGGCCGCAACACCGCAGGATTGCTTCAGGCCCTAATCTGGTTCCGGCACGGCACGCTGAGCCTTTGGTTAATTCCTCTTCCTGGTGGGAAATGAGAGTTAAATTTGCCCGTCCAGACACCTCCAGCTAGTCTCTCATTGGTTCTCCCTATTCCTGTTCATCTTCCGCAGAAATTGCAAACTGGGCCAAACAGGAGGTTAAAGGCACTGACTCTCCAAGTCGGGAGAGTGTTAGTAAAGCGTCTGGAATGTTGCACCCGAGTACCAGGGGACGAGAACTGAGACATATTGGAACACGTCTCCCGATCACACGGTTGATCATACTCTGGGTTCCACGTGCATGTTTTAGCTGAAGGAAGAATCCCTTAAACCTGGAGAGTTGAGACCCGTGGAATGGGTACCATGCAATATGACTTCAAAGGGTCTTCATTTGCTCACCGAACCTCTCCAATCCTATCACTGCTGCGTTTATGCCCCTGTACACACGCTTGATTTTCTTTCAGACACATAGCAATCCATAGGTTTTAAGATACTTACTAGTCAGGTACATTCTTAGGCGTTTAATATGGGGTGTTGAGTCCATTTCGTTGAGCAAGGAGTAGTTCTTGTCTATTCCATATTTGGCTTAAGGAACTTTATCTGTGCTCATTTCAATCTCTGGTTTGATGCAGCACCCCAACTCACCTTTCCCCTTAAGCAAGCATAAGTTGGTTTTCTAAATTTGAGACCCTGTTCTGTTTTGTAATCCAGTTCCTGTGTAGCCAAGTTTACATCCCGTGTATTAGTGATATCTTATGATGTTTCTTTTTCTGTGTGACTTATTTCAGTTAGAATCATCATACCTGAATCCACTCATTATGCTGCTACGGGCCTGATGACATAGATTTCATTGCTGAGTGATATTGCATTGTACGTAAGTACCACAACTTCTTTATCCATTTTTCACTTTCTGCGATATTGAACTTGTACCGTAAACGAGGTTCTTGTAAACAGAGCCGTCCCAAACTTTGGGGTGGCTGTGTCTTTTTGATTTTAATTTCCCTAAGCTATAGGACCATAAGTGGAAGTGCCCTAGGCTCTGTTGCTTTGTTTTTTAGATGTTTCAGGAAACACCATACACCTCTCCCGAGTGGCTGTTGGCAATTTACATCCCGCCCATCAGCATAACAAGGCTCCCAGTTCTCCATGGCCTGTCCTGCCTTTCTGGATTTTACACTTTTTTCAGATGGCCCTTTTGACCGGGGGGAAGTGAGACTTCATTGTAGTGCAGATTTCCTTTGCAAGCTTGCTTGGTTGGCCAAAAAGGGCGTATGCGTTTTTTCCTGAATATATTCAGGAAAAAACGCATACGCCCTTTTTGGCCAAGTGCATCATTGTGGACGTTCTGCCTCTTTTCCTATGCTTTAAATGCAATTCCAGTCTACCTCCTGAAATCGGTTTCCTGCAATTCTGCCCCGCTTTCAAGTCCTCTTGGCAGCCTTACTTCAGTATATTTTTGGACGATAGCTGTCATTTATAACTCTGCAGGTTTGTGAATTACAGTGCCCCTGAGCTCCTTTCTTCAACTCGCTTTCTTGTGAGCTGGCCGCAACACCGCAGGATTGCTTCAGGCCCTAATCTGGTTCCGGCACGGCACGCTGAGCCTTTGGTTAATTCCTCTTCCTGGTGGGAAATGAGAGTTAAATTTGCCCGTCCAGACACCTCCAGCTAGTCTCTCATTGGTTCTCCCTATTCCTGTTCATCTTCCGCAGAAATTGCAAACTGGGCCAAACAGGAGGTTAAAGGCACTGACTCTCCAAGTCGGGAGAGTGTTAGTAAAGCGTCTGGAATGTTGCACCCGAGTACCAGGGGACGAGAACTGAGACATATTGGAACACGTCTCCCGATCACACGGTTGATCATACTCTGGGTTCCACGTGCATGTTTTAGCTGAAGGAAGAATCCCTTAAACCTGGAGAGTTGAGACCCGTGGAATGGGTACCATGCAATATGACTTCAAAGGGTCTTCATTTGCTCACCGAACCTCTCCAATCCTATCACTGCTGCGTTTATGCCCCTGTACACACGCTTGATTTTCTTTCAGACACATAGCAATCCATAGGTTTTAAGATACTTACTAGTCAGGTACATTCTTAGGCGTTTAATATGGGGTGTTGAGTCCATTTCGTTGAGCAAGGAGTAGTTCTTGTCTATTCCATATTTGGCTTAAGGAACTTTATCTGTGCTCATTTCAATCTCTGGTTTGATGCAGCACCCCAACTCACCTTTCCCCTTAAGCAAGCATAAGTTGGTTTTCTAAATTTGAGACCCTGTTCTGTTTTGTAATCCAGTTCCTGTGTAGCCAAGTTTACATCCCGTGTATTAGTGATATCTTATGATGTTTCTTTTTCTGTGTGACTTATTTCAGTTAGAATCATCATACCTGAATCCACTCATTATGCTGCTACGGGCCTGATGACATAGATTTCATTGCTGAGTGATATTGCATTGTACGTAAGTACCACAACTTCTTTATCCATTTTTCACTTTCTGCGATATTGAACTTGTACCGTAAACGAGGTTCTTGTAAACAGAGCCGTCCCAAACTTTGGGGTGGCTGTGTCTTTTTGATTTTAATTTCCCTAAGCTATAGGACCATAAGTGGAAGTGCCCTAGGCTCTGTTGCTTTGTTTTTTAGATGTTTCAGGAAACACCATACACCTCTCCCGAGTGGCTGTTGGCAATTTACATCCCGCCCATCAGCATAACAAGGCTCCCAGTTCTCCATGGCCTGTCCTGCCTTTCTGGATTTTACACTTTTTTCAGATGGCCCTTTTGACCGGGGGGAAGTGAGACTTCATTGTAGTGCAGATTTCCTTTGCAAGCTTGCTTGGTTGGCCAAAAAGGGCGTATGCGTTTTTTCCTGAAAAAACGCATACGCCCTTTTTGGCCAAGTGCATCATTGTGGACGTTCTGCCTCTTTTCCTATGCTTTAAATGCAATTCCAGTCTACCTCCTGAAATCGGTTTCCTGCAATTCTGCCCATCTTTCAACTCCTCTTGGCAGCCTTACTTCAGTATATTTTTGGACGATAGCTGTCATTTATAACTCTGCAGGTTTGTGAATTACAGTGCCCCTGAGCTCCTTTCTTCAACTCGCTTTCTTGTGAGCTGGCCGCAACACCGCAGGATTGCTTCAGGCCCTAATCTGGTTCCGGCACGGCACGCTGAGCCTTTGGTTAATTCCTCTTCCTGGTGGGAAATGAGAGTTAAATTTGCCCGTCCAGACACCTCCAGCTAGTCTCTCATTGGTTCTCCCTATTCCTGTTCATCTTCCGCAGAAATTGCAAACTGGGCCAAACAGGAGGTTAAAGGCACTGACTCTCCAAGTCGGGAGAGTGTTAGTAAAGCGTCTGGAATGTTGCACCCGAGTACCAGGGGACGAGAACTGAGACATATTGGAACACGTCTCCCGATCACACGGTTGATCATACTCTGGGTTCCACGTGCATGTTTTAGCTGAAGGAAGAATCCCTTAAACCTGGAGAGTTGAGACCCGTGGAATGGGTACCATGCAATATGACTTCAAAGGGTCTTCATTTGCTCACCGAACCTCTCCAATCCTATCACTGCTGCGTTTATGCCCCTGTACACACGCTTGATTTTCTTTCAGACACATAGCAATCCATAGGTTTTAAGATACTTACTAGTCAGGTACATTCTTAGGCGTTTAATATGGGGTGTTGAGTCCATTTCGTTGAGCAAGGAGTAGTTCTTGTCTATTCCATATTTGGCTTAAGGAACTTTATCTGTGCTCATTTCAATCTCTGGTTTTATGCAGCACCCCAACTCACCTTTCCCCTTAAGCAAGCATAAGTTGGTTTTCTAAATTTGAGACCCTGTTCTGTTTTGTAATCCAGTTCCTGTGTAGCCAAGTTTACATCCCGTGTATTAGTGATATCTTATGATGTTTCTTTTTCTGTGTGACTTATTTCAGTTAGAATCATCATACCTGAATCCACTCATTATGCTGCTACGGGCCTGATGACATAGATTTCATTGCTGAGTGATATTGCATTGTACGTAAGTACCACAACTTCTTTATCCATTTTTCACTTTCTGCGATATTGAACTTGTACCGTAAACGAGGTTCTTGTAAACAGAGCCGTCCCAAACTTTGGGGTGGCTGTGTCTTTTTGATTTTAATTTCCCTAAGCTATAGGACCATAAGTGGAAGTGCCCTAGGCTCTGTTGCTTTGTTTTTTAGATGTTTCAGGAAACACCATACACCTCTCCCGAGTGGCTGTTGGCAATTTACATCCCGCCCATCAGCATAACAAGGCTCCCAGTTCTCCATGGCCTGTCCTGCCTTTCTGGATTTTACACTTTTTTCAGATGGCCCTTTTGACCGGGGGGAAGTGAGACTTCATTGTAGTGCAGATTTCCTTTGCAAGATTGCTTGGTTGGCCAAAAAGGGCGTATGCGTTTTTTCCTGAAAAAACGCATACGCCCTTTTTGGCCAAGTGCATCATTGTGGACGTTCTGCCTCTTTTCCTATGCTTTAAATGCAATTCCAGTCTACCTCCTGAAATCGGTTTCCTGCAATTCTGCCCCGCTTTCAAGTCCTCTTGGCAGCCTTACTTCAGTATATTTTTGGACGATAGCTGTCATTTATAACTCTGCAGGTTTGTGAATTACAGTGCCCCTGAGCTCCTTTCTTCAACTCGCTTTCTTGTGAGCTGGCCGCAACACCGCAGGATTGCTTCAGGCCCTAATCTGGTTCCGGCACGGCACGCTGAGCCTTTGGTTAATTCCTCTTCCTGGTGGGAAATGAGAGTTAAATTTGCCCGTCCAGACACCTCCAGCTAGTCTCTCATTGGTTCTCCCTATTCCTGTTCATCTTCCGCAGAAATTGCAAACTGGGCCAAACAGGAGGTTAAAGGCACTGACTCTCCAAGTCGGGAGAGTGTTAGTAAAGCGTCTGGAATGTTGCACCCGAGTACCAGGGGACGAGAACTGAGACATATTGGAACACGTCTCCCGATCACACGGTTGATCATACTCTGGGTTCCACGTGCATGTTTTAGCTGAAGGAAGAATCCCTTAAACCTGGAGAGTTGAGACCCGTGGAATGGGTACCATGCAATATGACTTCAAAGGGTCTTCATTTGCTCACCGAACCTCTCCAATCCTATCACTGCTGCGTTTACGCCCCTGTACACACGCTTGATTTTCTTTCAGACACATAGCAATCCATAGGTTTTAAGATACTTACTAGTCAGGTACATTCTTAGGCGTTTAATATGGGGTGTTGAGTCCATTTCGTTGAGCAAGGAGTAGTTCTTGTCTATTCCATATTTGGCTTAAGGAACTTTATCTGTGCTCATTTCAATCTCTGGTTTGATGCAGCACCCCAACTCACCTTTCCCCTTAAGCAAGCATAAGTTGGTTTTCTAAATTTGAGACCCTGTTCTGTTTTGTAATCCAGTTCCTGTGTAGCCAAGTTTACATCCCGTGTATTAGTGATATCTTATGATGTTTCTTTTTCTGTGTGACTTATTTCAGTTAGAATCATCATACCTGAATCCACTCATTATGCTGCTACGGGCCTGATGACATAGATTTCATTGCTGAGTGATATTGCATTGTACGTAAGTACCACAACTTCTTTATCCATTTTTCACTTTCTGCGATATTGAACTTGTACCGTAAACGAGGTTCTTGTAAACAGAGCCGTCCCAAACTTTGGGGTGGCTGTGTCTTTTTGATTTTAATTTCCCTAAGCTATAGGACCATAAGTGGAAGTGCCCTAGGCTCTGTTGCTTTGTTTTTTAGATGTTTCAGGAAACACCATACACCTCTCCGGAGTGGCTCTTGGCAATTTACATCCCGCCCATCAGCATAACAAGGCTCCCAGTTCTCCATGGCCTGTCCTGCCTTTCTGGATTTTACACTTTTTTCAGATGGCCCTTTTGACCGGGGGGAAGTGAGACTTCATTGTAGTGCAGATTTCCTTTGCAAGCTTGCTTGGTTGGCCAAAAAGGGCGTATGCGTTTTTTCCTGAATATATTCAGGAAAAAACGCATACGCCCTTTTTGGCCAAGTGCATCATTGTGGACGTTCTGCCTCTTTTCCTATGCTTTAAATGCAATTCCAGTCTACCTCCTGAAATCGGTTTCCTGCAATTCTGCCCCGCTTTCAAGTCCTCTTGGCAGCCTTACTTCAGTATATTTTTGGACGATAGCTGTCATTTATAACTCTGCAGGTTTGTGAATTACAGTGCCCCTGAGCTCCTTTCTTCAACTCGCTTTCTTGTGAGCTGGCCGCAACACCGCAGGATTGCTTCAGGCCCTAATCTGGTTCCGGCACGGCACGCTGAGCCTTTGGTTAATTCCTCTTCCTGGTGGGAAATGAGAGTTAAATTTGCCCGTCCAGACACCTCCAGCTAGTCTCTCATTGGTTCTCCCTATTCCTGTTCATCTTCCGCAGAAATTGCAAACTGGGCCAAACAGGAGGTTAAAGGCACTGACTCTCCAAGTCGGGAGAGTGTTAGTAAAGCATCTGGAATGTTGCACCCGAGTACCAGGGGACGAGAACTGAGACATATTGGAACACGTCTCCCGATCACACGGTTGATCATACTCTGGGTTCCACGTGCATGTTTTAGCTGAAGGAAGAATCCCTTAAACCTGGAGAGTTGAGACCCGTGGAATGGGTACCATGCAATATGACTTCAAAGGGTCTTCATTTGCTCACCGAACCTCTCCAATCCTATCACTGCTGCGTTTATGCCCCTGTACACACGCTTGATTTTCTTTCAGACACATAGCAATCCATAGGTTTTAAGATACTTACTAGTCAGGTACATTCTTAGGCGTTTAATATGGGGTGTTGAGTCCATTTCGTTGAGCAAGGAGTAGTTCTTGTCTATTCCATATTTGGCTTAAGGAACTTTATCTGTGCTCATTTCAATCTCTGGTTTGATGCAGCACCCCAACTCACCTTTCCCCTTAAGCAAGCATAAGTTGGTTTTCTAAATTTGAGACCCTGTTCTGTTTTGTAATCCAGTTCCTGTGTAGCCAAGTTTACATCCCGTGTATTAGTGATATCTTATGATGTTTCTTTTTCTGTGTGACTTATTTCAGTTAGAATCATCATACCTGAATCCACTCATTATGCTGCTACGGGCCTGATGACATAGATTTCATTGCTGAGTGATATTGCATTGTACGTAAGTACCACAACTTCTTTATCCATTTTTCACTTTCTGCGATATTGAACTTGTACCGTAAACGAGGTTCTTGTAAACAGAGCCGTCCCAAACTTTGGGGTGGCTGTGTCTTTTTGATTTTAATTTCCCTAAGCTATAGGACCATAAGTGGAAGTGCCCTAGGCTCTGTTGCTTTGTTTTTTAGATGTTTCAGGAAACACCATACACCTCTCCCGAGTGGCTGTTGGCAATTTACATCCCGCCCATCAGCATAACAAGGCTCCCAGTTCTCCATGGCCTGTCCTGCCTTTCTGGATTTTACACTTTTTTCAGATGGCCCTTTTGACCGGGGGGAAGTGAGACTTCATTGTAGTGCAGATTTCCTTTGCAAGCTTGCTTGGTTGGCCAAAAAGGGCGTATGCGTTTTTTCCTGAATATATTCAGGAAAAAACGCATACGCCCTTTTTGGCCAAGTGCATCATTGTGGACGTTCTGCCTCTTTTCCTATGCTTTAAATGCAATTCCAGTCTACCTCCTGAAATCGGTTTCCTGCAATTCTGCCCCGCTTTCAAGTCCTCTTGGCAGCCTTACTTCAGTATATTTTTGGACGATAGCTGTCATTTATAACTCTGCAGGTTTGTGAATTACAGTGCCCCTGAGCTCCTTTCTTCAACTCGCTTTCTTGTGAGCTGGCCGCAACACCGCAGGATTGCTTCAGGCCCTAATCTGGTTCCGGCATGGCACGCTGAGCCTTTGGTTAATTCCTCTTCCTGGTGGGAAATGAGAGTTAAATTTGCCCGTCCACACACCTCCAGCTAGTCTCTCATTGGTTCTCCCTATTCCTGTTCATCTTCCGCAGAAATTGCAAACTGGGCCAAACAGGAGGTTAAAGGCACTGACTCTCCAAGTCGGGAGAGTGTTAGTAAAGCGTCTGGAATGTTGCACCCGAGTACCAGGGGACGAGAACTGAGACATATTGGAACACGTCTCCCAATCACACGGTTGATCATACTCTGGGTTCCACGTGCATGTTTTAGCTGAAGGAAGAATCCCTTAAACCTGGAGAGTTGAGACCCGTGGAATGGGTACCATGCAATATGACTTCAAAGGGTCTTCATTTGCTCACCGAACCTCTCCAATCCTATCACTGCTGCGTTTATGCCCCTGTACACACGCTTGATTTTCTTTCAGACACATAGCAATCCATAGGTTTTAAGATACTTACTAGTCAGGTACATTCTTAGGCGTTTAATATGGGGTGTTGAGTCCATTTCGTTGAGCAAGGAGTAGTTCTTGTCTATTCCATATTTGGCTTAAGGAACTTTATCTGTGCTCATTTCAATCTCTGGTTTGATGCAGCACCCCAACTCACCTTTCCCCTTAAGCAAGCATAAGTTGGTTTTCTAAATTTGAGACCCTGTTCTGTTTTGTAATCCAGTTCCTGTGTAGCCAAGTTTACATCCCGTGTATTAGTGATATCTTATGATGTTTCTTTTTCTGTGTGACTTATTTCAGTTAGAATCATCATACCTGAATCCACTCATTATGCTGCTACGGGCCTGATGACATAGATTTCATTGCTGAGTGATATTGCATTGTACGTAAGTACCACAACTTCTTTATCCATTTTTCACTTTCTGCGATATTGAACTTGTACCGTAAACGAGGTTCTTGTAAACAGAGCCGTCCCAAACTTTGGGGTGGCTGTGTCTTTTTGATTTTAATTTCCCTAAGCTATAGGACCATAAGTGGAAGTGCCCTAGGCTCTGTTGCTTTGTTTTTTAGATGTTTCAGGAAACACCATACACCTCTCCCGAGTGGCTGTTGGCAATTTACATCCCGCCCATCAGCATAACAAGGCTCCCAGTTCTCCATGGCCTGTCCTGCCTTTCTGGATTTTACACTTTTTTCAGATGGCCCTTTTGACCGGGGGGAAGTGAGACTTCATTGTAGTGCAGATTTCCTTTGCAAGCTTGCTTGGTTGGCCAAAAAGGGCGTATGCGTTTTTTCCTGAATATATTCAGGAAAAAACGCATACGCCCTTTTTGGCCAAGTGCATCATTGTGGACGTTCTGCCTCTTTTCCTATGCTTTAAATGCAATTCCAGTCTACCTCCTGAAATCGGTTTCCTGCAATTCTGCCCCGCTTTCAAGTCCTCTTGGCAGCCTTACTTCAGTATATTTTTGGACGATAGCTGTCATTTATAACTCTGCAGGTTTGTGAATTACAGTGCCCCTGAGCTCCTTTCTTCAACTCGCTTTCTTGTGAGCTGGCCGCAACACCGCAGGATTGCTTCAGGCCCTAATCTGGTTCCGGCACGGCACGCTGAGCCTTTGGTTAATTCCTCTTCCTGGTGGGAAATGAGAGTTAAATTTGCCCGTCCAGACACCTCCAGCTAGTCTCTCATTGGTTCTCCCTATTCCTGTTCATCTTCCGCAGAAATTGCAAACTGGGCCAAACAGGAGGTTAAAGGCACTGACTCTCCAAGTCGGGAGAGTGTTAGTAAAGCGTCTGGAATGTTGCACTCGAGTACCAGGGGACGAGAACTGAGACATATTGGAACACGTCTCCCGATCACACGGTTGATCATACTCTGGGATCCACGTGCATGTTTTAGCTGAAGGAAGAATCCCTTAAACCTGGAGAGTTGAGACCCGTGGAATGGGTACCATGCAATATGACTTCAAAGGGTCTTCATTTGCTCACCGAACCTCTCCAATCCTATCACTGCTGCGTTTATGCCCCTGTACACACGCTTGATTTTCTTTCAGACACATAGCAATCCATAGGTTTTAAGATACTTACTAGTCAGGTACATTCTTAGGCGTTTAATATGGGGTGTTGAGTCCATTTCGTTGAGCAAGGAGTAGTTCTTGTCTATTCCATATTTGGCTTAAGGAACTTTATCTGTGCTCATTTCAATCTCTGGTTTGATGCAGCACCCCAACTCACCTTTCCCCTTAAGCAAGCATAAGTTGGTTTTCTAAATTTGAGACCCTGTTCTGTTTTGTAATCCAGTTCCTGTGTAGCCAAGTTTACATCCCGTGTATTAGTGATATCTTATGATGTTTCTTTTTCTGTGTGACTTATTTCAGTTAGAATCATCATACCTGAATCCACTCATTATGCTGCTACGGGCCTGATGACATAGATTTCATTGCTGAGTGATATTGCATTGTACGTAAGTACCACAACTTCTTTATCCATTTTTCACTTTCTGCGATATTGAACTTGTACCGTAAACGAGGTTCTTGTAAACAGAGCCGTCCCAAACTTTGGGGTGGCTGTGTCTTTTTGATTTTAATTTCCCTAAGCTATAGGACCATAAGTGGAAGTGCCCTAGGCTCTGTTGCTTTGTTTTTTAGATGTTTCAGGAAACACCATACACCTCTCCAGAATGGCTCTTGGCAATTTACATCCCGCCCATCAGCATAACAAGGCTCCCAGTTCTCCATGGCCTGTCTTGCCTTTCTGGATTTTACACTTTTTTCAGATGGCCCTTTTGACCGGGGGGAAGTGAGACTTCATTGTAGTGCAGATTTCCTTTGCAAGCTTGCTTGGTTGGCCAAAAAGGGCGTATGCGTTTTTTCCTGAATATATTCAGGAAAAAACGCATACGCCCTTTTTGGCCAAGTGCATCATTGTGGACGTTCTGCCTCTTTTCCTATGCTTTAAATGCAATTCCAGTCTACCTCCTGAAATCGGTTTCCTGCAATTCTGCCCCGCTTTCAAGTCCTCTTGGCAGCCTTACTTCAGTATATTTTTGGACGATAGCTGTCATTTATAACTCTGCAGGTTTGTGAATTACAGTGCCCCTGAGCTCCTTTCTTCAACTCGCTTTCTTGTGAGCTGGCCGCAACACCGCAGGATTGCTTCAGGCCCTAATCTGGTTCCGGCACGGCACGCTGAGCCTTTGGTTAATTCCTCTTCCTGGTGGGAAATGAGAGTTAAATTTGCCCGTCCAGACACCTCCAGCTAGTCTCTCATTGGTTCTCCCTATTCCTGTTCATCTTCCGCAGAAATTGCAAACTGGGCCAAACAGGAGGTTAAAGGCACTGACTCTCCAAGTCGGGAGAGTGTTAGTAAAGCGTCTGGAATGTTGCACCCGAGTACCACGGGACGAGAACTGAGACATATTGGAACACGTCTCCCGATCACACGGTTGATCATACTCTGGGTTCCACGTGCATGTTTTAGCTGAAGGAAGAATCCCTTAAACCTGGAGAGTTGAGACCCGTGGAATGGGTACCATGCAATATGACTTCAAAGGGTCTTCATTTGCTCACCGAACCTCTCCAATCCTATCACTGCTGCGTTTACGCCCCTGTACACACGCTTGATTTTCTTTCAGACACATAGCAATCCATAGGTTTTAAGATACTTACTAGTCAGGTACATTCTTAGGCGTTTAATATGGGGTGTTGAGTCCATTTCGTTGAGCAAGGAGTAGTTCTTGTCTATTCCATATTTGGCTTAAGGAACTTTATCTGTGCTCATTTCAATCTCTGGTTTTATGCAGCACCCCAACTCACCTTTCCCCTTAAGCAAGCATAAGTTGGTTTTCTAAATTTGAGACCCTGTTCTGTTTTGTAATCCAGTTCCTGTGTAGCCAAGTTTACATCCCGTGTATTAGTGATATCTTATGATGTTTCTTTTTCTGTGTGACTTATTTCAGTTAGAATCATCATACCTGAATCCACTCATTATGCTGCTACGGGCCTGATGACATAGATTTCATTGCTGAGTGATATTGCATTGTACGTAAGTACCACAACTTCTTTATCCATTTTTCACTTTCTGCGATATTGAACTTGTACCGTAAACGAGGTTCTTGTAAACAGAGCCGTCCCAAACTTTGGGGTGGCTGTGTCTTTTTGATTTTAATTTCCCTAAGCTATAGGACCATAAGTGGAAGTGCCCTAGGCTCTGTTGCTTTGTTTTTTAGATGTTTCAGGAAACACCATACACCTCTCCCGAGTGGCTCTTGGCAATTTACATCCCGCCCATCAGCATAACAAGGCTCCCAGTTCTCCATGGCCTGTCCTGCCTTTCTGGATTTTACACTTTTTTCAGATGGCCCTTTTGACCGGGGGGAAGTGAGACTTCATTGTAGTGCAGATTTCCTTTGCAAGCTTGCTTGGTTGGCCAAAAAGGGCGTATGCGTTTTTTCCTGAATATATTCAGGAAAAAACGCATACGCCCTTTTTGGCCAAGTGCATCATTGTGGACGTTCTGCCTCTTTTCCTATGCTTTAAATGCAATTCCAGTCTACCTCCTGAAATCGGTTTCCTGCAATTCTGCCCCGCTTTCAAGTCCTCTTGGCAGCCTTACTTCAGTATATTTTTGGACGATAGCTGTCATTTATAACTCTGCAGGTTTGTGAATTACAGTGCCCCTGAGCTCCTTTCTTCAACTCGCTTTCTTGTGAGCTGGCCGCAACACCGCAGGATTGCTTCAGGCCCTAATCTGGTTCCGGCACGGCACGCTGAGCCTTTGGTTAATTCCTCTTCCTGGTGGGAAATGAGAGTTAAATTTGCCCGTCCAGACACCTCCAGCTAGTCTCTCATTGGTTCTCCCTATTCCTGTTCATCTTCCGCAGAAATTGCAAACTGGGCCAAACAGGAGGTTAAAGGCACTGACTCTCCAAGTCGGGAGAGTGTTAGTAAAGCATCTGGAATGTTGCACCCGAGTACCAGGGGACGAGAACTGAGACATATTGGAACACGTCTCCCGATCACACGGTTGATCATACTCTGGGTTCCACGTGCATGTTTTAGCTGAAGGAAGAATCCCTTAAACCTGGAGAGTTGAGACCCGTGGAATGGGTACCATGCAATATGACTTCAAAGGGTCTTCATTTGCTCACCGAACCTCTCCAATCCTATCACTGCTGCGTTTATGCCCCTGTACACACGCTTGATTTTCTTTCAGACACATAGCAATCCATAGGTTTTAAGATACTTACTAGTCAGGTACATTCTTAGGCGTTTAATATGGGGTGTTGAGTCCATTTCGTTGAGCAAGGAGTAGTTCTTGTCTATTCCATATTTGGCTTAAGGAACTTTATCTGTGCTCATTTCAATCTCTGGTTTGATGCAGCACCCCAACTCACCTTTCCCCTTAAGCAAGCATAAGTTGGTTTTCTAAATTTGAGACCCTGTTCTGTTTTGTAATCCAGTTCCTGTGTAGCCAAGTTTACATCCCGTGTATTAGTGATATCTTATGATGTTTCTTTTTCTGTGTGACTTATTTCAGTTAGAATCATCATACCTGAATCCACTCATTATGCTGCTACGGGCCTGATGACATAGATTTCATTGCTGAGTGATATTGCATTGTACGTAAGTACCACAACTTCTTTATCCATTTTTCACTTTCTGCGATATTGAACTTGTACCGTAAATGAGGTTCTTGTAAACAGAGCCGTCCCAAACTTTGGGGTGGCTGTGTCTTTTTGATTTTAATTTCCCTAAGCTATAGGACCATAAGTGGAAGTGCCCTAGGCTCTGTTGCTTTGTTTTTTAGATGTTTCAGGAAACACCATACACCTCTCCCGAGTGGCTGTTGGCAATTTACATCCCGCCCATCAGCATAACAAGGCTCCCAGTTCTCCATGGCCTGTCCTGCCTTTCTGGATTTTACACTTTTTTCAGATGGCCCTTTTGACCGGGGGGAAGTGAGACTTCATTGTAGTGCAGATTTCCTTTGCAAGCTTGCTTGGTTGGCCAAAAAGGGCGTATGCGTTTTTTCCTGAAAAAACGCATACGCCCTTTTTGGCCAAGTGCATCATTGTGGACGTTCTGCCTCTTTTCCTATGCTTTAAATGCAATTCCAGTCTACCTCCTGAAATCGGTTTCCTGTAATTCTGCCCCGCTTTCAAGTCCTCTTGGCAGCCTTACTTCAGTATATTTTTGGACGATAGCTGTCATTTATAACTCTGCAGGTTTGTGAATTACAGTGCCCCTGAGCTCCTTTCTTCAACTCGCTTTCTTGTGAGCTGGCCGCAACACCGCAGGATTGCTTCAGGCCCTAATCTGGTTCCGGCACGGCACGCTGAGCCTTTGGTTAATTCCTCTTCCTGGTGGGAAATGAGAGTTAAATTTGCCCGTCCAGACACCTCCAGCTAGTCTCTCATTGGTTCTCCCTATTCCTGTTCATCTTCCGCAGAAATTGCAAACTGGGCCAAACAGGAGGTTAAAGGCACTGACTCTCCAAGTCGGGAGAGTGTTAGTAAAGCGTCTGGAATGTTGCACCCGAGTACCAGGGGACGAGAACTGAGACATATTGGAACACGTCTCCCGATCACACGGTTGATCATACTCTGGGTTCCACGTGCATGTTTTAGCTGAAGGAAGAATCCCTTAAACCTGGAGAGTTGAGACCCGTGGAATGGGTACCATGCAATATGACTTCAAAGGGTCTTCATTTGCTCACCGAACCTCTCCAATCCTATCACTGCTGCGTTTATGCCCCTGTACACACGCTTGATTTTCTTTCAGACACATAGCAATCCATAGGTTTTAAGATACTTACTAGTCAGGTACATTCTTAGGCGTTTAATATGGGGTGTTGAGTCCATTTCGTTGAGCAAGGAGTAGTTCTTGTCTATTCCATATTTGGCTTAAGGAACTTTATCTGTGCTCATTTCAATCTCTGGTTTTATGCAGCACCCCAACTCACCTTTCCCCTTAAGCAAGCATAAGTTGGTTTTCTAAATTTGAGACCCTGTTCTGTTTTGTAATCCAGTTCCTGTGTAGCCAAGTTTACATCCCGTGTATTAGTGATATCTTATGATGTTTCTTTTTCTGTGTGACTTATTTCAGTTAGAATCATCATACCTGAATCCACTCATTATGCTGCTACGGGCCTGATGACATAGATTTCATTGCTGAGTGATATTGCATTGTACGTAAGTACCACAACTTCTTTATCCATTTTTCACTTTCTGCGATATTGAACTTGTACCGTAAACGAGGTTCTTGTAAACAGAGCCGTCCCAAACTTTGGGGTGGCTGTGTCTTTTTGATTTTAATTTCCCTAAGCTATAGGACCATAAGTGGAAGTGCCCTAGGCTCTGTTGCTTTGTTTTTTAGATGTTTCAGGAAACACCATACACCTCTCCCGAGTGGCTGTTGGCAATTTACATCCCGCCCATCAGCATAACAAGGCTCCCAGTTCTCCATGGCCTGTCCTGCCTTTCTGGATTTTACACTTTTTTCAGATGGCCCTTTTGACCGGGGGGAAGTGAGACTTCATTGTAGTGCAGATTTCCTTTGCAAGCTTGCTTGGTTGGCCAAAAAGGGCGTATGCGTTTTTTCCTGAATATATTCAGGAAAAAACGCATACGCCCTTTTTGGCCAAGTGCATCATTGTGGACGTTCTGCCTCTTTTCCTATGCTTTAAATGCAATTCCAGTCTACCTCCTGAAATCGGTTTCCTGCAATTCTGCCCCGCTTTCAAGTCCTCTTGGCAGCCTTACTTCAGTATATTTTTGGACGATAGCTGTCATTTATAACTCTGCAGGTTTGTGAATTACAGTGCCCCTGAGCTCCTTTCTTCAACTCGCTTTCTTGTGAGCTGGCCGCAACACCGCAGGATTGCTTCAGGCCCTAATCTGGTTCCGGCACGGCACGCTGAGCCTTTGGTTAATTCCTCTTCCTGGTGGGAAATGAGAGTTAAATTTGCCCGTCCAGACACCTCCAGCTAGTCTCTCATTGGTTCTCCCTATTCCTGTTCATCTTCCGCAGAAATTGCAAACTGGGCCAAACAGGAGGTTAAAGGCACTGACTCTCCAAGTCGGGAGAGTGTTAGTAAAGCGTCTGGAATGTTGCACCCGAGTACCAGGGGACGAGAACTGAGACATATTGGAACACGTCTCCCGATCACACGGTTGATCATACTCTGGGTTCCACGTGCATGTTTTAGCTGAAGGAAGAATCCCTTAAACCTGGAGAGTTGAGACCCGTGGAATGGGTACCATGCAATATGACTTCAAAGGGTCTTCATTTGCTCACCGAACCTCTCCAATCCTATCACTGCTGCGTTTATGCCCCTGTACACACGCTTGATTTTCTTTCAGACACATAGCAATCCATAGGTTTTAAGATACTTACTAGTCAGGTACATTCTTAGGCGTTTAATATGGGGTGTTGAGTCCATTTCGTTGAGCAAGGAGTAGTTCTTGTCTATTCCATATTTGGCTTAAGGAACTTTATCTGTGCTCATTTCAATCTCTGGTTTGATGCAGCACCCCAACTCACCTTTCCCCTTAAGCAAGCATAAGTTGGTTTTCTAAATTTGAGACCCTGTTCTGTTTTGTAATCCAGTTCCTGTGTAGCCAAGTTTACATCCCGTGTATTAGTGATATCTTATGATGTTTCTTTTTCTGTGTGACTTATTTCAGTTAGAATCATCATACCTGAATCCACTCATTATGCTGCTACGGGCCTGATGACATAGATTTCATTGCTGAGTGATATTGCATTGTACGTAAGTACCACAACTTCTTTATCCATTTTTCACTTTCTGCGATATTGAACTTGTACCGTAAACGAGGTTCTTGTAAACAGAGCCGTCCCAAACTTTGGGGTGGCTGTGTCTTTTTGATTTTAATTTCCCTAAGCTATAGGACCATAAGTGGAAGTGCCCTAGGCTCTGTTGCTTTGTTTTTTAGATGTTTCAGGAAACACCATACACCTCTCCGGAGTGGCTCTTGGCAATTTACATCCCGCCCATCAGCATAACAAGGCTCCCAGTTCTCCATGGCCTGTCCTGCCTTTCTGGATTTTACACTTTTTTCAGATGGCCCTTTTGACCGGTGGGAAGTGAGACTTCATTGTAGTGCAGATTTCCTTTGCAAGCTTGCTTGGTTGGCCAAAAAGGGCGTATGCGTTTTTTCCTGAATATATTCAGGAAAAAACGCATACGCCCTTTTTGGCCAAGTGCATCATTGTGGACGTTCTGCCTCTTTTCCTATGCTTTAAATGCAATTCCAGTCTACCTCCTGAAATCGGTTTCCTGCAATTCTGCCCCGCTTTCAAGTCCTCTTGGCAGCCTTACTTCAGTATATTTTTGGACGATAGCTGTCATTTATAACTCTGCAGGTTTGTGAATTACAGTGCCCCTGAGCTCCTTTCTTCAACTCGCTTTCTTGTGAGCTGGCCGCAACACCGCAGGATTGCTTCAGGCCCTAATCTGGTTCCGGCACGGCACGCTGAGCCTTTGGTTAATTCCTCTTCCTGGTGGGAAATGAGAGTTAAATTTGCCCGTCCAGACACCTCCAGCTAGTCTCTCATTGGTTCTCCCTATTCCTGTTCATCTTCCGCAGAAATTGCAAACTGGGCCAAACAGGAGGTTAAAGGCACTGACTCTCCAAGTCGGGAGAGTGTTAGTAAAGCGTCTGGAATGTTGCACCCGAGTACCAGGGGACGAGAACTGAGACATATTGGAACACGTCTCCCGATCACACGGTTGATCATACTCTGGGTTCCACGTGCATGTTTTAGCTGAAGGAAGAATCCCTTAAACCTGGAGAGTTGAGACCCGTGGAATGGGTACCATGCAATATGACTTCAAAGGGTCTTCATTTGCTCACCGAACCTCTCCAATCCTATCACTGCTGCGTTTATGCCCCTGTACACACGCTTGATTTTCTTTCAGACACATAGCAATCCATAGGTTTTAAGATACTTACTAGTCAGGTACATTCTTAGGCATTTAATATGGGGTGTTGAGTCCATTTCGTTGAGCAAGGAGTAGTTCTTGTCTATTCCATATTTGGCTTAAGGAACTTTATCTGTGCTCATTTCAATCTCTGGTTTGATGCAGCACCCCAACTCACCTTTCCCCTTAAGCAAGCATAAGTTGGTTTTCTAAATTTGAGACCCTGTTCTGTTTTGTAATCCAGTTCCTGTGTAGCCAAGTTTACATCCCGTGTATTAGTGATATCTTATGATGTTTCTTTTTCTGTGTGACTTATTTCAGTTAGAATCATCATACCTGAATCCACTCATTATGCTGCTACGGGCCTGATGACATAGATTTCATTGCTGAGTGATATTGCATTGTACGTAAGTACCACAACTTCTTTATCCATTTTTCACTTTCTGCGATATTGAACTTGTACCGTAAACGAGGTTCTTGTAAACAGAGCCGTCCCAAACTTTGGGGTGGCTGTGTCTTTTTGATTTTAATTTCCCTAAGCTATAGGACCATAAGTGGAAGTGCCCTAGGCTCTGTTGCTTTGTTTTTTAGATGTTTCAGGAAACACCATACACCTCTCCCGAGTGGCTGTTGGCAATTTACATCCCGCCCATCAGCATAACAAGGCTCCCAGTTCTCCATGGCCTGTCCTGCCTTTCTGGATTTTACACTTTTTTCAGATGGCCCTTTTGACCGGGGGGAAGTGAGACTTCATTGTAGTGCAGATTTCCTTTGCAAGCTTGCTTGGTTGGCCAAAAAGGGCGTATGCGTTTTTTCCTGAAAAAACGCATACGCCCTTTTTGGCCAAGTGCATCATTGTGGACGTTCTGCCTCTTTTCCTATGCTTTAAATGCAATTCCAGTCTACCTCCTGAAATCGGTTTCCTGCAATTCTGCCCCTCTTTCAACTCCTCTTGGCAGCCTTACTTCAGTATATTTTTGGACGATAGCTGTCATTTATAACTCTGCAGGTTTGTGAATTACAGTGCCCCTGAGCTCCTTTCTTCAACTCGCTTTCTTGTGAGCTGGCCGCAACACCGCAGGATTGCTTCAGGCCCTAATCTGGTTCCGGCACGGCACGCTGAGCCTTTGGTTAATTCCTCTTCCTGGTGGGAAATGAGAGTTAAATTTGCCCGTCCAGACACCTCCAGCTAGTCTCTCATTGGTTCTCCCTATTCCTGTTCATCTTCCGCAGAAATTGCAAACTGGGCCAAACAGGAGGTTAAAGGCACTGACTCTCCAAGTCGGGAGAGTGTTAGTAAAGCGTCTGGAATGTTGCACCCGAGTACCAGGGGACGAGAACTGAGACATATTGGAACAGGTCTCCCGATCACACGGTTGATCATACTCTGGGTTCCACGTGCATGTTTTAGCTGAAGGAAGAATCCCTTAAACCTGGAGAGTTGAGACCCGTGGAATGGGTACCATGCAATATGACTTCAAAGGGTCTTCATTTGCTCACCGAACCTCTCCAATCCTATCACTGCTGCGTTTATGCCCCTGTACACACGCTTGATTTTCTTTCAGACACATAGCAATCCATAGGTTTTAAGATACTTACTAGTCAGGTACATTCTTAGGCGTTTAATATGGGGTGTTGAGTCCATTTCGTTGAGCAAGGAGTAGTTCTTGTCTATTCCATATTTGGCTTAAGGAACTTTATCTGTGCTCATTTCAATCTCTGGTTTGATGCAGCACCCCAACTCACCTTTCCCCTTAAGCAAGCATAAGTTGGTTTTCTAAATTTGAGACCCTGTTCTGTTTTGTAATCCAGTTCCTGTGTAGCCAAGTTTACATCCCGTGTATTAGTGATATCTTATGATGTTTCTTTTTCTGTGTGACTTATTTCAGTTAGAATCATCATACCTGAATCCACTCATTATGCTGCTACGGGCCTGATGACATAGATTTCATTGCTGAGTGATATTGCATTGTACGTAAGTACCACAACTTCTTTATCCATTTTTCACTTTCTGCGATATTGAACTTGTACCGTAAACGAGGTTCTTGTAAACAGAGCCGTCCCAAACTTTGGGGTGGCTGTGTCTTTTTGATTTTAATTTCCCTAAGCTATAGGACCATAAGTGGAAGTGCCCTAGGCTCTGTTGCTTTGTTTTTTAGATGTTTCAGGAAACACCATACACCTCTCCCGAGTGGCTCTTGGCAATTTACATCCCGCCCATCAGCATAACAAGGCTCCCAGTTCTCCATGGCCTGTCCTGCCTTTCTGGATTTTACACTTTTTTCAGATGGCCCTTTTGACCGGGGGGAAGTGAGACTTCATTGTAGTGCAGATTTCCTTTGCAAGCTTGCTTGGTTGGCCAAAAAGGGCGTATGCGTTTTTTCCTGAATATATTCAGGAAAAAACGCATACGCCCTTTTTGGCCAAGTGCATCATTGTGGACGTTCTGCCTCTTTTCCTATGCTTTAAATGCAATTCCAGTCTACCTCCTGAAATCGGTTTCCTGCAATTCTGCCCCGCTTTCAAGTCCTCTTGGCAGCCTTACTTCAGTATATTTTTGGACGATAGCTGTCATTTATAACTCTGCAGGTTTGTGAATTACAGTGCCCCTGAGCTCCTTTCTTCAACTCGCTTTCTTGTGAGCTGGCCGCAACACCGCAGGATTGCTTCAGGCCCTAATCTGGTTCTGGCACGGCACGCTGAGCCTTTGGTTAATTCCTCTTCCTGGTGGGAAATGAGAGTTAAATTTGCCCGTCCAGACACCTCCAGCTAGTCTCTCATTGGTTCTCCCTATTCCTGTTCATCTTCCGCAGAAATTGCAAACTGGGCCAAACAGGAGGTTAAAGGCACTGACTCTCCAAGTCGGGAGAGTGTTAGTAAAGCGTCTGGAATGTTGCACCCGAGTACCAGGGGACGAGAACTGAGACATATTGGAACACGTCTCCCGATCACACGGTTGATCATACTCTGGGTTCCACGTGCATGTTTTAGCTGAAGGAAGAATCCCTTAAACCTGGAGAGTTGAGACCCGTGGAATGGGTACCATGCAATATGACTTCAAAGGGTCTTCATTTGCTCACCGAACCTCTCCAATCCTATCACTGCTGCGTTTATGCCCCTGTACACATGCTTGATTTTCTTTCAGACACATAGCAATCCATAGGTTTTAAGATACTTACTAGTCAGGTACATTCTTAGGCGTTTAATATGGGGTGTTGAGTCCATTTCGTTGAGCAAGGAGTAGTTCTTGTCTATTCCATATTTGGCTTAAGGAACTTTATCTGTGCTCATTTCAATCTCTGGTTTGATGCAGCACCCCAACTCACCTTTCCCCTTAAGCAAGCATAAGTTGGTTTTCTAAATTTGAGACCCTGTTCTGTTTTGTAATCCAGTTCCTGTGTAGCCAAGTTTACATCCCGTGTATTAGTGATATCTTATGATGTTTCTTTTTCTGTGTGACTTATTTCAGTTAGAATCATCATACCTGAATCCACTCATTATGCTGCTACGGGCCTGATGACATAGATTTCATTGCTGAGTGATATTGCATTGTACGTAAGTACCACAACTTCTTTATCCATTTTTCACTTTCTGCGATATTGAACTTGTACCGTAAACGAGGTTCTTGTAAACAGAGCCGTCCCAAACTTTGGGGTGGCTGTGTCTTTTTGATTTTAATTTCCCTAAGCTATAGGACCATAAGTGGAAGTGCCCTAGGCTCTGTTGCTTTGTTTTTTAGATGTTTCAGGAAACACCATACACCTCTCCCGAGTGGCTGTTGGCAATTTACATCCCGCCCATCAGCATAACAAGGCTCCCAGTTCTCCATGGCCTGTCCTGCCTTTCTGGATTTTACACTTTTTTCAGATGGCCCTTTTGACCGGGGGGAAGTGAGACTTCATTGTAGTGCAGATTTCCTTTGCAAGCTTGCTTGGTTGGCCAAAAAGGGCGTATGCGTTTTTTCCTGAAAAAACGCATACGCCCTTTTTGGCCAAGTGCATCATTGTGGACGTTCTGCCTCTTTTCCTATGCTTTAAATGCAATTCCAGTCTACCTCCTGAAATCGGTTTCCTGCAATTCTGCCCCGCTTTCAAGTCCTCTTGGCAGCCTTACTTCAGTATATTTTTGGACGATAGCTGTCATTTATAACTCTGCAGGTTTGTGAATTACAGTGCCCCTGAGCTCCTTTCTTCAACTCGCTTTCTTGTGAGCTGGCCGCAACACCGCAGGATTGCTTCAGGCCCTAATCTGGTTCCGGCACGGCACGCTGAGCCTTTGGTTAATTCCTCTTCCTGGTGGGAAATGAGAGTTAAATTTGCCCGTCCAGACACCTCCAGCTAGTCTCTCATTGGTTCTCCCTATTCCTGTTCATCTTCCGCAGAAATTGCAAACTGGGCCAAACAGGAGGTTAAAGGCACTGACTCTCCAAGTCGGGAGAGTGTTAGTAAAGCGTCTGGAATGTTGCACCCGAGTACCAGGGGACGAGAACTGAGACATATTGGAACACGTCTCCCGATCACACGGTTGATCATACTCTGGGTTCCACGTGCATGTTTTAGCTGAAGGAAGAATCCCTTAAACCTGGAGAGTTGAGACCCGTGGAATGGGTACCATGCAATATGACTTCAAAGGGTCTTCATTTGCTCACCGAACCTCTCCAATCCTATCACTGCTGCGTTTATGCCCCTGTACACATGCTTGATTTTCTTTCAGACACATAGCAATCCATAGGTTTTAAGATACTTACTAGTCAGGTACATTCTTAGGCGTTTAATATGGGGTGTTGAGTCCATTTCGTTGAGCAAGGAGTAGTTCTTGTCTATTCCATATTTGGCTTAAGGAACTTTATCTGTGCTCATTTCAATCTCTGGTTTGATGCAGCACCCCAACTCACCTTTCCCCTTAAGCAAGCATAAGTTGGTTTTCTAAATTTGAGACCCTGTTCTGTTTTGTAATCCAGTTCCTGTGTAGCCAAGTTTACATCCCGTGTATTAGTGATATCTTATGATGTTTCTTTTTCTGTGTGACTTATTTCAGTTAGAATCATCATACCTGAATCCACTCATTATGCTGCTACGGGCCTGATGACATAGATTTCATTGCTGAGTGATATTGCATTGTACGTAAGTACCACAACTTCTTTATCCATTTTTCACTTTCTGCGATATTGAACTTGTACCGTAAACGAGGTTCTTGTAAACAGAGCCGTCCCAAACTTTGGGGTGGCTGTGTCTTTTTGATTTTAATTTCCCTAAGCTATAGGACCATAAGTGGAAGTGCCCTAGGCTCTGTTGCTTTGTTTTTTAGATGTTTCAGGAAACACCATACACCTCTCCCGAGTGGCTGTTGGCAATTTACATCCCGCCCATCAGCATAACAAGGCTCCCAGTTCTCCATGGCCTGTCCTGCCTTTCTGGATTTTACACTTTTTTCAGATGGCCCTTTTGACCGGGGGGAAGTGAGACTTCATTGTAGTGCAGATTTCCTTTGCAAGCTTGCTTGGTTGGCCAAAAAGGGCGTATGCGTTTTTTCCTGAATATATTCAGGAAAAAACGCATACGCCCTTTTTGGCCAAGTGCATCATTGTGGACGTTCTGCCTCTTTTCCTATGCTTTAAATGCAATTCCAGTCTACCTCCTGAAATCGGTTTCCTGCAATTCTGCCCCGCTTTCAAGTCCTCTTGGCAGCCTTACTTCAGTATATTTTTGGACGATAGCTGTCATTTATAACTCTGCAGGTTTGTGAATTACAGTGCCCCTGAGCTCCTTTCTTCAACTCGCTTTCTTGTGAGCTGGCCGCAACACCGCAGGATTGCTTCAGGCCCTAATCTGGTTCCGGCACGGCACGCTGAGCCTTTGGTTAATTCCTCTTCCTGGTGGGAAATGAGAGTTAAATTTGCCCGTCCAGACACCTCCAGCTAGTCTCTCATTGGTTCTCCCTATTCCTGTTCATCTTCCGCAGAAATTGCAAACTGGGCCAAACAGGAGGTTAAAGGCACTGACTCTCCAAGTCGGGAGAGTGTTAGTAAAGCGTCTGGAATGTTGCACCCGAGTACCAGGGGACGAGAACTGAGACATATTGGAACACGTCTCCCGATCACACGGTTGATCATACTCTGGGTTCCACGTGCATGTTTTAGCTGAAGGAAGAATCCCTTAAACCTGGAGAGTTGAGACCCGTGGAATGGGTACCATGCAATATGACTTCAAAGGGTCTTCATTTGCTCACCGAACCTCTCCAATCCTATCACTGCTGCGTTTATGCCCCTGTACACACGCTTGATTTTCTTTCAGACACATAGCAATCCATAGGTTTTAAGATACTTACTAGTCAGGTACATTCTTAGGCGTTTAATATGGGGTGTTGAGTCCATTTCGTTGAGCAAGGAGTAGTTCTTGTCTATTCCATATTTGGCTTAAGGAACTTTATCTGTGCTCATTTCAATCTCTGGTTTGATGCAGCACCCCAACTCACCTTTCCCCTTAAGCAAGCATAAGTTGGTTTTCTAAATTTGAGACCCTGTTCTGTTTTGTAATCCAGTTCCTGTGTAGCCAAGTTTACATCCCGTGTATTAGTGATATCTTATGATGTTTCTTTTTCTGTGTGACTTATTTCAGTTAGAATCATCATACCTGAATCCACTCATTATGCTGCTACGGGCCTGATGACATAGATTTCATTGCTGAGTGATATTGCATTGTACGTAAGTACCACAACTTCTTTATCCATTTTTCACTTTCTGCGATATTGAACTTGTACCGTAAACGAGGTTCTTGTAAACAGAGCCGTCCCAAACTTTGGGGTGGCTGTGTCTTTTTGATTTTAATTTGCCTAAGCTATAGGACCATAAGTGGAAGTGCCCTAGGCTCTGTTGCTTTGTTTTTTAGATGTTTCAGGAAACACCATACACCTCTCCGGAGTGGCTGTTGGCAATTTACATCCCGCCCATCAGCATAACAAGGCTCCCAGTTCTCCATGGCCTGTCCTGCCTTTCTGGATTTTACACTTTTTTCAGATGGCCCTTTTGACCGGGGGGAAGTGAGACTTCATTGTAGTGCAGATTTCCTTTGCAAGCTTGCTTGGTTGGCCAAAAAGGGCGTATGCGTTTTTTCCTGAATATATTCAGGAAAAAACGCATACGCCCTTTTTGGCCAAGTGCATCATTGTGGACGTTCTGCCTCTTTTCCTATGCTTTAAATGCAATTCCAGTCTACCTCCTGAAATCGGTTTCCTGCAATTCTGCCCCGCTTTCAAGTCCTCTTGGCAGCCTTACTTCAGTATATTTTTGGACGATAGCTGTCATTTATAACTCTGCAGGTTTGTGAATTACAGTGCCCCTGAGCTCCTTTCTTCAACTCGCTTTCTTGTGAGCTGGCCGCAACACCGCAGGATTGCTTCAGGCCCTAATCTGGTTCCGGCACGGCACGCTGAGCCTTTGGTTAATTCCTCTTCCTGGTGGGAAATGAGAGTTAAATTTGCCCGTCCAGACACCTCCAGCTAGTCTCTCATTGGTTCTCCCTATTCCTGTTCATCTTCCGCAGAAATTGCAAACTGGGCCAAACAGGAGGTTAAAGGCACTGACTCTCCAAGTCGGGAGAGTGTTAGTAAAGCGTCTGGAATGTTGCACCCGAGTACCAGGGGACGAGAACTGAGACATATTGGAACACGTCTCCCGATCACACGGTTGATCATACTCTGGGTTCCACGTGCATGTTTTAGCTGAAGGAAGAATCCCTTAAACCTGGAGAGTTGAGACCCGTGGAATGGGTACCATGCAATATGACTTCAAAGGGTCTTCATTTGCTCACCGAACCTCTCCAATCCTATCACTGCTGCGTTTATGCCCCTGTACACACGCTTGATTTTCTTTCAGACACATAGCAATCCATAGGTTTTAAGATACTTACTAGTCAGGTACATTCTTAGGCGTTTAATATGGGGTGTTGAGTCCATTTCGTTGAGCAAGGAGTAGTTCTTGTCTATTCCATATTTGGCTTAAGGAACTTTATCTGTGCTCATTTCAATCTCTGGTTTTATGCAGCACCCCAACTCACCTTTCCCCTTAAGCAAGCATAAGTTGGTTTTCTAAATTTGAGACCCTGTTCTGTTTTGTAATCCAGTTCCTGTGTAGCCAAGTTTACATCCCGTGTATTAGTGATATCTTATGATGTTTCTTTTTCTGTGTGACTTATTTCAGTTAGAATCATCATACCTGAATCCACTCATTATGCTGCTACGGGCCTGATGACATAGATTTCATTGCTGAGTGATATTGCATTGTACGTAAGTACCACAACTTCTTTATCCATTTTTCACTTTCTGCGATATTGAACTTGTACCGTAAACGAGGTTCTTGTAAACAGAGCCGTCCCAAACTTTGGGGTGGCTGTGTCTTTTTGATTTTAATTTCCCTAAGCTATAGGACCATAAGTGGAAGTGCCCTAGGCTCTGTTGCTTTGTTTTTTAGATGTTTCAGGAAACACCATACACCTCTCCGGAGTGGCTCTTGGCAATTTACATCCCGCCCATCAGCATAACAAGGCTCCCAGTTCTCCATGGCCTGTCCTGCCTTTCTGGATTTTACACTTTTTTCAGATGGCCCTTTTGACCGGGGGGAAGTGAGACTTCATTGTAGTGCAGATTTCCTTTGCAAGCTTGCTTGGTTGGCCAAAAAGGGCGTATGCGTTTTTTCCTGAATATATTCAGGAAAAAACGCATACGCCCTTTTTGGCCAAGTGCATCATTGTGGACGTTCTGCCTCTTTTCCTATGCTTTAAATGCAATTCCAGTCTACCTCCTGAAATCGGTTTCCTGCAATTCTGCCCCGCTTTCAAGTCCTCTTGGCAGCCTTACTTCAGTATATTTTTGGACGATAGCTGTCATTTATAACTCTGCAGGTTTGTGAATTACAGTGCCCCTGAGCTCCTTTCTTCAACTCGCTTTCTTGTGAGCTGGCCGCAACACCGCAGGATTGCTTCAGGCCCTAATCTGGTTCCGGCACGGCACGCTGAGCCTTTGGTTAATTCCTCTTCCTGGTGGGAAATGAGAGTTAAATTTGCCCGTCCAGACACCTCCAGCTAGTCTCTCATTGGTTCTCCCTATTCCTGTTCATCTTCCGCAGAAATTGCAAACTGGGCCAAACAGGAGGTTAAAGGCACTGACTCTCCAAGTCGGGAGAGTGTTAGTAAAGCGTCTGGAATGTTGCACCCGAGTACCAGGGGACGAGAACTGAGACATATTGGAACACGTCTCCCGATCACACGGTTGATCATACTCTGGGTTCCACGTGCATGTTTTAGCTGAAGGAAGAATCCCTTAAACCTGGAGAGTTGAGACCCGTGGAATGGGTACCATGCAATATGACTTCAAAGGGTCTTCATTTGCTCACCGAACCTCTCCAATCCTATCACTGCTGCGTTTATGCCCCTGTACACACGCTTGATTTTCTTTCAGAGACATAGCAATCCATAGGTTTTAAGATACTTACTAGTCAGGTACATTCTTAGGCGTTTAATATGGGGTGTTGAGTCCATTTCGTTGAGCAAGGAGTAGTTCTTGTCTATTCCATATTTGGCTTAAGGAACTTTATCTGTGCTCATTTCAATCTCTGGTTTTATGCAGCACCCCAACTCACCTTTCCCCTTAAGCAAGCATAAGTTGGTTTTCTAAATTTGAGACCCTGTTCTGTTTTGTAATCCAGTTCCTGTGTAGCCAAGTTTACATCCCGTGTATTAGTGATATCTTATGATGTTTCTTTTTCTGTGTGACTTATTTCAGTTAGAATCATCATACCTGAATCCACTCATTATGCTGCTACGGGCCTGATGACATAGATTTCATTGCTGAGTGATATTGCATTGTACGTAAGTACCACAACTTCTTTATCCATTTTTCACTTTCTGCGATATTGAACTTGTACCGTAAACGAGGTTCTTGTAAACAGAGCCGTCCCAAACTTTGGGGTGGCTGTGTCTTTTTGATTTTAATTTCCCTAAGCTATAGGACCATAAGTGGAAGTGCCCTAGGCTCTGTTGCTTTGTTTTTTAGATGTTTCAGGAAACACCATACACCTCTCCCGAGTGGCTGTTGGCAATTTACATCCCGCCCATCAGCATAACAAGGCTCCCAGTTCTCCATGGCCTGTCCTGCCTTTCTGGATTTTACACTTTTTTCAGATGGCCCTTTTGACCGGGGGGAAGTGAGACTTCATTGTAGTGCAGATTTCCTTTGCAAGCTTGCTTGGTTGGCCAAAAAGGGCGTATGCGTTTTTTCCTGAATATATTCAGGAAAAAACGCATACGCCCTTTTTGGCCAAGTGCATCATTGTGGACGTTCTGCCTCTTTTCCTATGCTTTAAATGCAATTCCAGTCTACCTCCTGAAATCGGTTTCCTGCAATTCTGCCCCGCTTTCAAGTCCTCTTGGCAGCCTTACTTCAGTATATTTTTGGACGATAGCTGTCATTTATAACTCTGCAGGTTTGTGAATTACAGTGCCCCTGAGCTCCTTTCTTCAACTCGCTTTCTTGTGAGCTGGCCGCAACACCGCAGGATTGCTTCAGGCCCTAATCTGGTTCCGGCACGGCACGCTGAGCCTTTGGTTAATTCCTCTTCCTGGTGGGAAATGAGAGTTAAATTTGCCCGTCCAGACACCTCCAGCTAGTCTCTCATTGGTTCTCCCTATTCCTGTTCATCTTCCGCAGAAATTGCAAACTGGGCCAAACAGGAGGTTAAAGGCACTGACTCTCCAAGTCGGGAGAGTGTTAGTAAAGCGTCTGGAATGTTGCACCCGAGTACCAGGGGACGAGAACTGAGACATATTGGAACACGTCTCCCGATCACATGGTTGATCATACTCTGGGTTCCACGTGCATGTTTTAGCTGAAGGAAGAATCCCTTAAACCTGGAGAGTTGAGACCCGTGGAATGGGTACCATGCAATATGACTTCAAAGGGTCTTCATTTGCTCACCGAACCTCTCCAATCCTATCACTGCTGCGTTTATGCCCCTGTACACACGCTTGATTTTCTTTCAGACACATAGCAATCCATAGGTTTTAAGATACTTACTAGTCAGGTACATTCTTAGGCGTTTAATATGGGGTGTTGAGTCCATTTCGTTGAGCAAGGAGTAGTTCTTGTCTATTCCATATTTGGCTTAAGGAACTTTATCTGTGCTCATTTCAATCTCTGGTTTTATGCAGCACCCCAACTCACCTTTCCCCTTAAGCAAGCATAAGTTGGTTTTCTAAATTTGAGACCCTGTTCTGTTTTGTAATCCAGTTCCTGTGTAGCCAAGTTTACATCCCGTGTATTAGTGATATCTTATGATGTTTCTTTTTCTGTGTGACTTATTTCAGTTAGAATCATCATACCTGAATCCACTCATTATGCTGCTACGGGCCTGATGACATAGATTTCATTGCTGAGTGATATTGCATTGTACGTAAGTACCACAACTTCTTTATCCATTTTTCACTTTCTGCGATATTGAACTTGTACCGTAAACGAGGTTCTTGTAAACAGAGCCGTCCCAAACTTTGGGGTGGCTGTGTCTTTTTGATTTTAATTTCCCTAAGCTATAGGACCATAAGTGGAAGTGCCCTAGGCTCTGTTGCTTTGTTTTTTAGATGTTTCAGGAAACACCATACACCTCTCCCGAGTGGCTCTTGGCAATTTACATCCCGCCCATCAGCATAACAAGGCTCCCAGTTCTCCATGGCCTGTCCTGCCTTTCTGGATTTTACACTTTTTTCAGATGGCCCTTTTGACCGGGGGGAAGTGAGACTTCATTGTAGTGCAGATTTCCTTTGCAAGCTTGCTTGGTTGGCCAAAAAGGGCGTATGCGTTTTTTCCTGAATATATTCAGGAAAAAACGCATACGCCCTTTTTGGCCAAGTGCATCATTGTGGACGTTCTGCCTCTTTTCCTATGCTTTAAATGCAATTCCAGTCTACCTCCTGAAATCGGTTTCCTGCAATTCTGCCCCGCTTTCAAGTCCTCTTGGCAGCCTTACTTCAGTATATTTTTGGACGATAGCTGTCATTTATAACTCTGCAGGTTTGTGAATTACAGTGCCCCTGAGCTCCTTTCTTCAACTCGCTTTCTTGTGAGCTGGCCGCAACACCGCAGGATTGCTTCAGGCCCTAATCTGGTTCCGGCACGGCACGCTGAGCCTTTGGTTAATTCCTCTTCCTGGTGGGAAATGAGAGTTAAATTTGCCCGTCCAGACACCTCCAGCTAGTCTCTCATTGGTTCTCCCTATTCCTGTTCATCTTCCGCAGAAATTGCAAACTGGGCCAAACAGGAGGTTAAAGGCACTGACTCTCCAAGTCGGGAGAGTGTTAGTAAAGCGTCTGGAATGTTGCACCCGAGTACCAGGGGACGAGAACTGAGACATATTGGAACAGGTCTCCCGATCACACGGTTGATCATACTCTGGGTTCCACGTGCATGTTTTAGCTGAAGGAAGAATCCCTTAAACCTGGAGAGTTGAGACCCGTGGAATGGGTACCATGCAATATGACTTCAAAGGGTCTTCATTTGCTCACCGAACCTCTCCAATCCTATCACTGCTGCGTTTATGCCCCTGTACACACGCTTGATTTTCTTTCAGACACATAGCAATCCATAGGTTTTAAGATACTTACTAGTCAGGTACATTCTTAGGCGTTTAATATGGGGTGTTGAGTCCATTTCGTTGAGCAAGGAGTAGTTCTTGTCTATTCCATATTTGGCTTAAGGAACTTTATCTGTGCTCATTTCAATCTCTGGTTTTATGCAGCACCCCAACTCACCTTTCCCCTTAAGCAAGCATAAGTTGGTTTTCTAAATTTGAGACCCTGTTCTGTTTTGTAATCCAGTTCCTGTGTAGCCAAGTTTACATCCCGTGTATTAGTGATATCTTATGATGTTTCTTTTTCTGTGTGACTTATTTCAGTTAGAATCATCATACCTGAATCCACTCATTATGCTGCTACGGGCCTGATGACATAGATTTCATTGCTGAGTGATATTGCATTGTACGTAAGTACCACAACTTCTTTATCCATTTTTCACTTTCTGCGATATTGAACTTGTACCGTAAACGAGGTTCTTGTAAACAGAGCCGTCCCAAACTTTGGGGTGGCTGTGTCTTTTTGATTTTAATTTCCCTAAGCTATAGGACCATAAGTGGAAGTGCCCTAGGCTCTGTTGCTTTGTTTTTTAGATGTTTCAGGAAACACCATACACCTCTCCCGAGTGGCTGTTGGCAATTTACATCCCGCCCATCAGCATAACAAGGCTCCCAGTTCTCCATGGCCTGTCCTGCCTTTCTGGATTTTACACTTTTTTCAGATGGCCCTTTTGACCGGGGGGAAGTGAGACTTCATTGTAGTGCAGATTTCCTTTGCAAGCTTGCTTGGTTGGCCAAAAAGGGCGTATGCGTTTTTTCCTGAATATATTCAGGAAAAAACGCATACGCCCTTTTTGGCCAAGTGCATCATTGTGGACGTTCTGCCTCTTTTCCTATGCTTTAAATGCAATTCCAGTCTACCTCCTGAAATCGGTTTCCTGCAATTCTGCCCCGCTTTCAAGTCCTCTTGGCAGCCTTACTTCAGTATATTTTTGGACGATAGCTGTCATTTATAACTCTGCAGGTTTGTGAATTACAGTGCCCCTGAGCTCCTTTCTTCAACTCGCTTTCTTGTGAGCTGGCCGCAACACCGCAGGATTGCTTCAGGCCCTAATCTGGTTCCGGCACGGCACGCTGAGCCTTTGGTTAATTCCTCTTCCTGGTGGGAAATGAGAGTTAAATTTGCCCGTCCAGACACCTCCAGCTAGTCTCTCATTGGTTCTCCCTATTCCTGTTCATCTTCCGCAGAAATTGCAAACTGGGCCAAACAGGAGGTTAAAGGCACTGACTCTCCAAGTCGGGAGAGTGTTAGTAAAGCGTCTGGAATGTTGCACCCGAGTACCAGGGGACGAGAACTGAGACATATTGGAACACGTCTCCCGATCACACGGTTGATCATACTCTGGGTTCCACGTGCATGTTTTAGCTGAAGGAAGAATCCCTTAAACCTGGAGAGTTGAGACCCGTGGAATGGGTACCATGCAATATGACTTCAAAGGGTCTTCATTTGCTCACCGAACCTCTCCAATCCTATCACTGCTGCGTTTATGCCCCTGTACACACGCTTGATTTTCTTTCAGACACATAGCAATCCATAGGTTTTAAGATACTTACTAGTCAGGTACATTCTTAGGCGTTTAATATGGGGTGTTGAGTCCATTTCGTTGAGCAAGGAGTAGTTCTTGTCTATTCCATATTTGGCTTAAGGAACTTTATCTGTGCTCATTTCAATCTCTGGTTTGATGCAGCACCCCAACTCACCTTTCCCCTTAAGCAAGCATAAGTTGGTTTTCTAAATTTGAGACCCTGTTCTGTTTTGTAATCCAGTTCCTGTGTAGCCAAGTTTACATCCCGTGTATTAGTGATATCTTATGATGTTTCTTTTTCTGTGTGACTTATTTCAGTTAGAATCATCATACCTGAATCCACTCATTATGCTGCTACGGGCCTGATGACATAGATTTCATTGCTGAGTGATATTGCATTGTACGTAAGTACCACAACTTCTTTATCCATTTTTCACTTTCTGCGATATTGAACTTGTACCGTAAACGAGGTTCTTGTAAACAGAGCCGTCCCAAACTTTGGGGTGGCTGTGTCTTTTTGATTTTAATTTCCCTAAGCTATAGGACCATAAGTGGAAGTGCCCTAGGCTCTGTTGCTTTGTTTTTTAGATGTTTCAGGAAACACCATACACCTCTCCGGAGTGGCTGTTGGCAATTTACATCCCGCCCATCAGCATAACAAGGCTCCCAGTTCTCCATGGCCTGTCCTGCCTTTCTGGATTTTACACTTTTTTCAGATGGCCCTTTTGACCGGGGGGAAGTGAGACTTCATTGTAGTGCAGATTTCCTTTGCAAGCTTGCTTGGTTGGCCAAAAAGGGCGTATGCGTTTTTTCCTGAATATATTCAGGAAAAAACGCATACGCCCTTTTTGGCCAAGTGCATCATTGTGGACGTTCTGCCTCTTTTCCTATGCTTTAAATGCAATTCCAGTCTACCTCCTGAAATCGGTTTCCTGCAATTCTGCCCCGCTTTCAAGTCCTCTTGGCAGCCTTACTTCAGTATATTTTTGGACGATAGCTGTCATTTATAACTCTGCAGGTTTGTGAATTACAGTGCCCCTGAGCTCCTTTCTTCAACTCGCTTTCTTGTGAGCTGGCCGCAACACCGCAGGATTGCTTCAGGCCCTAATCTGGTTCCGGCACGGCACGCTGAGCCTTTGGTTAATTCCTCTTCCTGGTGGGAAATGAGAGTTAAATTTGCCCGTCCAGACACCTCCAGCTAGTCTCTCATTGGTTCTCCCTATTCCTGTTCATCTTCCGCAGAAATTGCAAACTGGGCCAAACAGGAGGTTAAAGGCACTGACTCTCCAAGTCGGGAGAGTGTTAGTAAAGCGTCTGGAATGTTGCACCCGAGTACCAGGGGACGAGAACTGAGACATATTGGAACACGTCTCCCGATCACACGGTTGATCATACTCTGGGTTCCACGTGCATGTTTTAGCTGAAGGAAGAATCCCTTAAACCTGGAGAGTTGAGACCCGTGGAATGGGTACCATGCAATATGACTTCAAAGGGTCTTCATTTGCTCACCGAACCTCTCCAATCCTATCACTGCTGCGTTTATGCCCCTGTACACACGCTTGATTTTCTTTCAGACACATAGCAATCCATAGGTTTTAAGATACTTACTAGTCAGGTACATTCTTAGGCGTTTAATATGGGGTGTTGAGTCCATTTCGTTGAGCAAGGAGTAGTTCTTGTCTATTCCATATTTGGCTTAAGGAACTTTATCTGTGCTCATTTCAATCTCTGGTTTTATGCAGCACCCCAACTCACCTTTCCCCTTAAGCAAGCATAAGTTGGTTTTCTAAATTTGAGACCCTGTTCTGTTTTGTAATCCAGTTCCTGTGTAGCCAAGTTTACATCCCGTGTATTAGTGATATCTTATGATGTTTCTTTTTCTGTGTGACTTATTTCAGTTAGAATCATCATACCTGAATCCACTCATTATGCTGCTACGGGCCTGATGACATAGATTTCATTGCTGAGTGATATTGCATTGTACGTAAGTACCACAACTTCTTTATCCATTTTTCACTTTCTGCGATATTGAACTTGTACCGTAAACGAGGTTCTTGTAAACAGAGCCGTCCCAAACTTTGGGGTGGCTGTGTCTTTTTGATTTTAATTTCCCTAAGCTATAGGACCATAAGTGGAAGTGCCCTAGGCTCTGTTGCTTTGTTTTTTAGATGTTTCAGGAAACACCATACACCTCTCCGGAGTGGCTCTTGGCAATTTACATCCCGCCCATCAGCATAACAAGGCTCCCAGTTCTCCATGGCCTGTCCTGCCTTTCTGGATTTTACACTTTTTTCAGATGGCCCTTTTGACCGGGGGGAAGTGAGACTTCATTGTAGTGCAGATTTCCTTTGCAAGCTTGCTTGGTTGGCCAAAAAGGGCGTATGCGTTTTTTCCTGAATATATTCAGGAAAAAACGCATACGCCCTTTTTGGCCAAGTGCATCATTGTGGACGTTCTGCCTCTTTTCCTATGCTTTAAATGCAATTCCAGTCTACCTCCTGAAATCGGTTTCCTGCAATTCTGCCCCGCTTTCAAGTCCTCTTGGCAGCCTTACTTCAGTATATTTTTGGACGATAGCTGTCATTTATAACTCTGCAGGTTTGTGAATTACAGTGCCCCTGAGCTCCTTTCTTCAACTCGCTTTCTTGTGAGCTGGCCGCAACACCGCAGGATTGCTTCAGGCCCTAATCTGGTTCCGGCACGGCACGCTGAGCCTTTGGTTAATTCCTCTTCCTGGTGGGAAATGAGAGTTAAATTTGCCCGTCCAGACACCTCCAGCTAGTCTCTCATTGGTTCTCCCTATTCCTGTTCATCTTCCGCAGAAATTGCAAACTGGGCCAAACAGGAGGTTAAAGGCACTGACTCTCCAAGTCGGGAGAGTGTTAGTAAAGCGTCTGGAATGTTGCACCCGAGTACCAGGGGACGAGAACTGAGACATATTGGAACACGTCTCCCGATCACACGGTTGATCATACTCTGGGTTCCACGTGCATGTTTTAGCTGAAGGAAGAATCCCTTAAACCTGGAGAGTTGAGACCCGTGGAATGGGTACCATGCAATATGACTTCAAAGGGTCTTCATTTGCTCACCGAACCTCTCCAATCCTATCACTGCTGCGTTTATGCCCCTGTACACACGCTTGATTTTCTTTCAGAGACATAGCAATCCATAGGTTTTAAGATACTTACTAGTCAGGTACATTCTTAGGCGTTTAATATGGGGTGTTGAGTCCATTTCGTTGAGCAAGGAGTAGTTCTTGTCTATTCCATATTTGGCTTAAGGAACTTTATCTGTGCTCATTTCAATCTCTGGTTTGATGCAGCACCCCAACTCACCTTTCCCCTTAAGCAAGCATAAGTTGGTTTTCTAAATTTGAGACCCTGTTCTGTTTTGTAATCCAGTTCCTGTGTAGCCAAGTTTACATCCCGTGTATTAGTGATATCTTATGATGTTTCTTTTTCTGTGTGACTTATTTCAGTTAGAATCATCATACCTGAATCCACTCATTATGCTGCTACGGGCCTGATGACATAGATTTCATTGCTGAGTGATATTGCATTGTACGTAAGTACCACAACTTCTTTATCCATTTTTCACTTTCTGCGATATTGAACTTGTACCGTAAACGAGGTTCTTGTAAACAGAGCCGTCCCAAACTTTGGGGTGGCTGTGTCTTTTTGATTTTAATTTCCCTAAGCTATAGGACCATAAGTGGAAGTGCCCTAGGCTCTGTTGCTTTGTTTTTTAGATGTTTCAGGAAACACCATACACCTCTCCCGAGTGGCTGTTGGCAATTTACATCCCGCCCATCAGCATAACAAGGCTCCCAGTTCTCCATGGCCTGTCCTGCCTTTCTGGATTTTACACTTTTTTCAGATGGCCCTTTTGACCGGGGGGAAGTGAGACTTCATTGTAGTGCAGATTTCCTTTGCAAGCTTGCTTGGTTGGCCAAAAAGGGCGTATGCGTTTTTTCCTGAATATATTCAGGAAAAAACGCATACGCCCTTTTTGGCCAAGTGCATCATTGTGGACGTTCTGCCTCTTTTCCTATGCTTTAAATGCAATTCCAGTCTACCTCCTGAAATCGGTTTCCTGCAATTCTGCCCCGCTTTCAAGTCCTCTTGGCAGCCTTACTTCAGTATATTTTTGGACGATAGCTGTCATTTATAACTCTGCAGGTTTGTGAATTACAGTGCCCCTGAGCTCCTTTCTTCAACTCGCTTTCTTGTGAGCTGGCCGCAACACCGCAGGATTGCTTCAGGCCCTAATCTGGTTCCGGCACGGCACGCTGAGCCTTTGGTTAATTCCTCTTCCTGGTGGGAAATGAGAGTTAAATTTGCCCGTCCAGACACCTCCAGCTAGTCTCTCATTGGTTCTCCCTATTCCTGTTCATCTTCCGCAGAAATTGCAAACTGGGCCAAACAGGAGGTTAAAGGCACTGACTCTCCAAGTCGGGAGAGTGTTAGTAAAGCGTCTGGAATGTTGCACCCGAGTACCAGGGGACGAGAACTGAGACATATTGGAACACGTCTCCCGATCACATGGTTGATCATACTCTGGGTTCCACGTGCATGTTTTAGCTGAAGGAAGAATCCCTTAAACCTGGAGAGTTGAGACCCGTGGAATGGGTACCATGCAATATGACTTCAAAGGGTCTTCATTTGCTCACCGAACCTCTCCAATCCTATCACTGCTGCGTTTATGCCCCTGTACACACGCTTGATTTTCTTTCAGACACATAGCAATCCATAGGTTTTAAGATACTTACTAGTCAGGTACATTCTTAGGCGTTTAATATGGGGTGTTGAGTCCATTTCGTTGAGCAAGGAGTAGTTCTTGTCTATTCCATATTTGGCTTAAGGAACTTTATCTGTGCTCATTTCAATCTCTGGTTTTATGCAGCACCCCAACTCACCTTTCCCCTTAAGCAAGCATAAGTTGGTTTTCTAAATTTGAGACCCTGTTCTGTTTTGTAATCCAGTTCCTGTGTAGCCAAGTTTACATCCCGTGTATTAGTGATATCTTATGATGTTTCTTTTTCTGTGTGACTTATTTCAGTTAGAATCATCATACCTGAATCCACTCATTATGCTGCTACGGGCCTGATGACATAGATTTCATTGCTGAGTGATATTGCATTGTACGTAAGTACCACAACTTCTTTATCCATTTTTCACTTTCTGCGATATTGAACTTGTACCGTAAACGAGGTTCTTGTAAACAGAGCCGTCCCAAACTTTGGGGTGGCTGTGTCTTTTTGATTTTAATTTCCCTAAGCTATAGGACCATAAGTGGAAGTGCCCTAGGCTCTGTTGCTTTGTTTTTTAGATGTTTCAGGAAACACCATACACCTCTCCCGAGTGGCTCTTGGCAATTTACATCCCGCCCATCAGCATAACAAGGCTCCCAGTTCTCCATGGCCTGTCCTGCCTTTCTGGATTTTACACTTTTTTCAGATGGCCCTTTTGACCGGGGGGAAGTGAGACTTCATTGTAGTGCAGATTTCCTTTGCAAGCTTGCTTGGTTGGCCAAAAAGGGCGTATGCGTTTTTTCCTGAATATATTCAGGAAAAAACGCATACGCCCTTTTTGGCCAAGTGCATCATTGTGGACGTTCTGCCTCTTTTCCTATGCTTTAAATGCAATTCCAGTCTACCTCCTGAAATCGGTTTCCTGCAATTCTGCCCCGCTTTCAAGTCCTCTTGGCAGCCTTACTTCAGTATATTTTTGGACGATAGCTGTCATTTATAACTCTGCAGGTTTGTGAATTACAGTGCCCCTGAGCTCCTTTCTTCAACTCGCTTTCTTGTGAGCTGGCCGCAACACCGCAGGATTGCTTCAGGCCCTAATCTGGTTCCGGCACGGCACGCTGAGCCTTTGGTTAATTCCTCTTCCTCGTGGGAAATGAGAGTTAAATTTGCCCGTCCAGACACCTCCAGCTAGTCTCTCATTGGTTCTCCCTATTCCTGTTCATCTTCCGCAGAAATTGCAAACTGGGCCAAACAGGAGGTTAAAGGCACTGACTCTCCAAGTCGGGAGAGTGTTAGTAAAGCGTCTGGAATGTTGCACCCGAGTACCAGGGGACGAGAACTGAGACATATTGGAACAGGTCTCCCGATCACACGGTTGATCATACTCTGGGTTCCACGTGCATGTTTTAGCTGAAGGAAGAATCCCTTAAACCTGGAGAGTTGAGACCCGTGGAATGGGTACCATGCAATATGACTTCAAAGGGTCTTCATTTGCTCACCGAACCTCTCCAATCCTATCACTGCTGCGTTTATGCCCCTGTACACACGCTTGATTTTCTTTCAGACACATAGCAATCCATAGGTTTTAAGATACTTACTAGTCAGGTACATTCTTAGGCGTTTAATATGGGGTGTTGAGTCCATTTCGTTGAGCAAGGAGTAGTTCTTGTCTATTCCATATTTGGCTTAAGGAACTTTATCTGTGCTCATTTCAATCTCTGGTTTTATGCAGCACCCCAACTCACCTTTCCCCTTAAGCAAGCATAAGTTGGTTTTCTAAATTTGAGACCCTGTTCTGTTTTGTAATCCAGTTCCTGTGTAGCCAAGTTTACATCCCGTGTATTAGTGATATCTTATGATGTTTCTTTTTCTGTGTGACTTATTTCAGTTAGAATCATCATACCTGAATCCACTCATTATGCTGCTACGGGCCTGATGACATAGATTTCATTGCTGAGTGATATTGCATTGTACGTAAGTACCACAACTTCTTTATCCATTTTTCACTTTCTGCGATATTGAACTTGTACCGTAAACGAGGTTCTTGTAAACAGAGCCGTCCCAAACTTTGGGGTGGCTGTGTCTTTTTGATTTTAATTTCCCTAAGCTATAGGACCATAAGTGGAAGTGCCCTAGGTTCTGTTGCTTTGTTTTTTAGATGTTTCAGGAAACACCATACACCTCTCCCGAGTGGCTGTTGGCAATTTACATCCCGCCCATCAGCATAACAAGGCTCCCAGTTCTCCATGGCCTGTCCTGCCTTTCTGGATTTTACACTTTTTTCAGATGGCCCTTTTGACCGGGGGGAAGTGAGACTTCATTGTAGTGCAGATTTCCTTTGCAAGCTTGCTTGGTTGGCCAAAAAGGGCGTATGCGTTTTTTCCTGAATATATTCAGGAAAAAACGCATACGCCCTTTTTGGCCAAGTGCATCATTGTGGACGTTCTGCCTCTTTTCCTATGCTTTAAATGCAATTCCAGTCTACCTCCTGAAATCGGTTTCCTGCAATTCTGCCCCGCTTTCAAGTCCTCTTGGCAGCCTTACTTCAGTATATTTTTGGACGATAGCTGTCATTTATAACTCTGCAGGTTTGTGAATTACAGTGCCCCTGAGCTCCTTTCTTCAACTCGCTTTCTTGTGAGCTGGCCGCAACACCGCAGGATTGCTTCAGGCCCTAATCTGGTTCCGGCACGGCACGCTGAGCCTTTGGTTAATTCCTCTTCCTGGTGGGAAATGAGAGTTAAATTTGCCCGTCCAGACACCTCCAGCTAGTCTCTCATTGGTTCTCCCTATTCCTGTTCATCTTCCGCAGAAATTGCAAACTGGGCCAAACAGGAGGTTAAAGGCACTGACTCTCCAAGTCGGGAGAGTGTTAGTAAAGCGTCTGGAATGTTGCACCCGAGTACCAGGGGACGAGAACTGAGACATATTGGAACACGTCTCCCGATCACACGGTTGATCATACTCTGGGTTCCACGTGCATGTTTTAGCTGAAGGAAGAATCCCTTAAACCTGGAGAGTTGAGACCCGTGGAATGGGTACCATGCAATATGACTTCAAAGGGTCTTCATTTGCTCACCGAACCTCTCCAATCCTATCACTGCTGCGTTTATGCCCCTGTACACACGCTTGATTTTCTTTCAGACACATAGCAATCCATAGGTTTTAAGATACTTACTAGTCAGGTACATTCTTAGGCGTTTAATATGGGGTGTTGAGTCCATTTCGTTGAGCAAGGAGTAGTTCTTGTCTATTCCATATTTGGCTTAAGGAACTTTATCTGTGCTCATTTCAATCTCTGGTTTTATGCAGCACCCCAACTCACCTTTCCCCTTAAGCAAGCATAAGTTGGTTTTCTAAATTTGAGACCCTGTTCTGTTTTGTAATCCAGTTCCTGTGTAGCCAAGTTTACATTCCGTGTATTAGTGATATCTTATGATGTTTCTTTTTCTGTGTGACTTATTTCAGTTAGAATCATCATACCTGAATCCACTCATTATGCTGCTACGGGCCTGATGACATAGATTTCATTGCTGAGTGATATTGCATTGTACGTAAGTACCACAACTTCTTTATCCATTTTTCACTTTCTGCGATATTGAACTTGTACCGTAAACGAGGTTCTTGTAAACAGAGCCGTCCCAAACTTTGGGGTGGCTGTGTCTTTTTGATTTTAATTTCCCTAAGCTATAGGACCATAAGTGGAAGTGCCCTAGGCTCTGTTGCTTTGTTTTTTAGATGTTTCAGGAAACACCATACACCTCTCCCGAGTGGCTGTTGGCAATTTACATCCCGCCCATCAGCATAACAAGGCTCCCAGTTCTCCATGGCCTGTCCTGCCTTTCTGGATTTTACACTTTTTTCAGATGGCCCTTTTGACCGGGGGGAAGTGAGACTTCATTGTAGTGCAGATTTCCTTTGCAAGCTTGCTTGGTTGGCCAAAAAGGGCGTATGCGTTTTTTCCTGAATATATTCAGGAAAAAACGCATACGCCCTTTTTGGCCAAGTGCATCATTGTGGACGTTCTGCCTCTTTTCCTATGCTTTAAATGCAATTCCAGTCTACCTCCTGAAATCGGTTTCCTGCAATTCTGCCCCGCTTTCAAGTCCTCTTGGCAGCCTTACTTCAGTATATTTTTGGACGATAGCTGTCATTTATAACTCTGCAGGTTTGTGAATTACAGTGCCCCTGAGCTCCTTTCTTCAACTCGCTTTCTTGTGAGCTGGCCGCAACACCGCAGGATTGCTTCAGGCCCTAATCTGGTTCCGGCACGGCACGCTGAGCCTTTGGTTAATTCCTCTTCCTGGTGGGAAATGAGAGTTAAATTTGCCCGTCCAGACACCTCCAGCTAGTCTCTCATTGGTTCTCCCTATTCCTGTTCATCTTCCGCAGAAATTGCAAACTGGGCCAAACAGGAGGTTAAAGGCACTGACTCTCCAAGTCGGGAGAGTGTTAGTAAAGCGTCTGGAATGTTGCACCCGAGTACCAGGGGACGAGAACTGAGACATATTGGAACACGTCTCCCGATCACACGGTTGATCATACTCTGGGTTCCACGTGCATGTTTTAGCTGAAGGAAGAATCCCTTAAACCTGGAGAGTTGAGACCCGTGGAATGGGTACCATGCAATATGACTTCAAAGGGTCTTCATTTGCTCACCGAACCTCTCCAATCCTATCACTGCTGCGTTTATGCCCCTGTACACACGCTTGATTTTCTTTCAGACACATAGCAATCCATAGGTTTTAAGATACTTACTAGTCAGGTACATTCTTAGGCGTTTAATATGGGGTGTTGAGTCCATTTCGTTGAGCAAGGAGTAGTTCTTGTCTATTCCATATTTGGCTTAAGGAACTTTATCTGTGCTCATTTCAATCTCTGGTTTGATGCAGCACCCCAACTCACCTTTCCCCTTAAGCAAGCATAAGTTGGTTTTCTAAATTTGAGACCCTGTTCTGTTTTGTAATCCAGTTCCTGTGTAGCCAAGTTTACATCCCGTGTATTAGTGATATCTTATGATGTTTCTTTTTCTGTGTGACTTATTTCAGTTAGAATCATCATACCTGAATCCACTCATTATGCTGCTACGGGCCTGATGACATAGATTTCATTGCTGAGTGATATTGCATTGTACGTAAGTACCACAACTTCTTTATCCATTTTTCACTTTCTGCGATATTGAACTTGTACCGTAAACGAGGTTCTTGTAAACAGAGCCGTCCCAAACTTTGGGGTGGCTGTGTCTTTTTGATTTTAATTTCCCTAAGCTATAGGACCATAAGTGGAAGTGCCCTAGGCTCTGTTGCTTTGTTTTTTAGATGTTTCAGGAAACACCATACACCTCTCCCGAGTGGCTCTTGGCAATTTACATCCCGCCCATCAGCATAACAAGGCTCCCAGTTCTCCATGGCCTGTCCTGCCTTTCTGGATTTTACACTTTTTTCAGATGGCCCTTTTGACCGGGGGGAAGTGAGACTTCATTGTAGTGCAGATTTCCTTTGCAAGCTTGCTTGGTTGGCCAAAAAGGGCGTATGCGTTTTTTCCTGAATATATTCAGGAAAAAACGCATACGCCCTTTTTGGCCAAGTGCATCATTGTGGACGTTCTGCCTCTTTTCCTATGCTTTAAATGCAATTCCAGTCTACCTCCTGAAATCGGTTTCCTGCAATTCTGCCCCGCTTTCAAGTCCTCTTGGCAGCCTTACTTCAGTATATTTTTGGACGATAGCTGTCATTTATAACTCTGCAGGTTTGTGAATTACAGTGCCCCTGAGCTCCTTTCTTCAACTCGCTTTCTTGTGAGCTGGCCGCAACACCGCAGGATTGCTTCAGGCCCTAATCTGGTTCCGGCACGGCACGCTGAGCCTTTGGTTAATTCCTCTTCCTGGTGGGAAATGAGAGTTAAATTTGCCCGTCCACACACCTCCAGCTAGTCTCTCATTGGTTCTCCCTATTCCTGTTCATCTTCCGCAGAAATTGCAAACTGGGCCAAACAGGAGGTTAAAGGCACTGACTCTCCAAGTCGGGAGAGTGTTAGTAAAGCGTCTGGAATGTTGCACCCGAGTACCAGGGGACGAGAACTGAGACATATTGGAACAGGTCTCCCGATCACACGGTTGATCATACTCTGGGTTCCACGTGCATGTTTTAGCTGAAGGAAGAATCCCTTAAACCTGGAGAGTTGAGACCCGTGGAATGGGTACCATGCAATATGACTTCAAAGGGTCTTCATTTGCTCACCGAACCTCTCCAATCCTATCACTGCTGCGTTTATGCCCCTGTACACACGCTTGATTTTCTTTCAGACACATAGCAATCCATAGGTTTTAAGATACTTACTAGTCAGGTACATTCTTAGGCGTTTAATATGGGGTGTTGAGTCCATTTCGTTGAGCAAGGAGTAGTTCTTGTCTATTCCATATTTGGCTTAAGGAACTTTATCTGTGCTCATTTCAATCTCTGGTTTGATGCAGCACCCCAACTCACCTTTCCCCTTAAGCAAGCATAAGTTGGTTTTCTAAATTTGAGACCCTGTTCTGTTTTGTAATCCAGTTCCTGTGTAGCCAAGTTTACATCCCGTGTATTAGTGATATCTTATGATGTTTCTTTTTCTGTGTGACTTATTTCAGTTAGAATCATCATACCTGAATCCACTCATTATGCTGCTACGGGCCTGATGACATAGATTTCATTGCTGAGTGATATTGCATTGTACGTAAGTACCACAACTTCTTTATCCATTTTTCACTTTCTGCGATATTGAACTTGTACCGTAAACGAGGTTCTTGTAAACAGAGCCGTCCCAAACTTTGGGGTGGCTGTGTCTTTTTGATTTTAATTTCCCTAAGCTATAGGACCATAAGTGGAAGTGCCCTAGGCTCTGTTGCTTTGTTTTTTAGATGTTTCAGGAAACACCATACACCTCTCCCGAGTGGCTGTTGGCAATTTACATCCCGCCCATCAGCATAACAAGGCTCCCAGTTCTCCATGGCCTGTCCTGCCTTTCTGGATTTTACACTTTTTTCAGATGGCCCTTTTGACCGGGGGGAAGTGAGACTTCATTGTAGTGCAGATTTCCTTTGCAAGCTTGCTTGGTTGGCCAAAAAGGGCGTATGCGTTTTTTCCTGAATATATTCAGGAAAAAACGCATACGCCCTTTTTGGCCAAGTGCATCATTGTGGACGTTCTGCCTCTTTTCCTATGCTTTAAATGCAATTCCAGTCTACCTCCTGAAATCGGTTTCCTGCAATTCTGCCCCGCTTTCAAGTCCTCTTGGCAGCCTTACTTCAGTATATTTTTGGACGATAGCTGTCATTTATAACTCTGCAGGTTTGTGAATTACAGTGCCCCTGAGCTCCTTTCTTCAACTCGCTTTCTTGTGAGCTGGCCGCAACACCGCAGGATTGCTTCAGGCCCTAATCTGGTTCCGGCACGGCACGCTGAGCCTTTGGTTAATTCCTCTTCCTGGTGGGAAATGAGAGTTAAATTTGCCCGTCCAGACACCTCCAGCTAGTCTCTCATTGGTTCTCCCTATTCCTGTTCATCTTCCGCAGAAATTGCAAACTGGGCCAAACAGGAGGTTAAAGGCACTGACTCTCCAAGTCGGGAGAGTGTTAGTAAAGCGTCTGGAATGTTGCACCCGAGTACCAGGGGACGAGAACTGAGACATATTGGAACACGTCTCCCGATCACACGGTTGATCATACTCTGGGTTCCACGTGCATGTTTTAGCTGAAGGAAGAATCCCTTAAACCTGGAGAGTTGAGACCCGTGGAATGGGTACCATGCAATATGACTTCAAAGGGTCTTCATTTGCTCACCGAACCTCTCCAATCCTATCACTGCTGCGTTTATGCCCCTGTACACACGCTTGATTTTCTTTCAGACACATAGCAATCCATAGGTTTTAAGATACTTACTAGTCAGGTACATTCTTAGGCGTTTAATATGGGGTGTTGAGTCCATTTCGTTGAGCAAGGAGTAGTTCTTGTCTATTCCATATTTGGCTTAAGGAACTTTATCTGTGCTCATTTCAATCTCTGGTTTGATGCAGCACCCCAACTCACCTTTCCCCTTAAGCAAGCATAAGTTGGTTTTCTAAATTTGAGACCCTGTTCTGTTTTGTAATCCAGTTCCTGTGTAGCCAAGTTTACATCCCGTGTATTAGTGATATCTTATGATGTTTCTTTTTCTGTGTGACTTATTTCAGTTAGAATCATCATACCTGAATCCACTCATTATGCTGCTACAGGCCTGATGACATAGATTTCATTGCTGAGTGATATTGCATTGTACGTAAGTACCACAACTTCTTTATCCATTTTTCACTTTCTGCGATATTGAACTTGTACCGTAAACGAGGTTCTTGTAAACAGAGCCGTCCCAAACTTTGGGGTGGCTGTGTCTTTTTGATTTTAATTTCCCTAAGCTATAGGACCATAAGTGGAAGTGCCCTAGGCTCTGTTGCTTTGTTTTTTAGATGTTTCAGGAAACACCATACACCTCTCCCGAGTGGCTCTTGGCAATTTACATCCCGCCCATCAGCATAACAAGGCTCCCAGTTCTCCATGGCCTGTCCTGCCTTTCTGGATTTTACACTTTTTTCAGATGGCCCTTTTGACCGGGGGGAAGTGAGACTTCATTGTAGTGCAGATTTCCTTTGCAAGCTTGCTTGGTTGGCCAAAAAGGGCGTATGCGTTTTTTCCTGAATATATTCAGGAAAAAACGCATACGCCCTTTTTGGCCAAGTGCATCATTGTGGACGTTCTGCCTCTTTTCCTATGCTTTAAATGCAATTCCAGTCTACCTCCTGAAATCGGTTTCCTGCAATTCTGCCCCGCTTTCAAGTCCTCTTGGCAGCCTTACTTCAGTATATTTTTGGACGATAGCTGTCATTTATAACTCTGCAGGTTTGTGAATTACAGTGCCCCTGAGCTCCTTTCTTCAACTCGCTTTCTTGTGAGCTGGCCGCAACACCGCAGGATTGCTTCAGGCCCTAATCTGGTTCCGGCACGGCACGTTGAGCCTTTGGTTAATTCCTCTTCCTGGTGGGAAATGAGAGTTAAATTTGCCCGTCCACACACCTCCAGCTAGTCTCTCATTGGTTCTCCCTATTCCTGTTCATCTTCCGCAGAAATTGCAAACTGGGCCAAACAGGAGGTTAAAGGCACTGACTCTCCAAGTCGGGAGAGTGTTAGTAAAGCGTCTGGAATGTTGCACCCGAGTACCAGGGGACGAGAACTGAGACATATTGGAACACGTCTCCCGATCACACGGTTGATCATACTCTGGGTTCCACGTGCATGTTTTAGCTGAAGGAAGAATCCCTTAAACCTGGAGAGTTGAGACCCGTGGAATGGGTACCATGCAATATGACTTCAAAGGGTCTTCATTTGCTCACCGAACCTCTCCAATCCTATCACTGCTGCGTTTATGCCCCTGTACACACGCTTGATTTTCTTTCAGACACATAGCAATCCATAGGTTTTAAGATACTTACTAGTCAGGTACATTCTTAGGCGTTTAATATGGGGTGTTGAGTCCATTTCGTTGAGCAAGGAGTAGTTCTTGTCTATTCCATATTTGGCTTAAGGAACTTTATCTGTGCTCATTTCAATCTCTGGTTTGATGCAGCACCCCAACTCACCTTTCCCCTTAAGCAAGCATAAGTTGGTTTTCTAAATTTGAGACCCTGTTCTGTTTTGTAATCCAGTTCCTGTGTAGCCAAGTTTACATCCCGTGTATTAGTGATATCTTATGATGTTTCTTTTTCTGTGTGACTTATTTCAGTTAGAATCATCATACCTGAATCCACTCATTATGCTGCTACAGGCCTGATGACATAGATTTCATTGCTGAGTGATATTGCATTGTACGTAAGTACCACAACTTCTTTATCCATTTTTCACTTTCTGCGATATTGAACTTGTACCGTAAACGAGGTTCTTGTAAACAGAGCCGTCCCAAACTTTGGGGTGGCTGTGTCTTTTTGATTTTAATTTCCCTAAGCTATAGGACCATAAGTGGAAGTGCCCTAGGCTCTGTTGCTTTGTTTTTTAGATGTTTCAGGAAACACCATACACCTCTCCGGAGTGGCTCTTGGCAATTTACATCCCGCCCATCAGCATAACAAGGCTCCCAGTTCTCCATGGCCTGTCCTGCCTTTCTGGATTTTACACTTTTTTCAGATGGCCCTTTTGACCGGGGGGAAGTGAGACTTCATTGTAGTGCAGATTTCCTTTGCAAGCTTGCTTGGTTGGCCAAAAAGGGCGTATGCGTTTTTTCCTGAATATATTCAGGAAAAAACGCATACGCCCTTTTTGGCCAAGTGCATCATTGTGGACGTTCTGCCTCTTTTCCTATGCTTTAAATGCAATTCCAGTCTACCTCCTGAAATCGGTTTCCTGCAATTCTGCCCCGCTTTCAAGTCCTCTTGGCAGCCTTACTTCAGTATATTTTTGGACGATAGCTGTCATTTATAACTCTGCAGGTTTGTGAATTACAGTGCCCCTGAGCTCCTTTCTTCAACTCGCTTTCTTGTGAGCTGGCCGCAACACCGCAGGATTGCTTCAGGCCCTAATCTGGTTCCGGCACGGCACGCTGAGCCTTTGGTTAATTCCTCTTCCTGGTGGGAAATGAGAGTTAAATTTGCCCGTCCACACACCTCCAGCTAGTCTCTCATTGGTTCTCCCTATTCCTGTTCATCTTCCGCAGAAATTGCAAACTGGGCCAAACAGGAGGTTAAAGGCACTGACTCTCCAAGTCGGGAGAGTGTTAGTAAAGCGTCTGGAATGTTGCACCCGAGTACCAGGGGACGAGAACTGAGACATATTGGAACACGTCTCCCGATCACACGGTTGATCATACTCTGGGTTCCACGTGCATGTTTTAGCTGAAGGAAGAATCCCTTAAACCTGGAGAGTTGAGACCCGTGGAATGGGTACCATGCAATATGACTTCAAAGGGTCTTCATTTGCTCACCGAACCTCTCCAATCCTATCACTGCTGCGTTTATGCCCCTGTACACACGCTTGATTTTCTTTCAGACACATAGCAATCCATAGGTTTTAAGATACTTACTAGTCAGGTACATTCTTAGGCGTTTAATATGGGGTGTTGAGTCCATTTCGTTGAGCAAGGAGTAGTTCTTGTCTATTCCATATTTGGCTTAAGGAACTTTATCTGTGCTCATTTCAATCTCTGGTTTTATGCAGCACCCCAACTCACCTTTCCCCTTAAGCAAGCATAAGTTGGTTTTCTAAATTTGAGACCCTGTTCTGTTTTGTAATCCAGTTCCTGTGTAGCCAAGTTTACATCCCGTGTATTAGTGATATCTTATGATGTTTCTTTTTCTGTGTGACTTATTTCAGTTAGAATCATCATACCTGAATCCACTCATTATGCTGCTACGGGCCTGATGACATAGATTTCATTGCTGAGTGATATTGCATTGTACGTAAGTACCACAACTTCTTTATCCATTTTTCACTTTCTGCGATATTGAACTTGTACCGTAAACGAGGTTCTTGTAAACAGAGCCGTCCCAAACTTTGGGGTGGCTGTGTCTTTTTGATTTTAATTTCCCTAAGCTATAGGACCATAAGTGGAAGTGCCCTAGGCTCTGTTGCTTTGTTTTTTAGATGTTTCAGGAAACACCATACACCTCTCCCGAGTGGCTGTTGGCAATTTACATCCCGCCCATCAGCATAACAAGGCTCCCAGTTCTCCATGGCCTGTCCTGCCTTTCTGGATTTTACACTTTTTTCAGATGGCCCTTTTGACCGGGGGGAAGTGAGACTTCATTGTAGTGCAGATTTCCTTTGCAAGCTTGCTTGGTTGGCCAAAAAGGGCGTATGCGTTTTTTCCTGAATATATTCAGGAAAAAACGCATACGCCCTTTTTGGCCAAGTGCATCATTGTGGACGTTCTGCCTCTTTTCCTATGCTTTAAATGCAATTCCAGTCTACCTCCTGAAATCGGTTTCCTGCAATTCTGCCCCGCTTTCAAGTCCTCTTGGCAGCCTTACTTCAGTATATTTTTGGACGATAGCTGTCATTTATAACTCTGCAGGTTTGTGAATTACAGTGCCCCTGAGCTCCTTTCTTCAACTCGCTTTCTTGTGAGCTGGCCGCAACACCGCAGGATTGCTTCAGGCCCTAATCTGGTTCCGGCACGGCACGCTGAGCCTTTGGTTAATTCCTCTTCCTGGTGGGAAATGAGAGTTAAATTTGCCCGTCCACACACCTCCAGCTAGTCTCTCATTGGTTCTCCCTATTCCTGTTCATCTTCCGCAGAAATTGCAAACTGGGCCAAACAGGAGGTTAAAGGCACTGACTCTCCAAGTCGGGAGAGTGTTAGTAAAGCGTCTGGAATGTTGCACCCGAGTACCAGGGGACGAGAACTGAGACATATTGGAACACGTCTCCCGATCACACGGTTGATCATACTCTGGGTTCCACGTGCATGTTTTAGCTGAAGGAAGAATCCCTTAAACCTGGAGAGTTGAGACCCGTGGAATGGGTACCATGCAATATGACTTCAAAGGGTCTTCATTTGCTCACCGAACCTCTCCAATCCTATCACTGCTGCGTTTATGCCCCTGTACACACGCTTGATTTTCTTTCAGACACATAGCAATCCATAGGTTTTAAGATACTTACTAGTCAGGTACATTCTTAGGCGTTTAATATGGGGTGTTGAGTCCATTTCGTTGAGCAAGGAGTAGTTCTTGTCTATTCCATATTTGGCTTAAGGAACTTTATCTGTGCTCATTTCAATCTCTGGTTTTATGCAGCACCCCAACTCACCTTTCCCCTTAAGCAAGCATAAGTTGGTTTTCTAAATTTGAGACCCTGTTCTGTTTTGTAATCCAGTTCCTGTGTAGCCAAGTTTACATTCCGTGTATTAGTGATATCTTATGATGTTTCTTTTTCTGTGTGACTTATTTCAGTTAGAATCATCATACCTGAATCCACTCATTATGCTGCTACGGGCCTGATGACATAGATTTCATTGCTGAGTGATATTGCATTGTACGTAAGTACCACAACTTCTTTATCCATTTTTCACTTTCTGCGATATTGAACTTGTACCGTAAACGAGGTTCTTGTAAACAGAGCCGTCCCAAACTTTGGGGTGGCTGTGTCTTTTTGATTTTAATTTCCCTAAGCTATAGGACCATAAGTGGAAGTGCCCTAGGCTCTGTTGCTTTGTTTTTTAGATGTTTCAGGAAACACCATACACCTCTCCCGAGTGGCTGTTGGCAATTTACATCCCGCCCATCAGCATAACAAGGCTCCCAGTTCTCCATGGCCTGTCCTGCCTTTCTGGATTTTACACTGTTTTCAGATGGCCCTTTTGACCAGGGGGAAGTGAGACTTCATTGTAGTGCAGATTTCCTTTGCAAGCTTGCTTGGTTGGCCAAAAAGGGCATATGCGTTTTTTCCTGAATATATTCAGGAAAAAACGCATACGCCCTTTTGGCCAAGCGCATCATTGTGGACGTTCTGCCTCTTTTCCTATGCTTTAAATGCAATTCCAGTCTACCTCCTGAAATCGGTTTCCTGCAATTCTGCCCCGCTTTCAAGTCCTCTTGGCAGCCTTACTTCAGTATATTTTTGGACGATAGCTGTCATTTATAACTCTGCAGGTTTGTGAATTACAGTGCCCCTGAGCTCCTTTCTTCAACTCGCTTTCTTGTGAGCTGGCCGCAACACCGCAGGATTGCTTCAGGCCCTAATCTGGTTCCGGCACGGCACGCTGAGCCTTTGGTTAATTCCTCTTCCTGGTGGGAAATGAGAGTTAAATTTGCCCGTCCAGACACCTCCAGCTAGTCTCTCATTGGTTCTCCCTATTCCTGTTCATCTTCCGCAGAAATTGCAAACTGGGCCAAACAGGAGGTTAAAGGCACTGACTCTCCAAGTCGGGAGAGTGTTAGTAAAGCGTCTGGAATGTTGCACCCGAGTACCAGGGGACGAGAACTGAGACATATTGGAACATGTCTCCCGATCACACGGGTGATCATACTCTGGGTTCCACGTGCATGTTTTAGCTGAAGGAAGAATCCCTTAAACCTGGAGAGTTGAGACCCGTGGAATGGGTACCATGCAATATGACTTCAAAGGGTCTTCATTTGCTCACCGAACCTCTCCAATCCTATCACTGCTGCGTTTATGCCCCTGTACACACGCTTGATTTTCTTTCAGAGACATAACAATTCATAGGTTTTAAGATACTTACTAGTCAGGTACATTCTTAGGCGTTTAATATGGGGTGTTGAGTCCATTTCGTTGAGCAAGGAGTAGTTCTTGTCTATTCCATATTTGGCTTAAGGTACTTTATCTGTGTTCATTTCAATCTCTGGTTTTATGCAGCACCCCAACTCACCTTTCCCCTTAAGCAAGCATAAGTTGGTTTTCTAAATTTGAGACCCTGTTCTGTTTTGTAATCCAGTTCCTGTGTAGCCAAGTTTACATCCCGTGTATTAGTGATATCTTATGATGTTTCTTTTTCTGTGTGACTTATTTCAGTTAGAATCATCATACCTGAATCCACTCATTATGCTGCTACGGGCCTGATGACATAGATTTCATTGCTGAGTGATATTGCATTGTACGTAAGTACCACAACTTCTTTATCCATTTTTCACTTTCTGCGATATTGAACTTGTACTGTAAACGAGGTTCTTGTAAACAGAGCCGTCCCAAACTTTGGGGTGGCTGTGTCTTTTTGATTTTACTTTCCCTAAGCTATAGGACCATAAGTGGAAGTGCCCTAGGCTCTGTTGCTTTGTTTTTTAGATGTTTCAGGAAACACCATACACCTCTCCGGAGTGGCTCTTGGCAATTTACATCCCGCCCATCAGCATAACAAGGCTCCCAGTTCTCCATGGCCTGTCCTGCCTTTCTGGATTTTACACTTTTTTCAGATGGCCCTTTTGACCGGGGGGAAGTGAGACTTCATTGTAGTGCAGATTTCCTTTGCAAGCTTGCTTGGTTGGCCAAAAAGGGCGTATGCGTTTTTTCCTGAATATATTCAGGAAAAAACGCATACGCCCTTTTTGGCCAAGTGCATCATTGTGGACGTTCTGCCTCTTTTCCTATGCTTTAAATGCAATTCCAGTCTACCTCCTGAAATCGGTTTCCTGCAATTCTGCCCCGCTTTCAAGTCCTCTTGGCAGCCTTACTTCAGTATATTTTTGGACGATAGCTGTCATTTATAACTCTGCAGGTTTGTGAATTACAGTGCCCCTGAGCTCCTTTCTTCAACTCGCTTTCTTGTGAGCTGGCCGCAACACCGCAGGATTGCTTCAGGCCCTAATCTGGTTCCGGCACGGCACGCTGAGCCTTTGGTTAATTCCTCTTCCTGGTGGGAAATGAGAGTTAAATTTGCCCGTCCAGACACCTCCAGCTAGTCTCTCATTGGTTCTCCCTATTCCTGTTCATCTTCCGCAGAAATTGCAAACTGGGCCAAACAGGAGGTTAAAGGCACTGACTCTCCAAGTCGGGAGAGTGTTAGTAAAGCGTCTGGAATGTTGCACCCGAGTACCAGGGGACGAGAACTGAGACATATTGGAACACGTCTCCCGATCACACGGTTGATCATACTCTGGGTTCCACGTGCATGTTTTAGCTGAAGGAAGAATCCCTTAAACCTGGAGAGTTGAGACCCGTTGAATGGGTACCATGCAATATGACTTCAAAGGGTCTTCATTTGCTCACCGAACCTCTCCAATCCTATCACTGCTGCGTTTATGCCCCTGTACACACGCTTGATTTTCTTTCAGACACATAGCAATCCATAGGTTTTAAGATACTTACTAGTCAGGTACATTCTTAGGCGTTTAATATGGGGTGTTGAGTCCATTTCGTTGAGCAAGGAGTAGTTCTTGTCTATTCCATATTTGGCTTAAGGAACTTTATCTGTGCTCATTTCAATCTCTGGTTTTATGCAGCACCCCAACTCACCTTTCCCCTTAAGCAAGCATAAGTTGGTTTTCTAAATTTGAGACCCTGTTCTGTTTTGTAATCCAGTTCCTGTGTAGCCAAGTTTACATCCCGTGTATTAGTGATATCTTATGATGTTTCTTTTTCTGTGTGACTTATTTCAGTTAGAATCATCATACCTGAATCCACTCATTATGCTGCTACGGGCCTGATGACATAGATTTCATTGCTGAGTGATATTGCATTGTACGTAAGTACCACAACTTCTTTATCCATTTTTCACTTTCTGCGATATTGAACTTGTACCGTAAACGAGGTTCTTGTAAACAGAGCCGTCCCAAACTTTGGGGTGGCTGTGTCTTTTTGATTTTAATTTCCCTAAGCTATAGGACCATAAGTGGAAGTGCCCTAGGCTCTGTTGCTTTGTTTTTTAGATGTTTCAGGAAACACCATACACCTCTCCGGAGTGGCTCTTGGCAATTTACATCCCGCCCATCAGCATAACAAGGCTCCCAGTTCTCCATGGCCTGTCCTGCCTTTCTGGATTTTACACTTTTTTCAGATGGCCCTTTTGACCGGGGGGAAGTGAGACTTCATTGTAGTGCAGATTTCCTTTGCAAGCTTGCTTGGTTGGCCAAAAAGGGCGTATGCGTTTTTTCCTGAATATATTCAGGAAAAAACGCATACGCCCTTTTTGGCCAAGTGCATCATTGTGGACGTTCTGCCTCTTTTCCTATGCTTTAAATGCAATTCCAGTCTACCTCCTGAAATCGGTTTCCTGCAATTCTGCCCCGCTTTCAAGTCCTCTTGGCAGCCTTACTTCAGTATATTTTTGGACGATAGCTGTCATTTATAACTCTGCAGGTTTGTGAATTACAGTGCCCCTGAGCTCCTTTCTTCAACTCGCTTTCTTGTGAGCTGGCCGCAACACCGCAGGATTGCTTCAGGCCCTAATCTGGTTCCGGCACGGCACGCTGAGCCTTTGGTTAATTCCTCTTCCTGGTGGGAAATGAGAGTTAAATTTGCCCGTCCACACACCTCCAGCTAGTCTCTCATTGTTTCTCCCTATTCCTGTTCATCTTCCGCAGAAATTGCAAACTGGGCCAAACAGGAGGTTAAAGGCACTGACTCTCCAAGTCGGGAGAGTGTTAGTAAAGCGTCTGGAATGTTGCACCCGAGTACCAGGGGACGAGAACTGAGACATATTGGAACACGTCTCCCGATCACACGGTTGATCATACTCTGGGTTCCACGTGCATGTTTTAGCTGAAGGAAGAATCCCTTAAACCTGGAGAGTTGAGACCCGTGGAATGGGTACCATGCAATATGACTTCAAAGGGTCTTCATTTGCTCACCGAACCTCTCCAATCCTATCACTGCTGTGTTTATGCCCCTGTACACACGCTTGATTTTCTTTCAGACACATAGCAATCCATAGGTTTTAAGATACTTACTAGTCAGGTACATTCTTAGGCGTTTAATATGGGGTGTTGAGTCCATTTCGTTGAGCAAGGAGTAGTTCTTGTCTATTCCATATTTGGCTTAAGGAACTTTATCTGTGCTCATTTCAATCTCTGGTTTTATGCAGCACCCCAACTCACCTTTCCCCTTAAGCAAGCATAAGTTGGTTTTCTAAATTTGAGACCCTGTTCTGTTTTGTAATCCAGTTCCTGTGTAGCCAAGTTTACATCCCGTGTATTAGTGATATCTTATGATGTTTCTTTTTCTGTGTGACTTATTTCAGTTAGAATCATCATACCTGAATCCACTCATTATGCTGCTATGGGCCTGATGACATAGATTTCATTGCTGAGTGATATTGCATTGTACATAAGTACCACAACTTCTTTATCCATTTTTCACTTTCTGCGATATTGAACTTGTACTGTAAACGAGGTTATTGTAAACAGAGCCGTCCCAAACTTTGGGGTGGCTGTGTCTTTTTGATTTTAATTTCCCTAAGCTATAGGACCATAAGTGGAAGTGCCCTAGGCTCTGTTGCTTTGTTTTTTAGATGTTTCAGGAAACACCATACACCTCTCCCGAGTGGCTGTTGGCAATTTACATCCCGCCCATCAGCATAACAAGGCTCCCAGTTCTCCATGGCCTGTCCTGCCTTTCTGGATTTTACACTTTTTTCAGATGGCCCTTTTGACCGGGGGGAAGTGAGACTTCATTGTAGTGCAGATTTCCTTTGCAAGCTTGCTTGGTTGGCCAAAAAGGGCGTATGCGTTTTTTCCTGAATATATTCAGGAAAAAACGCATACGCCCTTTTTGGCCAAGTGCATCATTGTGGACGTTCTGCCTCTTTTCCTATGCTTTAAATGCAATTCCAGTCTACCTCCTGAAATCGGTTTCCTGCAATTCTGCCCCGCTTTCAAGTCCTCTTGGCAGCCTTACTTCAGTATATTTTTGGACGATAGCTGTCATTTATAACTCTGCAGGTTTGTGAATTACAGTGCCCCTGAGCTCCTTTCTTCAACTCGCTTTCTTGTGAGCTGGCCGCAACACCGCAGGATTGCTTCAGGCCCTAATCTGGTTCCGGCACGGCACGCTGAGCCTTTGGTTAATTCCTCTTCCTGGTGGGAAATGAGAGTTAAATTTGCCCGTCCAGACACCTCCAGCTAGTCTCTCATTGGTTCTCCCTATTCCTGTTCATCTTCCGCAGAAATTGCAAACTGGGCCAAACAGGAGGTTAAAGGCACTGACTCTCCAAGTCGGGAGAGTGTTAGTAAAGCGTCTGGAATGTTGCACCCGAGTACCAGGGGACGAGAACTGAGACATATTGGAACACGTCTCCCGATCACACGGTTGATCATACTCTGGGTTCCACGTGCATGTTTTAGCTGAAGGAAGAATCCCTTAAACCTGGAGAGTTGAGACCCGTGGAATGGGTACCATGCAATATGACTTCAAAGGGTCTTCATTTGCTCACCGAACCTCTCCAATCCTATCACTGCTGCGTTTATGCCCCTGTACACACGCTTGATTTTCTTTCAGACACATAGCAATCCATAGGTTTTAAGATACTTACTAGTCAGGTACATTCTTAGGCGTTTAATATGGGGTGTTGAGTCCATTTCGTTGAGCAAGGAGTAGTTCTTGTCTATTCCATATTTGGCTTAAGGAACTTTATCTGTGCTCATTTCAATCTCTGGTTTTATGCAGCACCCCAACTCACCTTTCCCCTTAAGCAAGCATAAGTTGGTTTTCTAAATTTGAGACCCTGTTCTGTTTTGTAATCCAGTTCCTGTGTAGCCAAGTTTACATTCCGTGTATTAGTGATATCTTATGATGTTTCTTTTTCTGTGTGACTTATTTCAGTTAGAATCATCATACCTGAATCCACTCATTATGCTGCTACGGGCCTGATGACATAGATTTCATTGCTGAGTGATATTGCATTGTACGTAAGTACCACAACTTCTTTATCCATTTTTCACTTTCTGCGATATTGAACTTGTACCGTAAACGAGGTTCTTGTAAACAGAGCCGTCCCAAACTTTGGGGTGGCTGTGTCTTTTTGATTTTAATTTCCCTAAGCTATAGGACCATAAGTGGAAGTGCCCTAGGCTCTGTTGCTTTGTTTTTTAGATGTTTCAGGAAACACCATACACCTCTCCCGAGTGGCTGTTGGCAATTTACATCCCGCCCATCAGCATAACAAGGCTCCCAGTTCTCCATGGCCTGTCCTGCCTTTCTGGATTTTACACTGTTTTCAGATGGCCCTTTTGACCAGGGGGAAGTGAGACTTCATTGTAGTGCAGATTTCCTTTGCAAGCTTGCTTGGTTGGCCAAAAAGGGCGTATGCGTTTTTTCCTGAATATATTCAGGAAAAAACGCATACGCCCTTTTGGCCAAGCGCATCATTGTGGACGTTCTGCCTCTTTTCCTATGCTTTAAATGCAATTCCAGTCTACCTCCTGAAATCGGTTTCCTGCAATTCTGCCCCGCTTTCAAGTCCTCTTGGCAGCCTTACTTCAGTATATTTTTGGACGATAGCTGTCATTTATAACTCTGCAGGTTTGTGAATTACAGTGCCCCTGAGCTCCTTTCTTCAACTCGCTTTCTTGTGAGCTGGCCGCAACACCGCAGGATTGCTTCAGGCCCTAATCTGGTTCCGGCACGGCACGCTGAGCCTTTGGTTAATTCCTCTTCCTGGTGGGAAATGAGAGTTAAATTTGCCCGTCCAGACACCTCCAGCTAGTCTCTCATTGGTTCTCCCTATTCCTGTTCATTTTCCGCAGAAATTGCAAACTGGGCCAAACAGGAGGTTAAAGGCACTGACTCTCCAAGTCGGGAGAGTGTTAGTAAAGCGTCTGGAATGTTGCACCCGAGTACCAGGGGACGAGAACTGAGACATATTGGAACATGTCTCCCGATCACACGGGTGATCATACTCTGGGTTCCACGTGCATGTTTTAGCTGAAGGAAGAATCCCTTAAACCTGGAGAGTTGAGACCCGTGGAATGGGTACCATGCAATATGACTTCAAAGGGTCTTCATTTGCTCACCGAACCTCTCCAATCCTATCACTGCTGCGTTTATGCCCCTGTACACACGCTTGATTTTCTTTCAGAGACATAACAATTCATAGGTTTTAAGATACTTACTAGTCAGGTACATTCTTAGGCGTTTAATATGGGGTGTTGAGTCCATTTCGTTGAGCAAGGAGTAGTTCTTGTCTATTCCATATTTGGCTTAAGGTACTTTATCTGTGTTCATTTCAATCTCTGGTTTTATGCAGCACCCCAACTCACCTTTCCCCTTAAGCAAGCATAAGTTGGTTTTCTAAATTTGAGACCCTGTTCTGTTTTGTAATCCAGTTCCTGTGTAGCCAAGTTTACATCCCGTGTATTAGTGATATCTTATGATGTTTCTTTTTCTGTGTGACTTATTTCAGTTAGAATCATCATACCTGAATCCACTCATTATGCTGCTACGGGCCTGATGACATAGATTTCATTGCTGAGTGATATTGCATTGTACGTAAGTACCACAACTTCTTTATCCATTTTTCACTTTCTGCGATATTGAACTTGTACCGTAAACGAGGTTCTTGTAAACAGAGCCGTCCCAAACTTTGGGGTGGCTGTGTCTTTTTGATTTTAATTTCCCTAAGCTATAGGACCATAAGTGGAAGTGCCCTAGGCTCTGTTGCTTTGTTTTTTAGATGTTTCAGGAAACACCATACACCTCTCCCGAGTGGCTGTTGGCAATTTACATCCCGCCCATCAGCATAACAAGGCTCCCAGTTCTCCATGGCCTGTCCTGCCTTTCTGGATTTTACACTTTTTTCAGATGGCCCTTTTGACCGGGGGGAAGTGAGACTTCATTGTAGTGCAGATTTCCTTTGCAAGCTTGCTTGGTTGGCCAAAAAGGGCGTATGCGTTTTTTCCTGAATATATTCAGGAAAAAACGCATACGCCCTTTTTGGCCAAGTGCATCATTGTGGACGTTCTGCCTCTTTTCCTATGCTTTAAATGCAATTCCAGTCTACCTCCTGAAATCAGTTTCCTGCAATTCTGCCCCGCTTTCAAGTCCTCTTGGCAGCCTTACTTCAGTATATTTTTGGACAATAGCTGTCATTTATAACTCTGCAGGTTTGTGAATTACAGTGCCCCTGAGCTCCTTTCTTCAACTCGCTTTCTTGTGAGCTGGCCGCAACACCGCAGGATTGCTTCAGGCCCTAATCTGGTTCCGGCACGGCACGCTGAGCCTTTGGTTAATTCCTCTTCCTGGTGGGAAATGAGAGTTAAATTTGCCCGTCCAGACACCTCCAGCTAGTCTCTCATTGGTTCTCCCTATTCCTGTTCATCTTCCGCAGAAATTGCAAACTGGGCCAAACAGGAGGTTAAAGGCACTGACTCTCCAAGTCGGGAGAGTGTTAGTAAAGCGTCTGGAATGTTGCACCCGAGTACCAGGGGACGCGAACTGAGACATATTGGAACACGTCTCCCGATCACACGGTTGATCATACTCTGGGTTCCACGTGCATGTTTTAGCTGAAGGAAGAATCCCTTAAACCTGGAGAGTTGAGACCCGTGGAATGGGTACCATGCAATATGACTTCAAAGGGTCTTCATTTGCTCACCGAACCTCTCCAATCCTATCACTGCTGCGTTTATGCCCCTGTACACATGCTTGATTTTCTTTCAGAGACATAGCAGTGCATAGGTTTTAAGATACTTACTAGTCAGGTACATTCTTAGGCATTTAATATGGGGTGTTGAGTCCATTTCGTTGAGCAAGGAGTAGTTCTTGTCTATTCTATATTTGGCTTAAGGAACTTTATCTGTGCTCATTTCAATCTCTGGTTTTATGCAGCACCCCAACTCACCTTTCCCCTTAAGCAAGCATAAGTTGGTTTTCTAAATTTGAGACCCTGTTCTGTTTTGTAATCCAGTTCCTGTGTAGCCAAGTTTACATTCCGTGTATTAGTGATATTTTATGATGTTTCTTTTTCTGTGTGACTTATTTCAGTTAGAATCATCATACCTGAATCCACTCATTATGCTGCTACGGGCCTGATGACATAGATTTCATTGCTGAGTGATATTGCATTGTATGTAAGTACCACAACTTCTTTATCCATTTTTCACTTTCTGCGATATTGAACTTGTACCGTAAACGAGGTTCTTGTAAACAGAGCCGTCCCAAACTTTGGGGTGGCTGTGTCTTTTTGATTTTAATTTCCCTAAGCTATAGGACCATAAGTGGAAGTGCCCTAGGCTCTGTTGCTTTGTTTTTTAGATGTTTCAGGAAACACCATACACCTCTCCGGAGTGGCTGTTGGCAATTTACATCCCGCCCATCAGCATAACAAGGCTCCCAGTTCTCCATGGCCTGTCCTGCCTTTCTGGATTTTACACTTTTTTCAGATGGCCCTTTTGACCGGGGGGAAGTGAGACTTCATTGTAGTGCAGATTTCCTTTGCAAGCTTGCTTGGTTGGCCAAAAAGGGCGTATGCGTTTTTTCCTGAATATATTCAGGAAAAAACGCATACGCCCTTTTTGGCCAAGCGCATCATTGTGGACGTTCTGCCTCTTTTCCTATGCTTTAAATGCAATTCCAGTCTACCTCCTGAAATCGGTTTCCTGCAATTCTGCCCCGCTTTCAAGTCCTCTTGGCAGCCTTACTTCAGTATATTTTTGGACGATAGCTGTCATTTATAACTCTGCAGGTTTGTGAATTACAGTGCCCCTGAGCTCCTTTCTTCAACTCGCTTTCTTGTGAGCTGGCCGCAACACCGCAGGATTGCTTCAGGCCCTAATCTGGTTCCGGCACGGCACGCTGAGCCTTTGGTTAATTCCTCTTCCTGGTGGGAAATGAGAGTTAAATTTGCCCGTCCAGACACCTCCAGCTAGTCTCTCATTGGTTCTCCCTATTCCTGTTCATCTTCCGCAGAAATTGCAAACTGGGCCAAACAGGAGGTTAAAGGCACTGACTCTCCAAGTCGGGAGAGTGTTAGTAAAGCGTCTGGAATGTTGCACCCGAGTACCAGGGGACGAGAACTGAGACATATTGGAACATGTCTCCCGATCACACGGGTGATCATACTCTGGGTTCCACGTGCATGTTTTAGCTGAAGGAAGAATCCCTTAAACCTGGAGAGTTGAGACCCGTGGAATGGGTACCATGCAATATGACTTCAAAGGGTCTTCATTTGCTCACCGAACCTCTCCAATCCTATCACTGCTGCGTTTATGCCCCTGTACACACGCTTGATTTTCTTTCAGAGACATAACAATTCATAGGTTTTAAGATACTTACTAGTCAGGTACATTCTTAGGCGTTTAATATGGGGTGTTGAGTCCATTTCGTTGAGCAAGGAGTAGTTCTTGTCTATTCCATATTTGGCTTAAGGTACTTTATCTGTGTTCATTTCAATCTCTGGTTTTATGCAGCACCCCAACTCACCTTTCCCCTTAAGCAAGCATAAGTTGGTTTTCTAAATTTGAGACCCTGTTCTGTTTTGTAATCCAGTTCCTGTGTAGCCAAGTTTACATCCCGTGTATTAGTGATATCTTATGATGTTTCTTTTTCTGTGTGACTTATTTCAGTTAGAATCATCATACCTGAATCCACTCATTATGCTGCTACGGGCCTGATGACATAGATTTCATTGCTGAGTGATATTGCATTGTACGTAAGTACCACAACTTCTTTATCCATTTTTCACTTTCTGCGATATTGAACTTGTACCGTAAACGAGGTTCTTGTAAACAGAGCCGTCCCAAACTTTGGGGTGGCTGTGTCTTTTTGATTTTAATTTCCCTAAGCTATAGGACCATAAGTGGAAGTGCCCTAGGCTCTGTTGCTTTGTTTTTTAGATGTTTCAGGAAACACCATACACCTCTCCCGAGTGGCTGTTGGCAATTTACATCCCGCCCATCAGCATAACAAGGCTCCCAGTTCTCCATGGCCTGTCCTGCCTTTCTGGATTTTACACTTTTTTCAGATGGCCCTTTTGACCGGGGGGAAGTGAGACTTCATTGTAGTGCAGATTTCCTTTGCAAGCTTGCTTGGTTGGCCAAAAAGGGCGTATGCGTTTTTTCCTGAATATATTCAGGAAAAAACGCATACGCCCTTTTTGGCCAAGTGCATCATTGTGGACGTTCTGCCTCTTTTCCTATGCTTTAAATGCAATTCCAGTCTACCTCCTGAAATCAGTTTCCTGCAATTCTGCCCCGCTTTCAAGTCCTCTTGGCAGCCTTACTTCAGTATATTTTTGGACAATAGCTGTCATTTATAACTCTGCAGGTTTGTGAATTACAGTGCCCCTGAGCTCCTTTCTTCAACTCGCTTTCTTGTGAGCTGGCCGCAACACCGCAGGATTGCTTCAGGCCCTAATCTGGTTCCGGCACGGCACGCTGAGCCTTTGGTTAATTCCTCTTCCTGGTGGGAAATGAGAGTTAAATTTGCCCGTCCAGACACCTCCAGCTAGTCTCTCATTGGTTCTCCCTATTCCTGTTCATCTTCCGCAGAAATTGCAAACTGGGCCAAACAGGAGGTTAAAGGCACTGACTCTCCAAGTCGGGAGAGTGTTAGTAAAGCGTCTGGAATGTTGCACCCGAGTACCAGGGGACGCGAACTGAGACATATTGGAACACGTCTCCCGATCACACGGTTGATCATACTCTGGGTTCCACGTGCATGTTTTAGCTGAAGGAAGAATCCCTTAAACCTGGAGAGTTGAGACCCGTGGAATGGGTACCATGCAATATGACTTCAAAGGGTCTTCATTTGCTCACCGAACCTCTCCAATCCTATCACTGCTGCGTTTATGCCCCTGTACACATGCTTGATTTTCTTTCAGAGACATAGCAGTGCATAGGTTTTAAGATACTTACTAGTCAGGTACATTCTTAGGCATTTAATATGGGGTGTTGAGTCCATTTCGTTGAGCAAGGAGTAGTTCTTGTCTATTCTATATTTGGCTTAAGGAACTTTATCTGTGCTCATTTCAATCTCTGGTTTTATGCAGCACCCCAACTCACCTTTCCCCTTAAGCAAGCATAAGTTGGTTTTCTAAATTTGAGACCCTGTTCTGTTTTGTAATCCAGTTCCTGTGTAGCCAAGTTTACATTCCGTGTATTAGTGATATTTTATGATGTTTCTTTTTCTGTGTGACTTATTTCAGTTAGAATCATCATACCTGAATCCACTCATTATGCTGCTACGGGCCTGATGACATAGATTTCATTGCTGAGTGATATTGCATTGTATGTAAGTACCACAACTTCTTTATCCATTTTTCACTTTCTGCGATATTGAACTTGTACCGTAAACGAGGTTCTTGTAAACAGAGCCGTCCCAAACTTTGGGGTGGCTGTGTCTTTTTGATTTTAATTTCCCTAAGCTATAGGACCATAAGTGGAAGTGCCCTAGGCTCTGTTGCTTTGTTTTTTAGATGTTTCAGGAAACACCATACACCTCTCCGGAGTGGCTGTTGGCAATTTACATCCCGCCCATCAGCATAACAAGGCTCCCAGTTCTCCATGGCCTGTCCTGCCTTTCTGGATTTTACACTTTTTTCAGATGGCCCTTTTGACCGGGGGGAAGTGAGACTTCATTGTAGTGCAGATTTCCTTTGCAAGCTTGCTTGGTTGGCCAAAAAGGGCGTATGCGTTTTTTCCTGAATATATTCAGGAAAAAACGCATACGCCCTTTTTGGCCAAGCGCATCATTGTGGACGTTCTGCCTCTTTTCCTATGCTTTAAATGCAATTCCAGTCTACCTCCTGAAATCGGTTTCCTGCAATTCTGCCCCGCTTTCAAGTCCTCTTGGCAGCCTTACTTCAGTATATTTTTGGACGATAGCTGTCATTTATAACTCTGCAGGTTTGTGAATTACAGTGCCCCTGAGCTCCTTTCTTCAACTCGCTTTCTTGTGAGCTGGCCGCAACACCGCAGGATTGCTTCAGGCCCTAATCTGGTTCCGGCACGGCACGCTGAGCCTTTGGTTAATTCCTCTTCCTGGTGGGAAATGAGAGTTAAATTTGCCCGTCCAGACACCTCCAGCTAGTCTCTCATTGGTTCTCCCTATTCCTGTTCATCTTCCGCAGAAATTGCAAACTGGGCCAAACAGGAGGTTAAAGGCACTGACTCTCCAAGTCGGGAGAGTGTTAGTAAAGCGTCTGGAATGTTGCACCCGAGTACCAGGGGACGAGAACTGAGACATATTGGAACACGTCTCCCGATCACATGGTTGATCATACTCTGGGTTCCACGTGCATGTTTTAGCTGAAGGAAGAATCCCTTAAACCTGGAGAGTTGAGACCCGTGGAATGGGTACCATGCAATATGACTTCAAAGGGTCTTCATTTGCTCACCGAACCTCTCCAATCCTATCACTGCTGCGTTTATGCCCCTGTACACATGCTTGATTTTCTTTCAGAGACATAGCAGTGCATAGGTTTTAAGATACTTACTAGTCAGGTACATTCTTAGGCATTTAATATGGGGTGTTGAGTCCATTTCGTTGAGCAAGGAGTAGTTCTTGTCTATTCTATATTTGGCTTAAGGAACTTTATCTGTGCTCATTTCAATCTCTGGTTTGATGCAGCACCCCAACTCACCTTTCCCCTTAAGCAAGCATAAGTTGGTTTTCTAAATTTGAGACCCTGTTCTGTTTTGTAATCCAGTTCCTGTGTAGCCAAGTTTACATCCCGTGTATTAGTGATATCTTATGATGTTTCTTTTTCTGTGTGACTTATTTCAGTTAGAATCATCATACCTGAATCCACTCATTATGCTGCTACGGGCCTGATGACATAGATTTCATTGCTGAGTGATATTGCATTGTACGTAAGTACCACAACTTCTTTATCCATTTTTCACTTTCTGCGATATTGAACTTGTACCGTAAACGAGGTTCTTGTAAACAGAGCCGTCCCAAACTTTGGGGTGGCTGTGTCTTTTTGATTTTAATTTCCCTAAACTATAGGACCATAAGTGGAAGTGCCCTAGGCTCTGTTGCTTTGTTTTTTAGATGTTTCAGGAAACACCATACACCTCTCCCGAGTGGCTGTTGGCAATTTACATCCCGCCCATCAGCATAACAAGGCTCCCAGTTCTCCATGGCCTGTCCTGCCTTTCTGGATTTTACACTTTTTTCAGATGGCCCTTTTGACCGGGGGGAAGTGAGACTTCATTGTAGTGCAGATTTCCTTTGCAAGCTTGCTTGGTTGGCCAAAAAGGGCGTATGCGTTTTTTCCTGAATAGATTCAGGAAAAAACGCATACGCCCTTTTTGGCCAAGTGCATCATTGTGGACGTTCTGCCTCTTTTCCTATGCTTTAAATGCAATTCCAGTCTACCTCCTGAAATCAGTTTCCTGCAATTCTGCCCCGCTTTCAAGTCCTCTTGGCAGCCTTACTTCAGTATATTTTTGGACAATAGCTGTCATTTATAACTCTGCAGGTTTGTGAATTACAGTGCCCCTGAGCTCCTTTCTTCAACTCGCTTTCTTGTGAGCTGGCCGCAACACCGCAGGATTGCTTCAGGCCCTAATCTGGTTCCGGCACGGCACGCTGAGCCTTTGGTTAATTCCTCTTCCTGGTGGGAAATGAGAGTTAAATTTGCCCGTCCAGACACCTCCAGCTAGTCTCTCATTGGTTCTCCCTATTCCTGTTCATCTTCCGCAGAAATTGCAAACTGGGCCAAACAGGAGGTTAAAGGCACTGACTCTCCAAGTCGGGAGAGTGTTAGTAAAGCGTCTGGAATGTTGCACCCGAGTACCAGGGGACGCGAACTGAGACATATTGGAACACGTCTCCCGATCACACGGTTGATCATACTCTGGGTTCCACGTGCATGTTTTAGCTGAAGGAAGAATCCCTTAAACCTGGAGAGTTGAGACCCGTGGAATGGGTACCATGCAATATGACTTCAAAGGGTCTTCATTTGCTCACCGAACCTCTCCAATCCTATCACTGCTGCGTTTATGCCCCTGTACACATGCTTGATTTTCTTTCAGAGACATAGCAGTGCATAGGTTTTAAGATACTTACTAGTCAGGTACATTCTTAGGCATTTAATATGGGGTGTTGAGTCCATTTCGTTGAGCAAGGAGTAGTTCTTGTCTATTCTATATTTGGCTTAAGGAACTTTATCTGTGCTCATTTCAATCTCTGGTTTTATGCAGCACCCCAACTCACCTTTCCCCTTAAGCAAGCATAAGTTGGTTTTCTAAATTTGAGACCCTGTTCTGTTTTGTAATCCAGTTCCTGTGTAGCCAAGTTTACATTCCGTGTATTAGTGATATTTTATGATGTTTCTTTTTCTGTGTGACTTATTTCAGTTAGAATCATCATACCTGAATCCACTCATTATGCTGCTACGGGCCTGATGACATAGATTTCATTGCTGAGTGATATTGCATTGTATGTAAGTACCACAACTTCTTTATCCATTTTTCACTTTCTGCGATATTGAACTTGTACCGTAAACGAGGTTCTTGTAAACAGAGCCGTCCCAAACTTTGGGGTGGCTGTGTCTTTTTGATTTTAATTTCCCTAAGCTATAGGACCATAAGTGGAAGTGCCCTAGGCTCTGTTGCTTTGTTTTTTAGATGTTTCAGGAAACACCATACACCTCTCCGGAGTGGCTGTTGGCAATTTACATCCCGCCCATCAGCATAACAAGGCTCCCAGTTCTCCATGGCCTGTCCTGCCTTTCTGGATTTTACACTTTTTTCAGATGGCCCTTTTGACCGGGGGGAAGTGAGACTTCATTGTAGTGCAGATTTCCTTTGCAAGCTTGCTTGGTTGGCCAAAAAGGGCGTATGCGTTTTTTCCTGAATATATTCAGGAAAAAACGCATACGCCCTTTTTGGCCAAGCGCATCATTGTGGACGTTCTGCCTCTTTTCCTATGCTTTAAATGCAATTCCAGTCTACCTCCTGAAATCGGTTTCCTGCAATTCTGCCCCGCTTTCAAGTCCTCTTGGCAGCCTTACTTCAGTATATTTTTGGACGATAGCTGTCATTTATAACTCTGCAGGTTTGTGAATTACAGTGCCCCTGAGCTCCTTTCTTCAACTCGCTTTCTTGTGAGCTGGCCGCAACACCGCAGGATTGCTTCAGGCCCTAATCTGGTTCCGGCACGGCACGCTGAGCCTTTGGTTAATTCCTCTTCCTGGTGGGAAATGAGAGTTAAATTTGCCCGTCCAGACACCTCCAGCTAGTCTCTCATTGGTTCTCCCTATTCCTGTTCATCTTCCGCAGAAATTGCAAACTGGGCCAAACAGGAGGTTAAAGGCACTGACTCTCCAAGTCGGGAGAGTGTTAGTAAAGCGTCTGGAATGTTGCACCCGAGTACCAGGGGACGAGAACTGAGACATATTGGAACACGTCTCCCGATCACATGGTTGATCATACTCTGGGTTCCACGTGCATGTTTTAGCTGAAGGAAGAATCCCTTAAACCTGGAGAGTTGAGACCCGTGGAATGGGTACCATGCAATATGACTTCAAAGGGTCTTCATTTGCTCACCGAACCTCTCCAATCCTATCACTGCTGCGTTTATGCCCCTGTACACATGCTTGATTTTCTTTCAGAGACATAGCAGTGCATAGGTTTTAAGATACTTACTAGTCAGGTACATTCTTAGGCATTTAATATGGGGTGTTGAGTCCATTTCGTTGAGCAAGGAGTAGTTCTTGTCTATTCTATATTTGGCTTAAGGAACTTTATCTGTGCTCATTTCAATCTCTGGTTTGATGCAGCACCCCAACTCACCTTTCCCCTTAAGCAAGCATAAGTTGGTTTTCTAAATTTGAGACCCTGTTCTGTTTTGTAATCCAGTTCCTGTGTAGCCAAGTTTACATCCCGTGTATTAGTGATATCTTATGATGTTTCTTTTTCTGTGTGACTTATTTCAGTTAGAATCATCATACCTGAATCCACTCATTATGCTGCTACGGGCCTGATGACATAGATTTCATTGCTGAGTGATATTGCATTGTACGTAAGTACCACAACTTCTTTATCCATTTTTCACTTTCTGCGATATTGAACTTGTACCGTAAACGAGGTTCTTGTAAACAGAGCCGTCCCAAACTTTGGGGTGGCTGTGTCTTTTTGATTTTAATTTCCCTAAACTATAGGACCATAAGTGGAAGTGCCCTAGGCTCTGTTGCTTTGTTTTTTAGATGTTTCAGGAAACACCATACACCTCTCCCGAGTGGCTGTTGGCAATTTACATCCCGCCCATCAGCATAACAAGGCTCCCAGTTCTCCATGGCCTGTCCTGCCTTTCTGGATTTTACACTTTTTTCAGATGGCCCTTTTGACCGGGGGGAAGTGAGACTTCATTGTAGTGCAGATTTCCTTTGCAAGCTTGCTTGGTTGGCCAAAAAGGGCGTATGCGTTTTTTCCTGAATAGATTCAGGAAAAAACGCATACGCCCTTTTTGGCCAAGCGCATCATTGTGGACGTTCTGCCTCTTTTCCTATGCTTTAAATGCAATTCCAGTCTACCTCCTGAAATCGGTTTCCTGCAATTCTGCCCCGCTTTCAAGTCCTCTTGGCAGCCTTACTTCAGTATATTTTTGGACGATAGCTGTCATTTATAACTCTGCAGGTTTGTGAATTACAGTGCCCCTGAGCTCCTTTCTTCAACTCGCTTTCTTGTGAGCTGGCCGCAACACCGCAGGATTGCTTCAGGCCCTAATCTGGTTCCGGCACGGCACGCTGAGCCTTTGGTTAATTCCTCTTCCTGGTGGGAAATGAGAGTTAAATTTGCCCGTCCAGACACCTCCAGCTAGTCTCTCATTGGTTCTCCCTATTCCTGTTCATCTTCCGCAGAAATTGCAAACTGGGCCAAACAGGAGGTTAAAGGCACTGACTCTCCAAGTCGGGAGAGTGTTAGTAAAGCGTCTGGAATGTTGCACCCGAGTACCAGGGGACGAGAACTGAGACATATTGGAACACGTCTCCCGATCACACGGTTGATCATACTCTGGGTTCCACGTGCATGTTTTAGCTGAAGGAAGAATCCCTTAAACCTGGAGAGTTGAGACCCGTGGAATGGGTACCATGCAATATGACTTCAAAGGGTCTGCATTTGCTCACCGAACCTCTCCAATCCTATCACTGCTGCGTTTATGCCCCTGTACACATGCTTGATTTTCTTTCAGAGACATAGCAGTGCATAGGTTTTAAGATACTTACTAGTCAGGTACATTCTTAGGCATTTAATATGGGGTGTTGAGTCCATTTCGTTGAGCAAGGAGTAGTTCTTGTCTATTCTATATTTGGCTTAAGGAACTTTATCTGTGCTCATTTCAATCTCTGGTTTGATGCAGCACCCCAACTCACCTTTCCCCTTAAGCAAGCATAAGTTGGTTTTCTAAATTTGAGACCCTGTTCTGTTTTGTAATCCAGTTCCTGTGTAGCCAAGTTTACATCCCGTGTATTAGTGATATCTTATGATGTTTCTTTTTCTGTGTGACTTATTTCAGTTAGAATCATCATACCTGAATCCACTCATTATGCTGCTACGGGCCTGATGACATAGATTTCATTGCTGAGTGATATTGCATTGTACGTAAGTACCACAACTTCTTTATCCATTTTTCACTTTCTGCGATATTGAACTTGTACCGTAAACGAGGTTCTTGTAAACAGAGCCGTCCCAAACTTTGGGGTGGCTGTGTCTTTTTGATTTTAATTTCCCTAAGCTATAGGACCATAAGTGGAAGTGCCCTAGGCTCTGTTGCTTTGTTTTTTAGATGTTTCAGGAAACACCATACACCTCTCCCGAGTGGCTGTTGGCAATTTACATCCCGCCCATCAGCATAACAAGGCTCCCAGTTCTCCATGGCCTGTCCTGCCTTTCTGGATTTTACACTTTTTTCAGATGGCCCTTTTGACCGGGGGGAAGTGAGACTTCATTGTAGTGCAGATTTCCTTTGCAAGCTTGCTTGGTTGGCCAAAAAGGGCGTATGCGTTTTTTCCTGAATATATTCAGGAAAAAACGCATACGCCCTTTTTGGCCAAGCGCATCATTGTGGACGTTCTGCCTCTTTTCCTATGCTTTAAATGCAATTCCAGTCTACCTCCTGAAATCGGTTTCCTGCAATTCTGCCCCGCTTTCAAGTCCTCTTGGCAGCCTTACTTCAGTATATTTTTGGACGATAGCTGTCATTTATAACTCTGCAGGTTTGTGAATTACAGTGCCCCTGAGCTCCTTTCTTCAACTCGCTTTCTTGTGAGCTGGCCGCAACACCGCAGGATTGCTTCAGGCCCTAATCTGGTTCCGGCACGGCACGCTGAGCCTTTGGTTAATTCCTCTTCCTGGTGGGAAATGAGAGTTAAATTTGCCCGTCCAGACACCTCCAGCTAGTCTCTCATTGGTTCTCCCTATTCCTGTTCATCTTCCGCAGAAATTGCAAACTGGGCCAAACAGGAGGTTAAAGGCACTGACTCTCCAAGTCGGGAGAGTGTTAGTAAAGCGTCTGGAATGTTGCACCCGAGTACCAGGGGACGAGAACTGAGACATATTGGAACACGTCTCCCGATCACATGGTTGATCATACTCTGGGTTCCACGTGCATGTTTTAGCTGAAGGAAGAATCCCTTAAACCTGGAGAGTTGAGACCCGTGGAATGGGTACCATGCAATATGACTTCAAAGGGTCTTCATTTGCTCACCGAACCTCTCCAATCCTATCACTGCTGCGTTTATGCCCCTGTACACATGCTTGATTTTCTTTCAGAGACATAGCAGTGCATAGGTTTTAAGATACTTACTAGTCAGGTACATTCTTAGGCATTTAATATGGGGTGTTGAGTCCATTTCGTTGAGCAAGGAGTAGTTCTTGTCTATTCTATATTTGGCTTAAGGAACTTTATCTGTGCTCATTTCAATCTCTGGTTTGATGCAGCACCCCAACTCACCTTTCCCCTTAAGCAAGCATAAGTTGGTTTTCTAAATTTGAGACCCTGTTCTGTTTTGTAATCCAGTTCCTGTGTAGCCAAGTTTACATCCCGTGTATTAGTGATATCTTATGATGTTTCTTTTTCTGTGTGACTTATTTCAGTTAGAATCATCATACCTGAATCCACTCATTATGCTGCTACGGGCCTGATGACATAGATTTCATTGCTGAGTGATATTGCATTGTACGTAAGTACCACAACTTCTTTATCCATTTTTCACTTTCTGCGATATTGAACTTGTACCGTAAACGAGGTTCTTGTAAACAGAGCCGTCCCAAACTTTGGGGTGGCTGTGTCTTTTTGATTTTAATTTCCCTAAGCTATAGGACCATAAGTGGAAGTGCCCTAGGCTCTGTTGCTTTGTTTTTTAGATGTTTCAGGAAACACCATACACCTCTCCCGAGTGGCTGTTGGCAATTTACATCCCGCCCATCAGCATAACAAGGCTCCCAGTTCTCCATGGCCTGTCCTGCCTTTCTGGATTTTACACTTTTTTCAGATGGCCCTTTTGACCGGGGGGAAGTGAGACTTCATTGTAGTGCAGATTTCCTTTGCAAGCTTGCTTGGTTGGCCAAAAAGGGCGTATGCGTTTTTTCCTGAATAGATTCAGGAAAAAACGCATACGCCCTTTTTGGCCAAGCGCATCATTGTGGACGTTCTGCCTCTTTTCCTATGCTTTAAATGCAATTCCAGTCTACCTCCTGAAATCGGTTTCCTGCAATTCTGCCCCGCTTTCAAGTCCTCTTGGCAGCCTTACTTCAGTATATTTTTGGACGATAGCTGTCATTTATAACTCTGCAGGTTTGTGAATTACAGTGCCCCTGAGCTCCTTTCTTCAACTCGCTTTCTTGTGAGCTGGCCGCAACACCGCAGGATTGCTTCAGGCCCTAATCTGGTTCCGGCACGGCACGCTGAGCCTTTGGTTAATTCCTCTTCCTGGTGGGAAATGAGAGTTAAATTTGCCCGTCCAGACACCTCCAGCTAGTCTCTCATTGGTTCTCCCTATTCCTGTTCATCTTCCGCAGAAATTGCAAACTGGGCCAAACAGGAGGTTAAAGGCACTGACTCTCCAAGTCGGGAGAGTGTTAGTAAAGCGTCTGGAATGTTGCACCCGAGTACCAGGGGACGAGAACTGAGACATATTGGAACACGTCTCCCGATCACACGGTTGATCATACTCTGGGTTCCACGTGCATGTTTTAGCTGAAGGAAGAATCCCTTAAACCTGGAGAGTTGAGACCCGTGGAATGGGTACCATGCAATATGACTTCAAAGGGTCTTCATTTGCTCACCGAACCTCTCCAATCCTATCACTGCTGCGTTTATGCCCCTGTACACATGCTTGATTTTCTTTCAGAGACATAGCAGTGCATAGGTTTTAAGATACTTACTAGTCAGGTACATTCTTAGGCATTTAATATGGGGTGTTGAGTCCATTTCGTTGAGCAAGGAGTAGTTCTTGTCTATTCTATATTTGGCTTAAGGAACTTTATCTGTGCTCATTTCAATCTCTGGTTTGATGCAGCACCCCAACTCACCTTTCCCCTTAAGCAAGCATAAGTTGGTTTTCTAAATTTGAGACCCTGTTCTGTTTTGTAATCCAGTTCCTGTGTAGCCAAGTGTACATCCCGTGTATTAGTGATATCTTATGATGTTTCTTTTTCTGTGTGACTTATTTCAGTTAGAATCATCATACCTGAATCCACTCATTATGCTGCTACGGGCCTGATGACATAGATTTCATTGCTGAGTGATATTGCATTGTACGTAAGTACCACAACTTCTTTATCCATTTTTCACTTTCTGCGATATTGAACTTGTACCGTAAACGAGGTTCTTGTAAACAGAGCCGTCCCAAACTTTGGGGTGGCTGTGTCTTTTTGATTTTAATTTCCCTAAGCTATAGGACCATAAGTGGAAGTGCCCTAGGCTCTGTTGCTTTGTTTTTTAGATGTTTCAGGAAACACCATACACCTCTCCCGAGTGGCTGTTGGCAATTTACATCCCGCCCATCAGCATAACAAGGCTCCCAGTTCTCCATGGCCTGTCCTGCCTTTCTGGATTTTACACTTTTTTCAGATGGCCCTTTTGACCGGGGGGAAGTGAGACTTCATTGTAGTGCAGATTTCCTTTGCAAGCTTGCTTGGTTGGCCAAAAAGGGCGTATGCGTTTTTTCCTGAATATATTCAGGTAAAAACGCATACGCCCTTTTTGGCCAAGTGCATCATTGTGGACGTTCTGCCTCTTTTCCTATGCTTTAAATGCAATTCCAGTCTACCTCCTGAAATCAGTTTCCTGCAATTCTGCCCCGCTTTCAAGTCCTCTTGGCAGCCTTACTTCAGTATATTTTTGGACAATAGCTGTCATTTATAACTCTGCAGGTTTGTGAATTACAGTGCCCCTGAGCTCCTTTCTTCAACTCGCTTTCTTGTGAGCTGGCCGCAACACCGCAGGATTGCTTCAGGCCCTAATCTGGTTCCGGCACGGCACGCTGAGCCTTTGGTTAATTCCTCTTCCTGGTGGGAAATGAGAGTTAAATTTGCCCGTCCAGACACCTCCAGCTAGTCTCTCATTGGTTCTCCCTATTCCTGTTCATCTTCCGCAGAAATTGCAAACTGGGCCAAACAGGAGGTTAAAGGCACTGACTCTCCAAGTCGGGAGAGTGTTAGTAAAGCGTCTGGAATGTTGCACCCGAGTACCAGGGGACGCGAACTGAGACATATTGGAACACGTCTCCCGATCACACGGTTGATCATACTCTGGGTTCCACGTGCATGTTTTAGCTGAAGGAAGAATCCCTTAAACCTGGAGAGTTGAGACCCGTGGAATGGGTACCATGCAATATGACTTCAAAGGGTCTTCATTTGCTCACCGAACCTCTCCAATCCTATCACTGCTGCGTTTATGCCCCTGTACACATGCTTGATTTTCTTTCAGAGACATAGCAGTGCATAGGTTTTAAGATACTTACTAGTCAGGTACATTCTTAGGCATTTAATATGGGGTGTTGAGTCCATTTCGTTGAGCAAGGAGTAGTTCTTGTCTATTCTATATTTGGCTTAAGGAACTTTATCTGTGCTCATTTCAATCTCTGGTTTTATGCAGCACCCCAACTCACCTTTCCCCTTAAGCAAGCATAAGTTGGTTTTCTAAATTTGAGACCCTGTTCTGTTTTGTAATCCAGTTCCTGTGTAGCCAAGTTTACATCCCGTGTATTAGTGATATCTTATGATGTTTCTTTTTCTGTGTGACTTATTTCAGTTAGAATCATCATACCTGAATCCACTCATTATGCTGCTACGGGCCTGATGACATAGATTTCATTGCTGAGTGATATTGCATTGTACGTAAGTACCACAACTTCTTTATCCATTTTTCACTTTCTGCGATATTGAACTTGTACCGTAAACGAGGTTCTTGTAAACAGAGCCGTCCCAAACTTTGGGGTGGCTGTGTCTTTTTGATTTTAATTTCCCTAAGCTATAGGACCATAAGTGGAAGTGCCCTAGGCTCTGTTGCTTTGTTTTTTAGATGTTTCAGGAAACACCATACACCTCTCCCGAGTGGCTGTTGGCAATTTACATCCCGCCCATCAGCATAACAAGGCTCCCAGTTCTCCATGGCCTGTCCTGCCTTTCTGGATTTTACACTTTTTTCAGATGGCCCTTTTGACCGGGGGGAAGTGAGACTTCATTGTAGTGCAGATTTCCTTTGCAAGCTTGCTTGGTTGGCCAAAAAGGGCGTATGCGTTTTTTCCTGAATATATTCAGGAAAAAACGCATACGCCCTTTTTGGCCAAGCGCATCATTGTGGACGTTCTGCCTCTTTTCCTATGCTTTAAATGCAATTCCAGTCTACCTCCTGAAATCGGTTTCCTGCAATTCTGCCCCGCTTTCAAGTCCTCTTGGCAGCCTTACTTCAGTATATTTTTGGACGATAGCTGTCATTTATAACTCTGCAGGTTTGTGAATTACAGTGCCCCTGAGCTCCTTTCTTCAACTCGCTTTCTTGTGAGCTGGCCGCAACACCGCAGGATTGCTTCAGGCCCTAATCTGGTTCCGGCACGGCACGCTGAGCCTTTGGTTAATTCCTCTTCCTGGTGGGAAATGAGAGTTAAATTTGCCCGTCCAGACACCTCCAGCTAGTCTCTCATTGGTTCTCCCTATTCCTGTTCATCTTCCGCAGAAATTGCAAACTGGGCCAAACAGGAGGTTAAAGGCACTGACTCTCCAAGTCGGGAGAGTGTTAGTAAAGCGTCTGGAATGTTGCACCCGAGTACCAGGGGACGAGAACTGAGACATATTGGAACACGTCTCCCGATCACATGGTTGATCATACTCTGGGTTCCACGTGCATGTTTTAGCTGAAGGAAGAATCCCTTAAACCTGGAGAGTTGAGACCCGTGGAATGGGTACCATGCAATATGACTTCAAAGGGTCTTCATTTGCTCACCGAACCTCTCCAATCCTATCACTGCTGCGTTTATGCCCCTGTACACATGCTTGATTTTCTTTCAGAGACATAGCAGTGCATAGGTTTTAAGATACTTACTAGTCAGGTACATTCTTAGGCATTTAATATGGGGTGTTGAGTCCATTTCGTTGAGCAAGGAGTAGTTCTTGTCTATTCTATATTTGGCTTAAGGAACTTTATCTGTGCTCATTTCAATCTCTGGTTTGATGCAGCACCCCAACTCACCTTTCCCCTTAAGCAAGCATAAGTTGGTTTTCTAAATTTGAGACCCTGTTCTGTTTTGTAATCCAGTTCCTGTGTAGCCAAGTTTACATCCCGTGTATTAGTGATATCTTATGATGTTTCTTTTTCTGTGTGACTTATTTCAGTTAGAATCATCATACCTGAATCCACTCATTATGCTGCTACGGGCCTGATGACATAGATTTCATTGCTGAGTGATATTGCATTGTACGTAAGTACCACAACTTCTTTATCCATTTTTCACTTTCTGCGATATTGAACTTGTACCGTAAACGAGGTTCTTGTAAACAGAGCCGTCCCAAACTTTGGGGTGGCTGTGTCTTTTTGATTTTAATTTCCCTAAACTATAGGACCATAAGTGGAAGTGCCCTAGGCTCTGTTGCTTTGTTTTTTAGATGTTTCAGGAAACACCATACACCTCTCCCGAGTGGCTGTTGGCAATTTACATCCCGCCCATCAGCATAACAAGGCTCCCAGTTCTCCATGGCCTGTCCTGCCTTTCTGGATTTTACACTTTTTTCAGATGGCCCTTTTGACCGGGGGGAAGTGAGACTTCATTGTAGTGCAGATTTCCTTTGCAAGCTTGCTTGGTTGGCCAAAAAGGGCGTATGCGTTTTTTCCTGAATAGATTCAGGAAAAAACGCATACGCCCTTTTTGGCCAAGCGCATCATTGTGGACGTTCTGCCTCTTTTCCTATGCTTTAAATGCAATTCCAGTCTACCTCCTGAAATCGGTTTCCTGCAATTCTGCCCCGCTTTCAAGTCCTCTTGGCAGCCTTACTTCAGTATATTTTTGGACGATAGCTGTCATTTATAACTCTGCAGGTTTGTGAATTACAGTGCCCCTGAGCTCCTTTCTTCAACTCGCTTTCTTGTGAGCTGGCCGCAACACCGCAGGATTGCTTCAGGCCCTAATCTGGTTCCGGCACGGCACGCTGAGCCTTTGGTTAATTCCTCTTCCTGGTGGGAAATGAGAGTTAAATTTGCCCGTCCAGACACCTCCAGCTAGTCTCTCATTGGTTCTCCCTATTCCTGTTCATCTTCCGCAGAAATTGCAAACTGGGCCAAACAGGAGGTTAAAGGCACTGACTCTCCAAGTCGGGAGAGTGTTAGTAAAGCGTCTGGAATGTTGCACCCGAGTACCAGGGGACGAGAACTGAGACATATTGGAACACGTCTCCCGATCACACGGTTGATCATACTCTGGGTTCCACGTGCATGTTTTAGCTGAAGGAAGAATCCCTTAAACCTGGAGAGTTGAGACCCGTGGAATGGGTACCATGCAATATGACTTCAAAGGGTCTTCATTTGCTCACCGAACCTCTCCAATCCTATCACTGCTGCGTTTATGCCCCTGTACACATGCTTGATTTTCTTTCAGAGACATAGCAGTGCATAGGTTTTAAGATACTTACTAGTCAGGTACATTCTTAGGCATTTAATATGGGGTGTTGAGTCCATTTCGTTGAGCAAGGAGTAGTTCTTGTCTATTCTATATTTGGCTTAAGGAACTTTATCTGTGCTCATTTCAATCTCTGGTTTGATGCAGCACCCCAACTCACCTTTCCCCTTAAGCAAGCATAAGTTGGTTTTCTAAATTTGAGACCCTGTTCTGTTTTGTAATCCAGTTCCTGTGTAGCCAAGTTTACATCCCGTGTATTAGTGATATCTTATGATGTTTCTTTTTCTGTGTGACTTATTTCAGTTAGAATCATCATACCTGAATCCACTCATTATGCTGCTACGGGCCTGATGACATAGATTTCATTGCTGAGTGATATTGCATTGTACGTAAGTACCACAACTTCTTTATCCATTTTTCACTTTCTGCGATATTGAACTTGTACCGTAAACGAGGTTCTTGTAAACAGAGCCGTCCCAAACTTTGGGGTGGCTGTGTCTTTTTGATTTTAATTTCCCTAAGCTATAGGACCATAAGTGGAAGTGCCCTAGGCTCTGTTGCTTTGTTTTTTAGATGTTTCAGGAAACACCATACACCTCTCCCGAGTGGCTGTTGGCAATTTACATCCCGCCCATCAGCATAACAAGGCTCCCAGTTCTCCATGGCCTGTCCTGCCTTTCTGGATTTTACACTTTTTTCAGATGGCCATTTGACCGGGGGGAAGTGAGACTTCATTGTAGTGCAGATTTCCTTTGCAAGCTTGCTTGGTTGGCCAAAAAGGGCGTATGCGTTTTTTCCTGAATATATTCAGGAAAAAACGCATACGCCCTTTTTGGCCAAGCGCATCATTGTGGACGTTCTGCCTCTTTTCCTATGCTTTAAATGCAATTCCAGTCTACCTCCTGAAATCGGTTTCCTGCAATTCTGCCCCGCTTTCAAGTCCTCTTGGCAGCCTTACTTCAGTATATTTTTGGACGATAGCTGTCATTTATAACTCTGCAGGTTTGTGAATTACAGTGCCCCTGAGCTCCTTTCTTCAACTCGCTTTCTTGTGAGCTGGCCGCAACACCGCAGGATTGCTTCAGGCCCTAATCTGGTTCCGGCACGGCACGCTGAGCCTTTGGTTAATTCCTCTTCCTGGTGGGAAATGAGAGTTAAATTTGCCCGTCCAGACACCTCCAGCTAGTCTCTCATTGGTTCTCCCTATTCCTGTTCATCTTCCGCAGAAATTGCAAACTGGGCCAAACAGGAGGTTAAAGGCACTGACTCTCCAAGTCGGGAGAGTGTTAGTAAAGCGTCTGGAATGTTGCACCCGAGTACCAGGGGACGAGAACTGAGACATATTGGAACACGTCTCCCGATCACACGGTTGATCATACTCTGGGTTCCACGTGCATGTTTTAGCTGAAGGAAGAATCCCTTAAACCTGGAGAGTTGAGACCCGTGGAATGGGTACCATGCAATATGACTTCAAAGGGTCTTCATTTGCTCACCGAACCTCTCCAATCCTATCACTGCTGCGTTTATGCCCCTGTACACATGCTTGATTTTCTTTCAGAGACATAGCAGTGCATAGGTTTTAAGATACTTACTAGTCAGGTACATTCTTAGGCATTTAATATGGGGTGTTGAGTCCATTTCGTTGAGCAAGGAGTAGTTCTTGTCTATTCTATATTTGGCTTAAGGAACTTTATCTGTGCTCATTTCAATCTCTGGTTTGATGCAGCACCCCAACTCACCTTTCCCCTTAAGCAAGCATAAGTTGGTTTTCTAAATTTGAGACCCTGTTCTGTTTTGTAATCCAGTTCCTGTGTAGCCAAGTGTACATCCCGTGTATTAGTGATATCTTATGATGTTTCTTTTTCTGTGTGACTTATTTCAGTTAGAATCATCATACCTGAATCCACTCATTATGCTGCTACGGGCCTGATGACATAGATTTCATTGCTGAGTGATATTGCATTGTACGTAAGTACCACAACTTCTTTATCCATTTTTCACTTTCTGCGATATTGAACTTGTACCGTAAACGAGGTTCTTGTAAACAGAGCCGTCCCAAACTTTGGGGTGGCTGTGTCTTTTTGATTTTAATTTCCCTAAGCTATAGGACCATAAGTGGAAGTGCCCTAGGCTCTGTTGCTTTGTTTTTTAGATGTTTCAGGAAACACCATACACCTCTCCCGAGTGGCTGTTGGCAATTTACATCCCGCCCATCAGCATAACAAGGCTCCCAGTTCTCCATGGCCTGTCCTGCCTTTCTGGATTTTACACTTTTTTCAGATGGCCCTTTTGACCGGGGGGAAGTGAGACTTCATTGTAGTGCAGATTTCCTTTGCAAGCTTGCTTGGTTGGCCAAAAAGGGCGTATGCGTTTTTTCCTGAATATATTCAGGTAAAAACGCATACGCCCTTTTTGGCCAAGTGCATCATTGTGGACGTTCTGCCTCTTTTCCTATGCTTTAAATGCAATTCCAGTCTACCTCCTGAAATCAGTTTCCTGCAATTCTGCCCCGCTTTCAAGTCCTCTTGGCAGCCTTACTTCAGTATATTTTTGGACAATAGCTGTCATTTATAACTCTGCAGGTTTGTGAATTACAGTGCCCCTGAGCTCCTTTCTTCAACTCGCTTTCTTGTGAGCTGGCCGCAACACCGCAGGATTGCTTCAGGCCCTAATCTGGTTCCGGCACGGCACGCTGAGCCTTTGGTTAATTCCTCTTCCTGGTGGGAAATGAGAGTTAAATTTGCCCGTCCAGACACCTCCAGCTAGTCTCTCATTGGTTCTCCCTATTCCTGTTCATCTTCCGCAGAAATTGCAAACTGGGCCAAACAGGAGGTTAAAGGCACTGACTCTCCAAGTCGGGAGAGTGTTAGTAAAGCGTCTGGAATGTTGCACCCGAGTACCAGGGGACGCGAACTGAGACATATTGGAACACGTCTCCCGATCACACGGTTGATCATACTCTGGGTTCCACGTGCATGTTTTAGCTGAAGGAAGAATCCCTTAAACCTGGAGAGTTGAGACCCGTGGAATGGGTACCATGCAATATGACTTCAAAGGGTCTTCATTTGCTCACCGAACCTCTCCAATCCTATCACTGCTGCGTTTATGCCCCTGTACACATGCTTGATTTTCTTTCAGAGACATAGCAGTGCATAGGTTTTAAGATACTTACTAGTCAGGTACATTCTTAGGCATTTAATATGGGGTGTTGAGTCCATTTCGTTGAGCAAGGAGTAGTTCTTGTCTATTCTATATTTGGCTTAAGGAACTTTATCTGTGCTCATTTCAATCTCTGGTTTTATGCAGCACCCCAACTCACCTTTCCCCTTAAGCAAGCATAAGTTGGTTTTCTAAATTTGAGACCCTGTTCTGTTTTGTAATCCAGTTCCTGTGTAGCCAAGTTTACATCCCGTGTATTAGTGATATCTTATGATGTTTCTTTTTCTGTGTGACTTATTTCAGTTAGAATCATCATACCTGAATCCACTCATTATGCTGCTACGGGCCTGATGACATAGATTTCATTGCTGAGTGATATTGCATTGTACGTAAGTACCACAACTTCTTTATCCATTTTTCACTTTCTGCGATATTGAACTTGTACCGTAAACGAGGTTCTTGTAAACAGAGCCGTCCCAAACTTTGGGGTGGCTGTGTCTTTTTGATTTTAATTTCCCTAAGCTATAGGACCATAAGTGGAAGTGCCCTAGGCTCTGTTGCTTTGTTTTTTAGATGTTTCAGGAAACACCATACACCTCTCCCGAGTGGCTGTTGGCAATTTACATCCCGCCCATCAGCATAACAAGGCTCCCAGTTCTCCATGGCCTGTCCTGCCTTTCTGGATTTTACACTTTTTTCAGATGGCCCTTTTGACCGGGGGGAAGTGAGACTTCATTGTAGTGCAGATTTCCTTTGCAAGCTTGCTTGGTTGGCCAAAAAGGGCGTATGCGTTTTTTCCTGAATATATTCAGGAAAAAACGCATACGCCCTTTTTGGCCAAGCGCATCATTGTGGACGTTCTGCCTCTTTTCCTATGCTTTAAATGCAATTCCAGTCTACCTCCTGAAATCGGTTTCCTGCAATTCTGCCCCGCTTTCAAGTCCTCTTGGCAGCCTTACTTCAGTATATTTTTGGACGATAGCTGTCATTTATAACTCTGCAGGTTTGTGAATTACAGTGCCCCTGAGCTCCTTTCTTCAACTCGCTTTCTTGTGAGCTGGCCGCAACACCGCAGGATTGCTTCAGGCCCTAATCTGGTTCCGGCACGGCACGCTGAGCCTTTGGTTAATTCCTCTTCCTGGTGGGAAATGAGAGTTAAATTTGCCCGTCCAGACACCTCCAGCTAGTCTCTCATTGGTTCTCCCTATTCCTGTTCATCTTCCGCAGAAATTGCAAACTGGGCCAAACAGGAGGTTAAAGGCACTGACTCTCCAAGTCGGGAGAGTGTTAGTAAAGCGTCTGGAATGTTGCACCCGAGTACCAGGGGACGAGAACTGAGACATATTGGAACACGTCTCCCGATCACACGGTTGATCATACTCTGGGTTCCACGTGCATGTTTTAGCTGAAGGAAGAATCCCTTAAACCTGGAGAGTTGAGACCCGTGGAATGGGTACCATGCAATATGACTTCAAAGGGTCTTCATTTGCTCACCGAACCTCTCCAATCCTATCACTGCTGCGTTTATGCCCCTGTACACATGCTTGATTTTCTTTCAGAGACATAGCAGTGCATAGGTTTTAAGATACTTACTAGTCAGGTACATTCTTAGGCATTTAATATGGGGTGTTGAGTCCATTTCGTTGAGCAAGGAGTAGTTCTTGTCTATTCTATATTTGGCTTAAGGAACTTTATCTGTGCTCATTTCAATCTCTGGTTTGATGCAGCACCCCAACTCACCTTTCCCCTTAAGCAAGCATAAGTTGGTTTTCTAAATTTGAGACCCTGTTCTGTTTTGTAATCCAGTTCCTGTGTAGCCAAGTTTACATCCCGTGTATTAGTGATATCTTATGATGTTTCTTTTTCTGTGTGACTTATTTCAGTTAGAATCATCATACCTGAATCCACTCATTATGCTGCTACGGGCCTGATGACATAGATTTCATTGCTGAGTGATATTGCATTGTACGTAAGTACCACAACTTCTTTATCCATTTTTCACTTTCTGCGATATTGAACTTGTACCGTAAACGAGGTTCTTGTAAACAGAGCCGTCCCAAACTTTGGGGTGGCTGTGTCTTTTTGATTTTAATTTCCCTAAGCTATAGGACCATAAGTGGAAGTGCCCTAGGCTCTGTTGCTTTGTTTTTTAGATGTTTCAGGAAACACCATACACCTCTCCCGAGTGGCTGTTGGCAATTTACATCCCGCCCATCAGCATAACAAGGCTCCCAGTTCTCCATGGCCTGTCCTGCCTTTCTGGATTTTACACTTTTTTCAGATGGCCATTTGACCGGGGGGAAGTGAGACTTCATTGTAGTGCAGATTTCCTTTGCAAGCTTGCTTGGTTGGCCAAAAAGGGCGTATGCGTTTTTTCCTGAATATATTCAGGAAAAAACGCATACGCCCTTTTTGGCCAAGCGCATCATTGTGGACGTTCTGCCTCTTTTCCTATGCTTTAAATGCAATTCCAGTCTACCTCCTGAAATCGGTTTCCTGCAATTCTGCCCCGCTTTCAAGTCCTCTTGGCAGCCTTACTTCAGTATATTTTTGGACGATAGCTGTCATTTATAACTCTGCAGGTTTGTGAATTACAGTGCCCCTGAGCTCCTTTCTTCAACTCGCTTTCTTGTGAGCTGGCCGCAACACCGCAGGATTGCTTCAGGCCCTAATCTGGTTCCGGCACGGCACGCTGAGCCTTTGGTTAATTCCTCTTCCTGGTGGGAAATGAGAGTTAAATTTGCCCGTCCAGACACCTCCAGCTAGTCTCTCATTGGTTCTCCCTATTCCTGTTCATCTTCCGCAGAAATTGCAAACTGGGCCAAACAGGAGGTTAAAGGCACTGACTCTCCAAGTCGGGAGAGTGTTAGTAAAGCGTCTGGAATGTTGCACCCGAGTACCAGGGGACGAGAACTGAGACATATTGGAACACGTCTCCCGATCACACGGTTGATCATACTCTCGGTTCCACGTGCATGTTTTAGCTGAAGGAAGAATCCCTTAAACCTGGAGAGTTGAGACCCGTGGAATGGGTACCATGCAATATGACTTCAAAGGGTCTTCATTTGCTCACCGAACCTCTCCAATCCTATCACTGCTGCGTTTATGCCCCTGTACACACGCTTGATTTTCTTTCAGAGAAATAGCAATCCATAGGTTTTAAGATACTTACTAGTCAGGTACATTCTTAGGCGTTTAATATGGGGTGTTGACTCCATTTCGTTGAGCAAGGAGTAGTTCTTGTCTATTCCATATTTGGCTTAAGGAACTTTATCTGTGCTCATTTCAATCTCTGGTTTGATGCAGCACCCCAACTCACCTTTCCCCTTAAGCAAGCATAAGTTGGTTTTCTAAATTTGAGACCCTGTTCTGTTTTGTAATCCAGTTCCTGTGTAGCCAAGTTTACATTCCGTGTATTAGTGATATCTTATGATGTTTCTTTTTCTGTGTGACTTATTTCAGTTAGAAGCATCATACCTGAATCCACTCATTATGCTGGTACGGGCCTGATGACATAGATTTCATTGCTGAGTGATATTGCATTGTACGTAAGTACCACAACTTCTTTATCCATTTTCCACTTTCTGCGGTATTGAACTTGTACCGTAAACGAGGTTCTTGTAAACAGAGCCGTCCCAAACTTTGGGGTGGCTGTGTCTTTTTGATTTTAATTTCCCTAAGCTATAGGACCATAAGTGGAAGTGCCCTAGGCTCTGTTGCTTTGTTTTTTAGGTATTTCAGGAAACACCATACACTTCTCCAGAGTGGCTCTTGGCAATTTACATCCCGCCCATCAGCATAACAAGGCTCCCAGTTCTCCATGGCCTGTCCTGCCTTTCTGGATTTTACACTTTTTTCAGATGGCCCTTTTGACCGGGGGGAAGTGAGACTTCATTGTAGTGCAGATTTCCTTTGCAAGCTTGCTTGGTTGGCCAAAAAGGGCGTATGCGTTTTTTCCTGAATATATTCAGGAAAAAACGCATACGCCCTTTTTGGCCAAGTGCATCATTGTGGACGTTCTGCCTCTTTTCCTATGCTTTAAATGCAAATCCAGTCTACCTCCTGAAATCGGTTTCCTGCAATTCTGCCCCGCTTTCAAGTCCTCTTGGCAGCCTTACTTCACTATGTTTTTGGACGATAGCTGTCATTTATAACTCTGCAGGTTTTGTGAATTACAGTGCCCCTGAGCTCCTTTCTTCAACTCGCTTTCTTGTGAGCTGGCCGCAACACCGCAGGATTGCTTCAGGCCCTAATCTGGTTCCGGCACGGCACGCCGAGCCTTTGGTTAATTCCTCTTCCTGGTGGGAAATGAGAGTTAAATTTGTGCATCCAGACACCTCCAGCTAGTCTCTCATTGGTTCTCCCTATTCCTGTTCATCTTCCGCAGAAATTGCAAACTGGGCCAAACAGGAGGTTAAAGGCACTGACTCTCCAAGTCGGGAGAGTGTTAGTAAAGCGTCTGGAATGTTGCACCTGAGTACCAGGGGACCAGAACTGAGACATATAGGAACACGTCTCCCGATCACACGGTTGAACATACTCTGGGATCCACATGTATGTTTTAGCTGAAGGAAGAATCCCTTAAACCTGGAGAGTTGAGACCCGTGGAATGGGTACCATGCAATATGACTTCAAAGGGTCTGCATTTGCTCACCGAACCTCACCAATCCTATCACTGCTGCGTTTATGCTGCTGTACACATGCTTGATTCTCTTTCAGAGACATAGCAATCCATAGGTTTTAAGATACTTACTAGTCAGGTATATTCTTAGGCGTTTAATATGGAGTGTTGAGTCCACTTCGTTGAGCAAGGAGTAGCTCTTGTCTATTACATATTTGGCTTATGGAACGGTATCTGTGCTAATTTCAATCTCTGGTTTTATGCAGCACCCCAACTCACCCGTCCCCTTAAGCAAGCATAAGTTGGTTTTCTACATTTGACACCCTGTTCTGTTTTGTAATTCAGTTCTTGTGTAGCCAAGTTTACATTCCGTGTATTAGTGATATCTTATGATATTTCTTTTTCTGTGTGACTAATTTCACTTAGAATCATCGTACCTGAATCCACTCATTATGCTGCTACGGGCCTGTTGACATAGATTTCATTGCTGAGTGATATTGCATTGTACGTAAGTACCACAACTTCTTTATCCATTTTTCGCTTTCTGTGATATTGAACTTGTACCGTAAACGAGGTTCTTGTAAACAGAGCCGTCCCAAACTTTGGGGTGGCTGTGTCTTTTTGATTTTAATTTCCCTAAGCTATAGGACCATAAGTGGAAGTGCCCTAGGCTCTGTTGCTTTGTTTTTTGGATGTTTCAGGAAACACCGTACACTTTTCCAGAGTGGCTGCTGGCAATTTACATCCCGCCCATCAGCATAACTAGGCTCCCAGTTCTCCATGGCCTGTCCTGCCTTTCTGGATTTTACACTTTTTTCAGATGGCCCTTTTGACCGGGGGGCAGTGAGACTTCATTGTAGTGCAGATTTCCTTTGCAAGCTTGCTTGGTTGGCCAAAAAGGGCGTATGCGTTTTTTCCTGAATATATTCAGGAAAAAACGCATACGCCCTTTTTGGCCAAGTGCATCATTGTGGACGTTCTGCCTCTTTTCCTATGCTTTACATGCAATTCCAGTCTACCTCCTGAAATCGGTTTCCTGCAATTCTGCCCCCCTTTCAACTCCTCTTGGCAGCCTTACTTCAATATATTTTTGGAAGATAGCTGTCCTTTATAACTCTGCAGGTTTGTGAATTACAGTGCCCCTGAGCTCCTTTCTTCAACTCGCTTTCTTGTGAGCTGGCCGCAACACCGCAGGATTGCTTCTGGTCCTAGTGTGGTTCCGGCATGGCACGCTGAGCCTTTGGTTAATTACTCTTCCTGGTGGGAAATGAGAGTTAAATTGGCCCGTCTGGACACCTCCACCTAGTCTCTCATTGGTTCTCCCTATTCCTGTTCATCTTCCACAGAAATTGCAAACTGGGCCAAACAGGAGGTTAAAGGCACTGACTCTCCAAGTGGGGAGAGTGTTAGTAAAGCGTCTGGAATGTTGCACCCGAGTACCAGGGAACGAAAACTGAGACACATTTGAACACTTTTTCCGATCACACGGTGGATCATACTCTGGGTTCCACATGCATGTTTTAGCTGAAGGAAGAATCCCTTAAACAGGGAGAGTTGAGACCCATGGAATGGGTACCATGCAATATGATTTCAAAGGGTCTGCATTTGCTCACCGAACCTCAGCAATCCTATCACTGCTGCGTTTATGCCGCTGTACACACGCTTGATTCTCTTTCGGAGACATATAAATCCATAGGTTTTAAGATTCTTACTACTCAGGTATATTCTTAGGCGTTTAATACGAGGTGTTGAGTCCACTTCGTTGAGCAAGGAGTAGCTCTTGTCTATTACATATTTGGCTTATGGAACGGTATCTGTGCTCATTTCAATCTCTGGTTTTATGCAGCACCCCAACTCACCCGTCCCCTTAAGCAAGCATAAGTTGGTTTTCTACATTTGACACCCTGTTCTGTTTTGTAATTCAGTTCTTGTGTAGCCAAGTTTACATTCCGTGTATTAGTGATATCTTATGATGTTTCTTTTTCTGTGTGACTAATTTCACTTAGAATCATCGTACCTGAATCCACTCATTATGCTGCTACGGGCCTGATGACATAGATTTCATTGCTGAGTGATATTGCATTGTACGTAAGTACCACAATTTCTTTATCCATTTTTCGCTCTCTGTGATATTGAACTTGTACCGTAAAGGAGGATCTTGTAAACAGAGCCGTCCCAAACTTTGGGGTGGCTGTGTCTTTTTGATTTTAATTTCCCTAAGCTATAGGACCATAAGTGGAAGTGCCCTAGGCTCTGTTGCTTTGTTTTTTGGATGTTTCAGGAAACACCATACACTTCTCCAGAGTGGCTGCTGGCAATTTACATCCCGCCCATCAGCATAACTAGGCTCCCAGTTCTCCATGGCCTGTCTTGCCTTTCTGGATTTTACACTTTTTTCAGATGGCCCTTTTGACCGGGGGGCAGTGAGACTTCATTGTAGTGCAGATTTCCTTTGCAAGCTTGCTTGGTTGGCCAAAAAGGGCGTATGCGTTTTTCCCTGAATATATTCAGGAAAAAACGCATATGCCCTTTTTGGCCAAGTGTATCATTGTGGACGTTCTGCCTCTTTTCCTATGCTTTACATGCAATTCCAGTCTACCTCCTGAAATCGGTTTCCTGCAATTCTGCCCCGCTTTCAACTCCTCTTGGCAGCCTTACTTCAATATATTTTTGGAAGATAGCTGTCCTTTATAACTCTGCATGTTTGTGAATTACAGTGCCCCTGAGCTCCTTTCTTCAACTCGCTTTCTTGTGAGCTGGCCGCAACACCGCAGGATTGCTTCAGGCCCTAGTTTGGTTCCGGCACGGCATGCTGAACCTTTGGTTAATTCCTCTTCCTGGTGGGAAATGAGAGTTAAATTTGCCCGTCCGGACACCTCCACCTAGTCTCTCATTGGTTCTCCTTATTCCTGTTCATTTTCCACAGAAATTGCAAACTGGGCCAAACAGGAGGTTAAAGGCACTGACTCTCCAAGTGGGGAGAGTGTTAGTAAAGCGTCTGGAATGTTGCACCTGAGTACCAGGGGACGAAAACTGAGACACATTTGAACACGTTTCCCGATCACACGGTTGATCATACTCTGGGTTCCACATGCATGTTTTAGCTGAAGGAAGAATCCATTAAACCTGGAGAGTTGAGACCCATGGAATGGGTACCATGCAATATGACTTCAAAGGGTCTGCATTTGCTCACCGAACCTCAGCAATCCTATCACTGCTGCGTTTATGCCGCTGTACACACGCTTGATTCTCTTTCGGAGACATATAAATCCATAGGTTTTAAGATTCTTACTAGTCAGGTAGATTCTTAGGCGTTTAATATGGAGTGTTGAGTCCACTTCATTGAGCAAGGAGTAGCTCTTGTCTATTACATATTTGGCTTATGGAACGGTATCTGTGCTCATTTCAATCTCTGGTTTTATGCAGCACCCCAACTCACCCGTCCCCTTAAGCAAGCATAAGTTGGTTTTCTACATTTGACACCCTGTTCTGTTTTGTAATTCAGTTCTTGTGTAGCCAAGTTTACATTCCGTGTATTAGTGATATCTTATGATGTTTCTTTTTCTGTGTGACTAATTTAACTTAGAATCATCGTACCTGAATCCACTCATTATGCTGCTACGGGCCTGTTGACATAGATTTCATTGCTGAGTGATATTGCATTGTACGTAAGTACCACAATTTCTTTATCCATTTTTCGCTTTCTGTGATATTGAACTTGTACCGTAAACGAGGTTCTTGTAAACAGAGCCGTCCCAAACTTTGGGGTGGCTGTTTCTTTTTGATTTTAATTTCCCTAAGCTATAGGACAATAAGTGGAAGTGCCCTAGGCTCTGTTGCTTTGTTTTTTGGATGTTTCAGGAAACACCATACACTTCTCCAGAGTGGCTGCTGGCAATTTACATCCCGCCCATCAGCATAACTAGGCTCCCAGTTCTCCATGGCCTGTCCTGCCTTTCTGGATTTTACACTTTTTTCAGATGGCCCTTTTGACCGGGGGGCAGTGAGACTTCATTGTAGTGCAGATTTCCTTTGCAAGCTTGCTTGGTTGGCCAAAAAGGGCGTATGCGTTTTTTCCTGAATATATTCAGGAAAAAACGCATACGCCCTTTTTGGCCAAGTGCATCATTGTGGACGTTCTGCCTCTTTTCCTATGCTTTACATGCAATTCCAGTCTACCTCCTGAAATCGGTTTCCTGCAATTCTGCCCCCCTTTCAACTCCTCTTGGCAGCCTTACTTCAATATATTTTTGGAAGATAGCTGTCCTTTATAACTCTGCAGGTTTGTGAATTACAGTGCCCCTGAGCTCCTTTCTTCAACTCGCTTTCTTGTGAGCTGGCCGCAACACCGCAGGATTGCTTCTGGTCCTAGTGTGGTTCCGGCATGGCACGCTGAGCCTTTGGTTAATTCCTCTTCCTGGTTGGAAATGAGAGTTAAATTTGCCCGTCTGGACACCTCCACTTAGTCTCTCATTGGTTGTCCCTATTCCTGTTCATTTTCCACAGAAATTGCAAACTGGGCCAAACAGGAGGTTAAAGGCACTGACTCTCCAAGTGGGGAGAGTGTTAGTAAAGCGTCTGGAATGTTGCACCCGAGTACCAGGGGACGAAAACTGAGACACATTTGAACACGTTTCCCGATCACACGGTGGATCATACTCTGGGTTCCACATGCATGTTTTAGCTGAAGGAAGAATCCATTAAACCTGGAGAGTTGAGACCCATGGAATGGGTACCATGCAATATGACTTCAAAGGGTCTGCATTTGCTCACCGAACCTCAGCAATCCTATCACTGCTGCGTTTATGCCGCTGTACACACGCTTGATTCTCTTTCGGAGACATAGCAATCCATAGGTTTTAAGATACTTACTAGTCAGGTATATTCTTAGGCGTTTAATATGGAGTGTTGAGTCCACTTCGTTGAGCAAGGAGTAGCTCTTGTCTATTACATATTTGGCTTAAGGAACGGTATCTGTGCTCATTTCAATCTCTGGTTTTATGCAGCACCCCAACTCACCCGTCCCCTTAAGCAAGCATAAGTTGGTTTTCTACATTTGACACCCTGTTCTGTTTTGTAATTCAGTTCTTGTGTAGCCAAGTTTACATTCCGTGTATTAGTGATATCTTATGATGTTTCTTTTTCTGTGTGACTAATTTCACTTAGAATCATCGTACCTGAATCCACTCATTATGCTGCTACGGGCCTGTTGACATAGATTTCATTGCTGAGTGATATTGCATTGTACGTAAGTACCACAATTTCTTTATCCATTTTTCGCTTTCTGTGATATTGAACTTGTACCGTAAACGAGGTTCTTGTAAACAGAGCCGTCCCAAACTTTGGGGTGGCTGTGTCTTTTTGATTTTAATTTCCCTAAGCTATAGGACCATAAGTGGAAGTGCCCTAGGCTCTGTTGCTTTGTTTTTTGGATGTTTCAGGAAACACCATACACTTCTCCAGAGTGGCTGCTGGCAATTTACATCCCGCCCATCAGCATAACTAGGCTCCCAGTTCTCCATGGCCTGTCCTGCCTTTCTGGATTTTACACTTTCTTCAGATGGCCCTTTTGACCGGGGGGCAGTGAGACTTCATTGTAGTGCAGATTTCCTTTGCAAGCTTGCTTGGTTGGCCAAAAAGGGCGTATGCGTTTTTTCCTGAATATATTCAGGAAAAAACGCATACGCCCTTTTTGGCCAAGTGCATCATTGTGGACGTTCTGCCTCTTTTTCTATGCTTTACATGCAATTCCAGTCTACCTCCTGAAATCGGTTTCCTGCAATTCTGCCCCGCTTTCAACTCCTCTTGGCTGCCTTACTTTAATATATTTTTGGAAGATAGCTGTCATTTATAACTCTGCAAGTTTGTGAATTACAGTGCCCCTGAGCTCCTTTCTTCAACTCGCTTTCTTGTGAGCTGGCCGCAACACCGCAGGATTGCTTCAGGCCCTAGTGTGCTTCTAGCCTGGCACGCTGAGCCTTTGGGTAATTCCTCTTCCTGGTGGGAAATGAGAGTTAAATTTGTCCGTCCAGACACCTCCACCTAGTCTCTCATTGGTTCTCCGTATTCCTGTTCATCTTACGAAGAAATTGCAAACTTGGCCAAACAGGAGGTTAAAGGCACCGACTCTCCAAGTGGGGAGAGTGTTAGTAAAGCGTCTGGAATGTTACACCCGAGTATCAGGGGATTTGAACACGTTTCCCGATCACACGGTGGATCATACTCTGGGTTCCACATGCATGTTTTAGCTGAACGAAGAATCCCTTAAACCTAGAGAGTTGAGACCCATGGAATGGGTACCATGCAATATGACTTCAAAGAGTCTGCATTTGCTCAACGAACCTCACCAATCCTATCACTGCTGCGTTTATGACACTGTACACACGCTTGATTCTCTTTCAGAGACATATAAATCCATAGGTTTTAAGATTCTTACTAGTCAGGTATATTCTTAGGCGTTTAATATGGGGTGTTGAGTTCACTTCGTTGAGCAAGGAGTAGCTCTTGTCTATACCATATTTGGCTTAAGGAACTTTATCTGTACTCATTTCAATCTCTGGTTTTATGCAGCACCCCAACTCACCTTTCCCGTTAAGGAAGCAAAAGTTGGTTTTCTTAATTGGAGACCCTGTTCTGTTTTGTAATCCAGTTCCTGTGTAGCCAAGTTTACATTCCGTGTATTAATGATATATTATGATGTTTCTTTTTCTGTGTGACTTATTTCACTTAGAATCATCATACCTGAATCCACTCATTATGCTGCTATGGGCCTGATGACATAGATTTCATTGCTTAGTGATATTGCATTGTACGTAAGTACCACAACTTCTTTATCCATTTTTCGCTTTGTGTGATATTGAACTGGTACCGTAAACGAGGTTCTTGTAAACAGAGCCGTCCCAAACTTTGGGGTGGCTGTGTCTTTTTGATTTTAATTTCCCTAAGCTATAGGACCATAAGTGGAAGTGCCCTAGGCTCTGTTGCTTTGTTTTTTGGATGTTTCAGGAAACACCATACACTTCTCCAGAGTGGCTGCTGGCAATTTACATCCCGCCCATCAGCATAACAAGGCTCCCAGTTCTCCATGGCCTGTCCTGCCTTTCTGGATTTTACACTTTTTTCAGATGGCCCTTTTGACCGGGGGGCAGTGAGACTTCATTGTAGTACAGATTTCCTTTGCAAGCTTGCTTGGTTGGCCAAAAAGGGCGTATGCGTTTTTTCCTGAATATATTCAGGATAAAACCATACGCCCTTTATGGCCAAGTGCATCATTGTGGACGTTCTGCCTCTTTCCCTATGCTTTACATGCAATTCCAGTCTACCTCCTGAAATCGGTTTCCTGCAATTCTGCCCCGCTTTCAACTCCTCTTGGCAGCCTTACTTCAATATATTTTTGGAAGATAGCTGTCCTTTATAACTCTGCAGGTTTGTGAATTACAGTGCCCCTGAGCTCCTTTCTTCAACTCGCTTTCTTGTGAGCTGGCCGCAACACCGCAGGATTGCATCAGGCCCTAATTTGGTTCCGGCATGGCATGTTGAGCCTTTGGTTAATTCCTCTTCCTGGTGGGAAATGAGAGTTAAATTTGCCCGTCCAGACACCTCCACCTAGTCTCTCATTGGTTCTCCCTATTCCTGTTCATTTTCCACAGAAATTGCAAACTGGGCAAACAGGAGGTTAAAGGCACTGACTCTCCAAGTGGGGAGAGTGTTAGTAAAGCGTCTGGAATGTTGCACCCGAGTACCAGGGGACGAAAACTGAGACACATTTGAACACGTTTCCCGATCACACGGTGGATCATACTCTGGGTTCCACATGCATGTTTTAGCTGAAGGAAGAATCCCTTAAACATGGAGAGTTGAGACCCATGGAATGGGTACCATGCATTATGACTTCAAAGGGTCTGCATTTGCTCACCGAACCTCACCAATCCTATCACTGCTGCGCTTATGCTGCTGTACACATGCATGATTCTCTTTCGGAGACATATAAATCCATAGGTTTTAAGATTCTTACTAGTCAGGTATATTGTTAGGCGTTTAATATGGGGTGTTGAGTCTACTTCGTTGAGCAAGGAGTAGCTCTTGTCTATTACATATTTGGCTTATGGAACGGTATCTGTGCTAATTTCAATCTCTGGTTTTATGCAGCACCCCAACTCACCTTTCCCCTTAAGCAAGCATAAGTTGGTTTTCTACATTTGACACCCTGTTCTGTTTTGTAATTCAGTTCCTGTGTAGCCAAGTTTACATTCCGTGTAGTAGTGATATCTTATGATGTTTCTTTTTCTGTGTGACTTATTTCACTTAGAATCATCATACCTGAATCCACTCATTATGCTGCTACGGGCCTGATGACATAGATTTCATTGCTGAGTGATATTGCATTGTACGTAAGTACCACAACTTCTTTATCCATTTTTCGCTTTCTGTGATATTGAACTTGTACCGTAAACGAGGTTCTTGTAAACAGAGCCGTCCCAAACTTTGGGGTGGCTCTGTCTTTTTGATTTTAATTTCTCTAAGCTATAGGACCATAAGTGGAAGTGCCCTAGGCTCTGTTGCTTTGTTTTTTGGATGTTTCAGGAAACACCATACACTTCTCCAGAGTGGCTGCTGGCAATTTACATCGCGCCCATCAGCATAACAAGGCTCCCAGTTCTCCATGGCCTGTCCTGCCTTTCTGGATTTTACACTTTTTTCAGATGGCCCTTTTGACCGAGGGGCAGTGAGACTTCATTGTAGTGCAGATTTCCTTTGCAAGCTTGCTTGGTTGGCCAAAAAGGGCGTATGCGTTTTTTCCTGAATATATTCAGGAAAAAACGCATACGCACTTTTTGGCCAAGTGCATCATTGTGCACGTTCTGCCTCTTTTCCTATGCTTTACATGCAATTCCAGTCTACCTCCTGAAATCGGTTTCCTGCAATTCTGCACCGCTTTCAACTCCTCTTGGCTGCCTTACTTCAATATATTTTTGGAAGATAGCTGTCATTTATAACTCTGCAGGTTTGTGAATTACAGTGCCCCTGAGCTCCTTTCTTCAACTCGCTTTCTTGTGAGCTGGCCGCAACACCGCAGGATTGCTTCAGGCCCTAATCTGGTTCCGGCACGGCACGCTGAGCCTTTGGTTAATTCCTCTTCATGGTGGGAAATGAGAGTTAAATTTGCCCGTCCAGACACCTCCACCTAGTCTCTCATTGGTTCTCCCTATTCCTGTTCATCTTCCACAGAAATTGCAAACTGGGCCAAACAGGAGGTTAAAGGCACTGACTCTCCAAGTGGGGAGAGTGTTAGTAAAGCGTCTGGAATGTTGCACCCGAGTACCCGGGGACGAAAACTGAGACACATTTGAACACGTTTCCCGATCACACGGTGGATCATACTCTGGGTTCCACATGCATGTTTTAGCTGAAGGAAGAATCCCTTAAACATGGAGAGTTGAGACCCATGGAATGGGTACCATGCAATATGACTTCAAAGGGTCTGCATTTGCTCACCGAACCTCACCAATCCTATCACTGCTGCGTTTATGCCACTGTACACACGCTTGATTCTCTTTCGGAGACATATAAATCCATAGGATTTAAGATTCTTACTAGTCAGGTATATTCTTAGGCGTTTAATATGGGGTGTTGAGTCCACTTCGTTGAGCAAGGAGTAGCTCTTGTCTATTACATATTTGGCTTATGGAACGGTATCTGTGCTAATTTCAATCTCTGATTTTATGCAGCACCCCAACTCACCTTTCCCCTTAAGCAAGCATAAGTTGGTTTTCTACATTTGACAAACTGTTCTGATTTGTAATTCAGTTCCTGTGTAGCCAAGTTTACATTCCGTGTAGTAGTGATATCTTATGATGTTTCTTTTTCTGTGTGACTTATTTCACTTAGAATCATCGTACCTGAATCCACTCATTATGCTGCTACGGGCCTGATGACATAGATTTCATTGCTGAGTGATATTGCATTGTACGTAAGTACCACAACTTCTTTATCCATTTTTCGCTTTCTGTGATATTGAACTTGTACCGTAAACGAGGTTCTTGTAAACAGAGCCGTCCCAAACTTTGGGGTGGCTGTGTCTTTTTGATTTTAATTTCCCTAAGCTATAGGACCATAAGTGGAAGTGCCCTAGGCTCTGTTGCTTTGTTTTTTGGATGTTTCAGGAAACACCATACACTTCTCCAGAGTGGCTGCTGGCAATTTACATCCCACCCATCAGCATAACAAGGCTCCCAGTTCTCCATGGCCTGTCCTGCCTTTCTGGATTTTACACTTTTTTCGGATGGCCCTTTTGACCGGGGGGCAGTGAGACTTCATTGTAGTGCAGATTTCCTTTGCAAGCTTGCTTGGTTGGCCAAAAAGGGCGTATGCGTTTTTTCCTGAATATATTCAGGAAAAAACGCATACGCCCTTTTTGGCCAAGTGCATTATTGTGGACGTTCTGCCTCTTTTCCTATGCTTTACATGCAATTCCAGTCTACCTCCTGAAATCGGTTTCCTGCAATTCTGCCCGCTTTCAACTCCTCTTGGCAGCCTTACTTCAATATATTTTTGGAAGATAGCTGTCATTTATAACTCTGCAGGTTTGTGAATTACAGTGCCCCTGAGCTCCTTTCTTCAACTCGCTTTCTTGTGAGCTGGCCGCAACACCGCAGGATTTCTTCAGGCCCTAGTTTGGTTCCGGCACGGCATGCTGAGCCTTTGGTTAATTCCTCTTCCTGGTGGGAAATGAGAGTTAAATTTGCCCGTCCAGACACCTCCACCTAGTCTCTCATTGGTTCTCCCTATTCCTGTTCATTTTCCACAGAAATTGCAAACTGGGCCAAACAGGAGGTTAAAGGCACTGACTCTTCAAGTGAGGAGAGTGTTAGTAAAGCGTCTGGAATGTTGCACCCGAGTACCAGGGGACGAAAACTGAGACACATTTGAACACTTTTTCCGATCACATGATGGATCATACTCTGGGTTCCTCATGCATGTTTTAGCTGAAGGAAGAATCCCTTAAACATGTAAAGTTGAGACCCATGGAATGGGTACCATGCAATATGACTTCAAAGGGTCTGCATTTGCTCACCGAACCTCACCAATCCTATCACTGCTACGTTTATGCCTCTGTACACACGCTTGATTCTCTTTCGGAGACATATAAATCCATAGGTTTTAAGATTCTTACTAGTCAGGTATATTCTTAGGCGTTTAATATGGGGTGTTGAGTCCACTTCGTTGAGCAAGGAGTAGCTCTTGTCTATTACATATTTGGCTTATGGAACGGTATCTGTGCTCATTTCAATCTCTGGTTTTATGCAGCACCCCAACTCACCCGTCCCCTTAAGCAAGCATAAGTTGGTTTTCTACATTTGACACCCTGTTCTGTTTTGTAATTCAGTTCTTGTGTAGCCAAGTTTACATTCCGTGTATTAGTGATATCTTATGATGTTTCTTTTTCTGTGTGACTAATTTCACTTAGAATCATCGTACCTGAATCCACTCATTATGCTGCTACGGGCCTGATGACATAGATTTCATTGCTGAGTGATATTGCATTGTACGTAAGTACCACAATTTCTTTATCCATTTTTCGCTTTCTGTGATATTCAACTTGTACCGTAAACGAGGTTCTTGTAAACAGAGCCGTCCCAAACTTTGGGGTGGCTGTGTCTTTTTGATTTTAATTTCCCTAAGCTATAGGACCATAAGTGGAAGTGCCCTAGGCTCTGTTGCTTTGTTTTTTGGATGTTTCAGGAAACACCATACACTTCTCCAGAGTGGCTGCTGGCAATTTACATCCCGCCCATCAGCATAACTAGGCTCCCAGTTCTCCATGGCCTGTCCTGCCTTTCTGGATTTTACACTTTTTTCAGATGGCCCTTTTGACCGGGGGGCAGTGAGACTTCATTGTAGTGCAGATTTCCTTTGCAAGCTTGCTTGGTTGGCCAAAAAGGGCGTATGCGTTTTTTCCTGAATATATTCAGGAAAAAACGCATACGCCCTTTTTGGCCAAGTGCATCATTGTGGACGTTCTGCCTCTTTTCCTATGTTTTACATGCAATTCCAGTCTACCTCCTGAAATCGGTTTCCTGCAATTCTGCCCTGCTTTCAACTCCTCTTGGCATCCTAATTCAATATATTTTTGGAAGATAGCTGTCATTTATAACTCTGCAGGTTTGTGAATTACAGTGCCCCTGAGCTCCTTTCTTCAACTCGCTTTCTTGTGAGCTGGCCGCAACACCGCAGGATTGCTTCTGGTCCTAGTGTGGTTCCGGCATGGCACGCTGAGCCTTTGGTTAATTCCTCTTCCTGGTGGGAAATGAGAGTTAAATTTGCCCGTCTAGACACCTCCACCTAATCTCTCATTTGTTCTCCCTATTCCTATTCATTTTCCACAGAAATTGCAAATTGAGCCATACAGGAGGTTAAAGGCACTGACTCTCCAAGTGGGGAGAGTGTTAGTAAAGCGTCTGGAATGTTGCACCCGAGTACCAGGGGACGAAAACTGAGACACATTTGAACACGTTTCCCGATCACACGGTGGATCATACTCTGGGTTCCACATGCATGTTTTAGCTGAAGGAAGAATCCCTTAAACCTGGAGAGTTGAGACTCATGGAATGGGTACCATGCAATATGACTTCAAAGGCTCTGCATTTGCTCACCGAACCTCACCAATCCTATCACTGCTGCGTTTATGCCACTGTACACACGCTTGATTCTCTTTCGGAGACATATAAATCTATAGGTTTTAAGATTCTTACTAGTCAGGTAGATTCTTACTAGTCAGGTATATTCCTAGGCGTTTAATATAGGGTGTTGAGTCCACTTCGTTGAGCAAGGGGTACCTTTTGTCTATTATATTTTTGGCTTATGGAACGGTATCTGTGCCAATTTTAATCTCTGGTTTCATGCAGCACCCCATATCGGCTTTCCCCTTAAGCAAGCATAAGTTGGTTTTCTACATTTTTGACCCTGTTCTGTTTTGTAATTCAGTTCCTGTGTAGCCAAGTTTACATTCCGTGTAATAGTGATATCTTATGATGTTTCTTTTTCTGTGTGACTAATTTCACTTAGAATCATCGTACCTGAATCCACTCATTATGCTGCTACGGGCCTGATGACATAGATTTCATTGCTGAGTGATATTGCATTGTACGTAAGTACCACAACTTCTTTATCCATTTTTCGCTTTTTGCGATATTTAACTTGTACCGTAAACGAGGTTCTTGTAAACAGAGCCATCCCAAACTTTGGGGTGGCTGTGTCTTTTTGATTTTAATTTCCCTAAGCTATAGGACCATAAGTGGAAGTGCCCTAGGCTCTGTTGCTTTGTTTTTTGGATGTTTCAGGAAACACCATACACTTCTCCAGAGTGGCTGTTGGCCATTTTCATCTCGCCCATCAGCATAACAAGGCTCCCAGTTCTCCATGGCCTGTCCTGCCTTTCTGGATTTTACACTTTTTTCAGAAGGCCCTTTGACCGGGGGGCAGTGAGACTTCATTGTAGTGCAGATTTCCTTTGCGAGCTTGCTTGGTTGGCCAGAAAGGGCGTATGCGTTTCTTCCTGAATATATTCAGGAAAGAACGCATACGCCCTTTTTGGCCAAGTGCATCATTGTCGACGTTCTGAGTCTTTTCATATGTTTTCAGTGCAATTCCAGTCTACCTCCTGAAATCTGTTTCCTGCAGTTCTGCCTTGCTCTCAGTTCCTCTTCATAGCCTTACCTCAATATACGTTTGCAAAATAGTTGACCTTTATAACTCTGCAGGTTTTTCAATTGCAGTGGCCCTTAGCTCCATTTTTCAGCTCTTATTTTTGTGATCTTGCCTCATATCCACAGGATTTCTTCAGGCCCTATTCTTCTTCTGGGGCGCCTTGCTCTGCCTTTGGTTAATTCTTCTTCCTGATGTGAAATTAGAGTGACATGTGCCCATTGAAACCGCTACAGCTATTTTCTCACTGGTTCCCCCTATTCCCATTCATCCTCCGCACTAACTGCAGACTGTGCGATACCGGAACTTAAAGGCATTGACTCTCCATGTGGAGATGTTGTTAGTAAAGTGGCTGGAATGTTGATCCGGAGCCCCAGGAGAGGAAAATGAGGTGCATTTTAGAAACCTTTCCCGATCATATGGTATACCATCTGCTGGATTTCCCATGCATGGTTTAGCTGTAGGAAGATTCCCTTCAACTTGGAGTGTTGGGACCCTTGGAATAAGTAGCATGAAGTATTGCATTAAACTTTCGGCAGTTGCTCACCAAAGCTCTCCAATCCTTTCAGCCCCAAGTGTCCAGCCTTATGTCTTATCCAGCTGTGGGTTTATATGTGGTCATTCCAGGTTGCATCACAGCCCCTGAGCGAATTTTGTAAGAATTTTTCTCTCTTTCATTGTTTCTGCGTTTTGGTTTTAAAATTTATTTCTATAATGGGGTTTAGCTCATTTTCACTGCTGTGTTTGTGCCGCTCTGCGCACACTTGATTCCCTTATGGAGATATATCAATACATGGGTTTTAAGATTCTTATTACTCAGATATATTTCTCTGTGGTGTATAGGGTGTGTTGAGGCCAGTTCATTGAGCAAGGTGTAGATCTTGTCTGATACCTATTTGGTTTATTGAACGGTATCTGTGCTAATTTCAAACTCTGGTTTTATGCATCACCCCACCTCTCCTTTCCCCTTAAGCTGACATAAGTGTGTTTTCTAAATGTGAGACACTGTTCTGTTTTGTCATTCATTTTTTGTGCAGCCATATTTATCCTCCCTCTATAAGTGATATCTTATGATATGTTTCTTTTTCTGTTTGACTTATTTCAAGTAGTATTATCGGACCTCAATCCACTCTTTATCCTTCTACTAGCCTTATTACATTGATTTCATGGTGAAGAGATATTCCATTGTACATAAGTACCACATTTTCTTTATCCATTGTTCTCTTTCCTGGGATATTTAAGGTGTACTGAAGTTGAGGTTCTTGTAAACAGAGTAGCCCTAAACTGTGGTGTGCTTGTGTCTTGTTGATTTTTAGACTTCCCTAGATATACTCCCGTGATTGGAAGTGCCCTATGCTCTGTCGCTCTGTTTTTTAGATGATTTAGGAACCACCATACACTTCTCCAGAGTGGCTCTCGGCAGTTCACACACTGTCCATCAGCGTATAAAGGCTCCCTGTTCTCCATGGCCTGTCCTGCATTTCTGGTTTTTACAATTTTTTCGGATGGCCCTTTTGACCGGTGGGAAATGAGACTTCTTTGTTGTGCACATTTGCATTGCTTGCTTGCTTGGTTGCCCATAAAGTGCGTATGCGTTTTTTCCTGGATATATTCAGGAAATAACACATACTCCTTTTTGGGCCAACTGCATCATTGTCGAAATTCTGCCGCTTTTCATGTGCTTTAAAGGCGAGTCCAATCTATCTCTTGAAATCTGTTTCTTGCAATTCTGTCTTGCATTCAGATCCTCTTCTTTGCCTTACCTCAACATATTTTTGGACGTTAGTTTTCATTTATAACTCTGCAGGTTTGTGAATTGCAGTGACCCTGAGCTCCATTTTTTAAGTTGCTCTTTTGTGAGCTGGCCTCAAAACTGCAGGATTGCTTCAGGCCCTATTTTGGCTCCGGCGAGGCGGGCTGAGCCTTTTTTTAATTCTTATTCTTAATGGGAAATTAGAGTGACATGTGCCCGTCCAAACCCCTACAACTATTCTCTCATTGTTTCCCCCTGTTCCCGTTCATCCTCCTCACAATTTGCAAAATGTGTGAAACAGAAGTTTAAATGTGCTGATTCTCTAAGTGGGGAGATTCTAAGTAACGTGGCTGGAATGATGAACAGGAGCACCAGGAGAGGATAAATGAGGTGCATTTTAGACACATCTCCTGATCACATGGTGTACAGTCCTCTGGGTTTTCCATGCATGTTTTAGCTGTAGGAAGATTCCTTGAACCTGCAGATTTGAGACCCATTGAATGGGTACCAGGTAGTATTACTTTAAAGGGTGTGCATTTCCTCACCCAACCCCACATTTCTCTTAGTACGAACAGTTTCCAGCCTTATGTCTCATCCTGCTGTGGGTCTAGATGTGTTCAATCCATGTTGCATCACCGTCCCTGAGGAAAAGTTGTAAGAGGTTTTCTCTGTCTCTCTGTCGTTTATTTTTTTCAATTTATTACTATGTTGTTTACAGCTGATTTTCAAAGCTCTGTTTCTTGCTGCTGTACATCTACTTGATTCACGTACAGAGAGACATCAATAATTTCTTTTTTAGATTCTTACCAGTCATAGATATTCTTTTCCGGTGACTTGAGTGTGCTGAGTGCAGTTCTTTTAGTTACCGTGTAGGCCTTGTTGATTATCAGTTTGGTATTTGGAATGGTATCTTTGCTAATTTCAACCTCCTGGATGATGCCTCACCCCTCCCCACCTTTCCCGTTTAGCAGCCTTACACGTGTTTTCTACATATTTATGTCACTTAGAATGATCATACGTAACTCCTCCGGAGTTGTTACAACTGGCCATATTTCATTGATTTCCAGGCTGAGTAATATTCCACTCTACATAAGTACCACATCTCTATCCATTTTTTCCCTCCAGAGACATTTAAGTTATATCCTAGTCGAGGATCTTTTAAACAGAGAGGCAGTAAACATTGGGGTGCCTGTGTCCTCTCGATTTTTGTTTTTCCCAAGATATACGCCCATGAGTGCAAGTGCCCTATGTTCTGTAGCTCATTTTTTAGATGCTTTAGTAAACACAATACAGTTCTCCAGAATGGCCGTTGGCAATATACATTTCCACTATAAGCCTCACAGGGCTCCCTCCTCTCCTTGCCCTGTCCTGCATTTCTGGCGTTTACACTTTATGAGGATGGCTCTTCTGACTGATGCGAAGTGATATCTTTTGTAGTATTGATTTCCAGTGCCCACCTGTTTGGTTGGCTAAAAAAGTGTATGCCCTTTTCTTGAATATATACAGAAAAAAACGCATACAGCCTTTTTGGCCAACTGCAATGTCGGAAATGTTCAGCCCCTTTTCTTGTGCTTAATGGCGAGTCCTTTCTACCTCCTCAAATCCCTTTCCTGCCATTCTCCCTTGCTTGCCAATCCTTTTCTCTGACTTTCCTCAAGACATTTTTCAGTGATAGATATTTTCAACTCTGCAGTTTCGTGAATTTTACTGCCCCTGAGTTCCATTGTTCAACTTGTGTTTATGGGAACTGGCCACAAAGCAGTGGGATTTCCTCAAGCCCTATACTGTTTCCATGGGCAACCCTAGCCTTTGGTCAATTCATCTTCCTGATTGGAAATTAGAGTGACATGTGCCTGTCTGAACACCTAGGACTTGTCTCTCATTGTTCCTCATCCTTCCGCTTCATCCTCTGGACAAATTCCAAACTGTACGCAACAGGATGTTGACAGTGTTGACATCTCCAAGTGGGGAGACTGTTAGTAAAGACGCTGGAGGGGTGAACCCGAGCACCAGGAGATGAGGAGATGAGATGCCTTTTCCAAACTCTTCCCGATCAGACGGTATACCATCCTCTGGATGTGACAGACATGTTTTAGCAGTAGGAAGAGTCCCATTCATGTAAGGAGAACACCAGGGCTTTTTCAAAATCAGTGTCTCCCCGAAACCCAAACTGGGGAGTTTTTTAAGCTACGGCTACACATATGTTCATTAAGGGCCTTGGGAAGTAGGCAGAGTCCAAACTTTAGATGACTGAAGTCTTCAGGGTCAGAAGCACTCACCACCGGCTTCCCTTAGGTTACACTTTAACTGTCATTGATAGATGATGTCAATAAAAATATCTATTCTTTTTCCGATTATTTCCCCTTATAGGTTATTGCACAATATTGAGTGTAGTTCCCTGTGCTATACAGTAGTTCCTTGTTGATGATCTATTTTATACATAGCAGTGTGTATGTGTTAATTCCAAACTGTTAATTTATCCCTCCTCCCACCTTTCCCCTTTGGTAATAATAAATTATAAGATTTTATACTTCTCAGAAATGGGGGAGCTGAAAGAGAGGTATCATTTTCAATGGAAAAGCATTTAAAACAAGATTGAAGCTTTAACCAAGATTATTAGATGTACATCCTTGGAAAGAAATCACTTCATTTCTCTAATATTGACCTGACAAATAGGACAAACCTTCTCACTGAACTTGCTTATAATAAAGTGATGGAAATATCAAATGGAAGTGTTAGAAACATCTTATTTTACCCGAGCCTTATAAACTGTTCTATGTTAACTACAGTTTGGCTCACACATCTGTTCATTGAAGTTACAATAGTCTCAATTTCTGTTACTGATCCTCCAGAGTGGACCCCAACAAGGGTCCCCCTGCCCAGTGTCATTGGGGCCAACAGATCGAGACTGAGTTTGGTTCCCAAGCAAAGGAAACTTTATATTTTCATCAGAGAATGGAGAGGTGAGAGCATGCACTACCCCGTGGGCTGTGGGCTGGGCTGCTGTGTAGAGATCCTGTCAGAGTCAGTGGGAGGGAGGGGGCGGAGCTCTCAAGGGCCGGGTTGGCTGCAGCTCAGGCTCTATATCTCGGAGTCTGCACTGGGCCCCAGGAGCTGAGGTGTCGACCCAGCCATTCTGCACCAGGAAATCTGGTCTGAAGTGCCGGGTGTGGAACCTCTGCATGCGGGACCCTAGGAGCACGTGAAATTAGACAAAGCACAAAGGATAAAAAAGGTCAGACTTGACTTTATTGCCCAGATTCTATTTTTATCTCCCAGGGATTTTTAATGGGCTTTGCTGGGGACAAACCCCTCCTCTGCCTTTTGTCCCGTTCCTCACTCTTGGAGTGCTGAGGGTGCAGACCCTTCTTCTGTAACTGCTGAGTGCTGAGTTGGGAGCCCTCATACCAGGGGACGAGGGTCAGAACTTCTCCCCAGCAGCCTCCAGGTGACGTTGATTGGCCCCAGGACCCCTGCCTCCCTGCTCGTCCGCCTGAGCACCAGCATTGGAAGTGTTATAGATTCTAATGACCTTTAAGGGTCCAGGAAAGAGATGTGCAGAGACGCTGTGGGGGCCGGTTTCACCCCGCCCCACATTTGTTCGGCCACCTTAGGCTGACCGTTTCTGCCAGCCTAGATGCTCTGACCAGTAGTCTGCTCTTTCTTCAATTAGGCCCCTGAATTAACATAAAAACAGCACCAGGTGTCAGAGCCCTGCCCGCTCAACTCCCAGACAGTCCAGGGTCAGTGGTGATCAAGGACCATGATGGCCACTGAGTCAACAGCCTTTTGAAGTAAACAGGAGTCCAGCCGGTCTTATTGGCCACCATCATCACGGTGTCTGTAGGCTTTTCTATGGTGACAGTGTGATATACGGTTCCCCCGCCAAGATTATTAGCTCCCCTCCGGGTGCAGGAAGTCCTGCAAGCAGTAGTCTACTCCTTCGGGACACACTATTGTTGTTTTATGAGAGAAACTCCAGGTCAAGTGATGTTCACATGAGTCGTCATGGTGCCCTGTTGCCTCCGGTTATCTCTCTGGATGTTGGAGTTGGAGGGCCTCCTCACTCGAGGTCGGTGTGCCCACGGAGCGAACCCTGCAACTTCAGGGCATGGTTGGTGATTAGGATCACCACGTGGGGTCCTTTTCCCTTAGGAGGGAGGTGGCCTTTTGGGCTGCTGATTTCCAGGTTTTTAGATACCGCCAGTATCTTGGCCAGATGTGGCAGTGGGCCAAGCCCCTTGGTGACTGTAGTTTATCCTACCTGGATGGCATTCTTGCGTTGTTCCATTTCAAGTGGTCCCAGTTTTTGCACTAATTCTCCAATGGCGATTCACCTTTCACCGGGAATGGAAAGGTCAAAGGGTTTAGCTCAATTAGGGAGTTCCAGGGCAAGGGTCTGAATTGACTGCTCTTTCCATTCTTGAAAGGCCACTTCTGGATTCTGTTCAAAAGGATCATCATCTTTTCCTTTCAGTGTTTCATATAGAGGCCCAGCTAGTAGACTGTAGTTAGGGATCCAGAAGCAGCAAACCCTGGCCTCCCCAGGAACCCCTAAGCTGTCTTCTAGTTTTAGAAAGGGGTAAGGCTGCAAATGGTTTCTTCCCTTTCCTGGGATGGGCTTCTCTGACCTTGTGTGAGAATGAAGCCCAGGCAGGTCACCGCAGTCTGTGATATTTGAGCTTTTTCTTGGACAACTTCTATCCTTTATTGGCTTGGTAGTTCAGAGGCCTCCTTAGTAGGGCTGGTGATCAGAATGTCGTCTGCATATTGCAGGAGGGTTTCCTTTTCCAGAGGTAGAACTTTTCGGTCGTTAGCTAAGCTTTCCCCAAAGATGGTGTGGGAATTTTTGAACCCTTGGGGCAAGACGGCCCGGAAGTATTGTTTTAGTTGTATGTTGAGTCCTGCCACTCACAAGCCAAAATTTCTTGTGACTCTGGGACTAATGGAATACAAAAGAAGGCATCATTGAAGACTAATACAGAATACCATGTCCTGGTGGTTGGTAGAATGACCAGCAGGGTGTAGGAATCAGGAGCAACTGGAGGTATATCCTCGGTGGCTTCACTGACTGTCCTGACATCCTTTACCAGGTCCCCAGCAGCCCATGGGGCTCTCGTGGTCAGGCCAATCCCAGGATATGGAGCTCTCCTGGGCAGGTACCCCACCCCCAACCCAGCCCACGGGGCTCTCATGGTCAGGCCCCTCCCAGGATACAGAGCTACCCTTGCAGGTACCGTGGCAGGGCTGGGCACACAGGAACCGTGCACATAGCCCTCATTGAAGAGCACCCCCAGCTCACCTGTCGCTCAGAGCTGACACAGAGCACCTCAGAGCAGGACTTGAACTAACAAACAGCAGCTCCGACAGGTCTGTGACCCTGGGCATCACTCTGTGTGGTCTCCCTCCACCTGGTCTTCCAGAGACTTCCACTGCACCCAGGGCACCAGGCCTCTGTCTCCAACCACCACCCACCCCTCCTCTCCCTGACTCCTGGGTTCCTCTCATTAGGAGAGGGTTTTCTTGAAGTTGTCTCCCACTCATGGGCCAGATAAAATGATTAGAAAACAAGCCAAAGCTGCAGCCCCTTGTCTATCCTGACTCTCAGGAGCCCACACCTGTTCCTTGGACCTGGCCGGTTCAGCAAGTTCCATTTTCTGCAACTGTGAGCCCCTGAGGGGTGATGATTGGCTACCTGGGCAGCCTTACCATGCTGGCCAGCCCTCCCCAGGTGTGCCTGGGTTGAGATCAATATAAATACCACTCCAGGCAGCAAAAGCCCCTGCAGCTGTGCCTGACGCCATTTTCTCTGCCCTGTCAGCAGTCTCGGGGCTGGGCTGGTGGGAGGGAGTGAGAGGCCACGGCTTTGTGGGTGGCCCAGTGTGAGTGGGGCTCTGCTGGACTTTCTGCAGCAGATGCCAGGCTGCCACCTGCTAAAGAAGAGGATGTGTCACCCATACCTGCTGCTGGAATTTCTCCCTGGGCAGAGGTGAGGAAGGAAAAAAGCAGTGGGGGCAGGGACAGGACGGGTATCTCAGGCAGGGAAATGGAAATCTTCCAGAAGAGCACCCAGGGCCAGGACCATCCTGGCTGGCCTGCAGGCACCAAGTCAGCTGGCATGCTGTCACTCGTGTGGCTCCATGGCCCTTCCTCTAGGCTTTCAAGTCCTTGTATATATTCAGGTGTTTTACCTGGGAAGGGTGGGAACAGTTCAGCAGCAAGTGGCCTGGGGCTCAGCTCACGTTTACTCACAGATGCCTCGGCACGGTGCCCCAGCTTTGCAATGAGGACGCTTGTTGTGTGGGGGCTGCTGGCTGAATGGGAGACGATTCCCCACCACTGACCAACTTCAGAATTGTTTACAACTGGAGCAAGTGCCCTGATACGGTTTTCCTCTGAGTAACTGGTGGGTTCTGTTTTTTTTTTTCTCTTTTTCGTTTTTGGTTCAAGGTAGATTTTATTCCTCTTTTTTGTATTTACAGATATAAGCATGGAAATAATTTATTCATATAAATACATGTATGTGAAGGGAATAATTGTTTTTTCTGTTTTATTTTTTAAATTTTATTTCTTTTTAATTTTGAATTTTATTTTATATTTTTATACAGCAGGTTCTCATTGGTTATCTACTTTATACATATAAATGTTTACATGCCAATCCCAATCTCTCAACTCCTCCCACCACCACCCCTCCAAGAGCTTTCCCCCCTTGTTGTCCATACGATTGTTGTCTACATCTGTTGCTCTATTTATGCCTTGCAAAATGGTTAATCTGTACAGTTTTTCTAGGTTCCACATATATGCATGAATATACAAGATTTGTTTTTCTCTTTCTGACTTACTTCACTCTGTAGGACAGTCTCTAGATCCATCGACGTCTCTACAAATGACCCAATTTCATTCCTTTCATGGCTTAGTAATATTCCATTTTATATATGTACCACAGCTTTATGCATTCGTCTGTCTGTGGGCATTTAGGTTGCTTCCATTACCTCGATATTGTAAATAGTGATGCAATGAACATTGCGGTGAATGTCTCTTTTTGATTTATGGTTTTGTCTGAGTATATGTCCAGTCCTGGGATTGCTGTATCATATGGTAATTCTATTATTAGTTTCTTAAGAAACTCCATATTGTTCTCCATAGTGACTGTATCAATTTATATTCCCAACAATAGTGGAAGAGTGTTCCTTTTCTCCACACCCTTTCCAGCATTTGTTGTTTGTAGATTTTCAGATGATGCCCATTCTAACAGGTGTGAGGTGATACCTCATTGTTGAGTCCATTTCGTTGAGCAACGGGTAGGTCTTGTCTATTACATATTTGGCTTATGGAACGGTATCTGTGCTAATTTCAAACTCTGGTTTTATGCAGCACCCCAACTCACCTTTCCCCTTAAGCAAGCATAAGTTGGTTTTCTAAACTTGAGACCCTGTTCTGTTTTGTAATTCAGTTCATGTGTAGCCAAGTTTACATTCCGTGCATTAGTGATACCTTATGATGTTTCTTTTTCTGTGTGACTTATTTCACTTAGAATCATCATGCCTCAATCCACTCATTATGCTGGTACAGGCCTGGTGACACAGATTTCATTGCTGAGTGGTATTCTGTTGTACATAAGTACCGCAACTTCTTTATCAATTATTTGTTCTCTGGGATATTTAACTTGTACTGTAGAAGAGGCTCCTGTAAACAGAGCCGTTGTAAATTTTGGGGTGGCTGTGTCTTTTTGATTTTAATTTCCCTAAGCTATAGGACCATAAGTGGAAATGCCCTAGATTCTGTTGCTTTGTTTTTCAGATGTATCAGGAAACACCATACATTTCTCCAGAGTGGCTGTTGGCAATGTACATCCCGCCCATAAGCATAACAAGGCTCCTTTTTCCCCATGGCCTGTCTTGCCTTTCTGGATTTTACACTTTTCTCAGTGGCCCTTTAGACCGGGGGGAAGTGACACTTCATAGTAGTTCGGATTTCCATTGCAAGCTTGCTTGGTTTGCCAAAAAGGGCGTATGTGTTTTTTCCTGAATATATTCAGGAACAAACTCATACGCCCTTTGTTGCCAAGTGCATCATTGTCGATGTTCTGCCTCTTTTCCTATGCTTTAAATGCAAATCCAGTCTACCTCCTGAAATCGGTTTCCTGCAATTCTGCCCCGCTTTCAAGTCCTCTTCGCAGCCTTACTTCAATATATTTTTGGACGTTATCTGTCATTTATAACTCTGCAGGTTTGTGAATTACAGGGCCCCTGAGCTCCTTTCTTCAACTCGCTTTCTTGTGAGCTGGCCGCAAACCCGCAAGACTGCTTCAGGCCCTAATCTGCTTCTGGCAGGGCACGCTGAGCCTTTGGTTAATTCCTCTTCCTGGTGGGAAATGAGTGTTAAATATGCCCGTCCAGACACCTACCTCACTCTCAACCCCTTGGTGATGTGGGTCCTCTGGTTTGTGGCCACTTTTGCTGGGTTCCTCACCTTTCAATGATGTGGCCCCACTAGTGTGAGGACACTCCTGCTTGGTTCTCATCCACGTGGTTATGTGGACCCCCTGGTGAGAGTCTGTTCCTGGCTTTGTTCCTCACCCACCTGTGAGGGAGACCCTCTGCTGATAGGTCACTCCTGCATGGCTGGCACACATTGCCTTGGTGAAGTCAGCCGTGTGGTGGCAGTTGGAGCGTGCTGGGAATCTCTTCCCCCGGTGATGAGGGCCCTCTTGCGTCAGGCCCTAACTGCTGGGCTCACCAACTTTTCTTAGGGAGCCCAGTGATGCTTTGGCACTCCTCTTAGGATCCCATCTCCATGGGGATGTGGGCCTTCTGCTCTGAGGTCCCAACGGCTGGGTTGTTCACATTTTCATGATGTGGGCTCTCTGGTGTTAGTTCACAGAAGCCTGGATCCCATAGCCTCTGTGCTCTTGGCTGCCTGCTGGGAGGTTCCAACTGCTGGATTCCTCACTTTTTTAATTTTTTGGGCCCTCTGTTGTGAGGATCCTCCTGCCTGCCTCACTCCCAGCCCCTTCGTGATGTGTGTCGTCTGGTTTGAGGCCACATGTGCTGGGTTCCTCACCTTTCGATGATGTGGGACCAATGGTCTTAGGAGACTCCTGCCTGGTTCACATCCCCTTGGTGATGTGGGCCCTCTGTTGAGAGTCTGATCCCGGCTGGGTTCCTCACCCATCTGTGAGGTAGGCCGTCTGATGTGAGGTCACTCTTGCCTGGCTTGCTCACCTCGCCTTGTGGACATGAGCCCTCTGGTGGCACTTGGAGCCTGCTGGGAGCCTCCTCTCGTCGGTGATGAGGGCCCTCTGGCATCAGGCCCTAACTGCTGGGCTCCCTACATTTTGTGATGTGCGCCCAGTGGTGCGAGGACACTCCAGCCAGGTTCACATCCCCATTGGGGTGTGGGCCTTCTGCTCTGAGGTCCCAAAGCCTGGGTTGCTCACAGTTTCATGATGTGGGCTCTCTGCTGTTAGTTCACTCCTGCCTGCATCCCATAGCTTCTGTGCTCTGGGCCGCCTGCTGGGAGGTTCCAACTGCTGGATTCCTCACCTTTCTTATTCTTTGGGCCCTCTGTTTTTAGGCTACTCCTGCCTGCCTCACTCCCATTCCCTTTGTGATATGTGTCCTCTGATTTGAGGCCACATGTGCTGGGTTCCGCACCTTTCGATGATGTGACCCCACTGGAGGGAAGACAGTCCTGACTGGTTCCCATCCCCTTGCTGATGTGGGCCCTCAGGTGAGAGTCTGATCCTGGCTGGGTTCCTCACCCTTCTGTGAGGTGGGCCCTCTGCTGTGAGGTCAATCATGCCTGTCTGGCACACGTCACCTTGGCGACGTGGGCCCTCTGGTGGCAGTTGGAGTGTGCTGGGATCCTCCTCCCCTCGGTGATGAGGGCCCTCTTGCCTTAGGCCATAACTGCTGGGCTCCCCACATTTTCTGATGTGCGCCAAGTGAGTGAGGAGACTCTTGCCAGGTTCCCATCCCCATGGCGATATGGGCCTTCTGCTCTGAGGTCAAAACGGCTGGCTTGCTCACAGTACCATGATGTGGGCCCTCTGCTGTGAGTTCACTCCGGCAAGGATCCCTTATCATCGGTGCTCTGAGCCGCCTGCTGGGAGGTTCCAACTGCTGGATTCCTCAACTTTTTTATTCTATGTGCCCTCTGTTGTGAGGCTCCTCCTGCCTGCCTCACTGCCAGCCCCTTGGTGATGACTGTCCTATGGCTTGAGGCCACATGTGCTGCGTTCCTCACCTTTCGATGATGTGACCCCACTCGTGTGAGGACACTCCTGCCTGGTTCCCATCCCCTTGGTGAGGTGGGCCCTCTGGCGAGAGTCTAATCCTGGCTGGGTTCCTCAACGTTCTGTGAGGTAGGCCCTCTGCTGTGAGGTCACTCCTGCCTGGCTGGCACACGTCACCTTGGAGACGTGAGCCCTCTGGTGGCAGTTGGAGCGTGCAGGGCGCCTCCTCCTCTCGGTGATGACGGCCCTCTGGCGTCAGGCCCTAAATGGTGGGCTCCCCACATTTTCTGATGTGCGCCCAGTGGTGCGAGGACACTCCAGCCAGGTTCCCATTCCCATGGGGATGTGGTCCTTCTGCGCTGAGGTCTCAACTCCTGGGTTGCTCACAGTTTTGTGATGTGGGCCCTCTGCTGTGAGTTCACTGTGGCCTGGATCCCATAGCCTCGGTGTTCTGGGCCGCCTGCTGGAAGGTCTAAATGCTGGAATCCTCACGTTTTTTATATTATGTGCCCTGTGTTGTGAGGCTACTCCTGCCTGCCTCACTCCAAGGCCCTTGGTGATGTGGGTCCTCTGGTTTGAGGACACATGTGCTGGGTTCCTCACCTTAAGATGATGAGGCCCCACTGGTGTGAGGATAATCCTGACTGGGTCCCATCCCCTTTGTGATGTGGGCCCTCTGGTGAGAGTCTGATCCTGGCTGGGTTCCTCACCCATCTGTGAGGTGGGCCCTCTACTATCAGGTAACTCTTGCCTGGGTTGCTCACCTCGCCTTGTTGACATGAGCCCTCTGGTGGCAATTGGACCCTGCTGGGAGCCTCCTCAGCTCTGTGATGAGGGCCCTCTGATGTCAGGCCCTAACTGCTGGGCTCCCCAACTTTTCTTAGTGAGCCCAGTGTTGCTCAAGCACTCCTCTTAGGTTCCCATCCCCATGGGGATGTGGGCCTTCTGCTCTGAGGTTCCAACGGCTGGGTTGATCACAATTTCATGATGTGGGCTCTCTGGTGTTAGTTCACTGTGGCCTGGATCCCATAGCCTCTGTGGTCTTGGCTGCCTGCTGGGAGGTTCCAACTGCTCGATTCCTCAACTTTTGTATTCTATGGGTCCTGTGTTGTGATGCTCCTCCTGCCTGCCTCACTCGCAACCCCTTCGTGATGTGGGTCTTCTGGTTTGAGGCCACATGTGCTGGGTTAGGCAACTTTCAATGATGTGGCCCCACTGGTGTGAGGACACTCCTGCCTGGTTCCCATCCCCTTGGTGATGTGGGCCTTCTGGTGACAGTCTTATCCTGGCTGAGTTCCTCACTCTTCTGTGAGGTAGGCCCTCTGCTGTGAGGTCAATCCTGCCTGACTTGCACACATCACCTTGGCGACGTGGGCCCTCTGTTGGCACATGGAACCTGCTGGGAGCCTCCTGCCCTCGGTGATGATGGCCCTCTAGCATCAGGCTCTAACTGCTGGGCTCCCCACGTTTTCTGATGTGAGCCCAGTGATGCCAGGACACTCCTGTCAGGTTCCCATCCCCATGGGGATGTGGGCTTTCTGCTCTGAGGTCCCAATGCCTGGGTTGCTCACAGTTTCATGATGTGGGCTCTCTGGTGTTAGTTAACTCCTGCCTGCATCCCATAGCTTCTGTGCTCTCGGCCGCCTGCTGGGAGGTTCCAAATGCTGGATTCCTCACTTTTTTTATTCTTTGGGCCCTCTGTTTTTAGGCTACTCCTACCTGCCTCACTCCCATCCCCTTTGTGATGTATGTCCTCTGATATGAGGCCACATGTGCTGGGTTCCTCACCTTTCGATGATGTGGTCCCACTGGTGGGAGGACAGTCCTGACTGGTTCCCATCCCCTTGGTGTTGTGGGCCCTCTGGTGAGAGTCTCATCCTGCCTCAGTTCCTCACCCTTCTGTGAGATAGGCCCTCTGCTGTGAGGTCACTACTGCCTGGCTGGTGCATGCCACCTTGTAGACGTGGGCCCTCTGTTGGCAGTTGGAACCTGCTGGGAGTCTCCTCCCCTCAGTTATGAGGGCCCCCTGGCATCAGGCCCTAACTGCTGGGCTCCTAACATTTTCTGATATGTGCTAAGTGGTGCAAAGCCACTCCTGCCAGGTTCCCATCCCAATGGGGATGTGGGCCTTCTGTTCTGAGGTCCCAACAGCTGGGCTGCTCACAGGTTCATGATGTGGGCCCTCTGCTGTGAGTTCACTGCGGCCTGGATCCCATAGCCTCGGTGCTCTGGGCCACTTGCTGGGAGGTTCCAACTGCTGGATTCCTCAACTTTTATATTCTATGGACCCTGTGTTGTGAGGCCAGTCCTGCCAGCCTCATTCCGAACCCCTTGGTGATGTGGTTCCTCTGGTTTGAGGACACATGTGCTGGGATCCTCACCTTTCGATGATGTTGTCCCACTGGTGTGGGGACACTCCTGCCTGGTTCCCATCCCCTTGGTGATGTGGGCCCTCTGGTGAGAGTCTGATCCTGGCTGTGTTCCTCACCCTTCTGTGAGGTGGGCCCTCTGCTGTGAGGTCACTCCTGCCAGGCTGGCACACATCGCCTTGGCGACGTTGGCCCTCTGGTGGCAGCTGGAGCCTGCTGGGAGCCTCCTCCTCTCGGTGATGAGTGCCCTCTAGCGTCAGGCCCTAACTTCTGAGCACCCCACGTTTTCTGATGTGAGCCCAGTGATGCCAGGACACTCCTGTCATGTTCCCATCACCATGGGGATGTGGGCCTTCTGCTCTGAGGTCCCAATGTCTGGGTTGCTCACAGTTTCATGATGTGGGCTGTCTGGTGTTAGTTCACTCTGGCCTGGTTCCTCTAGCCTCTGTGCTCTGGGCCGCCTGCTGGGAGGTTCCAACTGCTGGATTCCTCACCTTTCTTATTTTTGGGCCCTCTGTTATGAGGCTCCTCCTGCCTGCCTCACTCCCAGCCCCTTGGTGATGGGTGTCCTATGGTTTGAAGCCACATGTTCTGGGTTCCTCACCTTTAGATGATGTGGCCCTACTCATGTGAGGACACTCCTGCCTGGTTCCAATCCATTTGGTGATGTGGGCCCTCTGGTGCGAGTCTGATCCTGACTGGGTTCGTCACACTTCTCTGAGGTGGACCCTCTGCTGTGAGGTCATTCGTGCCTGGTTGGCACACATCGCCTTGGCGACGTCAGCCCTCTGGTGGCAGTTGGAGCCTGCTGGGAGCCTCCTTCCCTTGGTGATGAGGGTCCTCTGGCGCCAGGCCCTAACTGCTGGTCGCCCAAAATTTTCTGATACGTTCTCAGTGGTGCGAGGACACTCCTACCAGAATTCCATCCCCATGGGGATGTGGGCCTCCTGCTCTGAGGTCCCAATGGCTGGGTTGCTCAGTTTCATGACATGGGCCCTCTTCTGTGAGTTCACTGTGGCCTGGATCCCATAGCCTCGGTGCTCTGGGCCGCCTGCTGGGAGGTTCCAACTGCTGGATTCCTCACTTTTTTATTCTATGTGTCCAGTGTTGTGAGGCTACTCCTGCCTGCCTCACTCCGAGGTCCTTGGTGATGTGGGTCCTCTGGTTTGAGGACACATGTGCTGAGTACCTCAGCTTTCGATGATGTGGCCCCACTGATGTGAAGACACTCCTGCCTGGTTCCCATCCCCTTGGTGATGTGGGCCCTCTGGTGAGAGTCTGATGTTGGCTGGGTTTCTCACCCTTCTGTGAGGTGGGACCTCTGCTGTGAGGTAACTCCTGCCTGGCATGCTAACGTTGCCTTGGCAATGTGAGCCCTCAGGTGGCAGTTGGAGCCTGCTGGGAATCTCCTCCCCTCAGTTATGAGAGCTCTGGATAAAACACATATGCCCTTTTTTGCCAAGTGCATTATTTTCCAAGTTCTGTCTCTTTTCCTATGCTTTAAGAGCTACTCCCGTGTACGTTTTGAAATCAATTTCCAGCAATTCTGCCCTGCATTCAAGTCCTCTTCGCAGACTTACTTCAGCATAATTTTGGATGATAGCTGTCATTTATAACTCCGCAGGTTTCTGAATTACAGTGTCCCTGAGCTCCTTTCTTCAACTCGCTTTCTTGTGAGCTGGCCGCAACACCGCAGGATCTCCTCAGGCCCTAATTTAGTTCCAGCATGGCACGCGGAGCCTTTGGTTAATTCCTCTTCCTGGTGGGAAATGAGAGTTAAATTTGCCCGTCCGGACACCTCCACCTAGTCTCTCATTGGTTCTCCCTATTCCTGTTCATTTTCCACAGAAATTGCAAACTGGGCCAAACAGGAGGTTAAAGGCACTGACTCTCCAAGTGGGGAGAGTGTTAGTAAAGCGTCTGGAATGTTGCACCCGAGTACCAGGGGACGAAAACTGAGACACATTTGAACACGTTTTCCGATCACACGGTGGATCATACTCTGGGTTCCACAGGCATGTTTTAGCTGAAGGAAGAATCCCTTAAACAGGGAGAGTTGAGACCCATGGAATGGGTACCATGCAATATGACTTCAAAGGGTCTGCATTTGCTCACCGAACCTCACCAATCCTATCACTGCTGCGTTTATGCCGCTGTACACACGCTTGATTCTCTTTCGGAGACATATAAATCCATAGGTTTTAAGATTCTTACTAGTCAGGTAGATTCTTACTAGTCAGGAATATTCTTAGGCGTTTAATATGGGGTGTTGAGTCCACTTCGTTGAGCAAGGAGTAGCTCTTGTCTATTACATATTTGGCTTATGGAACGGTATCTGTGCTAATTTCAATCTCTGGTTTCATGCAGCACCCCAACTCACCCGTCCCCTTAAGCAAGCATAAGTTGGTTTTCTACATTTGACACCCTGTTCTGTTTTGTAATTCAGTTCTTGTGTAGCCAAGTTTACATTCCGTGTATTAGTGATATCTTATGATGTTTCTTTTTCTGTGTGACTTATTTCAGTTAGAATCATCATACCTGAATCCACTCATTATGCTGGTACGGGCCTGATGACATAGATTTCATTGCTGAGTGATATTGCATTGTACGTAAGTACCACAACTTCTTTATCCGTTTTTCGCTTTCTGTGATATTGAACTTGTTCGGTAAACGAGGTTCTTGTAAACAGAGCCGTCCCAAACTTTGGGGTGGCTGTGTCTTTTTGATTTTAATTTCCCTAAGCTATAGGACCATAAGTGGAAGTGCCCTAGGCTCTGTTGCTTTGCTTTTTGGATGTTTCAGGAAACACCATACACTTCTCCAGAGTGGCTGCTGGCAATTTACATCCCGCCCATCAGCATAACAAGGCTCCCAGTTCTCCATGGCCTGTCCTGCCTTTCTGGATTTTACACTTTTTTCAGATGGCCCTTTTGACCGGGGGGCAGTGAGACTTCATTGTAGTGCAGATTTCCTTTGCAAGCTTGCTTGGTTGGCCAAAAAGGGCGTATGCGTTTTTTCCTGAATATATTCAGAGAAAAACGCATACGCCCTTTTTGGCCAAGTGCATCATTGTGGACGTTCTGCCTCTTTTCCTATGCTTTACATGCAATTCCAGTGTACCTCCAGAAATCGGTTTCCTGCAATTCTGCCCCGCTTTCAACTCCTCTTGGCAGCCTTACTTCAATATATTTTTGGAAGATAGCTGTCATTTATAACTCTGCAGGTTTGTGAATTACAGTGCCCCTGAGCTCCTTTCTTCAACTCGCTTTCTTGTGAGCTGGCAGCAACACCGCAGGATTGCTTCTGGCCCTAGTGTGGTTCCGGCATGGCACGCTGAGCCTTTGGTTAATTCCTCTTCCTGGTGAGAAATGAGAGTTAAATTTGCCCATCCGGATACCTCCACCTAGTCTCTCATTGGTTCTCCCTATTCCTGTTCATTTTCCACGGAAATTGCAAACTGGGCCAAACAGGAGGTTAAAGGCACTGACTCTCCAAGTGGGGAGAGTGTTAGTAAAGCGTCTGGAATGTTGCACCCGAGTACCAGGGGACGAAAACTGAGACACATTTGAACAAGTTTCCCGATCACATGGTGGATCATACTCTGGGTTCCACATGCATGTTTTAGCTGAAGGAAGAATCCCTTAAACATGGAGAGTTGAGACCCATGGAATGGGTACCATGCAATATGACTTCAAAGGGTCTGCATTTGCTCACCGAACCTCACCAGTCCTATCACTGCTGCGTTTATGCCGCTGTACACACGCTTGATTCTCTTTCGGAGACATATAAATCCATAGGTTTTAAGATTCTTACTAGTCAGGTATATTCTTAGGCGTTTAATATGGAGTGTTGAGTCCACTTCGTTGAGCAAGGAGTAGCTCTTGTCTATTACATATTTGGCTTATGGAATGGTATCTGTGCT